>NW_026046443.1:2477946-3716919 GCF_023864275.1 Schistocerca cancellata | reverse complement strand
ACAATACCTGAGAAGATTTTACCCACAACGCTGATTAAAGAGATACCTCTGTAGTTGTTACAATCTTTTCTGTCTCCATGTTTAAAGATTGGTGTGATTACTGCTTTTGTCCAGTCTGATGGAACCTGTCCCAACTCCCAGGCCATTTCAATTATCCTGTGTAGCCCTTTAAGACCTGACATTCCCACCCAGCCGCTTTATTGCACTGCAATCTATTGACCATTTTTTCCACTTCCTCAAATGTGATCTTATTTCCATCATAATTCCTATCCCATTCTACCTCGAAATCTGAAACATTACTGATCGCATTTTCACCTACATTGAGCAACTCTTCAAAATATTCCCTCCATCTGCCCAAGGCAATCACAGGATTCACCAGCAGTTTTCATGACCTGTCCAAAATACTTGTCATTTCCTTCTTACCTCCCTTTCGAAGACTGCTAATTACACTCCAGAATGGTTTTCCAGCAGCTTGACCCATAGTCTCCAACCTGTTTCCAAAGTCTTCCCACGATTTCTTCTTGGATGCTGCAATTATCTGTTTGGCTTTGTTTCTTTCTTCAACATAACTTTCTCTGTCTACCTGGGTTCTGGTATGTAGCCATTTTTGATACGCCTTCTTTTTCCTTTTACAGGCTGCCTTGACTGTATCATTACACCAAGCTGTTTCCTTCATCCTACTTTTACACACTACTGTTCCAAGACATTCTTTAGCCACTTCTAGTACTGTGTCCCTGTACCTTGTCCATTCCTTTTCCAATCACTGTAATTGACTACATTCAACTAACTGGTACCTTTCTGAGATCACTGTTATGTACTTGTGCCTGATTTCCTTATCCTGAAGTTTCTCCACTCTTATCCTCCTACATATGGACCTGACCTCCTGCACTTTCGGCCTCACAATCCCAATTTCACTGCAGATTAAATAATGATCAGTGTCATCAAAGAATCCCCTGAATACACGTGTGTCCCTCACAGCCTTCCTGAATTCCTGATCTGTTATTATATAGTCAATGACAGATCTGGTTCCCCTGCCTTCCCAAGTATACCGGTGAATGTTCTTATGTTTAAAAAAGGAGTTTGTGATTACTAAGCCCATACTGGCACAGAAATCCAAGAGGTGTTTCCCGTTCCTGTTGGCCTCCATATCCTCTCCAAATTTACCCATAACCTTTTCATACCCTTCTGTTCGATTTCCAGTCCTGGCGTTCAAATCACCCATGAGCAGAACACTGTCCTTGTCCTTTACTCTAACAACTACATCACTGAGTGGCTCATAAAAACTATCCATCTTATCTTCATCTGTCCCTTCACAATGCGAATATACTGACACAATCCTAATTTTCTTGCTAGACACTGTCAAATCTATCCACATCAGTTGTTCGTTTACATACCTTATTGCAACTACGCTGGGTTCCATTTCTTTCCTGATGTAAAGCCCTACACCCCATTGTGCTATTGCTGCTTTGACTCCTGACAGGTAGACCGTGTATTCTCCCACTTCCTCTTCTTTCTCACCCCTTACCCGAACGTCACTAACAGCTAAAACGTCCAGCCCCATCTTACTTGCAGCCTCTGCCAGCTCTACCTTCTTCCTAGAGTAGCCCCCATTGATATTAATAGCTCCCCATCTCATTACCATTTGTTTGCCAAGTCGTATCTTAGGAGTCCCTGGTTTGTCAGTTAGAGGTGGGACTCCGTCACCTCGAAAGGTCCGAGGCATTTTGCGCTGATTGTTGCCAGCATAATATTTAAAGTACCAGGGAAGCAGGTTGCTAGCCTTACTTGCCCCGAGTCCCATTGGGTTTTACCCCTAATATCTGAGGGACTAACCGGTGGATTTGGTAGTCTTTGCCGTATGAGCACAAAGGTGACCACGACGCAGAATATGTCCGAGATGCCCAGACTTATTCCAAAGTAACTGGTATCCCGACTGTCGGGACCACTTACTTGGCCACTCATACGTTGCCCGTGGTTCATGAACTAGGACATGACTACAGGAACCCACACCATGAACCACGCTAGCTTTAAAATACAAACAAAATAACGCACATGAGGGATATTAATAATCAAACAACACTTCGCTGCTTTTTTTAATTGCACGGTAATTCGTTTCATTCATTTACATTCCATTTGTGAAGCGCAACATAAAAATGTTTAAATTAAGGAAATCTCCGGCATAAACTACAGATTAGAGGCTGCGCAATCTGACACAATGAAGAAAGCATGTTATCAATGTCAGGACAGTATTTCATCAGTCTCTTACTTTGTCCATTGCAGAGTAGAGGCTGCAGTGGAGAGGATCGCGTTACAAACAAGCGGTGCTCGCGGTAGCTTAAAAACTGTTTCCAGAAGGTCATAGCTGCGTACTCTCAGCATTATGTCCAAACTTTTTACGCGGGAACAATTGATGTATATGATATGTTGCAAGTGTGCTTTCTTCTCCTTAAAATATTAGGTCAGATGTGTTTCGGCACATATGTACTACCCTCTATGCGTGTCACTATATTTCTACACCCCGCTACATGTCTATACAAATATCTTACAGGTACAAATACTTTAGGATATTTCTATTCCATCCATAAACTATCATATTTACGTCATAACAGGTTATGATCAACTAACAACAGAACGAGACGCAAATATTTAACCGGATGGCATATTGCAAAAGAATAATGGCTGGTGGTATGGCATCTTCACAGTAGTGGTTTAATAGTCGTTTTTCTTGGCAGACCATTATTTACATTGAAAGATTTGCCACCGTAATTCTAGTCACCAGAATTTACTTTTATTTTCTCCGTTATTATTCTTTCTTTTTGCGACAGGAAAAGAGGGGGGGGGGGGGGGAGGGAAGAGGTGTGAAACATTCGTTTCATTTCAGCTATTGTTGTTGATAATTCTTCCGGGTTATATGGCCGTGGTCCATGGAATTCTTCTATTCCTAACGTTTCGTCCATTACTACGTTGGACATCCTCAGAGGTATGGCTGGTCCTGCTGAGTCCTGCCGACTGACGAGTCGGGCGTCGGAGAGCGGCCTAAATACCGAGGAAAGTGGGCGTGGTCTAGCTTGCACATAGTAGCAGAGAGAAATGCGAACGAAGGGATGGTTGTTCTTCCATCTGATAAAGGCAATGCCACCGTGCTGATGAACAAAGAGGACTACAGAAGTAAGATTTTGGATCTATTGGTGGCGGGATATTACAATAAACTTAGAAGAGACCCGACGGCTGTTATTTTGAGGAAAACTAATACGTTGATAAAGTCTTCTACTTCCATTCCACAGAAGGATAAAAAAGTTTTGCTAAGGAGTGAAGCTAAGTGTCCCAGACTTTATGGTTTACCTAAAGTTCACAAAATAAATCTCCCTCTGAGACCCATTGTTAGTGCGATTGATTCCCCTACTTATCAAATATCTAGGTATCTAGCTTCTCTTCTACAACCATATATTGGTAAGACTGATTCTTATGTGAGGGATTCACGTCATTTTATTGAGAAAATTGAAGGTCTAACCTTGGCTCCTGAAGACATTCTGGTCAGTTTTGATACTGTATCTCTGTTTACTATGATTCCGGTCAACGAGTTATGGTTTACACAACGGAAGTTTTCCCTGAAGATTTGACCGCTCTGTTTAGACACTGTCTCACATCTAGCCAGTTTCAGTGGGATGAGGAGTTTTATGCGCAAGTGGATGGTGTTGCCATGGGTAACCCGTTGAGTCCTGCGATTGCCAATTTTTACATGGGGAAATATGAACAATTAGCGTTGAATAAAGCAAATAAGAAACCATGTTGTTGGTATCGTTATATAGACCACACATTGGTGGTTTGGACACACGGTAAAAAAGCCCTTAGACGAATTTTTTTATTATCTTAATAGCATAAACCCTAAAATTCAGTTTAGCAATGAAGTGGAGAAAGACCAGGCTATTTCGTTTCTCGATGTGTTAGTCATGAGACAGACCGATGGCAGTCTAAAACATAAAGTGTTTCGGAAGAGCACACATAGATACTTACACAAGAACTCCAATCATCACCCACAACAAAAAAGAGGTGTAATCAAAAGTTTAGTGGACAGGGCAAAACGGATTTGTACGCCGGAACATCTGGATACCGAACTGAATCATCTGAAACAGGCCTTCGAAAAGAATGGGTACTCAAACAAAGAAATTACTAGAGTTTTAAGACCTAATTACAGCATGCCAAAGGACAAGGATGGTACACAGAAATGGAAGAACACGGTGTCTTTACCTTTCATTAGTAAGGTTCCAGATCGAATCGGCAAAATTTTGCTGAAACATAAAGTGAAACCGGTATTCAAACCTACCAGAAAAATTGGACAAATAATTCGTTCTGTTAAAGATAGAAGACCACCATTATCATCTAGCCGTGTGTATAAAATTCCGTGTACTTGTGGCAAGGTCTATATTGGGTACTACGAAAAGAAGTGTGAATACGAGGGTAAAGGAGCATAAAAGTCTTTGCCCACTGGGAAAAATAGATAAATTGGCCGTTGCGGAACATGCACTTCAGTCAGGTGACCATGTAGTTAAGTTTTCTGAAACTGCAGTTTTAAGTAGTATCCACGACTACTGAAATATATAAACATGAAGATAATTTTAATAGAAGAGAAGAGGCCTTGAAATTAAGCGAGATATCGACAGTGGTGTTACAGAACCGATAAGTGATTTTTATCTATGTCGGACTATTATATATAGTTACATTTTATCTTTGACTAGTTTTCTCTCTGCTACTATGTGCAAGCTAGACCACGCCCACTTTCCTCGGTATTTAGGCCGCTCTCCGACGCCCGACTCGTGAGTCGGCAGGACTCAGCAGGACCAGCCATACCTCTGAAGATGTCCAACGTAGTATTGGACGAAACGTTAGGAATAGAAGACTTCCATGGACCACGGCCATATAACCCGGAAGAATTATCAACAACAATACCATCCGATCGTGAAAGCCTTCATTGTATCATTTCAGCTATAAAACCACTTTACTGTTGCCCTGATTTCAACTTATATACCGAGATATGTATGAAGGAAATATTGGCAGTCTACACCTTTACCGAATCGTGCCATTGTAAACAAAAGCAAGACGATGTAAGACGAGAATAGCAGCATTAGCCAAACATCTGTTTTCTTGTGTCGTCACATAATCTCCTCATGCTGTATGTCGAATTCTGGAGTCATCCCTATTTCTGATATTTATATATACAGCCTATTAATTTGTGTATTGTTGAATGGAATGGGAATGTGGGATTTTATTATTTTATTTAATTTAATTTTGGTTTCACTGCAAAGCTATGCGAAGACACGGATCGTTCTTAGATTTTACTTACACAAAAATGTAGCGTGGGATCCTGTACGATTACTGAAGTTACTTAGACGAATACGTGCTCAAAAACAGTTAATCATTATTGGCTATATACACACACAAAATAGTATTTCACCATTTTCAATACATAAGGACCTACGTGTGATTTAATTTCGTGTCAGTGCAGGTCAAGTCTGTGTCCTATTTCATGTAACTTAAATCGTCTGAATAAACCGTTAAGTACTTTGAAAATATCAGTTTCCTATAGATCATAAATGAAAGAAATAATATCGTCTGTGAAAAGAACGGGATTATAATTACGATAATTTGAAATTGCCGCTTAATGGCGGCCAATTGTCGCCGTCCAGCTATGTTCATCTTGCTGCCGGTGCGGCGTCTGAAATTCTTTTAAAAATGATGGAATAAGTAAACGGGATATATGGTGCAGGTTACAGTTGAAATTAACAACAGCAATACCTTAGACTATTCTTGGAGCTCACTGGTCAAATAATAAAACATTTACACACCGTATTATGTAGATTGCGCACAATGGCGTCCTATCAGAGCTAGACAAAGCAACAAAGAGTCTGGCGCTCTTTGTTTCACGCCGATATGAAAAAGAACAAAGATGATAATAATAATACCTATGTTATAGATAAATTTTTGTTTATAATCGCATTCTTCCTTGACTTTCAGCACAGTTTCTTTTATATATGACAAATATAATTGCTTAATATCGTGGAAAAATGTTTAATAATTTATAGTTCTCATAATCTTGGCCATGGGACGTCATACATTGCTGCTCTCCAAGTAACTATTCGACAGGGAGATCTTCGGAAACCGAACTGAGCAAAAAAAGCAACTCCACAATATAATATATACACAGTGATATTGGGCGCAATATGCAGAATGTCTACTGTTGGCCTACCCGTTCCCTTATGTGGATAGCATCATAATACTGAATAAAAAGGTTTTCGAAGGCAAAAGAAAGTAATGGGGCGTGGTTATTAACGCACTGGGTAGGCAGTGAAGCTGCCCCCCAAAGCGTGTGCCTCGCTATGTCAGCTAGCAGCAACAGCGGCTTGGAAGGAGGCGGAAACTACTCAAGTACGACCTATAGCCCAGCGGAGCCAAACACGGGGATAAGATAAGCACTGTACAATGGTATTGTAATCCAAAATAAAAACAAATGCAGCTGTTCGTGTTGTCAGGAGAAATGAGAAGTAGAAAACCAGCTACGGACATTTGTAGTCAATATTTCCTTCCCTCTGGAGCTTTTAACTGTGCACTGTTTCAATCAATGGCCCACTAATCAAAATTAACTCTCTGTCCAAGACAAACAGGTATTTACCACTTTATGAAAATAACATTAACTGAGTAAAATGAGAATACAATAGAAAAACTAATCATCTCTTGCAATCATCCTGAATGACTTCCATTATTTAAATTCAACTACAGTTTTTTTCTGCGTCTTTGTTGTCCAATATTAACACTAACAATACCAACACATTTTCCATATTGTAATGCCAAAGAAGGGGCAGGGGTTACTTTGTATCCACAATAAATAATTAAGAAAACACAAATTTACTTAATTGTCGTTGATATCGTCCAATACATGCATTTTAAAGCTATAAAGATGTGTAAGAAGTATCGTGAACCTGAAAATATGGATATGATATTTTTTGTGAAAAGTCACATTCCTCAGGGATTTTCTCTGCCTCGTGATGACTGGGTGTTGTGCGATGTCCTTAGGTTAGTTAGCTTTAAGTAGTTCTAAGTTCTGGGGGACTGATGACCATAGATGTTAAGTCGCATAGTGCTCAGAGCCATTTGAGTCACATTCCCTATGAAACGTAAGTATTTGGTTCAAGTTTTACTGAAACACTCAAAACAGGTACGTAAACTGATATAACAAACCAAAAATTTTACGAAATTTTAAAATACCAAACTAGATTACGAAATTTTCGAAAGGTGTGCACAAAGTTACCAGCCCCCCCCCCCCCTTCCCCAACTTGGTATTGCAAGCGTCAAATATGATTACCTCGCCATTGTCATTTGAAAAACTAACTTTTTTCAAACATATTTTTCACAAAAGACTCGTCTCCATTTCATGAAAACCAAACATAGTATGTACAATACGGTGTCCATCCAGATTACATCCACTAACTGTAATCTTTCAAATACAGCCTCGTCTTGAGATGTGCTCTCTCCAAGAACTAACTTACAAAACGCTGATCTGGCAAAATCATGTTATGTGAATTCAAGATGAAGGGGGAGAAAGGAAAGGAAAGGAAATAATGATATCAACTGCATTGGGACTTCATGTGGAATCAGTAGCGATGACTGAAAATATGTGCCGGAAAGTACTCGAACCTGAGATGTCCTGCTTACGTTTTTTTTTATTTATTTATAAGGGAATTACGAAAAAAAATCTACTTGCCATCGCCGCTTGTGTCTCAACAAAAACGAAAACTGCACCTGTTTAATCATCGCTAACCGCTTTTGTATCGTCTCGTCTCTGTAGAGCTGTAGCATGGGAAGCAAGGAGAGGATGTTGGTTAGTGGCCGCTATCCTCGTTCCATAACGCAAACTGCACGCAATTAATAACTGGGTTTTTTATTCATAAATGAAGCGCTACTTAACTTGAGCTTCCACGTGCTGCGGTACAAGCTCTCCTACATAGGCTGGTTTAGCCCCACTGCTGTTGAAGTACAAAGTCCTCTATGAGCACTGTTATGTTCGCTATGTGCTGCCTGATTCTAAGCTAGTGGCTGTGACTGCGGCTCCGTCTCGGTGACATGCTGGAACTCACACAGAGTACAGACTCGAACTAACTCGAACGAACCATCTGGCCTTCCGATCCACAGCGGCGATCCTAAATACTGGCAGCTGAGAGAGCGTCGGCGGCGCGTTTCCAGCGAGTCTATCATTGGCCTCGATCGATCTTTTTGTGAGACCTCTATGCCGCATGGTGTGCTGGGCACTTTACGCCAGCACAGCACCTCTTGCGGCGTCGACGCCTATCTACACAGATCAAAAAAAGTTATGCCTCACCTCGGTTCCAAGAGTTCCAGAACCTGTACAGAAAATGAGAATAGAGATCAACATAAACATCATTTCCGCCCCTTTTTTATTGCTCATCGAAACAATACATTGTATCATATAATGAAGGCTTTCACAACCGGATGTTTCAGCTGCTGACAATTTTTCCAGGTTGTATGGCCGTGGTCCATGGAACTCTTCAATCCCTGACGTTTCGTCCAAGGCTACGTTGGACATCTTCGGAGGTGCTCCTCGTTGTGCTGAGTCTTGCCGGCAAGACTCAGCACAACTTATTCGAAATCCCGTAACTATCTCGCATTGTGACGCAGAAGTTCGAAATTTGATTCAACGGTGCTTACGACCTTCCTATGAAATAGTGCGAAAGCGAGGCTCCCGGTGACGTCACTCTCGGGCTAAGTGACGCTTCAAACGACAACGCGCGGACACATGCGAAAAAAATGAGTAATACGCTGAATGACAGACCCCTATTACCAATGTTCATTTCAGCAGGATTTGGGACTGGGATTCGTGGTTTCCTGCCAGAAAAGTCACGGTTCGTAATAATCGACGAAAGCTATTGAGGAAAACAGAAGTAATGTCTGGCGCTCCCCAAAAGTGATGATGATGTTTGGTTTGTCGGACGCTCAATTGCGCGGTTATCAGCGCCCGTACAAATTACCAAATTTTCTCAGTCCAGTCTCACAACTTTCATGAATGATGATGAATGATGCATCTAGAGGCAGGTGAAAATCTCTGATTTACAGAAGGCTTTCGACACCGTTTCTCACAAGCGTCTTCTAACCAAACTGCGTGCCTTCGAAGTATCGCCTCAGTTGTGCGACTGGATTCGTGATTTCCTGTCAGAAAGGTCACAGTTCGTAGTAATAGACGGAAAGTCATCGAGTAAAACAGAAGTAATATCCGGCGTACCCCAAGGAAGTGTTATAGGCCCCCTATTGTTCCTGATCTATATTAGCGGCATAAGAGACAATCTCAGTAGCTGTCTTAGATTGTTTGCAGATGATGCTGTCGTTTACCGTCTTGTAAGGTTTTCAGGTGACCAAAACGACTGGCAAAATGATTTAGATAAGATGACTGTATGGTGCGAAAAGTAGCGATTGACCCTGAATAATGAAAAGTGCGAAGTTATTCACATGAGTACTAAAAGAAATTGGCTAAATTTCGATTACGCTCAAAGGCGTTTTTGTGACGAGATCTTCTCATGAAATTTCAATCAACAGTTTTCTCCAACGATTGCGAAAACATTCTGTTGGCACCCACCTACATAGGGAGAAATGATCATCAAGATAAAATAAGAGAAATCAGGGCTCGCACAGAAAAATTTGAGTGCTTGTTTTTCCCGCGTGCCGTTCGAGAGTGGAACGGTAGAGAGACAGCTTGAAGGTGGTTCATTGAACCCTCTGCCAGGCATTTTATTGTGAATAGCACAGTAATCACGTATATGTAGACCCGCCGGGAATCGAACCCGGGACCCCATGCTTGGGAAGCGAGAACGCGACCGCAAGGCCATGAGATGCGAACGTTTCTGAACGAAGTGATATAGGCCCTCTGCTAGCCGTCTTAGATTTTTTGCAGATTATTCTGTCGTTTACCGTGTTGTTGAGTCACCAGATGATAAAAAACAATTGCAAAATGATTTAGTCGCGATAGATCAAATGGTTCAAATGGCTCTGGGCACTATGGGACTTAACATCTATGGTCATCAGTCCCCTAGAACTTAGAACTACTTAAACCTAACTAACCTAAGGACAGCACACAACACCCAGCCATCACGAGGCAGAGAAAATCCCTGACCCCGCCGGGAATCGAACCCGGGAACCCGGGCGTGGGAAGCGAGAACGCTGCCGCACGACCACGAGATGCGGGCAGTCGCGATAGCTGTATGGTGCGAAAAGTGGCGAGTGACTCTAAATAATATACCGAGCGGGGTGGCGCAGTGGTTAGACACTGGACTCGCATTCGGGAGGACGACGGTTCAATCCCGCGTGCGGCCATCCTGATTTAGGTTTTCCGTGATTTCCCTAAATCACTCCAGGCAAATGCCGAGATGGTTCCTCTGAAAGGGCACGGCCGACTTCCTTCCCAATCCTTCCCTAATCCGATGAGACCGATGACCACGCTGTCTGGTCTCCTTCCCCAAACCAACCAATCAACTCTAAATAATAAAAAGTTTGAAGTCATCCATTAGAGTACTAAAAGGTATCCGCTATACAGTATTTCAGTTACACGATAAATCACACAAATCTAAAGGCTGTGAATTCTACTATATACTTAGGGATTACAGTTACGAGTAACTTAAACTGGAACGATCACATAGATAATGATGTGGGGAGAGCGAATCAATGGTAGAGCACCTATTACAAGAACGTGTTTACTAAAGAGACTGCCTACACTACACTTTACCATCCACTTCTGGAGTACTGCTTTGAGGTATAGGATCCAAATCAGATAGTGTTGACAGAGGACGCCGAAAATGTTAAAAAGAAAAGGGCAGCTCGTTTTTACTGTCGTCAAACAGGGAAGAGAGTGCCACAGATACGTTATAAACTGGGGTGACAATCACTAAAAGCCGTTTTTCGTTTCAGCAGTATCTTTTCATGAAACTTCAATCACCAGGTCTTTCCTCCGAATGCGAAAATACTATGTTGGCGCCCATCTACATAGAGAACAATAATCATCGGAACTCGCATCAGAACTCGCACAGAAATATTTAAGTGTTCCTTTATTCCACGCGCTTTTCGAGAGTGGAATGGTAGAGAAATAGCTTGAAGGTTGTTTGATGAACCTTCTGGCAGAGGGTAATCGTGTGGATGTAGATGCAGACGTACACGTGAAGCCCCTTTTGGCAACACCTTCGATACCGCTTGTCCATCTTTGTTGAGCACCTTAAAACTTTACCTTTGCAGAGACAGCCACTCATTGATTCCTAGGCGCTGGCGTGGTGGCGACCATTTCAACATCCCTCAGTTGAGTGACGCTAGATCGCTCATTTAACACTTGCTGGCCATCTGCGAAATCTAAGGGCTGTTGAAAGGGTGCCTATCACGCCGCCGCCTTGTAATCAGTGACTGGCTCTCTCTGTAAGGGAACATTTTTAAAGTGCCCAATTAAGATGCAATAGGGAAGCACGGAACACCGCCCTGCTTCCATACGTACAAGGCGTCACTGACGTCTGAGCAAAGGTATTAAGCCGAATTTTCGTAGCAACAACTAAGTAAAAGGCATTCTGGGCTCGACGAAAGATACAATTGACAAGTGTCATGCAGCCGGAGTTTATGAAATCGGGTGCGAATGTGGACTGGTATATGTATGCGTGACTGGGCGTTCAATAAGAACAAGGTTACCTGAACACGAGTCATATATCCGTCTCAAACAATACAACAAATCAGCGGTAGCAGGACGCCCGGAACAGTGCAGGAGGAAGACTGAATTTCGAGACGCCCGCGCACTGGCGAACCAGCCTTTCAGCCTGAGGAGGGACGTCAGACAGGCTGCAGAAATAGCCAAGCGACCCGACAACATGAATAGAGAAGACGGGTACCGACTTCCAGCGTCTTGGCTGCCAGCAGTGAGAGCTTTCAGGAAGGACAGCTCTCGCAAAGCAACAGGTAGGTCACAGCGGCGGAGGGTATACAGAGTACTGACGCGCCCTAGGCGATACTAGGCAGATAGTAAACAGCCATACCCTGCAGTCGCCGCTCAATATCCTATTCGCCGATTCCCACCAATAGCAAACAATAAAGATAAGTCCAATGGAAAACGTCAATTTCCGCCAATGACAAGACGCAAAGCAAAGACCAATAAAAGAACATCTAATAAATACCTTTCCTCCTCATCCTCATATCCGATGACAGCACTGCTCAGTAGTATACAGGGTGAGTCACCTAACATTACCGCTGGATATATTTCGTAAACCACATCAAATACTGACGAATCGATTCCACAGACCGAAAGTGAGGAGAGGGGATAGTGTAATTGGTTAATACAAACCATAAAAAAATGCAAGAAAGTATGTTTTTTAACACAAACCTACGTTTTTTTAAATGGAACCCCGTTAGTTTTGTTAGCACATCTGAACATATATACAAATACGTAATCAGTGTCGTTTGTTGCATTGTAAAATGTTAATTACATCCGGAGATATTGTAAGCTAAAGTTGACGCTTGAGTACCACTCCTCCGCTGTTCGATCGTGTGTATCGGAGAGCACCGAATTACGTTGGGATCCAAAGGGAACGGTGATGGACCTTAGGTACAGAAGAGACTGGAACAGCACATTACGTTCACATGCTAACACCTTACCTTTTTATTGGTCTTTTTCACTGACGCACATGTACATTACCATGAGGGGTGAGGTACACGTTCGACGGGCGTTTATAGGACGTGGAGGACGCATAAATTGGCCACCCCGTTCTCCTGATCTTACACCTCTGGACTTATTTCTGTGGGGTACGTTAAAGGAGAATGTGTACCGTGATGTGCCTACAACCCCGGATGATATGAAACAACGTATTGTGGCAGCCTGCGGCGACATTACACCAGATGTACTGCGGCGTGTACGACATTCAATACGCCAGAGATTGCAATTGTGTGCAGCAAATGATGGCCACCACATTGAACATCTATAGGGTTATTACAAATGATTGAAGCGATTTCACAGCTCTACAATAACTTCATTATTTGAGACATTTTCACAATGCTTTGCACACACATACAAAAACTCAAAAAGTTTTTTAGGCATTCACAAATGTTCGATATGTGCCCCTTTAGTGATTCGGCAGACATCAAGCAGATAATCAAGTTCCTCCCACACTCGGTGCAGCATGTCCCCATCAATGAGTTCGAAAGCATCGTCGATGCGAGCTCGCAGTTCTGGCACATTTCTTGGTAGAGGAGGTTTAAACACTGAATCTTTCACATAACCCCACAGAAAGAAAACTCATAGGGTTAAGTCGGGAGAGCGTGGACGCCATGATATGAATTGCTGATCATGATCTCCACCACGACCGATCCATCGGTTTTCCAATCTCCTCTTTAAGAAATGCCGAACATCATGATGGAAGTGCGGTGGAGCACCATCCTGTTGAAAGATGAAGTCGGCGCTGTCGGTCTCCAGTTGTGGCATGAGCCAATTTTCCAGCATGTCCAGATACACGTGTCCTGTAACGTTTTTTTCGCAGAAGAAAAAGGGGTCAACCGTTTCTTCGCTCACTGCAGGCCGACCCATTGATTTCCCCTTACAGAGGCATCCAGAAGCTTTAAACTGCACATACCATCGCCGAATGGAGTTAGCAGTTGGTGGATCTTTGTTGAATTTCGTCCTGAAGTGTCGTTGCACTGTTATAACTGACTGATGTGAGTGCATTTCAAGCACGACATACGCTTTCTCGGCTCCTGTCGCCATTTTGTCTCACTGCGCTCTCGAGCGCTCAGGCGGCAGAAACCTGAAGTGCGGCTTCAGCCGAACAAAACTTTGAGTTTTTCTACGTATCTGTAGTGTGTCGTGACCATATGTCAATGAATGGAGCTACAGTGAATTTATGAAATCGCTTCAATCATTTGTAATAGCACTGTATTGGCCTGACGTCTCGGGACACACTCTATTCCACTCCGTAATTGAAAACGGAAACCACGTCTGTACGTGTACTTCACCCCTCATGGTAATGTACATGTGCGTCAGTGAAAAAGACCAATAAAAAGGTGTTAGCATGTCGGCGTAATGTGCTGTTCCAGTCTCTTCTGTACCTAGGGTCCATCACCGTTCCCTTTGGATCCCTACGTAATTCGGTGCTCTCCGATAGACACGATCGAACAGCGGAGGAGTGGTACTCAAGCGTCAAATTTAGGTTACAATATCTCCGGATGTAATTAACATTTTACAATGCAACAAACGACACTGATTACGTATTTGTTTATATGTTCAGATGTGCTAACAAAACTAACGGGGTTCCATTTAAAAAAACGTAGGTTTGTGTTAAAAACATACTTCCTTGCATTTTTTATGGTTTGTATTAACCAATTACACTATCCCCTCTCCTCACGTTCGGTCTGTGGAATCGATTCGTCAGTATTTGATGTGGTTTACGAAATATATCCAGCGGTAACGTTAGGTGACTCACCCTGTACAAACAAGCGCCCATTCAGCAGTTAGCAATACACCCTGAGGAAGGCGTCTTGCAACTGTCGCCGAAATGGAATTTTATAGTTGGCAATGCGGTCACAAACCCAGGAGAATTTAACTGACTGTGATAACGGCCGCGGAATCCTACGTTTACATTTATTTAGTAACTCTGCTTCAGTGGCACTGTTGTCAGTAACATAGTAATTGTGTGGTGTGCGTACTGGAAGACCTTCAGTACACACACCATCAGATTATTGGACTCGTCGCTCTAACGAAGTAGGTGAGTGTCAGCAATATGTCTCGTGGCCTTATCGTGGCGTGTTTATCTTCTGCCGTTAGGTCAGACGATAGAAATGCCACTTGCACACCTAGAGTAGCAGACTGACAGTGACCAACTTTAAACAGAACTTGATTAATTTTCACACACATTTATTGAAATAATAACAAGCATAAAAATTACTTAACTTGGTTCTGGATGCTATTTACAATTGACAATCTGAAGTTCCTTTGGTACTGGTACGTTAATCTTATTCTCACATATATCTCTGATACTTGACAAAAGTGTCTAATAGCCACTTCATGGCTATATACAGGAATATGGTAATCTTATTAGGCACACACTGAGACTTGACTATAGACTGGTACAGACAAATGTAGAACTCGAACAGACTGGTACAGACTAATGCAGACTGGTACAGACTGGTGCAGACAAATGCAGACTGGTTAATCGGAGGTCTGTTCACTCATTATAATACCTCGCGCATTCATGTATCACTGCGTGAGTGTGATCCACGAGGAGAAAAGGTTCTACGTTAGCAGCAATCTCATTGGCTACGTTACATATTAATACGCGGATCGGCGGAAGCAGAATTTGGTCCGTCTCTATGGCAGCGCCATCTCGTAGTGCGGAGACGGACGAGCGCTGCGCCTGCGCTGTTGTACTTGGCGGGGCGCGCTCTAGTGGGAAAGTTGTGTGCGCGCTGACTACGCGGAACTATGTACACAACAAATTGTTATCGCACAGTGGAGATACTGATTGTGTCTTTTCTCTGGTATACTTTACGTACAACCTCAATTTGTTTGGATTTTCCTCCCGGTTTCGAAACGGAGTGTAGTTGTACAAAATATTAAAACCATCTCGCACTGAAGTTCGCGCTACATTTCGAGCTTCGGTAGATCTTCACCAGTCTTGGGGATTTTGCGTTCTTTTAAATCTGACATGCTTTTTTCATTGCTTCTTCCATAGTGTTCTAACGTGGGGAATCAGAACCATCTCTTATTAATTTGTTTGGTACATATATCTCAAATGCCGTCGATACTATTTCCTTGAATCTAAACCACATTTAGTCTACGCTTATACAATCAGATTGGGAGTAATGGAGACAATCTCTTAGGAAGGTGTAACGCGAATTTTTTTCTGCTTTTTTAAATGGGTGTAATTTGCGATTATTTTTGGTGGGTTCGGATGTTAATGTAATCAGTCTAGCTACAACCACCTTGTGATCACAAATCCCTGTATCCGTCATGATGCTCCTTCTTTGGTCAGGATTATTTGTTACCGAGAGCTCAAGTATTTTTTTCGCAACCATTTAAACTTCGAGTGGACTCCTGAATTAATTGGTCAAAATATATTTCTGGAAGGCATTGAGTACGATTTATAACGACGTCCTATACCTACCACCGACTTTACGCATGTATTTTCAATAGCATATGGAGGGTAGATTTAAGTCACCACTAACTGTGAATGGGATACCTATTTGAAATGACACTAAAGTTTTCTTTGAACTGTTCATTAACCGTATCATCTGAGTCGCGGGATCGGTAAAAGGAACCAATAATTAGTTTATTCAGATTGCCAAGTATAACCTCTACCAATACTAACTCACAGGAACTATACAATTTCACTACAAGGTAAACTACTTCTGACAGCAATGAACATTCTACCACCAACTGTATTTAATTTATCGTTTCTTAACACGGTTAGGTCCTTTGTAAAAAATTCGGCTGGACTTACTTCTGGCTTTAGCCACATTTCAGTACCTATAACGATTTGAGATCCCGTGCTTTCTATTAGCGCTTGGAACTCTGGTTCTTTTCCAAGACGGCTACGACGATACTGATTGTTCTTATATCTTTCTGTGACCACAGAAACCCAAAGGAGCATAATATTATTGCATGGTGGAGCCTATGCTAATCAAGTATCCACAGCAATTGCATTACTAATGGAGCCATAATAATTTCGTCGCCAGCACCAACAAACTGCCGCTGACGTCGTGACGCAACGTCTATAAACAGATAAGCTTCAACGAAAAGAGAATTCCCCTATAAAGACTCAATGCGTTTCAATCTGTTTCAATTGTGATTTCTTTTGTCTTTTGCAACTAATTTTCTTCAGTATTTACTTTACTAATAACAAAGAAAATTTTTGTAAAATCTTGACAATGACGAGACCGCCCTTAATAGTAGTTACTACTTTTTATTTTCTCTATCTTATTCATTTATTTTATTGTAGCTGTTATTGTATGTGGTATTGCGTATTCTTTTTGAGGGTGTATTTTTATGTATCTGGACATTCTATTAGCAGATGAATTTACTTATTTATCGTGGTATATGGCATCCAGCGTAAATTGTGGCGTCTGTCATTAGATTCTGAGCGCCAATCAATCATAGTTAAGCTGCTCGCTCGCTATTGGAGCAAGGCATGCTACCAGCGAAAAGTTTCATTTTGACAGCTGCCAACTACATAAACTGTGTTTACATTCAATAACAGGTTATATTACGGCATTCTCATTACCAATTTCGAATTTATTTAGCTCTTTCAGTTATAACTTAATAAAATTATAGCCGTTTCACAATTACTTATGAATTAATTTACGGGAGTTTTCTGCTATATGTTCTTTTGATGTTGCCAAATTCTGACGTGGCTACTTTCGTTAAGTGCAAGTTAAACGGGTTCTTTTAGATTTAAATAATCGAAAATCACTATCAAATTACGCAAAGTAGATCTCTGAGAATCGTTCTCTTCAGAGCGCTCCAAACAGAGTCAATAAAATTAAAAAAGGTATTCATGTAACTTTACAGAGAACACTATCAGATTATATGCTCGCAGTTTCAAGACCCATTAATACAACCAAAATTGTACATTACATGTGTTAGAATTGTTTGATTATATATATTAAAGTTCCATCTTATTAGTGGACACAGTACTACAGTTTCTCGATTCTGATGATGGAAATTATCGGGTAAAAAGTACAGTAGTCGTGTTCCCTGTTGATGGTCTCAGATTTTCAAGTTGTACCTTGACGCTGTTTGTAGCCTTACCGAAACCGACAAAGCGACTATATGCACAGCAATAGTAGGAACTAACTTGGTCACATGAGAGGTGCTGACATACTCAGGTCCAAAGTAGTGGACGTCGTTAGGTCGCAGCGTAAACACAGAAAACGATCGCTGGAAGTGCTTCCGTCATGACTTTCTTTTAAAGTCATTTAGTTTATTAACGATGACGAAAGGATGGAAAAGTCTATGGAATGTGCCTGTAAAATGATAAAATCAATTACATCGTGTGAAAATTACAGCAGCAGGGAATGATGTAGAGCGCAGTGGTATTCAGGTATGTAAAAGCAAAGTGTACACAATAAATATCGCATCGTCGATTTGGTTAAAAATATCATTAGGCAGTAACGTATGCAATACAGGGCCGCGCGGGGTAGCCGCGTTGTCTTAGGTGCCTTGAAACGGTTTGCGCGGCTCGCCCCGTTAGAGTCCTCCCTCAGACGTGTGTGTGTGTGTGTGTGTGTGTGTGTGTGTGTGTGTGTGTGTTGTCCTTAGCATAAGTTAGTTTAAGTTAGATTAAGTAGTGTGTAAGCCTAGGAACCGATGACCTCAGCAGTTTGGTCCCATAGGAACTTACCACAAATTTCCAAATTTATGTGATGTAATGAATGGCTCAAATAGTATTAGATTTTTGTGAACTTCATAGCTCTAATGATTCTTCAGTTTCTCCCGGCGTATTTCTTGCTCGAACGGTCCACGAGTGTACTGCCGGTCCGTAGTGTCCAACGGGCAGAATATTTCGGCGATCAGACATGTAGGTGCCCTAATGTTGCTGACAATTGGGGGTAACGGCACCCCTTCTTGTGGACTTTAGGGAGTCCATAAAGTCTTGGCGGGACAGGTCCTTGAGGTGTCAATTTCTTGGCGACACTCTCTGCTAAATCTGCGTCCTTGAGAACAGCTCCAGTCTTGTTCTCCACTGTATTTGCCGGCCAAATACCTGGCAGCTTTTATGTGGGTAAATGCCCTTATCACGTTCGTAGTTCTGTGGATTTCGTAAAACGTCTCGACAACTTCAAGCTGAAAGACTCAGATACTCTGGCGACTTTTGACGTTGTTTCATTAGTCTTCGAGAGTCAGTTGAGCTTATTGCTCAGAAATTTGACGAGGAGACGACCGACCTTTTCAAGCACGTTCTGACCTCCACGTATTTTCTCTTTAATGGAGAACGCTATGAACAAACAGAAGGAGTCGCAATGAGGAGCCCACTCTCGGCTGTGGTCGCGAATTTCTATATGGAGTACTTCGAGAAGGAAGCTTTGGCGTCATACAAATAAAAACCTACTTGTTTTCTACGTTATGTGCATGACACGTTCGTGATCTGGCCCCATGGAGGAGACAAGCTCCTAGACTTCGTTACACAACTTAACTCCATACATCCGAACATAAAATTCACTATGGAGATCGAAGCAGAAGGAAGATTACAATTCCTGGACGTCATGTTCAAAAAAAGAGCGGATGGCACCCTGGGCCACGGGGTATACAGGAAGAAAACGTACACCGACCTGTATTTGCAAGCGGATAGCTGCCACCAACCTGGGCAGAGGAATGGGGTGCTAAAAACACTGGAGCACAGAGCGCGCACCATCTCTGACGGAGAGAGTCTGCCCCAAGAGCTGGAACACCTCAAAACTGTATTCCGGAAAAACGGGTACTCAGAATGGCAGATCAGATGCGCTCTCCGCCCACCTCTACAATACAGCGTGTGGAAACGGAAGAAGTCACGGAGAAAGAGATAGCCACTGCCTATATACCGTATACTGGCGCATTATCGGGGAAAATAGGACGAATATTGTGGAAACTGTGGTGTCACCGCCAGACACCACACTTGCTAGGTGGTAGCTTTAAATCGGCCGCGGTCCATTAGTACATGTCGGACCCGCGTGTCACCACTGTCAGTAATTGCAGACCGAGCGCCACCACACGGCAGGTCTAGAGAGACATACTAGCACTCTCCCCAGTTGTACGGACGACTTTGCTAGCGACTACACTGACGAAGCCTTTCTCTCATTTGCCGAGAGACAGTTAGAATAGCCTTCAGCTAAGTCCATGGCTACGACCTAGCAATGCGCCATTAACCATATCTAGAGAGAGTCTCACTTGTATCATCAAGAATGCTGTATACAAATGATGGATTAAAGTTAAGTATTCCAGCAGCTACGTACTTTTCTTTATAGCATTCATTACGTATCCTGTTTCAGACTTAAGCAAGCCTGCGTGAATTAAACGCGTGCCTTTCGGTTACCCGTCACTGTGGACTGGCTGTCTTGTCAGTCCACAACAGAAACACCGAGTAGGAACTGTCTTTTGCCCACCAAATAAAACGCGAGCATTATTGGGAAGTGTCGAAGACGATCTCGGTTTGCGGAATGCCGGCATATACCAGATTCCGTGTCAATGTTGGGAGACTTATATTGGACAGACAGAGAGCACCATCGAAGATCGTTGTCGAGAACATCAAAGGCACACTCGACTTGGGTACCCCAACAAGTCGGCGGTCGCAGAGCACTGTTTGTCCGAAAATCACGAAAGGAACTACCAACACACCAGGGCCCTGGCACAGACATCCAAATACTTGTACAGCGTCGTTAGAGAGGCTATCGAAATTCGTACCAGGGACGGACTCATCAACCGAGATTGCCGGTACAGCCTCAGCAGGGCACGGGAACCAGCCATGAGTCCAATTAAAAAGACGCTCAGCAAAGGAAACAAACGGGTGACTAGGGCGGACGAGGCAGTTACACCGACGTCACCACAGACGCCGACGCCAGCGTCTCGCCGACCACTGACGCGCGGGCGCGGACCGCGGAGAGAACGCCTCGCGTGGGGACAGGATTTAAGACGGCCGACCGCCCTCAGGAGCTCAGTTCGTCAGCGCACCTGACGATGGTGACATGTCTGATCGCCGAAATATTGTGACCGTTGGACACTATGGGCCGGCAGTACAACCGTGGACTGTTCGAGTTCATAGCTCTTGTTCCACAGAACCGGCTTAAAAAAAGTTCTGTCTATGGGACTTTTAGAAATTACCAGTAATGTGTCAGATTTCGAGGTAGAATGGGATAGGAATGATGATGGAAATAGGATCACATGTGAGGAAGTGGAAAAAATGGTCAATAGATTGCAGTGCAATAAAGCAGATGGGGTGGATGAAATTAAGTCGGAACTCATCAAATACAGTGGAATGTCAGGTCTTAAATGGCTACACAGGATAATTGAAATGGCCTGGGAGTCGTGACAGGCTCCATCAGACTGGACAAAAGCAGTAATCACACCAATCTTTAAACATGGAAACAGAAAAGATTGTAACAACTACAGAGGTATCTCTTTAATCAGCGTTGTGGGTAAAATCTTCGCAGGTATTGTTGAAAGGAAAGTGCGAGTATTAGTTGAGGACCAATTGGATGAAAATCAGTGTGGGTTTAGGCCTCTTAGAGGTTTTCAGGACCAGATCTTTAGCTTACGGCAAATAATGGAGAAGTGTTATGAGTGGAACAGGGAATTGTATCTATGCTTTATAGATCTAGAAAAGGCATATGACCGGGTTCCTAGGAGGAAGTTATTGTCTGTTCTACAAGATTATGGAATAGGAGGCAAACTTTTGCAAGCAATTAAAGGTCTTTACATGGATAGTCAGGCAGCAGTTAGAGTTGACAGTAAACTGAGTTCATGGTTCAGAGTAGTTTCAGGGGTAAGACAAGGCTGCAACCTGTCTCCACTGTTGTTCATACTATTTTTGGATCATATGTTGAAAACAATAGACTGGCTGGGTGAGATTAAGATATGTGAACACAAAATAAGCAGTCTTGCATATGCGGATGACTTAGTTGTGATGGCAGACTCGATTGAAAGTTTGCAAAGTAATATTTCAGAGCTAGATCAGAAATGTAAGGACTATGGTATGAAGATTAGCATCTCCAAAACGAAAGTAATGTCAGTGGGAAAGAAATATAAACGGATTGAGTGCCAAATAGGAGGAACAAAGTTAGAACAGGTGGACGGTTTCAAGTACTTAGGATGCATATTCTCACAGGATGGCAACATAGTGAAAGAACTGGAAGCGAGGTGTAGCAAAGCTAATGCAGTGAGCGCTCAGCTACGATCTACTCTCTTCTGCAAGAAGGAAGTCAGTACCAAGACTAAGTTATCTGTGCACCGTTCAATCTTTCGACCAACTTTGTTGTATGGGAGCGAAAGCTGGGTGGATTCAGGTTACCTTATCAACAAGGTTGAGGTTACGGATATGAAAGTAGATAGGATGATTGCAGGTACTAGTAGATGGGAACAATGGCAGGAGGGTGTCACAATGAGGAAATCAAAGAAAAACTGGGAATGAACTCTATAGATGTAACAGTCAGGGCGAACAGGCTTAGATGGTGGGGTCATGTTAAACGCATGAGAGAAGCAAGGTTACCCAAGAGACTCATGGATTCAGCAGTAGAGGGTAGGAGGAGTCGGGGCAGACCGAGGAGAAGGCACCTGGATTCGGTTAAGAATGATTTTGAAGTAATGGGTTTAATATTAGAAGAGGCACCAATGTTAGCACTGAATAGGGGATCATGGAGGAGCTGTATAAGGGGGGCTATGCTCCAGACTGAACGCTGAAAGGCATAATCAGTCTTAAATGATGATGATGAAACGAGTCATCATGTGTGTGAACGTAACTATGTAGTTTCTGGAAAGGCATGTTACATCAGATTTTTAAGAAAAAATTAAGTATTGTGATGAAAGCAACACGTGGTTCATTCAAGCGAAGCCTGGATTCATACACGCCAAACTGTGACTGATAGTGTACTAGGAGCACAGTCGCACATCTACAACTACATCTACATTTATACTCCGCAAGCCACCCAACGGTGTGTGGCGGAGGGTACTTTACGTGCCACTATGATTACCTCCCTTTCCTGTTCCAGTCGGCCGACCGCGGTGGCCTCGCGGTTCTAGGCGCTGCAGTCTGGAACCGCGCGACTGCTACGGTCGCAGGTTCGAATCCTGCCTCGGGCATGGATGTGTGTGATGTCCGTAGGTTAGTTAGGTTTAAGTAGTTTTAAGTTCTAGGGGACTGATGACCTCAGATGTTAAGTCTCATAGTGCTCAGAGCCATTTGAACCATTTGAACCTGTTCCAGTCGCGTACGGTTCACGGGAAGAACGACTGCCGGAAAGCCTCTGTGCGAGCTCGAATCTCTCTAATTTTACATCCGTGATCTCCTCGGGAGGTATAAGTAGGGGGAAGCAATATATTCGATACCTCATCCAGCAACGCACCCTCTCGAAACCTAGACAGCAAGCTACATCGCGATGGAGAGCGCCTCTCTTGCAGAGTCTGCCACTTGAGTTTGCTAAACATCTCCGTAACGCTATCACGCTTACCAAATAACCCTGTGATGAAACGCGCCGTTCATCTTTGGATCTTCTCTATCTCCTCCATCAACCCGATCTTGTACGGATCCCACACTGATGAGCACTACTCAAGTATTGGTCGAACGAGTGTTTTGTAAGCCAGCTCCTTTGTTCAAAAAAATGGTTCATATGGCTCTGAGCACTATGGGACTTAACATCTGAGGTCATCAGTCCCCTAGAACTTAGAACTACTTAAACCTAACTAACCTAAGGACATCATACACATCCATGCCCGAGGCAGGATTCGAACCTGCGACCGTAGCGGTCACGCGGTTCCAGACTGTAGCGCCTAGAACCGCACGGCCACTCCAGCCGGCCCTCCTTTGTTGATGGACTACATTTTCTAAGCACTCTCCCAATGAATCTCAACCTGGTTCCCGCCTTATCAACAATTAATTTTATATGATCATTCCACATGAAATTGTTCCGCACGCATATTCCCAGATATTTTACAGAAGTAACTGCTACCAGTGTTTGTTCCGCTATCATATAATCATACAATAAAGGATTCTTCTTCCTATGTATTCGCAATACATTACATTTGTCTATGTTAAGGGTCAGTTGCCACTCCCTGCACCAAGTGCCTATCCGCTGCAGATCTTCCTGCATTTCGCTGCAATTTTCTAATGCTGCAACTTCTCTGTATACTACAGCATCATCCGCGAAAAACCGCATGGAACTTCCGACACACAAAAGTGGCTTTTAGTGTTTAATCGATGCGCTACGAGACATCGCCATATAGTGTAACATGTGACAGTGGTCTATTGCTAAGGATGTTAGACTGTACGCTGTTACTGCTTCCTCTCCCTGCTTCTCGTGCATCAATACAATGGTGCTGCCACCCTGTTGGGTCACCGGTCCGCTTCGTCGAGTAGCGCCCTCCCTTTACCCTTAGTCTTGCTTCGTGTATCAGCGTGTAGCTGGTCAGTACCGCAAACGGTGAGGGCGGCCGTGTTCCCATGTTTTTTCCTGTTGTAGCAGGAATAGGAGGCCGATGTTGGCAGCACTGGCGGCGGTGTGCCAGTGGGTGGGCGCCGCGGTGCTGGCGTCGCTGCTGGCCTGGGTGGCCAGTGTCGCCCTGGACAAGCTGAGGCCGCTGCGGGTGCTCGACCGCCTGCCGTCACGAGCCGTCCTCATCACAGGTCAGCAACCAGCTCACCTAACGGCAACATTTCTCAGACTGTGGCGTCACATACACTGATCAACCGTAACATTACATAATTTTTAACATTTTTGTGCAGCGACAGCAACTGATATTGTTTATATAATAATATACAGCCTACAGTTGCAGGTTAGCTTTATCGTTTACCTAGGTTTCAACGCTAGTAATAACGTCTTCTTCAGAACCTGTTTTTTTTCTTTATTGTTATTTTGAAACCTGTATTACAGGCAGGCCTGCAGCAGCATACGACGCCGCTCTTTAGCCGCAGAGAAACACAAATATACAAATGAAGACATTTAAAGAAAAAACATGGTGGACATATAAACGGAGACAAACACTTTTTAAAATACAATGTGCCGTTCACGGGCGTAGAGTCCAAGATAAAATTGTTCAGACACTTGGACACAGACAGAGACGAAAATTGTCACACGTGAACGTAGGTGCACAAAACGAATAACACTGAATCACTTAAGCACAAAACGGCGGCACACATAGAACACGAGGCGTTGATTTCCAGCGCGCGAATGTTCACTATCCGTGTACGAGTCCGGGGACCTGCCAAGAGTGGAGGAGGAGGTGGGGGGAGGGGAGAGGGAGAGGGGAGACAGATGCCATGGGCAGGGGAGATAGGGGGAAGAGAGGAAGGGGGAGGGGAAGCCCGGGGGAAGAGGGAAGGAGGGAGGGGATGGGGAAAAAGGAAAGAGAAGGGAGGGAGGGTGCCTAATGGAAAGGACACAGGATGTGGGGGGGGAGGATCAAAGTTGATAGGAGGGGTAGATGGAGGGGAGGAAGACATCATCAGGGAGGGGGAGCTGGCGGAAGCCACCTTGGGAGAGGGTGAGGAGAGTGGAGAGATGGAGACCGGGTGGGACGTGGGAATACAGGCGCGGCTCAGAACCTGCAACAAGTTAATATTATAATGCGCTAGTAAATTATACCCCCCCATGAACCATGGATCTTGCCGTTGATGGGGAGGCTTGCGTGCCTCAGCGATACAGATAGCCGTACTGTAGGTACAACCACAACAGAGGGGTATCTGTTGAGAGGCCAGACAAACGTGTGGTTCCTGAAGAGGGGCAGCAGACTTTTCAGTAGTTGCAAGGGCAACAGTCTGGATGATTGACTGATCTGGCCTTGTAACAATAACCAAAACGGCCTTGCTGTGCTGGTACTGCGAACGGCTGAAAGCAAGGGGAAACTACGGCCGTAATTTTTCCCGAGGGCATGAAGCTTTACTGTATGATTAAATGATGATGGCGTCCTCTTGGGTAAAATATTCCGGAGGTAAAATAGTCCCCCATTCGGATCTCCGGGCGGGGACTACTCAAGAGGATGTCGTTATCAGGAGAAAGAAAACTGGCGTTCTATGGATCGGAGCGTGGAATGTCAGATCCCTTAATCGGGCAGGTAGGTTAGAAAATTTAAAAAGGAAATGGATAGGTTAAAGTTAGATATAGTGGGAATTAGTGAAGTTCGGTGGCAGGAGGAACAAGACTTCTGATCAGGTGACTACAGGGTTATAAACACAAAGTCAAATAGGGGTAATGCAGGAGTAGGTTTAATAATGAATAGGAAAATAGGAATGCGGGTAAGCTACTACAAACAGCATAGTGAACGCATTATTGTGGCCAAGATAGAGACGAAGCCCACACCTACTACAGTAGTACAAGTTTATATGCCAACTAGCTCTGCAGATGACGAAGAAATTGAAGAAATGTATGATGAAATAAAAGAAATTATTCAGATAGTGAAGGGAGACGAAAATTTAATAGTCATGGGTGACTGGAATTCGAGTGTAGGAAAAGGGAGAGAAGGAAACGTAGTAGGTGAATACGGATTGGGGCTAAGAAATGAAAGAGGAAGCCGCCTGATAGAATTTTGCACAGAGCACAACTTAATCATAGCTAACACTTGGTTTAAGAATCATGATAGCAGGCTGTATACATGGAAGAACCCTGGAGATACTAAAAGGTATCAGATAGATTATATAATGGTAAGACAGAGATTTAGGAACCAGGTTTTAAATTGTAAGACATTTCCAGGGGCAGATGTGGACTCTGACCACAATCTATTGGTTATGACCTGTAGATTAAAACTGAAGAAACTGCAAAAAGGTGGGAATTTAAGGAGATGGGACCTGGATAAACTGAAAGAACCAGAGGTTGTACAGAGTTTCAGGGAGAGCATAAAGGAACAATTGAAAGGAATGAGGGCAAGAAATACAGTAGGAGAAGAATGGGTAGCTCTGAGGGATGAAGTACTGAAGGCAGCAGAGGATCAAGTAGGTAAAAAGAAGAGGGTTAGTAGAAATCCTTGGGTAACAGAAGAAATATTGAATTTAATTGATGAAAGGAGAAAATATAAAAATGCAGTAAATGAAGCAGCCAAAAAGGAATACGGAAACAAAAGAAAAATTTGGAGTAGGAATTAAAATCCATGGAGAAGAAATAAAAACTTTGAGGTTCGCCGATGACATTGTAATTCTGTCAGAGACAGCAAAGGACTTGGAAGAGCAGTTGAACGGAATGGATGGTGTCTTGAAGGGAGGATATAAGATGAACATCAACAAAAGCAAAACGAGGATAATGGAATGTAGTCGAATTAAGTCGGGTGATGCTGAGGGTATTAGATTAGGAAATGAGACACTTAAAGTAGTAAAGGAGTTTTGCTATTTGGGGAGCAAAATAACTGATGATGGACGAAGTAGAGAGGATATAAAATGTAGACTGGCAATGGCAAGGAAAGCGTTTCTGAAGAAGAGAAATTTGTTAACATCGAGTATAGATTTAAGTGTCAGGAAGTTATTTCTGAAAGTATTTGTATGGAGTGTAGCCATGTATGGAAGTGAAACGTGGACGATAAATAGTTTAGACAAGAAGAGATGAGAAGCTTTCGAAACGTGGTGCTACAGAAGAATGCTGAAGATTAGATGGTAGATCACATAACTAATGAGGAAGTATTGAATAGGATTGGGGAGAAGAGAAGTTTGTGGCACAACTTGACCAGAAGAAGGGATCGGTTGGTGGGACATGTTCTGAGGCACCAATGGATCACCAATTTAGTATTGGAGGGCAGCGTGGAGGGTAAAATTCATAGGGGGAGACCAAGAGATGAATACACTAAGCAGATTCAGAAGGATGTAGGTTGCAGTAGGTACTGGGAGATGAAGAAGCTTGCACAGGATAGAGTAGCATGGAGAGCTGCATCAAACCAGTCTCAGGACTGAAGACCACAACAACAACAACAACAGTAAATTATATTAGATATGGTCATCCTACAGGATGCAACGTGTAGTACTTACATAAAATATTATTTGAATGTTTGCCTAAAACAGGCCATGGCCTAAGTCAACTTCATAAAACTTGATGCATAACCATAAGGTTTTGTCCCTTCATTAAACAAGCTGTAGCAGATTCACTTTAAGCCCGTTGTACGGGCCTCGTCGTGTGACTAGAGACTGCGGACCGCGAGGGCTTCGCGGTCTGCCTGACAGAGGGCGGCGCGCATGCGCGAGACGCATAGAATCAAACTCTTTATCACGCACGCGTCAGATAACCTTTTTGCTATGAATTAATTTTATTTTTTACTATTGTAAGTTAATTACAGTATCCAGAATGACTACGTTTTACATTCTAATACAGAGCCTTATAAACGGACCAACAAATCTCGTATGAAACTGTAGGACAGGATCTATTATTATACAAACTGTGAGGTCACATGCATTGTCACCGTCACGCCTCAACTGTTCACGTGTGCCGTCGCCGTCATCCGTGTTCTGTGCGCCGTGTCCCCAAGTGTTACTGTTTTTTCGCGTCCAGCGTGAACGGCTTCTTGTTTATCGTTTTTTGTATCTCCTTTTTTTTTCGCCGTTTTTAATGTCTTGTCTGTATCACGTGTGTGTCATGTTATTGTTCCACTTAAGGCTGAAGAGCAGCGTACCATGCTGCTGCCAGCCCGCCTGTATCAGGTGATTAAAATTACAATAAAGGAAAAAAACAAAAAAAAGTCACATGCATTATGAATTATTGTAAACTTAGTATAGGCTGGAAACCTTCGAAGTATGCCCTATTTTTTAGATACAGTTGAACGTTCAGTAAATTTCCTCTATCTGTAATTAGGTGCGCATAAATTTGTAGTTCCTCAAGCTTGTCGAGTCTATATCCCTTAACTTCATGATGTAGTAGCTCTATGTCACGTAGAGGTTTAGGTTCAAATGGTTCAAATGGCTCTGAGCACTATGGGACTTAACATCTGTGGTCATCAGTCCCCTAGAACTTAGAACTACTTAAACCTAACTAACCTAAGGACATCACACACATCCATGGGTTGCATCCTGTAGGATGACCATATCTAATATAACTTACTAGGGCATTATAATATTAACTTGTTGCAGGTTCTGAAGAAGACGTTATTACTAACGTTGAAACCTAGGTAAAAGATAAAGTTAACCTGCAACTGTAGGCTGTATATTCTTACATAACATTATAGCCACGGAACTTACCATCAAAATAAACCTGTCTAGGCGATAGCAGCATCACCCAGTGAGGGATAACTGCCAGTCAGACCACACGCAAAGTGCGTGTAGTGTGAGTGAGCGTGCTGGTCGCGTGTAGGATGGTGAAGGAGGCGCAGTCGATCTGAATTTGACCGGGTGCGGATTGTGATGGTCGGAGGCTCGGCACGAACATTTCAGATTTGCTGTTCCAGGAGTACTGTGGTGAGTGTCTCCAACACGTGGCGTAGTCAAGGTGAAGCCACGTGCAGATGTCACGGGCAGGGACGGCCACTCCTCACTGCAGGTGCGGACGTCGTAGACTGGGCAGACTTATAAAACAGAACAGGCGGCGAACTGTGGCGAAACCAACGTAAGACTTTAAGGTGGGCAGAGTACAAGTGAGTCTGAACACACAGCGCACCGAACACTCCTAATGACGAGTCTCCACCTGAGTTGGCGCAGTTTCAGAGCGTTGCATGGTCTGATGAATCGCGGTACCTTCTTCATTATGCCGATGGGAGGGCGCGAATCCGTCGTCTTCCAGGGGAACAGCTCCTTGAAGCTGGCGGCGGTCCCATTATGCGCAGGGGAACATTCACGAGTCCATCCATGGGTCCAGTGGAGCCCGTGCGATGCATCATGACGGCCAAGGAATATCGTACACTGGTTGCAAACCACGTACACCCCTTCATGACGGTGATGTTTCCCGGCAGCAGTGGCATTTTTCGATAAGATAATGTATGGGTAGTATAGGGAGAGACGGGTCATGTACAATATGTACAACAACAAAGAGGGAATAATAAGAGTGGACGATCAAGAACGAAGTGCTCGTATTAAGAAGGGTGTAAGGCAAGGCTGTAGCCTTTCGCCCCTACGTCCGCATCTCGTGGTCGTGCGGCAGCGTTCTCGCTTCCCACGCCCGGGTTCCCGGGTTTGATTCCCGGCGGGGTCAGGAATTTTCTCTGCCTCGTGATGGCTGGGTGTTGTGTGCTGTCCTTAGGTTAGTTAGGTTTAAGTAGTTCTAAGTTCTAGGGGACTGATGACCATAGATGTTAAGTCCCATAGTGATCAGAGCCATTTGAACCATCTTTCGCCCCTGCTCTTCAATCTGTACATCGAGGAAGCAATGATGGAAATAAAAGAAAGGTTCAGGAGTGGAATTAAAATACAAGGCTAAAGGATATCTATGATACGATTCGCTGATGACACTGCTATCCTGAGTGAAAGTGAAGAAGAATTAAATGATCTGCTGAACGGAATGAACAGTCTAATGAGTACACAGCACGGTTTGAGAGTAAATCGGAGAAAGACGAAGGTAATGAGAAGTAGTAGAAATGAGAACAGCGAGAAACTTAACATCAGGATTGATGGTCACGAAGTCAATGAAGTTAAGGAATTCTGCTACCTAGGCAGTAAAATAACCAGTGACGGACGGAGCAAGGAGGACATCAAAAGCAGACTCGCTATGGCAAAAAAGGCATTCCTGGCCAAGAGAAGTCTACTAATATCAAATACCGGCTTTAATTTGAGGAAGAAATTTCTGAGGATGTACGTCTGGAGTACAGCATTGTATGGTAGTGAAACATGGACTGTGGGAAAACCAGAACAGAAGAGAATCGAAGCATTTGAGATGTGGTGCTATAGACGAATGTTGAAAATTAGGTGGACTGATAAGGTAAGGAATGAGGAGGGCCTACGCAGAATCGGAGAGGAAAGGAATATGTGGAAAACACTGATAAGGAGAAGGGACAGGATGATAGGACATCTGCAAAGACATGAGGGAATCACTTCCATGGTACTAGAGGGAGCTGTAGAGGGCAAAAACTCTAGAGGAAGACAGAGATTGAGGACGTAGGTTGCAAGAGCTACTCTGAGATGAAGAGGTTAGCACAGGAAAGGAATTCGTGGCGGGCCGCATCAAACCAGTCAGTAGACTGATGACCAAAAAAGAAAAAAAAAAAAAGAAGTGCCATGTGACAAGGCCAGGAGCGTGATGGAGTTGCTCGAAGAAAACAGTGGCGAGTTCCAATTGATGTGCTGTCCCCCCAACTCGCCAGACCTGAAAGGATGTGATTGAACGTAGCGTCAGACCTCATCGCCCCCCTACCGGAATTTACGGGGATTAACTGGCCTGTGTGTGCAGGTGTGCTATCTACCAAGGCGTCATTGCTTCCATGCGACAAAGCGTCGCCGCTGTTACCCGTACCAAAGATAGACACACTGGCTGTTAGCTAGCTGGTCGTAATATTCTGGCTGGTCAGTGTACATTGTATATACGTGTTCCCACAGTAAATGGATATAATTTATTTTCCAGGATGAATTTTCTCTCTGCGCTGTTTTGAAACTTCCTGGGGGATTAAAACTGTGTGTTGGGCCAGGATCTTTGTCTTTCGCGGACAACTGCTCTGTCGCCAGAACTATCCGCTTTAGTAGGAGAGGCACTAGCGGAAGCTGAGTTGTGATATCAGGTCATGAATGGTGCTTGGACAGCTCCGTCCGCGCCACAGAGTCCTGACCTGAATCCTATAGAACACCTTTGGTATGTTTTGGAACGTCTCTGTGCCAGGCCTCACCGACCGACATCGATACCTTTCCTCAGTGCAGCACTCTGTGAAGAGTGGGCTGCCATTCCCCAAGAAACCTTCCAGCACCTGATTGAACGTATGGCTGCGAGAGTGAAAGCTGTGATCAGGGCTCAGGGTGGGCCAACGTCGTATTGAATTCCAGCATTACCGATGGAGGGCGTCACGAACTTGAAAGTCATTTTCAGCCAGGTGTCCGGATACTTTTGACCACAGAGTGTGTATTATTTTATTCTAGCACGCCAGCAGCATGAGTTTATGTAACCGATTTCCACGTTAAATAATCGGAAGTATCGAATGAAGTTTACGTTCTGCAGCCTAGTACTCATATGAAACTTCCTGGCAGATTAAAACTGAGTGGCGGACCGAGACTGGAAGTCGGGACATCTGCCTATTTTTTTGAGGGCAGAGAGATATGAAACCTTCTGACACATTAAAACTGTACTGGACCGAGACTGGATGTCGGGACGTTTGCCTTTTGCGGGCGGAACGAAAACTATGTTCTGGAGATATCCCCCAAGCTGTAGCCAAGCCATGTCTCTCCTTTCTTCCAGTATTGGTAGTCCCTCAAGTTTCACAGGAAAAATCATGTGGAATTTGAAAGGTAAGAGACAAGGTATTGGTGAAAGTACGTCCTGAGGATGGTTTATGGGTCATGCTTGTTTAGCTCAGTTGATAGAGCTGTTGCTCCTGGAACGCAAACTTCCTAATTTCCAGTGTTGACCTGGCACAGTGTTTTAATCTGCCAGGAAGATTCAATTTAAATTACAAACAGGGGGGTTATGTTAGATTAGCACATTTCAAAATGTTCAAATGTGTGCGAAATCTTATGGGACTTAACTGCTAAGGTCATCAGTCCCTAAACTTACACACTACTTTACCTAAATTATCCTAAGGACAAACACAAAAATGGTTCAAATGGCTCTGAGCACTATGGGACTTAACTTCTGTGGTCATCAGTCCCCTAGAACTTAGAACTACTGAAACCTAACTAACCTAAGGACATCACACACATCCATGCCCGAGGCAGGATTCGAACCTGCGACCGTAGCGGTCACGCGGCTCCAGACTGAAGCGCCTTTAACCGCACGGCCACACCGGCCGGCGGACAAACACACACACACACACACACACACACACACACACACACACACACACCCATGCCCGAAGGAGGACTCGAACCTCCGCCGGGACCAGCCTAGCACATTTCAAACACATTTTACTCAGTTATTTGTATCGGTAGCAAAAACATCTGTGCAAAGACGCAGAACAGCAGCACTTTCGGTTATACACTACAAGTGTGAATGTAGTTACACTTTTCTGTGTGTGTACAGTGACGTGGATACCCCAAGGCTAGGGGTACGGTGGATGTGAATTTCTTGTACGCATAGTGTTACCCAATACATAAAAACTCATACTAATGGCGGAACGTCATTTTAACTGTCTTCCAGAGCCGCTTTATAACAAGAGCGTAACTGCTTATTTAAAAAAAATTAATAATGCATGATATTAAAATGTTAAAGATTGAAAACTATAGGACCATGACAGGATCTTGCAGGCTGGCAGATATAGCTATCGGTAGCCCTTGTCAAGTGAACAATGATGAGCATAACCTTCCTCACCGTAGCAATTAGAGATATGAACAGCACTCGAGCTGAAAGCACCCCAGACTCCTCTCTTGCCTGTGTGTGACAAGTTTCCTCCAAAACAGCCAATGTACATGTGTCGAAAGCAGTCTAAGTCCCATAACTGATACAGCCTAAGAGAACAATCGGAGAAATGGTTAAAAGTAAATAAAATCATTAAAAAATTAGACAGATGCCGAGCAGTAGTTTTATTAGCTTATCTAACACATCTAAATAGGATGTATGCTATCCATGATGTGTGCAGAGCCCTTTTATCCTCTGTAAGCAAGCTTCTCGTAACTTCATCTACAGTAGTGACAATACGTGATCTACGTACGTCGCTTTTTACGATTCCAAATATGTATGACTTGCAACTTGCATGTATTGGGAGGGAATACCAAAGGATTCGGAATCCAAATAAGAGAACGTTATCGGTTTCTCATGCACAGGACCAGGTACAGAAAGCTGGCTAAAGCCTAAAATAAGTTCTGCAGAAATTTTTACGGTGTTCAGGAGAGATAGATTAGGCAGAATTGGTGGTGGAGTGTTTGTGTCTGTCAGTAGTGGTTAATCTTGTAGTGAAGTCGAAGTAGATACTCAGTGCGAAATGGTATGGGTGGAGGTTATACTTAACAGCCGAACTAAGTTAATAATTGGCTCCTTCTACCGACCCCAGACTCCGATGACATAGTTGCTGAACAGTTCAGAGAAAATTTGAGTCTCGTAACAAATAAACACCCCAATCATACGGTTATAGTATAGAAATCCCTTCCCTCGATATGTTGGCAAAAATACTTGTTCAAAACCGGTGGTAGGCAGAAAACATCTTCCGAGATTTTCCTAAATGCTTTCTCCGAAAATTATTTCGAGCAGTTAGTCCACGAACCCACGCGAATTGTAAATGGTTGCGAAAACACACTTGACCTCTTAGCCATAAACAATCCAGAGCTGATAGAGAGCATCATGACTGATAGAGGGATTAGTGATCACAAGGTCGTTGTAGCTACGCTCAATACCGTTTCTTCCAAATCCACCAGAAACAAATGCAAAATAATTTTATTTAAAAAAGCGGATAAAGTGTCACTAGAAGCCTTCCCAAGAGACAATCACCATTCCTTCCGAACTGACTATGCAAATGTAGACGAGATGTGGCTCAAATTCAAAGATATAGTAGCAACAGCAATTGATAGATTCATACCTCATAAACTGGTAATAGATGGAACTGATCCCCCGTGGTACACAAAACAGGTCCGAACGCTGTTGCAGAGGCAACGGAAAAAGCATGCGAAGTTCAGAAGAACGCGAAATCCCGAAGATTGGCTAAAATTTACAGACGCGCGAAATTTGGCACGGACTTCAATGCGAGATGCCTTTAATAGGTTCCACAACTAAACATTGTCTCGAAATTTCGTAGAAAATCCGAAGAAATTCTGGTCGTATGTAAAGTACACAAGCGACAAGACGCAGTCAATACCTTCGCTGCGCACTGCCGATGGTACTGTTACCGACGACTGTGCCGCTAAAGCGGAGTTATTGAACGCAGTTTTCCGAAATTCCTTCACCAGGGAAGACGAATGGAATATTCCAGAATTTGAAACACGAACAGCTGCTAGCATGAGAACAACTTCATTTGGAAAGACCACATAGATAATATTGTGGGGAAGGCGAGCCAAAGGTTGTGTTGTGACTTGGCAAGACAGCCAAGCCACTATGATGGGTAGCCGAAAAGCACGCGTTAAAGCTCACGCAGGCTGGCGTGAGGTCTGGAACAGTTATAGGAGTTTATAGTAGGAAGAAAAGTACTTAGCTTCTGGAATACTTAACTTTAATCCATAATTGGTGAACATCGGTCTGACGGTACATGCATCAAAAGATAAATAGCAAATGATAATGGCGCCTTGCTAGGTCGTAGCAAATGACGTAGCTGAAGGCTATGCTAACTATCGTCTCGGCAAATGAGAGCGTAATTCGTCAGTGAACCATCTCTAGCAAAGTCGGCTGTACAACTGGGGCGAGTGCTAGGAAGTGTCTCTAGACCTGCCGTGTGGCGGCGCTCGGTCTGCAATCACTGACAGTGGCGACACGCGGCTCCGTCGTATACTAGTGGACCGCGGCCGATTTAAAGGCTACCACCTAGCAAGTGTGATGTCTGGCGGTGACACCACAGGTTGCGTTTCATTGGCAGGACACTTAGAAGATGCAACAAGTCCAGTAAAGAGACAGCTTACACTACACTGGTTCGTCCTCTGTTAGAATATTGCTGTGCGGTGTGGGATCCTTACCAGGTGGGATTGACGGAGGACATCGAAAGGGTGCAAAAATGGGCAGCTCGTTTTCTATTATCACGTAACAGGGGAGAGAGTATGGCAGATATGATACGCGAGTTGGGATGGAAGTCATTAAAGCAAAGACGTTTTTCGTCGCGGCGAGATCTATTTACGAAATTTCAGTCACCAACTTTCTCTTCCGAATGCGAAAATATTTTGTAGAGCCCAACCTACATAGGTAGGAATGATCATCAAAATAAAATAAGAGAAATCAGAGCTCGAACAGAAAGGTTTAGGTGTTCGTTTTTCCCGCGCGCTGTTCGGTAGTGTAATGGTAGAGACATAGTATGATTGTGGTTCGATGAATCCTCTGCCAAGCACTTAAATGTGAATTGCAGAGTAGTCATGTAGTTGTAGATGTAGATGTAGAGAGCATGACAGTTTCGTCTTGTCACCATGGCTCTGCATTATCAGTCCATCACATAACTAGTCGCAACATCAAGAAACTACAGCCTCTGCCCATGTGTACAATGTTCTATTATTTTTAAACATATGGGTGTGATGTCACGTCTGTTTCGTACAAACGAACTCCACATATTTTTTAAATGGAGGTCTGTAACCTCTCTCATTCTTTACTACTGATCTCGGTCATTATGGGAGCAGGTTGTACTCTGATTCTAATAGTTCTCTTTCTTCGTACAAAGTTGTAGCTTTCTAGGAAAGTATCCAAGAGATCTACAGACACTTTGATCTAGTGCTTACGCCACGGATTTCGACTACTTCCTATGGATAGCTAAAGATACCCTCTACGACCATGTCGTATGCGTATTCTACCGCGTTTTTTACTTTTTTTATCGTCTCTCCATATTTCTCCACATTTTTGTTCCATTTTTCCGTTTTTCCTCATATTTTTTCCACTTTTCCGATTTTTTCATATTTTTCCATAGTCTATACGTATATGTGCAAGTGTATATACGCTCGTATTCCTTACATTATCAGGCATGGGTTGCTATTTTTTTTACCATCCAACTGTGATACATAGACCCATCCCAACCAGTGCGACTACAAATTATAGTCCCTCCAAATGTCAGCCCACATAACACTGCCAAAGCCAACGCTAAATCGCACGCGTTGTCAAAATATTTGAATGGCTTGTAGAGCGGTGTAATTCCATAAACATAAACCGATACACATGGATCACATATTTAACTTGGAAATTAATTATACACATTCATTCTTTTGGCGTTTTCGTATGAAATAATGAATTCTGAGACGTTTGCTACTAATGAATGAGCAAAAGTGGAGGAATGTGCGCCTAAGTCTAGATTAAACGTATTATTTTATCAAAGTATGGATTTTAGTTCTATTTAAAGCGCTGTCAAAGTCATCCGTACATTATGACAACCCTCCATGCTGAGGTAACATTATCATTTCTTTCGTGCGGCTGTCAGGGCTGGCGGTTGGGAGTTGTACCACGCATTCCTTATAGACATCAGGGCTGATATTTTAGTAAATACACGCCGTTAAGCATGCGTTTTTGGTGTGCAGCTTAACACCATGCACAAGAACAAAACACAAGCATGTTGTTTGTCATGTCTGAACATACACCACACCTGACGGGCCTGTGGTATCCACGTTTCAGCACGCTCAAAATAGTGTAACTGGATTCCACGTGAAATCAGATTTAGAAGGTATGACCAGAAGATAATGTCGGTGGCCGTGTTATCATCGTGTCCTTTACCCGAAGATTTTTGTAATGGTATGAATAATCATCAGCAAAAAGCATTTGCTGTTGGCCGGCATACATTGCTATGCTAAATCGCATTCCAGTGTTTGTGAACAGGTAGGGAGCTCATATCTGGTAGTAATGAAGTGAAGTGCTGAGCCTAAAAAAAATATTGAAAAAATAATTATATTATCACAGAGGCATATCTTTTAACTGCCAAAATAAGTAAAACTGATTGCAAACAACGGGCGAACTTTCGATTACAAAGATCAGACAGCTGAAAACAAATCTTTATATTCCGATAAATTTACAAGAATTAACAAAGATTTTATCAACAGTTCCCGTGATAAACAGTAACAGACAGCTGACACTTAAGGCCCTACACATGTCTGTGATGCAGTCAGTGAAGCCATAAACGGAAAATAATTTTTAAAAGCGCCAAAAATTGCTCCTGTCTGTGAAGTAGACACAACAGTGCGTTCAGAACTTACCTAAGCACAGGACTGAAACCATTACTGCTCAAAATTTAAAAGCCACAACATATTATACACATCTGTGAAGCAGAGAGTGAAACCATTAATCCAAAGGTTTTAAAAGAGAACCTTTCGTATGCGTCTATGAAGTAATCAAAGTAGAAAGTCCTCTGATCAATACTAAAAGAAACAAGTAAAACAATCAAAGGCTTAGAAAAGAAACGAACCATACCCGTCTGTGAAGTAGGCAAACCAGGGCGTTAATAAAAATATTTTATAGAAAAACAAACAAAGCCAGCCCATGAAACGGACGAAGCAGAATGATGCAATAAAACTGAAACCTATCAGTTGAACGGCTCGGCAGTAAACAATGGTAAGGGACAGTCTGCGGGAAACAGAGATATTATTATTTTTTTTTTTTTTTGTGGTGGTGCTGAAGTCTGATCAACTTCGTTGATTTTTACTTCTGTAGGGAATGGAAGGGGTAAAAATTTTCTCTTTATTTATTTATTCTTCTTTCAGCTTTAGTTTGGGCACACAGAAGGGTCCTTTAACTCGCTGCTTTTGGTGTGTATTTGAAAACATGTGTGGAGAAGTGCTAAAGGTCGATATGTCCTTAAATTATGGAGAAGTACGTAGGGATATCATTTACGGAGGCTCAAATACTATCGCCTTCGGTACTTTATATTTGTGGTTGCGTAAGGGTTCTACCGTACCTACTGTGGTGAGTTGTGGTGTACTGTCACGTATCATGTCCAACTTCCGAAATAAGGTTCGTGCCTTCTCCTTGACCTTGTCTGAGAGGTAAGATTCGCTTAAGGCTCGATGAATGTCATGATTTCGGATCCACCATTGGGCTCCTGTGATCCATCGTAGGCATCTGCTTTGTACAACCTGTAACTTCTTGTAGTTAGTGGCACACGTAGTACCCCAAGAGGTCGATCCATACAAAATAGACGGTTCGACATGGCATGGTACAACTGGAGTTTCGTGCGTTGGCTGAGGTATGAGCTCTTCAGAAATGGGAGGAGAGCTCCCAGCATTTTGAGACCAGACGTCTTCTTCTCCATAATGTGATGACCATACAACAGTTTGGCGTCCAGATGCACTCCCAGGTATTTTACAGTTGTTGCCCAGGGGAGTGGCTGGTCTGATATCCGTAGGCGTTCATTGACGATGGGTCTCCGACGTGTGAAGACAATAACTTTGGTTTTCTCTGCGTTGACCGTTATTTTGTTCATGTGGGTCCAGTGGTCCACTAAATCTAGTTGGCGCTGCATCCGTGTGACGAGGTGGTCCATTCTGGTGCCTGCAGTCAGGAGCGCTGTGTCGTCGGCATAGAAACTGGCAGTAACATGTGGCACCGTCGGGAGGTCGTTGACATATAAATTAAACAGCAGTGGAGAGATGACCGATCCTTTTGGAAGTCCTTCAAGGGCAGGCCGTGTTAATGAATTCTTGTCATCAATGCGAACATATAATTTGCGATCCTGAAGAAAATTGTCGAGAAGTTTTAAATAGCAGTCTGGTAGGGGAGTGGTACGTCGGAGCTTGACGATCAAGTTGCGTCGCCATACTTTATCGTAAGCCTTCTCTATATCGAGAAAGACTCCAATAGTATGTCGTCTCTTGTTGAAATTGTCTTGGATAGATTCCGTGATGCGCAGTAGTTGTAACTCAGCCGATAGCTTCGCCTGGAAGCCGAACTGCTCCGGCCGGATGATGTTGTGTGCCACAAGGATGTCCAGCATGCGTTTCAGTAGGACACGTTCCAGTACCTTTCCCAGTGTCGGCAGTAAACTTATGGGTCTGTAGCTGTCAGGGTGTGAGAGATCCTTGCCCGGTTTTGGTATTGGCACTATTCTGGCAATCTTCCATGCCTCTGGGAAGTATCCAGTCCTGAGGCAGCTGTTCACTATCCGGGTGAGAAGCACAACAGGCTTTCTCGGGAGGTGTTTCAACTCCGTATTGCTGATTCTATCTGCTCCAGATGAGGTGTGTTTGCTATACTTGATAATCCTCCTAATTTCCTCCGGCGTTGTCAGCCGGGGCATAGCGGTAGTCGGGGCGTCCCGAATAGCTTCCCATTCCGCCGCTGTGTCCTCCTCTGCACGGTGGAGTGCATCATCTCCATCCTCCGTGGGGGGCGTAGTCATCTGTTGTTGGTATGTATCCGCATACAGCTCCGCCTGCGCAAGTGAGTCGTACAAGAGGCCATGGGGTCCTCGAATTGCCCTTTTGGGGGGCTGTTGTTGTCTGAGACTTTTAGCTATTCGCCATTCATCTTTGGTGCGTAATAGAAAGTTGTCCATTTTGAGTTCCCACGTGTGTTGCTTCCAGTCCTGAACCTTCCGCCGGAGTTCGCGGGTTAGTCTGTGAGTCTCCCGTCTATCGTCCGGATGGCGGTAGCGGACCCATCGTTTCCGAAATCGATTGCGCCTTGCATTAAGTTCCTGCAGTGGTGGTGGAAACTCGTCATAATTGACTTCTGGTTGCAGGTGCTCCGTGAGTGCTCGTTGTTACGCATTGTTAATCTTCTTTGTGAGTACTGCGACTGCCACATCAATCGCTTCTCTGGTAGTAACAACCTGGGTTGGTCGCACATTGTTGTTGAGGTACGCTTGGAACTGCTGCCAGTCGTAAGTTCTTGTCGTCGGCAGTGGGAGTTGCAAAGTAGCCCTCTCTATGAGTCCTAATACCGGTCTGTGGTCCGACGAAAGATCATCCAGCGTCCGCAGATGGAGATTCGGGTTGATGTTCTTGATTATGGCGATGTCTAGAACATCAGGGTCTTGTGTCTGGACGTAAGGTATCCTCGTCGGTTCCCGTGGTCCATGGACGGAAATATGTAAATTCTCAGCCAGTGCAAACAACATATGTCCTTTTGGGTTAGTCTTACGGGAATTCCAGGCAACATGTTTACTATTAAGATCCCCTCCAAGGAGGATCTTGTCGTAACCCTCGGTAACGGAGTAAAGATCTTCTGGGTGGAGAGGCTTCTTTGGGCTAAGGTAAGCCGCAATACAGGTAATGTTTCCGAGCGTCGTGTGGATTGTTACTGCCGTGGCCTCTAAAGTCTGGAGTGGGGGTAAACGTTCTTGGTGGTGACGAATACATTTTTTGATCAGGACTGCGGTCCCTCCACCCCGTTGGTCCCGTCTGTCCGTCCGGTAGATGTGCATGTTCCTCAAGCGGAGGTCGGTTGACTCGCGGAGATGTGTTTCGGAGACAAATGCTACGTCTATCTTGTGGCGATGTAAGAAGTCCGTGAATTCTATTTTCTTCAGTTTCAGGCCGTTGGCATTCCAAATGCAGAAGTTAAGATGCCTCGTGTGATGCCGTCTATCCATTTAGGGTGTTTGAAAAGCTGTCAGTACGCTTTCTACAAGCGAGAGGATAGACGTCAGCTTCTGCTGGAGGGCGGTGAGTAGTTGAAGAATATCTGTTAACGCTGGTGTAAAAGTGGTCGACCAGGCAGATGGTGTATCCGCTGGTGTTGGCGTCGGTGGATGGGCACGTATTGCTTCGGAGTACGAGCGCTGTTGTCTTGTCTGTCGGAGAGTCACTCTGGGTGCCGGTTGTGGTCGAGAGGCGATTGTTTCCACAGGGAGAGGTGCCGCTTGTTGTTGGGTGGCCGGAATCGCTGCCATGGCCGAGTTCTTAGCAATTATAGGCCGTTGTGGGGTCGACTTCTTTGGTGTCCTTCTAGTATACTTCCGGAGGAGTTCTTGAAATTTTGGGCAGCCACGGAAAGTCGCTGGATGTTCTTGTTCACAATTGGCGCACTTTGGGGGCGCCGTCCTAGGATGGGTACAATTCGATGATTTATGGGATCCACCGCAGCGGACGCAGCGTGCTGGCATGCTGCAGTAGTTCGCTGTATGCTCGAAACGTTGGCAATGTCGGCACTGGACTGGTCCTTCTTTACTATTATAGGTTTCTATTATCACTCGTGTGTAGAGCAGGTATTTGACATCATATATCTTGTCACTGTCTTTTCCAGATGGGAGGGTGACTCGGTACACAGGTTGCAGTATCAATTGTTTCGTCTTCTCGTCGCGTTCCTTAAGTTGGTAGACTTGTAGCACGTTGAAGCCTTTTTCCTTGAGGGCATAGTAAAGTTGTTCTTCGGTAACTTCCGCCGGAAGGCGTTTGACAACTACTTTCAGTTCCCTGTCGTCTGGTGCTTGATGCGTAAAATAGGAGAAGCTGTGGTTCGTGAAGTATTTTATTGCACGCCTTTGGTCTTCGAAGGACTCAAAGTGGTATTTGATGCGGTCCTTTTGGTATATAGCTTTAAGGGTGCCCTCTAAAAGTCCGTTGAGCGTTTCATTGAGGTGAACGTAATCCTTTGTGTAATAAATTGTGACTGGGGGCACTTTGCGAAGCACATTCTTGTCTCTGTCCACGGCTTCTGCGGCATTAGAAGTTTGTGCCTGCGGCTTGTTGGTGGTTGATGGAGGCGCAGCTTGAGGTGTCAGTGGGGCGAATCGGTTCGTTGTGGGGATGATCTCCGTTCGTCTCTTAGCTGGGTTGGCTAAGTCCTTGGCTAATGCGTTGCTTCTGCGCCGTTTGTTGTGTACGAGCATAAAGTCCCCCTCTGCGTGTGGGGAGTCGTTGTCGTTTTCTGCTGGAAAGGCCGCTGCCATCTCCGCGTCGTCGACCGTTTGGTGGGAGTGCTGTGATTCGACATCTGAGTCCACAGATAGAGATGCCAGACAGGTGTCGTTATCCTGCTCTTGCGTTTCCCGTGAATAGCGGATAAGGCGTTGTATGTCCTTCAGCGTTTCTTTGTCCTCCTCCCGACATATTTCGAGTCTTCTGGCGTAGTCCTGGCGGTCGTCTTCATTGCTGCGTCCGTCGTGATGTGATGTATGGCCGACGTCCGAATACGGTTTCGTCGTGCGGTGTGTAGTCTTCTGCGGTCGAATAGCGCCTGTCGATCGTCGTTCTATCCTGTCTTGAACCGGTGCCGTAGCCTGGGTCGTCAACCTGGGATCCGTCCTGTGTGGAGCGGCCGCTGGGGCGTCCGGCGGGCCAGGCCCAACCGACCGACCAGCGGCCGACTCCGGCGCGTCCGAGGCGGCTGCCCCGGCCGCGCGCGCATCGTCCTCGCTCTTCGGCATCGCGAACTCGATATTAATTGTAAAATATCATAGATGGCATATTTCATTCACATTAGTAAAAAGTTTCACAAAAAACCGATAGATGGCACCATTTTGTCAACTTTCAGATTTTCGCTGTTGGCAGCTTTCTCGATTCGTGTGCAAGTGAACAGTGGTAAGTGCCCAAAACATGGCGGCAAGTGAGAGTGAAGTGTCCAATGTTCGTGTAGAAAATAAGCTTTTCAGTAAGTTTTTGAACGTGTGTGGAGATGACCTGTATATCTATGACTCTAATAAAGATCTGGAATACGTTGCTGAAGATAAAAGCACCTGCAGAGTTGTTGATAATCAGGTAAATACGAATATTTATTTCTGCAAGTAAACAGCGTTAAATTGCGTCCTTTAACATTATTTGCATGAATTTACTTGACAGTGTGATGCCAAGAATGTTAAGGGCCAACCTTAACACTGCTTACTTGCCGTAGTAAGAACTCCGTATCAGTCTTTCCTGGACAGAGACTTTGAAGCCATTTTGACTATTTTTCGACCGTAACTGTCTCAAGAAGTATGTAAAGGTTTTTTTTTTAAATTACCGCTACCAGTCACAAACTTTGTCAACAATTGTATTACTTATTTATTTAGCAAAATGTTTCGAGGGAATACCTCATCTTCAGGCTAAATGGCACTACAAAAATTTTTGTAATGTCATTTAGCCTGAAGAGGTATTCCCTCGAAACATATCGCTAAATAGATAAGTAATACAATAGTTGACAAAGTTTGTGACTGGTAGCGGTAATTTAAAAAACCCTTTTAGTATGACAGAGACTTTGCTCAGGTGGAGAAAAATGTCACCTCACATTATTCAAGTGTTTATGGACCTGATCATTGGGAAGAAGTTCTAAGAACATCCCAGCGAAAGAAGCCATTCAAGGTAACTAGTATGACTCAAGAGTGTTTCTGCAGCTTCCCTGCACTGAAACAGCTGTTCCGCCAACCACAAACATCAACTGCTCAAAGCGAATTCAGTATTAGAAATTGTGTTAGACTCGTATATTCTGCTGAGCTACAAAGTCCCACCCCAACGTTAATATTAAGTGAGACATATAAAGGTTGCCTAGAATCTGTTGCCTTATCAAAACGTGGAAGACCTGCAAGCAGTTCTTTCCCGACAGAGCTTAAACCGAAGTATTCAGGGTCTCTTCCTATTAAAGGAAACAAGCTAGGAAACATTCTCTAAAGCTTAAAATACCTCCTGTATACCGTGATTGGTCCAACTCACTCCAAGCAGAGGGAGGTACTGCGCTTCAGCAACAAGAAGACGAAGAAGAAAGATAGACAATCATGTACTGAGAAAACAATGTTTTAAGTAAAATAATCATGTTGAGTACATGCATTGAGAATAAAATGTTTTCATGAAAAAATGTTAAGTAAGTGTGTTGAGACTAAAATGTTTTGAGTAAATAATGCTAAGTACGTGTATCTGAAATTTTGAAAATTTTTTTTCGAGTTGATATTACATACTAAAAATATGTAACTACTGATGCTGTGTAATAAAGGTATGCTGTACCCGAAAAAAAAAAGATTTTTTACGTGTTTCAGATATCTGATTTATGGGATTTTATTAAAATGTTTGTGGTGCGTTTTCTCAGAACTACTGTTTATGCCTTACCATTTTTTTACTGCTGAGCCCTTCAGTTATTAACAAGAGCTTTACTTTTAGGAGTCCAGGTGATTGCTTGATTCATAAAAGCTACTGGAACGTACAGATTACAAATTAGATTTACATAGCAAATAAATAACAAATCATAGACAGGTCCCTTAAACACAACAGTGACATGTGAACATGCAACAGCAATACCTAAATAAGTGAAACGATATTTACATCAGCAAATACATGTACAAATAGCGCAAATTAAAGATAAATAAAGTTTTGACTTGTAAGTAGAAAGAGACCATTACACTACGCTTCAACCTTGCAATTACGAAAAGATGTTACTGCCTGCTTCGGTGAACACAGTACAGAATTTGTATGTATGTCTAATATACACTCAGAACGATAATCGGGTAGCAAGTTAAAGGAGCACACAGGCCTCCCCCAAAACAGTTGAAATAGAGCACAAGTCTTAAACTTGCGAGTAAGTGTTTGACTTCAGGAACACAAAATACTTAAATTCACAAATGTATACTCCAATAGGGGAAGGCGAGAATTACAATCAAGTGAGCGTTAGGCTTAATGACGTTCAGGATGCTGATCCAGTTTTAGCACGTCGGACAAACTATGGCGAGTTGAATGATCGGACAAGTACGACAAACGGTAATTAATGGTGCCGGAGTAGATGTTTGTGTAGCAAATAGCCTCTAACACATGAACACCCACATATTATGGAGATGACCATGGTTCCTGTATTAAGCCAAAGTCAATCATGGATGATGTAGCGTTCCACGCCCACCAACCAAGACAGCAGGGAACTCACCAAAACGATCTGCAGCGTGTAGCTTCGTCACCCCCCCTGACACAGTAAGACATAACTCTCCAGCAGGCAAAGGCATAATAAGCGAAATAAACACGGGAGACCCAAATACAGGAGCAGGTCAGCACGACATCTCGGCACAAGCCACGATTCCGAGCACCGCTCCGTCCACGGACTTCCAGCCGATGGCTCCATGAGCCGACTGCCTAGCCACTAGCTGTGCGCGCACTTAACTCACCCTCACGTTGCTGCTTAAGTCCACCGCAGTGTAGCCTGAGAGACCATAACTTTGCAACGCAACCAAAAAGGTCCAACGACTACCAGAATCGATATCAATGTGCGTGCGTGGCTCAGTTTATCCTGCACATTTACAAATATTAAGACAGACTGGCATCGTAGTCAGCATCTTCCGGAGATTTAAAGTAAATACTTTTGATTATAATTTCCAAGAATTATTGCCTGTCGAAGTTGCGGGGTCCAAACGACACATATCGAACATGCGATTGTAAATCGATCATGCGAGTCTCGTCGCGGGCGTTATGAGTATGTTTAGGGCGGCCGCTACAGCAACGGCAAAAGAAGAGCATTAAAAAACCACTTGTAATTACAAAGAAGACGACTTACCTTAGTCGTCATCGGTGTTGTCGTCATGTGAAAGTCCATGTGATGTGTACACTACAGGGACAATTCCCTTTTCGCCATAGCCTGGGTAATCTCTACCAATGACACGCAAGAATATCAGCAGAGTGTCACATGCGTTAACTTTTCCCTGCAAACGCAAGTTGTGGAAATACGGATACTGAAAAAAGTACAGTTCGTCTCTTTGTCCTGGACGCCCTTCTCTTTTAATGGAAGACTTCACAAATTTCCAAAGCCGCTCAAAGACACGAACTCTACAGAGTGGTTGACGAATTCGTGGTCGAATCCTTCAGCTTTCAGAGTCTTGTAGGACTGAAACCTGTCTGTAATGACTTTAGTACCAGGGAGTATGAAGTGCTTTATCAGACCCACTAAAGTGACCCTGTCTCGGAACAATACTCTCACAACGAAACACTTCCGGGACTCTCTTTCTAGACCCAAATATGATTGATTTCACTCTTTGAAGGTTGTCCTCTCTGGTTCTTCCTTCTAGCTATATGAGAGTCCACAACTTTACTCGGTCCACCAATTGGTACACTGTCGTTTGTCACTACCACGTAACAGACTTCTCTGCAAAACCCAAAATAGTCATACACAGTATTAAGAGATAACTCAGTTTCCTATGCTGTTACTTGCAAGGTATAGTCTCGAATCCAGCAAGATAGAAGAATTCCGCTGGTCTGGATGGATAATTTGGAAGAGCCGAACCACGTATTCCTCCTGAAACTCGTTCGTTTTCCGCACTGTCCTCAATGAAATAGAAACGGTATTTCAGCATCGAAACACCTCTTATGAAGTTTTACACACTTCGCGTCACCACAGTCCATACAGTCCCTCCTTTTGTCGTCCGGTAGTACTCCATATTTGCGACAGGAAGTCAAACAATTTTCTACACTGGATAAGCATGGAATTAGATTTTTCCATGTGAGAGAATCCGTCGAAGATGCGTCACGAACACCAGACATCACACTCACTATCGACAGATTCGTCTGGGTTTCCCAAGCAACTCACAAATAACTGGCGAAGGAATGTAATTTAGAGCAACTAAAGGAACGACGGAAAACAGATAAATATGACGATCACAAATAATTGATCCTAACGCCCGCCACGAGACTCGCATGATCGATTTAGAATCGCACGTTCGATATGTGTCGTTTGGACCCCGCGAATTCGACAGGCAATCATTCTTGAAAATTCCCATTTTGATCTGCAAGTACAAACATTACAGCTAATCAGGACCGATAACTGGTTAATAAAGCGTGCTCTGTATCATTCTGGCTTTAATTACTAAACGTGGAACGCGATTACATGAACTACCAAATAGTGATGCTGATAGCCCTACTGTAGACTCTATCTTGGTGGTATTCTATGTTGTACACATGGCTGACTGTTCGTCGTATGCAAATCATATTTCAGGATCAGTAAGGGGTACAATACCTACCCAGAGCTTTTGTGTTATTGCTAAGAATATGGAAAATTCTACAGACATTAATTCTGAAAATGTAAACAACAGCTATACATTTGTGGATGTCTGCCGTCTTCCTGGCAAAGATGTAGAACAAACTACGCCTCCCTGGTACGTAAAGCAGGCAATGTGTCGATCAGATTTAGAGCATTATCCATTAAAGTTTTCGTTTTGTAGTCCCAAAGTCGTTCTGCAATTTGTCTACGGGGAGGCAATACGACCTCATATGTTGATTGGTTGATCATGGCATTTTTTCGTTTATGACGCCTAAAATCAGAATACAATAGTGTTATATTTTAGTTAGGTGTGTACATGATGTGGAAGTCTGTAGTTATTCGTTAACAGTAGTAGGCAGTACCACACATCGATAGTTTACTTAAAGAAAAAGACGATCAGGAGCGATAATGGATTATGAAACTATGCACTGCACGTCCATAGTTTTAATTATTTAAAGTAGAAATTGATTACACAAACATCCTACTGTAATTCTGTGCTACTGTTCTACGTGTCTGACTGTTCGTTTAATCAATTCATTAGCCATGTTACTGGCATCAGATACCTCTTGTAGAACCAGGTCAGGGAAAAACGTTTTATTATGCGCCTGCAGCTATGGCTGGCAGAAACATTATGTTCCCATATACGTTGCTAAACTAATGATCTAACACTACAACAAATACCTATATATGTTAAAATACGTTTCGGTTCCACCACGCTTCTCTGCTCGCAGTGTATGTCGCAAATAAATACTTACGACTAGGCATTGAATCTATAATTATGTATCACTTGCATGCCTCGTTTCAGGGATTTATTCAGATTTTCAGGTGCTTTGGTCAAGGATGTATAACTAATAACTATTTATCATTCATAAGCAATTATTCTGAAGAGGGGATGTGAAAGATTCTCATTGTATCGTGGCTGGCCGGAGTGGCCGAGCGGTTCTAGGCGCTACAGTCTGGAACCGCGCGACCGCTGCAGTCGCAGGTTCGAATCCTGCCTCGGGCATGGAAGTGTGTGGTGTCCTTAGGCTAGTTACGTTTAAGTAGTTCTAAGTTCTAGGGGACTGATGACCTGAGAAGTTGAGACCCATAGTGCTCAAAGCCATTTGAACATTTGAACCATTGTATCGTGGAAAGAAACCCCACTGGGACAGCGAAGTTCAACAAGTCTAATGACAGGATGGAGACTGAGTCGCAAGATTACAGACTAATGCATGCACCTATATCTCTAGCCTTACAATTCGTCGTCTATGTATCGTAATTTTACCACGTGATCGTGACGTAACTTCTAGTCATGGCTCTTAAGAAAAATATGAATGCTTCTTGATACTGCGGGTAAAAATTGTGTAGGTTGTTTGGGTCAGTGTGTCTGTGTGTGTTGTTTTAGGCACTTCTATCTGGAGCTGTATGGCAGTTCCAGAGTCTCCTTATGTTTCCTCATGTGTTTTTTACACTTCCGGAATGATGCGTCATTTCAGTGACCAGTTACATAGATTAGTGAAAAGCTCAGTATTTTTTGGAGAGATAGGTGCAAAATGGGTCCTGACTTGCCGGAAATTCATACTGAAGATGTGGCTATTTATTCTTTGGCTACCTTGACTGTTTCCCCATAATCGGCATTACCAATGTCAAGTGTTGGTCATGTTTTCTATTGGCTCCTGATTCTCACTGAAATTCGTTTTTATGAAATTTTCAGATATTCCAGTGAAGTAGCTGTTGAATGTGTTTTCCTTTCCTCTATACTCTGTAACTTTTTTGTGTGTGTGTAACAAGACTGGATTCCTGTTTGTATTATTTTATTTATCCATTTTGATCTGTGTAATGTCCCAGATATCTTTCATTTACTCGTATAACTTTTTATGTACATATGATTATGCATTCTTCTTGCTCTAATATTTGCCACCTTGAGAGGGAAGGCACTATCAAAACGCTGCAATACTTTTTGTTGATATGTGTATTCAGCCTTCCAATTCCTTTGGCAGCAGGCAAATCTTAACTATTCAATAATAGGTTAATGTGGTTTAAGATATTCTAATGAAAATTGTTGCATTTTTTTTACTTTAGTATAGTGTTTGCTTGTTCTGCATTAACAATACTGATAAGTTTCGAAGCCTTATGGTCGCTGAAAAATGTATTGCACACTTTTACCACTCACTCACATTTCGCTACCAGACACGTTTTGGTCCAATCCTGCCTGACTGATTGGCAAGGTTTATTGTGATAGTAAGATTATGTGGCTTTTTGGAGGTTGACTAGAGTGGCTCTGCTAGCATTTAATGAGAAAGTCAATTTTATAGCGATTACAAGCTATGGCCCAACATTTTGTTGCATTGGAGGGCCACACTGGAATCGATTTCACGCACTGCAAACAAATGAACGACATTCCAATATCGCATGTCCAATGGCGTCGGAAGAAGTTAAGTATTCTTTCCAGCTACACAGTGCAAGGCTACCATGTCTAGTGAGGTCAGGTTGTATGGTGACCTGACAGACATTCGCCGTGCATCGTAGTATTGAGTACGCATAGATTTAGATCAGAGTGCGCATGTGATTTCATGTTTTCAATGAGTCGTTTGAGTTACATGAAGGCAGTCAGTATTTTCTGTTGGTCAGCATTACAGGAGTATCGATGCGATGGAGTTTTGCTGCATGTTCTACTGGACGTGATAAAAGAGAGGTAATGAGGAAGATAGGTTTCCAAGTTGAGGAAATGACCATGTTTCGACATGAATGCACAGTTTACCATAAAGATTACAACGGCCGGCCGGTGTGACCGGGCGGTTCTAGGCGCTTCGGTCTGGAAGCGCACGACTACTACGGTCGCAGGTTCGAATCCTGTCTCGGGCATGGATGTGTGTGATGTCCTTAGTTTAGTTAGGTTTAAGTAGTTCTAAGTTCTAGGGGACTGATGACCTCAGATGTTAAGTCTCATAGTGCTCAGAGCCATTTGAACCATTTGACAGATTACAATGGAAAAAAGGTGGGCAATCGAAGTTCCTGGCAGATTAAAACTGTGTGCTTGACCGACACTCGAAATCGAATCTTTCACTGGCAACTCCTCTGCCGACTGAGTTACCCGAGCCCGGCTCACAAGCCTTACTCACAGCTTTACTTCCGCCAGTACCTCGTCTCCTACTTTCCAAACATCACAAAAATTCTCCTAGTAAGACTAGCACTCCTGGAAAGAGGGATATTGTGGAGACATGATTTATTCACAGCATGGAGGATGTTTCCAGAACGGATTTCCACTCTTCAGCAAGTCCACAGCTCGTGGTCTAGTGGCTAGCATTGTTGGTTCAGGATCACGGGGTCCCGGGTTCGATTCCCGGCCGGGTTAGTGATTTTCTCGGCCTGGGGACTGGGTGTTTGTGCTGTCCTCATCATTTCATCATCATTGACAGCGGCTGGACTGGATTGTGTTACAATTGGACTGTGTAAAAATTGGGGCTTTGTACGGACGCTGATGACCGCGCAGTTGAGCGCCCCACAAACCAAACATCATCATAATAAACTCTTCAGCAGAGTGTGCGCAGATACGATTCTTCCTGGCAGACTAATACTGGCAAAGGTCCTGATACTTGGTACGGCACACAGTTCGAATCGGCCAGGAAGTTTCATATCAGCGCACACTCCGCAGCAGAGTGAAAATTTCAGTCTGGTAGTTGTGAATGCAAATATTGGCAGTCAGGAGCGGCATATTTTCTAGTTCTGAGGTGCTGCGCAGGTTGCGACTCTGGCTTCGGGCACGAACTGGCGCGCCGCCTGGACGCGCTGGGTGTGCCTGTGTTCGCCGGCTGCCTGTTCCCTGAGGGTCCCGGTGCGCGCAGACTCGCCGCAGACTGCTCCTCCAGGTTACGCGTGCTGCCGCTAGATGTCACCTCAGACCAGCAGGTGGCCGACGCCTCCGTCTCCGTACAGGCGGCACTCCAGGACGCATCAGGCACAGGTATCAGGAAACGACGAGAAGGTATTGCAAATATGAAACACTTTTAAAATTCAGTCAAGAAGACTCTACTTCTCCAACAGTGCCCTTTTTTAAATGCTACTAATCTCGGAGGATTAACCCACAATCTTGAGGGCTTTTATGGTGGAAAACTACCGCAATTCCTTTTACCTGCTGCCACGCCTTAAATAAATTTTGAAGCTGATAGCTTATACCTTGTTACGTGGCTGTAATTTTCCACTACCAAGTGACTGAAGATTTAGAATGAATCCCCGGAAACTAGTAATACACTACTGGCCATTAAAATTGCTACACCAAGAAGAAATGCAGATGATAAACGGGTATTGATTGGACAAATATATTATACTATAACTGACATGTGATTACATTTTCACGCAATTTGGGTGCATAGATCCTATGAAATCAGTGCCCAGAACAACCACCTTTGGCCGTAATAACGGCCTTGATACGCCTGGGCATTGAGTCAGAGCTTGGATTGCGTGTACAGGTACAGCTGCCCATCCAGCTTCAACACGATAACACAGTTCATCAAGAGTAGTGACTGGCGTATTGTGACGAGCCAGTCGCTCGACCACCATTGACCAGACGTTTTCAGTTGGTGAGAGAGTCGAGAATGTGCTGGCCAGGGCAGCAGTCGAACATTTTCTGTATCCAGAAAGGACCGTACAGGACCTGCAACATGCGGTCGTGCATTATCCTGCTGAAATGTAGGGTTTCGCAGGGATCGAATGAAGGGTAGAGTCACGGGTCGTAACACATCTGAAATGTAACGTTCACTGTTCAAAGTGTCGTCAATGCGAGCAAGAGGTGACCGAGACGTGTAACCAATGGCACCCCATACCATCACGCCGGGTGATACGCCAGTACGGCGATGACGAATACACGCTTCCAATGTGCGTTCTCAGCGATGTCGCCAAACACGGATGCGACCATCATGATGCTGTAAACAGAACCTGGATTCATCTGCAAAAATGACGTTTTGCGATTCGTGCACCCAGGTTCGTCGTTGAGTACACCATCGCAGGCGCTCCTGTCTGTGATGCAACGTCAAGGGTAACCGCAGCCATGGTCTCCGAGCTGATAGTCCATGCTGCTGCAAACGTCGTCGAACTGTTCGTGCAGATGGTTGTTGTCTTGCAAACGTCCCCATCTGTTGACTCAGGGATCGAGACGTGGCTGCACGATCCGTTACTGCCATGCGGATAAGATGCCTGTCATCTCAACTGCTAATGATATGAGGCTGTTGGGATCCAGCACGGCGTTCCGCATTACCCTCCTGAACCCATTGATTCCATATTCTGCTAACAGTCATTGGATCTCGACCAACGCGAGCACCAATGTCGCGATACGATAAACCGCAATCGCGATAGGCTACAATCCGACCTTTATCAAAGTCGGAAACGTGATGGTACGCATTTCTCCTCCTTACACGAGGCATCACAACAACGTTTCACCAGGCAACGCCGGTCAACTGCTGTATGTGTATGAGAAATCGGTTGGAAACTTTCCTCGTGTCATCACATTGTAGATGTCGCCACAATGCTCTGAAAAGCTTATCATTCGCATATCACAATATCTTCTTCCTGTCGGTTAAATTTCGCGTCTGTAGCACGTCATCTTCGTGGTGTAGTAATTTTAATGGCCAGTATTGTATTTCCGCAACATATTACCCACCCGTGCATGGCGAGAGTTCTCCTCCTTGCCTCGTGCTTGCCAGACACTACCATGGTCCGATTCTCGGCGGGGTCAGGGATTTTCACCTGCCTCGAGATAACTGGGTGTTTGTGTTGTCCTCATCATTTCATCATCATCCAGGAAAGTGGCGAAATTGGACTGAGCAAAGATTGGGAAATTGTTCGGGCGCTGATAACCACGCAGTTGAGCGCCCCACAAACCAAACATCATCATCACTACCATGGTCAGCAAGGTCGCCGGATCTCTCCCAGTTGAGAACGTTTGGAACAATATGGGCAGGGTCCCCCAACTATCTCGTGATTTTGACAATCTAAGGCGCCATTTGGACGAATTTGGCACGATATCCCTCAGGAGGGCATCCAACAACTATCAATCATTGGCAAGCCGAATACCTGCTTGCATATGGGCCAGAAGTTGACCAATGCGTTATTGATTTGCTGAATTGGTGAACCTCTTTGTCTTGAATAACTCATTCAATTTTTTCTGAAATTGTATTAACTTGTTTGTCTGTTTATGAACATCGCATAATTCCTTCATACGTCGTTCCTTTTTTTCTGAAATAGTGTTTCTTTCTTGCCTGGACTGTCTGTAGTTTACGTTTTACTTCCGTCAAATACCTTCAGAAAATACTTCCTAACGTTTAAATTTATATTCATGTTAACAAATTTCCCTTCTCAAAAAATGCGTTTCTTGTTATCGCCAGTTTGTTTTTATCTCCTTCTACTTCGACCATAGTGCTTACTTCGTTCCCAAAACAATAAAACTCATCTACTACATTGAGTGTCTGGTTTCCTTAATCAATTTTGTCAACGTTCATTTTTAACAGATTTTAAAGACTCTGTCCATCCTGAATGCAGAGTCTCGCGGCGATAATATTGAATAAAATGTCCTCGGATTTCCAACCGTGTCAATTGGTTAAAACTACACGAGCTTTCGGCCAAGCACTCCTTGGCCATTGTCAAGTGTTACGACTGCCAGTGGGCTGTTGGTGCGACCTTATATACGCTAGCTGCCGGCTGTGACGTCACTGGTGCCCGTGACATTGCCATATATGGGCATGTTTTGAGTCGGCGTTGGATGTGCCCCCTTCAACAGTGCGATCACTGGATCCCATGCAGCGGTGAGCTGCAAGCCACCGTCTCTATTCAGGGTGTTTGCGGTAATTTTTATTTCAATATCTTCCTTTATTAAACTGCCCCAGAAGCCGTTAGTGCGAGCCACGACAGAGGTCAAATTTAATGTGGTGACAGTTTTCTAGCGCATGTTCAGCTAACGCAGACTTCTCTGGATACCGTAGGCGATAATTACTCTCATGTTCTTTCCTGCGTTGTTCCACAGTGCGCACTGTTTGTCCGATGTACTTCTGGCCACACTCACAAGGTATTTCGTAGACTCCAGGTGTTCTGAGACCTACAGCGTCTTTAACTGGTCTCAAGAATTGACGGATTTTTGTTGGAGGCCTGAAGATTGATTTGATCTTGCGTCTTTTCAACAGGCGGCTTATCTTGCCCGACACAGAGCCACAGAATGCCAGCAAAGCAAGTTTCTTTTCCTGCTCTTCGTCGGTGGTCTTATTCTGATATTTTCCAGAAATCACTTCTTTCACTTGATAAGCTGTAGCCGTTATTCCTGAAAACCTTGCGTAGGTGGCTCAGTTCATGGGGCAGGTTATCGTCGTCTGATATTACTCTTGCACGATGCACAATGTAATATTGTGCGCTTCTGTGCTGGATGATGATGGCTGGTGGCGTTCAGGTACAGGTCTGTGTGGGTGGGTTTTCTGTAGACGCTGTGGCCAAGGCACCCATTTCGTTTACGGTGGACAAGGACGTCGAGGAAGTGCAATGCGTTATCTTTTTCCACCTTCATAGTGAACTGGATATTACCGTTGATGCAATTGAGGTGTTCCGAAAACTCGTCTAGTTTCTCGCATCCGTGTGACCAAATGACGAACGTGTCGTCAACGTATCGAAAGAAACACTTTGGCTTCAATGGCGCAGTATCTTTGGCAATATCCTCAAAATTCTCCATGAAGAGGTTTGCAATTCACGCGGTTGGAAACCCGAGAACATTTCATTCTATCCATCCTGTTATAACAGCCACAAATTTACTGTTAACTTACAGAACTAGCGGCAAACCTCAAAGTTTTGTTTCTTCTTCGTGAACTTAAATTCCCTTCCCAAATTTCTCCTTCGATTCCTTCACAGCTGGCTCACTGTACGGACCGAATCATATCAGGCACAGGCTATAAACTACTGTCACGTTTCAATTACTGCTTTCCTTTAATGTATTTTGACGCTTTTTATTACATCCTGGTATCTGTTCAAATCATTCACTGTAATAATTCGCTGTAATCGTCAGTGAACCTTACCAACAACATGTTGTTGCCGACGACAGTGTAAGTTGGCGGCAGTGGTCTTTCCCAAATCTAGCCATTCGTGGTACACACTTGGCATGTGAGAAAATGAGTTCTTGCGTAACCTCATAAACAGACTGTCCTACGCACTAGGTACCACTAACCTGACGGATAGTACGAGAGAATGACGTCCCTGTCTCATCATAAGCCGAACTATTACATTCGCTAGCAGTAATGCTTAGAAGGAGAATGCGCCTACGCCCGTCATCACCGATTTGGTACAAATATGTGGCGCATGCAGAGCTTGGCCAGAAATGAAAGTAACAGAAGTGGAAGTTCCAGATGTGTTGGGTTGGGTTGTTGTGGGGGAGGAGACCAGACAGAGAGGTCATCGGTCTCATCGGAGTAGGGAAGGACGGGGAAGGAAGTCGGCCGTGCCCTTTCAAAGGAACCATCCTGGCATTTGCCTGTAGCGATTTAGGGAAATCACGGAAAACCTAAATCAGGATGGTCGGAAACGTGACTGAACCGTCGTCCTCCCGAATGCGAAGTTCCAGATGGTCAATCGTTCAAAAATCTTGGCATTTTTTGGCGCCGTCGGGCGGAGTATGAGTCATTTATGTTAGCATAGTTTTTAGGCAGCCATTGACATAGCGAAAAGAGTGCACAACTGTAGTACGAAGATTTCACTTCCTTTATTTTCAACTTTTACGTTGCTTATACTAAAAATAAATCGACATAGCGCTCAGTATACTGTATTTATTAACATTTTCATAAAAGCCATGAAAAGGAAAGACAAAGGAAAACTAGGGACTACAAAAAAATTTCCAAGAAAGGATTTTATGAAGGTCATTCAATAATTAAAGAGACAAATTGATCTGGGGGAAAACTGTTAGTAGGCCAAGTTGGGTACTTTTATGGCTTTAAGTTGGCATCACTGGGATGAGCCCTGATCAGCTGATGTATCATCATTGTTTTGTTTATAACCTCAAAAATACATTTGAAGATGGCGAGTCCGCATGAAACGTCCACATTAGCTGAACAAAGTTCTGTTATTCGTTTTTTACTTGCTGAAGGCGAGAAACCAATGAATATATACTGTAGAATGTCTAAAACTTATGGTGAATGTTGTATGAATCGTGTAAATTTTTACAGGTGGGTAGAGCAGTTCAAAAATGGCCGCGACTCAGTGACTGACGAACACCGTTCTGGCCGACCAGTTGCAGTTTCACCTCCCTCACTTGAAAGTCGAATTGAAGACATTATTCGTGCCGACCGGCATTTGTCTGTGGAAATGATAGTTGATAAGGTTCAAGTTAGTATGGTACAGTTCATAACATTATCTGTAACAGGCTGAAGTAACGCAGAAAAAATGCAATATGGGTCCCAAAGGAGTTAACGTGGCTACACAAGAAACCAAAGTTGAGAGTGTGCACAGAGCTAAAGGGACGTTCTGAAGAGAAGATGAGCACTTCCTCAACATTTTAACTTACGATGAAACTTGGGTCCACTATTATGAGCCAGAATCAGAAAGATAAAGTATGGAGTGGAAGCACACCTACTCACCTGTCTAGGAAAAATTCGAAACCCAAGCATCAGCAGGAAAAGTCTTGTTGACGGTGTTTAGGGACGCTGAAGGTCCAATTTTTTGTGATTATCTCGAAGAGGAGTGTACAATGAACAGCCAATACTACTCGGTTTTGTATCATGCCTGGATGGGCGGTGCGTGTGTCTGCTCCTGTGAACTGCTTCTGTAATATACGACGCGAGTGAAGAAAGCGAGTGGGAGAAAGGGGAGGTGAAGCACTTCGGTACTGCAGGTAACTTTAGCACTTTTATTAGAGTCAAAGAACACAAGTAAATATCAAATGCATACATAACTTTGGCTGTGATGAGCACGTAGGTGTGAAGCCGTAGTCCAAGTCTAAGCCTATGAAGTTAGGATGACCTTTCTGTATAATCTCAAAATCTAACAAATACTCTTTGCTGTTAAAACTTTAACTGAGCGTAACTAATACAAAGTCTCAATAGCAAGCTAGCCCTCTCGGTAGTAGAAGCGATATTTCCAGGCCGTCTGCTCTTGATGAAAATGGGCAAAAATCAAGACGGCACTCGCTGAGCTGCACGGTGTCGGCCAAGAGACGTGCACCTGCGTTGTGGCATCGTAACTATCGACGCCATACTGGGATTTGCTTTTATATAAGGTGAAGTCTGCCATGAGAGAGAGACATCGTGGATCTCAGAGGAGATTCTCCATCAAGACAACGCACGTCCTCATATTGGTCAACTAACTCATGAAAACATCAATAAAATGGGCTGGGAAGTACAGCCTGTTCCCCCTTAAAGTCCTGATTTGGCACCCAGTGATTTCCATCTGTTTGGTGCACTGAATGAGACATTACGTGGGAAGAGGTTCCAGGGCAACGAGGAATTGAAAAAGTTTGTGGGAAATTGGTTCAAACATCAATATAAAGAGTCCTTTGCAGCCGGAATAAAAAAGCTTTTAGCCCTTTGGGACAAGTGCATAAATGTTCAAGGGGATTATGTTGAAAAGTAGAAAAAGTATTGATTTGTAAAAATAAACGCTTTTTTTCTCCAGACCAATTTGTCACTTTAATTACTGAATGATCGTGTACTCACAGCGTCCCCGAGGGCCCTGCAAATAATTTTCGAAGAAGGGGTTGTAATTAAAGCGTACAGGACTTCGTATTCCATTAGTTTCATTTTGCCTCTCGAGCAGCCCTTGATACCTGTACGCGAATGTAGGTTCCCCGTGCGGTTACGACCACAGAATTCATTCGATGTCGCAGCTCGTGGTCTAGGGGCTAGCTGGATTACGGGGTCCTGGGTTCGGTTTCCGGCCGGGTTGGAGCTTTTCTCTGCCCGGAGTCCGAGTGTTTGTGTTGTCATCATCATTTCATCATCATCATCATTTGTGATAGTGCCTAGATTGGTTTGTGTAAAAAAAAACTGGGACTTTGTACGGGCGCTGATGACCGCGAAGCTGAGCACCCCACAAAGCAAACATCATCATCGTCAATTCATTCGCTTGCTATGTCTCGACGGAGTAACGTGAATTTTACGATAATATTGTGGAAGCACAGTGAGAACATTGTGAAAAATAACGCGTTGACTTAAAATATCTGACAGTGCAAATAAGATAATTGATGTTCCCGTGGCATGCGTAGAAGAACAGGAACCATACGGCGACAGCACCCACAGCGAAGTGACGAAAGAGATTGAGTATGGGGCTGGATTGTAGTTTACATCTTTTGGCGGAAAACGATCTGATCACACCAGAAAACTCCACGGTAAAAACTAAAGAACACTTTCAAAATAGTTCACATGGCTCTGAGCACTATGGGACTTAACATCTGAGGTCATCAGTCCCCTAAAACTTAGAACTACTTAAACCTAACTAACCTAAGGACATCACACACATCCATGCCCGAGGCAGGACTCGAACCTGCGACCGTAGCAGTCACGCGGTTCCGGACTGAAGCGCCTAGAACAGCTCGGTCACGGCGGCCGGCTGAACAGCACGATATCGACCTTTTCCGCAATTGGTAAACGGTCCATTTTAACACGGGTAATGTTTCACGAAGCAAATACCGTCCGCAGTGGCGGAATATTACGTGATACCACGTACTTATAGGTCTGTGACTATAACAGCGCCATCTATCACAAAGCGAACCAAGTGGTCCAACTAAAACATTCATATTTCTTTACGTACTACACGAATATGTAATAAAAAATGGGGGTTCCTATTTAAAAAAACGCAGTTGATATCCGTTTGACCTATGGCAGCGCCATCTAGCGGGCCAACCATAGCGCCATTTGGTTTACGCCTTCAAGCTAGACAAGTTTCGTTCTTTGTAGTTTTTTAGTTTGACGCTTATTTCGTGATATATTTGGCCCGGTCACGATCAATGGACCACCGTGTATATCCTCCGCTGCTAATGCTGCCACTTGCCGTCTGTGAGTGGTACTTGCACGTTGACATCGAACACAGGCAGTGGTCACATTAATGTGATTGGACCGTGTATTTTCTGTTATCAGTAGATGGCGGACGGTACTTTATAACGTTATTAGTAACTTTATTTCTTTTTGCACTAGCAAAGGGGGCCTCACAAGGATCCTCGCGTCGTTGTTACGATTAAAACGTGAGGTGCGTGTCAGAGGCATTTGAAATTGTTTGACTTCTGCCTCAATTATTGTCTCTCTAAACTCGTCAAAAAGCATTGAATGAAAAAGAACATCGGCTTTCTTGCAAAGACTCTCGTGTAGCCTTCCTCAGCATGTCCTTAAAATTCTGTGACTGCCTGAACCAGCGTGCTGTAATTCCAGAAAAGCCCTTTTGAATTACTTCATGTCTATCAGTTCAACAGGTAATTTTCACATACGTTTCACATCATTACTCAGGAGTAGACCACTGGCTGGTTGCACGGTTAAAGTAAAGACGATAGCACTGGGAATGATGGTATGTTATAGTCAGTTTACTTAGGGAACAAAAATGTGGCGTTACCGCAGAGGAAGTTGTGTGTGTTCAGAGCCGTCTTGGCGATGATGGGGCGAAATTTGTGGGGAGCTTTGTTGTTCTGCTGTCGTCAGGATTGGAAGGTCTGGGGGACATAAAAGGAGTTCAGGTAAGGGAGAAAGTAGGTGGAAACATTAATTGTCTGTCCAAATCAGATTCATTCAGCACAATGATAATACACTTCATTACATTTTGCCTTACGCAGTTACCTTCTGACGAGTGTATATTGAGCATGGTTACAATTACAGCTGGTCAAAGCTAAACTTTCCGGGAAGTTCTTCCACAACATAACACATTTTGACTTTTCCTTGTGTTGACACGAGAAAAATATAACTCTGTGAGCGATATTTTCGTTCCCATTTTAGAGTTGTGGGCGGTGGTAAACAACGCAGGAATTACCGACTTCGGCGAAATGGACGTCACGCCGCTGGAGAAATTCAAGCAAGTTCTGGAAGTAAACACGGTGGGCGCCATAAGGGTCTCCAAGGCGTTCCTGCCGCTCCTCAAGAAGTCCAAGGGCCGCCTCATCAACGTCACCAGTCCTTTCGGTAAGTACAGTAATGGATAACTGTTGGAACAGACTAGATTCAGCACTCGTAAAAACAGAGACTAGTAACAAACGAATTACAGAAAGTTTGATTGGATTCATATACAAACACGTTCTGATGAGATGGTATCTTTCATTGGCCCCACCCTCTCGCAAGTTGGCTGCATATGGTGACAGCTCTATTCCCCTCAGAGGTCAGCATTTCCAGCATTTCGATAATGAATGCTGCAACAGCAAGAAAAATAACTTTTGTACGAAAATGTATTACAATCGCGAAAAATTTTAATACTTCTTCGTGAAATTTTGTAATTATCGCAATTTCAGCTCAAAATTTTTGTATAAACACTTACACAGCAGTTGCTCCAAGCTTGGCCGTTTCCTATCACCACTGCCACTGGCATTGCTACTGGCTGACAAAAAAAACATGGCTCTGAGCACAATGGGACTCAACTTCTGTGGTCATCAGTCCCCTAGAACTTAGAACTACTCAAACCTAACTAACCTAAGGACATCACACACATCCATGCCCGAGGCAAGATTCGAACCTGCGCCGTAGCAGTCGCGCGGTTCCGGACTGAGCGCCTAGAACCGCGAGACCACCGCGGCCGGCTACTGGCTGACAGTTTCATCTTGCGACGAGTACATGAACACTACTAGGCATTGTCAGAGGGTAGTAGGAGTAATCCATCGAACTACAGACCTACATCATTGACGTCGGTTTGCAGTAGGGTTTTGGAGCATATACTGTATTCTAACATTATGAATCACCTCGAAGGGAACGATCTATTGATACGTAATCAGCATGGTTTCAGAAAACATCGTTCTTGTGCAACGCAGCTAGCTCTTTATTCGCACGAAGTAATGGCCGCTATCAAGTTGATTCCGTATTTCTAGATTTCCGGAAAGATTTTGACACCGATCCTCACAAGCGACTTCTAATCAACCTGCGGGCCTATGGGGTATCGTCTCAGTTGTGCGACTGGATTCGTGATTTCCTGTCAGGAAGGTCGCAGTTCGTAGTAATAGACGGCAAATCATCGAGTAAAACTGAAGTGATATCAGGTCTTCCCCAGGGAAGCGTTCTGGGACCTCTGCTGTTCCTGATCGTATATAAATGACCTGGGTGACAATCTGAGCAGTTCTCTTAGGTTGTTCGCAGATGATGCTATAATTTACTGTCTAGTAAGATCATCGGAAGACCAGTATCAGTTGCAAAGCGATTTAGAAAAGATTGCTGTATGGTGTGGCAGGCGGCAGTTGACGCTAATAACGAAAAGTGTGAGGTGATCCACATGAGTTCCAAAAGAAATCCGTTGGAATTCGATTCCTCGATAAATAGTACAATTCTCAAGGCTGTCAATTCAACTAAGTACCTGGATGTTAAAATTACGAAGAACTTTAGTTGGAAAGACCACATAGATAATATTGTGGGGAAGGCGAGCCAAAAGTTGCGTTTCATTGGCAGGACACTTAGAAGATGCAACAAGTCTACTAAAGAGACAGCTTACACTACACTCGTTCGTCCTCTGTTAGAATATTGCTGTGCGGTGTGGGATCCTTACCAGGTGGGATTGACGGAGGACATCGAAAGGGTGCAAAAAAGGGCAGCTCGTTTTGTATTATCACCTAATAGGGGAGAGAGTGTGGCAGTTATGATACGCGAGCTGGGATGGAAGTCATTAAAGCAAAGACGTTTTTCGTCGCTGCGAGAACTTTCTCTGCCGAATGCGAAAATATTTTGTTGAGCCCAACCTACACAGGTAGGAATGATAATCAAAATAAAATAAGAGAAATCAGAGCTCGAACAGAAAGGTTTAGGTGTTCGTTTTTCCCGCGCGCTGTTCGGGAGTGGAATGGAAGAGAGATAGTATGATTGTGGTTCGATGAACCCTCTGCCAAGCACTTAAATGTGAATTGTGGAGTAGACATGTAGTAGTAGTAGTAGTAGTAGTAGAAGAGGCTGATGGGGGGTAGGGTCGGACTTTATGTACCTTCAGGCTCCACCCTATATTTTGTAGAGGACCAATAGGAACTCAGAATGCCGTATAAGCGAGTTAGAATGTGCCTTCTTTTTGTTCAGTCAGTTGGAGCAGGATTGGCTCAGTTGGCTGAGAAATAGAACCCTGCTGTGGGGAATAAAAAAATTTTGGGACAATATCCTTTGTTTGCTCGCAAGTGACTGCATGTGGCTGGAAAATAGGACACAGCTGCTATCCCTTTGATAGCTTGGCTCTTCTGGCGTCAGCTGCAGACCTCGAAATACATGTTGTTGTTCATCAGGACAAAATTGTGGGAGGAAGACCCTAATCTTCAAAAAAATCTGTCGTTCACTCTAGAGGAAGTGGCAGCCACCCACCGCCACGCGCCTCGCGAATAGTAGCTCACATTACAATCATCTGTTAATTCCCTTTGACCGCTGGCTGGCCGCAGGACATCTGCGGCCCCATGCGGCTCAGCACTGAGCAATAGTGGGGAGGGTGGCCAAGTGTTGGTGGGAGGATGGCGCTGAGCAGAAGTGGGGGGACAGGGGAAGCGGCCCAGTGCGTGAGGGCCAAGCTCTCAAGATTGTGCAAGACAGCTGCGGTGTAGTCTGATGTCGGGCGGGCAGCACGGGTCCAATGGTTCTGGTGCAGGCCGCCACATGCTGCGCCAAGTGGGGCGCGTTGCGCGACGTACTGAGTGCTCATTCAACTACAGAACACCGCACGAATGACACCCCTCACACTACAGCCGCGGCTGCTTGGCACAGCACACTACGTAGTAAAATACGAGTGATGTGTGTAGCTCCCAGCGGTGCACTATAGAGCATCTTAACAGCTATAGGAGCACAGTATACAATATGATCAAAAGTTAAACAAGAGTATCCCTGTCACACGAAATCTAATTGTGTCCTCTGCAGCATATAATTTGCCAATTTCCCATCCTCTGAGTTTTTTCGATTTCTATTACCTATTGCCGTTTCATAAACAATTTCCAATAACAATCACCAACAACCATTTTCATTAATATTATGTCCTCTGAATTGACAGCCGAATTTTATAGCGAAAATTCTATTTTGCTGGGAACATTCAGATTTCCCACAAAAATACAAAATCCCCACCAGTAGGGTAAGTGGAAGATGGTGAGGGGGAGGGGTGGGGAGGGGAAGGAGGTGGGGACCCTAACACTGGCTCAGGAAAGCACTTGACATGGGGGTAGGGGTTAATTAATTGATGAGCTTAATTAATCTGAATATCAATTTAATATCAAAAGTTCACCAGCACAGCCATTACCTTGCTACTTTGTATAAGCTACTTTTCTTTATTACACAACGAATTTTTAATTAAATCTTAAAATTTGCATTACATTTCCACATTAGGCATTGTCTGATTTATACAGAAAATTAGTTCATGGAGGTGTACTGAATGTGTCAAGATTAAAATACTTGTATACTGTCTTTTGTAAGAGGCCGGTGTTGATGTTTTTGTTGAGGGAACAGAGCAGGAAGCAACAACAAATTGTTTGGGCTTAGGGCAAGTTAAGGACATAAAGTTTATGGGACTTAGAATATTAGACATATTTTTCACTGACCTATTTTTGCGTGTCTACCCTAATTTTAATTTGATTTTTGGGTCTGCAGGCACCGGTGAACTATGATCATTTGCAGCAGTTGATACTATATACATGTGTAACTAATTTATTGCATATCTTTCATATTCATTATTCAGAAAAATGAACTTAAATTCACATCGAGAAAGCAAGCGTATACATCTAGACTCTGAATGAGTCCTTTGATCTTTTATGAATTATTCTACAGTTAAATGAACTTTGCCCATACGAGTTTCTGTTGACAGTGCTCTGCTCGTCTAATTGTCTTTATTTCAATCTGCAAGTGTATGTGATGCCACATTCCTCATTTGTGTGCATGCTTTAATTCATAAACATTACTAGTTTGAACTTTAAATACCTAGATTGATCCTTAACATTACCCTAAAGGATCAAAAATTCTTATGGTGATCATAAAATGCCTGTAATGTATACTGGCAAAGAGACAGCAAAAAAAATTAGTTGAAATGTTGAAACAAGGATCTGGAAATATTGATGAAATACATAATGGAAATATTCCAATGATAATTATAAATGTATATAAAATCAATTTTAAAAATTCAAAAACTTGTTTTATTTGTGAAAAAGAACTAATTAAAGGAGAAAAAAGTAAGTGATCATTGTCATTTTACAGGAAAAGATTGAAAAGTTGCATATGAGGATTTTAAACTTAACTATCAAAAGCCTAAATTATTCCTGTTAATAATCTTAATTTAACAAATTACGTCAGTCATTTGCTTATCAAACGATTTCCAATAAACATTCAAGATACTAATACTATTCCAAATAATGAACAAAAACATATTTCTTCAAGCAAAACAAATGGAAGTGGATTAAGATTTTTCGATATGTTTAATTTTATGGACTCATATATTGATAAATTGTCTTCTGATCTTATAAAAGGACAATTCAGAGAAAGAACAAAATGTTTTAAAGGTGAACATTTAGATTCAGTAATTAAAAAAGCCATTCATCATTACAATTATATCGATTCTCAAGAACATTAAAAAAGCAAAATAACCTAAATAACAAAGTTTTTAAACACTACTTAATAAAACAAATATTTATAATGAAGATTATAATTGCACCAAACTACTTTGGAAAAAATTCAATATTAAAAATTTAGAACAATATACAAAATTATATAATAAATCCAATATATTAATATTACGGATATTTTCTAAATTTTTAAAGGTACTTGTATTAAATCTTCTAAACTCAATACAGCATGGTATCTCACAGCATCAGCGATATCTTGGGATTCTATGCTAAAAATGACAAAAATTTAATTAGATTTATTTACGATAATGACAAGATTTTGTTTCTTGACAAACGATTCTGAGGTGGAATTTCTCGAAGCATTATTAGATGTGATAAATCAAGTAATAAATATGTGAACTATTTAACCAGACAATATTATATCGCACATTTTGACACAAATAACTTATATAGCTACGTAATGTTCCAATTCTTATCATTCAAAAATTTCGAGTCGTTACATTAAAAATATTTTAATTCTGAAACAGTATTTGGAACACCAGGTGATAGTGAATGTGGTTATATTTTAGAAGTTGATTTAAAATATACAAAAGTATTAAATTATTTCCTTAATAATTCACCATTATTACCAGAAGGATATAACAATTAACAACATAAAATAACAAAGAAAAATATATTTTACATTATAGAAATTTAAACAGTGTTTAAATCTTAGTTTAACATTAGTAGAGTTTTGTCATCTGAACAACCAGACTGGTAAAAAAATACACCAATTTTAACATAGAAATGAGAAAAATGCATGTAACCAAATTGAAACAAGTTTTTTATAAACTGATGAATAACTCTCTTTTTGGTAAAACAATGTAAAATATTAGAAACAGGCAGGATATGAAAGAAATAACGAATCCAGATCAAAATGTGCACTTTATTTCAAATCAGATTATGAACATACTACAGTGTTTTCAAAAACTCTAGCAGCTGTTTCTGTTAAAGAAATACTAAAATTTTATAAAGCAGCTTACATTGGAATGAATATTCTAGAAATTTCAAAAATAAAAATTCACAATTTTCATTATATCAGACCAAAATATGGCCAAATATTGATTTATGTTATATGGATACAGATTCTTGTTTTTAAGATATAAGAACTGAAGATTTTTATAAAATTATGAAATCTATGATAAACGAATTGGCACAAGCGATTGTTCAAATGACAGTATTTATGAAATTCCTCATTAAAAAAAGAAAGTTATATGAAAAACGAAATATGAAAACTGTGGGAAAATTATGACAGATCACATTAGTTTATGACTGAAAATATATGCTAATAATGCAGAAAATCAAGAATATAAACATATAAAGGAGTTAAAAAAACTGTTGTTAAAAGTGTAATTACTTTTGATGATTACAGAATTTTTGTAGATGACAAAATTATACAGTACAGAAAAATAAATTTGATTACATGTTTTAAATGCAAATTACATGCAGTAGAATGTAATAAAATTATTTTACTTACTGACAATGATAAATGGATTGTATTACATGATGGAATAAATACCTTACCATACATTCATTATAAAATTAAACAATTAATGTGAGAATAATTAACTTAACTGATCAGTTTTTAATATTTCTTATGATATCCAAATTGTAAAGTGTTTTCGTATGTATTTTAAAAATAAATTTTCCACAAATACAAAAAACCTTTTGATAATACTTCTATATATGTTTCTGTTAATCAAAGACTTCTTTCTCCTTTTGAATCACATCTATGAATATATTTAGAAGAATTTTTGACTTCTATTTTAAATCTGTCAACAAAAAGCATTTCATTCCAGTTATTGATAAGTTCTTTCATATATTATGATTTATTTTCTCAATATTGTTTTGGTTTCATTCTTATACAATCAATACAGTCAATTCTTCAAGACATATTTTTAATTGTAATTCTTAACTCTTTATGAATTTTCTTTTTTAATTACACAGTGAACAAGTCACATTATTTACACTTTCCATTTATAAATAAAAAATATGATTAAAATTAAAGCATTAGATTTTAATTAATTTTATTATACATAAATGGGTAATTTATCAGATATTAAAAATAACAAACTTATATTGACAATAAATAAGTATCAATAATTAATGATGAATGTAATATTCCATGATTTAAAGCCAAGGATGTATGTGATACTTAGGGTTATTCAGATTCTGGAAATGATTTAGATGATAATGTTAAAAATAAATACATAAAAAATTAAAGTGTAACCAGCAGTTACATGTATATTCAAGATTTATGTATGAACTAGGATTATATTTTTAAATTATGAAATCAAAACTGAAACAAGCTGAAGATTTTCAAGACCAGATTTATGAAGAAGTTTTAACATCCATTCATGAACATGGAAGACAGAATAGATATCACAGATATCTGTGGAAACCATTTTTACAAGTTTAAATAAAGTTAAGGATAATTATATAAGAAGATTTGATGAAATATATGACAGAACTATAGAAATTTTGCATGAAAGGTCTTGAAGAAATACCTAGTATATTACCAAATGTTGTTCAATAAACTGATTAAAAACTAAGATTTCCTTTTGTTATTTTAAAATTAAATGATTAGTATATTTAAAAATGTTCGAAAACATATAACTTTCAAAGAATGAAAGGAAGATTGGTTATTGCTTGCCATCGAAATTGTTTCAATATTTTGAATAATTATTTTCAAGATATATTGTATACTGATATAATTAAACCTGTGTTCGTTTCTTAGAAAAAACTGAATATACAAGAGCATTTTTCATTTTATAAATTGTTACTACATTCATAATGATTTTATATACATCTAATATATTTAAACTATCAAAACCGTCTTATTCAAGTGATTCAAATTAGAATTTCAGTTTATTTCAGTATTAAAATATGCGCTATTTTATTCAATAAAACAACAAACATAATTAACATAACATTATAAACGAAACATATTTAAATTTTCAGTAACTAACTCAATTCATATAAAAATATTAAAAGATCATTCTCGTACATAAAACAATTTTATTTTTTCCAATCTAATTTGTCCTTAAATTCTCTCATAAAATGTTCAAATAATTTTTGATTACAAAGGAACTTTATCTTGAAATTCTCTAATCCAATCTTGTGACAATTTTTGGACTATTCCAATATTTACCTAGTTAATTTTATCTTGAAATTATCTGATGAAATCTTCTGATAAAATGCGCTTACCTAAAATATCATCGCAATTTAATGTTAACTTTAAATTCAGTCACAAATCTTCTGGCTGTTTTTGACTATATAATATAATTGACCAACCTATTTTATTTTGAAATTCTCTTATAAAGTCTTCAGGTCATTCCTGATGCTTCGATTTTCCTGTCTGATTTGTCCTGAAATTCTGTTATAAAATATTCAGATAATTCTTGAAACATTGATATATATCTCTCCAATGTTATTCATTTTATGGATTTTCCTATCTAATATAATCAGTAATGATAGTAATTCATTTCTTGAATGCTGTATATGTAAATGTTCAAAATTTTAGAATGGAAGAATTATATGACACATTATTTCACTATTACTGTTAGTAAGATCAATAAGTGATTTTTTACTGCGTTTAGGATATCCTTTATTTCCTAGATGTAGTAGCACAGTTTTTAGATTTTCAATTTATATATAAAAATTTTATAAAGCAATCCTATTCTCACTTAACTACTACAAGAATTATGAAGGCCTAACCATATTAAATGTACATAATTTCGCTTCTTTTCTAAAACTTTTTCAACAAGATAAACATCTGGATAATGTGTTTTCAGTAGTTCTTGTTCATAAATATTGGCTTTTATTTCTTTACATTTAAATCTTTTAATTTACATGAGAAATTTATATGTGATTTGATTAGAATGATTTACATCTTCAGCTTGAAAAATTTATGTTGCACAATTTGCAGTATATCTTTTTCTAACATTCCTCCTAATTTACTTTTTCTTACTTTATCATCAATTTTATGTTCCATATTACTTTCTAACTAATTAGTTAGCTAAAGAGATTTCTCAGATATTTACATTTCCTTCTTTTACATCTTTTGGTTCCACTTATATTATTGAATGTTTTATGTTACTATATACAATAAAACGATTTTAACTAAATCCACACAATTCCACATCTTCCTTTAATTCTTCTAATAAATCTTTCAGCATCAGACGCTTTTAAATCACAAAATATTCAATAACGATTAATATAACATTTTATTAATTCTTGAAATTCCTTATTATAAAGTTCTTTGCCATTATCTGTTTGTGAATTTCTTGGTGATCGCTTTCTAAATATTATTTCATAAGACTCATCAATATTTTTACCTGTTTTATCTATAACTGGAATACCACAAGCAAATTTTGATGAAATGTAATCAATGGCTAACAAATATATAAATATATACTTTACTTATTTTTGAAACTTCTGAATCCAATTCCACCAGATCAGCTTGCGATAAATAATCAATACGAAGAAATTACATATTGTTCTTTTAAGATTTTTTCTCATTGGTTTATGTAAGTCATGAATAATTTCTTCACAAATGTTAGGTTGTGCAACCAAACAGCTTCAATTGTGTAACAAATTTACTTTTCTTAATTTCACAAATTGAACAAGCAATTCTATTCTTTGTCTTCCATTTTTTGTTGTTACTGTGCAAGGATTCTGAAATTCAGTAAATTTTTTTTCACTTCAAGGAGCATCTGTGATTGTGGTTCTGTATTTTATAGAATCAAAAATCACCAAATTTTAATTTCACCTAATTTAATTAATCAACATCTGTTGGTACAATTTTAATGGGCTCTTTTAACCTTGAGGGTACAAAATTTCATTTATGCACCATTATTAACTAATTACTGTTATTTATTTCATATAGATCACTAGATACACTTACAGTGACATCAGATTCATCAAATTTCGGATCTTTGTTAATATTCTTCCCAACATCAATAATTATTTTATGTCTAAAATTTTATTCAAAACTGTGAACGTTTTGTTTACCTTGGTCATGAATGTGAATGCACTAATTTGTTTACCATATATTTCATCATTCAGATAACTGAATACATTTTAGTATTGAGTTAAATTTAGTTTTGAGAAATAATCTGGAAAAGCTTTTTCTACTTCCTTTATTGTAAATCAATTTGATACATTAGTATTATTAAGTTGATTAATCTTTTCATTAAAATTGCCTTAGAATAATTGTGTATTCAGATTTTGTAACAAGTTGTGATAAATCCTTTTATAAGTGCTGTTTCATATTTGCATCATGGCCACTTATTGGATCTTTTAAATCTACTGGTCTTCTACCTTTAAAAGTAATATAATGTTTCATTGATTTTAAATTTTTAACTACTTCTTTGTGGAATTGCTTGATTGTACCATTTATTTTTGATTTTATTCATAACCGAAAACATAAAATTTCTTTAATTATTTTTTATTGGCTCTGGTGATGTTTTCTTTTCTAATTTCAGACACTAATTCTTCCTTCATTTTAGGATCTATCGATAAATGAATATCTTTGAGTTTTTTCTAATTCTCCAGTGTTTTTCACATGTCCCTTATTTCCGAAAGTGTCCATTCATTAAAGGTCTAACTGTTTGATAATAGATTGAGAAAAATAAGTATAAATGACTGAAAATAAATTCGTTTGAGGTCTGAATTATTTCAGCATACAATATAAGACATTTTTCCTAAATAGTTAACTAGTTGTTTTGGCATATTACTACCAAATGAATCAAAACCAATTTTATATCTTTTTTCTTATGATAACATGTACAATAAGTACCAACATGATAAGATGTATCTAAATTTACTATTCCAGATTCATATTCTTTAGAATGACTTGATAATTCATCAGTCATGAAAGCATGATGAAAAGTTTGATTTTTAATTGTGTAACAAACTTTTGTAATTTTTTCTCCTTCTCCTTTTTTCTCCAATGTTTCTTTATGTTTTTTCTTTTCTTCTAATTCATTATCATTCTTAGTTCAACATGAACTGATTTTGAAATTGCTGTTACACCACCAGCTAATGAACCAATTGCACCTAATGTAAGTAGTAAAATTGGTAAAAATCCACCTTCATGTTTTGAACCTTCTATCATTTTAGTGAGATATTCAATAATTTCTTTCACAACTGGAATACCTGATGTAATAAGTAAAATACCACCAGTTTTCTTATTTCCTGCCCTTTTTTATTTTGTCTTGCCATTAGGTAACAAAGCATAATCAATGCTAAAGGTTTTTTATATAGATTAGAAAGTCATAAGGAATTTTTTATAAACCCCAACCATTGTCACCAACATTTAATCCCATTCCTAATTTTCGTTTTCTGTACAACATTCCTCTAACTACAGTTGCAGCTAATTTTTCATAAATGGAAGCATCTGAAGAATGCATTCTACCTTTTGAAATTAACTGAAGTTCTTTGTGTGCTTTGAGTCTTTCTTCTTAAATCTTTATTATCTCTATAACCAATATCACGTTTTTTTACAAACTTCATCTAATGGATCTATTCCTTGATCTCCTCCAGATAATCATTCTTCTAATCATGTTCCAGGACCACAGTAATTATAACCAGACAGATTCATTTTGTAAGGCAATTTATCAACTAATGTACACTCCTGGAAATGGAAAAAAGAACACATTGACACCGGTGTGTCAGACCCACCCTGGCCGTCGAATGGCGCTAGCTGCGCAGCATTTGTGCACCGCCGCCGTCAGTGTCAGCCAGTTTGCCGTGGCATACGGAGCTCCATCACAGTCTTTAACACTGGTAGCATGCCGCGACAGCGTGGACATGAACCGTATGTGCAGTTGACGGACTTTGAGCGAGGGTGTATAGCGGGCATGCGGGAGGCCGGGTGGACGTACCGCCGAATTGCTCAACACGTGGGGTGTGAGGTCTCCACAGTACATCGATGTTGTCGCCAGTGGTCGGCGGAAGGTACACGTGCCCATCGACCTGGGACCGGACCGCAGCGACGCACGGATGCACACCAAGACCGTAGGATCCTACGCAGTGCCGTGGGGGACCGCACCGCCACTTCCCAGCAAATTAGGGACACTGTTGCTCCTGGGGTATCGGCGAGGACCATTCGCAACCGTCTCCATGAAGCTGGGCTACGGTCCCGCACACCGTTAGGCCGTCTTCCGCTCATGCCCCAACATCGTGCAGCTCGCCTCCAGTGGTGTCGCGACAGGCGTGAATGGAGGGACGAATGGAGACGTGTCGTCTTCAGCGATGAGAGTCGCTTCTGCCTTGGTGCCAATGATGGTCGTATGCGTGTTTGGCGCCGTGCAGGTGAGCGCCACAATCAGGACTGCATACGACCGAGGCACACAGGGCCAACACCCGGCATCATGGTGTGGGGAGCGATCTCCTACACTGGCCGTACACCACTGGTGATCGTCGAGGGGACACTGAATAGTGCACGGTACATCCAAACCGTCATCGAACCCATCGTTCTACCATTCCTAGACCAGCAAGGGAACTTGCTGTTCCAACAGGACAATGCACGTCCGCATGTATCCCGTGCCACCCAACGTGCTCTAGAAGGTGTAAGTCAACTACCCTGGCCAGCAAGATCTCCGGATCTGTCCCCCATTGAGCATGTTTGGGACTGGATGAAGCGTCGTCTTACGCGATCTGCACGTCCAGCACGAACGCTGGTCCAACTGAGGCGCCAGGTGGAAATGGCATGGCAAGCCATTCCACAGGACTACATCCAGCATCTCTACGATCGTCTCCATGGGAGAATAGCATCCTGCATTGCTGCGAAAGGTGGATATACACTGTACTAGTGCCGACATTGTGCATGCTCTGTTGCCTGTGTCTATGTGCCTGTGGTTCTGTCAGTGTGATCATGTGATGTATCTGACCCCAGGAATGTGTCAATAAAGTTTCCCCTTCCTGGGACAATGAATTCACGGTGTTCTTATTTCAATTTCCAGGAGTGTATTTACAGAACCTTTACCCTACCAGGAAGTTTCATATTTTCCTCATTTACAAAACATGTGGATAAGATTGCTCAAAAATATAATTAAATATGGAAATTTTCTTGGATTATCAATAATAAAACCACCAAATTTATTTGTGAACGTTTGTGCTATTCCACATATTTCATTATCATTATTTTTATTTCTAGCTAATTCTTCACCGTGAATCTGTTTATCTATTATATCTCTAATATAATTCAACCAAACATGTTCAGTGGCTTTTTCTGTATTTTTTTCATAAAACCTACATCAGCTTTTTGAAATGAATCTCTAAAATTTCTTATCCATTGTTTGTATCAAATTACTATATTTATTTCCTTTACTTGATTTTAGTTTTTTTTATTTCTTTTATTATATATGGCTTTTGAGTCTATAAAATCTGGCATAATTTTGTAAATCAACAGAAACAAATTCATCACCTAAATCATCGACAGCAATTTGTTTTTAAGTTAACAGATTCCATTAAACCATGAGTACCTTCATATCCTTTTTCCCCAAATTTTTAATTTAATACCACTGAATTCAACAGGATATTTACCAACATGTTTAAAATTACCAACAGGTCTTAATCCAAAGAGAGTGTTTTCACTATAATTGATAAATTCTAATATTCTTTCACTTGTATTTATTTTTTAACGTCTTTGACTTTTAATCTTTTCTTTCTTTTTCATTATTCTCTAACAAATTATAAATTTCTGATATACTTAATGTGTAATCTCTTTTATCACTATCATATTGATTAACTGTTGAAGGATCATTAAACTCTTCTAAATAATGTTGATTATAAGGAATTATTTATGTTTCAGCTTTTGTACTTTATTCAGTACCTTTTATCACATTGTACTCTGATCACTCAATTCTTTGGTTAACCTGTGCAACTGCACCAAAACTGGTTGATCTTTTATAAATTTTTCGTATTCCATTCTTAGTTGTTTTTGTCTTAATTTTTTCTTTTAATTGTTCTTTTACTCATCTAATTCGTCTAGCTTTTTTAACAAACTCTGACTTAGATTTTGGAACATTTATTAAAGGTTAAAAGAATGTCTTTTTTAGATCAGTTTATCATTTATGTTCATTGTCAAGGTTCAGTGTTTATGTCCTATGTTGATGTTCATCTTATGTTCAGCATTGATGTGCATCATTATGTTTAACATTTATGTTCGTTATTTATGTTCAACATTTGTGTTTAATGTCTAAAAAATTCTTATTCTTTTCTCAGTATTTACCATTATTAATTAATCTTGGTGTATGTATCGTAATAAAAGGATCGTTATTCCAACATTTACTACATGTTTCTTTAAAATCATAGAAAGTTAAACCATGACAATCAAATTCATGATAACAATGGTCTCAATCTGCATTATCTTCTCTGAAAACATTTTAAAAATTAAGATTATCACTTATTAATTATTTCATTATTTTTGGATTTGTCTGACTTTAATAAAAAAATCTATTGATTTGTGTCTATTTCTAGTGAAATATTCTAGGACTGTATCTTGAGTTTCAAGAATGATATCATCAAAAACTATAACTGAATTATTTTCACATTCATCTAATCGAATGAGTTCATCCTTATTTTCAGTAAAAGTAGCAATCTTTTCATTAATTTTATCAACACATTTTTCACATCTTTTTATAAATAGTTGATATTTAGACTGATCTGTACTTCTATAATAAATATACAAATGATTAATTTTTCTCCAATTTAACTGTCTTAGAGCTAGAGTATAATTATCAATCATTAACATTGCTTTTTCTCAACTGCCAATCCTATTATAGAACATCAAATAAAATTTGGTGAAAAATCACTGCGTTTATTTTTTATTTCTTTTCTAGAATTCTCATTATCCATTCCCTCTCAGTCATATATTTACATAAATTTTATTAATATAAATGAGTAGATTTTTTCATTTTAGTGATAATTCATCTGTTCTGCAAAAACAGTTAGCTGTACAAATATGAGAACCATTAAAAATGCATCACTGCTTAGATGTTATTAACTTTTTAACTCCAGATATTACATCAACAAATAAAAAACTTTTGTGACAAAGAAATAATAGAGATTCCTGTTGGTCTGTATAGTTTAAAAAGTTCAGAAAAATTTATTCAATCAAAAAAACCTAATACACATACTAAAACAGATCAGTTTGAAACAGAGTAATTATTGAGAGTGGTGTCAAATTATTTCTGGATAAAGTAGGTTGTATTGCTAGAGATTTACGATTTAATAATCAAATTATTGAAGCTAATCATTAAACTATTGCTAACGATGTTCCTAAGATTATTCCATTTGAATTAATAAATATAAATTTTAATTTGGTTGATGAGGCATTTGCTAAACGTACTGATCATTTTCATAGAGGAACTAATATTATTTTTTCATTTAAACCAAATGCTGAATATGGAGGACCAATAATTTATGAACCAAATTATCCTGCATATATTCCAATTTTTGATCCTATTCAGATTTTAGAAATAACTGTAACTGATGAAAACGATAATTTCATTGATGTCAATGGTGACAGTGTAATAGTAATTTTAAAATGGAATTAATAAATTTTTCCTTAATAAATCATGAACAGAATCGAGAATTTCCAATTTTACTCATTTCTGGTTAAAAAAAACAAAAGATAATTTAAATTGTCTCAACAAGGAAACAGAAATTACTATTGCTGATGGTTGAATTCATCCTAATTATTCACAACTTTATATGCATATGATGTCATTCACAAAGATAGAACAGATTTTTCAGTGTATGATGGGAAATCAAATATTAAACTAATTGATAATTATGGGTTGAAGTTATCTGACATTCTTAAATTAGAAAAGAAATAAATATTTGTTCCACAACAGAAGATCATTTAATCCATCTTTAGCTCTTTTTCGATTAACTTCATCTCTTTCAAATGAATTAACTGTGGAAGGACATATTCTTAGCAATGGTGAATTGAAGACAAACAAAATGAAGTACTTCATCATTTAGAATTATTGGAGTACTTTTAAGGATTTCAAAGAAATAATTTGTGATGGAAATTTAACAGGTTTTCACTTGGAGTTCAAAAAAGATCAAGAAGATTCTAATCTTAGATGGGCTAGTAATAATGATAATATTACACTTTCAGAAGAAAAGAAAATTGTTACTAAAAGTATGGAAATTCGTGTTCCTGTTGTTAAATATGAACCACAATACTCACTTCCGCTAGAAAAAGGAAGATTGAAAAATCCAAAAATTCCAATTTCTTGTTATGTACCACAGACAATTGAAATTACAGGATTAAATGGAAAAAGAAATTTTGAACTAGATATTATTAATTATAATAATTCTGCTGAATTTGATGTATCATACCTTAGTTTTGTTGTTTTCTAAAATAATCAACAAAATGATCAGTTAAATGATTCTTCTTTATTTGCTCATGTTAAATTATAAAATATCTACGAAAAAAAATGGAAAAAATGAAATTTTTCCTCAAGAATTTTGAAAACTTGATCCACTGAGTAATTATTTAAAAGCGACGAATAAAGTTTAAGAATAACACATTTAAATAACGATGTCAGTGTAAGTCCATTCAATTTTATTGCAAACTATCCATTCTACATTATAAATGTGTCTAGAAGAATGAATGTTTTAAGGAATTTAACTTGTGATTCACAATATACATTATTATCTGAACATTTTGAAATACAAAAATTTATAAAAATTAAAAAAAGATTTAAAGAAATTAACTTTATGTTTACATTTCCTTTTGAGGTGTTTCCAGAAACATAGAGGGTACAAAAACAGAAAAATTTAGATTTTAAAAATTAAAACCTTTGATAAATATAGATTTAAATAATTAAAACGTTTGATAGAAGCTTTAATTTTTTTAAATCTAAATTTTTTCTACATAAATAAAAGCAAAACAAAAAGAACATGAATGGCAGTGTTGAAAATTTAGTAACTGAACTTAACAATTATAGCAATAGTTATGCAAGAAATAATCTTAGAATATTTCAAAAGCTGGAATTTTATTGAGCAAATATGGTCAAAAAGTTATATTATTACTTTTAGATGATAACATGAAATTACTCTTCCAGACTGTTACACTGAAATCTTTTCAGAAGACAATGATAAATTAGAGAAAAATTGTTGGATTAAATTTTATGTATAAGAGGTGTTCAGAAGTTAACGAGCTGAAGGCATAATTACATAAACCAATACCTGTATGTTAGAAGTATTGACCCTGGCTGTTGAGACACTTGTCCCACTGTGACACAAGATAGTGAATGGCTGTCTCATAAAATTCCTGGGGCTGTGATGTTAACCATTTCCACACGTACATTCCACATCGTCGTCAGAGGTGAATTGTTTGCCTCTCAGAGCCTTTTTAAAGGGGCATAATCACAGGGAGAGAGGTACGGACTGTATGGAGGGTGACTGAGAACCTCCCATTTGAATTTCTGCAGGAGTACCGCTACTGCATTGGCTGTATACGCTTTGCACTGTCATGGAGCGGAATAATCCCACACATGAGATTGCCAGGTCGTTTTGATTTAATCGCTTAGCGAAGGATGGTCAAGGTTTGCAAGTAACACTGGACACTCACTGTTGTCCTATGGTGCAGAAAGTGAATGAGAAGGGGCCCGTCTTGGTCAAAGAAGAATGTCGACAAAGCCTTTCCTGCACTCGTGTGGAAAATGACATCCAGCAGTACATGTGGAACTGGTTAACATAGCAGCCCCAGAAATTTTATGAGACACTCATTCACCACCTTCCGTCACACTGGGACAAGTGTCTCAATAGCCAGGGTCAATACTTCTAACATGCAGGTACTGCTTTTTGTAATTATGCCTCCAGATCGTTTCTTTTTGAACGCCCTTGTGTTAGGTAAAAAACAAAGGAAAGGTCATTTGGTTCATGTCATTGCGTTTAAATAAATTTAAGAATTTTCGTATTTTTTAAATCTTTAACTGAATAAATGTAGCTTGTAGAATACTAAATTTTAACAAAGTAATTTTTATTTTTTTAATTAAATGAAAATATTGTTTGTGGGTTAAGATAAATTTTTAGCTGGAGGATCTTGGTTTTAAAACAGGAAATTTTTAAAAAATGTTCTGTTTGTGAAATAAAAATATTATTTAATTTTCGTATGCCATCAGTTCCTGTATGTGAATGTATGTGATTGTGAAATGAAAATATTATTTAATTTTCGTATGACACCAGTTCCTGCATGTGAATGATCAATGCCGATTGTCGATTGTCGGACTCTTGGCGAACAGTCCCAGAAATTTAAAGGCAGGCAATAAATGTGTGAGGTAGGGGGGGTTTTTAGGAAGTAGGTTGATATATGAATAGTGCTGGGCATGTGGTACTTGTAGGCGCTAGTTTTTGGATCTGAAAGGGATAGGATCGCCAAGTCCTGATTTAAACGTTGTACAGATTCAAAGTGCGTGCAAAAGTCGTTTTACCAGATTATTTACCACTACTTTACATAAACATGCGGACTGGCTGTATGGATATGAAATAAGAAATGCTTTCTTCTGTCACCAGTGTCAGATAATGAATGTTACAGAACGTCCTTGGATGTGTAACAGACATTAAACACATAGCTGACAAAGTTAAAAAAAACATAAATTAAATGAACCACACATAAACAGTAGCATCGAATTCGCTACACTTGACAAAGCTGATATGAGATGTCAGCTGGATACAACTTACGGAGTGAGGACAGAGAAATTTAATGAAGAGATTTCTATGAATCGCTACATCCTTAGCAAGTTGGTCAACTGTATCCAAGTTCTAGAATAGCTCTGGAATAGAGCTCAACATAAACATCATTTCCGCCCTTTTTATTCCTCATGAAAACCACACATTGCATGTTGTACCACCATACAGCGAGACCTTCAGAGGTGGTGGTCCAGATTGCTGTACACACCAGTACCTCTAATACCCAGTAGCACGTTCTCTTGCACTGTTGCATGCCTGTATTTGTCGCGGCATACTATCATAAGTTCATCAATGCACTGTTGGTCCACATTGTCCCTCCTCAATGGCGATTCGGCGTAGATCCCTCAGAGTGGTTGGTGGGTCACGTCGTCCTTAAATAGCCCTTTTCAATCTATCCCAGGCATGTTCGATAGGGTTCATGTCTCGAGAATATGCTGGCCACTCTATTCGAGCAATGTCGTTATCCTGAAGGAAGTCATTCACAAGATGTGTGTGATGTTCTTAGGTTAGTTAGGTTTAATTAGTTTTAAGTCTAGGGGACTGATGACCTCAGATGTTAAGTCCCATAGTGCTAAGAGCCGTTTGAACTAACGTAACTATGCCGGTATGTGAGAAATAGCGTACTGTAACCAAGTTTCTAATTACAAAAAACGTGCCTCCAATTAAAATCCACACAAGAATGAAAGCTGTGTACGATGATGACTGTGTCGACATCAATTACGTGCAGCGTTGTGTTGTTGGTGTTCGTAATGATCGGAACGATGGGCCTAACCTCAACGTATGTACAGAGATATTTGTTTTGCAAATAAAACCACCTCTTTTTGCTGCAACTGCAGTTTATTTCTCCCAGCCACGTTGCGCCTTTTTTTCTTTTTTTTTCAGTGGGATCTAGAACAATATAGTTTTGTTCTACCATGTGTTATTTTTATATTATCAAACAGCTCACGTCGCGTTTTAAAGACGTAAATATTGTGAGTACGTTACGTGTTTCCTCCTGTTTGGATTGTCTACCATAATGAACTCACAATATTTACGTCTTTAAGAGCACAGTGTTCGAGCAAATATCTATAACTAGTGGCAAAAGAGTAATAGTGCACCACAAAAATAAGGATAAACATGTTGAACAGTGCGAAAGAAAAAGTACGGAATATAAAAACGAGCGCTTGTTTCGGAAATGAAGTGGTAGGGCGACCTTCAGACCAGATGAGAGGAAACGCAGATGCCAACAAACTGTAACTGATTACTTATTCACATAAAAACACAACGGTAACTGTTTGATAATATAAAAATAAAACATGTTAAAAAATTATACCGTTCTAGATCCCACAAAAAAGGCGAAAAGAATCTGGGAGAAATAAATTACAGTTGCAGCAAGAAAAGGCGGTTTTATTTATAAAACACACACTTCTGTGCATGTTGCGGAAGATGGCCACGGAAACAAACTTTTATGTACAGAGGTCAGAGTGTTTTCAGAACTTAAAGAACACCTTGGAGGACTTCACTTTGATAGTGATGAAGCGGTACAAGCACAGGTGAGGCTCCTTCAACAGTCTACAGCGACGATACCAACAAACTGATCCCTCTTTTGGAGAATTGTATTTGTCATCAGGATGACTATGTTGAGAAATAAATATATTGATATGAAGGAAAAAGATGTTGAATGTTAATGAAGTTTGTTTTATTTATAAATCTTCAAGAGTTTTAATATTTAAAAAAATTCATTGCATTACTTTACAGCTCGCCTTCCTATATAACAGGTATACAGCGTTAATAATTCTTTATTCACAAAAATATATATAAAATCGTAAACATAAAAGCTGTAGTACGCAATCGACATTAACATGTCATATTTTTCCGAATATATTATACCTACAAGAAATTGATAAACGTAGTAGGTGACTATGAACTAAGCAGGTTAACACCTAGCAATAATAACACAATAATAACTACGAAACAAATATGAACGATGACTTTAAGACGAAGTTCGTGACGTTACAGGAAGAGTGCCAATCCCGATGCAGAGTCCCTACTGCCTGTCCAAAAGCGCACTGATAATGTTTACTGACGTGCTGAGAATGGAAATGAAGGAATGGTCCGTCACGGTCTGTTCTGTCCAACCGACTTTGTATGGGTGAGTATACTATGGTACGTACCACCTGCAAGTTTTCCCGTGCATTAGACAGGAAATCATGTGTACCGAGTCAAGTGTATTACCCCATTAATGATAAGTTAACTCTGTCCTCTTACGCAGTGTTCTAAAATTATCAAATTTTGTTCAATAATATTATATAAGTTGTACGCTACGTATGGTCGCATTAGCAAGTTCATAGATCGTGGCTGGACAACAATTTGAGTATACTGTAGAGCTACATATAGATAAATACAATGGTAGCGATGATTAGTTGGGTTGGTGCATAACTTCGCAGCGTTTTTCCATAAGTTTAAAACAGAACATATATACATAACAGAGAGTGTAATCAATATCACTACATCACTATTTAGAACAGTCTGCCAACACTGGGACAACTTCTCGATTCTGCGACTGTAGAAAACACGTGGTTTGAGGAAAACTCGTCGAGCCTTGTTCATAGGCATCTTTATCCGGAAAGGAAATTCCGTGAAGGTCATTCAACAGAGAGTGGAAAAGCGGAAAATCTGAGGGTGCAAGATTAGGTGAATAAGGTGTGCGTGGAATGACCTCCCAACCCAACTCTTGTATAGCGTTTTTTGTCAGTCTAGCAATTCGCAGTACACCACACGGTCGCTATTCCACCAGATGCATGACATGTTTTGTGGATGCGCGAAGGTCTTTGTACAGGGAGTTGTTACTTTGTTCAGGCTTTACCATACCTTTATTTTCCTTATGTTAGCGTAAAGATACCATTTTTCGTCACCAGTAACTATACAGAATAGAAATCTTCAGTTGAAACTTCCGGGCTGAGAGGCCTTGGTCGACGTATAAAATTTCTACCTAACGTTTCGTCTCCATCTGCGGAAGACATCTTCTAAGGTAATCCGGCTACTGCCACTGGAGGCTCCAGGTACTCTCGTATTTATAGAGCGCGTAGACGGCACCACCATTCGTCACGTGATGCCGACGGTATGCCTATCTTGGAAGGCGTCATCATTCTCGATTAAGAGTAATCGATTGTCATTCTGCTGGCGCAACGTCGACATCCATATTATGTCCAACTTTAAAACTTCCTCTTTTCTACTAAATGCGATTTCCTGGACGTGTCGGTAATTAAACGGGTGGATGGGACGCTGGGCCACAAGGTATATAGAAAGAACACTCACACGGATCGATACCTCCACAAGGAATCCAACCATCATCCTATGCAAAAGAGAGGTGTCATGAAAACCTTGGTGGATGGAGCCAACAAAATCTGCGAGCCGGATCACTTACAAGATGAACTGGATCACCTACGGTAAGCCTTTATGAAAAACGGATATACCAGCAAGGAAATTGATCGAGCCCTCCATCAAAGAAGAAATGAAGCCAGAAGTCCAGAGCAACAACAGTCACCTACTGGAAAAGTTTTCATTAATAAGGTCTCGGATCGTACCGGAAAGTTCTGGCCAAGTATGGGATCGAAACAATCTTCAGACCACCAACAAGAGTAAGGAATATTTAAGAACTGCAAAAGACGTCCGACATCCCCTAGCAACACCTGGGGTATACAAAATTCCATGCAGTTGTGGACAGTATATATTGGAACAACGGAAAGAAGTGTAAACATCCGCTTAGCCGAACATAAAAGAAACTGTCAGGACACATCGAAAAATCGGCCGTAGCTGAGCATGTTTTTCGACATGGGAATCTCGAAATTAAATTTAACGAGACAAGCGTTCTAGCACGAACATCCCATTATCATGCGCGCATATGTAGAGAAGCAATAGAAATTCACAAACACCATAACAATTTTAAGAGAAAGGAGGAAGTTTTAAAGTTGGACGAAATACGAATTCGACGTTGCGCCAGCAGAATGACAATCGATTACTCTTAATCGAGAATGATGACGCCTTCCAAAGATAGGCATACCGTCGGCATCACGTGACGAATGGTGGTGCCCTCTACGCGCTCTATAAATGCGAGAGTACCAGCAGCCTCAGTGGCAGTAGCCGGATGACCTCTGAAGATGTCTCCCGCAGATGGAGGCGAAACGTTAGGTAGAAATTTTATACATCGATCACGGCCTCTCAGCCCGGAAGTTTCAACTGAAGACAACACCGGTCGTGAAAGCCTACATTGTAAGAATAGAAATCGTCGGCGTTGTTCATGAATCAATGGATTACGCGCAAGCGGAGATGCACATAGGCCCACCCGCTGATTTTTGTGATTTTGGCTTAGAGAATGCAGTACCCAATAACCAGATTTGTGAACCGTCCCCATTGCATGCAACTATCGCACGTGGTAGAACGGTCACATTTCATCTCATCCGCCAGTACTCGAGTACACTGACAGGGATCATTGTGGATTAAATCATTTCAAGATATTCACCAAACACCGAACGTCTTCCTAGACGTGCAAAGTCACTAATGTCAAAACGATCCTCCTTTAAGCGAGAAAACCATTTTCATACCGTGCTCTGTCCAATGGCATCATCGTCATGCACGTCGTAAATATTTCTGGCTGCCTCCGCTGATGTCACCCCTCTACTGAACTCCTTCTCTACCGTCCACAGCTCCACTCACTATCTACAAACGACAAAATGACAGTATATAAATGCAAATACCAAAAGTGAACCAAAAATAAAAAATGACAATCGATAAAAGAAAAGCATAGCAGCCGGAATACCAACAAGCAAAACAGAAACGCTATGAACGTATGTCCCAACCGAATAGTTTTGTCGCGTGTTATCTTGATAGAGTGTATTTTGTCGAGGTGTTCTGCCAGCAGTATATATTTTCATACAATGAAGGCTTTCACGACCGGATATTTCAGCTGCCGAGAATTCTTCCGGGTTGTATGGCTGTGGTCCATGGAACTCTTCTATCCCTGACGTTTCGTCCAAAGCTACGCTGGAAATCTACGGAGGTGCTCCTGGTTGTGCTGAGTCTTACGATACTGCGAAAAAACTTGGCAGGAATGTAGCCTCTGCACACGATTGCTAGCAGTCGTGGTCACCTGAAGGTACAGTCGCAAGAAGAAGTCCAGATGGACACGTTACACTACCGAGAGGTAAGACCATCGTGTTCAGCGTATGGCTCTGGCGCATCGTACTGCATCTGCAGCAGCAATATGAGCAGCAGTTGGCGCCACAGCGACACAATGAACTGTTCCAGATCGCTCACTTCAAGGACAGCTCCGAGCCAGATGATTTCTAGCGTTCCCCAAACCTTCACCGTTTACGATTGCAATGGTGTCAAGCGCGAGCTCATTGGACGGCGGAGTGGAGATCTGTTGTGCTTTCTGATGAAAAACGGTTCTGCCTTGGTGCCAGTGATGGCCGTGTGTTGGTCAGAAGTAGGCCAGTTGAGGACCTGCACCTAATCTCTCTGTGTGCTAGACACACTGGATCTACACCTGGAGGTATGGTCTGGAGTGCGATTTCGTATGACGCGCCTTAACTGCAAATTTGTACGTCAGTCTGATGATTTGACCGTCGAGCTACCATTCGTAAACAAAACTCAAGGGATGCTTTCCAGCAGGATAACGCTTGCCCCCACACCTTCATTGTAACCCCACATGCCCATACAGAGTGTCGACATGTTGCCTTGGCCTGCTCGACCACCAGGACGTATGGGACGTCATCTGAGAACTCCAGCGTTATCCACAAACAGCATCAACCGACGCTGTGCTGACCGACCACGTGCAACAGGCATGGAACACCATCCCACGAATTTACATCCAGCACCTGTACGACACAATACACGAGCTTTACGGACTTGCAATCAACGTTCTGGTTGTTACACCGTTACTCCGTTAATCACTAAATATGTCTCCTAGACATATATCCCGAAAGTTTATTAGTCCACATTAATTATTTCTTGGTGCTTGGATTTTTTTCCGTCAGTGCACCTGCAAAATGTTTAACGAAGCTTACAATATTTTACGAAGATTAGTAGTAAGCAGCAATGGAAATGTTTTTACTTCAGGCCAGCAGTAAATGCTTTCTAACTTTTTTTAGGAAATTGTTTCGCTTAAATACTCACATGTTTTTTCGATCCTTAGCAGCGGAACAGAACAGGGGACATTCTTTATCGCGTACTATACAGCGGCATATACATTGAGGAGCGAAATTATTATGACCTCTACTGACCGCGAGGTCTAATGCCGTCTGATAGCATTGTGGGTATGTGGCACGGTAAGGAAAGTATAGAGACCAATGGGGAATCATTCAACCGACGACACAGACCACAAATGGGGAAATCCATTGACAAAAGCGATTTTGACAAGGACAGATTGTTGTGAACTGGGGCGTGAGAACGAGCATTTTGGAAACGGCGAAGCTCTTTAGTTGTTCACTGATACTGTTGTAAGGGTTTACGAAAAGTGATTGATGAACGGTGAATCCATGAGTAGGCGACAGGGTGTTGAACCTCACCACATAATGTAAGTAGTGGGGCAACAGCAGCATCAGTCGTCTGTCATCTGTTTTTGATTTGAGCGGCCAGTGTCGGTTGGTCACAGTCAGTGTGCTCCCTGCCGCCGTTGGATAAGCAGCTGCAGCTTCAAGTCGTATACTCCTAGCTCACTCATTTGTTACATAGTTTAATTCTTAATTTCTTTGCGTGTTTTTGGTACTTGCATTGTTTAATTCATAAATTTCGGGCGTATTATAGTATTTGAAAGTTGTAGCATCGCGTTTTAGTACCCGAATAGTATAAAATCGCGTAGTCTCCTTCCGCCGCCGAGCAGTGTGTCAGCAGTGCACAAGTGGCAGCATTACTGCATTTACTAGGCAATCTTGTATTTTAATAACCGTTTAAAATTTGTGTCGTTTTGTTTGCGCTCTCTGTAGATTAGTTCAGACGTTCTTTGCACAACAGTTTTTAGCATGGATAGGGACTGCAACTGCTGTGTTCGGATGCAGGCTGAGTTGGCATCCCTTCGCTCCCAGCTTCAGGCAGTGTTGGCTTCGGTCACACAGCTTGAAGCTGTTGCCAATGGGAATCACTGTGGGGGTCCGGATGGGGGTTTGTCGGGGACGGCCAGCTCGTCCCACGCATCCCTCGATCGGACTACGACTGTGGTTGCCCGGGATACTGCCCGCATTGAGGCTGATCCCTCACCTGTGGTAGAGTGGGAGGTCGTCTCAAGGTGTGGCAGGGGGCGAAAGACATTCCGGAGGGCTGAACGGAAGGCCTCTCCAGTATGTCTGACGAACCGGTTTCAGGCTCTGTCTCAGGCTGATACTGATCTCCGGCCTGACATGACTACTTGTCCTGTTCCAGAGGTTGCCCCTCAGTCTGCAAGATCCGGGCAGTCGCAGAGGGTGGGCTTACTGGTAGTTGGGAGCTCCAACGTCAGGCGCGTAATGGGGCCCCTTAGGGATATGGCAGCAAGGGAGGGGAAGAAAACCAAAGTGCACTCCGTGTGCATACCGGGGGGAGTCATTCCAGATGTGGAAAGGGTCCTTCCGGATGCCATGAAGGGTACAGGGTGCACCCATCTGCAGGTGGTCGCTCATGTCGGCACCAATGATGTGTGTCGCTATGGATCGGAGGAAATCCTCTCTGGCTTCCGGCGGCTATCTGATTTGGTGAAGATTGCCAGTCTCGCTAGCGGGATGAAAGCAGAGCTCACCATCTGCAGCATCGTCGACAGGACTGACTGCGGACCTTTGGTACAGAGCCGAGTGGAGGGTCTGAATCAGAGGCTGAGACGGTTCTGCCACAGTGTGGGCTGCAGATTCCTCGACTTGCGCCATAGGGTGGTGGGGTTTCGGGTTCCGCTGGATAGGTCAGGAGTCCACTACACGCAACAAGCGGCTACACGGGTAGCAGGGGTTGTGTGGCGTGGGCTGGGCGGTTTTTTAGGTTAGATGGCCTCGGGCAAGTGCAGAAAGGGCAACAGCCTCAACGGGTGCGGGGCAAAGTAAGGACATGCGGGGACCAAGCAGCAATCGGTATTGTAATTGTAAACTGTCGAAGCTGCGTTGGTAAAGTACCGGAACTTCAAGCACTGATAGAAAGCACCGAAGCTGAAATCGTTATAGGTACAGAAAGCTGGCTGAAGCCAGAGATAAATTCTGACGAAATTTTTACAAAATTACAGACGGTGTTTAGAAAGGATAGATTGCATGCAACCGGTGGTGGAGTGTTCGTCGCTGTTAGTAGTAGTTTATCCTGTAGTGAAGTAGAAGTGGATAGTTCCTGTGAATTATTATGGGTGGAGGTTACACTCAACAACCGAGCTAGGTTAATAATTGGCTCCTTTTACCGACCCCCCGACTCAGCAGCATTAGTGGCAGAACAACTGAGAGAAAATTTAGAATACATTTCACATAAATTTTCTCAGCATGTTATGGTCTTAGGTGGAGATTTCAATTTACCAGATATAGACTGGGACACTCAGATGTTTAGGACGGGTGGTAGGGACAGAGCATCGAGTGACATTATACTGAGTGCACTATCCGAAAATTACCTCGAGCAATTAAACAGAGAACCGACTCGTGGAGATAACATTTTGGACCTACTGATAACAAACAGACCCGAACTTTTCGACTCTGTAAGTGCAGAACAGGGAATCAGTGATCATAAGGCCGTTGCAGCATCCCTGAATATGGAAGTTAATAGGAATATAAAAAAAGGGAGGAAGGTTTATCTGTTTAGCAAGAGTAATAGAAGGCAGATTTCAGACTACCTAACAGATCAAAACGAAAATTTCTGTTCCGACACTGACAATGTTGAGTGTTTATGGAAAAAGTTCAAGGCAATCGTAAAATGCGTTTTAGACAGGTAAGTGCCGAGTAAAACTGTGAGGGACGGGAAAAACCCACCGTGGTACAACGACAAAGTTAGGAAACAACTGCGAAAGCAAAGAGAGCTTCACTCCAAGTTTAAACGCAGCCAAAACCTCTCAGACAAACAGAAGCTAAACGATGTCACAGTTAGCGTAAGGCGGGCTATGCGTGAAGCGTTCAGTGAATTCGAATGTAAAATATTAGGTACCGACTTGACAGAAAATCCTAGGAAGTTCTGGTCTTACGTTAAATCAGTAAGTGGCTCGAAACATCATGTCCAGACACTCCGGGATGATGATGGCATTGAAACAGAGGATGACACGCGTAAAGCTGAAATACTGAACACCTTTTTCCAAAGCTGTTTCACAGAGGAAGACTGCACTGCAGTTCCTTCTCTAAATCCTCGCACAAACGAAAAAATGGCTGACATCGAAATAAGTGTACAAGGAATAGAAAAGCAACTGGAATCACTCAACAGAGGAAAGTCCACTGGACCTGACGGGATACCAATTCGATTCTACACAGAGTACGCGAAAGAACTTGCCCCCCTTCTAACAGCCGTGTACCGCAAGTCTCTAGAGGAACAGAAGGTTCCAAATGATTGGAAAAGAGCACAGGTAGTCCCAGTCTTCAAGAAGGGTCGTCGAGCAGATGCGCAAAACTATAGACCTATATCTCTGACGTCGATCTGTTGTAGAATTTTAGAACATGTGTTTTGCTCGAGTATCATGTCGTTTTTGGAAACTCAGAATCTACTATGTAGGAATCAACATGGATTCCGGAAACAGCGATCGTGTGAGACCCAACTCGCTTTATTTGTTCATGAGACCCAGAAAATATTAGATACAGGCTCCCAGGTAGATGCTATTTTTCATGACTTCCGGAAGGCGTTCGATACAGTTCCGCACTGTCGCCTGATAAACAAAGTAAGAGCCTACGGAATATCAGACCAGCTGTGTGGCTGGATTGAAGAGTTTTTAGCAAACAGAACACAGCATGTTGTTATCAACGGAGAGACGTCTACAGACATTAAAGTAACGTCTGGCGTGCCACAGGGGAGTGTTATGGGACCATTGCTTTTCAAAATACAGTATATATAAATGACCTAGTAGATAGTGTCGGAAGTTCCATGCGGCTTTTCGCGGATGATGCTGTTGTATACAGAGAAGTTGCAGCATTAGAAAATTGTAGCGAAATGCAGGAAGATCTGCAGCGGATAGGCACTTTTACTTCTGTAAAATATCTGGGAGTATGCGTGCGGAACGATTTGAAGTGGAATGATCATATAAAATTAATTGTTGGTAAGGCGGGTACCAGGTTGAGATTCATTGGGAGAGTCCTTAGAAAATGTAGTCCATCAACAAAGGAGGTGGCTTACAAAACACTCGTTCGACCTATACTTGAGTATTGCTCATCAGTGTGGGATCCGTACCAGATCGGGTTGACGGAGGAGATAGAGAAGATCCAAAGAAGAGCGGCGCGTTTCGTCACAGGGTTATTTGGTAAGCGTGATAGCGTTACGGAGATGTTTAACAAACTCAAGTGGCAGACTCTGCAAGAGAGGCGCTCTGCATCGCGGTGTAGCTTGCTCGCCAGGTTTCGAGAGGGTGCGTTTCTGGATGAGGTATCGAATATATTGCTTCCCCCTACTTATACCTCCCGAGGAGATCACGAATGTAAAATTAGAGAGATTAGAGCGCGCACAGAGGCTTTCAGACAGTCGTTCTTCCCGCGAACCATACGCGACTGGAACAGGAAAGGGAGGTAATGACAGTGGCACGTAAAGTGCCCTCCGCCACACACCGTTGGGTGGCTTGGGGAGTATAAATGTAGATGTAGATGTAGATCACCCACTCTGCATTGTTGCCAAATTTATTCAATACGGTGGTCATAGATGTGGCAATGTCGAACTGGTTTCATGGTGGTAAGTTCAAATTTTGGCGGAAAAATTGGCCAATTTGGCTACCTTCACTTACCTAACTCCACCACCCTTCCTTTTCTCTTCCCCTCCCCATCCTCTCCATCCCCTCACCTCCACTCTCCCATCTACAAATTGGCAGGAAAAGAACTCAGTCTTTGCTGGGCAGCCAAGTAAGACAAAGATAAGTGTTTATTTTGTATATATTGCTGCATCTTCCCTCCTCCTCCTCCTGTGACGTAATCCAAGATCGGGGCCCAGGGAAAAATGGCTGGAAATTCTCTCAGTCTGTGTCTAGCTGCTGGACTGGGAGGATGGGCTATTGTGTTCAATGGATTAGATGCCTGTGCTGGAGAAGAAGGAGTTTAATGGGCATGTTATCTGCAATCACACAGTTGAGGATTGTTTCCATAGCCACTTGCACCATGCTTGGAAAGCGATGATAATTGGTGAATGTATGAAGAAGACAAATATGCTTCATCAAATAGTGAAGATGCAGCAGGATGGGGCTAAGTTACACTTCGCAGTTCATGCTGATAAGTGTGTGTGCTGGAATTATAGATCATTCGATAAAAGTCCAGTCAGTCTTCTGAAGTGCAAGAAGCAAGAAGCTTGCCCACTCTGGCACAAGCACCCGTGTGTACAATTGATGAACAGTGATGAGCAGAGGTAAAATTAATTAGTGTACTATATACAAGCATACAGCTGAGGACTGTACCCTAGAATCCCACACAACGAGTGGAAAGAAAACATAATGGATGAGTTTGGGTTGAATACTTTTCAATATGGCAATGCAGTGGATGGCGTGAAGATGCATTTCAGTGCTCATGGAGATAGATGCTTGTGCTGTAACTGTCAAGCTTTTCGAAATTGAGTAAAACCCCACATCAACTTCACTGTATTCCACAATGAAGCATAGGTGTTCACCTTGAGGTTTGTAGGCTAGATGACCACACTACCACCAGAGGGTGCTGTTGCCCCTCCTCCCCTCCCCTCCCCTCTTCCCTCCGCTCCCACAAGGTAATACAAGATGACAGTTCACAAAAAAGGGGCAGGAACCAGTACAAACTCTGAATCTGATCACGTGATAGGCCTCAGCCAATAGGATGGTAATATCTGCTAACATCATCAGAGGAGATAGATGGTGGACTCAGGATCTCCACAGCATCAGGCTCACTGAGTCAGCCAGCAGCAGCAGAAGAACTATGAAGCATCAGCAACAGCAGTCGAGATCCAGCACAGCCCTGCAGAACAGTATGAAGTGGACACGTAAGTATCCCATACCACACATTTGTCTGTAGTTAGTATAATTATTGTTTGTTTTCATGTCTTGGTCTGTACGTAACACCTCCTCCTCCCTCTTCAGAAGCAGCCTTCGACATGTGAAGGGCTGCATGGGAAAGCACCACAATGTCAGCATCTGTCACATCCCGACACGCAGCAACCTCAGCTGCCATCATGTTGAGACCTGCACTGATCTCTGTACCTCTAGCAGCAAAAACCTCCATAATGTATAAACCTGTAGCGATCACCTGGGATCCTGTAGCACACGTTCCCCACATGCTGGAGCGGGATATGAAGCTGTTGTTGTCTGTCCTATTCATCGATTTGGGTGATGGGGACGCCCAGCCTGCTCCGGACATCTCAAATGCTGCTGGCGGTCCTAAACAATAGCATGATGGAGGTCAGTACTGGTCACCAAAATATGATCCATCCCACCAGAACATTCCTGTGGCAGCGTAGGGGCAGAGTGCAGATGCTGTGGATAAGAAGATTCCACAAATAGCCCACTTGCTGGAGAAGGACAAGGAGCTGTTATTGTCTGTTTCACTCATTGAATTGTGTGATGAGGACTCGCGGGCTGTTCCTAATGCCTCGAGTGCTGTTGGTGGTCCTAAAAAACAAGATGGAGGACAGTACTGGTCACCGACGTATGCCCCTTCCAGTGGAACATCCCTGTGCTAGCGCAGGGGCAAGGTGCAGACGCTATGGATAAGAAGGGATCAAATATGCCCATGCTTTTCAGCTCTACATACAATTTAACTTCTAGTGGAACAAAGCATGTAAATATGGGTACAGAAGCACATAATAACTGGGTGTTTCATGTGAGGATAGAAACTGAAAACGTGTCGAGGAGTGTTAAAGTGTCTATTTCTAAGTTCGACATGGACAATATCGTGCAGAGCATTACACAAATCACCAGATGACCACAAAGTATTATCCAGCTCGTACCTCTCTGGACATTCGCCTTGCTAGTGTGACACTGTCTATTACAACAGTGTATGATGACTCTCCATTAAGTGTGAAATCGGGTGAGAAGTGTGTTTACCTATGGCATGCCGTAGTTATGAACATATGCGATATGGAGAGTGAGTTATGGTTTGCATTGGAGAGACTGAGTCGGTGGTTGCCAAGGATAGACTCCAGATACAATGATGTTGTAAACTTTCTATGTGTGCATAGTGTACATGTTGATGATTTGGAACAGTACCTTTCTTTCCGGATGAACACAGAGCTGGAAGTGAAACAGGTTAAATGCACATGTGAAAAATCAGAGTATTCTAATGTGCCCAGATGTTCAAAGGAGATATGTGTGGAATTCATTGCATAACAGAAAGCTTTATTTGGGAAATACTGTAAAGGTGCATAGAAGATAAAGAAAGAGTCTGATGATTTTTTTACATACTATGTCGATGAGGATATTTAAATAAATAATATGTATATAATCTCAAACTGTATTTGTGTTTTATTTCATACCTCTCTCATTATAGTCCAAGTATTACACTTATTAATATCATCCGCCCCCGGTAGGTGAGTGGTCAGCGTGACAGACTGTCAATCCTAAGGGCCCGGGTTCGATTCCCGGCTGTGTCGGAGATTTTCTCCGCTTAGCGACTGGGTGTTGTGTTGTCATAATCATCATCATTTCATCCCCATCGACGCGCAAGTCGCCGGAGTGGCGTCAAATCGAAAGACTTGCACCAGGCGAGCGGTCTTCCCGACGGGAGGCACTCGTCACACGACATTATTAATATCATTACTTTCAATGCTGTGGCTATAGTCATACAGCAGCAGACAGTTGCCATTCTCTGTAGCTCAGTTGGTTAGGTGGCTACACATATTATTACCATCCTCACAAGTGTATCTTTCTATATGTGCCCGCTACTTGCCGATACCTGACATACTCGGCATCATGGGAGGGTGGGTGAAACATCCACGTCAGAAGGACCTTGTTGTAGGTGACTAGTCCTGTTGTAATCTCCCCACGGAAAATTACCCTCTACCCCGCAATAATTAATAATGGTCAATCAAATTATCCACATTTTATTTACGTTTGAAAAGTATCTGAGCAGATTTTCTAGTAATATATGCGCCGACAGCTCGTCGACGCCAAGGTATTTTTCTAGTACGTTTATTCTTTGGAACAACAGAGGTACAGAGATGTATGCTCCATGGTCATTATAGAGAGAGAGAGAGAAAGGAACAGCTTCGGAAAGTATCGGTTGGAAGATTTTCAGATTGCTAAAGGAGATTTTATTTACTCTTCTTCGCGCTAAAGCGAGACAGGAAAGTTTGTGCCGCTAGCGTGGTAGATAAAGAGAAAGAAGGACTTGTAAAAGTAAATTGCATGAGACTTAAAATCCACGGAAACGGAACATGTACGGAAATGGATTCAATATACAATTTTCCTCAGAAATAAGGTTTGTGACCATTTTATTCTAGAGTGAATGACGAATGCGTTCTCTGTCTGAATCATTGATGATTGTCTGGGCCCTGTAATTAATTGGGAAGTTTCAGCTGTGACGAAGAGAGCCTGCAATCTCTGAGTTTTTTTGAAATCGTCCAAAAAGGCTTCGTCCACATCTGAAATTTTAGATCTGTCGTAACCTGAACGAAGTGTTCAAAACGATCGATTTTCCCAACTGAATGCAGCGCTTAATAATAATAACGTATGTAAAGATCTTTTCTAGCAAGCCAGCCGCTGAATATTAAGACGAAGGGCTCCACCAGAGATTCTACTAGGCTGATTTCATGTAACTTATATTTGAACTGTACACAGATAAAGGACAGAGAGAGAGAGAGAGAGAGAGAGAGAGAGAGAGAGCGAATGGAATTCTAGAAGTTACTCAGAATCCTCCCATTAGTATAATCTTTTGTCTGTCTTTTCACGGATAAGCCTGATAAGAAAACCTAAGTCCTTGACTTTATTGTACAGAATTGTGTATGAGGGTGAGAGAGCGATAAAGGCGACAGATACACTTCTGTACAGACAAAACATTACACCAAGTTAGCGGCTAGCTGCATTAACGCACACACATTGACTTTCATCAAAACCAAAGCAGTAAGAGAATTCATTAGACTGTGAAGATGCAAAAGAAGACCTCAAGAAGAAGAAGTAGAAGAATGGAATCCTCCTTCCTTACAATATAAGAGCAATTATACAGTTCTCAGATGTTCCAATTCCTGGGGTAGACTCTCTGCGTCAGAGATAGTGCGCGCCCTATGTACTAGAGTTTTAAGTACCCCATTCCTCTGTGAGGGGTGGTGGCAGCCCTTCTTTTGACGCAGATTTACCGGAGGGTGACGCTAAGAAATTGTTACCGCAACTTCCGGTACCACCTAGACTTTATGGGCTCCCGAAGGTTCACAAAGAGGGGGTACCATCACGCCCCATTGTCAGAAACATCAGGGCACCTCCGCCGCGGGCGGAGGGTACTTAAATCGGCCGCTGCCGCGACCGAAGCCAGTTCCCCCTGAGAGCCATAGCGTACGGATCTCCGTACCGGCACGTTCACAGGAGCTCTGTCTGTCAGTTCACCTGATGATGGCGACATGTATGATCGCCGAAATATTGTGCCCGTTGGACACTGTAGACCGGCAGTACACCCGTGGATATTTTGATTAAAAACAAATACACTCCTGGAAATGGAAAAAAGAACACATTGACACCGGTGTGTCAGACCCACCATACTTGCTCCGGACACTGCGAGAGGACTGTACAAGCAATGATCACACGCACGGCACAGCGGACACACCAGGAACCGCGGTGTTGGCCGTCGAATGGCGCTAGCTGCGCAGCATTTGTGCACCGCCGCCGTCAGTGTCAGCCAGTTTGCCGTGGCATACGGAGCTCCATCGCAGTCTTTAACACTGGTAGCATGCCGCGACAGCGTGGACGTGAACCGTATGTGCAGTTGACGGACTTTGAGCGAGGGCGTATAGTGGGCATGCGGGAGGCCGGGTGGACGTACCGCCGAATTGCTCAACACGTGGGGCGTGAGGTCTCCACAGTACATCGATGTTGTCGCCAGTGGTCGGCGGAAGGTGCACGTGCCCGTCGACCTGGGACCGGACCGCAGCGACGCACGGATGCACGCCAAGACCGTAGGATCCTACGCAGTGCCGTAGGGGACCGCACCGTCACTTCCCAGCAAATTAGGGACACTGTTGCTCCTGGGGTATCGGCGAGGACCATTCGCAACCGTCTCCATGAAGCTGGGCTACGGTCCCGCACACCGTTAGGCCGTCTTCCGCTCACGCCCCAACATCGTGCAGCCCGCCTCCAGTGGTGTCGCGACAGGCGTGAATGGAGGGACGAATGGAGACGTGTCGTCTTCAGCGATGAGAGTCGCTTCTGCCTTGGTGCCAATGATGGTCGTATGCGTGTTTGGCGCCGTGCGGGTGAGCGCCACAATCAGGACTGCATACGACCGAGGCACACAGGGCCAACACCCGGCATCATGGTGTGGGGAGCGATCTCCTACACTGGCCGTACACCACTGGTGATCGTCGAGGGGACACTGAATAGTGCACGGTACATCCAAACCGTCATCGAACCCATCGTTCTACCATTCCTAGACCGGCAAGGGAACTTGCTGTTCCAACAGGACAATGCACGTCCGCATGTATCCCGTGCCACCCAACGTGCTCTAGAAGGTGTAAGTCAACTACCCTGGCCAGCAAGATCTCCGGATCTGTCCCCCATTGAGCATGTTTGGGACTGGATGAAGCGTCGTCTCACGCGGTCTGCACGTCCAGCACGAACGCTGGTCCAACTGAGGCGCCAGGTGGAAATGGCATGGCAAGCCGTTCCACAGGACTACATCCAGCATCTCTACGATCGTCTCCATGGGAGAATAGCAGCCTGCATTGCTGCGAAAGGTGGATATACACTGTACTAGTGCCGACATTGTGCATGCTCTGTTGCCTGTGTCTATGTGCCTGTGGTTCTGTCAGTGTGATCATGTGATGTATCTGACCCCAGGAATGTGTCAATAAAGTTTCCCCTTCCTGGGACAATGAATTCACGGTGTTCTTATTTCAATTTCCAGGAGTGTATATTATACTAGGACTGACATGTGATTACATTTTCACGCAATTTGGGTGCATAGATCCTGAAAAATCAGTACCCAGAAGAACCACCTCTGGCCGTAATAACGGCATTGATACGCCTGGGCATTGAGTCACACAGAGCTTAGATGGCGTGTACAGGTACAGCTGTCCATGCAGCTTCAACACGATACCACAGTTCATCAAGAGTAGCGACTGGCGTATTGTGACGAGCCAGTTGCTCGGCCATCATTGACCAGACGTTTTCAGTTGGTGAGAGATCTGGAGAATGTGCTGGCCAGGGGAGCAGTCGAAAATTTTCTGTATCTAGAAAGGCCCGTACAGGACCTGCAATATGCGGTCGTGCATTATCCTGCTGAAATGTAGGGTTTCGCAGGGATCGAATGAAGGGTAGAGCCACGGGTGGTAACACATCTGAAATGTAACGTCTACTGTTCAATGTGCCGTCAATGCGAACAAGAGGTGAGCGAGACGTGTAACCAATGGCACCCCATTCCATCAGGGCGGGTGATACGCCAGTATGGCGATGACGAATACACGCTTCCAATGTGCGTTCACCGCGTTGTCGCCAAACACGGATGCGACCATCTTGATGCTGTAAACAGAACCTGGATTCATCCAAAAAAATGACGGTATGCCATTCGCGCACCCAGGTTAGTCGTTGAGTACACCATCGCAGGCGCTCCTGTCTGTGATGCAGCGTCAAGGGTAACCGCAGCCATGGTCAATGAGCTGATAGTCCATGCTGCTGCAAACGTCGTGGAACTGTTCGTGCACATGGTTGTTGTCTTGCAAACGTCCCCATCTATTGACTCAGGGATTGAGACGTGACTGAACGATCCATTACAGCCATGCGGATAAGATGCCTAATATCTCGACTGCTAGTGATACGAGGCCATTGGGATCCAGAACGGCATTCCGTATTAGTCTCCTGAACCCACCAATTCCAAATTCTGCTAACAGTCATTGGATCTCGACCAACGGGAGCAGCAATGTAGTTGAACCGTGATCTATTTTCAAAGAATTTTCTTGAGAATTTATTCTACTGACTAGCGATTCATCAAGAACATTAACACATTTAATCACACTATGTGAGCGAGGAAGTAGTTGCCAGGGAGTAACTGATAAAATCATAAGCAAATTCCTTTATAACAAATGGTAATTTCATCACTTTAATGGTGCCTAAAGCATTTTTTAAAAGAAAGAGATTTAAAATTATAATCAGAAAGCACCCTCTAAATATCAAATTAAAATTTATTCAGAGGCAGAAAGAAACAAATTTTTGACTATATGAGCTTTCGGGCTGAGAACGTTGTCACTCCCTTTTGACATGGCCGTAGTTACGACCGCTCACAACAACCTCTGAAAGGCTATACTGGTGCAAATCTGCAACACACCAGATTACTTTAAACTAAAAGTTTTAACAATTCACACAAGCACACAAACTATGCGCCCCGTAGGGGGGATGTAAATGGTACAAAACACTAAAATTAAAAATGTAACATTGCCTCCGAAGGTGCAACTTGATTTTAACTTCTAAGAAAAGTCTTACAGTGGAAGGGTGGCAACTTTATATACTAAAATGATCATTTAAATAAAAGCCCATGAAATGCTATCTTAAATAAAATTCTACAAGGTTGGCCAAACAAGTTAAGATGCTCTACAGTACACAGATACCGCCTCTCAAGATGATAGGCAAGATCAAAACATATTTCAGGAATTAGGCTGTTACACTTCAAGCCATAAATTCGTTAACACGCCGAATCCGACAAGTATGACAGAGGCAGCTACTAGCGTACGGCAGATTGATAGGGAGATTACCGAACAACCTGAACTGCAGGTTGCTCTAACCCGCCCCTACTCCACAAGGGAAAAGTGGACCACCCAATTCATAAATAACCACCTTCCCGCGGGTGGGCAAACGGAGAAGAATGATGGGACGACCTCCAAACAAAGCGGCTGGTGACCTCACCAAGAAAACAAGTAGAATTTAACTAGTAAATGAAACAACGTATCACCAATCACTTAACTTCTAACAAACTGCGATTTCTGGAGAAGACCTGGCGCAGCATCTCCAAATCGCTCTCCCGAATCGTCCGCTGCCAGCCGCTTCAGCGGACGCAGGAAGGCGCGCCGATCTCCTGTATCACGGCGTCGCAGCTCGCACCGGCCAGACCGATTTCGTGGGTTGACTCCTGTTGCTCTCGTGTCGACCGCGAAGCCACTACCCATCGCTATACGGCGCGGCCTACTGGACTCACGTGGCGTCCTCACATGCGCCGACGCTCAAGGCGGACAAGTCATCTTGTGTCTCAGTGCGCGACCGACCAACCGCCAATGACCATTGCCCGAGCAACTCGACCAGACTGGCGGCCTAACGCGCAGACTCAGATGCAGGAACTAAGCCCCGACCGGGCGACGCTGAGTTCTCTTATTGGCGGAGTGGATAGACTCTCATTTATCCGGCTTTAAAGATTGATCCGAACGAAAGACATACTAGCACTCCGGACGACAGACAGACACTAACTGTCTCACAAAAAGTTTACCGATGAAGCGGGTTTCACAAACCACGGGGCAATGAATCTACGGAACATGCATTACTGGTCCGTGGACAATCCTCGCTGGCTCAGACAGGTAGAGCGACAGCGACCGTGGACTGTAAATGTATGGTGCGGAATCATTGGCGACCACCTCATTGTTCCTCACTTCATTGCAGGGGCCCAAACAGCTGCAACATACATCGCGTTTCTACAGAATGATCTGCCAACGTTGCTCGAAAATGTCCCACTGGAAACGCGTCGACGTATGTGGTATCAGCATGATGGTGCACCTGCACATTCCGCAATTAACACTAGGCTGACCCTTGACAGGATGTTCGACGGGCGTTTCATAGGACGTGGAGGACGCATAAATTGGCCAGCCCGTTCCCCTGATCTTACACCTCTGGACTTCTTTCTGTGGGGTACGTTAAAGGAGAATGTGTACCGTGATGTGCCTACAACCCCAGAGGATATGAAACAACGTATTGTGGCAGCCTGCGGCGACATTACACCAGATGTACTGCGGCGTGTACGACATTCATTACGCGAGAGATTGCAATTGTGTGCGGCAAATGATGGCCACCACATTGAACATCTATTGGCCTGACATGTCGCGACACACTCTATTCCACTCCGTAATTGAAAACGGAAACCACGTGTGTACGTGTACCTCATCCCTCATGGTAATGTACGTGTGCGTCAGTGAAAAAGACCAATAAAAAGGTGTTAGCATGTGGACGTAATGTGCTGTTCCAGTCTCTTCTGTACCTAAGGTCCATCACCGTTCCCTTTGGATCCCTACGTAATTCGGTGCTCTCCGATACACACGATCGAACAGCGGAGAAGTGGTACTCAAGCATCAACTTTAGGTTACAATATCTCCGGATGTAATTAACATTTTACAATGCAACAAACGGCACTGATTACGTATTTGTTTATATGTTCATATGTGCTAACAAAACTAACGGGGTTGCATTTAAAAAAACGTAGGTTTGTGTTAAAAAACATACTTCCGTGCATTTTTTTATGGTTTGTATTAACCAATTACACTAGCCCCTCTCTTCACGTTCGGTCTGTGGAATCGATTCGTCAGTATTTGATGTGGTTTACTAAATATATCCAGCGGTAATGTTAGGTGACTCACCCTATATACTGTATTTGTCCAATGAATACCGGTTTATCATCTGCATTTCTTCTTGGTGTAGCAATTTTAATGGCCTGTAGTGTAGTTAAAGGCTACGAAACCAATAACCTTCATCTGTGCGAATGCGCACAGGTTGCTCGAACGCTTACGGGAGTCATCACCTCATTGTGCGCGAGTAAGGAGTGGTTGGGCAAATATCTATTAAAAGCATTACGTATGTAGATTGTGGACAGTTGGGAATGTGGGTCTCACGGGAAGCATGCAAGGGATAAGTCCCCTCAGTAGCGCTATTCATCTGTGTCTTTGGTCGCTCAGATGTGATGTGGGTGAGTCCTGGCCACAGCACACATTTTCAACTGTTCCCATTGGTGTATATCAACGTCTGTCGACAGCTAAGGGTTTTGATTCAGTTATCACTTCACTTTACACTGATGTAACAAAAGTCATAGGATAGCGACATGCACATACACAGATAGAGAACACAGCAGCTGCGACTGCAACAGAAGAAAGCCGACCTGCGCCCACTGCGGTGGGCCCCATATCGCCAACAGGCGCGGTTACCTGGCCTTCTCTAGGCACAACAGTGCTGTGGATAAGAAGACCAAGGTATAGGAAATGCGCAGTCAAAGAAGAAAGCGCTGAAAGACGCCAGCACCCAAGACTAGTCAACAAAGTGGAAAGCTGGCAACACCTGAGAGGCGACCGATAGGCGCGAACACCAGCGTGTGGCGAAGTGCATCTCCACCCCACCCCCCCACCCCCCCAATAAGAGTGGTGATGAGGAGGCAGCGGAGTGGGGCAGCTCGACGCCACACACAACAGCACCGATCACCGAACAGTCAGCATGGTGCGCCGGCCCACTGGTGGCAGAGGTCGCATAGGCTGTCACGTCATTAATGAAGAAATCGGTGCCAAAATGCGTACTACTAAGACGTTTGCAGCTGCAGAACGAGCTGCAACAAACCAAGAGAAGACCGCAGCCATGCCACAGCGTGTCCTTGACCAAGAGGAGCAGCATTTTCGTAGAGCTGTCAGTGCTAACAGACAAGCAACAGTGGATGAAATAGCTTTGTAGAGGTATCAGTGCTAACAGACAAGCAACTCAGCATGAAACAGCCATTGAAATCAGTGTTAGACTCGACTAACGTATCTGTAAGACCAGTGCAGCGAAATTTGGGGCGAATCGGAGATGGCAGTAGATGACTGATGCGAGTGTGTTTGCTAACACCACGACATCATCTGCAACACCAGCTCGTGACCTAGACAGCTGAAAAACAGGTCTGATGAGTCCCGATTTCAGTTGGCAAGAGCCGATGGGAGGATTCGAGTATGACACAGACCCCGCAAAGCCATGGATGCAAGTTGTCAACAACGCGAGCTGGTGGTGGCTCCATAAAGGTGTGGGCCGACTTTACATGAAATGGAATGGGTCCTCTTATACAGCTGAACAGGTCATTGACTGTAATCTGTTACGTTCGGCTACTTGCAGACTATTTGCTTCCATTCATGGACTCCACGTTCCCAAACAACGATTCGCTATTTTATCAAGCCTTGGCCGTTCACTATTGGTTTGAAGAACATTCTGGACAGCTCGAGTATAATGATTTAGCCATCCAGATCGCCCAACAGGAATCCATCACACGTTTCTGGGACATTATCGATAAGTCATTTCATACACAAAATTCTACACTGGCTACATTTTGGCAATTATGACAGCTATAGAGGCAGATGGTTCAATGTTTCAGGGACTTCCATCGACTTGTTGAGTCAATATCATGAGGAGTTGCTGCACCACGCCGGGAAAAAGATGATATAACACGATATTTTGAGGTATTCCATGACTTTTGTTACCTCTGTGTAATCTTAGAGCAAACGCTGTGCGCCTTAGTACTACAAGAGCACGTAAAATCTGCAGCACTAGCACCAGACCATTATTTCTTGGCAGTTGTTGTCGGCAAACGAGAATCGATGTTGCATTTTACTACGAAGCGAGGAAAATCAGTGGTAAAGATAACGCATTCGGATTCGAGAAGCCAGAAACTTCCATCCTCAGCCCATCAAACAGATATAGGTTTTTGTAGTTTCTCTAAGTCGCTTAAGGCATGTGCTGGGCTGTTTCCTTTGAAAAGGAGATGACCTATTTTCTTTCCCAATTCGAGCTTGTTTCCCGCCTCAAGTAATCTCGTTTTCAGTTGAACATTAACCCCTATTGTTCGTTGGTTCTAGTATTTTAGTCCTCGCAGTGCTACAGGATTGCTTAGGACCAAAATATTGGCCGTTGGAAAGAAGAAATAGTATATTTCTATGAGTATTTTCCAGATATTATTATACGACTTCTAAAGCTGGAGAGAATTCAGGTTCAGCTAAATCTTAGGTACGCACTGCACTTTCTACGTGCATCGATGAAATTTCGGAAAGACGTATTAGTCAGTTCAACAGTTTTCTGCCAGGCTGTCAAAAGATTTCTTACAGGGGCTTCCTACAACGGAAATTCGACCCAGATTGCCTTACATAATATTCACTTGCCTAAAGAAATTCGGAATGATCATAGACGCTTTCCAGTAAGAACTGGCGTATTACTTACCTGTCATAAATGTTACAGCTTAGTCTTAAACATAATGTAATTGGTATCATGGACAGGAGCCAGAATATTTTTGTTTTCAGGAGTATCATTCGATCTAGAACCAAATATGATTGCAGTCTCCTGAGAAGTAATCAGTTTTCAAACGGGAAAGAAATGCGGATTCGACGTGCTAGGACCAGCATAGGAGTTGTGCATATGAAGCGAACAACTAACGAACTGGTGGTGGAAACTGCATAGACGTCCAGATGAAATAAAAATTCGTATTCTTGTTAAAAGTACGTTCTACGCTAGACAATCGAATAATACAGAAATTGGGAATATTGTCTCTGTGGTAATAGGAGGTATAAAAACCTTGTGCTGCTTTAGACCTTCCAGACGTAATAACTGTTTCACTGGCGTCACGCCGGATAATGTTGTGGCAGTTGTTCGTCATCTTCAGGTGCTTACTGACGTGTTGCTGCAGAAGCTCGCCAATATATGCACCGTCTCGCTAGAAAAGAGCAGGCCCCAAGGGGTTGGGGTACAACGTCATCGTAGACAAACCATAGAGTACGGCGATATCCAGTGTCTCTTGCCTGAGGAACGGGCCACGGTCTTCTCATGCGCAACGCGGGAAAAGCGAGGCCGCGAAACGCGTCCCAGCGCGCTCGCGAGCAAAATATTGGCGCCTAATTTAAGTGTCCGGTCTCCGATTCCCCGTTTGTGTTTTCTCGGTTTCTTTCATCTGCAGCCGACGATGCCTTAGTACCGCCAGTGTTGGTCCTCATGTTTTGCTAAGCCCGAATCTCACGTCGCTGTTAGTCAGGTCGTTACTTTCGAGCGCTTCTTTAGTGATGGAGTCTCAGACCGTGGTAGCGTATATCCTTAAGATTATGGCACATCTGGCCTGTGTTAGGTTTCCCACACTGTCTCCTTAGATCTTGTCCTTAAAAGAACCCAGCGAAGTTTGCATTCGCGTTGGGGAGCCGGAAGACACATTTTATGTTATGTTTCCTCAACAGCCTGCCGATATTAAAAGCCGTGTCACCAACATATGATAGAAAAACCATCCTTGTGGAATTCTCCGTTCCTTCTGGCTGTTCTTGAGGTTTAGTGCGTTGCAGGCTTTCAAGAATCAGAGTTGAAATATTAAAAGTTTTGGCTGATTTCGTTGACTAGTTGGCGCATTACAAGCCAAACACTGCTGAGTCTATAGTATACAATATTAATATACACCTGAATCGAATGGTCGAAGGTTCTGATCACTTGGCACTTGCAAATTTTGAATGTAACATAGAAATTGATAAATGAAATTAAATAAAATCTGCAGGTAGTACTTTTAACGACTTTAAAAGATGAGTACAATAGCAGAAGTACTTTTAAGAATGCCGTTTATTACCGCAAAACACTTATTGGTGTCGATGGTCCATCAATGAAACAAAATATAAGTTGAATAACAGGGAAACAACAGGTTCCTACTGCACGTAAACGAACAACATAGCTCATGAGATTTTCACTTCTAAATGCCTACTACGTCTTCACTGCAGTAGCGCTACGAAATATTTCTATCTCCCGCGACCACGCGCAAACTCCCAACCCTCCCTAAGTCTTTCCTGCGACCGTCCATCACGCCTTCTGTCCAGCAGTTCCCCACATCCTCTGCCACCCGATGCTCCTCCCCCACATCCATACAGTCTCTCCATTGACTTTGGTAATCGCCCACCGTAGAACCCGGAGCTGTGATTGGCTAGAGCAGTCCCGCCATGTCTCCAAGCCAACGCACACTCACAAACATATTGAAACACATATGAAATACTGGATTTACATTTAAATAACCTAAAATTAAATAAATATTCCCACGGCTGGACCATAAACACGCTCTAACACACATTATTAAGTACATAAACAAATCAAATAAATATATATCAAAGGAACAGAAACAAAAGTAGGCCAGTAGCCTAATGTCTCTGTGTTTTCTGAAACAGTAAATATTTGACCAATTTCTTCATGAATAGTATATATCGGATCTAAACAAAGACATAGACCAATAAATATATTTATAAACATGCTGCTACTGTTTTTTCGTGTAGCTGTGGAGTACTTATGGCCTGAGGCGATCAATAGTAATCGGCCACTGTGACCTCCAATAACTCATGTACTATTCAAGTTACATGCCAGTAATTCATACCAATTTAGGTTTACACTAATAGCTTTCTAAAGACACGTCGATCGACAAAATCGGATGAACCGTTTAGAGTTTGGAAATTCGTTGCTGGGTGTTACTTGTACAATTTACCAGTCAAATACTAAACTTTAAACTAATAAAGATATTGAAATTCTGATTACACCCGGAGAATTGTCGTGCAGATAATGGTAATGTACATGTTTCTTTTTAAGGTATCATGATTCTTCTGGCTATTATTAATCTCTACATGAACTGTGAAATGCCTGCCTTTATGGTTTCACAAAGTCCGCCATATTCGGCACTCTGTAGTACAAATCTCCTTCATCGACACAAAGCCCATTCCTCGACACAGCGTCAACATGGAATTCCCAGCCACCTGGTCGGCCTGCACCACGTGCTGGCGCTACCCCTCCTGCTCCAGCTAATGTTCAGAACCATGCGGTTGCTGACGAGTCCTGGCTTGCCAAGCGGTCCGTGCGGCCACGCCAACTCCAAACTTAGAATATTTTCAGGACGCCACAACTCCCTCGTTACCTCACAGCATGCAAGCTGAAATGCAATACGAATCTGTTTATCAGAGCTCCATTTTTTTTACAAAAACAAAGCGAAGATGGCTAAGCTCTGATGATAAGCTCCCTGCATCTGAGGTAGCTCTAGCGCTGTGAACTAGAGCCCGTAATGCGCCACTGCATTGAGATACGTGATGGCAGCTAGTGGATATAGATTAGTGTTAGTTGGTTTCTGGAACACACTGCAGCTCGAGGAACTGCTTCATCTCCACGGACCATGACAGCTGAGAATGGGAGATCTCCATTTTTCTCCACTTCCATGGTGAAGCAAATGCTTGGATGGAGGGAGTTAAGGTGTTCCATCAATGCAAGAAGCGTGGTCATACTACAAAGATGTCATCCACATATTTCCAGAAAAATTTAGGTTTCAACATTGCCGACTGAAATGCTTTTTCCTCGAGGACATACATGCACAAAATTTTAATTTTTGTCTGAAATAATCACGACATTCTACCAGAAACAGATTAAAATAGTTTCAGATCCGTAGTTACGGTCTAGGTTGTCGGAATGCATCTTTGGTTCGTCAGGCAAATATCAGAACTAGTAAGCCACTCCCGTTTGTTCCCAAATGGAGACTCCCACTATAAGTTCGCCTGGTATTGGCTGAACAGAACCGCGAGTCTATAATTGGTCGGATCTACTCCTAGGAGTGGAGAATGGAAAGTGCGGGTAGAAAAGAAAAAGGAAACCGAATCCCTAAATCCCTTTAAGTGTCGAGCAAGTCATCGACTTTTCTCAGTATGCACACGAACAACACACGTTCAAGTAGACTAGCCTTAATAAATTTTCGTCACGGACAAATTAAATTAAAAATAGTTCCCATACATCTGGTATGTTCAAGTTTTTCCTTGGATGTAAGGCAAGTGCCGAAGCTGGAAATCCCTCCTAGATGTTCTCAACTGGGGTTCCCTCAGGCTTGTATTTGGCTCAAAAATTCCAGGCTCTTGTATGGATTGTTACTAGAACAGCTCGCTCTGCCCTTAGCGGTAAGGAATGAAGGGTTCCATATACGCCACGCTACATTATACTGACCTACTTACGACATGATATACTTGCACCTACAACTACGCATACACAAAATTATAATTTCGCCTCTGATGACAGATAACATCGTCCGAGCAGTAAATGAAAATGGTCCCAATCTTCTTTCACTTACTTCCTTTCCTCGGATTTGGCCCTAGATAACTTTTTCAATTACCGACATAGACCTCCTCCTGACAGTCGCCTCAAATCTCTTCACAATTTTGCCCGACGATACTTTTTTGTAGTGGTTATGTTCCAGCATAACGACAAGCACCGGCACGAAGATCAAGAACGATACAGCAGAGAGGGCTGTGAGGCGACGTCAGCCAATAGCACGCTGACTAGGACGTCACCGCGACAGGAGCGGCACCTATACGAAGAGAATAAAAGCGATGCGCCGCAAGGCCTCGGCGCACTAGTAGACAAGGACTAGAAGAGAGGCACTAGAAAACGCACTAGAACCCCTCTGCAGGTGTGCCCCAGGGCTCTGTCCTCTCCCCTCTCCTCTACCTCCTGTACACGGCAGATATGCCCCAGCCCCCCCCCCCCCCCCCGCCAGTACACCTCTTGCAATATGCTGATGACACCGCATTCCTCGCCCTCGCTCCTACCCTCCAACGGTCCCAACGCCTTCTCCAGCATCACCTTGACCTTTTTGCTGCATGGTGTAACCAGTGGCTCCTGAAACTCAATCCTTCCAAGACCCAGGCAATCATCGTAGGTCGTACCACTCGCTCCTTCCGGCTCCTGGATTTCTCCCTTACTGTCTGCGCACGTCCTGTCCGCCTCACCCCCACCCTCACCTACATTGGCCTCACCATTGACCTCACCTCAACCTCACCTGGATCCCTCATCTCCACTCCATCCAATCCAAAGCCCACAACCGCCTCCGACTCCTCAAACTCCTCTCTGGCCGGACGTGGGGGTTGCACCCCTCTACCATCCTCCACACCTACAAATCCTTAATCCGTCCCATCCTCTGTTATGCCAGTCCTGCCTGGATATCTGCCCCCCCCCCAAATTCTATAAGTCCCTCCAAATCCTTGAGCGTCGTGCACTCCGCATCGCCTTCCGTATACGCCTCCCGTCCACCATGCGGATCCTCTATGATCTCATTCCTTTCCCCCATCTGCTCCTATTCCTCGAACAAATCCGCATCCTCTACACCTCCCGCCGTCTTGAACCCCCTCACCCCCTGGTTGCTCCTCTCCTCTCCCATCCCCGCCCCCTGCCACGTCTTCACCGTTGTGTCCCCCCTACCCTCCATCTCTACACCCTACATCTCCTTTCCCAAGGTGGCTTCCATCAGCTCCCTCTCCTGGATGATGCCCTCTCTCCCTCCATTTATCCTTCCTATCAACTCTGATCCTCAACCCCCCCTCCTTTCCTCCGTCCTTTCCCTGGGCTCCCTCTTCCTCCCCCCTTCCATCCTGTGTTTTCTCCCCACCTATCATCTCCTTTCTCTCCCCCCCCCCCCCCCGAGTCCTTTTGTAATCCCCTCCTCTGCCTTCCCCAATCCCTGGCCCGTCTGCTCAGCACCCCCACCCCTCTTATGGATCCTCCTCTTCCATTGGCTCCTTTCCCCCCTCCCCCTTCACTTTTCCTCTCCTTCCCCACCCCCTTTTTCCCGTCATCTGACCAGTTTCCCCCCACCTGCTCTCGGGTGTGGTATGTCGTATTTGTGCCAACTTTTAGCGCAGTGTTTAAGTGAGTGTTCGGTGTTGTGCGTCCTTCCACAGTGTTGCGAACAGAAATCATGCTGTCGCTGGGTGTGCTTTTTATATCTCTTGCGAACAGAACCCAGACTGTCGCCATATTTTTTTAATTGTCTGTCTATTGTTTTTCTGCTTCCTGTGTGTTTTATTAGCTTCATCGACCCTGTGTTTTATGTTTTATGCTTCAGAATTTTCTGCCATTTTTACCTTTAAGTCACCGATTTTATCGCCAACTGTTATTGTTTTTTATTATCTTCATCTTTTTAAAACAAATTCTGTAGGCTGAAGAGCGGCGTAATAAGCTGCTGCCAGCCCGCCCCCTTTAGGGGGAATCGAAACCCAATAAAGGAAAAAAAAACGCACTAGAATAACCGCAGTGATATTAACGATAGCAGTGACTTATGAACTTGTGTGATCTGTTATTCACTGCTTACATGAAACTTCTATACGTTGAAGGACGTTGATTTCGCCAATTGCTTGCGACAACTCGTGTAAATACAAAGTATTATCAGTTCAATTACTGTAATAAACTCTGTTAATATGATTTGCTTATATGTTGTCTAGCTATCCGAGAAAACAGCTTCCAAAAATGTTCAAATGTGTGTGAAATCTTATGGGACTTAACTGCTAAGGTCATCAGTCCATAAGCTTACACACTACTTAACCTAAATTATCCTAAGGACAAACACGCACATCCATGCCCGAGGGAGGACTCGAACCTCCGCCGGGACTAGCCGCACAGTCCATGACTGCAGCGCCTGACACCGCTCGGCTAATCCCGCGCGGCGAAAACAGCTTCCTAGGAACCCGAAAAGATACGAGTGGGCAGGATTCCACAGGTTAATATACAAGGTGATCACAAACTGTACGGTAAGCTTGTGAGAGTATTGCAGGGAAGGTTGTGCGAGAAATAATTGTTAAGGAAAAATGCAATACGTTGCGCCGTTTCCGTGTTATTTAGCATTGAAGTTAGCCAATCAGATCGTTGCCCGCGCAATTTCAAGTAGCCTGCCAGAGTTGCCAAACGTGTTCTTCGTTTGGTTTTCTCAAACTGAGCAATGTAACTTTTGCTCACCTAGCTTAAATTTATTACTTCCGAAAACGGCTCATTTTCATTGGTAATGAGACGTACGACAAGTGGATACACACGGACCACTCATGTCTGTGCGTAATCGCATTTTAGCGCTTACAGGTTTGGAATTTGCACGTGCAACGATCTGACTGGCTAACTTCAGTGCTAAATAACTTGGAAACGGTGCAACATACTTAATTTTTTTCTTAACAATTATTTCTTAGCACAACCTTCCCTCAAACACCCTTAAAATCTTTCCGGACTTTTTCTGATCACCCTGCAGGGCCAAACGGTACTTTCGATTTGTGGATATTGACGGTGTCGAGCGTTCTCTGACTTCCTCAGTTCCTACTGTCTTGCTATCCTCCAACCGGGTGCGCACATCTTCTCGTAGAAGAAGGAAGACTGAAAAGCGCAGAATATCCTCGAGTTCATCCTACTGTATCGCAACATACACTACCAAACAACCAGAAGGTCTTAATGGAATGTAGGAGCGAGCTAGGAATTGGTTTATTCACATCGCTTGAGGAGTGGTTCGCTAATGTCTCTCACCGTATGATGCAGTCAATTACGTGTTTTAGTACCTCGAAAAAGCAGTAAAATAACACTAGAAAACGTGATCCCTTCAGCATTTTAGCTCTACTCCCAAGGTGGCATACCAAATGTCGTTATTTAAGTACTATGAATGGTACAATATTCTCCTACGATATGGTTTTGTGATCCTTAAGCAGTTTCAGAAATGTGGACTTCATTGCTACCCATAAACCTAATCAGATGTGATGGTCAAGCAGTGAAGGACTGAGGATACGACCCATTCAGTCCAGTGGTTATCTAGACTTCTGGCGGAGACGAACAAAATATGGCTACCAACGACAGCGACAGCGCCCTCTTCTTCTTAGAACACCACGATAACATTGCAAGAGTCATTAAACACAGTTCAAACGAAAATCATCGTTGATGTTGAGTCCACACTCCAAACTGAAGAATGGTTTGGATCGTCGCGCCTAGATGTGTCTGCCACTGTATATCTTTCCATCATCTGACTTCTCATAAGTTCGCCACTCAACTATATCTCTCAATAAAATTAAAACTATTCTGCAAATAACGTAATCTGCACTAGAACACGTATGTGTTTATATAGATTTACGTAGTAACTGTATTTGCGCTACTGAAAATTTCTTAATGTGTGAAAGAAAAAGATTTTTTTATTATTGCTTGGTCAGTCTCTAAAAACTAATGCGGTGGCTACTTTTCCCATCCATTGCTTCGTTCTTTTCTATTCATCCGCATTAATACAATCGGAATGCCTGAAGGAAGGTCAACTCAGGCTCTACAGTGAAATAAAAAATTGAATACAGCTATAAAACACAGACAACAAGAATGTAAATACGCCATGAAATCTCACTGGACTCGCATTCGGGAGGACGACGGTTCAATCCCGCGTCCGGCCATCCTGATTTAGGTTTTCCGTGATTTTCCTAAATCACTACAGGCAAATGCCGGGATGGTTCCTTTGAAAGGGCACGGCCGACTTCCTTCCCCGTCCTTCCCCAATCCGATGAGACCGATGACCTCGCTGTTTGGTCTCTTCCCCCAAACAGTCCAATCCAATCCAACACCACGAAATCTATTTTCCATTATACAGTCACATACTTCATATTTCCGGAAATGGCGTCCTATGTTCCATCGTAGTTTTTCTCTTTTTTGTGTTATCTTGGGATATCCAGTACATATTTTCATTTTCTAATGTCTTGGTTTCTTGCAGAACTGCTATTTCTGACGTAGAGCGCTTGCAGGCGAAGTACTTTGAAAACAGTGAGAAGACTCTGTCCGATGACAGAGAAGGCATTCAACAGGCGGCAAGAAAGAACTGTGAGGTAAGCTGATCTGCATTCTGTGTAATATATCCTATCACCAGAAGTCTTCGAATCCTGACTGTTGTTCATTCCAAAGACACGAAACGTGAAATTAATAACTTGTAGGCATCCTTTTCCTACGACTACAGTCTTTAATCTTTTACTCTAATATATGATACACTGAACGCGGAATTTGTTCCTACTGTCCCTGTAGCATGTTGAATAGAAATTAGTGGGGTTATGAACGAACTGATACGTCCTGCAATCAGGCAACGTACGCTGTACCTCATCCCACAGGCGAGCGACGCGGTTATTAAGACAATGGTCTCACTTTCGGAAGCGACCAGGTCTTAAATTCTCGACTGCCTACGTAACTTTAGGTTTTACATTATTTACCTAAACCGCTTAAGGCAAACACCGTGATGGTTCCTTCGAAAAGGACACGCGCATTTTCCTACTGCATACCCCGAGTTTATGATTCCTCTCAAATGACATCGCTATTACCAGGACGTTTGTCCCTAATCTTCCTTGAATGTTCTGTTGATCACAGACTGCGGCTTCCAACAAACACACATCATTTTCTTTTGTAGACGACGGGATTCTACTGGTGCTAGGGAAAATTCTGCTTCTAGGTCGTTATCAAATTGTAAGCAGCATACTACTGTCTATTACTTTTTCACATACCAGCGTTTATTAAGTGTTCGATTAAAACTCTGAAATTCAGCATTATTTAAGCATCAGACCTGCAGATACCATTATTGCTATCGGTCGAATAAATGACGACCTGTCTTCAGCTTTCAGATGGGAGCAAAATCTGCACCTAAAATAAGTTTCAGTTTTTAAGCATAAGTCAGAAATTCCTAAATTCACCGAAAACTTCAAAGTAATAGAAACCGGCCAAGAGCCTAACTTTGGATGATCACTTGAAATTGGCATCACGTGCTGTGCTAAGATATACTTAATCTCGTATCTGCATCCTCCAGAAACTTCGGTAAATATTTCCGCACTGCTGCAATGTAATCCACGATGGAACAAATAGTGAAAACAAACTGTTAGAACTGTGAACAAATGTGTGCGCTACGTCTGCAACATCCATGTGTTTGACGATGTCAGCAGTAGTAAGTCAGTTTCTCTCGGTGAAATGTTAAAGTAACTATGCTTATTATCCCACGTCTGTTTATTCTTATTCTCGTTTTTCAGCAGGTCACGTGATTTTTTCTCCTCTTTTCATTATTTGTATCCCACCACTTTCGTTCTCCTACGCCACTGTTTTTTACGCCGTTCGCCGCTATGATCTACAAACTAAATCAGTCTGATTGTAAATAATATGTATAATGTTACTCTTCACAAACTAACGTAAACTATGTTGTTCTGCTATAACTACACTGGCAGCAAAAAAATCCGAACGACAAAAAATAATTAATGTAGAGTAATGAAATTTCGGAAATACGTTTGTCTAGGTAACATATTTAAGTGATTAACATTGCAAGATCACAGGCTAATATAAATTCAAGATAAGTCAGAATGCTGATTGTAAGCATGCAAACGTGCATGCATTGTATTGTACAGGTGCCATATCTCAGTTTGTGGGATGACGTTCCACGTCTGTTGCACTTAGTCGGCCAATATACGGACGGTTAATGCTCTTTGTGGGTGACGCTGGAACTGTCGTCAGATGGTGTCCCATATGTTCTCGACTGGAGGCAGATCTGGAGATTGAGGAGGCCAAGGCAACATGTCGAAGCTCCGTAGGGGCATGTTGTGTTACAACAGAGCCATGTGGGCAAGCGTTATCCTGTTGTAGCCGCGCGGGATTAGCCGAGCGGTCTACGGGCGCTGCAGTCATGGACTGTGCTGCTGGTCCCGGCGGAGGTTCGAGTCCTCCCTCGGGCATGGGTGTGTGTGTTTGTCCTTAGGACAGTTTAGGTTAAGTAGTGTGTAACCTTAAGGACTGATAACCTTCGCAGTTAAGACCCATAGGGTTTCACACACATTTGAACATCCTGTCGTAAAACACCCCAGGAATGCTGTTCACAAATGGCAGCACAAAGGTCGAATCACCAGAATTACGTACAAATTTGCAGTCAGGGTGCATGAGATAACAATGAGAGTACTTCTGCTGTCCATTATAATTATCAGGGCTGTTATGCCGTGGTCGGTTGATGAATTCTGTGTCAATTCCCAGCGTTTCGTCTCAGACTGCGGGAGACATCTTCAAGGGGGTCCGTAGCTCGATGGAAGGTCCAACACACCCACTGGCTCACTACTGACTGACTGTCAGTCAGTAGCCCACTTTAAGACCACATCCTTAATGCAGGCAATCAGTTACTGATAAGAAATTTGTTTAAAACAATTACAGTAATGTTAAGACGTCCCACTACATTATATTGCCCTATACATCCTCTCAGCAAGAGAGCTGCGGAGCGACTGGCGCCGAGACCGGAAATGCAGCCAGACCCCTGCGCCAGGCACCGGAAGTCCTTATCTTATCTCAAAGCTTGATTTTCCAGCAACACGGGTCTAGTAATATATAGGGACGCTGTCCCTATACATTACTCAAGTCTCAGAGCAAGCGCTCTCAGAGTCTAAGTCCGAATCAAGGTCACACACTCTGTTAAGAATATCAGTACTTCTGCTGTCAGGCCGGCCGGAGTGGCCGTGCGGTTCTAGGCGCTTCAGCCCGGAACCGAGCGACCGCTACGGCCGCAGGTTCGAATCCTGCCTCGGGCATGGATGTGTGTGATGTCCTTAGGTTAGTTAGGTTTGATTAGTTCCAAGTTCTAGGCGACTGATGACATCAGAAGTTAAGTCGCATAGTGCTCAGAGCTATTTGAACCATTTTTTCTGCCGTCAAACGAATTCCCCCCCTGGACAATAGCTCCAGGCGTAGGTCCAGATGTCTAGCACGCAGGCTGGTTGGGTGCACGTCCTCAACTGCCCTCCTAACCAACACACGTCCGCAGCTCGTGGTCTCGTGGTCGCGTTCTCGCTTCCCGAGCACGGGGTCTGGGGTTCGATTCCCGGCGGGCTCAAGGATTTTCACCTGCCTCGAGATGACTGAGTATTTATATTGTCCTCAACATTTCATCATCATTCATCCTCGTGGCAAGACTGGCCTGAGAAACGGTTGGGAATTTGTCCGGGTGATGATAACCGCGCACTTGAGCGCCCCACAATCCAAACATCATCATCATCTAACCAACACGCGGCCATCACTGGCACCGAGGCAGAACCAACTTTCACCAGAAAATACAGCAGGCCTCCACCTCACCTTCAACAGGCTCTCCCTTGGCACCACTGAAGTCGCAAATGGAGGTGCTTTTGGAGTCAGTGGAATGCACGCTACAGGGCTCTGGCTCGGAGCTGTCCTTGAAGCAATAGGTTTGTAACAGTTCGTTGCGGCACTGTTGTACCAACCGCTACTCAAATTGTCAGATGCAATCTGACGTGCCAGAGCAATATGACAAACATGATTTTCTGCCAACTCGGTAGTACCACGTGGCCGTCCGGAGCCCGGTATTTTTGCGACTGTACATTCTCGTCACCATCGCTGTCAGCAATCATGTACGGTGGCCAAATTGGTGCCAAGCCGTTCTGCACAGAAGGAGCATCCAGTTTCTAGTAGCCCTACTACACGATCTCGTTCAAACTCAGTAAGGTGTTGGTGTCTTTGTCTCCTTAAATGGGTTCTTGGCTAGCATCAGTTCATCACGTCCAATCTCACGGCCGTTACAACGTGTCTTTAAAATAAACCTGATATGTATCCACGTAGTGGCGCACTTGCGACACTCTTAAGCGACTGGCGCGAAATTTGAAGAGACATTATGTTTCAGATGAGGAAACACGTCTACCAACTTTCGTCTATGTCGCACAGCTCGTTCTTGGTGTTGCAATCTTTTTCCGTCAATGTACTATTGTTTTTACTGTTTCGTCATAACGATTTCTACACTTTGGATTCCATTCCAAAAGTAAAGCCTGTTATATCAAGTGTGTCACTGTAAATGTAATGTAAATTGTGGAAAATTCTTTGTTCGACGAAACAAAGAAGCTTAAGGTCCTAATCATGTCAGGATGAAAACACAATAAGTAAACAAAATGTGCTGACCGTGCTACAAGTGTGTCACTGTAAATGTAATGTAAACTGTGGAAAATTCTTTGCTCGATGAAACAAAGAGACTTAAGGTCCTAATCATGTCATGATAAAAACACTGTAAGTAAATAAAATGTGGTAACTGTGCTACAGAAGAATAAAAAAAATGGTTCAAATGGCTCTGAGCACTATGGGACTTAACATCTATGGTCATCAGTCCCCTAGAACTTAGAACTACTTAAACCTAACTAACCTAAGGACATCACACAACACCCACTCATCACGAGGGAGAGAAAATCCCTGACCCCGCCGGGAATCGAACCTGGGAACCCGAGCGCGGAAAGCGAGAACGCTACCGCACGACCACGAGCTGCGGATTTGAAGAATTGGCCTCACACGAAATTAACCGAATTTCTGTTCTCTACAACTCAGTAGCGGGATATGACGATCGCCAAGCTATCATCAAGAACCCACACAATCCCACAAGTACCATCTCTTGAACGTTCACTCAGCGCTGCATATAACGGTATTCCACTGCTCCACTAACCAATAAAATTGCTATTCGTATCATTCTAAGCGAAGATGCACATTTTGTAGCTTACAGGCATCAGTGGATATGAAACCTAGTACTGTGATCTTTCGTTCGTAACTAATTTACGTATTTAAGCTGCAACGAACATACTCTCGACCACTTGACGGGGCTGTTAGACGATTTATTAGTGCAGTGCACTTTAGAACTCGACAGTTCCCATTATTTTTGTTCAGGGTCTGCAGGAATGTCTAGAGGAGAAATACAAAGGTGTTGACGCTTGCATGATTATTGGAAAAATAGATGCGACGTATGTGAAAATTATAAAAAACAATAGCAGAATTAGGAAACAGCTCTTTCAATATCAAACGCCCCGAAGGGAAGGAATCTACGCAAAGAAGGGAAAGGTGAATCGTGGCCGAAATGTACAGATTGGACATACAAAGGAAACGAATTTAAATATAAAATTATGAAAATCAATACGAGAAACAAAATGAACAAGGCTTGGAATAAGTTATACTGTAAGAAGAATTTTACATAGTGCTGAAAGACGAAAGTCCAAACAAGGCGCCTGAAGTAAAAGACATTCTCTCAGGATTATTGACACCCTTGAGACAGCCAACACTGACAATTTTTCGATTCTTTGCGGTATGCAAGATATGTAAGATTACCAAACCACCCTCAGACTTCAAGAAGATAATGATAATTATATCAAAGATAAATGCTTATTCGCATGATTATCACCTGTCAGCCTAATAAGTCATGGTTGCAAAACACTGTTACAAATTATTTACAGAAGAATGGAAACGCTGGTCGAATCCATCTCAGGGGAGAACATTTCGTGTTGTAGTGGAATGTAGTAACGCGAGGCTATACTGACCCTACGACCGAAGATAAGTTGATGAAAGGTAAATCTACGTTATAACATTTGTAGGTTTTGAGAATGTTGACTGCAGCACACTCTTTGAAATCCTAAGCTAGCAGGTACAAAATACAGACAGCTAAAAGTTGTCCACTACTTCACAGCCTGCAGCTATATGAGTAGAAGGACAATGAGGAACGAGGTAGACACGGTTGTAGCCTAACCCCAGAGTTATTCAGTCTGTACAGTGAGACAGCGGCAAAGAAAACGAAAGAAATATTTGGAAAGAGAAGTAAAGTTCAACGAGAATAAATCAGGCGCTGCTAAGGGACTTACAAGGGAATGGTCAGACTTGTCATGTCTACACCTGTGTTGCTTTTTTTACCACTATGAGTTAACATTGCAAGAAGTCTGTATGCAGAATTTTAGCTGCTGACATGACCTGGAAGTCTGTAAACAATTTTATGAAGTAAGACATCATTGTCGCATGGTTTCCGCGCTTATAACTGCCTCTTGTACAACCCTGACCTCCCTGGCTACGTTATACCAACGCCATCTAGGGACAAGGTGGCGTTAGCTACGCGCTGCTCTCTTGCCGCAGCAGTGAGAGAGCTGATTCCCCAGTGAAAGCGATCGTATGATAATTAAACATTCGTTTACAAATATGGCTGATATGTTATCTACAACATTCTTTCCAAATAGCAATGAAATAGACACAAATAAATATACGGTTAGGACACGTCCAAATTTTATTTCTTGTAATCACCGCAAAAATGCGAAATATTGATACAATGTTCAAAACCTAGGTTTTTTGTGCGCCAAGAACATACAAGCAAAGACGAGCCTGCGAATCACAGACGTTGTTAGATGTCCGCAGACAAAACTGGGCTGGTGTTAGGAATGAATCAGGCCTAGTATCAGTATATTTCGAGGAGTGCCACGCATATTTAATCAAATTCTGAAACCGTGGGGAGGAAAATTGATAATGTACTACTGATTGCAGCTTGAGAATATTGTCACGGTGATAGACAGGAAATTGCAGTGATCTGCACACAATAATTTTCTCTGTTAGTTTTCTGTAAAATGCCTTCCACTGACGGAAAAATTCTCTCTCTAAAGGTTGGATTACGTTCGTCGTGCCGGGTGGAATCTGAAGTATCTCTACTTCTTTGTCAGGGTGCGCTCGAAATACAGCTTTAATGAATCAGACCTTTTATGACCTGACCACGAATCTAGCAGAAGAGATTTGTTCCCGCAGATCGGAATAAAAGCATGACGCATGAAAAGTGTAACGTTTTCATTTCCCATTTTCGCAGACTTCGATGCGTCTACCGCAAGATTGTTTGCGTAGAACATTGTTCTTTTGACACGTGGTCCAAAATGTCCAGTTGCTCCTTGAAGACACACATATAGTTTAGGCTGCAATGAACCATCCAGACTAATTATGGGCATTATAGTGTATGAATGGGTGAGTGAAGTCGTGGACTGCGCAATCGCCTCAATATGTTTTTCCCCTTTGAATGACAATGCTCTTTTCGTACGCATTTCTTTTTGAAAACCTGACTGATCTGCATTGTACACGTACGATTCACTAAAACTAGCGATCTTACTTTTTTGAATTCGTAAGAAAAGCTTATATCATTTCGATTTGTGTCACTTCATTTTCCGACCTGTTTCTAGATACAAATTTCGTTATTTTTCGTGCCACAATTTTATGTGATCTTCTGAAGCGACTAATCCAACTTTGAGAAGCTGTAAATTCTTTAGCGCCTATCGCGTTGGCAATCTCTAACGCCCAATTACGCAAAGTTGTATTGCTGACACCAAATGACTGTTGTCTGGAATCGGCAAATAGCTCAAAAAGTCGCGCATTTATCTCCGTCGCAATTTCCAGTCGACTCTTACGTCGTCCAGCGACTTCCTTTTTCCATCTATACAATTCACGTTCAGAACTGACAAAGCGATACTTATTTTGAACAGTACTGACACGTAGGCGTTTCTTGCCACTTTCGTTCAATCAGTACGTCAGCGCTTTTTCTTTGTCTGATAAGGTAATAGTAGTTGCTGGTGTTAATTTCGGAGATAATTGATGATGGTACGTGGCACTATAACTAGAAGAGTCTTCACGAGTGCAACTTTCGTCGGTGTCTTCTCCGTCTGTAGATTCACAGTCTGCAATATCGAGTTTTTCAGTTGTTTTCTAGCCACATGTCTGCGCCATTTACCTGCTCGCCTAGAAGTTTAACAACCATGTCGCACAACACATAGTCTTCACGCGTGTTTTCTGTTGATTGCTTCATTTGGCGTCTGTGGTATATCTCCATGGCAAGCAGCAAACCATTTACAGGGTTCGCCATCACCTATGAGGGGAGATTGAATGGTCACCGTAAAGTGGCTTGCGGAGTGTAGATGAACATGTACAGAACATCTTTCACATCTCTAACCAGTTTGAGGACGGTATGTTTCGAAATACGTACCAGAAATTAAAAGGACGTGCATCCCATAGAAACGAATATTCGTTTCCCCTTTCCGCCAAAACCGTGCAGCGATATTTCTCTTTAGTGAACGCCGCGATAAGACGGCCGCACTTGCCGACCATGCCACAGACAAAGATATCCAGACAGGCAACCTCCGTAAGGGCCTGTTGACGCGGACAGGGGTGCGGGACGGGGGGGTTACAGCAGTTCTGTCAGATGACACGGGATGGCGCTGGGGTGCGAAACTGCTCGGACAGCGGGCAGCAGGTAACTGCACACGAGGCTGTGGCAGTGGAAATCCCCACCACCACTTCCCCTCAAATGCCGGCACAGGGCACCATCCAGTTCTGAGACATTTAGTCGCTGCGTAAGGTTACGTTATCGCTACCGAGTATTTTCTGGAACTGCACACTGTCTCTGTTAGAGGCTAGATCAACATAAAAGCGAGCATTAGCCAATGTACAAGACTCGGAAAACGAATTAGTTAAATGCCCAGACACCTAGCTCAGTCATTAGCAACGATAAACATACTCTTCGTAACAAACCGAACCTAAAATCATTCTGTGAATCGGCATGAGCTGACTAAAGGAGCGATTATTTGTGTAATCGTATTCAAACAGATTATTGATCCTTGTGTGACTGATCGGCATTTTTATTCATTTTATATGTCCTATGAAATGAGGATAAAGTAGATATCATTAATTGCAACGCATGTTACTGCCGCCAGTTGCAGCTGTATGCAGAATTATGCAACAGAATTGTCTTTTGACACTATGTTGTAACGTCTGTTATAGAAGGCCAGTTTTCAGCATAAAACCTAGTTATGAATATTGGCTCATCACGGCTCCCTATTAGAGAATCAGCCAGCTGCTACAGGCAAAATTGCGCACAGCAGAGAAGCGCAAAATTTTGTTGCGGCGCTGCTTTCCATTATTTGTTAGAAGTATTTTCCAACATTGCTTATTTCAAAAGATCTGTCTTCATGTACTATGAAGAACTTGTCTCAGGCTTTGCTGCCTCAGGTAGGGCCCATAGTGTCTGCGCAGAACTGCTCCGATCTGCGCAATACGTCACCGTAGAGAAGCTCGGCACAGTTCGCGCGCACTGTTAACGTGTTGAAGCGATTAAGTTTCATGTTGTTGCTGTTTATTTTTGCTTCTTTCGAGTTTGTTCGTTATGTTTGACATTAATAATGGCGAATTGTCCTACGACTGTGTGTGAAAACTGTAATCAGAAGACTAAAAGGCAGTAGTATTACTTGTAATAAGTTCCCTCGAACTCCTGAAACATTTGCTCAGTGGGTTCAGCTCTGTAGTAGTAGTGACAGCATTAACATTAAAAATGCTACTGCCTGTAGCAAAAACTTTAGAGAGGACGTTTGTTTACAGTATCTACAAGCTGAATTAAAGAAACTTTAACCAAAATAGGTTTTAAAGCCGACTGCAAATTCTATAAGCTTGTGAAACTCGTAAACGTGCACTTAACATGCTAGAAAAAGTAGATAAAAGCATAGAATCAGAGAAGGTATTATCGAGGATGAAATTAAAAAAAACTTAATGAAGAATTATCACCATTGAGGGAAAACAATTCAGCGTTTAATTTGCTTTTCGTTCTCAGTATATTGTTATCCGCTATTACTGTTTCACGCGTTAAGCAAAGAGAGGAAGTAATGCGAAGCATTAAGTATCTACACAGTGCTGACGACTAAAGTACACAAAAGTTTTGCTAAAAGCACTTCACGAGTAAGCAAAAAACAAGCTTAAGTGAAGCAGAATATTTGTGTGTGTTGAGCATTTGATGAAATGATTGGCATATGCTACGACTAAGAAAGTGACGCCATATATGGACCACATAGCCAGGTACAGGTTGTGAGACCTGAGTTTCTCCTGGCGTATACAACTTTCAAATAATTTCCGGGAATTCAGCCAGGTAACACTTTCAGCAGTTTGCCTTGAAAATGGCGGGGTGTTCTCCCGCCGAAATATCGGCGGTCGCTGAAAGTGTTACCTGGCTGAATTCCCGGAAGTTATTTGAAAGGTACAGGTTGTTATTGCATGTGGTTTATATGGAGCCTGGAAGCAGTCTGTATACTGCTGGTCACGAAAGAGACGCAAAAATACATCACTGGATGTATTTCTTCCAGATCCGACTCCATAGAGCAATCACTTGGACATCATCGTGACAAGATAATCGTAATATCAAAAGGTCCTATAAGCTCTGCGGCAACTGAGGAACTATCTCGTCCTAGCTTAATCGTCTCTTCAAACGCAGCTCTCTGTGTAAAGAAGCAGATGTGAATAAAAACCTGCCAAAACTTTTAATCGGAAGCTTCAAACTATTTCTCAAGAGATCTCCGCAATTTACACTAAGATCATTACTGTACCTACATCCGGATAAGGCACCTAACACGTCGGCAAAGACAATGAGGGCTAAACAGCTGCAGAAAGGAGCACACACATGGAGAGCTTCCGCAGTTCATTCCATATGGGATTAAGGTATTTAATTTGTTGTTGTTGAATTGTTGAAGTATGGCGATCAATACTGAAGCTTCAGAATCATCAAACGCAGAAATGACAAGTAAATGGAATTATATCGTTTCCTTTCTACTTAATATCTGCACGAAAAAAAAGTTATACACTATTGATGATTGTGACGAAAAAACTGCATTTAGAAACTGAAAGCTCTTATGATTGTTGCGTTTCCTGTACTATTAAAAATGTGTAATACTTAATAACGACTGAAGGATGCCAAGTTATAACTTATCTCATAGAAAATGTTAAGCAATAGAATGTATATGTCAAGGTGATCCATAATAAGTAGTTATACATCTGTCATTACTAGAAAGACAATATGATAATTTCATTGCCGTGGGAACCAGTAAGTCCCTGTGTAGGTAAGCTTCAATCGAACTCATATCTTATTACATCGCCCTTCAGTTTAGTAAATTAATGGTGGCTTAAGCGTAATACGGCCATGCGCGAACGTCAAAAATCGTCTCTTCTCGACGGTGACATCACGCGGAAGTGCTCGCTGCCGAAAGCGTTGGCCCAAATTTTCTATGTAAGTATTGCTTGTTGCTGCCTACACAGATGCGGCTACGCTCTCTCGGTCTCACCCCTGTCACCCCACCTTGCTACCCTTGACGTCAGGGAGGCCGTTGCCGAAGCGCCTCTAGCGTGAGCTCACGAAACTAAGCAGGCGACACGCCTGACATCTACTGTCGTCTAACGGAACTACGAGCACACCCCCGGGACAGTGGCACAGAGTAACATATACAGAGAGGAAGCCCCCCCTAAACCACTGTCCCGGGGGTGTGCTCGTAGTTCCGTTAGACGACAGTAGATGTCAGGCGTGTCGCCTGCTTAGTTTCGTGAGCTCACGCTAGAGGCGCTTCGGCAACGGCCTCCCTGACGTCAAGGGTAGCAAGGTGGGGTGACAGGGGTGAGACCGAGAGAGCGTAGCCGCATCTGTGTAGGCAGCAACAAGCAATACTTACATAGAAAATTTGGGCCAACGCTTTCGGCAGCGAGCACTTCCGCGTGATGTCACCGTCGAGAAGAGACGATTTTTGACGTTCGCGCATGGCCGTATTACGCTTAAGCCACCATTAATTTACTAAACTGAAGGGCGATGTAATAAGATATGAGTTCGATTGAAGCTTACCTACACAGGGACTTACTGGTTCCCACGGCAATGAAATTATCATATTGTCTTTCTAGTAATGACAGATGTATAACTACTTATTATGGATCACCTTGACATATACATTCTATTGCTTAACATTTTCTATGAGATAAGTTATAACTTGGCATCCTTCAGTCGTTATTAAGTATTACACATTTTTAATAGTACAGGAAACGCAACAATCATAAGAGCTTTCAGTTTCTAAATGCAGTTTTTTCGTCACAATCATCAATAGTGTATAACTTTTTTTTCGTGCAGATATTAAGTAGAAAGGAAACGATATAATTCCATTTACTTGTCATTTCTGCGTTTGATGATTCTGAAGCTTCAGTATTGATCGCCATACTTCAACAATTCAACAACAACAAATTAAATACCTTAATCCCATATGGAATGAACTGCGGAAGCTCTCCATGTGTGTGCTCCTTTCTGCAGCTGTTTAGCCCTCATTGTCTTTGCCGACGTGTTAGGTGCCTTATCCGGATGTAGGTACAGTAATGATCTTAGTGTAAATTGCGGAGATCTCTTGAGAAATAGTTTGAAGCTTCCGATTAAAAGTTTTGGCAGGTTTTTATTCACATCTGCTTCTTTACACAGAGAGCTGCGTTTGAAGAGACGATTAAGCTAGGACGAGATAGTTCCTCAGTTGCCGCAGAGCTTAGAGGACCTTTTGATATTACGATTATCTTGTCACGATGATGTCCAAGTGATTGCTCTATGGAGTCGGATCTGGAAGAAATACATCCAGTGATGTATTTTTGCGTCTCTTTCGTGACCAGCAGTATACAGACTGCTTCCAGGCTCCATATAAACCACATGCAATAACAACCTGTACCTTTCAAATAACTTCCGGGAATTCAGCCAGGTAACACTTTCAGCGACCGCCGATATTTCGGCGGGAGAACACCCCGCCATTTTCAAGGCAAACTGCTGAAAGTGTTACCTGGCTGAATTCCCGGAAATTATTTGAAAGTTGTATACGCCAGGAGAAACTCAGGTCTCACAACCTGTACCTGGCTATGTGGTCCATATATGGCGTCACTTTCTTAGTCGTAGCATATGCCAATCATTTCATCAAATGCTCAACACACACAAATATTCTGCTTCACTTAAGCTTGTTTTTTGCTTACTCGTGAAGTGCTTTTAGCAAAACTTTTGTGTACTTTAGTCGTCAGCACTGTGTAGATACTTAATGCTTCGCATTACTTCCTCTCTTTGCTTAACGCGTGAAACAGTAATAGCGGATAACAATATACTGAGAACGAAAAGCAAATTAAACGCTGAATTGTTTTCCCTCAATGGTGATAATTCTTCATTAAGTTTTTTTTAATTTCATCCTCGATAATACCTTCTCTGATTCTATGCTTTTATCTACTTTTTCTAGCATGTTAAGTGCACGTTTACGAGTTTCACAAGCTTATAGAATTTGCAGTCGGCTTTAAAACCTATTTTGGTTAAAGTTTCTTTAATTCAGCTTGTAGATACTGTAAACAAACGTCCTCTCTAAAGTTTTTGCTACAGGCAGTAGCATTTTTAATGTTAATGCTGTCACTACTACTACAGAGCTGAACCCACTGAGCAAATGTTTCAGGAGTTCGAGGGAACTTATTACAAGTAATACTACTGCCTTTTAGTCTTCTGATTACAGTTTTCACACACAGCCGTAGGACAATTCGCCATTATTAATGTCAAACATAACGAACAAACTCGAAAGAAGCAAAAATAAACAGCAACAACATGAAACTTAATCGCTTCAACACGTTAACAGTGCGCGCGAACTGTGCCGAGCTTCTCTACGGTGACGTATTGCGCAGATCGGAGCAGTTCTGCGCAGACACTATGGGCCCTACCTGAGGCAGCAAAGCCTGAGACAAGTTCTTCACAGTACATGAAGACAGATCTTTTGAAATAAGCAATGTTGGAAAATACTTCTAACAAATAATGGAAAGCAGCGCCGCAACAAAATTTTGCGCTTCTCTGCTGTGCGCAATTTTGCCTGTAGCAGCTGGCTGATTCTCTAATAGGGAGCCGTGATGAGCCAATATTCATAACTAGGTTTTATGCTGAAAACTGGCCTTCTATAACAGACGTTACAACATAGTGTCAAAAGACAATTCTGTTGCATAATTCTGCATACAGCTGCAACTGGCGGCAGTAACATGCGTTGCAATTAATGATATCTACTTTATCCTCATTTCATAGGACATATAAAATGAATAAAAATGCCGATCAGTCACACAAGGATCAATAATCTGTTTGAATACGATTACACAAATAATCGCTCCTTTAGTCAGCTCATGCCGATTCATAGAATGATTTTAGGTTCGGTTTGTTACGAAGAGTATGTTTATCGTTGCTAATGACTGAGCTAGGTGTCTGGGCATTTAACTAATTCGTTTTCCGAGTCTTGTACATTGGCTAATGCTCGCTTTTATGTTGATCTAGCCTCTAACAGAGACAGTGTGCAGTTCCAGAAAATACTCGGTAGCGATAACGTAACCTTCCACAGCGACTAAATGTCTCAGAACTGGATGGTGCCCTGTGCCGGCATTTGAGGGGAAGTGGTGGTGGGGATTTCCACTGCCACAGCCTCGTGTGCAGTTACCTGCTGCCCGCTGTCCGAGCAGTTTCGCACCCCAGCGCCATCCCGTGTCATCTGACAGAACTGCTGTAACCCCCCCGTCCCGCACCCCTGTCCGCGTCAACAGGCCCTTACGGAGGTTGCCTGTCTGGACATCTTTGTCTGTGACAGTGGTTTAGGGGGGGCTTCCTCTCTGTATATGTTACTCTGTGACCATGCGCACAACGCTCGCGACTTGCCATTTCCAGGGGTGGCCAGCCGTCATTGCAAGCGCCAAGCAGGAAACACAGCCATGTTCGTGATTTTTTTTTAGGTGACTTCCAGTTCATGTCAGCAGCTAAAATTTTGCATACGGACCTTTCTGCACAGTTAAATAACAGTGCTAAAAAAAGCAATACATGTTTCGGCATGACAAGTCTGACCATTCCCTTGTTAGTCTGGGAAATGAGACACTGAAAATACGAGAGACGATCAAAAGGTTTTCGTTTGAGAGCGTTGCTGCCGCGTATATTCAACGCGATTCGGGTGCAAGTATACAGTAGAAGCACCGACATGTAGCCTTGGAGTTCGTGTGGCATTTGTGTGTTCCCGACGATCCTGCAGTAAATGTGGAAACGTGGACTGTAGCGATGTTATTACCAACCATCTCCAGATAGGTACATCTACACTATGTGATCAAAAGCTGAAAATGACTTACAAGTTCGTGGCGCCCTCCACCGGTAATGCTGGAATTCAATATGGTGTTCGCCCACCCTTAGCCTCGATGACAACTTCCACTCTAGTAGGCATATGTTCAATCAGGTGCTCGAAGGTTTATTGGGGAATGGCAGCCCATTCTTCACGGGGTGCTGCACTGAGGAGAGGTATCGATGTCGGTCGGTGAGACCTGGCACGAAGTCGGCGTTCCCAAACATCCCAAAGGTGTTCAAAACGAGTCAGGTCAGGACTCTGTGCAGGCCAGTACATTACAGGGATGTTATTGTAGTCTAACCACTCCGCCACAGGCCGTGCATTATGAACAGGTGCTCTATCGTGTTGAAAGATGAAATCGCCATCTCCGAACTGCTCTTCAACAGTGGGAAGCATGAAGATGCTTAAAACATCAATGTGGACCTGTTCTGTGATAGTGCCACCCAAAACAACAAGGGGTGCAAGTACCCGCCATGAAAAACACGACCACTCCATAACACCAACGCCTCCGAATTTCACAGTTTGCACTACACACGCTGAAGATGACTTTCACCGGGCATTCGCCATACCCACACCCTGTCATCGGATCGCCACATTGTGTACCGTGATTCGTCACTCCACACGTTTTTACACAGTTCAATCGTCCAATGTGTAAGTAGGCTGTTTATGTTTTCTTTATGTAAGTAGGCTGTTTATGTTTTCTTATTGGCAACGTTACGTAGCGCTCTATATGAAAATCACTGGCTGTGCTGTGTGCAGTCTGTGGCTAGTTTGCATTGTTGTCTGCCATTGTAGTGTTAGGCAGCGGCAGCTGGATGTGAACAGCGTGTAGCGTTGCGCAGTTGGAGGTGAGCCGCCAGCAGTGGTGGATGTAAGGAGAGAGATGGCGGAGTTTTGTAATTTGTCATGAACTGCTATATATATTATGACTATTAAGGTAAATACATTGTTTGTTCTCTATTAATATCTTTCATTTGCTAACTATCCCTATCAGTAGTTAGTGCCTTCTGTAGTTTGAATCTTTTATTTAGCTGGCAGTAGTGGCGCTAGCTGTATTGCAGTAGTTCGAGTAATGAAGATTTTTGTGAGGTAAGTTATTTGTGAAAGGTATAGGTTAAAGTTACTCAGGGCCATTGTTTTGCAGGGATCTTTGATAGTCCGATTGCGTTGCGCTAAAACCTTTGTGTGTCAGTTTAAGCACAGTCTCGTGTATAATTTGTTCTAAGGGGACGTTTCAAATGTTTACGCTCCTTACACCAAGCGAGGCGTCGTTTGGCCTTTACCGGCGTGATGTGTGGCTTATGAGCAGTCGCTCGATCCTGAAATCCAAGTTTTCTTACCTCCCACCTAACTGTTGTAGTACTTGCAGTGCATCCTGATACAGTCTGAAATTCCTGTCTGGATAGATGTCTGCCTATTACGCATTACGACCCTCTTCAGCCGTCGGCGCTCTCTATCAGTCAACAGAAGAGGTCGGCCTATACGCTTTCGTGCTGTACGTATCCCTTCACGTTTCCGTTTCACTACCACATCGGAAAAAGCGGGCCTAGGGATGTTTAGGAGTTTGGAAAGCTCGCATACAGACGCATGACACAAGTGATACCGAATCACCTGACGACATTCGATGTCCGTGAGTTCCGGGGAGCGCCCCATTCTGCTCTCACACGATAATGACTACTCAGGTCGCGATACAGAGTCCTGGCAACAGGTGGCAGCACAATACACCAAATATGAAAAACGTATGTTTTTGGGTGTGTCCGAATACTTTTTATCACATAGTGTAGCTGTTATTCTTTTCTTGACAGTCGAAGGGAAAACACCGGTAGAAATCCAGCGGAGAATGAAGAATTTTTATAGGGCAGCATGTCTGTCGAAGGTAACCATTGTGGAAAATTGTGCCCCGGGATGCTTAAGTTTGATATAATTTTTAGGTTCTTCTTGAAGTCAGAGGGTGTTTTGGTAGTCCAATCTGTCTTGCATATGAGATGGAATATTTTGCCGTAGTTGGGTGTCTCAGAGATCTCATTAATTCTGAGGGAATGTCGCTTATGTCGTTTACTCCAGGCGCCTTGTTTCGACTTTCGTCTTTCAGCACCATGAAATTCTTCCACATATAGCAAATGTCGTATCGCAGAAGTTACGCCGGAGACACACGAGCAACCACCCTATAGTTCTGATGACCCCGCGCGATTATCGCAGCTTCGGCCTCTTAAGAAAGTCCTTGAAGGGTCGACGATTCCCGTTGGACGAGGAAGTGCAGCAGGAAGTTACGGACTTCTGGATGCAGCATGACTCGGCGTTTTACCAAACGGGTATCTTCACCGTTGTGCGTTGGTGACATGATTGCCTCAGTGCTCACGGCGATTTCGCTTAATTGACATGCCGACGCTGAACTGTGCGGCATTAGTAGAGAAACTTTTTGATCGCACCTTATAGCAGCAAGAATTAAGCTATTTTAATGGCGAAATACACTCCTGGAAATGGAAAAAAGAACACATTGACACCGGTGTGTCAGACCCACCATACTTGCTCCGGACACTGCGAGAGGGCTGTACAAGCAATGATCACACGCACGGCACAGCGGACACACCAGGAACCGCGGTGTTGGCCGTCGAATGGCGCTAGCTGCGCAGCATTTGTGCACCGCCGCCGTCAGTGTCAGCCAGTTTGCCGTGGCATACGGAGCTCCATCGCAGTCTTTAACACTGGTAGCATGCCGCGACAGCGTGGACGTGAACCGTATGTGCAGTTGACGGACTTTGAGCGAGGGCGTATAGTGGGCATGCGGGAGGCCGGGTGGACGTACCGCCGAATTGCTCAACACGTGGGGCGTGAGGTCTCCACAGTACATCGATGTTGTCGCCAGTGGTCGGCGGAAGGTGCACGTGCCCGTCGACCTGGGACCGGACCGCAGCGACGCACGGATGCACGCCAAGACCGTAGGATCCTACGCAGTGCCGTAGGGGACCGCACCGCCACTTCCCAGCAAATTAGGGACACTGTTGCTCCTGGGGTATCGGCGAGGACCATTCGCAACCGTCTCCATGAAGCTGGGCTACGGTCCCGCACACCGTTAGGCCGTCTTCCGCTCACGCCCCAACATCGTGCAGCCCGCCTCCAGTGGTGTCGCGACAGGCGTGAATGGAGGGACGAATGGAGACGTGTCGTCTTCAGCGATGAGAGTCGCTTCTGCCTTGGTGCCAATGATGGTCGTATGCGTGTTTGGCGCCGTGCAGGTGAGCGCCACAATCAGGACTGCATACGACCGAGGCACACAGGGCCAACACCTGGTATCATGGTGTGGGGAGCGATCTCCTACACTGGCCGTACACCACTGGTGATCGTCGAGGGGACACTGAATAATGCACGGTACATCCAAACCGTCATCGAACCCATCGTTCTACCATTCCTAGACCGGCAAGGGAACTTGCTGTTCCAACAGGACAATGCACGTCCGCATGTATCCCGTGCCACCCAACGTGCTCTAGAAGGTGTAAGTCAACTACCCTGGCCAGCAAGATCTCCGGATCTGTCCCCCATTGAGCATGTTTGGGACTGGATGAAGCGTCGTCTCACGCGGTCTGCACGTCCAGCACGAACGCTGGTCCAACTGAGGCGCCAGGTGGAAATGGCATGGCAAGCCGTTCCACAGGACTACATCCAGCATCTCTACGATCGTCTCCATGGGAGAATAGCAGCCTGCATTGCTGCGAAAGGTGGATATACACTGTACTAGTGCCGACATTGTGCATGCTCTGTTGCCTGTGTCTATGTGCCTGTGGTTCTGTCAGTGTGATCATGTGATGTATCTGACCCCAGGAATGTGTCAATAAAGTTTCCCCTTCCTGGGACAATGAATTCACGGTGTTCTTATTTCAATTTCCAGGAGTGTACCTGAAGATGGTAGGCTGGCAAAAGCAAGAAAACGTTTCTGAAAATGTAATTTGTTAACGTTGAATATAAATTCCAGTGATAGGAAATTGCTCAGGGACTAGGTGTTATTATTTATTTATTTATGTACACGCCAAGTTCCGTAGGATCAAACTGAGGAGCAAATCTGTAACGTCATGGAACGTGTCAGTACATGAAATCACAACATAAAGCCCGCCCGGTTAGCCGTCGGTCTAACGCACGGCTTTCCGGAGCGGGAAGGAGCGCCTGGTCTCCTGCACGAATCCGCCTGGCGGACTTGTGCCGTGGTCCGGTGAGCTAGCCAGTCTGTGGATGGTTTTTAGGCGGTTTTCCAGCTGCCTTGGCGATTGCGGGCTGGTTCCCCTTAGTCCGCCTCAGCTACACTATATCGGCGATTGCTGCGCAAAATGGCTCTGAGCACTATGGGACTTAACTTCTGAGGTCATCAGTCCCCTAGAACTTAGAACTACTTACCCTAACTAACCTAAGGACATCACACACATCCATGCCTGAGGCAAGATTCGAACCTGCGACCGTAGCGGTAGCGCGGTTCCAGAGATTGCTGCGCAAACACGTTCTCCACGTACGCGTACACCACCATTACTCTACCACGCAAACATAGGGGTTACACTCGTCTGGTGTGAGACGTTCCATGGGGGGGGGGGGGGAAGGGGGGGGGGTCCACCAGGGGCCGAACTGCACAATAACACTGAAAGAGTGGTTCGGTGTAGGGCGGCGGAGGGGTAAAGAAGTGGTCTGCCGTAATCGTCGTGGTGTTGTGGACCACTGCGGCTGCGGCGGGGACGGAGCCTCTCCGTCGTTTCTATGTCCCCAGTTAACATACAATACGATACAATACAATACAACATAAAAATAATAACAGATAAAAATAAAATGTTCATGAATCCAAAAAAAGTCAAGCCATAACTTTCAGTAAACGCAGCCAACAATATAGCATAGGAATTAGCTTAATTATTCAAGGAACTCCTCAACAGAATATAAGAAGTGACCCATGAGGAAAGTCTTCATTTTAGATTTGAAAGCGCGTGGATTACTGCTAAGATTTTAGTTTTCTTGCGGTAGCTTATTGAAAATGGATGCAGCAGTATACTGCACACCTTTCTGCACAAGAGTTAAGGAAGTCCGATCTAAATGCATGTTGGATTTCTGCCGAGTATTAACTGAGTGGAAGCTGCTTATTCTTGGAAATAAGCTGATATTTTAACAAGAAACGACAGTAAAGAATATACACTCCTGGAAATTGAAATAAGAACACCGTGAATTCATTGTCCCAGGAAGGGGAAACTTTATTGACACATTCCTGGGGTCAGATACATCACATGATCACACTGACAGAACCACAGGCACATAGACACAGGCAACACAGCATGCACAATGTCGGCACTAGTACAGTGTGTATCCACCTTTCATAGCAATGCAGGCTGCTATTCTCCCATGGAGACGATCGTAGAGATGCTGGATGTAGTCCTGTGGAACGGCCATGCCATGCCATGCCATGCCATGCCATTTCCACCTGGCGCCTCAGTTGGACCAGCGTTCGTGCTGGACGTGCAGACCGCGTGAGACGACGCTTCATCCAGTCCCAAACATGCTCAATGGGGGACAGATCCGGAGATCTTGCTGGCCAGGGTAGTTGACTTACACCTTCTAGAGCACGTTGGGTGGCACGGGATACATGCGGACGTGCATTGTCCTGTTGCAACAGCAAGTTCCCTTGCCGGTCTAGGAATGGTAGAACTATGGGTTCGATGACGGTTTGGATGTACCGTGCACTATTCAGTGTCCCCTCGACGATCACCAGTGGTGTACGGCCAGTGTAGGAGATCGCTCCCCACACCATGATGCCGGGTGTTGGCCCTGTGTGCCTCGGTCGTATGCAGTCCTGATTGTGGCGCTCACCTGCACGGCGCCAAACACGCATACGACCATCATTGGCACCAAGGCAGAAGCGACTCTCATCGCTGAAGACGACACGTCTCCATTCGTCCCTCCATTCACGCCTGTCGCGACACCACTGGAGGCGGGCTGCACGATGTTGGGGCGTGAGCGGAAGACGGCCTAACGGTGTGCGGGACCGTAGCCCAGCTTCATGGAGACGGTTGCGAATGGTCCTCGCCGATACCCCAGGAGCAACAGTGTCCCTAATTTGCTGGGAAGTGGCGGTGCAGTCCCCTACGGCACTGCGTAGGATCCTACGGTCTTGGCGTGCATCCGTGCGTCGCTGCGGTCCGGTCCCAGGTCGACGGGCACGTGCGCCTTCCGCCGACCACTGGCGACAACATCGATGTACTGTGGAGACCTCACGCCCCACGTGTTGAGCAATTCGGCGGTACGTCCACCCGGCCTCCCGCATGCCCACTATACGCCCTCGCTCAAAGTCCGTCAACTGCACATACGGTTCACGTCCACGCTGTCGCGGCATGCTACCAGTGTTAAAGACTGCGATGGAGCTCTGTATGCCACGGCAAACTGGCGGACATTAACGGCGGCGGTGCACAAATGCTGCGCAGCTAGCGCCATTCGACGGCCAACACCGCGGTTCCTGGTGTGTCCGCTGTGCCGTGCGTGTGATCATTGCTTGTACAGCCCTCTCGCAGTGTCTGGAGCAAGTATGGTGGGTCTGACAAACCGGTGTCAATGTGTTCTTTTTTCCATTTCCAGGAGTGTTTATTGCGAGGCCAATGTGAGAATACCCAGACTTGTGAACAGAGATCGACATATGCTTCGCCAAATGACGCCACTTATTGCCTGAACCGCCCGTTTCTGAGCCAAAAATATTCTTGTAGAATGGGAAGAGTAAACCAAAAATATAATACCATATGACATAAGCGAATGAAAATAAGCAAAGTAGAATAATTTTCGTGTCGAACGATGACTTACTTCAGGTTTTGTTGAATTGTGTGTTAGAAACTAAGTCTTACTGTGATTTAGTTTTTGTTTATTTTCTACAACCAATGACCTTTTTCATGAACTGCACTGTTTGGAACTGAGCCAATCCTTTACTACCAAGTTAGTGTCATCAGCAAACAGAAATATTTTAGAGTTATCCGTAATATTAGGGGGCATATCATTTATATAAATAAGGAACAGAAGTGGCCCCAACCCCACTTCTCTTCCCATTCTAAAAGGATATTGTTGGCTCAGAAACGAGCGTTTCGGGCCATAAGTGGTATAATTTCGCGAACCTTATATCGATCCCTGTTCACTAGTCTGGGTATTCTCACATTGGCCTCTCAATATATATGTTCTTTATTGTCGTTTCTTGTTAACAATATCAGCTTATTTCCAAGAAACCCCACTCAGACCACACATCACAGCCATTCTAAACACTGTGAATAATGACATTTTGCTATCTGTTTTGATGTAAAAGGTGAACCAATTGTGAGCTTCTCCTCATATTCCGTAACGGTCCAACTTCTGGAGCAATATTTTGTGATCAACACAATCAAATACCTTAGTTAAATCATCACCATTTCTTCATCGTCGACACGTAAGTCGTCGAAGTGGCGTCAAAGAAAAAGGTTTGCACAAGATGGCCAAACTCCCAGAAAGACGATTTGCGGTAAAATATTCCATATGCACATTCCGTTTTTTATCCAGTGTGTGTAGCCCTGAACGGAAGCGAAACGTGGAGTATGAAGAGTTCAGTCAAGAATAGAATAGCAGATTTTCAGATGTAATGGCATGGACGAATGATGACGATTGTATGGGTACTAAACTGCAATAGGGAGAAAAGAAAAGAAAGAATCTTCAGTTTGATAATGGTGGGAGGTGCGGGAGGGGGGGGAGGGTTAAAATCGCAGAGGCAGCTGAAGTTTTGAGTACATTAGGCAGGTTCATTGAAAAGGCAGGGCCGGACGTTCAGTTTCTTGATCTCCCAGGGCATTTCAGGAGAGTGGCCTCCTGAAGATTCCGATGTTCGACATTGGTATCGTAGCGCTTTAAGTCTTGCGAGGCGCTTTGAGGAGTGAGACCAACGACACGACGCCAGGCTATCTTTCCTGACAACACTCAGCTCGTCTCAAACAATGAAAACGATTATTTTGACTTAATAACTTCAAGTGGACCGTATAATGTGACTTTGAGTGGAAAAATTTAACACCAGTCTCATTGTAGCGAGGTAGTCTGTCGTTCTGATGAGTACCATCGTTTAGTTTAGTGCAGATCGATGGTAAGATCACAAATAGCTCGCGGAAGTTATGTAATAATTCCTGTGCAACATGACACGTCTATTTAAACTTTCTGTATGTACGTAATACAGATAGTAAAAACTATTTAATGGTTTTATGAAGTCATCATTTTTATTAATTTTGCAATTGAAATGTGCGATATACGAGGTGCATTCAAGTTCTAAGGCCTCCAATTTTTTTTCTAATTAACTACTCACCCGAAATCGATGAAACTGGCGTTACTCTGTACGTAATCGCCCTGCAGACGTACACATTTTTCACAACGCTGACGCCATGATTCCATGGCAGCGGCGAAGGCTTCTTTAGGAGTCTGTTTTGACCACTGGAAAATCACTGAGGCAATAGCAGCACGGCTGCTGAATGTGCGGCCATGGAGAGTGTCTTTCATTGTTGGAAAAAGCCGAAAGTCACTAGGAGCCACGTCAGGTGAGTAGGGAGCATGAGGAATCACTTCAAAGTTGTTATCACGAAGAAACTGTTGCGTAACGTTAGCTCGATGTGCGGGTGCGTTGTCTTGGTGAAACAGCACACGCGCAGCCCTTCCCGGACGTTTTTGTAGCAGTGCAGGAAGGAATTTGTTCTTCAAAACGTTTTTGTAGGATGCACCTGTTTCCGTAGTGCACTTTGGAACGCAATGCGTAAGGATTACGCCCTCGCTGTCCCAGAACATGGACACCATCATTTTTTCACCACTGGCGGTTACCCGAAATTTTTTTGGTGGCGGTGAATTTGTGTCCTTCCATTGAGCTGACTGGCGCTTTGTTTCTGGATTGAAAAATGGCATCCACGTCTCATCCATTACACAACCGACGAAAAGAAAGTCCCATTCATGCTGTCGTTGCGCGTCAACATTGCTTGGCAACATGCCACAAGGGCAGCTATGTGGTCGTCCGTCAGCATTCGTAGCACCCACCTGGATGACACTTTTCGCATTTTCAGGTCGTCATGCAGGATTGTGTGCACAGAACCCACAGAAATGCCAACTCTGGAGGCAATCTGTTCAACAGTCATTCGGCGATCCCGCAAAACAATTCTCTCCACTTTCTCGATCATGTCGTCAGACCGGCTTGTGCGAGCCCGAGGTTGTTTCGATTTGTTGTCACACGATGTTCTGCCTTCATTAAACTGTTGCACCCACGAACGCACTTTCGACACATCCATAACTCCATCACCACATGTCTCCTTCAACTGTTGATGAATTTCAATTGGTTTCACACCACGCAAATTCAGAAAACGAATGATTGCACACTGTTCAAGTAAGGAAAACGTCGCCATTTTAAATATTTAAAAAAGTTCTCATTCTCGCCGCTGGCGGTAAAATTCCATCTGCTGTACGGTGCTGCCATCTCTGGGACGTATTGACAATGAATGCGGCCTCATTTTAAAACAATGCGCATGTTTCTATCTCTTTCCAGTCCGGAGAAAAAAAAAATCGGAGGCCTTAGAACTTGAATGCACCTCGTACAATCTACATTGGATAAAAGGTTGGAAGATTAGTTCGGAATAAGTACTTATATAAATAACGTACCGTATGACATCTTCTCCACGTTTGGTTATTACCACCCACCCTCCTTTTGGCAGAGATGTGCTGACGTTGAAAATTTCCTCCACCATCAGGATTCAAAATGGTTACCTCCTGGTGGACAGTCACAACACAAGGGTGCGTTAATGACCGGCGACGTGTAAGAATTTTAGGTAGGAAATTTTGGCGCCGGGATCTATATCTAACAGACAAACGTCTCCAAATCCTTTGCTGAACTTGCTTTGGGTGACGTCGGGTTGAGGGAACCTGATTAGTAATTACTGAAACAACATGCACCGTAGACATGTCTGCTTTGCGAAATGCGTCAACGGAGATCCGAGAGGCGCTATGAACTTATAAGACTCGAGTATTCCATCCGAGAAAGTTCTACGAATCCCGCGACCGGCCATCCTGATTTAGGTTTTCCGTGATGTCCCTGAATCGCACTACGCAAATGCCAGGATGATTCCTTTGAAAGGTCACGGCCGACTTCCTTCCCCGTCCTTCCCTAATCCTATGAGACCGATTACCTCGCTGTTAGGTCTCTTCCCACAACAACTGTTAACCAGTTCTAAGAAATTACTTGCCACCAAGTCCAGCATTTTGATGTGACCATAAAGTGCAAAAGTTTGGCAATAACTAACCTAGGTCATCGCCTGAGTGCTGCTATGCTGCTATTGCCGTGGTCTGCAGTCTGAAGACTGGTTTTATGCAGCTCATAATGTTAATCTACCCCGTGCAAGCCTCTTCATTTATGCATAACTACTGCAACCTACTCACTGGAATCACCCTCCCCCCCCCCCCCCCCCCGTGTTAGTTGGCAATAGCTCAAATGGCTCTGAGCACTATGGGACTTATGAGACTCAACATCTGGAGTCATCAGTCCCCTAAAACTTAGAACTACTTAAACCTAACTAACCTAAGGACATCACACACACATCCATGCCCGAGGCAGGATTCCAACCTGCGACCGTAGCGGTCGCGCGCTTCCAGGCTGAAGCGCCTAGAACCGCTCGGCCACATTGACCGGCTACTGGCAATATTTCTCCTTTTGTAGCGGTCGCTTCTCCACAGTGTCACATGGAGTGAGGGCATCAGCATTCCTGATTACGATTTGTCCGTCAAATGGAGCCATTACGCTCTGCGTCCACTTTGGTGCTATTGGGCAGGAGATTCGAGTATATGCCATCATGAATTTCAGTCTTTTGCTTGTCAACGCAAACATATCACTAGAATAACCACACACCTCATCACGTCATCTTCACTTAATACATACGTAACACTCATACTAGGCAAAGGAAAGATGCCGGGTGCACCAAAAGCAACAAAACGTTTCGAGTTAGGCAGGTAAACCTACTCTTGAGGGTAGACCAGCCAAAAACATCAAATGATCAAAATGTTTGCGTAATTTTAAAATTGTGTGACGCTTGTTATTTAATCCTGGTAACCCTGCTTTCGCATGCACTATGCATCGACTAAAAAAATCATATGTCTTTCTGCAGCTTTTCATTTTTCACTGTTTTTGATCTGAAAACTAATACACTGTCTGTCCTACCAGGTAATTCTCAGAGCGTCCAAGGCGATCGCTTTGAAGAACATCTCAGAGGTGATTGACGAGATGGTGTCAGCCTGCGTCGGCCGTAATACACAGGTTTGTACTTGAGATAATCGGCGTTTCTCGAAATCCTTTCCAAAGGCGCTAAAAGAAGTGCAGAGCCAATGGCAAACATTCTTCCAGCATAGCTATCTGCATTAAAACTCAAGACTCTCGCAAGAGAGACACCACAATATTCGCATCAAATTATATTTAGTCATAACTGCTCTGGTCGTTATTTGGAAGTACCGTATTTTCAGACGTTGTGTTAAATGTATGTTCATAATCGGTAGTGTTTTCCCGGTTGTTTCTTCTGGTGTTCCAGCTAGCTATTTCACTATCTATTATGACCGGGTTATAATGTGTCAAAATTCCCTTGTACAGTGGTTCCCACACTGCGCATCCCGTGGCATGCTACACAGTCAGCGCGATCATATTCCTGTAATAAACATCTTCTGTTACTATAGTCATGCTGAGCAAAAAAGATAAAAAAAAATAAAAATTTCGTTGACTCGTCTTCACGACCAGTTGTACGGAAAGGAACATGCTGTTCTAATCGACATGATGGCGAGTACGTATTTCAGAAAGTTTCATTTCTCTTGAAGAGGAAGAGAATTAATGTGTCCCTTGGCGAGTAAAATGGCTGTGGGAGCGCCAGCACACAGATCTAGCAGCATCCACTAGTCACACATGCAGTCCCGTCGCTGAAGTCGAAGGAAAACTAAAATCCTAAGATTTCAGATGGCAGTAAATCCGCAAATCCAAAATGGCGTAAGCAGGAAATTGCAAAGTGCAAGATGATGTTGGCAGCAAACTAAAAAATTCAATATGATGGGAAAACATAAAAAATTAAAAACTAGATAAAAATCTTTGAAAGTTCCAAAATACTGGAGATGCCAGAATTACATCACTTGCGATTGTGTCCATTATGGTGCCTTGTTCTAAAATATCCAAACCATCTGATATTTGCGTCATGTTCAAAAGTATCCAAACGACCTGAAAATAGCACCATGTTCAAAAATCTTCAACGATCAGATACTTTCTGCCATGGTAAAAAGCATTAGAAAGCTTTGAATGTTTTGAGTCATGACCAAAAATATTCATTCAAAAAATATTACGCAAATAGTATAACTTGCCGTATTTCCACATGTAATACACGCACTAACAGAAAAAAACGCACCACGAAGGAATCACCCAAGTGGGTCGGAAATTGACAGATGAGACGCACATCTGCAGACAAAAAATGATTACAATTTCAGAAAAAATGGATAATTTATTCAAGGGAAAGAGCCTCACAAACTAAGCACGCCTATAACACGTTAGTCGACTGCTGCCCCTTATACATACAGTTATTAGGCTTGGCTTGGCATTGATTGATAGGGTTATTTGCAGTTGTTGGATGTGCTCCTGATGGACATCGTGCCAAATTCTGTCAAATTGGAGCGTTAGATTGACAAAACCGTAAACAGGTTGGCAAGATCTGCCTGTAATGCTAGAAATGTTCTCAATTCGGAAGAGATATGCAGGCCCCGCCGGCAAACGTAGGGTTTGGCAAACACAAAGACAAGCAGCAGAAACTCTCGCCGTGTGCGGAAGGGCGTTATCGTGCTGAAATGTAAGCCCAGGATGACTTGCCACGAAGGGCAACGAATACCGTCGATGTACGGATGTGCTGTAAGGGTGCCGCAGATCACAACCAAAGAGGCCTGGTGTGGAATTAAATGGTACACGAGACCATCATTCCTGACTGTCAGATCGCATAGTGAGTGACAGTCAGGTTGTTATCCTGCCACTGTCCTGGACGTCTCCAGACAAGTCTTCACTGGTCATCGAGCCCCGGAATCTCATTGACTGAAACAGAATTGTCTTCAGTGGTGAGTCCAGCTTTCAATTGAGTTCCGATGACCAACAAAGACATGTCTGTAAATGCACTGTACAGTGATGGGGTAAAAAGTTGATTGTTACCCATTATATGGCCAGACAACCAGGAGTAATGGTCAGGGGTGTCATTTCATATCATAGCAGGTTCCTTTGGCTGTCGTCCGCCCCACTCTTAAGCACAGTTGTACGTCAACGATATTCTGCTCCCCGTGTTTTGTTGTCCTCCATGGCAAGCCATTCCTGGACTTATATTTCATCAAGACAATGCCCGTCAACAAATGTCGAGAAATTCTCTGGCATGTTTTTGTGACTGCCAAGCCCTAACTTGGCCAGCAAGGTCACCAGATCTTCCACTAACTGACAACGTTTGGGACATTATGAGCAGGGCCCTCCAACCATCTTGCGATTTTGACAATGTGATACACTCTGTACACATGGTCTAGCGGTAGCGTCTCTGGTTAGTAAACAAAACGTCCTCGGTTTTGAGTTGGAACGCCGCCAGCTCTTGAATTTTAAATAAAAATCAACATTGGCAGCCGAAGACTTCTGGCATAAGAAGCGAACCTCATTCTGGCAACGGCCCTGTCAAAGAGGGCGGTGGAGCGGACAGAAGTTCAGGGCACTCTCTTGCCCTTGGGGTGGGAAACTGCCCCTACAGGAGAAGGAATCAACAGTGGTCAAAGAAATGAGGATGCAGAACGATATTGAAACCACTGTATTAAAGACACATAATGTGTACCCACAGACATGTGGGCTGTAGCTGAAAAAGTGTCATGATGATCTCTCCATTGGCAAAAGATTCCGGAATAGGCCCCCTTTCGATCTCCGGGACGGGACTGCCAAGGGGGGATAACCAACGAAAGGATAACAGTCTACGAGTCGGGCTGTGGAACGTCAGAAGCTTGAACTTGGTACAGACGCTAGATAATCTGAAAAGCGAAATGCGAAGGCTCAGTCTAGATGTAGAGGGGGGTCAGTGAAGTGAAATGGAAAGAAGACAAGGATTTCTGTTCAGATGAGTATAGATAATATCAACATGAGCAGGAAATGGTATAACGGGCGCAAGATTCGTTATGAATAAGAAGGTAGGACAGAGAGTGTGTTTCTGTGAACAGTTAGGTTTTTCTCATCAGAAACGACAGCAGATCAACACCGTTACATCGTGGTGAGACAAAGATTCCGAAACCAGATACTGCATTGTAAGGCGTACTCAGGAGCAGATATGGACTCAGATCACAATTGTATTAGTGTGATGAAGAGAAGGCTGAAGTTTAAGACGTTAGTCAGGGTGAATCAGTACGCAAAGAAGTGGGATATGGAATTACTAAGGAATGAAGAGACATAATTAAAGTCCTTAAAGGATATAGATATTGCGATAAGAAATAGTTCAATAAGCAGTTCAGCTGAAGAAGAGTGGTCGTTTCTAACAAGGACAATCACAGAAATTGGAAAGAAAGCCATAGATACAAAGAAAGTAACTGCGAAGAAACAAAGGATAACAGAAGAAAGACTTCAGTTGGCCGATGAAAGAAGAAAGTACAAAAATGTTCAGGGGAGTTCAGTAATACAGAAACACTGAGTAATGAAATAAATAGGAAGTACAGGGAAGCTAAGACGAAATGGCTGCATGAAAAATGTGAAGAAATGGAAAAAGAAATGATTGTCGAAAGGTCTGACTCAGAATAATGAAAAGTCAATGGTTGTACCACTAAGAGTGCATCGGGAATTCCACTATTGCAGAGGGGAGAGCGGAGGACAGGTGGAGAGATTACACTGAAGGCTTCTGTGAGGGGGAAGATTGTCTGACGTGATAGAAGAAGAAACTAAGTCGATTTAGAAGAGATAAGGATCCAGTACTGGTAACAGAATTTAAAAGAGTTTTTGGAAGACTTAAGATACGGCAAAGGGGTAGATCGCATTCCACCAGAATTTCGAAAATCATTAGGAGAAGTGGCAACAAAACGACTGTCCACGTTGGTGTGCAGAGTCTGTAAGTCTGGCTATATTCCATCTGACTTTCGGAAAAGTATAATCCACACAATTCCGAGGACTGCAAGAGCGGTAAAGTACGAAAATTAAAGCGTTATCAGTGATTTCAGTGATACATAAAAAAGGAGCGAAAGATGAGTGTAAAAATTATAGGGGAATAACAGTGACCAATACCTTCAGTAGATTATATGGAAGAATTATTAAATATTTGTTAGAACAAGAATACAAAGAAAAGGAGGCTGAACAACAAGCAGGTTTTAGAGCTGGAAGATCAACAATTGATCATATCTTTTGCCTACAACAAATTATTGAAAAAAAATGGTTCGGGCACAACCTATACATTTAGTATTCATAGATATAGAAAAAGCCTATGATAGTGTGCCTTTATCCAGTTTATGGAAAGCTTTAATATCAATAGGAATAAATCCAAGAATAATTAAAGCAATTCAAAATTTATATAAAAATTCTATTTCAAAAATAAAAATTGGTAAATATCTATCACATGGATTCCAAGTCACAAAAGGATTGCGTCAAGGATGTAGCATCTCACCTACATTGTATAAAATATATACAGAAGTAACTTTACAGAACTGGAAGAAAAAATGTCACACTATGGGAATACCAATAAATGATAGAACAATATACTCGTTACAATTTGCAGATCACCAACTGATTATAGCCCAAGACTATGAGGACATAGAGTATATGACCAGAAAATTGATTCAAGAATATAAAAAAATCAGGTCTAAATGTAAACATGAATAAAACAAAGTACATGGTAATTGGTGGAGTGAATGGAGACTTAATATTAGAAGAAGGGATGGGAACAATAACAGCTACTGAGGAATATAAATATTTAGGTGTGAAAATTACAAATGATGGGAAACAGGACAAAGAAATTAGATCAAGAATAAATTCTGGAAAGACGACATTCTCTTTATTGAATGGAATTCTCTGGGACAAACACATAACAACTGATAACAAAATAAGGATTTTTAAAACAATAGTTAGGAGCAGTATTACATATGGTTCAGAAGTGTGGACAACAAAATGGCACGAGAAAGAATAAGAAATGAAGTAATCAGAGACAAGATGAAATGTAAAAATTCAATTATTGATTTCATCGAGCACAAACAACTTAAATGGTATGGACACATCAGACGAATGGAACAGGAAAGGCTACCAAAATGCATAATCGACTGGGTACCAATTGGAAGAAGAAAAAGGGGACGACCACCTGATACATGGAAACAGGGAGTTCAGTCAGCAATGAGGAAGAACAACATTCCTGAAGATTTATGGACAAATAGAGAAGAGTGGAGAACAATAATTAGTAACTTACTGTAATCTAGAATAGGTGCTGGAAAAATGTACTCACATTGTAAATCCAGAATAATAACAAAAAACGTTATCAGCTTAACAGCTCAGGCATCCAAGTTTTTAACGAGAATAATATACAGAAGGATGGAAAAGAAAGTGTTAGATGACAATCAGTTTGACTATAGGAAAGGTAAAGGCACCACAGGCAAGTCTAACGCTGCGCTTGATAATGGAAGCAAGACTAAAGAAAACTCAAGACACGTTCATAGGATTTGTCAATCTGGGAAGGGCGTTCAACTGTGTCAAATGTATGCAAGATGTTCGAAATTCTGAGAAAAATAGGGGTAAGCTATAGGAAGAGACAGGTAATATACAACGCGTACAGGAGCCAAGGGGGAATAATAAGAATGGAAGATCACAAACGAGGTGCTCGTATTAAAGAGGAGGTAAGATAGGGATATAGTCTTCGATCTGTAGATCGAAGAAGCAATGATGGAAATAAAGATAGGTTCAGGAGTGAAATTAAAATTCAAGGTGAAAGGGTATCAATGATACGATTCGCTGATGATATTGCTATCGTCAGAGAAAGTGAAAACGAATTACATGATCTGCTGAATGGAACGAACAGTCTAATGAGTACAGAATAAGGACTGAGAGTAAATCGAAGGAAGACGAAGGTAATGAGATGTAACAGAAATGATAACAGCTATAAACTTAAGATTAGGATCGATGGCCACAAAGTAGATGAAGTTAAGGAATTCTTCTACTTAGGCGGCAAAATAACCAATGACGGGCGGAGCAAGGAGGACATAAAAAGCAGAGCAGCACTGGCAAGGAGGACACTCCTGGCCTAGAGAAGTCTACTAGTATCAAACCTAGGCCTTGATTTGAGAAAGAAATTTCTGAGAATGCACTTTCTGAGGACAGATTTGCATGAAAGTGAAACATGGACTGTGGGAAAGCGGGAAGAGAAGAGAATCGAAGCATTTGGTATGTGGTGATACAGATGAATGTTGAAAATTTGGTAGACTGATAATAAGGAATGAGAAGGTTCTGCACAGAATCGGAGAGGAAAGGAATATGTGGAAAACTCTGACAAGAATAAGGGACAAGATGATGGGACTTCTGTTACGACATTAGGGAATAACTTCCACGGTACTAGAAGGTGCGCTATAGAGGGCAAAAACTGTATAGGAGGACAGAGATCGGGATACATCCAGCAGATAATTGAGGACGTAGGTTGGAAGTGGTACTCTGAGATGAAGAGGTTGGTACAGGAGAGGAAATAGCGGCGGGCCGCATCAAACCAGTCAGGAGACCGATAGGGGGAATAAAACGCTCTTACTGGACGGAATTTGGAACGACATCCCTCAGGAGCACATCCAACAACTCTGTCAATCAATGCCAAGCCGATTAATTGCTTGCATAAGGGCGAAAGGTTGCCATTGCGTTACTGATTTGACCAATTTCTGACGATCCTTCTCTTGAATAAACCATTCAATATTTCTGAAATTCTAATCATTTGTTTGTCTGTGTCACATCTACCGAACCCCGTCCCATTTGGATAATTCTTTCGCGATGCGTCCACACACACACACACACACACACACACACACACACACACACACACACACACACACACACACATCTGTCAAAATTAGTAGCTAAAACATGATGGTGAGCTCACAAAGTGCCCCAATACTACTCGTATTCTCATGCCTAAATTATCACAAAACGCATGTGGCTCAAAAACAACATCCTAAGCACAAAACACATGTGACTCAAAACATCCTTAACAGGTAGTTGACATTCTGTCTTTAGGACTAAATAAGGTGATGTACCAAAACGAACCTGTCAGGGCCTGTAAGTGCGCAAAACAAATATTGGCTAAAATACTACGCTAAGCAGGTAAGCACCCAAAAAATAGGCAATTATTGGCAGCTACAGGAAGAATGCAATTAATGTGGCCCAAAGCAAAAATGGGTTTATGAACAAACAACAAACCTGGACAAACAACATTTTAAGAGAGAAGATGATAATGCATGATGTACAAAACTAGAAAAACAAAATCTGTAATATTCACTAGCCAACGTCGATTTTTGGTACATTCTATGTAGGCCCAATTGTAGTTACGTACTTACAAACTTTCAAAAAAGGCTGCTACATTTACTGTTGTCAGTTGTGATGGCCGGCCTGACTAAAAACGTTTACGTCTTGTACTTGCATAATCAAAATTAAATAATACCAAGAATTAACCGTAATGTTCATAAAAACCAGATGTACACGACATAGGCAAAGATAAACGAACTGACCAAAGATAAGATGTATATTTTCGTAATAAGCACGGATTCCTTCCTAATGCACGGAATACGAAATGTTTACGTACAACATGGTCAAAAACACTGTGGGACAAGACTCCACACACAGAGATGGAAAATTTATAACTCGAAAATATAGTATTTCACCACAAAAATTCAATTTTTCACCAAAATAAAATTATTTGTTAAAATAATAAATGATTTCAAGTACATTAACGCACACACAAGTTTCTTAGGTGTAATGTTCAAACATAATTGCAGATTTATGATTGTGAACAAAAATTCGATCTTTCCACAAGAATTTTTAGAAGTCTCAAAATATGTAGGATTTCGGCCATAACAGTAATCTGCCGGCTAAGTCGACTTCACGAACACTGTAAGCCACTGCTCTCTTATTCTTTGTCTGCCAGCAAAATCTGGTTAAGAAAAAGGAAATTTCTAAGACGTAACTACAACAGTCTGGTAAGCGTTTGCGTTCCATGCAGTCGCCATATTCGCCATTTTCCAAATAAGAAATACACTCCTGGAAATGGAAAAAAGAACACATTTACACCGGTGTGTCAGACCCACCATACTTGCTCCGGACACTGCGAGAGGGCTGTACAAGCAATGATCAAACGCACGGCACAGCGGACACACCAGGAACCGCGGTGTTGGCCGTCGAATGGCGCTAGCTGCGCAGCATTTTTGCACCGCCGCCGTCAGTGTCAGCCAGTTTGCCGTGGCATACGGAGCTCCATCGCAGTCTTTAACACTGGTAGCATGCCGCGACAGCGTTGACGTGAACCGTATGTGCAGTTGACGGACTTTGAGCGAGGGCGTATAGTGGGCATGCGGGAGGCCGGGTGGACGTACCGCCGAATTGCTCAACACGTGGGGCGTGAGGTCTCCACAGCACATCGATGTTGTCGCCAGTGGTCGGCGGAAGGTGCACGTGCCCGTCGACCTGGGACCGGACCGCAGCGACGCACGGATGCACGCCAAGACCGTAGGATCCTACGCAGTGCCGTAGAGGACCGCACCGCCACTTCCCAGCAAATTAGGGACACTGTTGCTCCTGCGGTATCGGCGAGGACCATTCGCAACCGTCTCCATGAAGCTGGGCTACGGTCCCGCACACCGTTAGGCCGTCTTCCGCTCACGCCCCAACATCGTGCAGCCCGCCTCCAGTGGTGTCGCGACAGGCGTGAATGGAGGGACGAATGGAGACGTGTCGTCTTCAGCGATGAGAGTCGCTTCTGCCTTGGTGCCAATGATGGTCGTATGCGTGTTTGGCGCCGTGCAGGTGAGCGCCACAATCAGGACTGCATACGACCGAGGCACACAGGGCCAACACCCGGCATCATGGTGTGGGGAGCGATCTCCTACACTGGCCGTACACCACTGGTGATCGTCAAGGGGACACTGAATAGTGCACGGTACATCCAAACCGTCATCGAACCCATCGTTCTACCATTCCTAGACCGGCAAGGGAGCGTGCTGTTCCAACAGGACAATGCACGTCCGCATGTATCCCGTGCCACCCAACGTGCTCTAGAAGGTGTATGTCAACTACCCTGGCCAGCAAGATCTCCGGATCTGTCCCCCATTGAGCATGTTTGGGACTGGATGAAGCGTCGTCTCACGCGGTCTGCACGTCCAGCACGAACGCTGGTCCAACTGAGGCGCCAGGTGGAAATGGCATGGCAAGCCGTTCCACAGGACTACATCCAGCATCTCTACGATCGTCTCCATGGGAGAATAGCAGCCTGCATTGCTGCGAAAGGTGGATATACACTGTACTAGTGGCGACATTGTGCATGCTCTGTTGCCTGTGTCTATGTGCCTGTGGTTCTGTCAGTGTGATCATGTGATGTATCTGACCCCAGGAATGTGTCAATAAAGTTTCCCCTTCCTGGGACAATGAATTCACGGTGTTCTTATTTCAATTTCCAGGAGTGTATATATCATCCGAGAATATAAGTGTGTCAAGTTTTGTTTCCATTAATGAACATGGTTTGAATGGTTAAAATACACTCCTAGAACAAAAAACGAGGCACCACAGAGGAATTATTTGAATGGGATGGAAATCACGGATGACAACCAAAGGGGTCTTGCTACGAGAAGAAATGGCACCCCAGACCATCTCTCCTGATTGACGTGCTGTATGGCATGTGACAGTCATGTTGGTACTCCAGCGCTGTCAGGAGCATCTCCAGTCAAGTCTTCGGGCTGTAATATCACTGGACTGGAATAGAATTGTCTTCAAAGATGTGTCCCACTTCGAACTTAATCCCAATGGCCAGAAAAGACTCTACAAGATTTAAAAAAAAATATACATGATTAGTATATTGGCGCTACTAATAATACATAGAGGTTAAGGTACAATGGCAATGACCAGTGTTCAATTATTCTTCGACACTTTCTAAACACAATAAACAATCAAATTAAATACATCAAAATCTAAATTATTTATATTACTCGTTATAATACACATGGTTCCCTTATTGTCACAAATTAAATAAGTTATACATTAGTTGACAACAACAATTTGATCTTTGTGTCACGCATTAAAGGGACCAAAGTACGTAAAAATTCGTTCTGTAACAGTGCAAAACGTACATGGGCACTGCTACTGATCTAATTTAAAGAAAACTTACTGATGAGAATAATTTGATTATTTGTATAAAGGTAAACAACGTTAGCGCACATCTAAATTTGTTAAAAACTCGCCTCTAATACCGATATAAAAGTCAGCGAACATTACAGTGACCCTCCATGCTGGTGTAGTGACCTATTTCTGACAATCGATCCCCACAAGTGTACAGTGCTTCATAAACATTAGGTGAAGTGTTAAATTACGTGCAGTGATATAGTTATTCTTTGACTTAGCTTTTGTTAGTTATTCCGTGATGTTCATGTCTACACAATTCAGTCGTGTGTGTAGTGTTAAGTTATTGCTAAATATATGTGGGAATAAAGGAATTGTTTTCTCCAACACCCCCATTTGGTGACCCCGACGAACTACGTTAACATCCGCGTCGGCTTCAGCGTTTAACGAAGTTCCGCAACGTTCACGTTTGTACGAGGTGCATTCAAGTTCTAAGGCCTCCGATTTTTTTTTCTAATTAACTACTCACCCGTAATCGATGAAACTGGCGTTACTTCTCGACGTAATCGCCCTGCAGACGTACACATTTTTCACAACGCTGACGCCATGATTCCATGGCAGCAGCGAAGGCTTCTTTAGGAGTCTGTTTTGACCACTGGAAAATCACTGAGGCAATAGCAGCACGGCTGGTGACTGTGCGGCCACGGAGAGTGTCTTTCATTGTTCGTAAAAGCCAAAAGTCACTAGGAGCCAGGTCAGGTGAGTAGGGAGCATGAGGAATCACTTCAAAGTTGTTATCACGAAGAAACTGTTGCGTAACGTTATCTCGATGTGCGGGTGCGTTGTCTTGGTGAAACAGCACACGCGCGGCCCTTCTCGGCCGTTTTTGTTGCAGTGCAGGAAGGAATTTGTTCTTCAAAAAATTTTCGTAGGATGCACCTGTTACCGTAGTGCCCTTTGGAACGCAGTGGGTAAGGATTACGCCCTCGCTGTCCCAGAACATAGACACCATTATTTTTTCAGCACTGGCGGTTACCCAAAATTTTTTTGGTGGCTATGAATCTCTGTGCTTCCATTGAGCTGACTGGCGCTTTGTTTCTGGATTGAAAAATGGCATCCACGTCTCATCCATTGTCACAACCGACGAAAAGAAAGTCCCATTCATGCTGTCATTGCGCGTCAACATTGCTTGGCAACATGCCACACGGGCAGCCATGTGGTCGCCCGTCAGCATTCGTGGCACCCACCTGGATGACACTTTTCGCATTTTCAGGTCGTCATGCAGGATTGTGTGCACAGAAACCACAGAAATGCCAACTTGGGAGGCGATCTGTTCAACAGTCATTCGGCGATCCCCCAAAACAATACTCTCCACTTTCTCGATCATGTCGTCAGACCGGCTGGTGCGAGCCGAGGTTGTTTCGGTTTGTTGTCACACGATATTCTGCCTTCATTAAACTGTTGCACCCACGAACGCACTTTCGACACATCCATAACTCCATCACCACCTGTCTCCTTCAACTGTCGATGAATTTCAATTGGTTTCACACCACGCAAATTCAGAAAACGAATGATTGCACACTGCTCAAGTAAGGAAAACGTCGCCATTTTAAGTATTTAAAACAGTTCTCATTCTCGCCGCTGGCGGTAAAATTCCATGTGTTGTACGGTGCTGCCATCTCTGGGACGTATTGACAATGAACGCGGCCTCATTTTAAAACAATGCGCATGTATCTATCTCTTTCCAGTCTGGAGAAAACAAATCGGAGGCCTTAGAACTTGACTGCACCTCGTAACTTCCGCGCCAGCCGCGTCGCGCTCGTTTCAGCACGGTAATGACCGATTCGCCAGTCTCAATTCAACCTGAAGCTAGCAGAGTAATTAACAGGGTGACGATAAAACCTCCACCATTCTGGTTACATAATCCTCTATTGTGGTTTGCCCAGTTAGAAAGGCAGTTCGTCCTCGCACAAATATCGACGGACGAAACTAAGTACAGCTATGTGGTTGCAGCACTTACGGAATATCTAGCAGCAGAAGTACAAGATATCTTAGCCGCACCACCGGATACCGATCGTTATGCATCCATTTAAAACGCATTAATAACGCGTTTGTCACAATCAGAGGCAAAACGGCTAGAGATGCTACTGCGCACTGAAGAACTCGGAGATCGCACTCCATCACAACTCTTACGACGTTTGCGCACAATATAACTGATGATGTGCTACTCGATCAGGCCATACCATTGGGATCCGTGTTCGGTCACTCCTTAGTGACCTCGAGTCTTTGCCTCTTCCATCTGCTTTTCAGGTCCACCCACATACACCACCTTGGTGTATTCGTCGGCCGCAGCTTCGGCTCGACCTCTCACAATGGCAAAAGGATTCAGTTCCTCCTGCAGTCTTGCGCCGCCAATTTCTTGCTCTCCTCGACGCATCCCGCGACTCGGATGATGATGATGATGATGATGTTTGGTTTGTGGGGCGCTCAACTGCGTGGTTATCAGCGCCCGTACAATTTCTCAAACTTTGCTCAGTCCAATTTCGCCACTTTCCTGGATGATGATGAAATGATGAAGACAACACAAACATCCAGTCATCTCGAGGCAGGTGAAAATCCCTGACCCCGCCGGGAATCGAACCCGGGGCCCCGTGCTCGGGCGCGACTCGGAGGCTATCTATACAGATGGCTCGATGGTTGATGGCCGTGTGGGGTACGCTTATGCTCATGCGGACTATGTAGGCCAGCGCTCCTTGCCGGACGGCTGCAGTGTTTACACCGCAGAGCTAACAGCCATTTTTCGTGCCCTTGAGCGTATTCGTACCAGCACTGGCGAGTCTTTTGACATTTGCAGTGACTCTCTCAGTAGTCTACAGGCTCTTGACCAGTGCTACCCACGCCATCCCATTGTTGTTGCCATCCAGGAGTCCGTTCACGCTCTTGCACAGCGTGGACGTTCAGTGGTGTTCATATGGACCCCGGGACACGTTGGGATAGCGGGAAACGAACACGCCGACAAGTTAGCTAAAGAAGCCACCCGCAAACTGCCGTTGGAGATCGGCCTCCCGGCAACTGATCTCCGATCGGTGTTACGCCGTCGGGTCTTTGGGATGTGGGCAGACGAATGGCGCACTCTGTCTGTACCCAACAAGCTGCGGCGTGTAAAGGAGACCACGACCGTGTGGGGTTCCTCCATGCGGGCCTCTCGCAGGGATTCTGTTATTCTCTGTAGGCTCCGCATTGGTCACTCTTGGCTGACGCATGGTCATCTGCTGCGTCGAGAGGACCCCCTCATTGTCGCTGTGGTGCAACCGTGACGGTGGCCCATCTTTTGTTGGAATGTCCTCTTTTAACCGCTCTCAGGCGTGCATTTAATCTCCAGGGTGATTTATCATCTCTTTTAGGTGACAATGTCTCTCTGGCAGATCGGGTTTTAAGTTTTATTCGCGCAAGCGGCTTTTATAGGTCCATTTAATTTTATTCCATCACCCTCTTTTGTGCTGTATCTTTTACTTTGTTTTGTGTTGTAATTCGACTCCACCCTAATCTTTTAGGCTGGACGTTCTAACGTGTTGCAGAGTGGCTGGCTCATCCTATTATTTTCGTGATCAGTCAGCCACAGTCCTCTGCTGTGCAGTTTTAATTCCTTCTGCCTTTGTTCTCTATGTAGTTTTTGTTGCTGTGATCCGTTTTCCGTGTTGTCTTACCATTGACCATGGGGCTTTTCTTCCCCCGGAATTTTTATTTTAGTGCTTCGCCTGACTGGTGGATGGTTTCACTGTGCTCTGTGTTTTTATGAAGCAAGGGACCGATGACCTATGCAGTTTGGTCCCTTTAATTCTCAAACCAACCAACCAACGAAATATATGGTTGTCTCGGTTGCCGTCAGATACTCATAACACTCTCACGGTATGTGCAGGCGATTTAAACGCACTGGCACAAACGGCCGACAGGTTAATTGAAATGTATCCCACACCAAGTGTCTCAGCATTAACGCCACAACAAGAAAATTCGCCCACAGTGACGCTAGTCTCCCTACAATCACAACTGGCAGATTTGACCGCACAGGTAGCTGCATTACAAACAACGCACAATCGCCAACGGCCACGCCGCCGACGGTCACGAAGTCGCAATCGATCACCATCACTACAGAACTTATGCTGGTACCACAAGACATTTGGTAATGATGCACGAAAGTGTACGCCACCTTGCAAGTGGAAACATGAAGCAGACACCGTAGCAGCGATAACTTCCAGTGCAAACACTCGCCGACTTTTTGTGGCAGACCGCGGAACAAAACTACAGTTTGTCGTCGATACAGGCGCAGAAGTATCCGTATATCCAGCAAACCGCCTATCACGCCGGAGCTGCGACGACTGTTATCTATTCGCCGCCAATGACTCCAAAATTAGAACATACGGTCGAGTAACATTATTCCTTAACTTGGGGCTACGCCGTGTGTTTCAATGGCAATTTACAGTGGCAGATATATCACAGCCTATTATCGGAGCAGATTTTTTGTCCTTCTGCGACCTACTGCCAGATCTGCGACGTCAGGGACTAATAGATTTGACTACTAGTCTGCATACAACAGGAAAAGTCCGTTGTATCACACCACTAGAGGTACGCACAGTCACAGGCGACACACCATATATACGATTACTGAAAGGATACCCTGAGATCACACAGCAACCGCCTACTCTCCCACCAGTCAAGCATACAACCGTCCACCACATTTTGACCACGCCAGGGCCGCCAACACACGCTCGGCCTAGACGTTTAACGGCAGAAAAGCTAAAAGTGGTAAAGCAGGAATTTCGCAGCATGCTGTCACAAGGTATCTGCAGAGTTTCTAGTAGCAGTTGGGCATCCCCAATTCACATCGTGCCTAAAAAGAAGAATGGATGGCACCCCTGCGGTGACTATCGCCAACTCAATGCAAGGACCATTCCAGACCGGTACCCAGTTGCACATATAGAAGACTTTTCTGCAAATTTTCACGATAAGACTATATTTTCTACCATTGATCTAGTTCGAACTTACTATCAGATCCCTATAGCTGCAGAAGACATTCCTAAAACAGCGGTGACAACACCATTCGGTCTATTTGAATTCACCCGAATGCCACTCGGACTATATAATGCCGCCCAGACCTTCCAACGTTTTATGGATGAGGTTACAAGATATTTAGATTTTTGCTATGTGTATATAGATGATTTATTGGTGATGTCTGCATCGGAAGAGGAGCACTTACAGCATTTGGCACAAGTGTTTGACCGCCTACGCACACATGGACTAGTAATTAATCCTGTCAAGTGTGTTTTTGGTGAGAAAGAGGTCCACTTTCTAGGATATTTGGTGAATGCACAGGGTATTCGACCGCCACACAGTAAAGTAGAGGCCATAAACAAATACCCCCGCCCTGTCACAGTCAGAGAATTACGACGATTCATTGGAGTAGTGAATTTCTACCAACGCTTCATTCGCAATCATGCACTGATAACTGCACCATTGAATGAACTACTTAAAAGCGCACCTAAACCTGACCACAGTGTGCATTGGACTATCGAGACGGACACCGCGTTTCACGCCAAAACAAAAAAAAAATGCTGTAGCAGAGACCGCATAATTAGCACACCCGGTCGCGCATGCTCCACTCGCTCTCATGGTTGATGCTTCGTCCAGTGCCATTGGTGCCGTACTTCAGAAACAAATTGATCAGTTATGGCAGCCCATTGCATTCTATAGTCATAAGTTGCCACCATCTCAGCAACGTTGGGCAACATATGACCGTAAGCTGTACGCCGCTTATGCGGCAGTAAAAAGATTCAGACACGCATTAGAAGAGCGACAGTTCACGATTTACACAGATCATAAAACGCTTACCTATGCCTTTAAGGTAAAGCCAGAGAAAGCATCGCCCAGGCAGCTGCGACACTTAGATTATATCAGCCAGTTCACGACCAGCATTGTGTATGTGGAAGAGAAGCTAAATGTTCCAGCTGATGCACTTTCTCGCATAGAAGCAGTGTCCACAGTAGCAGATGACATCGCACAGGTGGAAGCGGTGACAAAGGCCATTGATTACGACGCCCTCGCGCATGCGCAACAATGTGATAGTGAGTTGCGTGATTTATTGCAACAAGAGAAAGGATTGAAGCTACAGCTCGTGACATTTCCCGAAGCAAGCATTGAGTTGCACTGTGACGTAGCAAGAGGAAAGATACGTCCATTTGTGCCACAGCAATTCAGAACACAGGCAGTTGCATCAGTGCACAATCTGTCGCGCCCAGGAGTAAGAGCCACACTCAGATTGGTCAAACAAAAATTTGTATGGCCATGTATGCACACAGACGATAAAACATTTGTGAAGCAATGCTTGGCGTGCCAGAGGAATAAAATCACACAGCACGTCAGGGCACCATTAGGCACATTTCTTCCACCAAATCAGCGTTTTGACCTTGTGCACGTTGACATCATCGGCCCACTCTCGACATCGGAAGGCTACAGTTATTGTCTCACGGTGATTGACAGATTTACTAGGTGGCCTGAGGCATTTCTAATGAAGGACATCACTGCAGAAACTATAGCTCAAACATTTTTTCGTGGTTGGATTGTCCGGTTTGGAGTTCCACTGAAAATTACAACTGATCAAGGACGACAATTTGAAGCCTACGTTTTCAAAGCATTGGCTACGTTATTAAGTACGAAACGCATACGCACCACGGCATACCACCCCGCATCAAATGGCATGGTTGAGCGTCTTCATCGACAGTTAAAGACAGCACTGAGACGTCACGCAACACCGAATTGGACAGAGACACTACCTATCGTACTTTTGGGTCTACGAACGTCATTCAAAAGTGATCTGAAAGCAACAGTAGCAGAACTGGTGTGTGGACAAACGTTACGCCTACCTGGAGAATTTCTGCACAGCAAGGCAGATGATAAAAATCACAGCCTCAGAATTCGCCACATGATTAAGAGAGCATATACGCCAATTGAGACCAACAATGCCTGGAAACTTGCTTGGAAGACAGTCGTTCGTTTTTGCGGAGCTAGACAAGTGCACGCATGTATTCTTACGCAGTGATACTGTGCGTAAACAACTGCAGCCACCATATGACGGACCATATCTGGTAGTCAGTAGGGATACCAATACTTTCCGCATAATGATTAACGCTACACCCACCACAGTTGCAGTGGACCGCATCAAGCCTGCATTTCTGCACGTAACAGACACCACAGCTACCACTGAACACAAACCAGAGAAGACAGGACTACTACACCACTTCCTGACACAAACACTGACACACGTGACGCACCACCCGGTTTCAAGAAAGAAGTAGTTACAAGAGCTGGACGGCGTGTGAAATTTAATCTGCGGTATCGTTAGCATGAAAGGGGGGAGACCTGTTTCTGACAATCGATCCCTACAAGTGTACAGTGTTTCATAAACATTCCGTGAAGTGTTAATTTACGTGCAGTGATATAGTTATTCTTTGACTTAGCTTGTGTTAGTTATTCCGTGCTGTTCATGTCTACACAATTCATTCATGTCTGCAGTGTTTAAGTTATTGCTAAATATATGTGTGGGAATAAAGGAATTGTTTTCTCCAACACCCACACTGGCATATTAAGCAGTTGAGCATGTTTGTCATGTTCTGCTTATGATACTAAATCAAGCTGTCACACTTTGGACACTACATGTGATTATGATAAAACAGCATATTGAACAATACTAATCACATTCAAGTTGGACTGAAATAAAGCTCACTTGCTTTCAGTTCACCACTTTCAGAGTCAGTCAAACATTACAGGATAGCCATGTTATAGAGGTATGGTAACGAACTGACTCATAAAGCGACATGTTACGACATATTTGTAACATATTTGCCCACATTACAGCAGAAGTCTAACAGTTTGTCTCATGCATCAGCATGTTACAGCAAAATTGCAATACAGTTATAATTTGCCCCTACTTCACCAACTAAGCAGGCTGAGACGTGGCTGGCCAGTTGGAAATAGATCCAACAAGCAGAAACAAAAATTCAGGAAGTCGAAACTTAACAAGTCAAGACTTGTTCCAGAAGCAAAACACTTACAAGTAAACCTACCAAAAGGATACACTTCGAATTCTGATTGACTTTGAATATGTTGTGGTCTAGAGCAAAAGAAGAATAAATATTTTTTATAAGTCCCACATGGCCATTAATCGGATGAAATACCCCTTGAAAGAAATTGAGTTTAATATTTTTGAATGAATATCATTGAAATGGTAACAGATATAAAAAACTTCAAATAAAAGTTCTATCGTTTTTAATATACATTACAACGATGCACCCAGATTTTTGAATTTCACTCCCCTGCTTACTATTTTATTTCTAATTTCGACATTTGACGAAGAACAAAACGTATAGCACCGTTAATACCAAATGCAGTCATTTGTGATGAACTGGTATTGTAAAAATGCATATGTTAGAAATAAGCTAAAAATATCTCCATACCACTATATGTGCACCCAAATGTGTCTGCTTCCATACCAGTTGTCATGTTGAATTGTGTAATTAGTATTTCCCATATAAATATATTCTGAAAGTATATTCTACACACATTGCTCAATATTTATTTTTTCTTTTATTTTTCATTTAATCTTTTATTGTATTTGTGTTTTCTTTTTACATTTGCTGTATTTTTTCACGTTGTATCGTTTTCAATTTTAAGTAGTTTATGTATGTAACTGTTTGTACATTATTGTTCTAACATTATTGTAAATCTGCACAATAATGAGGAAGTACACAATCGTTCAGGTCAAAAAATGCTGAATGCGCTTTGATTTTGAGCACCAAGCATGAAGGATTTCGAAAACAATTACTGTTTTCACAAAGCAGATTAAAAATAATAGAACTTTTATTTGAAGGTTTTTTTTTGTATCTGTTACCATTTCGACAGTATTCATTCAGAAATATTAAACTCAGTGTCTTCAAAGGGATGTTTCACATCTTAAATCCTCTGGTCATATATAAAAAGTATGTGTCTCTTATTTACCTCTACACTGCAACACATTCAAAGCCAATCGGTAGATTTAATTTTTAATCAGATTCGCGACGCCATGTGTGTGCAGGTCACTACCATATCCAAGCTATCACAAGCCACATCAAGTGTTATGACATCATGATAACATCACATGAGGGTCGTTGACCTCGACTGCATGATGTTCTAATCCAAGATCGGAGAATCCATTATGTCACTGTTGTGTTATATGGGTCATTAAAATGAAACACCCAAGCATAGTGCAATAGTTACGAGCCAAAAAAAAACCAATTGTTAACATTACATAAACCGACCATCATTGGCCGCCAGAGATAATGGTAGTCATCTTGTAAAATGACTGTCACTTTCAAACCTGTCATCATTGTCACCAACCAACAGTATCTGGGATAATAAAGGTCACCCCATAAATTGAACTTCACTGCCCTCAGTATCATTGCTCCGGGCACCTTGTGAACTGACCATTATTGTCCTCCAGAGGGTAATGGTGCTCCTCTTCCAAACTGAGCATCATTGCTACCTTCAGGGGATAATGGTGGTCACCAGGTAAACTGACCATCATTGTCTTATGAGTACAGATGGTCGGGCTTTAAATTAAATCATTGTGTCCAACGATAATTGCAGTCATCCTGTAAAGGAACCATCATTGTCCCAGGGATAATGATGGTCACCTTGTAAACTGACCATCATTGTCCCCACTGGGCAGTTTGCTATATTTTTGCTATAACATCGTGATGTTTAGGGCATTTCGTTTCAATTTTGCTGTAACATTGAGCTGTATGGCGTAATTCGTTACATTTTTGCTGTAAAATGGCGATGTATGGGGTTAAGCGGCATGTAATCTTCACTGTGCATTAACAGAAGGTGACAAACTTTTGTACTGCGAGATAAAGTTAATACTCCAGCATGAGGTTTCTGTAACGATTGACTACGAAAAAACTGAATCGGAAAGAAGCAAGTTTTATTTCAGACCAATACAAACGTGTATTAGTATTGTGAATACGCCATTTCGTTGCAGTGGCATGCAGTTTCCACAGTGTGACGGTGTGATATAGTATTATTAGCAGAATATGAAAAACTTGTTAAACTGCAAGATGAAGTTAATACATTAGCACAGAGGGACACTAAGATGTTTGACTGACCTTGATATCGGTTTTACAGAACAGTTTTTGACAAGTAGGTGTGTAAATATGATTGTTTACTTTGACATAAATGATCAAACTATTCTCGTTGATAAGTTCCCTTTAGACTGAAAGTTAGATGAGCAGCAGTGGATATGTGTGATTTGTAATGTTCTAGAACTGAACTTAAAGTTTCTTTCAGTAGTGCCAATCAGTAAGCTGTGCATATTTTAATAAGTTCTACGGACATTTCAGATTTGAAAATATTTAATTTGAGAGTCCATTGTGCTCAGATGGAGTGGTACAGTTATTGAACTTTGGTAGTCACCAGTCAAGCGTAAAATGCAATTTTTATGAGTAGCTCCAATATGCTAGCGATGCGAGTATCTTTTTAAGCTTATGGAACTATCAAGTCTTGACAGCAGTCCCAATATGTTTGTTGCTCAGAATCTTAAATATTTTGAGAATTATTTCAGTTTTAGTGCAAAGATCGGATTTTTGTTAACGATCAGAAACCTGTAACTAAAATTCCTTACAACAATAAGCAACCCGTGTGTTATTGTACTCTAAATCTGTATTTAGTCTGATAAATAATTTCATTTTAGTGCAAAGATCGAATTCGTATGATGATTGAGTGTATTTTCAAGATATTAACGCCGCACGGAGTGGCCGCGAGGTCTATGGCGCCATGTCACGGATTGCGCGTCTCCTCCCACCGGAGATTCGAATCCTCCCTTGGGCATTGGTGTGTGTGTGTGTGTTGTTCTTACCATAAATTAGTTTAAGTAGTGTTTAAATCTAGGGACCGATGACCTCAGCAGTTTCGTCCCGTAGGAATTCGCACACATTTGAAGATTTTGCAGAAGATATTAACCTTTCATCTGTGTCTGTGAAACCATATTCTACCATTGTTTTTATCCATATTGTATGTAAACATTTTGTATTCCATTTCATATTACGAAAACATGCAGTTTAAGTGTTGCATCATAGTGAAGATCTTCTCAAAACACTTCCTTTCCATCCTAAAATGGCGCACAATCAGTTCGTTTGTCTTTGACCATGTTGAGTATTTACATCTGCTATTTTGAATCACTGCTATTAGATCTTGGTATTATCTATTGCTTGATTATATGAATATAGCCTTTATGCGTTTTAGAGAGCCCTGGTACCATAGTTCCGACTGGCAATGTGGCAGGTTTCCTTGAATGTTTGCCTCGTGCATAACTTCAAATATGCCTGGATCGAATGTACGAGGATCATTCAGTAATCAAAGAGAGAAATTGGTCTGGAGAAAAAAGCGTTTATTTTTGCAAAACAATACTTTTTCCGCTTTTCAACATACGCTTCTTGAATACTTATGCACTTGTTCCAACGGACTACAAGCTTTTTTGTTCCAGCTCCATAGAACTCTTTATCTTGATGTTTGAATCAATTTCCCACAATCTTTTTAACATCCTCCCTGTCCTGGAACCTCTTCCCGCGTAATGCCTCCTTCCGTGCACCAAACAAATAGAAATCACTACATGCTAAATCAGCACTGTAAAGGGGATCAGGCAATACTTCCCAGCCCATTTTGTCGATGGTTTCACGGGTTAGTTGAGCAATATGAGGACGTGCTTTGTCTTGCTGGAGGATCACATCTCTCCTCTGAGATCCACGACGTCTCTCTCTCTCATGGCTGGCTTCACCTTGTTTAAAGGCAAATTCGAATAGTATTGGCTATTCATTGTACGCTCCTCTTCGAGATAATCACAAAAAACTGGACCTTCAGCATCCCTAAACACCATCAACATGACTTTTCCTGCTGATGCTTGGGTTCTGAATTTTTCTAGACACGTGAGTTGGTGTGGTTCCTCTACATGCTTTGTCTTTTTGATTCTGGCCCATAATAGTGAACCCAAGTTTCATCATAACTTAAATTGTTGATGAGAAAGTGCTCACCTTCCCTTTAATGACGTTCCTTTAGCTCTGTGCTCTCTGTCAACCTCGTTTCCCTGTGTAGCCGCGTTAACTCCTTTGGGACCCATCTTGCACATATTTTGCGGTACTTCAACTTGTTACAGGTAATGTTATGAACTGTAGCAGTACTAACTTGAACCTCACCAACTATCATTTCCACAGTCACAAGCGGTCGGCACGATTAATGTCATCAGTTCGACTTTCAAATCAAGAGTTAAAACTGCAACTGGCCGGACGGAACAGTGTTCGTCAGTCACTAAGTCGCGACCATTTTTGAACTGCTCTACCGACTTATAAATATTTGCACGATTCATATAACCTACATCATAAACTTTAGACATTCTACAGTATACAAGGTGTAAATTTTAAATTGACAAACCAGAATAACTCGAAAAATGAGCTTCACACGAAAAAATGTGTAGAAACCATAGTTGATTATCCTCGAGGGGGATATCCACTGGTGCTAAAATTAGCACTCCACCCCAGCCCCCTGGGGGTGGGGCGGGAGGCAACTTTAAAATTTCAAATGGGAGCCTCCATTTTTTTTATTGAAGAATCAGATTATACATAAAAAACTACCTACATTTTGTCTTAAACATCTGTTTTGATTCTTGGTAGTTGGCGCTGTCATTCAAGAGAACCCATGTTCTCATTTTTGCGTGGAAAATGGTTATGGATAAATAAAAAATTCTTACTTACTTCGTAAATTTTGATTCGCTAACAGGGTGGAGTTTGAGAGAGGAATTAGAGTTTTACAAATATTAACCCACATATTAATTTTTATTATAAAAAATTAGGTTCGTGACTGAGTTTTTTAGTTAATGAGTTCACTCGTTAGTAAGTAGGATATTTGGTTAGTCAGTTAGCTAGTCAGATGATTTGTTTGATAATTTAAAGTTGTGTGGTCTCATGACCACGAAACAAACAAAACTTATCCGAATCTGCGGAAGAAATTAAGTGCACTCCTTCACTAAGGGTAGCTAAATGTTCAGCGCGTCTGACTGCCAAGCAGCGGACCTCGATTCGATTCCCGGTCAGGTTGGAAATTTCTCCTCTTGGAGAGTGGTTATTGTGTTGTCCTCATCATGATCGATACATAAGTCGTCCAACTGAGAAGACTTGCAACTCGGCGGCCGTGAAAAGCATGAAACCGCAATACATTTAATCTTCCAATGCGAAGCATTCTAAGTTAAAAGTCACAGAATATTTGGTTAATCATATCTTGAAGAAATTGTGTCTAATAAAGACTTGGTAAAGGGTCTCCTATTGGCTTGCCTTACTGTAATAACGGAGAGGGAAATCACACAGTAAACAGTTTTGGTACAGGCAACAGCGGGCTAAAGCCACTTTTGCTTTGTCTCTCTGTGTAAATCAGTCCCATTTACTAATGTCACAGACAAATGGTAACATCTCATCTAAACCAGAAACAATCAGTAAAAAAATCTGACTCAGGTGTAAACAGCTTTTTTTAAACGTGACATGAAGAATAAAACAATATAGATTCTTGTGGCAGTTTCATAGACCTACTGGACCGTAAAATACATCTACAGATACACATGTTGGTAACTCTTCAGTCGCAGAAAGGGTAACATCGCTTCTGAACTGAATTGTAGGGATATAACTGATGAGCCACAGGTAGCAAGCATATTTAATAATCCTTCCTTAAATAGAGAAGAAAGTATAAAGAAAACAGTTTAAGAGAAAAATCACAGCAGTATGTTGGGGAAAAAACTCTCATAAAATGCATTCATATGGATGTGTCACCAACATCTCCTACTAAAATGAAGAAAATTATGTATTCTCTCAAAAATAAAAGCTACCGGGATTTCATGGTATTTCCGATCGAGTATTATAGATTTGTTCTCATATAATAAACCCTCTCTTATCTGAAATTTGTAACACATCAACAGTCAAGATGTTTTTCCACAAAGATTGAAATATGCCTTTGCTAAACCTGTCTTTAAGAAAGATGGTGAGAGAGATGTCATTAACTACTGATCTGATCGCTATTGACATCATTTTACAAACTTTTTGAGAAAATGACGTATTGTAGAATAGTATCTCACCTGAGCAACAACCATATCCTCACAAAATTACATTTGGATTTCAAAAGAGTTACTGACAATTCCAATTACATGTTCCGTCATCAAGTTTTACAAGCATTAAATAAAAACATATTGATGGCTGGTATTTCCTGTATCATATCTAAGATCTTTAAGTGTGTGAATCAATATTCTTCTAGATATGTTGAGGGTTTGTGGGATTGATGATATAGCCAACCAAGAGATAATGTCATATCTGACCAAAATAATGCAGAAAGTTGTACTTAGTAATTCAACCAAGGTAGTCCAGAGACATTATTATAACTGCGGAAAAATCACGTATGTCTATCTCTAAGCATCAATCTTAGGCCCAGTATTGTTCCTCCTGTATGTAAACAATCTTTTCTGTAATATACAACAAGCGAGTTCAGCTCTTTTTGCAGGTGACCGGTTATCTGCAAATCGTCCCACCCTCGACTTAAAAAAGCCACAACATATCCAGTTCTGCACATCTAAGGGTACTACACGGACAATAAGTGTAACACAGGATGAGAAAATAATAAATGGGATGGAAGTGGCCACACTGATGATAATTTAAACATGACAAAGCACATTCTGGAAATCATAAAAAAACTTAATTCAGCCACATTAGCACTTACAGTCATTGCAAATCTTTGGGAGAGACAAATTAGTAACCTGACATATTTTGCATATTTTCTTTCAGTATTCTCACATGGAATGATTTTCTGGGGTAAATTCATTGGCCAAAGCATGCTGTAAGAATGACATGTGCTCACCCAAGAACATCTTGTAGACATCTACTTGTGGATGTACACATTTTGACCACTGCTTCACTGTACATTTATTCCATCATGAAGTTTGTTACAAATAACCCAAATCAGTTCAAAACTAATAACGATGCAAGAAAAAGCTGCATAATGCTGCAATCAAAAATTTTTGTTCACTTGCCCAATGATTTAAAATGTCTGACAGCAAAGTAAAAACTGAAAATGAACTGAACAAGTTTCGCCTTGACCACTCCTTGAATTTCGTAGGAAAATTTCTGTTATTGTAATGTGTAAAAGATGATGTGTGGGAATTACTAACTCACTCCTGCATGTCTTCTTTTTTATTTAATATAAATTAATTAATTAAACACCTAATCAATGATCAGCATAAAGGTGTATTTTCAAAATAATTTGTGATGTGTACTTATCCAGCATAGAACATGAGAGTAACTATTTCATCCAGTTGGAGGATATGAAGTAGAATTCAGACCGGAAACAGAAAATACCGATTCAATGGCGCAACACATCCGCAATAGTTGCACAGCATTAACGTTTTTATGTCGATTTTTAATTCGAACAGTAGCAGTCATACTTATTAGCAAATAGACCATTACATTTTAGTGTTTTTCATATTTCTATTCATTTGCTTTCATCTGATTTCAGAGAGTACACATGCCTGGTTTCATACCGACAATAATAATGACGGTAGCTGCCAACCTACCAGACTGGCTGAGAGAGATCCTATCCCAGGCATGCCTGACGATAATAAAAATAATATGGGGATAAGAAAGTTGTTGACACAACGTCTGAAGGAAGAACGTTCTTAGGTGGATGAGAAGGGCGTCCAGACAGAGGTGCAAAGAGTCCCGTCAGTACTTGTCGTGTGGACGCGGAAAACACCTGTCAGTAACGTTACTCGATTATGTACTTCCTATTACGTATGTGAAATACTATCAATTAACAATAAATTTTTAATATAATGTTGTCTTTTATTTACTGGTATATTTCTGAAGAAAACTGTTGCCCTTCCTCAGATACACGTACCGCCGACCGATTGTGAAGAGGTCTCTTTGAAATAGGAAGTCGCATACAAGTAGAAAATAGAAACTACTATGACATGTGTTTTCGGTCTTTATGCAGAAGAGCATTTATGAACACTCATTTAATAATCCTATACTGTCAATATCTGAATTCATTTTCAAACAAATTTTCTCTACAAACACACAAGCAAATTTTATTGTTTGGGTATACAACCAGCACGGGTCAAAAAAACTCAGGAGAAAAAACTTGCAGTCGAAAGGAATTTTCAGTAGCTCTCTGTACTGTCCTAATACCCTTGGACGTGTACCACCTGGCCTTTTCATGCGTTCTGGATTTTTCCCTAGATTTCTATTTTCATGCATTACTTTGGAGTTTCATTTGTGCGCCCAAAATTTAGCATTCTCCTGCACTTCACCATTTCAAGTGCTTCGAGTTTGATGTAAGTTTTTTCCCACTGATCACGTTTGATCAAAGAATACAGCACTGTCCTATAGATGCACTGCCTCCGAAACTCTCTGTTTTCGGTCTCTGGTCGTCACCGATAATATATCTTTTGATGATAAATGCTTGCTTTCCAAACTTTGTCTCACGGCAACAGTCTTGTAATACATACGTCACACGACACCCTTTCACGCATATTAATAAAAGAGATTCTGTTGTAGCAAATGGTATTTTTATGAAATAGTCATTTTTATATTTCGTTGCCAAACACATAATTACGCATTAAACTACTTTTCCCAATACAGAACATTTCAATACTATTATAAATTCAGGGACTCACGTAAGCCTGACGTGCATTACAAACCCCTCTTATGTTAGCTCGAATGTAGAACAAATTCACACCAACTTCCTCATCTAACTTTCTCAGATTACCACATTTAATTGTTTTTGTAATTATTGATTATATAAAATGCACTTTCACATGAATACGTTGTAGAAAACCGAAGCAAAACTATTAGTGCTCTTTTACATAGGTGAGAGTAATCTTGCTGAACTGAAATACTAAAGTTGCGTGTATCTGATTCTTAATACTTAGCTTTTAAAGTGCGGTTGTTCGTCAGGTCTGCTAAATCTTCCTCTTCAACAGGTTGAAGTTCACAAGCGCTGAAAAGAGCGAAAGGTTATCTTAACTAGTGTTACCTGTTTATACCTAGTGTTGGGAAATATCCATCTCTGTCAGTTATACTAATTGGTCATGAGTCAATGGTTGTATTTTATTACTAACTGCACGTTTAGATATCAATGGTCAAAAATTACTTTGTTTTGTTTTTCCTCAACCATACCTCGACGTTATCTCTTAAGGTTCACATTTTGTCTGAGGCGACAAGGAGATCTGCACCCTTACCTTTCAGATTAGCATTTATCTGGTTGAGTATTTCAAACAGATCAGAAAGGAAAGCTAGCTGCGTGTTCCAGAGCTCGTCTTTTAATGCATCCACAAACTCGGTTTTGTTTTCTTGCACAAATCAGCAATACATCCATCAGCTCATACACACGACTAAGTATTCTTCTACTGGCGAGCCAGCTAGTGGACCTCTGTATGGAGGAGGAGATTACAGTTATCAACTGAACTACCCGGGCGTACTGGCGGAAGTAAACCTGTGAGAATGGCTCGTGAGTCCTGCCCGGTTAGCTCAGCTGGTTGAGCACCTGCTTGCAAAAGGCAAAGGTCCCGAGTTCGTGTCCTGCTCTGGCACACAGTTTTAATCTACCAGGAAGTTTCATATCAGTGCACACTCCCCTACAGAGCGAAAATTCATTCTGGGAAGTCTGCTGATTCTTCTGTCTTAAGAATTTCTTTGAAATAGTCAAAACTATCCCTTGCAGTTTGTGTTTTGTTGAGCTACGGCGCAGCGATTTTTTCTGTACCATACTTGCACTGGAAAGTTTTTCTGCATATACCACATGCTCCGATATAGGACATCCTTCATCTCTACACAACGTGAACCCCACTTTTAAGTATGAGTATTTTTCATTGTAAAGCCTCAATTTCATGTTATTGCTACTGCGTGATGGCGTGGAACAAACAATGATTTGAGACACACTATTTGATTGTTGTTCTGTATCTACTGAAGTTACAGACACTTTGCTTGACTGTTGCTCTGCATCTGATCTTTCACAAACTTCCACAGATCTCATTCTAACAATAAATTTACCTATTTATAACGCTCCTGTAACAATAGAGAACGCCAATGTACAGCAGTAGACATGAGACATATTGTACCATAATTGCAAGTTACAGACACAAACTAGTGGAACTCAACACGCCCATCTTTCGCTTTGTATGTGTTATAGGGTATGGTTACCCAGTACGAAGAGAAAGTTGTTTTGCATTATTTTATCACATGTTTTTTTCATTATTTTCTTTTACATTCTGAATTTACTAGTCTCATGACATTCTTAGTTCTATTATTCAACATTCTGGTGCGTCGGTACACACAGTTCGGAAATCTCTGCTCTACATTCTCCCATAGGGTGTCAACCATAATATGCAATTTTTGACCTCTGATAGATATATTCCGTTTCTTGCTATGTACACTTACCAACTGTTTACTACATTTACGTTACCATATGTTTTCTAAAACAATAACGTTCAGTAAAAAAACCTCAAATTCAAAGACAATATATTATGAATATACAGGCGGGAGGAGAGACAGCACTTTTTTGTGTTTTATGTCCTTCATTTCTGGTTTGAAAATCTAATTCTGCGAACGTGTCTCAAAACTACTCTCATATTTGATTAAGACGTGACTTTCTTTCGTCTTAATTGAATACCCCACTTAATTCCTATTGTGCGAACGTGTCTCCAAACTACTCTCAGATTTGATTAAGACGTGACTTCCTTTCGTCTTAATTTGATACCCCACTTAATTCCTATTGATGTGTGTTGAAATCAAATTGATTCAGAATCTCTTCAATGTTTGTATCTAGTCCTGTAGCATTTACCTGCTCTCACTTCCTTAGGTACTGTAATCCAGTAAAGCGCAATTATCCGTCACATTGGATCGACGCTTAAAGGGCTCCGGAAAGGCTCAAAATCATGAAAAGTTCAATTTTTAGTTTTTTGCGTTTTCTGAATCTGCAGACTATTACCTTTTAATAGATATATAATTTATTCAATTCCGAAGACTACAACTATTTTTAAATTTATTTTGAAATGTGTTCTACATGGGCGTGACCCACTGTGGCGCTGTTAAACTGCTGTCAAATGGTGTTATTATTAACGTCCGTGTTCATAAGGTACATTTTAGTGATGTGAGATAAAGTATGTGTTGTGGCTAACCTGTGATGGTTCAATATATATCGCTGGTGTGATTGTAGATTGTTTCATGTTTATTTACTCTGTCGTTATATCGAAAATATTCGTAATTAATTCTGTTTCTTGAGTCTCTGTTTTGTTGAAGTATAATAATGAGTAAAACTAAAGTTATTAGAAATCCTCTGAAGGCTTTTAAGAAAAGGAGAAATGTTGGAAAGCCAAAGGTATGTGTAATTACTGTAAATAATAACATTCTAACATGGTACGAGCGATGCTTGATTTAGACAAGGAACGCCTTCGGGCTGCAGACAGGGCTGTAAAGAGTCTAGAAATACAAGCAAGAGTAAACAGGAGGAGGAACAAGAGGAAGCTGGAGGAGGAGTTTTCAGAGGATGAAGATAATCCATCCTATGGACCTGGAATGCACTAAAAAGTTAATCCAATCTTTGTCGCTCGATTCCCAAAACTTTTATTTTCTCATACTAATTACATGTTTTCTAAGGATCTTCCAAACATATTTGTTTCAAACTTTCAGTAAATGTTACACAGTACCTTCTGCATAATTTAACACAGCCTTTTTCCAAAAAACTGTATATTTTTGAATATATAATTAAAAAATTGCAAAAAAATGTTGTGAATTTTCATTACAATTGAAAAAAAATCATCTTTAATAACTGAACTAAAATTTTGTAAAATCCCTGTGTTAAGTTGTAGCCCATATTCCAATAAATAATCTGTAAAAGTTCAACTTCCTATCTCAAATACTTTGTGAGGAAAGATGTAAGTTATAAGCGTTATTTTAACATTGCAAGTACAGGGCGTTCCGGAGCCCCTTAAGAAGTCCCAAAGACTACCAGAATAATATTTCGAATTACTGTTAAGTTAAAACTGTCGATTTTTTAAAAATTGTTACTTGCTATCAAACATGACAGATAGGGTCGAGATCACTCCTTCAGAATTAAAAAAAAAAGTTGGAAAAGATCCAAATAATTGTTTAAGTTCGCTTCTAGAAACTATGAGGTTGGAGGTATACCATCGAACTTAAGATTATTATTCCTGTCCAACCCATTAAATAGCAGAAAACGTATATGTCAAAACCACGGTACACTCAGCTTAACAGTAAATGCATCCAAGTGGTTGATAATAACACACAAATGAATGAAAAAAGAAATTGAAATTATGTTAGATAAAAATGTTTGGTGCTGAAAGAAGGAACATATTTAGTGATCTATCAATGATCACGCCATACTGGGGATGGACAGGGAGGGAAATCAGCCGTCAACTTTCAAAGGAACAATCCCAGCACTTGCGTTAAGCTGTTTAGGGAAGTTATAATTTTAACTAAGATTGGTTAATCTTTCCAGTACGCTGAATCAGTTTGTGACGACTCTCTCTCTCTCTCTCTCTCTCTCTGTGTGTGTGTGTGTGTGTGTGTGTGTGTGTGAGTGTGTGTGAGTGTGTGTTTTAAAAACTGAACTACTATCACGGGCAGTTGCTTAAAGCCCTGAATTGTTATGGTACAGTAAAATATGAACTTTTATGCTCCACAAAACAAACTGGAAACTTTATCTCACCGCAAATATGTAACAGAATAGTCACATATACACATTCTTACATAATTACATAATCTAACCGAAACTAAAATGAATTTTTGATGGCTGCTGTTCAAACTGAAACGTCCCCTTAGAAAAATTATACATGACTGTCCTTAAACTGACACACAATATTTTTAGCGCAACGCAATCTGACTTTCAAAAATCCCTACAAAAGAATGGCCCTGACTAACATTAACCTATACCTTTCACAAATCACTTACCTCACAAAAAATCTTCGTTATTCGAACTACTGCAATACAGCGAGCCCTACTACTGCCAGCTAAATAAAAGATTCAAACTACTGAAGGCACTAACTACTGATAGGCATAGTTAGCAAATGAAATATTTTGATAGAGAACAAACAATGTATTTACCTTAATAGTGTTGAAAAATCATAATATACATAGCAGTTCATGACATCCAGTCTTACAAATTTCAAAACTCCGCCATCTCTCTCCCCACATCCACCACTGCTGGTGGCTCACCTCCAACTGCGCAACGCTACGCGCTGTTAACAGCCAACAGCCCAACAGTACAATAGCAGACAACAATGCAAACTTGCCACAGACCGCACACAGCACGGCCAGTCATTTTTCATACAGAACGCTACGTGGCGTTACCAATAAAAAAACCTAAACAGCCTACTTACATAGCCCCCATGCTCCCAACAAAAAATTTTACAAATTGTTTTGGGCACTGGCCAATACAGATTTGAAAAAATTTTTCATAATTACAGTAAGAAAGATACACACTTATTAATACAATGTTGGTCAAAAGCTAAAATTTTCTCACAGTCCATAAAGACAGTCCTGATCATTCATCACAGTAAAACTGCCGTTTCTTTTCTCAAAGTCTGAGCAGTAAAAGACTATGCACACGGAAGTAGTGGATTTCCATGCAGTCTTGAAGAAGTAGTGTTCTCCTTCCAACGGAAAGACAGTGCTGACTCTCGACATGCAGACAGGTAACGGGCCACAACAGAGCAAACCCACAGCAGCGTCATTCGACGTTTTGAAGAATAGGTCATCCCAGAGCAGACTCACTATAGTCTTGGTAGAGAGTATGGTATAGGTGGGCCACCAGAGGTGCAGACCCACTACAGTCCTTGTAGAAATTACGGTATTGGTGGGCCACCAGAGGTGCAGACCCACTGCAGTCCTTGTAGAAATAATGGTATTGATGGATCATCAAAGGTGTAGACCCACTGTAGTCCTTGTAGAGATGGCCAGCAGCCATCTGCTGCGACTGTGCAGGTGCACAATCACCATCGAAGAGTCTTGCACACAATATAGCAAGTCCATAACCACCACTTGTGCACTCACAAAGTTTTTGGAATTGTCCTTAGAACCAGCAATGCTGTTATCCAGTCCCTTGCTGAATTTTTAACACACGTGCAAACACTAACAGTCCCTACTGCTCACATATTGTCCATATACTATGACCAACAGAAATGTGTCTAGTGAAATGTAACTTACAAGTTACTTAATTTGATGAACTGGTGTCAATTACCATTTTATAACACAAGAATACAATAATAATGGTACAAAATACATCATTAAAACATAACAGTACAGATAAAATTTGTAGTAACACGGACTTTACAAAAGAATAGAAATAAACATATATATCAGTGTTACAAGAATTATGACATGAGTAAATAAATAAAATAATGAGAATAGTTTTCGAAACATTAATTTCACACAAGAGAATTGAAACAGAACAGAATTAATAATGTGTAAACATCTTTACAAAGAAAATGACATATTATAAATGCAAATTATATTTGAGGATAACAGTATTCCTCGTCATTAGTGAATGTAGCTTAGTACCAGAAAAATTCTACAACATAAATCATATTAGCTAAACATATAAAGAAATTTTCACAATGCTGAAATAAGTTTAGAGAAAGAAGGTAGGTCAATAGCTTTGAAATTTGAAGATTGGCTCTCAAACCATGACAAAGAAATTGATCGGCTTTACCTCCTGTTAGACAACAGTTCGGAATTTTCGACGGAACTTGACACTAACAATCACTCTGCAAGTACTGACAGGGATGATATCGACGACGCATTTGATACTAATGAGTTAATTCAGAATAAAATTCAAACAATAGAGAATTGTAATGACAGTCATAGGCAAGACCTTTTTGAGATTTTACAAGCACATTCCACAGTTTTTACTCACAAAACAGGAACAATCAAGGGATTTCAATACCAATTTCGTGTTCGTGAACATACTAAATTTTGTGTTAGACCATACGTAATTCCAGCACATTATAGGGACCGTGTTAGAACAGAAATACAATTTATGCTTGACGAGGGCATTATTGAGCCTGCAGTAAGCTCATACAACAATCCATTACATGTTGTTGAGAAGAAAAATGGATCGATGAGGCTTGTCTTAGATTCGAGACAAATCAATACTATCATCATTCCTGAAACAGACAGGCCGCAAACGTTAGAAAAACTTCTTCAAAATTTTAATGGTGTAAAAGTGTTGTCTTCTATTGATCTCAGGTCCAGCTTTTATCAGATCGAACTTCATCCAGAATGTAGAAAATACACAGCTTTCCTTTGTTTCGGCGTTTGTTATCAGTTTCGGAAACTTCCTTTTGGTGTGAACATTTCTTCGGCAGCATTCATTCGCGGGTTAAACTCCATATTACCTGAGTTCTTAAAACGTCACATCACCTTATATGTGGACGATATTCTGATAGCAGAAGCCTCGTGGGAACAACACAATCGCATCCTCTACAGCGTGTTACATATTTTTGCTGAATCTGGAATTATAGTTAACTTGGAAAAGTCTGAATTCGGTAGGACAAAGGTGAAGTTTTTGGGACATATTATTTCTTCTGAAGGCATTCAGCCGGATCCTGAAAAGTTAGAAGCAATCAGAGCCATTCCAGTTCCATCCACAAAAAAAACAAGTCCGCAGTTTTCTAGGTCGCGTAAATTTTTACCGTCGTTTTCTGAATATGCAAATTCTAGTTACACTAAAACTATTTGGAACTGGGACGAACAAGCATGGTCGTGTATAATTTTTCAAAAGGGGACGTTTCATATGTCGACCCTTAGCCGAGGATACCTCACTGGAATCTTCTGATTTTTTTTCTTGTAGTTTGTGTAATTAGTGTAGCTATTGTTTATTGCTAGCGCGTAATTGTAGAGAGAATCTCCTTTGTAGCTGCAATCTTTCATTGTTGTACAGTAAAACAGGTGTGGCACACATGTAAATTTGCACCAAGTATTTCGCAGCTGCGCTTGCAATTAACTAGATACTATTTTCAGTGCTATGTTAATGTGTTTTCTTATTTTTGCTCTTCAAATTGTGCTTTTCTGTGTTATCGTGTGAAATATTGTGACAATAATGGCGTGTGAAAAACGTAACACTAGGCTCCAAAGTAAACTGAGAAATAATAGTGACGACGAGCGTAGCTTACCCGCACCACTGTGTAATGAATTAACAGACATTCAAAGTAGTAATTTGGTAATTGTGCATAGGGAAATGGAGCGGGCGGCCAATAATGGCCTAGACAGTGAAACAATTAGTGAACAGCGAAGCATTATCGATCGATCGGTCGGCAACAGCTCGCCTCAGGAATCCGAAATGACAGGACACAGTCTTGCAAATACTGTAGATTCAGGTTTTGCGTCCTCACCGTTTTCTCAAATAAGTCAAAACACATTTTCTGCTTGTCAAAATGTGAATGCTGCCGGTGCAAATGCACTGCCGAAATGCATAGAGGAACAGATTCCAGACACTAATACATTATTACTGCAATTAATGCAGCAGATGAAACAAAATCAGAGACAAACACAGCAACAGTTAGACATAATGGAACAAAATCTTCAAAAGTTAGACACGATGGAAGAAAATCTTCAAAAGCTAGACACAATGGAAGAAAATCTTCAAAAGTTAGACACAATGGAACAACACCAGAGGCAAACACAGCAACAGTTAGACGCAATGGAACAAAAGCTTCAAAAGTTAGACTCAGTGGAACATAAGCTTGAACAAACACGTGAAGATTTAACTACTGAGTTACATAACATTGAATCGAAATGTCAAAAAGTCTGTAATGACGTAAAAACACAAATTTGTGAGCATTTTCAACCTATTTTTTCGCGGCATGAAAATGCATTACAGAATCACGAAGCAGCCATAAAAGAACTGCAAACTATTGTTCATGAAAATCATGAGACCTTGCAAGCTAAAATTGACTCAGTTGCATCTACCGATTCGGTTACGCAACTTGCAAAAACTCAGGAAAACTTAAAGGACACAGTAGATACTCTGAAAATTGGTTCAGAAAGACACATGGAGGAAATTAGTTCATTATCAGAGAAAGTAATAGAACTTTCGGATCAGCTAAATAATTTATCTACGAAGGTAGATGATAATCTGAATGACACAAAACCGGTAGTCTTTAATGACACGGAAGAGTGCGAACAAATTAGGAAATTCAAACAAAATCAGAATCAAATTAATACGCAACACCAAAGAGAAATCCGGGAAGTACAAGATCAGCTGACACAGGTAATACAAGAATTACGCATTTACACTCGCGCCCCAGTACGGGAAGAGGGACATAGAAATACGGAACAGCCACAAAATAATAACACAGCGCATTTCGGAAATTATGAAAGAAATTGGCAAGGTGCACCGAATTTTGAGATGGAACCTCCGAAACGACGTAACAATGACCGACATGTGACTCGCCGACATGATGATTTTGACTATAAGCTGTTCATTACTACACGTAAATTCAAAACATTTAAGAATTCTGGCAACGACATTCATCCACAAGCATGACTCCATCAATTCTCTCATTGTTTTCCTCCCAACTGGTCATTAGAGCACAGATTAGAATTTATGTGTGGCTAGTTAGAGAATGAACCAGCTGTAAGAATGCGATCTGTCATTCACGATTGTCACAGTGAAGGAGAATTTTACCATGCGTTCCTCTCAGCATATTGGTCTCAAGCTACACAAGACCGAGTAAAACATAGCATCATGATGATGAAACACTTTGAACAATCTGAATTTTCCAGTCTTGTGAAATATTTTGAAGACATGTTGCACAAGAATCAGTACCTGTCAAACCCATACAGCCCCTCAGAACTCATCCGCATTTGCTTAATCAAATTACCTGAACATTTACGACATATTATTTTGGCAGGACGTTACAAAGACGACAATGAAGCTTTTCAGGGACTCTTACAAGAATTAGAAATTGACACTGACAATCGCGGAACGCGAAAACAGGAACACAACAATTACAGGTAACATCCGTCGCAATTCCGCGATGAAAGAAATAATAACTGGACACGACAAGACTATTCTCACAACACAAATCGTGACCAAAACAGACACCACCCATATGACAACCGTTGGCAGAGTAGTAATAATTACAGGGAAAGATCACCTCTCTGCGGTAGTGACTATCGCAGAGACAATCAGAGAAACAGACAATATGGGAACCAAAATAATTATTATCAAGGGAGACAGAATAACTTTAAATGCAACGGTCCAGCGCGCAGTTACGATTCAGGGAGAAATTCTCCACCACGTGACTGACAAGAATGAAACTATGCAATCTACCGACATGACGACAGACGATATGATCGTAACGACAGAGCTGAATTGCATCAGAACTGGCGGGATTCAAACAGAGCAGGGCCATTCTTTTGTAGGGATTTTTGAAAGTCAGATTGCGTTGCGCTAAAAATATTGTGTGTCAGTTTAGTGTTGATCAGAATAGGTAAAGAGCGAAATGTCTGAGTGCATTCAGTTCTGCTCAGCTGTTTGAAAAGCAGATAATGTAAGAGGTTTATCAGCACAGTAATTCATAAATTTTTCTAAGGGGACGTTTCATATTGTGTGTCAGTTTAAGCACAGTCATGTAAAATTGTTCAAAGGGGACGTTTCAAAACATTAAATAGTAAGTAATGATTCATTACGAATATCTCCAAAAATTGAATATTGTGTATATTTTTCGGCTTCTGTTACTCGAGGTTTCTTTGCAATTACATTCCTTGTAACTATATACGTACATTCAACTATCGTGGTTGCATTTTTGGAAGATGTCCATTCCTCTTCAGCCAAACTGTCTATTGAGGTATTCATTATCGCAGTATCTACAGTACTGTTGATTTATCGTGTCTACCCTCGCGCCATACGCCCCTTGTAGTCGCAAAATATGGGCGCCATACATGGCAGATCTTCAAGTGGGACATCCCTTGCCATGATTTTGGATCATTTTATTTATTTTACTTGACAAAAATGAAAGTCTACTTTTCAGGCGTAAAGCTTGTAGAAAGATTACCTCCGACTGAAACACTGAACTTCAATGGGACTCTAACCAAAGTTGTGCCCCTTTATGGACGATAGTAAATGTAATGCCGTGATAGCTGTAGTTCCTTATTTGAGTCTAGCTCTGCCTCAGTTTTAATCTATTACGAAGATTTACTGTTCGTGGCTGCTACAGCACAAAAAATGGCTCTAATCACTATGGGACATAACATCTGAGGTCATCAGTCCCCTACACTTAGAACTACTTAAATCTAACTAACGAAAGGACATCACACACATCCATACCCGAGGCAGGATTCGAACCTGCGACCCTAGCAGCAGCGCGGTTCCGGACTGAAGCGCCTAGAACCGCTCGGCCACAGCGGCCGGCTGCTACACCACAGAATGGAAGAAGCGCTGTAGGTAACCAACATCTGAAACCGAAATAGAATCAGGAAAATTTTATGTTAGTTTCACGTTGAAAAAGACTTTGCTGCTCTATAATACACTTTTGATGATATGCAGCCAGTTAAAAAGTATGATACGGCAATGGTCAGATACTGACACAGTTACGTAGTAACATTAGTTCGCCTAACGAATGGGTTATTTCCAATACGCATTAAGTAAATCAAAGACTTTATTTCTTTTAACGCGTTACGCACATGCGAGCATCTCCTCAAATGCCCAAACTCTCTCTCCACTGAGATTTGGCTAAAGATAATGGACAGTTCTCGAGCGACCTGCCGTGTTAAATTCGGTAAGAAATGAACTGTGTACAAAAAATTATTTCCTACTCTTTTGGCTACAAATCCCAATTTTTCAACGTAATCTCCGCACGTACTGCTTCCCGTGGAGTGCAGCATTCGTTGGGACAAACAGATGGAGGCTGGATGAGGAAGAACACTCCAGCGAAGTTTTTTGAGTTTCTCTCCGGTACGCAGCACTACCAACAGAGACGTCCAGTTGAGTGGCGAAGTGTTTGATTGTGATCCGTCGATCACCTCGAATGAGAGTGTCTGCACGTTCCACCACTGCAAGAGTCACGGCAGTGTATGGCCGGCCGGCATGCAGGAGATCGGAGAGGTTTGTGCGATTTTGTTGCGATGATGACAGGCGCCTCGCCCGACGACTCACCGTGCTTTTGTTGATAGGTCTCCGTAGACATTCTGCAAGCGCCTATGACGATCTGCAAAAAGAAGACAGATGTCTAATTGGAACACACCTCCTTTATACACGCCATTCTGAAGGCTACTTACAGCAGTGCCATCCATTGGAACTTCATGTTATAGAGACTGAAGCAGGAATTTTCCACGGCGTCCTGCAACAAATTTAGCATTTTTTCAACCGAAATTAACAGAAAAAAAATGTGTTGCGTTATTTGTTGAACGCCCCTCGTAATTCACCCATCCCAAACAGAAACAAAAACAAAAAGGTGACATACGCTCAATACAGAAAATAGCAGTCTTAATGTGGTAAATATAAGCACTCCGTCTTCAGGCCACGAGTGGCCTACCGGGACCATCCGACCGCCCTGTCATCCTCAGTGGAGGATGCGTATAGGAGGGGCGTGGGGTCAGCACACCGCTCTCCCGGTCGTTATGATGGTATTCGTGACCGAAGCCGCTACTATTCGGTCGAGTAGCTCCTCAATCGTCATCACGAGGCTGAGGGCACCCCGAAAAATGGCAACAGCAAATGGCAGCCTGGATGGTCACCCATCCAAGTGCCGGCCACGCCCGGCAGCGCTTAACTTCGGTGATCTCTCGGGAACCGGTGTATCCACTGCGGCAAGGCCGTTGCCCAATGTCGTAAATATAGGATAGAAAAAGCTTGTTACTCTGAAAAACTTGGCAAAGCGTACCCTTACTGGAACTGATAAATAATTCATAAGTGTTAGTGCACGCAGAACATTAACATCGTAGGTGTAGCTGCCTAATCAGACGTTACAGCTCTAGCGTCCTACTGAGTACTCAACAACATCTTTCAGCTGTTCCTGCAGCGTAGGTGCAATAGAATAGTCATCACAAAAGGAGCTAAAACGATTATATCGACATTTGACAGTGTTACGTATAACGATGCAAAAACGGACACAATGTCGCACAATAAGGGCTACGGCTGACGGTCAAGTAAGTCATATGAGAATAACAAAATTCTTCGGGAAGTTAGAAAAATACAGAAAGATGAGGACTCTAGGATAGAAAACCTGAATGACAGCACGCTATGGAAATGATCCACGACAGATTTTAACTTTCGTGTGTTTATACATACGAATCTTACTGGCAATTAGCAACCCATCTTATTGAAAGTAGGTACTACCACTACTAGTGGTTGAGACCCACACCTAAAGAGCATTAACGATCTATCTTATTGATCGTAGACCTGAAATAAATTAACAATCATTTTCCGAAATCGAATCTCCCTGCGCGCCTGTCCTATATTCTGTAGACTCATATATCGACAAACTTACCACACTCAATGGAAAAGAAATTCTATATTCGCAGATTCTTCGGGAAAACACGGGCATATAATGGCAACAAGAATGTAATATTAATAGCCGGCCGCGGTGGTCTCGTGGTTCTAGGCGCGCACTCCGGAACCGCCCGACTGCTACGGTCGCAGGTTCGAATCCTGCCTCGGGCATGGATGTGTGTGATGTCCTTAGGTAAGTTAGGTTTAAGTAGTTCTAAGTTCTAGGGGACTGATAACCACAGCTGTTAAGTCCCATAGTGCTCAGAGCCATTAATATTAATATGAATATTGCGTCCCGATTCAATACATCGACCTCCAGCCGACTTGTCTCCAAGGGTCTATTGCTGCCTCGGGCACCTTATGTTCTGCTCCTGTGAGTCTAGATTTTCGAATCAGACGCAAAACTGATAGTTAATTGTAACGTTCAGGGCCTCATAATGACGATGGAACACTCAAATTGCGTCCCGATTCAATACATCGTCCTCTAGCCGACTTGTCTCCAAGGGTCTGTTGCTGCCTCGGGCACTTTATGGTCGTTCTCCTGTGAGTCTAGATTATCGAATCGGACGCAAAACTGATAAATAATTGTAACGTTCAGGGCCTCCTAATGACGATGTAACTCTCACATTGCGTCGAGATTCAATACATCATCCTCCAGCCGTCTTGTCTCCAAGGGTCTATTGCTGCCTCGGGCACCTTATGGTCGTTCTCCTGAGAGTCTAGATTTTCGAATCCGACTCAATACTGACATTTAATTCTAACGTTCCGACCCTGCTAACGACGATGGAACACACAAATTGCGTCCCGATTCAATACTGCATCCTCAAGCCGATTTGTCTCCATGGGTCTATTGCTGCCTAGGGCACCTTATGGTCGTTCTCCTGTGAGTCTAGATTATCGAATCGGACGCAAATCTGATAGTTAATTGTAACGTTCAGGGCCTCCTAATGACGATGGAACACTCAAATTGCGTCCCGATTCAATACATCGTCCTCCAGTCGACTTGTCTGCATGGGTCTATTGCTGTCTCGGGCACTTTATGGTCGTTCTCCTGTGAGCTTAGATTATCGAATCAGACGCAAAACTGTTAGTTAATTGTAACGTTCAGGGCCTACTAATGACGATGGAACACTCAAATTGCGTCCCGATTCAATACATCGACCTCCAGCCGACCTGTCTCCATGGGTCTATTGCTTCCTTGGGCACCTTATGGTCGTTCTCCTGTGAGTCTAGATTATCGTATCGGACGCAAAATTGATAGTTAATTGTAACGTTCAGGGACTCCTAATGACGATGGAACAATCAAATTGCGTCCCGATTCAATACATCGACCTCCAGCCGACTTGTCTCCATGGGTCTATTGCCGCCTCGCGCACCTTATGTTCGTTCTCCTGTGAGTCTAGATTATCGAATTGGACGCAAAACTGATAAATAATTGTAACGTTCAGAGCCTCCTAATGACGATGGAACACTCAAATTGCGTCCCGATTCAATACATCGTCCCCCAGCCGACATACCTCCATGGGTCTATTGCTGCCTCGGGCACCTTATGTACGTTCTCCTGTGAGTCTAGATTATTGAATCGGACGCAAAACTGATAGATAATTATAACGTTCAGGGCCTCCTAATGACGATGGAACACTCAAATTGTGTCGAGATTCAATACATCGTCCTCCAGCCGACTTGTCTCCATGGGTCTATTGCTGCCTCAGGCACCTATTGGTCGTCCTCCTGCGAGTCTAGATTATTGAAACTGACACCAAACTGATAGTTAATTGTAACGTTCAGGGCCTCCTAATGACGATGGAACACTCATATTGCGTCGAGATTCATTACATCGTCCTCCGGCCGACTTGTCTCCAAGAGGAAATTGCTGCCTCGGGCACATTATGTTCCGTCTCCTGTGAGTCAAGATTTTCGAATCCGACGCAAAACTGATTATTAATTGTAACGTTAAGGGCCTCTTAATGACGATGTATCTCTCACATTGCGTCGAGATTTAATACATCGTCCTCCAGCCGACTTGTTTCCAAGGGTCTATTGCTGCCTCGGGCACCTTATGTTCGTGCACCTTTGAGTCTAGATTTCCGAATCGGACGCAAAACTATTTGTTAATTGTAACATTCAGGGTCTCCTAATGACGATGGAACAATCAAATTGCGTCCCGATTCAATACATCGTCCCCCAGCCGACATACCTCCATGGGTCTATTGCTGCCTCGGGCACCCTATGGTCGTTCTCCTGTGAGTCTAGGTTATCAAATCGGACGCAAAACTGATAAATAATTGTAACGTTCAGGGCCTTCCAATGACGATGGAACACTCATATTGGGTCCCGATTCAATACATCGACCTCCAGCCGACTTGTCTCCATGGGTCTATTGCTGCCTCGGGCACCTTCTGTTCGTTCTCCTGTGAGTCTAGATTATCGAATCGGACGCAAAACTGATAGTTAATTGTAACGTTCAGGGCCTCCTAATGACGATGGGACACTAAAATTGCGTCCCGATTCAATACATTGTTCTCCAGCCGACTTGTCTCCATGGGTCTATTGCTGCGTCGGGCACCTTATGGTCGTTCTCCTGTGAGTCTAAATTATCAAATCGGACGCAAAACTGATAGTTAGTTGTAACTTTCAGGGCTTCCTAATGACGATGGAACACTCATATTGCGTCCCGATTCAATACATCGTCCTCCAGCCAACTTGTCTCCATGGGTCTATTGCTGCCTAGGGCACCTTATGGTCGTTCTCCTGTGAGTCTAGATAATCGAATCGGACGCAAAACTGATAGTTAATTGTAACGTTCACGGTCTCCTAATGACGATGGAACACACACATTGCGTCCCGAATCAATACATCGTCCTCCAGCCGACTTCGTTCCAATGATCTATTGCTGCCTGAGGCACCTTATGTTCGTTCTCGTGTGAGACTAGATTTTCGAATGTGACGCAAATCTGACATTTAATTCTAACGTTACGACCCTGCTAACGACGATGGAACACACAAATTGCGTCCCAATTCAATACATCGTCCTCCAGCCGACTTGTCTCCATGACTCTATTGCTGCCTCGGGCACCTAATGGTCTTTCTCCTGAGAGTCTAGATTTTCGAATCCGACTCTATACTGACATTTAATTCTAACGTTACGACCCTGCTAACGACGATGGAACACACAAATTGCGTCCCGATTCAATACATCATCCTCAAGCCGACTTGTCTCCATGGGTCTATTGCTGCCTCGGGCACCTTATGGTCGTTCTCCTGTGAGTTTAGATTATCGAAAAGGACGCAAAACGGCCAGTTAATTGTAACGTTCAGGGCCTCCTAATGACGATGGAACACTCATATTGGGTCCCGATTCAATACATCGTCCTCCAGCCGACTTGTCTCCATGGGTCTATTGCTGCCTCGGGCACCTTATGTTCGTTCTCCTGTGAGTCTAGATTATGGAATCGGACGCAAAACTAATAGTTAATTGTAACGTTCAGGGCCTTCTAATGACGATGGAACACTGAAATTGCGTCGCGATTCATTACATCGTCCTCCGGACGACTTGTCTCCAAGAGGAAATTGCTGCCTCGGGCATATTATGGTCCGTCTCCTGTGAGTCTAGATTTTCGAATAGGACGCAAAATTGATAGTTAATTGTAACGTTCAGGGCATCCTAATGACGATGGAACACTCAAATTGCGTCCCGATTCAATACATCCACCTCCAGCCGACTTGTCTCCATGGGTCTATTGCTGCCTCGGGCACCTTAAGGTCGTTCTCCTTTGAGTCTAGATTTTCTAATCGGACGCAAAACTGATTGCTAATTGTAACGTTCAGGGCCTCCTAATGACGATGGAACACCCAAATTGCGTCCCGATTCAATACGTCGTCCTGCAGCCGACTTTTCTCCAAGGGTCTATTGCTGCCTCGGGCACCTTATGTTCGTGCTCCTGTGAGTCTAGATTTTCGAATCGGACGCAAGACTGATAGTTAATTGTAACGTTCCGCGACTCCTAATGACGATGGAACACTCAAATTGCGTCCCGATTCAATACATCGACCTCCAGCCGACTTGTCTCAATGGGTCTATTGCCGCCTCGCGCACATTATGCTCGTTCTCCTGTGAGTCTAGATTATCGAATCGGACGCAAAACTGATAAATAATTGTAACGTTCAGAGACTCCTAATGACGATGGAACACTCAAATTGCGTCACGATTCAATACATCGTCCTCCAGCCGAATGGTCTCCATGGGTCTATTGCTGCGTCGGGCACCTTATGGTCGTTCTCCTGTGAGTTTAGATAATTGAATCGGAAGCAAAACTGATAATTAATTGTAACGTTCAGGGCTTCCTAATGACGTCGGAACACTCATATTGCGTCCCGAATCAATACATCGACCTCCAGACGACTTGTCTCCATGGGTCTATTGCTGCCTCGGGTACCTTATGGTCGTTCTCCTGTGAGTCAAAATTATCGAATCGGACCCAAAACTGATAAATATTTGTAACGTTCAGGGCCTCCTAATGACGATGGAACTCTCATATTGCGTCCCGATTCAATACATTGTTCTCCAGCCGACTTGTCTCCATGGGAATATTGCTGCCTCGGGCACCTTATGTTCGTTCTCCTGTGAGTCTAGATTATGGAATCGGACGCAAAACTAATGGTTAATTGTAACGTTCAGGGCCTCCTAATGACGATGGAACACTCAAATTGCGTCGAGATTCATTACATCGTCCTCCGGACAACTTGTCTCCAAGAGGAAATTGCTGCCTCGGGCACATTATGGTCCGTCTCCTTTGAGTCTAGATTATCGAATCGGACGCAAAACTGATTATTAATTGTAACGTTCAGGGCCTCCTAATGGCGATGGAACACCCAAATTGCGTCCCGATTCAATATATCGTCCTCCAGCCGACTTGTCTCCAAGGGTCTATTGCTGCCTCGGGCATCTTACGTTCGCGCTCCTGTGACACTAGTTTTTCGAATCGGACGCAAAACTGATAGTTAATTGTAACGTTCAGGGCCTCCTATTGACTATGGAACACTCAAATTGCGTCCCATTTCAATACATCGTCCTCCAGGCGACTTTCTCCATGGGTCTATTGCTGCCTCGGGCACTTCATGGTCGTTCTCCTGTGAGTGTAGATTATCGAATCGGACGTAAACTGATATTTAATTGTATCGTTCAGAATCCCCTAATGACGATGGAACACTCAAACTGCCTCCCGATTCAATACATCGTCCTCCAGCCGACTTGTCTCCATGGGTCTATTGCTGCCTCGGGCACATTATGGTCGTTCTCCAGTGAGTCTAGATTATCGAATCGGACGACAAACTGATAAATAATTGTAACGTTTAGGGACTCCTAATGACGATGGAACACTCATATTGCGTCCCGATTCAATACATCGACCTCCAGCCGACTTGTCTCCATGGGTCTATTGAGGCCTCACGCACCTTATGTTCGTCCTCCTGTGAGTCTAGCTTATCGAAGCGGACGTAAAACTGACTGTTAGTTGTAACGTTCAGGGCCTCCTAATGACGATGGAACACTCACATTGCTTCGAGATTCAATACATCGTCCTCCAGCCGATTTGTCCCAAGGGTCTATTGCTGACTCGGGCACCTTATGGTCGTTCTCCTGAGAGTCTAGATTTTCGAATCCGACGCAATACTGACATTTAATTCTAACGTTCCGACCTTGCTAACGACGATGGAACACACAAATTGCGTCCCGATTCAATACATTGTATTCAAGCCGACTTGTCTCCATCGGTCTATTGCTGCCTCGGGCACCTTATGGTCGTTCTCCTGTGAGTCTAGATTATCGAATCGGACGCAAAACTGATAGTTAATTGCAACGTTCAGGGCCTGCTAATAACGATGGAACACTCAAATTGCGTCCCGATTCAATACATCGTCCTCTAGCCGACTTGTCTCCATGGGTCTATTGCTGCCTCGGGCACCTTATGGTCGTTCTCCTGTGAGTTTAGATTATCGAAAAGGACGCAAAACGGCCAGTTAAATGTAACGTTCAGGGCCTCCTAATGACGATGGAACACTCATATTGGGTCCCGATTCAATACATCGTCCTCCAGCCGACTTGTCTCCATGGGTCTATTGCTGCCTCGGGCACCTTATGTTCGTTCTCCTGTGAGTCTAGATTATGGAATCGGACGCAAAACTAATAGTTAATAGTAACGTTCAGGGCCTTCTAATGACGATGGAACACTGAAATTGCGTCGCGATTCATTACATCGTCCTCCGGACGACTTGTCTCCAAGAGGAAATTGCTGCCTCGGGCATATTATGGTCCGTCTCCTGTGAGTCTAGATTTTCGAATAGGACGCAAAATTGATAGTTAATTGTAACGTTCAGGGCCTCCTAATGACGATGGAACACTCAAATTGCGTCCCGATTCAATACATCCACCTCCAGCCGACTTGTCTCCATGGGTCTATTGCTGCCTCGGGCACCTTAAGGTCGTTCTCCTTTGAGTCTAGATTTTCTAATCGGACGCAAAACTGATTGCTAATTGTAACGTTCAAGGCCTCCTAATGACGATGGAACACCCAAATTGCGTCCCGATTCAATACGTCGTCCTGCAGCCGACTTTTCTCCAAGGGTCTATTGCTGCCTCGGGCACCTTATGTTCGTGCTCCTGTGAGTCTAGATTTTCGAATCGGACGCAAAACTGATAGTTAATTGTAACGTTCCGGGACTCCTAATGACGATGGAACACTCAAATTGCGTCCCGATTCAATACATCGACCTCCAGCCGACTTGTCTCAATGGGTCTATTGCCGCCTCGCGCACATTATGCTCGTTCTCCTGTGAGTCTAGATTATCGAATCGGACGCAAAACTGATAAATAATTGTAACGTTCAGAGACTCCTAATGACGTCGGAACACTCAAATTGCGTCACGATTCAATACATCGTCCTCCAGCCGAATGGTCTCCATGGGTCTATTGCTGCGTCGGGCACCTTATGGTCGTTCTCCTGTGAGTTTAGATAATTGAATCGGAAGCAAAACTGATAATTAATTGTAACGTTCAGGGCTTCCTAATGACGTTAGAACACTCATATTGCGTCCCGAATCAATACATCGACCTCCAGACGACTTGTCTCCATGGGTCTATTGCTGCCTCGGGTACCTTATGGTCGTTCTCCTGTGAGTCAAAATTATCGAATCGGACCCAAAACTGATAAATATTTGTAACGTTCAGGGCCTCCTAATGACGATGGAACTCTCATATTGCGTCCCGATTCAATACATTGTTCTCCAGCCGACTTGTCTCCATGGGAATATTGCTGCCTCGGGCACCTTATGTTCGTTCTCCTGTGAGTCTAGATTATGGAATCGGACGCAAAACTAATGGTTAATTGTAACGTTCAGGGCCTCCTAATGACGATGGAACACTCAAATTGCGTCGAGATTCATTACATCGTCCTCCGGACAACTTGTCTCCAAGAGAAAATTGCTGCCTCGGGCACATTATGGTCCGTCTCCTTTGAGTGTAGATTATCGAATCGGACGCAAAACTGATTATTAACTGTAACGTTCAGGACCTCCTAATGGCGATGGAACACCCAAATTGCGTCCCGATTCAATATATCGTCCTCCAGCCGACTTGTCTCCAAGGGTCTATTGCTGCCTCGGGCATCTTACGTTCGCGCTCCTGTGACACTAGTCTTTCGAATCGGACGCAAAACTGATAGTTAATTGTAACGTTCAGGGCCTCCTATTGACTATGGAACACTCAAATTGCGTCCCATTTCGATACATCGTCCTCCAGGCGACTTTCTCCATGGGTCTATTGCTGCCTCGGGCACTTCATGGTCGTTCTCCTGAGAGTGTAGATTATCGAATCGGACGTAAACTGATATTTAATTGTATCGTTCAGAATCCCCTAATGACGATGGAACACTCAAACTGCCTCCCGATTCAATACATCGTCCTCCAGCCGACTTGTCTCCATGGGTCTATTGCTGCCTCGGGCACATTATGGTCGTTCTCCAGTGAGTCTAGATTATCGAATCGGACGACAAACTGATAAATAATTGTAACGTTTAGGGACTCCTAATGACGATGGAACACTCATATTGCGTCCCGATTCAATACATCGACCTCCAGCCGACTTGTCTCCATGGGTCCATTGAGGCCTCGCGCACCTTATGTTCGTCCTCCTGTGAGTCTAGCTTATCGAAGCGGACGTAAAACTGACTGTTAGTTGTAACGTTCAGGGCCTCCTAATGACGATGGAACACTCACATTGCTTCGAGATTCAATACATCGTCCTCCAGCCGATTTGTCCCAAGGGTCTGTTGCTGACTCGGGCACCTTATGGTCGTTCTCCTGAGAGTCTAGATTTTCGAATCCGACGCAATACTGACATTTAATTCTAACGTTCCGACCTTGCTAACGACGATGGAACACACAAATTGCGTCCCGATTCAATACATTGTATTCAAGCCGACTTGTCTCCATCGGTCTATCGCTCCTCGGGCACCTTATGGTCGTTCTCCTGTGAGTCTAGATTATCGAATCGGACGCAAAACTGATAGTTAATTGTAACGTTCAGGGCCTGCTAATAACGATGGAACACTCAAATTGCGTCCCGATTCAATACATCGTCCTCTAGCCGACTTGTCTCCATGGGTCTAATGCTGCCTCGGACACCTATTGGTCGTTCTCCTGTGAGTCTAGATTTTCAAATCGGACGCAAAACAGATAGTTAATTGTAACGTTCAGGGCCTCATAATGACGATGGAACACTCAAATTGCGACGAGATTCATTACATCGTCTTCCGGACGACTTGTCTCCAAGAGGAAATTGCTGCCTCGGGCTCATTATAGTCCGTCTTTTTGAGTCTAGATTATCGAATCGGACGCAAAACTGATAGTTAATTGTAACGTTCAGGGCCTCCTAATGACGATGGAACACCCAAATTGCGTCCCGATTCAATACATCGTCCTCCAGCCGACTTGTCTCTAAGGGTCTATTGCTGCTTCGGGCACCTTATGTTCGTGCTCCTGTGAGTCTAGATTTTCGAATCGGACGCAAAACTGATAGTTAATTGTAACGATCAGGGCCTCCTAATGACGATGGAACACTCAAATTGCGTCCCGATTAAATACATCGTCCTCCAGCCGACTTGCCTCCATGGGTCTATTGCTGCCTCGGGCACCTTATGGTCTTTCTCGTGTGAGTCTAGATTATCGAATCGGACGCAAAACTGATAAATAATTGTAACGTTCAGGGCCTCCTAATGCCGATGAAACACTCAAATTGCGTCCAGATTCAATACATCGTCCTCCAGCCGAATGGTCTCCATGGGTCTATTGCTGCGTCGGGCACCTTATGGTCGTTCTCCTGTGAGTCTAGATTATCGAATCGGACGCAAATCTGATAGTTAATTGTAACGTTCAGGGCCTCCTAATGACGATGGAACACTCAAATTGCGTCCCGATTCAATACATCGTCCTCCAGTCGACTTGTCTGCATGGGTCTATTGCTGTCTCGGGCACTTTATGGTCGTTCTCCTGTGAGTCTAGATTATCGAATTGGACGCAAAACTGATAAATAATTGTAACGTTCAGAGCCTCCTAATGACGATGGAACACTCAAATTGCGTCCCGATTCAATACATCGTCCCCCAGCCGACATACCTCCATGGGTCTATTGCTGCGTCGGGCACCTTATGGTCGTTCTCCTGTGAGTTTAGATTATTGAATCGGACGCAAAACTGATAATTAATTGTAACGTTCAGGGCTTCCTAATGACGATGGAACACTCATATTGCGTCCCGATTCAATACATCGACCTCCAGACGACTTGTCACAATGGGTCTATTGCTGCCTCGGGTACCTTATGGTCGTTCTCCTGTGAGTCAAAATTATCGAATCGGACGCAAAACTGATAAATATTTGTAACGTTCAGGGCCTCCTAATGACGATGGAACACTCAAATTGCGTCCCCATTCAATACATTGTTCTCCAGCCGACTTGTCTCCATGGGTCTATTGCTGCCTCAGGCACCTATTGGTCGTTCTCCTGCGAGTCTAGATTACTGAAAGTGACACCAAACTGATAGTTAATTGTAACGTTCAGGGCCTCCTAATGACGATGGAACACTCATATTGCGTCGAGATTCATTACATCGTCCTCCGACCGAATTGTCTCCAAGAGGAAATTGCTGCCTCGGGCACATTATGGTCCGTCTACTGTGAGTCTAGGTTATCAAATCGGACGCCAAACTGATAAATAATTGTAACTTTCAGGGCCTCCTAATTACGATGGAACACCCACATTGCGTCCCGATTCAATACGTCGTCTTCCAGCCGACTTGTCTCAATGGGTCTATTGCTGCCTCGGGCACCTAATGGTCGTTCTCCTGTGAGTCTAGATTATCGAATCGGACGCAAAACTGATAGTTAATTGTAACGTTCAGGGCCTTCCAATGACGATGGAGCACTCATATTGGGTCCCGATTCAATACATCGACCTCCAGCCGACTTGTCTCCATGGGTCTATTGCTGCCTCGGGCATCTTCTGTTCGTTCTCCTGTGAGTCTAGATTATCGAATCGGACGCAAAACTGATAGTTAATTGTAACGTTCAGGGCCTCCTAATGACGATGGAACACTCAAATTGCGTCCCGATTCAATATATTGTTCTCCAGTTGACTTGTCTCCATGGGTCTATTGCTGCCTCGGGCACCTTATGGTCGTTCTCCTGTGAGTCTAGATTATCGAATCGGACGCAAAACTGATAGTTAATTGTAACTTTCAGGTCTTCCTATTGACGATGGAACACTCATATTGCGTCCCGATTCAATACATCGACCTCCAGCCGACTTGTCTCCATGGGTCTATTGAGGCCTCGCGCACCTTATGTTCGTCCTCCTGTGAGTCTAGCTTATCGAAGCGGACGTAAAACTGACTGTTAGTTGTAACGTTCAGGGCCTCCTAATGACGATGGAACACTCACATTGCTTCGAGATTCAATACATCGTCCTCCAGCCGATTTGTCCCAAGGGTCTGTTGCTGACTCGGGCACCTTATGGTCGTTCTCCTGAGAGTCTAGATTTTCGAATCCGACGCAATACTGACATTTAATTCTAACGTTCCGACCTTGCTAACGACGATGGAACACACAAATTGCGTCCCGATTCAATACATTGTATTCAAGCCGACTTGTCTCCATCGGTCTATTGCTGCCTCGGGCACCTTATGGTCGTTCTCCTGTGAGTCTAGATTATCGAATCGGACGCAAAACTGATAGTTAATTGTAACGTTCAGGGCCTGCTAATACGATGGAACACTCAAATTGCGTCCCGATTCAATACATCGTCCTCTAGCCGACTTGTCTCCATGGGTCTAATGCTGCCTCGGACACCTATTGGTCGTTCTCCTGTGAGTCTAGATTTTCAAATCGGACGCAAAACAGATAGTTAATTGTAACGTTCAGGGCCTCATAATGACGATGGAACACTCAAATTGCGACGAGATTCATTACATCGTCTTCCGGACGACTTGTCTCCAAGAGGAAATTGCTGCCTCGGGCTCATTATAGTCTGTCTTTTTGAGTCTAGATTATCGAATCGGACGCAAAACTGATAGTTAATTGTAACGTTCAGGGCCTCCTAATGACGATGGAACACCCAAATTGCGTCCCGATTCAATACATCGTCCTCCAGCCGACTTGTCTCTAAGGGTCTATTGCTGCTTCGGGCACCTAATGTTCGTGCTCCTGTGAGTCTAGATTTTCGAATCGGACGCAAAACTGATAGTTAATTGTAACGATCAGGGCCTCCTAATGACGATGGAACACTCAAATTGCGTCCCGATTAAATACATCGTCCTCCAGCCGACTTGCCTCCTTGGGTCTATTGCTGCCTCGGGCACCTTATGGTCTTTCTCGTGTGAGTCTAGATTATCGAATCGGACGCAAAACTGATAAATAATTGTAACGTTCAGGGCCTCCTAATGCCGATGAAACACTCAAATTGCGTCCAGATTCAATACATCGTCCTCCAGCCGAATGGTCTCCATGGGTCTATTGCTGCGTCGGGCACCTTATGGTCGTTCTCCTGTGAGTCTAGATTATCGAATCGGACGCAAATCTGATAGTTAATTGTAACGTTCAGGGCCTCCTAATGACGATGGAACACTCAAATTGCGTCCCGATTCAATACATCGTCCTCCAGTCGACTTGTCTGCATGGGTCTATTGCTGTCTCGGGCACTTTATGGTCGTTCTCCTGTGAGTCTAGATTATCGAATTGGACGCAAAACTGATAAATAATTGTAACGTTCAGAGCCTCCTAATGACGATGGAACACTCAAATTGCGTCCCGATTCAATACATCGTCCCCCAGCCGACATACCTCCATGGGTCTATTGCTGCGTCGGGCACCTTATGGTCGTTCTCCGGTGAGTTTAGATTATTGAATCGGACGCAAAACTGATAATTAATTGTAACGTTCAGGGCTTCCTAATGACGATGGAACACTCATATTGCGTCGCGATTCAATACATCGACCTCCAGACGACTTGTCACAATGGGTCTATTGCTGCCTCGGGTACCTTATGGTCGTTCTCCTGTGAGTCAAAATTATCGAATCGGACGCAAAACTGATAAATATTTGTAACGTTCAGGGCCTCCTAATGACGATGGAACACTCAAATTGCGTCCCCATTCAATACATTGCTCTCCAGCCGACTTGTCTCCATGGGTCTATTGCTGCCTCAGGCACCTATTGGTCGTTCTCCTGCGAGTCTAGATTACTGAAAGTGACACCAAACTGATAGTTAATTGTAACGTTCAGGGCCTCCTAATGACGATGGAACACTCATATTGCGTCGAGATTCATTACATCGTCCTCCGACCGAATTGTCTCCAAGAGGAAATTGCTGCCTCGGGCACATTATGGTCCGTCTCCTGTGAGTCTAGATTTACGAATCGGACGCAAAACTGATTATTAATTGTAACGTTCAGGGCCTTTTAATGACGATGTATCTCTCACATTGCGTCGAGATTTAATACATCGTCCTGCAGCCGACTTGTCTCCAAGGGTCTATTGCTGCCTCGGGCACCTTATGTTCGTGCTCCTTTGAGTCTAGATTTCCGAATCGGACGCAAAACTATTTGTTAATTGTAACATTCTGGGTCTCCTAATGACCATGGAACAATCAAATTGCGTCCCGATTCAATACATCGTCCCCCAGCCGACATACCTCCATGGGTCTATTGCTGCCTCGGGCACCTTATGGTCGTTCTCCTGTGAATCTAGGTTATCAAATCGGACGCCAAACTGATAAATAATTGTAACTTTCAGGGCCTCCTAATTACGATGGAACACCCACATTGCGTCCCGATTCAATACGTCGTCTTCCAGCCGACTTGTCTCAATGGGTCTATTGCTGCCTCGGGCACCTAATGGTCGTTCTCCTGTGAGTCTAGATTATCGAATCGGACGCAAAACTGATAGTTAATTGTAACGTTCAGGGCCTTCCAATGACGATGGAGCACTCATATTGGGTCCCGATTCAATACATCGACCTCCAGCCGACTTGTCTCCATGGGTCTATTGCTGCCTCGGGCATCTTCTGTACGTTCTCCTGTGAGTCTAGATTATCGAATCGGACGCAAAACTGATAGTTAATTGTAACGTTCAGGGCCTCCTAATGACGATGGAACACTCAAATTGCGTCCCGATTCAATATATTGTTCTCCAGATGACTTGTCTCCATGGGTCTATTGCTGCCTCGGGCACCTTATGGTCGTTCTCCTGTGAGTCTAGATTATCGAATCGGACGCAAAACTGATAGTTAATTGTAACTTTCAGGTCTTCCTAATGACGATGGAACACTCATATTGCGTCCCGATTCAATACATCGACCTCCAGCCGACTTGTCTCCATGGGTCTATTGCTGCCTCGGGCACCTTCTGTTCGTTCTCCTGTGAGTCTAGATAATCGAATCGGACGCAAAACTGATAAATAATTGTAACGTTCAGAGCCTCCTAATGACGATGGAACACTCAAATTGCGTCCCGATTCAATACATTGTTCTCCAGCCGTCTTGTCTCCATGGGTCTATTGCTGCGTCGGGCACCTTATGGTCGTTCTCCTGTGAGTCTAGATTATCGAATCGGACGCAAAACTGATAGTTAATTGTAACTTTCAGGGCTTCCTAATGACGATGGAACACTCATATTGCGTCCCGATTCAATACATCGACCTCCAGCCGAATTGTCTCCATGGGTCTATTGCTGCCTCGGGCACCTTATGTACGTTCTCCTGTGAGTCTAGATTATTGAATCGGACGCAAAACTGATAGATAATTATAACGTTCAGGGCCTCCTAATGACGATGGAACACTCAAATTGTGTCGAGATTCAATACATCGTCCTCCAGCCGACTTGTCTCCATGGGTCTATTGCTGCCTCAGGCACCTATTGGTCGTCCTCCTGCGAGTCTAGATTTTTGAAACTGACACCAAACTGATAGTTAATTGTAACGTTCAGGGCCTCCTAATGACGATGGAACACTCATATTGCGTCGAGATTCATTACATCGTCCTCCGGCCGACTTGTCTCCAAGAGGAAATTGCTGCCTCGGGCACATTATGTTCCGTCTCCTGTGAGTCTAGATTTTCGAATCCGACGCAAAACTGATTATTAATTGTAACGTTAAGGGCCTCTTAATGACGATGTATCTCTCACATTGCGTCGAGATTTAATACATCGTCCTCCAGCCGACTTGTTTCCAAGGGTCTATTGCTGCCTCGGGCACCTTATGTTCGTGCACCTTTGAGTCTAGATTTCCGAATCGGACGCAAAACTATTTGTTAATTGTAACATTCAGGGTCTCCTAATGACGATGGAACAATCAAATTGCGTCCCGATTCAATACATCGTCCCCCAGCCGACATACCTCCATGGGTCTATTGCTGCCTCGGGCACCTTATGGTCGTTCTCCTGTGAGTCTAGGTTATCAAATCGGACGCAAAACTGATAAATAATTGTAACGTTCAGGGCCTTCCAATGACGATGGAACACTCATATTGGGTCCCGATTCAATACATCGACCTCCAGCCGACTTGTCTCCATGGGTCTATTGCTGCCTCGGGCACCTTCTGTTCGTTCTCCTGTGAGACTAGATTTTTGAATCGGACGCAAAACTGTTAGTTAATTGTAACGTTCAGGGCCTCCTAATGACGATGGAACACTAAAATTGCTTCCCGATTCAATACATTGTTCTCCAGCCGACTTGTCTCCATGGGTCTATTGCTGCGTCGGGCACCTTATGGTCGTTCTCCTGTGAGTCTAAATTATCAAATCGGACGCAAAACTGATAGTTAGTTGTAACTTTCAGGGCTTCCTAATGACGATGGAACACTCATATTGCGTCCCGATTCAATACATCGTCCTCCAGCCGACTTGTCTCCATGGGTCTATTGCTGCCTCGGGCACCTTATGGTCGTTCTCCTGTGAGTCTAGATTATCGAATCGGACGCAAAACTGATAGTTAATTGTAACGTTCACGGCCTCCTAATGACGATGGAACACTCACATTGCGTCCCGAATCAATACATCGTCCTCCAGCCGACTTCGTTCCAATGGTCTATTGCTGCCTGAGGCACCTTATGTTCGTTCTCGTGTGAGACTAGATTTTCGAATGTGACGCAAATCTGACATTTAATTCTAACGTTACGACCCTGCTAACGACGATGGAACACACAAATTGCGTCCCAATTCAATACATCGTCCTCCAGCCGACTTGTCTCCATGACTCTATTGCTGCCTCGGGCACCTAATGGTCGTTCTCCTGAGAGTCTAGATTTTCGAATCCGACTCTATACTGACATTTAATTCTAACGTTACGACCCTGCTAACGACGATGGAACACACAAATTGCGTCCCGATTCAATACATCATCCTCAAGCCGACTTGTCTCCATGGGTCTATTGCTGCCTCGGGCACCTTATGGTCGTTCTCCTGTGAGTTTAGATTATCGAAAAGGACGCAAAACGGCCAGTTAATTGTAACGTTCAGGGCCTCCTAATGACGATGGAACACTCATATTGGGTCCCGATTCAATACATCGTCCTCCAGCCGACTTGTCTCCATGGGTCTATTGCTGCCTCGGGCACCTTATGTTCGTTCTCCTGTGAGTCTAGATTATGGAATCGGACGCAAAACTAATAGTTAATTGTAACGTTCAGGGCCTTCTAATGACGATGGAACACTGAAATTGCGTCGCGATTCATTACATCGTCCTCCGGACGACTTGTCTCCAAGAGGAAATTGCTGCCTCGGGCATATTATGGTCCGTCTCCTGTGAGTCTAGATTTTCGAATAGGACGCAAAATTGATAGTTAATTGTAACGTTCAGGGCCTCCTAATGACGATGGAACACTCAAATTGCGTCCCGATTCAATACATCCACCTCCAGCCGACTTGTCTCCATGGGTCTATTGCTGCCTCGGGCACCTTAAGGTCGTTCTCCTTTGAGTCTAGATTTTCTAATCGGACGCAAAACTGATTGCTAATTGTAACGTTCAGGGCCTCCTAATGACGATGGAACACCCAAATTGCGTCCCGATTCAATACGTCGTCCTGCAGCCGACTTTTCTCCAAGGGTCTATTGCTGCCTCGGGCACCTTATGTTCGTGCTCCTGTGAGTCTAGATTTTCGAATCGGACGCAAAACTGATAGTTAATTGTAACGTTCCGGGACTCCTAATGACGATGGAACACTCAAATTGCGTCCCGATTCAATACATCGACCTCCAGCCGACTTGTCTCAATGGGTCTATTGCCGCCTCGCGCACATTATGCTCGTTCTCCTGTGAGTCTAGATTATCGAATCGGACGCAAAACTGATAAATAATTGTAACGTTCAGAGACTCCTAATGACGATGGAACACTCAAATTGCGTCACGATTCAATACATCGTCCTCCAGCCGAATGGTCTCCATGGGTCTATTGCTGCGTCGGGCACCTTATGGTCGTTCTCCTGTGAGTTTAGATAATTGAATCGGAAGCAAAACTGATAATTAATTGTAACGTTCAGGGCTTCCTAATGACGTTGGAACACTCATATTGCGTCCCGAATCAATACATCGACCTCCAGACGACTTGTCTCCATGGGTCTATTGCTGCCTCGGGTACCTTATGGTCGTTCTCCTGTGAGTCTAGATTATCGAATCGGACGCAAAACTGATAAATAATTGTAACGTTCAGGGCCTCCTAATGCCGATGAAACACTCAAATTGCGTCCAGATTCAATACATCGTCCTCCAGCCGAATGGTCTCCATGGGGCTGTTGCTGCTCCGGGCACCTTATGGTCGTTCTCCTGTGAGTCTAGATTATCGAATCGGACGCAAATCTGATAGATAATTGTAACGTTCAGGGCCTCCTAATGACGATGGAACACTCAAATTGCGTCCCGATTCAATACATCGTCCTCCAGTCGACTTGTCTGCATGGGTCTATTGCTGTCTCGGGCACTTTATGGTCGTTCTCCTGTGAGCTTAGATTATCGAATCAGACGCAAAACTGTTAGTTAATTGTAACGTTCAGGGCCTACTAATGACGATGGAACACTCAAATTGCGTCCCGATTCAATACATCGACCTCCAGCCGACCTGTCTCCATGGGTCTATTGCTTCCTCGGGCACCTTATGGTCGTTCTCCTGTGAGTCTAGATTATCGTATCGGACGCAAAATTGATAGTTAATTGTAACGTTCAGGGACTCCTAATGACGATGGAACAATCAAATTGCGTCCCGATTCAATACATCGACCTCCAGCCGACTTGTCTCCATGGGTCTATTGCCGCCTCGCGCACCTTATGTTCGTTCTCCTGTGAGTCTAGATTATCGAATTGGACGCAAAACTGATAAATAATTGTAACGTTCAGAGCCTCCTAATGACGATGGATCACTCAAATTGCGTCCCGATTCAATACATCGTCCCCCAGCCGACATACCTCCATGGGTCTATTGCTGCGTCGGGCACCTTATGGTCGTTCTCCTGTGAGTTTAGATTATTGAATCGGACGCAAAACTGATAATTAATTGTAACGTTCAGGGCTTCCTAATGACGATGGAACACTCATATTGCGTCCCGATTCAATACATCGACCTCCAGACGACTTGTCACAATGGGTCTATTGCTGCCTCGGGTACCGTATGGTCGTTCTCCTGTGAGTCAAAATTATCGAATCGGACGCAAAACTGATAAATATTTGTAACGTTCAGGGCCTCCTAATGACGATGGAACACTCAAATTGCGTCCCCATTCAATACATTGTTCTCCAGCCGACTTGTCTCCATGGGTCTATTGCTGCCTCAGGCACCTATTGGTCGTTCTCCTGCGAGTCTAGATTATTGAAAGTGACACCAAACTGATAGTTAATTGTAACGTTCAGGGCCTCCTAATGACGATGGAACACTCATATTGCGTCGAGATTCATTACATCGTCCTCCGACCGAATTGTCTCCAAGAGGAAATTGCTGCCTCGGGCACATTATGGTCCGTCTCCTGTGAGTCTAGATTTACGAATCGGACGCAAAACTGATTATTAATTGTAACGTTCAGGGCCTCTTAATGACGATGTATCTCTCACATTGCGTCGAGATTTAATACATCGTCCTCCAGCCGACTTGTCTCCAAGGGTCTATTGCTGCCTCGGGCACCTTATGGTCGTTCTCCTGTGAGTCTAGATTATCGAATCGGACGCAAAACTGATAAATAATTGTAACTTTCAGGGCCTCCTAATTACGATGGAACACCCACATTGCGTCCCGATTCAATACTTCGTCTTCCAGCCGACTTGTCTCAATGGGTCTATTGCTGCCTCGGGCACCTAATGGTCGTTCTCCTGTGAGTCTAGATTATCGAATCGGACGCAAAACTGATAGTTAATTGTAACGTTCAGGGCCTTCCAATGACGATGGAACACTCATATTGGGTCCCGATTCAATACATCGACCTCCAGCCGACTTGTCTCCATGGGTCTATTGCTGCCTCGGGCATCTTCTGTTCGTTCTCCTGTGAGTCTAGATTATCGAATCGGACGCAAAACTGATAGTTAATTGTAACGTTCAGGGCCTCCTAATGACGATGGAACACTCAAATTGCGTCCCGATTCAATATATTGTTCTCCAGTTGACTTGTCTCCATGGGTCTATTGCTGCCTCGGGCACCTTATGGTCGTTCTCCTGTGAGTCTAGATTATCGAATCGGACGCAAAACTGATAGTTAATTGTAACTTTCAGGTCTTCCTAATGACGATGGAACACTCATATTGCGTCCCGATTCAATACATCGACCTCCAGCCGACTTGTCTCCATGGGTCTATTGCTGCCTCGGGCACCTTCTGTTCGTTCTCCTGTGAGTCTAGATAATCGAATCGGACGCAAAACTGATAAATAATTGTAACGTTCAGAGCCTCCTAATGACGATGGAACACTCAAATTGCGTCCCGATTCAATACATTGTTCTCCAGCCGTCTTGTCTCCATGGGTCTATTGCTACGTCGGGCACCTTATGGTCGTTCTCCTGTGAGTCTAGATTATCGAATCGGACGCAAAACTGATAGTTAATTGTAACTTTCAGGGCTTCCTAATGACGATGGAACACTCATATTGCGTCCCGATTCAATACATCGACCTCCAGCCGAATTGTCTCCATGGGTCTATTGCTGCCTCGGGCACCTTATGTACGTTCTCCTGTGAGTCTAGATTATTGAATCGGACGCAAAACTGATAGATAATTATAACGTTCAGGGCCTCCTAATGACGATGGAACACTCAAATTGTGTCGAGATTCAATACATCGTCCTCCAGCCGACTTGTCTCCATGGGTCTATTGCTGCCTCAGGCACCTATTGGTCGTCCTCCTGCGAGTCTAGATTATTGAAACTGACACCAAACTGATAGTTAATTGTAACGTTCAGGGCCTCCTAATGACGATGGAACACTCATATTGCGTCGAGATTCATTACATCGTCCTCCGGCCGACTTGTCTCCAAGAGGAAATTGCTGCCTCGGGCACATTATGTTCCGTCTCCTGTGAGTCTAGATTTTCGAATCCGACGCAAAACTGATTATTAATTGTAACGTTAAGGGCCTCTTAATGACGATGTATCTCTCACATTGCGTCGAGATTTAATACATCGTCCTCCAGCCGACTTGTTTCCAAGGGTCTATTGCTGCCTCGGACACCTTATGTTCGTGCACCTTTGAGTCTAGATTTCCGAATCGGACGCAAAACTATTTGTTAATTGTAACATTCAGGGTCTCCTAATGACGATGGAACAATCAAATTGCGTCCCGATTCAATACATCGTCCCCCAGCCGACATACCTCCATGGGTCTATTGCTGCCTCGGGCACCTTATGGTCGTTCTCCTGTGAGTCTAGGTTATCAAATCGGACGCAAAACTGATAAATAATTGTAACGTTCAGGGCCTTCCAATGACGATGGAACACTCATATTGGGTCCCGATTCAATACATCGACCTCCAGCCGACTTGTCTCCATGGGTCTATTGCTGCCTCGGGCACCTTCTGTTCGTTCTCCTGTGAGTCTAGATTATCGAATCGGACGCAAAACTGATAGTTAATTGCAACGTTCAGGGCCTCCTAATGACGATGGAACACTCAAATTTCGTCCCGATTCAATACATTGTTCTCCAGCCGACTTGTCTCCATTGGTCTATTGCTGCCTCGGGCACCTTATGGTCGTTCTCCTGTGAGTCTAGATTATCGAATCGGACGCAAAACTGATAGTTAATTGTAACTTTCAGGTCTTCCTAATGACGATGGAACACTCATATTGCGTCCCGATTCAATACATCGACCTCCAGCCGACTTGTCTCCATGGGTCTATTGCTGCCTCGGGCACCTTCTGTTCGTTCTCCTGTGAGTCTAGATTATCGAATCGGACGCAAAACTGATAGTTAATTGTAACGTTCAGGGCCTCCTAATGACGATGGAACACTCAAATTTCGTCCCGATTCAATACATTGTTCTCCAGCCGACTTGTCTCCATTGGTCTATTGCTGCTTCGGGCACCTTATGGTCGTTCTCCTGTGAGTTTAGATAATTGAATCGGAAGCAAAACTGATAATTAATTGTAACGTTCAGGGCTTCCTAATGACGTTGGAACACTCATATTGCGTCCCGAATCAATACATCGACCTCCAGACGACTTGTCTCCATGGGTCTATTGCTGCCTCGGGTACCTTATGGTCGTTCTCCTGTGAGTCTAGATTATCGAATCGGACGCAAAACTGATAAATAATTGTAACGTTCAGGGCCTCCTAATGCCGATGAAACACTCAAATTGCGTCCAGATTCAATACATCGTCCTCCAGCCGAATGGTCTCCATGGGGCTATTGCTGCTCCGGGCACCTTATGGTCGTTCTCCTGTGAGTCTAGATTATCGAATCGGACGCAAATCTGATAGTTAATTGTAACGTTCAGGGCCTCCTAATGACGATGGAACACTCAAATTGCGTCCCGATTCAATACATCGTCCTCCAGTCGACTTGTCTGCATGGGTCTATTGCTGTCTCGGGCACTTTATGGTCGTTCTCCTGTGAGCTTAGATTATCGAATCAGACGCAAAACTGTTAGTTAATTGTAACGTTCAGGGCCTACTAATGACGATGGAACACTCAAATTGCGTCCCGATTCAATACATCGACCTCCAGCCGACCTGTCTCCATGGGTCTATTGCTTCCTCGGGCACCTTATGGTCGTTCTCCTGTGAGTCTAGATTATCGTATCGGACGCAAAATTGATAGTTAATTGTAACGTTCAGGGACTCCTAATGACGATGGAACAATCAAATTGCGTCCCGATTCAATACATCGACCTCCAGCCGACTTGTCTCCATGGGTCTATTGCCGCCTCGCGCACCTTATGTTCGTTCTCCTGTGAGTCTAGATTATCGAATTGGACGCAATACTGATAAATAATTGTAACGTTCAGAGCCTCCTAATGACGATGGATCACTCAAATTGCGTCCCGATTCAATACATCGTCCCCCAGCCGACATACCTCCATGGGTCTATTGCTGCGTCGGGCACCTTATGGTCGTTCTCCTGTGAGTTTAGATTATTGAATCGGACGCAAAACTGATAATTAATTGTAACGTTCAGGGCTTCCTAATGACGATGGAACACTCATATTGCGTCCCGATTCAATACATCGACCTCCAGACGACTTGTCACAATGGGTCTATTGCTGCCTCGGGTACCTTATGGTCGTTCTCCTGTGAGTCAAAATTATCGAATCGGACGCAAAACTGATAAATATTTGTAACGTTCAGGGCCTCCTAATGACGATGGAACACTCAAATTGCGTCCCCATTCAATACATTGTTCTCCAGCCGACTTGTCTCCATGGGTCTATTGCTGCCTCAGGCACCTATTGGTCGTTCTCCTGCGAGTCTAGATTATTGAAAGTGACACCAAACTGATAGTTAATTGTAACGTTCAGGGCCTCCTAATGACGATGGAACACTCATATTGCGTCGAGATTCATTACATCGTCCTCCGACCGAATTGTCTCCAAGAGGAAATTGCTGCCTCGGGCACATTATGGTCCGTCTCCTGTGAGTCTAGATTTACGAATCGGACGCAAAACTGATTATTAATTGTAACGTTCAGGGCCTCTTAATGACGATGTATCTCTCACATTGCGTCGAGATTTAATACATCGTCCTCCAGCCGACTTGTCTCCAAGGGTCTATTGCTGCCTCGGGCACCTTATGGTCGTTCTCCTGTGAATCTAGGTTATCAAATCGGACGCCAAACTGATAAATAATTGTAACTTTCAGGGCCTCCTAATTACGATGGAACACCCACATTGCGTCCCGATTCAATACTTCGTCTTCCAGCCGACTTGTCTCAATGGGTCTATTGCTGCCTCGGGCACCTAATGGTCGTTCTCCTGTGAGTCTAGATTATCGAATCGGACGCAAAACTGATAGTTAATTGTAACGTTCAGGGCCTTCCAATGACGATGGAACACTCATATTGGGTCCCGATTCAATACATCGACCTCCAGCCGACTTGTCTCCATGGGTCTATTGCTGCCTCGGGCATCTTCTGTTCGTTCTCCTGTGAGTCTAGATTATCGAATCGGACGCAAAACTGATAGTTAATTGTAACGTTCAGGGCCTCCTAATGACGATGGAACACTCAAATTGCGTCCCGATTCAATATATTGTTCTCCAGTTGACTTGTCTCCATGGGTCTATTGCTGCCTCGGGCACCTTATGGTCGTTCTCCTGTGAGTCTAGATTATCGAATCGGACGCAAAACTGATAGTTAATTGTAACTTTCAGGTCTTCCTAATGACGATGGAACACTCATATTGCGTCCCGATTCAATACATCGACCTCCAGCCGACTTGTCTCCATGGGTCTATTGCTGCCTCGGGCACCTTCTGTTCGTTCTCCTGTGAGTCTAGATAATCGAATCGGACGCAAAACTGATAAATAATTGTAACGTTCAGAGCCTCCTAATGACGATGGAACACTCAAATTGCGTCCCGATTCAATACATTGTTCTCCAGCCGTCTTGTCTCCATGGGTCTATTGCTACGTCGGGCACCTTATGGTCGTTCTCCTGTGAGTCTAGATTATCGAATCGGACGCAAAACTGATAGTTAATTGTAACTTTCAGGGCTTCCTAATGACGATGGAACACTCATATTGCGTCCCGATTCAATACATCGACCTCCAGCCGAATTGTCTCCATGGGTCTATTGCTGCCTCGGGCACCTTATGTACGTTCTCCTGTGAGTCTAGATTATTGAATCGGACGCAAAACTGATAGATAATTATAACGTTCAGGGCCTCCTAATGACGATGGAACACTCAAATTGTGTCGAGATTCAATACATCGTCCTCCAGCCGACTTGTCTCCATGGGTCTATTGCTGCCTCAGGCACCTATTGGTCGTCCTCCTGCGAGTCTAGATTATTGAAACTGACACCAAACTGATAGTTAATTGTAACGTTCAGGGCCTCCTAATGACGATGGAACACTCATATTGCGTCGAGATTCATTACATCGTCCTCCGGCCGACTTGTCTCCAAGAGGAAATTGCTGCCTCGGGCACATTATGTTCCGTCTCCTGTGAGTCTAGATTTTCGAATCCGACGCAAAACTGATTATTAATTGTAACGTTAAGCGCCTCTTAATGACGATGTATCTCTCACATTGCGTCGAGATTTAATACATCGTCCTCCAGCCGACTTGTTTCCAAGGGGCTATTGCTGCCTCGGGCACCTTATGTTCGTGCACCTTTGAGTCTAGATTTCCGAATCGGACGCAAAACTATTTGTTAATTGTAACATTCAGGGTCTCCTAATGACGATGGAACAATCAAATTGCGTCCCGATTCAATACATCGTCCCCCAGCCGACATACCTCCATGGGTCTATTGCTGCCTCGGGCACCTTATGGTCGTTCTCCTGTGAGTCTAGGTTATCAAATCGGACGCAAAACTGATAAATAATTGTAACGTTCAGGGCCTTCCAATGACGATGGAACACTCATATTGGGTCCCGATTCAATACATCGACCTCCAGCCGACTTGTCTCCATGGGTCTATTGCTGCCTCGGGCACCTTCTGTTCGTTCTCCTGTGAGTCTAGATTATCGAATCGGACGCAAAACTGATAGTTAATTGCAACGTTCAGGGCCTCCTAATGACGATGGAACACTCAAATTTCGTCCCGATTCAATACATTGTTCTCCAGCCGACTTGTCTCCATTGGTCTATTGCTGCCTCGGGCACCTTATGGTCGTTCTCCTGTGAGTCTAGATTATCGAATCGGACGCAAAACTGATAGTTAATTGTAACTTTCAGGTCTTCCTAATGACGATGGAACACTCATATTGCGTCCCGATTCAATACATCGACCTCCAGCCGACTTGTCTCCATGGGTCTATTGCTGCCTCGGGCACCTCCTGTTCGTTCTCCTGTGAGACTAGATTTTTGAATCGGACGCAAAACTGTTAGTTAATTGTAACGTTCAGGGCCTCCTAATGACGATGGAACACTAAAATTGCGTCCCAATTCAATACATTGTTCTCCAGCCGACTTGTCTCCATGGGTATATTGCTGCGTCGGGCACCTTATGGTCGTTCTCCTTTGAGTCTAAATTATCAAATCGGACGCAAAACTGATAGTTAGTTGTAACTATCAGGGCTTCCTAATGACGATGGAACACTCATATTGCGTCCCGATTCAATACATCGTCCTCCAGCCGACTTGTCTCCATGGGTCTATTGCTGCCTCGGGCACCTTATGGTCGTTCTCCTGTGAGTCTAGATTATCGAATCGGACGCAAAACTGATAGTTAATTGTAACGTTCACGGCCTCCTAATGACGATGGAACACTCACATTGCGTCCCGAATCAATACATCGTCCTCCAGCCGACTTCGTTCCAATGGTCTATTGCTGCCTGAGGCACCTTATGTTCGTTCTTGTGTGAGACTAGATTTTCGAATGTGACGCAAATCTGACATTTAATTCTAACGTTACGACCCTGCTAACGACGATGGAACACACAAATTGCGTCCCAATTCAATACATCGTCCTCCAGCCGACTTGTCTCCATGTCTCTATTGCTGCCTCGGGCACCTAATGGTCGTTCTCCTGAGAGTCTAGATTTTCGAATCCGACTCTATACTGACATTTAATTCTAACGTTACGACCCTGCTAACGACGATGGAACACACAAATTGCGTCCCGATTCAATACATCATCCTCAAGCCGACTTGTCTCCATGGGTCTATTGCTGCCTCGGGCACCTTATGGTCGTTCTCCTGTGAGTTTAGATTATCGAAAAGGACGCAAAACGGCTAGTTAATTGTAACGTTCAGGGCCTCCTAATGACGATGGAACACTCATATTGGGTCCCGATTCAATACATCGTCCTCCAGCCGACTTGTCTCCATGGGTCTATTGCTGCCTCGGGCACCTTATGTTCGTTCTCCTGTGAGTCTAGATTATGGAATCGGACGCAAAACTAATAGTTAATTGTAACGTTCAGGGCCTTCTAATGACGATGGAACACTGAAATTGCGTCGCGATTCATTACATCGTCCTCCGGACGACTTGTCTCCAAGAGGAAATTGCTGCCTCGGGCATATTATGGTCTGTCTCCTGTGAGTCTAGATTTTCGAATAGGACGCAAAATTGATAGTTAATTGTAACGTTCAGGGCCTCCTAATGACGATGGAACACTCAAATTGCGTCCCGATTCAATACATCCACCTCCAGCCGACTTGTCTCCATGGGTCTATTGCTGCCTCGGGCACCTTAAGGTCGTTCTCCTTTGAGTCTAGATTTTCTAATCGGACGCAAAACTGATTGCTAATTGTAACGTTCAGGGCCTCCTAATGACGATGGAACACCCAAATTGCGTCCCGATTCAATACGTCGTCCTGCAGCCGACTTTTCTCCAAGGGTCTATTGCTGCCTCGGGCACCTTATGTTCGTGCTCCTGTGAGTCTAGATTTTCGAATCGGACGCAAAACTGATAGTTAATTGTAACGTTCCGGGACTCCTAATGACGATGGAACACTCAAATTGCGTCCCGATTCAATACATCGACCTCCAGCCGACTTGTCTCAATGGGTCTATTGCCGCCTCGCGCACATTATGCTCGTTCTCCTGTGAGTCTAGATTATCGAATCGGACGCAAAACTGATAAATAATTGTAACGTTCAGAGACTCCTAATGACGATGGAACACTCAAATTGCATCACGATTCAATACATCGTCCTCCAGCCGAATGGTCTCCATGGGTCTATTGCTGCGTCGGGCACCTTATGGTCGTTCTCCTGTGAGTTTAGATAATTGAATCGGAAGCAAAACTGATAATTAATTGTAACGTTCAGGGCTTCCTAATGACGTTGGAACACTCATATTGCGTCCCGAATCAATACATCGACCTCCAGACGACTTGTCTCCATGGGTATATTGCTGCCTCGGGTACCTTATGGTCGTTCTCCTGTGAGTCAAAATTATCGAATCGGACCCAAAACTGATAAATATTTGTAACGTTCAGGGCCTCCTAATGACGATGGAACTCTCATATTGCGTCCCGATTCAATCCATTGTTCTCCAGCCGACTTGTCTCCATGGGAATATTGCTGCCTCGGGCACCTTATGTTCGTTCTCCTGTGAGTCTAGATTATGGAATCGGACGCAAAACTAATGGTTAATTGTAACGTTCAGGGCCTCCTAATGACGATGGAACACTCAAATTGCGTCGAGATTCATTACATCGTCCTCCGGACAACTTGTCTCCAAGAGGAAATTGCTGCCTCGGGCACATTATGGTCCGTCTCCTTTGAGTCTAGATTATCGAATCGGACGCAAAACTGATTATTAATTGTAACGTTCTGGGCCTTCTAATGGCGATGGAACACCCAAATTGCGTCCCGATTCAATATATCGTCCTCCAGCCGACTTGTCTCCAAGGGTCTATTGCTGCCTCGGGCATCTTACGTTCGCGCTCCTGTGACACTAGTTTTTCGAATCGGACGCAAAACTGATAGTTAATTGTAACGTTCAGGGCCTCCTATTGACTATGGAACACTCGAATTGCGTCCCATTTCAATACATCGTCCTCCAGGCGACTTTCTCCATGGGTCTATTGCTGCCTCGGGCACTTCATGGTCGTTCTCCTGTGAGTGTAGATTATCGAATCGGACGTAAACTGATATTTAATTGTATCGTTCAGAATCCCCTAATGACGATGGAACACTCAAACTGCCTCCCGATTCAATACATCGTCCTCCAGCCGACTTGTCTCCATGGGTCTATTGCTGCCTCGGGCACATTATGTTCGTCCTCCTGTGAGTCTAGCTTATCGAAGCGGACGTAAAACTGACTGTTAGTTGTAACGTTCAGGGCCTCCTAATGACGATGGAACACTCACATTGCTTCGAGATTCAATACATCGTCCTCCAGCCGATTTGTCCCAAGGGTCTATTGCTGACTCGGGCACCTTATGGTCGTTCTCCTGAGAGTCTAGATTTTCGAATCCGACGCAATACTGACATTTAATTCTAACGTTCCGACCTTGCTAACGACGATGGAACACACAAATTGCGTCCCGATTCAATACATTGTATTCAAGCCGACTTGTCTCCATCGGTCTATTGCTGCCTCGGGCACCTTATGGTCGTTCTCCTGTGAGTCTAGATTATCGAATCGGACGCAAAACTGATAGTTAATTGTAACGTTCAGGGCCTGCTAATAACGATGGAACACTCAAATTGCGTCCCGATTCAATACATCGTCCTCTAGCCGACTTGTCTCCATGGGTCTAATGCTGCCTCGGACACCTATTGGTCGTTCTCCTGTGAGTCTAGATTTTCAAATCGGACGCAAAACAGATAGTTAATTGTAACGTTCAGGGCCTCATAATGACGATGGAACACTCAATTTGCGACGAGATTCATTACATCGTCTTCCGGACGACTTGTCTCCAAGAGGAAATTGCTGCCTCGGGCTCATTATAGTCCGTCTTTTTGAGTCTAGATTATCGAATCGGACGCAAAACTGATAGTTAATTGTAACGTTCAGGGCCTCCTAATGACGATGGAACACCCAAATTGCGTCCCGATTCAATACAGCGTCCTCCAGCCGACTTGTCTCTAAGGGTCTATTGCTGCTTCGGGCACCTTATGTTCGTGCTCCTGTGAGTCTAGATTTTCGAATCGGACGCAAAACTGATAGTTAATTGTAACGATCAGGGCCTCCTAATGACGATGGAACACTCAAATTGCGTCCCGATTAAATACATCGTCCTCCAGCCGACTTGCCTCCATGGGTCTATTGCTGCCTCGGGCACCTTATGGTCTTTCTCGTGTGAGTCTAGATTATCGAATCGGACGCAAAACTGGTAAATAATTGTAACGTTCAGGGCCTCCTAATGCCGATGAAACACTCAAATTGCGTCCAGATTCAATACATCGTCCTCCAGCCGAATGGTCTCCATGGGTCTATTGCTGCGTCGGGCACCTTATGGTCGTTCTCCTGTGAGTCTAGATTATTGAATCGGACGCAAAACTGATAAATAATTCTAACGTTCAGGGCTTCCTAATGACGAAGGATCACTCATATTGCGTCCCGATTCAATACATCGACCTCCAGACGACTTGTCTCCATGGGTCTATTGCTGCCTAGGGCACCTTATGGTCGTTCTCCTGTGAGTCTCTATTATCGAATCGGGCGCAAAACTGATAAATATTTGTAACGTTCAGGGCCTCCTAATGACGATGGAACACCCAAATTGCGGCCCGATTCAATACGTCGTCCTGCAGCCGACTTTTCTCCAAGGGTCTATTGCTGCCTCGGGCACCTTGTGTTCGTGCTCCTGTGAGTCTAGATTTTCGAATCGGACGAAAAACTGATGGTTAATTGTAACGTTCAGGGCCTCCTAATGACGATGGAACACTCAAATTGCGTCGAGATTCATTACATCGTCCTCCGGACAACTTGTCTCCAAGAGGAAATTGCTGCCTCGGGCACATTATGTTCCGTCTCCTTTGAGTCTAGATTATCGAATCGGACGCAAAACTGATTATTAATTGTAACGTTCAGGGCCTCCTAATGACGATGGGACACCCAAATTGCGTCCCGATTCAATATATCGTCCTCCAGCCGACTTGTCTCCAAGGGTCTATTGCTACCTCGGGCATCTTACGTTCGTGCTCCTGTGAGACTAGATTTTCGAATCGGACGCAAAACTGATAGTTAATTGTAACGTTCAGGGCCTCCTAATGACGATGGAACACTCAAATTGCGTCGAGATTCAATACATCGTCCTCCAGCCGACTTTCTCCATGGGTCTATTGCTGCCTCGGGCACTTTATGGTCGTTCTCCTGTGAGTGTAGATTATCGAATCGGACGTAAACTGATGTTTAATTCTATCGTTCAGAATCCCCTAATGACGATGGAACACTCAAACTGCCTCTCGATTCAATACATCGTCCTCCAGCCGACTTGTCTCCATGGGTCTATTGCTGCCTCGGGCTCCTTATGGTCGTTCTTCTGTGAGTCTAGATTATCGAATCGGACGCAAAACTGATAGTTAATTGTAACGTTCAGGGCCTCCTAATGACGATGGAACACTCAAATTGCGTCCCGTCGCAATACATCATCCTCTAGCCGACTTGTCTCCATTGGTCTATTACTGCTTCGGGCACCTTATGGTCGTCCTCCTGTGAGTGTAGATTATCGAATCGGACGCAAAACTGATAGTTAATTGTAACGTTTAGGGCTGCCTAATGACGATGGAACACTCAAATTGCGTCGAGGTTCAATACATCATCCACCAGCCGACTTGCCTCCATGGGTCTATTGCTGCCTCGGGCACCTTATGGTCGTTCTCCTTTGAGTCTAGATTATCTAATCGGACGCAAAACTGATTGATAATTGTAACGTTCAGGGACTCCTAATGACGATGGAACACCCAAATTGCGTCCCGATTCAATACGTCGTCCTCCAGCCGACTTTTCTCCAAGGGTCTATTGCTGCATCGGGCACCTTATGTTCGTGCTCCTGTGAGTCTAGATTTTGAATCGGACGCAAAACTGATGGTTAATTGTAACGTTCAGGGCCTCCTAATGACGATGGAACACTCAAATTGCGTCCCGATTCAATACATCGTCCTCCAGCCGACTTGTCTCCATGGGTCTATTGCTGCCTCGGGCACATTATGGTCGTTCTCCAGTGAGTCTAGATTATCGAATCGGACGACAAACTGATCAATAATTGTAACGTTTAGGGACTCCTAATGACGATGGAACACTCATATTGCGTCCCGATTCAATACATCGACCTCCAGCCGACTTGTCTCCAAGGGTCTATTGCCGCCTCGCGCACCTTATGTTCGTCCTCCTGTGAGTCTAGATTATCGAAGCGGACGTAAAACTGACTGTTAATTGTAACGTTCAGAGCCTCCTAATGACGATGGAACACTCACATTGCTTCGAGATTCAATACATCGTCCTCCAGTCGATTTGTCCCAAGGGTCTATTGCTGACTCGGGCACCTTATGGTCGTTCTCCTGAGAGTCTAGATTTTCGAATCCGACGCAATACTAACATTTAATTCTAACGTTCCGACCTTGCTAACGACGATGGAACACACAAATTGCGTCCCGATTCAATACATTGTATTCAAGCCGACTTGTCTCCACGGGTCTATTGCTGCCTCGAGCAACTTATGGTCGTTCTCCTCAGAGTCTAGGTTTTCGAATCCGACGCAAAACTGATAGTTAATTGTAACGTTAAGGTCCTCCTAATGACGATGGAACACTCAAATTGCGTCCCGATTCAATACATCGTCCTCCAGCCGACTTGTCTCCATGGGTCTATTGCTGCGTCGGGCACTTTATGGTCGTTTTCCTGTGAGTCTAGATTATCGAATCGGACGCAAAACTGATAGTTAATTGCAACGTTCAGGGCTTCCTAATGACGATGGAACACTCAAATTGCGTCACGATTCAATACATCGTCCTCCAGTCGACTGGTCTCCATGGGTCTATTGCTGCGTCGGGCACCTTATGGTCGTTCTCCTTTAAGTCTAGATTATAGAATCGGACGCAAAACTGATTGTTAATTGTAACGTTCAGGGCCTCCTAATGACCGCGGAACACCCAAATTGCGTCCCGATTCAATACATCGTCCTCTAGCCGACATGTATCCAAGTTTCTATTGCTGCTTCGGGCACCTTATGTTTGTGCTCCTGTGAGTCTAGATTTTCGAATCGGACAGAAAACTAATTGTTAATTGTAACGTTCAGGGCTTCCTAATGACGACGGGACACTCAAATTGCGTCCCGATTCAATACATCGTCCTCCAGCCGACTTGTCTCCATGGGTCTATTGCTGCGTCGGGCACTTTATGGTCGTTCTCCTGTGAGTCTAGATTATCGAATCGGACGCAAAACTGATAAATAATTGTAACGTTCAGGGCTTCCTAATGACGAAGGATCACTCATATTGCGTCCCGATACAATACATCGACCTCCAGACGACTTGTCTCCATGGGTCTATTGCTGCCTCGGGCACCTTATGGTCGTTCTCCTGTGAGTCTCTATTATCGAATCTGACGCAAAACTGATAAATATTTGTACCGTTCAGGGCCTCCTAATGACGATGGAACACTCATATTGCGTCGAGAATCATTACTGCGTCATCCGGCCGACTTGTCTCCAAGATTAAACTGCTGCCTCGCGCACATTATTGTCCGTTACCTGTGTGTCTAGATTTTCGAATCGGACGCAAAACTGATTATTATTTGTAACGTTCAGGAGCTCCTAATGACGATGTATCTCTCATATTGCGTCGAGATTTAATACACCGTCCTCCAGCCGACTTGTCTCCAAGGGTCTATTGCTGCCTAGAGCATCATATGGTCGTTCTCCTGTGAGTCTAGATTTTCGAATTCGACGCAAAACTGATAGTTAATTGTAATGTTCAGGCCCTCCTAATGACGATGGAACACACAAATTGCGTCCCGATTCAATACATCGTTCCCCAGCCGACTTGTCTCCAAGGGTCTCTTGCTGCCTCGGGCACATTATGTTCGTGCACCTGTGAGTCTAGATTACCGAATCGGACGCAAAACAGATAGTTAATTGTAACGTTCAGGGCCTCTTAATGACGATGGAACACTCAAATTGCGTAGAGATTCATTACATCGTCCTCCGGACGACTTGTCTCCATGAGGCTATAGCTGCCTCGGGCTTATTATGTTCGTTCTCCTGTGAGTCTAGGTTATCGAATCGGACGCAAAACTGATTAATAATTGTAACGTTCAGGGCCTCCTAATGACGATGGAACACCCAAATTGCGTACCGATTCAATACGTCGTCATCCATCCGACTTGTCTCCATGGGTCTATTGCTGCCTCGTGTACCTAATGGTCGTTCTCCTGTGAGTCTAGATTATCGAATCGGACGCAAAACTGATAGTAAATTGTAACGTTCAGGGCCTCCTAATGACGATGGAACACTCATATTGGGTCCCGATTCAATACATCGACCTCCAGCCGACTTGTCTCCATGGGTCTGTTGCTGCCTCGGCCACCTGATGTTCGTTCTCCTGTGAGTCTAGATTTTCGAATTAGACGCCAAACAGATAGTTAATTGTAACGTTCAGGGCCTCTTAATGACGATGGAACACTCAAATTGCGTAGAGATTCATTACATCGTCCTCCGGACGACTTGTCTCCATGGGTCTATAGCTGCCTCGGGCTTATTATGTTCGTGCTCCTGTGTGTCTAGCTTATCGAATCGGACGCAAAACTAATAGTTAATTGTAACGTTCAGGGCCTCCTAATTGACGATGTAACTCCCACATTGCGTCGAGATTCAATACATCGTCCTCCAGCCGACTTGTCTCGAAGGGTCTATTGCTGCCTCGAGCAACTTATGGTCGTTCTCCTCAGAGTTTAGGTTTTCGAATCCGACGCAAAACTGATAGTTAATTGTAACGTTAAGGTCCTCCTAATGACGATGGAACACTCAAATTGCGTACCGATTCAATACATCGTCCTCCAGCCGACTTGTCTCGATGGGTCTATTGCTGCGTCGGGCACTTTATGGTCGTTCTCCTGTGAGTCTAGATTATCGAATCGGACGCAAAACTTATAGTTAATTGCAACGTTCAGGGCCTCCTAATGACCGCGGAATACCCAAATTGCGTCCCGATTCAATACATCGTCCTCTAGCCGACATGTATCCAAGTTTCTATTGCTGCTTCGGGCACCTTATGCTTGTGCTCCTGTGAGTCTAGATTTTCGAATCGGACAGAAAACTAATTGTTAATTGTAACGTTCAGGGCTTCCTAATGACGACGGGACACTCAAATTGCGTCCCGATTCAATACATCGTCTTCCAGCCGACTTGTCTCCATGGGTTTATTGCTGCCTCGGGCACCTTATTTTCGTTCTCCTTCGAGTCTAGATCATCGAATCGGACGCAAAACTGATAAATAATTGTAACGTTCAGGGCCTCCTAATGACGATGGAACACTCAAACTGCGTCCCGATTCAATACATCGTCCTCCAGCCGACTTGTCTCCATGGGTCTAATGCTGCCTCGGGCACCTATTGGTCGTTCTCCTGTGAGTCTAGATTTTTGAATCGGACGCAAAACAGATAGTTAATTGTAACGTTCAGGGCCTCTTAATGACGATTGAACACTCAAATTGCGTCGAGATTCATTACATCGTCTTCCGGACGACTTGTCTCCAAGAGGAAATTGCTGCCTCGGGCTCATTATAGTCCGTCTTTTTGAGTCTAGATTATCGAATCGGACGCAAAACTGATAGTTAATTGTAACGTTCAGGGCCTCCTAATGACGATGGAACACCCAAATTGCGTCCCGATTCAATACATCGTCCTCCAGCCGACTTGTCTCCAAGGGTCTATTGCTGCTTCGGGCACCTTATGTTCGTGCTCCTGTGAGTCTAGATTTTCGAATCGGACGCAAAACTGATAGTTAATTGTAACGATCAGGGCCTCCTAATGACGATGGAACACTGAAATTGCGTCCCGATTAAATACATCGTCCTCCAGCCGACTTGTCTCCATGGGTCTATTGCTGCCTCGGGCACCTTATGGTCGTTCTCCTGTGAGTCTAGATTATCGAATCGGACGCAAAACTGATAAATATTTGTAACGTTCAGGGCCTCCTAATGACGATGGAACACTCATATTGCGTCGAGATTCATTACAGCGTCCTCCAGCCGACTTGTCTCCAAGGGTCTATTGCTGCCTCGAGCATCATATGTTCGTTCTCCTGTGAGTCTAGATTTCCGAATCGGACGCAAAACTAATTGTTAATAATAACATTCAGTGTCTCCTAATGACGATGGAACAATCAAATTGCGTCCCGATTCAATACATCGTCCCCCAGCCGACATATCTCCATGGGTCTACTGCTGCCTCGGGCCCTTTATGGTCGTTCTCCTGTGAGTCTAGGTTATCGAATCGGACGCACGTTCAGGTCCTCCTAATTACGATGGAACACCCAAATTGCGTCCCGATTCAATACGTCGACCTCCAGCCGACTTGACTCCATGTGTCTATTGCTGCCTCGGGCACCTAATGGTCGTTCTCCTGTGAATCTAGATTATCGAATCGGACGCAAAACTGATAGTTAATTGTAACGTTCAGGGCCTCCTAATGACGATGGAACACTCAAATTGCATCGAGATTCATTACATCGTCCTCCGGAAGACTTGTCTCCAAGAGGAAATTGCTGCCTCGGGCATATTATGGTCCGTCTCCTGTGAGTCTAGATTTTCGAATCGGACGCAAAACTGATAGTTAAATCTAACGTTCATTGCCTCCTATTGACGATGGAACACTCAAATTGCGTCCCGATTCAATACATTGTCCTCCAGCCGACTTGTCTCCATGGGTCTATTGCTGCCTCGGGCACCTTATGGTCGTTCTCCTTTGAGTCTAGATTATAGAATCGGACGCAAAACTGATTCTTAATTGTAACGTTCAGGGCCTCCTAATGACGATGGAACACCCAAATTGCGTCCCGATTCAATACATCGTCCTCCAGCCGACATGTATCCAAGTTTCTATTGCTGCTTCGGGCACCTTATGTTCGTGCTCCTGTGAGTCTAGATTTTCGAATCGGACGCAAAACTGATAGTTAATTGTAACGTTCAGCGCCTGCTAATGACGATGGAACACTCAAATTGCGTCCCGATTCAATACATCGTCCTCCAGCCGACTTGTCTCCAATGGTCTATTGCTGCCTTGGGCACCTTGTGTTCGTGCTCCTGTGAGACTAGATTTTCGAATCGGACGCAAAACTGTTAGTTAATTGTAACGTTCCGGGCCTCCTAATGTCGATGGAACACTAAAATTGCGTCGAGATTCAATACATCGTCCTCCAGCAGACTTGTCTCCATGGTTCTATTGCTGCCTGGGGCACCTTATGGTTGTTCTCCTGTGAGTCTAGATTATCGAGTCGGACGCAAAACTGATAGTTAATAGTAACGTTCAGGGCCTCCTATTGACGATGGAACACTCAAATTGCGTCCCGATTCAATACATCGTCCTCCAGCCGACTTTCTCCATGGGACTATTGCTGCCTCGGGCACCTTATGATCGTTCTCCTGTGAGTCTAGATTTTCGAATCGGACGTAAGCTGATACTTAATTGTATCGTTCAGGATCTCCTAATGACGATGGAACACTCAAACTACCTCCCGATTCAACACATCGTCCTCCTGCCGACTTGTCTCCATGGGTCTATTGCTGCCTCGGGCACCTTATGGTCGTTCTCCTGTGAGTCTAGATTATTGAATCGGACGCAAAACTGATAGTTAATTGTAACGTTCAGGGCCTCCTATTGACGATGGAACACTCAAATTGCCTCCCGATTTAATACATCGTCCTCCAGCCGACTTTCTCCATGGGTCTATTGCTGCCTCGGGCACCTTATGGTCGTTCTCCTGTGAGTCTAGATTATCGAATCGGACGCAAAACTGATAGTTAATTGTAACGTTCAGGGCCTCCTATTGACGATGGAACAATCAAATTGCGTCCCGATTCAAAACATCGTCCTCCAGCCGACTTTCTCCAAGGGTCTATTGCTGCCTCGGTCACCTTATGGTCGATCTCCTGTGAGTCTAGATTTTCGAATCGGACGTAAACTGATACTTAATTGTATCGTTCAGGATCTCCTAATGGCGATGGAACACTCAAACTGCATCCCGATTCAATACATCGGCCTCCAGCCGACTTGTCTCCATGGGTCTATTGCTGCCTCGGGCACCTTATGGTCGTTCTTCTGTGAGTCTAGATTATCGAATCGGACGCAAAACTGATAGTTAATTGTAACGTTCAGGGCCTCCTAATGACGATGGAACACTCATATTGGGTCCCGATTCAATACATCGACCTCCAGCCGACTTGTCTCCAAGAGGAAATTGCTGCCTCGGGCACATTATGGTCCGTCTCCTTTGAGTCTAGATTATCAAATCGGACGCAAAACTGATAGTTAATTGTAACGTTCAGGGCCTCCTAATGACGATGGAACACTCATATTGGGTCCCGATTCAATACATCGACCTCCAGCCGACTTGTCTCCATGGGTATATTGCTGCCTCGGGCACATTATGTTCGTTCTCCTGTGAGTCTAGATTATCGAATCGGACGCAAAACTGATAGTTAATTGTATCGTTCAGGGCCTCCTAATGACGAAGGAACACTCAAATTGCGTCTAGATTTATTACATCGTCCTCCGGAAGACTTGCCTCCAAGAGGAAATAGCTGCCTCGGGCATATTATGGTCCGTCTCCTGTGAGTCTAGATTTCCGAATCGGACGCAAAACTAATTGTTAATTGTAACATTCAGGGTCTCCTAATGACGTTGGAACAATCAAATTGCGTCCCGATACAATACATCGTCCCCCAGCCGACATACCTCCAAGGGTCTACTGCTGCCTCGGGCACTTTATGGTCGTTCTCCTGTGAGTCTAGGTTATCGAATCGGACGCACGTTCAGGGCCTCCTAATGACGATGGAACACCAAAATTGCGTCCCGATTCAATACATCGTCCTCCAGCCGATTTGTATCCAAGTTTCTATTGCTGCTTCGGGCACCTTATGTTCGTGCTCCTCTGAGTCTAGATTTTCGAATCGGACGCAAAACTGATAATTAATTGTAACGTTCAGCGCCTCCTAATGACGATGGAACACTCAAATTGCGTCCCGATTCAATACATCGTCCTCCAGCCGACTTGTCTCCATGGGTCTATTGCTGCCTTGGGCACCTTATGGTCGTTCTCCTGTGAGACTTGATTTTCGAATCCGACGCAAAACTGATAGTTGACTCTAACGTTCAGGGCTCCTAATGACGATGGAACACTCAAATTGCGTCCCGGTTCAATACATCCACCTCCAGCCGACTTGTCTCCATGGGTCTATTGCTGCCTCGGGCACCTTATGGTCGTTCTCCTGTGAGTCTAGATTATCGAATCGGACGCAAAACTGATAGTTAATTATAACGTTCAGGGCCTCCTATTGACGATGGAACACTCAAATTGCGTCCCGATTCAATACATCGTCCTCCAGCCGACTTTCTCCATGGGTCTATTGCTCCCTCGGGCACCTTATTGTCGTTCTCCTGTGAGTCTAGATTTTCGAATCGGACGTAAACTGATACTTAATTGTATCGTTCAGGATCTCCTAATGACGATGGAACACTCAAATTGCGTCGAGGTTCAATACATCGTCCTCCAGCCGACTTGTCTCCAAGGGTCTATTGCTGCCTTGGGCACCTTATGTTCGTGCTCATGTGAGACTAGATTTTCGAATCGGACGCAAAACTGTTAGTTAATTGTAACATTCAGGGCCTCCTAATGTCGATGGAACACTAAAATTGTGTCGAGATTCAATACATCGTCCTCCAGCCGACTTGTCTCCATGGGTCTATTGCTGCCTCGGGCACCTTATGGTCGTTCTCCTGTGAGTCTAGATTATCGAGTCGGACGCAAAACTGATAGTTAATTGTAACGTTCAGGGCCTCCTATTGACGATGGAACACTCAAATTGCGTCCCGATTCAATACATCGTCCTCCAGCCGACTTTCTCCATGGGTCTATTGCTGCCTCGGGCACCTTATGGTCGTTCTCCTGTGAGTCTAGATTTTCGAATCGGACGTAAACTGATACTTAATTGTATCGTTCAGGATCTCATAATGACGATGGAACACTCAAACTGCCTCCCGATTCAATACATCGTCCTCCAGCCGACTTGTCTCCATGGGTTTATTGCTGCTTGGGCTCCTTATGGTCGTTCTTCAGTGAGTCTAGATTATCGAATCGGACGCAAAACTGATAGTTAATTGTAACGTTCAGGGCCTCCTAATGACGATGGAACACTCAAATTGCCTCGAGATTCCCTACATCGTCCTCCGGACAACTTGTCTCCAAGAGGAAATTGCTGCCTAGGGCACATTATGGTCCGTCTCCTTTGAGTCTAGATTATCGAATCGGACGCAAAACTGATTGTTAATTGTAACGTTCAGGGCCTCCTAATGACGATGGAACACCCAAATTGCGTCCCGATTCAATACATCGTCCTGCAGCCGACTTGTCTCCAAGGGTCTAATGCTGCCTCGGGCGCCTTATGGTCGTTCTCCTTTGAGCCTAGATTTTTTAATCGGACGTAAACTGATACTTAATTGTATCGTTCAGGATCTCCTAATGACGATGGAACACTCAAACTGCCTCCCGATTCAATACATCGTCCACCAGCCGACTTGTCTCCATGGGTTTATTGCTGCTTGGGCTCCTTATGGTCGTTCTTCTGTGAGTCTAGATTATCGAATCGGACGCAAAACTGATAGTTAATTGTAACGTTCAGGGCCTCCTAATGACGATGGAACACTCAAATTGCCTCGAGATTCATTACATCGTCCTCCGGACAACTTGTCTCCAAGAGGAAATTGCTGCCTCGGGCACATTATGGTCCGTCTCCTTTGATTCTAGATTATCGAATCGGACGCAAAACTGATTATTAATTGTAATGTTCAGGGCCTCCTAATGACGATGGAACACCCAAATTGCGTCCCGATTCAATACATCGTCCTGCAACCGACTTGTCTCCAAGGGTCTATTGCTGCCTCGGGCACCTTATGTTCGTGCTCCTGTGAGACTACATTTTCGAATCGGACGCAAAACTGATAGTTAATTGTAATGTTCAGGGCCTCCTAATGTCGATGGAACACTCAAATTGCGTCCCGATTCAATACATCGTCCTCCAGCCGACTTGTCTCCATGGGTCTATTGCTGCCTCGGGCACCTTATTGTCGTTCTCCTGTGAGTCTAGATTATCGAGTCGGACGCAAAACTGATAGTTACTTGTAACGTTCAGGGCCTCCTAATGACGATGGAACACTCAAATTGCCTCGAGATTCAATACATCGTCCTCCGGACAACTTGTCTCCAAGAGGAAATTGCTGCCTCGGGCACATTATGGTCCGTCTCCTTTGAGTCTAGGTTATCGAATCGGACGCAAAACTGATTGTTAAATGTAACGTTCAGGGCCTCCTAATGACGATGGAACACCCAAATTGCGTCCCGATTCAATACATCGTCCTGCAGCCGACTTGTCTCCAAGGGTCTATTGCTGCCTCGGGCACCTTATGTTCGTGCTCCTGTGAGACTACATTTTCGAATCGGACGCAAAACTGATAGTTATTTGTAATGTTCAGGGTCTCCTAATGTCGATGGAACACTCAATTTGCGTCCCGATTCAATACATCGTCCTCCAGCCGACTTGTTTCCATGGGTCTATTGCTGCCTCGGGCACCTTATGGTCGTTCTCCTGTGAGTTTAGATTATCGAGTCGGACGCAAAACTGATAGTTAATTGTAACGTTCAGGGCCTCCTATTGACGATGGAACACTCAAATTGCGTCCCGATTCAATACATCGTCCTCTAGCCGACTTTCCCCATGGGTCTATTGCTGCCTCGGGCACCTTATGATCGTTCTCCTGTGAATCTAGATTTTCGAATCGGACGTAAACTGATACTTAATTGTATCGTTCAGGATCTCCTAATGACGATGGAACACTCAAACTGCCTCCCGATTCAATACATCGTCCTCCAGCCGACTTGTCTCCATGGGTTTATTGCTGCTTGGGCTCCTTATGGTCGTTCTTCTGTGAGTCTAGATTATCGAATCGGACGCAAAGCTGATAGTTAATTGTAACGTTCAGGGCCTCCTAATGTCGATGGAACACTAAAATTGCGTCGAGATTCAATACATCGTCCTCCAGCCGACTTGTCTCCATGGGTCTATTGCTGCGTCGGGCACCTTATGGTCGTTCTCCTGTGAGTCTAGATTATCGAGTCGGACGCAAAACTGATAGTTAATTGTAACGTTCAGGGCCTCCTATTGACGATGGAACACTCAAATTGCGTCCCGATTCAATACATCGTCCTCCAGCCGACTTTCTCCATGGGTCTATTGCTGCCTCGGGCACCTTATGGTCGTTCTCCTGTGAGTCTAGATTTTCGAATCGGACGTTAACTGATACTTAATTGTATCGTTCAGGATCTCCTAATGACGATGGAACACTCAAACTGCCTCCCGATTCGATACATCGTCCTCCAGCCGATTTGTCTCCATGGGTTTAATGCTGCTTGGGCTCCTTATGGTCGTTCTTCTGTGAGTCTATATTATCGAATCGGACGCTAAACTGATAGTTAATTATAACGTTCAGGGCCTCCTAATGACGATGGAACACTCAAATTGCCTCGAGATTCATTACATCGTCCTCCGGACAACTTGTCTCCAAGAGGAAATTGCTGCCTCGGGCACATTATGGTCCGTCTCCTTTGAGCCTAGATTATCGAATCGGACGCAAAACTGATTGTTAATTGTAACGTTCAGGGCCTCCTAATGACGATGGAACACCCAAATTGCGTCCCGATTCAGTACATCGTCCTGCAGCCGACTTGTCTCCAAGGGTCTAATGCTGCCTCGGGCACCTTATGTTCGTGCTCCTGTGAGACAACATTTTCGAATCGGACGCAAGACTGATAGTTAATTGTAATGTTCAGGGCCTCCTAATGTCGATGGAACACTCAAATTGCGTCCCGATTCAATACATCGTCCTCCAGCCAACTTGTCTCCATGGGTCTATTGCTGCGTCGGGCACCTTATGGTCGTTCTCCTGTCAGTTTAGATTATCGAATCGGACGCAAAACTGATAGGTAATTGTAACTTTCAGGGCTTACTAATGACGATGGAACACTAATATTGCGTAACGATTCAATACATCGACCTCCAGCCAACTTGTCTCCATGGGTCTATTGCTGCCTCGGGCACCTTATGGTCGTTCTCCTGTGAGTCTAGATTATCGAATCGGACGCAAACCTGATAGTTAATTGTAACGTTCAGGTCCTCCTATTGACGACTGAAACACTCAAATTGCGTCCCGATTCAATACATCGTCCTCCAGCTGACTTTCTCCATGGGTCTATTGCTGCCTCGGGCACCTTATGGTCGTTCTCCTGTGAGTCTAGATTTTCGAATCGGACGTAAACTGATACTTAATTGTATCGTTCAGGATCTCCGAATGACGATGGAACACTCAAACTGCCTCCCGATTCAATACAGCGTCCTCCAGCCGACTTGTCTCCATGGGTCTATTGCTGCCTCGGGCTCCTTATGGTCGTTCTTCTGTGAGTCTAGATTATCGAATCGGACGCAAAACTGATAGTTAATTGTAACGTTCAGGGCCTCCTAATGACGATGCAACACTCAAATTGCGTCGAGGTTTAATACATCGTCCTCCAGCCGACTTGTCTCCATGGGTCTATTGCTGCCTCGGGCACCTTATGGTCGTTCTCCTGTGAGTATAGATTATCGAATCGGACGCAAAACTGATTGTTAATTGTAACGTTCAGGGCTTCCTCATGACGATTGAACACCCAAATTGCGTCCCGATTCAATACATCGTCCTCCAGCCGATTTGCCTCCAAGGGTCTATTGCTGCCTCGGACAACTTATGTTCGTGCTCCTGTGAGACTAATTTTCAAATCGGACGCAAAACTGTTAGATAATTGTAACGTTCAGGGCCTCCTAATGTCGATGGAACACTCAAATTGCGTCCCGATTCAATACATCGTCCTCCAGCCGACTGTCTCCATGGGTCTATTGCTGCCTCGGGCACCTTATGGTCGTTCTCCTGTGAGTCTAGATTAACGAATCGGACGCAATACTGATAGTTAATTGGAACGTTCAGGGCCTCCAAATGGCGATGGAACAGTCAAAATGCGTCGAGATTCAATACCTCGTCCTTCAGCCGACTTGTCTCCATGGGTCTATTGCTGCCTCGGGCACCTTATAGTCGTTCTCCTGTGAGTCTAGATTATCGAATCGGACGCAAAACTGATAGTTAATTGTAACGTTCAGGGCCTCCTATTGACGATGGAACACTCAAATTGCGTCCCGATTCAATACATCGTCCTCCAGCCGACTTTCTCCATGGGTCTGTTGCTGCCTCGGGCACCTTATGGTCGTTCTCCTGTGAGTCTAGATTTTCGAATCGGACGTAAACTGATACTTAATTGTTACGTTCAGGATCTCCGAATGACGATGGAACACTCAAACTGCCTCCCGATTCAATACAGCGTCCTCCAGCCGACTTGTCTCCATGGGTCTATTGCTGCCTCGGGCACCTTATGGTCGTTCTCCTGTGAGTATAGATTATCGAATTGGACGCAAAACTGATTGTTAATTGTAACGTTCAGGGCTTCCTCATGACGATTGAACACCCAAATTGCGTCCCGATTCAATACATCGTCCTGCAGCCGATTTGCCTCCAAGGGTCTATTGCTGCTTCGGGCACCTTATGTTCGTGCTCCTGTGAGACTAATTTTCAAATCGGACGCAAAACTGTTAGTTAATTGCAACGTTCAGGGCCTCCTAATGTCGATGGAACACTCAAATTGCGTCCCGATTCAATACATCGTCCTCCAGCCGACTGTCTCCATGGGTCTATTGCTGCCTCGGGCACCTTATGGTCGTTCTCCTGTGAGTCTAGATTATCGAATCGGACGCAAAACTGATAGTTAATTGTAACGTTCAGGTCCTCCTAATGACGATGGAACACTCAAATTGCGTCAAGATTCAATACATCGTCCTCCAGCCGACTTTCTCCATGGGTCTATTGCTGCCTCGTGCACCTTATTGTCGTTCTCCTGTGAGACTAGATTATTGAATCGAACGCAAAAGTGATAGTTAATTGTACCGTTCAGGGCCTCCTAATGACGATGGAACACTCAAATTGCGTCGAGATTGATTAGAACTTCCTCCGTCCGACTTGTGTCCAAGAGGAAATTGCTACCTCGGGCACATTATGGTCCGACTCTTGTGAGTCTAGATTTTTGAATCGGACGCAAAACTGATAGTTAATTGTAACGTTCAGGGCCTCCTAATGACGATGGAACACTCAAAATGCGTCCAGATTCAATACATCGTCCTCCAGCCGACTTGTCTCCATGGGTCTATTGCTGCCTCGGGCACATTATGGTCGTTCTCCTGTGAGTCTAGATTATCGAATCGGACGCAATACTGATAGTCAATTGGAACGTTCAGGGCCTCCAAATGGCGATGGAACACTCAAAATGCGTCGAGATTCAATACCTCGTCCTTCAGCCGACTTGTCTCCATGGGTCTATTGCTGCCTCGGGCACCTTATGGTCGTTCTCCTGTGAGTCTAGATTATCGAATCGGACGCAAAACTGATAGTTAATTGTAACGTTCAGGGCCTCCTATTGACGATGGAACTCTCAAATTGCGTCCCGATTCAATACATCGTCCTCCAGCCGACTTTCTCCATGGGTCTATTGCTGCCTCGGGCACCTTATGGTCGTTCTCCTGTGAGTCTAGATTTTCGAATCGGACGTAAACTGATACTTAATTGTATCGTTCAGGATCTCCGAATGACGATGGAACGCTCAAACTGCCTCCCGATTCAATACATCGTCATCCAGCCGACTTGTCTCCATGGGTCTATTGCTGCCTCGGGCTCCTTATGGTCGTTCTTCTGTGAGTCTAGATTATCGAATCGGACGCAAAACTGATAGTTAATTGTAACGATCAGGGCCTCCTAATGACGATGGAACACTCAAATTGCGTCGAGGTTCAATACATCGTCCTCCAGCCGACTTGTCTCCATGGGTCTATTGCTGCCTCGGGCACATTATGGTCCGTCTCCTTTGAGTCTAGATTATCGAATCAGACGCAAAACTGATTGTTAATTGTAACGTTCAGGGCCTCCTAATGACGATGGAACACTCAAATTGCCTCGAGATTCATTACATCGTCCTCCGGACAACTTGTCTCCAAGAGGAAATTGCTGCCTCGGGCATATTATGGTCCGTCTCCTTTGAGTCTAGATTATCGAATCGGACGCAAAAGTGATAGTTAATTGTAACGTTCAGGGCCTCCTAATGACGATGGAACACTCAAAATGCGTCGAGATTCAATACATCGTCCTCCAGCCGACTTGTCTCCATGGGTCTGTTGCTGCCTCGGGCACCTTATGGTCGTTCTCCTGTGAGTCTAGATTATCGAATCGGACGCAAACCTGATAGTTAATTGTAACGTTCAGGTCCTCCTATTGACGATTGAAACACTCAAATTGCGTCCCGATTCAATACATCGTCCTCCAGCCGACTTTCTCCATGGGTCTATTGCTGCCTCGGGCACCTTATGGTCGTTCTCCTGTGAGTCTAGATTTTCGAATCGGACGTAAACTGATACTTAATTGTATCGTTCAGGATCTCCGAATGACGATGGAACACTCAAACTGCCTCCCGATTCAATACAGCGTCCTCCAGCCGACTTGTCTCCATGGGTCTATTGCTGCCTCGGGCTCCTTATGGTCGTTCTTCTGTGAGTCTAGATTATCGAATCGGACGCAAAACTGATAGTTAATTGTAACGTTCAGGGTCTCCCAATGACGATGCAACACTCAAATTGCGTCGAGGTTCAATACATCGTCCTCCAGCCAACTTGTCTCCATGGGTCTATTATTGCCTCGGGCACCTTATGGTCGTTCTCCTGTGAGTATAGATTATCGAATCGGACGCAAAACTTATAGTTAATTGTAACGTTCAGGGCCTCCTAATGACGATGGAACACTCAAATTGCGTCGAGGTTCAATACATCGTCCTCCAGCCGACTTGTCTCCATGGGTCTATTGCTGCCTCGGGCACCTTATGGTCGTTCTCCTGTGAGTATAGATTATCGAATCGGACGCAAAACTGATTGTTAATTGTAACGTTCAGGGCTTCCTCATGACGATTGAACACCCAAATTGCGTCCCGATTCAATACATCGTCCTCCAGCCGATTTGCCTCCAAGGGTCTATTGCTGCCTCGGGCAACTTATGTTCGTGCTCCTGTGAGACTAATTTTCAAATCGGACGCAAAACTGTTAGTTAATTGTAACGTTCAGGGCCTCCTAATGTCGATGGAACACTCAAATTGCGTCCCGATTCAATACATCGTCCTCCAGCCGACTGTCTCCATGGGTCTATTGCTGCCTCGGGCACCTTATGGTCGTTCTCCTGTGAGTCTAGATTATCGAATCGGACGCAATACTGATAGTTAATTCGAACGTTCAGGGCCTCCAAATGGCGATGGAACACCCAAAATGCGTCGAGATTCAATACCTCGTCCTTCAGCCGACTTGTCTCCATGGGTCTATTGCTGCCTCGTGCACCTTATTGTCGTTCTCCTGTGAGACTAGATTATTGAATCGAACGCAAAAGTGATAGTTAATTGTACCGTTCAGGGCCTCCTAATGACGATGGAACACTCAAATTGCGTCGAGATTGATTAGAACTTCCTCCGTCCGACTTGTGTCCAAGAGGAAATTGCTACCTCGGGCACATTATGGTCCGACTCTTGTGAGTCTAGATTTTTGAATCGGACGCAAAACTGATAGTTAATTGTAACGTTCAGGGCCTCCTAATGACGATGGAACACTCAAAATGCGTCCAGATTCATCACATCGTCCTCCAGCCGACTTGTCTCCATGGGTCTATTGCTGCCTCGGGCACCTTATGGTCGTTCTCCTGTGAGTCTAGATTATCGAATCGGACGCAATACTGATAGTCAATTGGAACGTTCAGGGCCTCCAAATGGCGATGGAACACTCATATTGCGTCGAGATTCAATACCTCGTCCTTCAGCCGACTTGTCTCCATGGGTCTATTGCTGCCTCGGGCACCTTATGGTCGTTCTCCTGTGAGTCTAGATTATCGAATCGGACGCAAAACTGATAGTTAATTGTAACGTTCAGGGCCTCCTATTGACGATGGAACACTCAAATTGCGTCCCGATTCAATACATCGTCCTCCAGCCGACTTTCTCCATGGGTCTATTGCTGCCTCGGGCACCTTATGGTCGTTCTCCTGTGAGTCTAGATTTTCGTATCGGACGTAAACTGATACTTAATTGTATCGTTCAGGATCTCCGAATGACGATGGAACGCTCAAACTGCCTCCCGATTCAATACATCGTCCTCCAGCCGACTTGTCTCCATGGGTCTATTGCTGCCTCGGGCTCCTTATGGTCGTTCTTCTGTGAGTCTAGATTATCGAATCGGACGCAAAACTGATAGTTAATTGTAACGATCAGGGCCTCCTAATGACGATGGAACACTCAAATTGCGTCGAGGTTCAATACATCGTCCTCCAGCCGACTTGTCTCCATGGGTCTATTGCTGCCTCGGGCACATTATGGTCCGTCTCCTTTGAGTCTAGATTATCGAATCGGACGCAAAACTGATTGTTAATTGTAACGTTCAGGGCCTCCTAATGACGATGGAACACTCAAATTATCTCGAGATTCATTATATCGTCCTCCGGACAACTTGTCTCCAAGAGGAAATTGCTGCCTCGGGCACATTATGGTCCGTCTCCTTTGAGTCTAGATTATCGAATCGGACGCAAAACTGATTGTTAATTGTAACGTTCAGGGCCTCCTAATGACGCTGGACTACTCAAATTGCGTCCCAATTCAATACATCGTCCTCCAGCCGACTTGTCTCCATGGGTCTATTGCTGCGTCGGGCACCTTGTGGTCGTTCTCCTGTCAGTTTAGATTATCGAATCGGACGCAAAACCGATAGGTAATTGTAACTTTCAGGGCTTCCTAATGACGATGGAACACTAATATTGCGTCCCGATTCAATACATTGACCTCCAGCCAACTTGTCTCCATGGGTCTATTGCTGCCTCGCCCACCTTATGTACGTTCTCCTGTAAATCTAGATTATCGTATCGGACGCAAAACTGATAGTAAATTGTAACGGCAGGGCCTCCTAATGACGATGGAACACTCAAATTGAGTCCCGATTCAATACATCGTCCTCCAGCCGACTATCTCCATGGGTCTATTGCTGCCTCGGGCACCTTATGGTCGTTCTCCTGGGAGTCTAGATTATCGAATTGGACGCAAAACTGATAGTTAATTGTAATGTTCAGGGCCTCCTAATGACGATGGAACACTCAAATTGCCTCGAGATTCATTACATCGTCCTCCTGACAACTTGTCTCCAAGAGGAAATTGCTGCCTCGGGCACATTATGGTCCGTCTCCTTTGAGTCTAGATTATCGAATCGGACACAAAAGTGACAGTTAATTGTAACTTTCAGGGCCTCCTAATGACGATGGAACACTCAAAATGCGTCGAGATTCAATACATCGTCCTCCAGCCGACTTGTTTCCATGGGTCTATTGCTGCCTCGGGCACCTTGTGGTCGTTCTCCTGTGAGTCTAGACTATCGAATCGGACGCAAACCTGAGAGTTAATTGTAACGTTCAGGTCCTCCTATTGACGATGGAACACTCAAATTGCGTCCCGATTCAATACATCGTCCTCCAGCCGACTTTCTCCATGGGTCTATTGCTGCCTCGGGCACCTTATGGTCGTTCTCCTGTGAGTCTAGATTTTCGAATCGGACGTAAACTGATACTTAATTGTATCGTTCAGGATCTCCGAATGACGATGGAACACTCAAACTGCCTCCCGATTCAATACGGCGTCCTCCAGCCGACTTGTCTCCATGGGTCTATTGCTGCCTCGGGCTCCTTATGGTCGTTCTTCTGTGAGTCTAGATTATCGAATCCGACGCAAAACTGATAGTTAATTGTAACGTTCAGGGCCTCCTAATGACGATGCAACACTCAAATTGCGTCGAGGTTCAATACATCGTCCTCCAGCCGACTTGTCTCCATGGGTCTATTGCTGCTTTGGGCACCTTATGGTCGTTCTCCTGTGAGTATAGATTATCGAATCGGACGCAAAACTGATTGTTAATTGTAACGTTCAGGGCTTCCTCATGACGATTGAACACCCAAATTGCGTCCCGATTCAATACATCGTCCTCCAGTTGACTTTCTCCAAGGGTCTATTGCTGCCTCGGGCACCTTATGTTCGTGCTCCTGTGAGACTACATTTTCGAATTGGACGCAAAACTGATAGTTAATTGTAATGTTCAGGGCCTCCTAATGTCGATGGAACACTCAAATTGCGTCCCGATTCAATACATCGTCCTCCAGCCGACTTGTCTCCATGGGTCTATTGCTGCCTCGGGCACCTTATTGTCGTTCTCCTGTGAGTCTAGATTATCGAATCGGACGCAATACTGATAAATAATTGTAACGTTCAGGGCCTCCTAATGACGATGGAACACTCAAATTGCGTCCCGATTCAATACATCGTCCTCCAGCCGACTTGTCTCCATGGGTCTATTGCTGCGTCGGGCACCTTATGGTCGTTCTCCTGTCAGTTTAGATTATCGAATCGGACGCAAAACTGATAGGTATTGTAACTTTCAGGGCTTACTAATGACGATGGAACACTCAAATTGCGCCGAGATCCATTACACCGCCCTCCGGACAACTTGTCACCAACAGGAAATTGCTGCCTCGGGCAAATTATGGTCCGTCTCCTTTGAGTCTAGATTATCGAATTGGACGCAAAACTGATAGTTAATTGTAATGTTCAGGGCCTCCTAATGTCGATGGAACACTCAAATTGCGTCCCGATTCAATACATCGTCCTCCAGCCGACTTGTCTCCATTGGTCTATTGCTCCTTTGGGCACCTTGTGGTCGTTCTCCTGTGAGTGTAGATTATCGAATCGGACGCAAAACTGATAGTTAATTGTAACTTTCAGGGCCTCCCCATGACGATGGAACACCCAAATTGCGCCCCGATTCAATACATCGTCCTCCAGCCGACTTGCCTCCAAGGGTCTATTGCTGCCTCGGTCACCTTATGTTCGTGCTGCTGTGAGACTAGATTTTCGAATCCGACGGAAAACTGATAGTTAACTCTAACGTTCAGGGCCTCCTACTGACGATGGAACACTCAAATTGCGTCGAGATTCAATACATCGTCCTCCAGCCGACTTGTCTCCATGGGTCTATTGCTGCCTCGGGCACCTTATGGTCGTTCTCCTGTGAGTCTAGATTATCGAATCGGACGCAAAACTGATAGTTAATTGTAACGTTCAGGGCCTCCTATTGACGATGGAACACTCAAATTGTGTCGCGATTCAATACATCGTCCTCCAGCCGACTTTCTCCATGGGTCTATTGTTGCCACGGGCACCTTATGGTCGTTCTCCTGTGAGTCTAGACTTTCGAATCGGACGTAAAATGATACTTAATTGTAACGTTCAAGATCTCCTAATGACGATGGAACACTCAACCTGCCTCCCGATTCAATACATCGTCCTCCAGCCGACTTGTCTCCATGGGTCTATTGCTTCCTCGGGCTCCTTATGGTCGTTCTTCTGTGAGTCTAGATTATCGAATCGGACGCAAAACTGATAGTTAATTGTAACGTTCAGGGCCTCCTAATGACGATGGAAAACTCAAATTGCCTCGAGATTCATTACTCCGTCCTCCGGAAACTTGTCTCCAAGAGGAAATTGCTGCCTCGGGCAAATTATGGTCCGTCTCCTTTGAGTCTAGATTATCGAATCGGACGCATAACTGATAGTTAATTGTAACGTTCAGGGCCTCCTAATGTCGATGGAACACTCAAATTGCGTCCCGATTCAATACATCGTCCTCCAGCCGACTATTCTCCATGGGTCTATTGCTGCCTCGGGCACCATATGGTCGTTCTCCTGTGAGAGTAGATTTTGAATCCGACGCAAAACTGATAGTTAACTCTAACGTTCAGGGCCTCCTACTGACAATGGAACACTCAAATTGCGTCGAGATTCAATACTACGTCCTCCAGCCGACTGGTGTCCATGGGTCTATTGCTGCCTCGGGCACCTTATGGTCGTTCTCCTGTGAGTCTAGATTATCGAATCGGACGCAAAACTGATAGTTAATTGTAACGTTCGGGGCCTCCTATTGACGATGGAACACTCAAATTGCGTCCGGATTCAATACATCGTCCTCCAACCGACTTGTCTCCATGGGTCTATTGCTCCCTCGGGGACCTTATTGTCGTTCTCCGGTGAGTCTAGATTATCGAGACGGACGCAAAACTGATAGTTAATTGTAGCGTTCAGGGCCTTCTAATAACGATGGAACACTCAAATTGCGTCCCGACTCAATACATCGTCCCCCAGCCGACTTTCTCCATGGGTCTATTGCTGCCTCGGGCACCTTATTGTCGTTCTCCTGTGAGTCTAGATTATCGAATCGGACACAAAACTGATAGTTAATTGTAACGTTCAGCGCCTCCTAATGACGATGGAACACACTAATTGCGTCCCGATTGAATTCATCGTCCTCCAGCCTACTTATCTCCATGGGGCTATTGCTGCCTCCGGCACCTATTGGTCGTTCTCATGTGAGTCTAGATTTTCGAATCGGACGCAAAAATGATAGTTAATTGTAATGTTCAGGGCCTCCTAATGACGATGGTACACACAAATTGCCTCCCGATTCAATACATCGTCCTCCAGCCGACTTGTCTCCATGGGGCTATTGCTGCTTCGGGCACCTTATGGTCGTTCTCCTGTGACTCTAGATTATCGAATCGGACGCAAAACTGATAGTTAATTGTAACGTTCAGGGCCTCCTAATGACGATGGAACACTCAAAATGCGTTCAGATTCAATACATCGTCCTCCAGCCGACTTGTCTCCATGGGTCTATTGCTGCCTCCGGCACCTATTGGTCGTTCTCCTGTGAGTCTAGTGTATCGAATGGGACGCAAAACTGTTAGTTAATTGTAATGTTCAGACCCTCCTAATGACGATGGAACACTCATATTGCGACCCGATTCAATACATCGTCCTCCAGCCGACTTGCCTCCAAGGTTCTAATGCTGCCTTGGGCAACTTATGGTCGTTCTCCTGTAAGTCTAGATTATCGAATCGAACGCAAAACTGATAGTCAATTGTAACGTTAAGGGCCTCCTAATGACGATGGAACACTCAAATTGCGTCGAGATTCAATACATAGTCCTCCAGCCGACTTTTTTCCAATGGTCTATTCCTGCCTGAGCACCTTATGTTCGTTCTCCTGTGAGACCAAATTTTCGAATGCGACGCAAAACTGACATTTAATTCTAACGTTCCGAAACTGCTAACAACGATGGGACACACAAATTCCGTCCCGATTCAATACATCAACCTCAAGCCGACTTGTCTCCATGGTTCTATTGCTGCCTCAGGCACCTTATGGTCGTTCCCTGTGAATGTAGATTATCGAATCGGACGCAAAACTGAAAGTTAATTGAAACGTTCAGGGCCCCAAATGACGGTGGAACACTCAAATTGCGTCCCGATTCAATACATCGTCCTCCAGCCGACTTGTCTCCATGGGACTATTGCTACCTCGGGCACCTTATGGTCGTTCTCCTGTGAGTCTAGATTATCGAATCGGACGCAAAACTGATAGTTAATTGTAACGTTCACGGCCCCCTAATGACGATGGGACACCCAAATTGCGACCTGATTCAATATATCGTCCTCCAGCCGACTTGTCTCCATGGGTCTATTGCTGCCTCGGGCACCTTGTGGTCGTTCTCCAGTAAGACTAGAATATCAAATCGGACGCAAAACTGATAGTTAATTGTAACGTACAGGGCCTACTAATGACGGTGGAACACTCAAATTGCGTCGAGATTCATTACATCGTCCTCCGGCCGACTTGTTATATGGGCCAATTGCTGCCTCGGGCACCTTGTGGTTGTTCTCCAATGAGTCTAGATTATCGAATCGGATGCAAAACTGATTGTTAATTGTAACGTACAGTGCCTCCTAATGACGATGGAACACTCAAATTGTTCGTTCTCCTGTGAGACTAAATTTTCGAATGCGACGCAAAACTGACATTTAATTCTAACGTTCCGAACCTGCTAACGACTATGGAACACACAAATTACGGCCCGATTCAATACATCATCCTCAAGCCGACTTGTCTCCATGGGTCTATTGCTGCCTCGGGCACCTTATGGTCGTTCCCTGTGAGTCTAGATTATCGAATCGGACGCAAAACTGATAGTTAATTGTAACGTTCAGGGCCCTTTAATGACGATGGAACACTCAAATTGCGACCCGATTCAATACATCGTCATCCAGCCGACTTGTCTCCATGGGTCTATTGTTGCCTCGGGCACCTTATGGTCGTTCCCTGTGTGTCTAGATTATCGAATCGGACGCAAATTTGATAGATAATTGTAACGTTCAGGGCCTCCTAATGACGATGAAACACTCAAATTGCGTCGCGATTCAATACATCGTCCTCCAGTCGCCTTGTCTCCAATGGTTTAATGCCGGCTCGGGCACATTATGGTCCGTCTCCTGTGAGTCTAGATTTCGAATCGGACGCAAAACTGATAGTTAATTGCAACGTTCAGGGCCTCCTAATGACGATGGAACACCCAAATTGCGTCCCGATTCGATACATCGTCCTCCAGCCGACTTGTCTCCATGGGTCTATTACTGCCTCGGTCACCTTATAGTCGTTATCCTGTGAGTCTAGAGTATCGAATGGGACGCAAAACTGTTAGTTAATTGTAATGTTCAGACCCTCCTAATGACGATGGAACACTCGTATTTCGACCCGATTCAATACATCGTCCTCCAGCCGACTTGCCTCCAAGGTTCTAATGCTGCCTTGATCAACTTATGGTCGTTCTCCTGTAAGTCTAGATTATCGAATCGAACGCAAAACTGATAGTCAATTGTAACGTTCAGGGCCTCCTAATGACGATGGAACACTCAAATTGCGTCGAGATTCAGTACATAGTCCTCCAGCCGACTTCTTTCCAATGGTCTATTGCTGCCTGAGGCACCTTATGTTCGTTCTCTTGTGAGACTAAATTTCGAATGCAACGCAAAACTGACATTTAATTCTAACGTTCCGAACCTGCTAACGACGATGGGACACACAAATTCCGTCCCGATTCAATACATCATCCTCAAGCCGACTTGTCTCCATGGGTCTATTGTTGCCTCAGGCACCTTATGGTCGTTCCCTGTGAATCTAGATTATCGAATCGGACGCAAAACTGAAAGTTAATTGTAACGTTCACGGCCCCCTAATGACGATGGAACACTCAAATTGCGTCCCGATTCAATACATCGTCCTCCAGCCGACTTGTCTCCATGGGACTATTGCTACCTCGGGCACCTTATGGTCGTTCTCCTGTGAGTCTAGATTTTCGAATCGGACGCAAAACTGATAGTTAATTGTAACGTTCAGGGCCCTTTAATGACGATGGAACACTCAAATTGCGACCCGATTCAATACATCGTCCTCCAGCCGACTTGTCTCCATGGGTCTATTGCTGCCTCGGGCACCTTATGGTCGTTCTCCTGTAAGACTAGAATATCAATTCGGACGCAAAACTGATAGTTAATTGTAACGTACAGGGCCTACTAATGACGATGGAACACTCAAATTGCGTCGAGATTCATTACATCGTCCTCCGGCCGACTTGTTAAATGGGTCAATTGCTGCCTCGGGCACCTTGTGGTTGTTCACCAATGAGTCTAGATTACCGAATCGGACGCAAAACTGATTGTTAATTGTAACGTACAGGGCCTCCTAATGACGATGGAACACTCAAATTGCGTCGAGATTCATTACATCGTCCTCCGGCCGACTTGTCTCCAAGAGGAAATTGCTGCCTCGGGAACATTATGGTCCGTCTCCTGTGAGTCTAGATTTTAGAATCGGACGCAAAACTGATAGTTAATTGTAATTTTCATGGCCTCTTAATGACGACGTAACTCTCACATTGCGTCGAGATTCAATACATAGTCCTCCAGCCGACTTGTCTCCATGGGTCTATTGCTGCCTCGAGCATCTTATGGTCGATCTCCTGTGAGTCTAGAATTGCGAATCCGACGCAAATCTGATAGTTAATTGTATAGTTCAAGGCCTCCTAATGACGATGGAACAGTCACATTGCGTCGAGATTCAATACATCGTCCTCCAGCCGACTTGTCTCCAAGAGTCTATTGCTGCCTCGGGCACCTTATGGTCGTTCTCCTGAGAGTCTAAATTTTCGAATCCGACGCAATACTGACAATTAATTCTAATTTTCCGACCCTGCGAACCAGGATGTAACACAAAAATTGCGCCCGCATCTCGTGGTCGTGCGGTAGCGTTCTCGCTTCCCACGCCCGCGTTCCCGGGTTCGATTCCCGGCGGGGTCAGGGATTTTCTCTGTCTCGTGATGGCTGGGTGTTGTGTGCTGTCCTTAGGTTAGTTAGGTTTAAGTAGTTCTAAGTTCTAGGGGACTTATGACCACAGCAGTTGAGTCCCATAGTGCTCAGAGCCATTTGAACCATTTTTGAACAAAAATTGCGTCGCGATTCAATACATCGTATTCCAGTCGTCTTGTCTCCAAGGGTCTAATGCTGCCTCGGGCACATTATGGTCCGTGTCCTGTGAGTCTAGATTTTCGAATCGGACGCAAAACTGATAGTTAATTGTAACGTTCAGGGCCTACTAATGACGATGGAACACTCAAATCGCGTCGAGATTCAATACATAATCCTCCAGCCGACTTCTTTCCAATGGTCTATTGCTACCTGAGGCACCTTAAGTTCGTTCTCCTGTGAGACTAAATTTTCGAATGCGACGCAAAACTGACATTTAATTCTAACGTTCCGAACCTGCTAACGACGATGGGACACACAAATTCCGTCCCGATTCAATATATCATCCTCAAGCCGACTTGTCTCCATGGGTCTATTGTTGCCTCAGGCACCTTATGGTCGTTCCCTGTGAATCTAGATTATCGAATCGGACGCAAAACTGAAAGTTAATTGTAACGTTCAGGGCCCCCTAATGACGATGGAACACTCATATTTCGACCCGATTCAATACATCGTCCTCCAGCCGACTTGCCTCCAAGGTTCTAATGCTGCCTTGGGCAACTTATGGTCGTTCTCCTGTAAGACTAGAATATCAAATCGGACGCAAAACTGATAGTTAATTGTAACGTACAGGGCCTACTAACGACGATGGAACACTCAAATTGCGTCGAGATTCATTACATCGTCCTCCGGCCGACTTGTTAAATGGGTCAATTGCTGCCTCGGGCACCTTGTGGTTGTTCACCAATGAGTCTAGATTACCGAATCGGACGCAAAACTGATTGTTAATTGTAACGTACAGGGCCTCCTAATGACGATGGAACACTCAAATTGCGTCGAGATTCATTACATCGTCCTCCGGCCGACTTCTCTCCAAGAGGAAATTGCTGCTTCGGGAACGTTATGGTCCGTCTCCTGTGAGTCTAGATTTTAGAATCGGACGCAAAACTGATAGTTAATTGTAGTTTTCATGGCCTCTTAATGACGACGTAACTCTCACATTGCGTCGAGATTCAATACATAGTCCTCCAGCCGACTTGTCTCCATGGGTCTATTGCTGCCTCGAGCATCTTATGGTCGATCTCCTGTGAGTCTAGAATTGCGAATCCGACGCAAAACTGATAGTTACTTGTATAGTTCAAGGCCTCCTAATGACGATGGAACAGTCACATTGCGTCGAGATTCAATACATCGTCCTCCAGCCGACTTGTCTCCAAGGGTCTATTGCTGCCTCGGGCACCTTATGGTCGTTCTCCTGAGAGTCTAGATTTTCGAATCCGACGCAATACTGACATTTAATTCTAATTTTCCGACCCTACGAACCACGATGTAACACAAAAATGGCGCCCGCATCTCGTGGTCGTGCGGTAGCGTTCTCGCTTCCCACGCCCGTGTTCCTGGGTTCGATTCCCGGCGGGGTCAGGTATTTTCTCTGTCTCGTGATGGCTGGGTGTTGTGTGCTGTCCTTAGGTTAGTTAGGTTTAAGTAGTTCTAAGTTCTAGGGGACTTATGACCACAGCAGTTGAGTCCCATAGTGCTCAGAGCCATTTGAACCATTTTTGAACAAAAACTGCGTCGCGATTCAATACATCGTATTCCAGTCGTCTTGTCTCCAAGGGTCTAATGCTGCCTCGGGCACATTATGGTCCGTCTCCTGTGAGTCTAGATTTTCGAATCGGACGCAAAACTGATAGTTAATTGTAACGTTCAGGGCCTACTAATGACGATGGAACACTCAAATTACGTCGAGATTCAATACATAGTCCTCCAGCCGACTTCTTTCCAATGGTCTATTGCTACCTGAGGCACCTTAAGTTCGTTCTCCTGTGAGACTAAATTTTCGAATGCGACGCAAAACTGACATTTAATTCTAACGTTCCGAACCTGCTAACGACGATGGAACACACAAATTGCGGCCCGATTCAATACATCATCCTCAAGCCGACTTGTCTCCATGGGCCTATTGCTGCCTCGGGCACCTTATGGTCGTTCCCTGTGAGTCTAGATTATCGAATCGGACGCAAAACTGATAGTTAATTGTAACGTTCAGGGAATCCTAATGACGATGGAACACTCAAATTGCGTCCCGATTCAATACATCGTCCTCCAGCCGACTTGTCTCCATGGGTCTATTGTTGCCTCGGGCACCTTATGGTCGTTCTCCTGTGAGTCTAGATTATCGAATCGGACGCAAAACTGATAGATAATTGTAACGTTCAGGGCCTCCTAATGACGATGAAACACTCAAATTGCGTCCCGATTCAATGCATCGTAATCCAGCCGACTTGTCTCCAAGTGTCTATTGCTGCCTCGGGCACCTTATGGTCGTTCTCTTGAGCGTCTAGATTTTCGAATCCGACGCAATACTGACAATTAATTCTGATTTTCCGACCCTGCGAACGACGATGTAACACAAAAATTGCGTTGCGATTCAATACATCGTCCGCCAGTCGTCTTGTCTCCAATGGTTTAATGCCGGCTCGGGCACATTATGGTCCGTCTCCTGTGAGTCTAGATTTCGAATCGGACGCAAAACTGATAGTTAATTGTAACGTTCAGGGCCTCCTAATGCCGATGGAACACCCAAATTGCGTCCCGATTCAATACATCGTCCTCCAGCCGACTTTCCTCCAAGGTTCTATTGCTGCCTCGGGCACCTTATGCTCGTTCTCCTGTGAGTCTAGATTATCGAATCGGACGCAAAACTGATAGTTAATTGTAACATTCAACCCCACCTAATGACGATGGAACACTCAAATTTCGTCCCAATTCAGTACATCATCCTCAAGCCGACTTGTCTCCATGGGTCTATTGCTGCCTCGGGCACCTTTTGTTCGTGCTCTTGTGAGTCTAGATTTTCGAATCGGACGCAAAACTGATAGTTAATTGTAACGTTCTGGGCCTCCTAATGACGATGGAACACACAAATTGCTTCGCGATTCAATACATCGTCCTCCAGTTGTCTTGTCTCCAAGGGTCTATTGCTGCCGCAGGCACATCATTTTCCGTCTCCTGTGAGTCTAGATTTTCGTATCGGACGCAAAACTGATAGTTAATTGTTACGTTCAGGGCCTCCTAATGACGATGGAACACTCAAGTTGCGTCGTGATTCATTACATCGTCCTCCAGCCGAATTGTCTCCATGGGTCTATTGCTGCCCTGGGCACCTTATTATCGTTCTCCTGTGAGACTAGATTTATGAATGCGACGCAAAACTGACATTTAATTCTTACGTTCCGACCCTGCTAACGACGATGGAACACACAAATTTCGTCCGATTCAATACATCGTCCTGAAGCCGACTTGTCTCCATGGGTCTATTGCTGCCTCGGGCACCTTATGGTCGTTCTCCTGTGAGTCTAGATTATCGAATCGGACGCAAAACTGATAGTTAATTGTATTGTTCAGCGCCTCCTAATGACGATGGAACACTCAAATTGCATCCCGATTCAATACATCGTCCTCCAACCGACTTGTCTCCATGGGTCTAATGCTGCCTCGGGCACGTATTGGTCGTTCTCCTGTGAGTCTAGATTTTCGAATCGGACGCAAAACTGATAGTTAATTGTAACGTTCAGGGCCTACTAATGACGATGGAACACTGAAATTGCGTCGAGATTCAATACATAGTCCTCCAGCCGACGTCTTTCCAATGGTCTATTGCTACCTGGAGCACCTTAAGTTCGTTCTCCTGTGAGACTAAATTTTCGAATGCGACCCAAAACTGACATTTAATTCTAACGTTCCGAACCTGCTAACGACGATGGAACACACAAATTGCGGCCCGATTCAATACATCATCCTCAAGCCGACTTGTCTCCATGGGTCTATTGCTGCCTCGGGCACCTTATGGTCGTTCTCCTGTAAGACTAGAATATCAAATCGGACGCAAAACTTATAGTTAATTGTAACGTACAGGGCCTACTAATGACGATGGAACACTCAAATTGCGTCGAGGTTCATTACATCGTCCTCCGGCCGACTTGTTAAATGGGTCAATTGCTGCCTCGGGCACCTTGTGGTTGTTCACCAATGAGTCTAGATTATCGAATCGGACGCAAAACTGATTGTCAATTGTAACGTACAGGGCCTCCTAATGACGATGGAACACTCAAATTGCGTCGAGATTCATTACATCGTCCTCCGGCCGACTTCTCTCCAAGAGGAAATTGCTGCCTCGGGAACGTTATGGTCCGTCTCCTGTGAGTCTAGATTTTAGAATCGGACGCAAAACTGATAGTTAATTGTAGTTTTCATGGCCTCTTAATGACGACGTAACTCTCACATTGCGTCGAGATTCAATACATAGTCCTCCAGCCAACTTGTCTCCAAGGGTCTGTTGCTGCCTCGGGCACCTTATGGTCGTTCTCTTGAGCGCCTAGATTTTCGAATCCGACGCAATACTGACAATTAATTCTAATTTTCCGACCCTGCGAACGACGATGTAACACAAAAATTGCGTCGCGATTCAATACATCGTCCTCCAGTCGCCTTGTCTCCAATGGTCTAATGCCGGCTCGGGCACATTATGGTCCTTCTCCTGTGAGTCTAGATTTCGAATCGGACGCAAAACTGATAGTTAATTGTAACGTTCAGAGCCTCCTAATGATGATGGAACACTCAAATTGCGTCCCGATTCAATACATCGTCCTCCAGCCGACTTATCTCCATGGGTCTATTGCTGCCTCGGGCACCTTATGGTCGTTCTCCTGAGAGTCTAGATTTTCGAATCCGACGCAATACTGACATTTAATTCTAATTTTCCGACCCTACGAACCACGATGTAACACAAAAATGGCGCCCGCATCTCGTGGTCGTGCGGTAGCGTTCTCGCTTCCCACGCCCGTGTTCCTGGGTTCGATTCCCGGCGGGGTCAGGGATTTTCTCTGTCTCGTGATGGCTGGGTGTTGTGTGCTGTCCTTAGGTTAGTTAGGTTTAAGTAGTTCTAAGTTCTAGGGGACTTATGACCACAGCAGTTGAGTCCCATAGTGCTCAGAGCCATTTGAACCATTTTTGAACAAAAATTGCGTCGCGATTCAATACATCGTCCTCCAGTCGTCTTGTCTCCAAGGGTCTAATGCTGCCTCGGGCACATTATGGTCCGGCTCCTTGTGAATCTAGATTTTCGAATCGGACGCAAAACTGATAGTTAATTGTAACGTTCAGGGCCTACTAATGACGATGGAACACTCAAATTACGTCGAGATTCAATACATAGTCCTCCAGCCAACTTGTCTCCAAGGGTCTGTTGCTGCCTCGGGCACCTTATGGTCGTTCTCTTGAGCGCCTAGATTTTCGAATCCGACGCAATACTGACAATTAATTCTAATTTTCCGACCCTGCGAACGACGATGTAACACAAAAATTGCGTCGCGATTCAATACATCGTCCTCCAGCCGACTTATCTCCATGGGTCTATTGCTGCGTCGGGCACCTTATGGTCGTCCTCCTGTGAGTCTAGATTATTGAATCGGACGCAAAACTGATAGTTAATTGTAACGTTCCGGGCTTCCTAATGACGATGGAACATTCATATTGCGTCCCGATTCAATACATCGACCTCCAGACGACTTGTCTCCATGGGTCTATTGCTGCCTCGGGCACCTTGTGGTCGTTCTAATGTGAGTCTAAATTATCGAATCGGACGCAAAACTGATAAATATTTGTAACGTTCAGGGCCTCCTGATGACGATGGAACACTCAAATTGCGTCCCGATTCAATACATCGTCCTCCAGCCAACTTGTCTCCATGGGTCTATTGCTGTCCCGGGCACCTTATGGTCGTTCTCCTGTGAGTCTAGATTTTCGAAGCGGACGCCAAACTGATAGTTAATTGTAACGTTCAGGGCCTCCTAATGACGATGTAACTCTCACATTGCGTCGATATTAAATACATCGTCCTCCAGCCAACATGTCTCCAAGGGTCTACTGCTGCCTCGAGCATCTTATGGTCGTTCTCCTGTGAGTCTAGATTTTCGAATCCGACGCAAAACTGATAGTTAACTCTAACGTTCAGGGCCTCCTAATGACGATGGAACATTCAAATTGCGTCGAGATTCAACACATCGTCCTCCAGCCGACTTGTCTCCATGGGTCTATTGCTGCCTCGGGCACCTTATGGTTGTTTCCTGTGAGTCTAGATTATCGAATCGGACGCAAAACTGATAGTTAATTGTAACGTTCAGGGCCTCCTATTGACGATGGAACACTCAAATGGCCTCCCGATTCAATACATCGTCCTCCAGCCGACTTTCTCCATGGGTCTATTGCTGCCGCACCTTATGGTCGTACTCCTGTGAGTCTAGATTATCGAATCGGACGCAAAACTGATGGTTAATTGTAACGTTCAGGGCCTCCTATTGACGATGGAACACTCAAATTGCGTCCCGATTCAAAACATCGTCCTCCAGCCGAATTTCTCCAAGGGTCTATTGCTGCCTCGGGCACCTTATGGTCGACCTCCTGTGAGTCTAGATTTTCGAATCGGACGTAAACTGATACTTAATTGTATCGTTCAGGATCTCCTAATGGCGATGGAACACTCAAACTGCCTCCCGATTCATTACATCGGCCTCCAGCCCACTTGTGTAAATGGGTCTATTGCTGCCTCGGGCTCCTTATGGTCGTTCTTCTGTGAGTCTAGATTATCGAATCGGACGCAAAACTGATAGTTAATTGAAACGCTCAGGGCCTCCTAATGACGATGGAATACTCAAATTGCGTCCCGTCTCAATACATCATCCTCCAGCCGACTTGTCTCCATTGGTCTATTGCTGCTTCGGGCACCTTATGGTCGTTCTCCTGTGAGTGTAGATTATCGATTCGGACGCTAAACCGATAGTTAATTGTAACGTTCAGGGCCTCCTAATGACGATGGAACACTCAAATTGGGTCGAGGTTCAATACATCGTCCTCCAGCCGACTTGCCTCCATTGGTATATTGTTGCCTCGGGCAACTTATGGTCGTTCTCCTGTGAGTCTAGATTATCGAATCGGACGCAAAACTGATAGTTAATTGTAACGTTCAGGGCCTCCTAATGACGATGGAACACTCAAATTGCGTCGAGATTCATTACATCGTCCTCCGGACAACTTGTCTCCAAGAGGAAATTGCTGCCTCGGGCACATTATGGTCCGTCTCCTTTGAGTCTAGATTATCGAATCGGACGCAAAACAGATTGTTAATTGTAACGTTCAGGGCCTCCTAATGACGATGGAACACCCAAATTGCGTCCCGATTCAATACATCGTCCTGCAGCCGACTTGCCTCCAATGGTCTATTGCTGCCTCGGGCACCTTATGTTCGTACTTCTTTGAGACTAGATTTTCGAATCGGACGCAAAACCGATAGTTAATTGCAACGTTAAGGGCCTCCTAATGTCGATGGAACACTCAAATTGCGTCCCGATTCAATACATCGTCCCCCAGCCGACTTGTCTCCATGGGTCTATTGCTGTCTCGGGCACCTTATGGTCGTTCTCCTGTGAGTGTAGATTATTGATTCGGACGCAAAACTGATGGTTAATTGTAACGTTCAGTGCTTGCTAATGACGATGGAACACTCAAATTGGGTCCCGATTCAATACATCGACCTCCAGACGACTTGTCTTCATGGGTCTATTGCTGCCTCGGGCACCTTATGGTCGTTCTCCTGTGAGTCTAGATTTTCGAATCGGACGTAAACTGATACTTAATTGTATCGTTCAGGATCTCCTAATGACGATGGAACACTCAAACTGCCTCCCGATTCAATTCATCGTCCTCCAGCCGACATATCTCCATGGGTCTATTGCTGCCTCGGGCACCTTATGGTCGTTCTCCTGTGAGTCTAGGTTATCGAATCGGACGCAAAACAGATAGTTAATTGTAACGTTCAGGGCCTCCTAATGACGGTGCAACACTCAAATTGCGTCCCGATTCAATACATCCTCCTCTAGCCGACTTCTTTCCAATGGTCTATTGCTGCCTGAGGCACCTTATGTTCGTTCTCCTGTGAGACTAGATTTTCGAATGCGACGCAAATCTGACATTTAATTCTAACGTTCCGACCCTGCTAACGGCGATGGAACACACAAATTGTGTCCCGATGCAATACATCATCCTCAAGCCGACTAGTTTCCATGGGTCTATTGCTGCCTCGGGCACCTTATGTTCGTGCTCCTGTGAGTCTAGATTTCCGAATCGGACGCAAAACTAATTGTTAATTGTAACATTCAGGGTCTCCTAATGACGATGGAACAATCAAATTGCGTCCCGATTCAATACATCGTCCTGCAGCCGACTTGCCTCCAATGGTCTATTGCTGCCTCGGGCACCTTATGTTCGTACTTCTTTGAGACTAGATTTTCGAAACGGACGCAAAACCGATAGTTAATTGCAACGTTCAGGGCCTCCTAATGTCGATGGAACACTCAAATTGCGTCCCGATTCAATACATCGTCCCCCAGCCGACTTGTCTCCATGGGTCAATTACTGCCTCGGGCACCTTGTGGTTGTTCTCCAATGAGTCTAGATTATCGAATCGGATGCAAAACTGATTGTTAATTGTAACGTACAGGGCCTCCTAATGACGATGGAACACTCAAATTGCGTCGAGATTCATTACATCGTCCTCCGGCCGACTTGTCTCCAAGAGGAAATTGCTGCCTCGGGAACGTTATGGTCCGTCTCCTGTGAGTCTAGATTTTAGAATCGAACGCAAAACTGATAGTTAATTGTAACTTTCATGGCCTCCTAATGACGACGTAACTCTCACATTGCGTCGAGATTCAATACATAGTCCTCCAGCCGACTTGTCTCCATGGGTCTATTGCTGCCTCGAGCATCTTATGGTCGATCTCCTGTGAGTCTAGAATTGCGAATCCGACGCAAAACTGATAGTTAATTGTATAGTTCAAGGCCTCCTAATGACGATGGAACAGTCACATTGCGTCGAGATTCAATACATCGTCCTCCAGCCGACTTCTCTCCAAGGGTCTATTGCTGCCTCGGGCACCTTATGGTCGTTCTCCTGAGAGTCTAGATTTTCGAATCCGACGCAATACTGACATTTAATTCTAAATTTCCAACCCTGCGAACCACGATGTAACACAAAAATTGCGCCCACAACTCGTGGTCGTGCGGTAGCGTTCTCGCTTCCCACGCCCGCGTTCCCGGGTTCGATTCCCGGCGGCGTCAGGGATTTTGAACAAAAATTGCGTCGCGATTCAATACATCGTCCTCCAGTCGTCTTGTTTCCAAGGGTCTAATGCTGCCTCGGGCACATTATGGTCCGTCTCCTGTGAGTCTAGATTTTCGAATCGGACGCAAAACTGATAGTTAATTGTAACGTTCAGGGCCTACTAATGACGATGGAACACTCAAATTACGTCGAGATTCAATACATAGTCCTCCAGCCGACTTCTTTCCAATGGTCTATTGCTACCTGAGGCACCTTAAGTTCGTTCTCCTGTGAGACTAAATTTTCGAATGCGACGCAAAACTGACATTTAATTCTAACGTTCCGAACCTGCTAACGACGATGGAACACACAAATTACGGCCCGATTCAATACATCATCCTCAAGCCGACTTGTCTCCATGGGTCTATTGCTGCCTCGGGCACCTTATGGTCGTTCCCTGTGAGTCTAGATTATCGAATCGGACGCAAAACTGATAGTTAATTGTAACGTTCAGGGCATCCTAATGACGATGGAACACTCAAATTGCGTCCCGATTCAATACATCGTCCTCCAGCCGACTTGTCTCCATGGGTCTATTGTTGCCTCGGGCACCTTATGGTCGTTCTCCTGTGAGTCTAGATTATCGAATCGGACGCCAAACTGATAGTTAATTGTAACGATCAGGGCAGCCTAATGACGATGGAACACTCAAATTGCGTCCCGATTCAATACATCGTCCTCCAGCCGACTTGTTCCATGGGTCTATTGCTGCCTCGGGCACCCTTTAGTCGTTCTCCATTGAGTGTAGATTATCGAATCGGACGCAGAACTGATTGTTAAATGTACGTTCAGGGCCTCCTAATGACGATGGAACACCCAAATTCCGTCCCGATTCAATACATCGTCCTCCAGCCGACTTGTCTCCAAGGGTCTATTGCTGCCTCGGGCACCTTATGGTCGTTCCCTGTGAGTCTAGATTATCGAATCGGACGCAAAACTGATAGATAACTGTAACGTTCAGGGCTTCCTAATGACGATGAAACACTCAAATTGCGTCTCGATTCAATACATCGTCCTCCAGTCGCCTTGTCTCCAATGGTCTAATGCCGGCTCGGGCACATTATGGTCCGTCTCCTGTGAGTCTAGATTTCGAATCGGACGCAAAACTGATAGTTAATTGTAACGTTCAGGGCCTCTTAATGACGATGGAACACCCAAATTGCGTCCCGATTCAATACATCGTCCTCCAGCCGACTTGTCTCCATGGGTCTATTACTGCCTCGGTCACCTTATAGTCGTTATCCTGTGAGTCTAGAGTATCGAATGGGACGCAAAACTGTTAGTTAATTGTAATGTTCAGACCCTCCTAATGACGATGGAACACTCATATTGCGACCCGATTCAATACATCGTCCTCCAGCCGACTTGCCTCCAAGGTTCTAATGCTGCCTTGGGCAACTTATGGTCGTTCTCCTGTAAGTCTAGATTATCGAATCGAACGCAAAACTGATAGTCAATTGTAACGTTCAGGGCCTCCTAATGACGATGGAACACTCAAATTGCGTCGAGATTCAGTACATAGTCCTCCAGCCGACTTCTTTCCAATGGTCTATTGCTGCCTGAGGCACCTTATGTTCGTTCTCTTGTGAGACTAAATTTTCGAATGCGACGCAAAACTGACATTTAATTCTAACGTTCCGAACCTGCTAACGACGATGGGACACACAAATTCCGTCCCGATTCAATACATCATCCTCAAGCCGACTTGTCTCCATGGGTCTATTGTTGCCTCAGGCACCTTATGGTCGTTCCCTGTGAATCTAGATTATCGAATCGGACGCAAAACTGAAAGTTAATTGTAACGTTCAGGGCCCCCTAATGACGATGGAACACTCAAAATGCGTCCCGATTCAATACATCGTCCTCCAGCCGACTTGTCTCCATGGGACTATTGCTACCTCGGGCACCATATGGTCGTTCTCCTGTGAGTCTAGATTTTCGAATCGGACGCAAAACTGATAGTTAATTGTAACGTTCAGGGCCCTCTAAAGACGGTGGAACACTCAAATTGCGACCCGATTCAATACATCGTCCTCCAGCCGACTTGTCTCCATGGGTCTATTGCTGCCTCGGGCACCTTATGGTCGTTCTCCTGAGAGTCTAGATTTTCGAATCCGACGCAATACTGACATTTAATTCTAATTTTCCGACCCTGCGAACCACGATGTAACACAAAAATTGCGCCCGCATCTCGTGGTCGTGCGGTAGCGTTCTCGCTTCCCACGCCCGCGTTCCCGGGTTCGATTCCCGGCGGGGTCAGGGATTTTCTCTGTCTCGTGATGGCTGGGTGTTGTGTGCTGTCCTTAGGTTAGTTAGGTTTAAGTAGTTCTAAGTTCTAGGGGACTTATGACCACAGCAGTTGAGTCCCATAGTGCTCAGAGCCTTTTGAACCATTTTTGAACAAAAATTGCGTCGCGATTCAATACATCGTCCTCCAGTCGTCTTGTCTCCAAGGGTCTAATGCTGCCTCGGGCACATTATGGTCCGTCTCCTGTGAGTCTAGATTTTCGAATCGGACGCAAAACTGATAGTTAATTGTAACGTTCAGGGCCTACTAATGACGATGGAACACTCAAATCGCGTCGAGATTCAATACATAATCCTCCAGCCGACTTCTTTCCAATGGTCTATTGCTACCTGACGCACCTTAAGTTCGTTCTCCTGTGAGACTATATTTTCGAATGCGACGCAAAACTGACATTTAATTCTAACGTTCCGAACCTGCTAACGACGATGGAACACACAAATTGCGGCCCGATTCAATACATCATCCTCAAGCCGACTTGTCTCCATGGGCCTATTGCTGCCTCGGGCACCTTATGGTCGTTCCCTGTGAGTCTAGATTATCGAATCGGACGCAAAACTGATAGATAATTGTAACGTTCAGGGCCTCCTAATGACGATGAAACACTCAAATTGCGTCCCGATTCAATACATCGTAATCCAGCCGACTTGTCTCCAAGAGTCTATTGCTGCCTCGGGCACCTTATGGTCGTTCTCTTGAGCGTCTAGATTTTCGAATCCGACGCAATACTGACAATTAATTCTAATTTTCCGACCCTGCGAACGACGATGTAACACAAAAATTGCGTTGCGATTCAATACATCGTCCGCCAGTCGTCTTGTCTCCAATGGTCTAATGCCGGCTCGGGCACATTATGGTCCGTCTCCTGTGAGTCTAGATTTCGAATCGGACGCAAAACTGATACTTAATTGTAACGTTCAGGGCCTCCTAATGCCGATGGAACACCCAAATTGCGTCCCGATTCAATACATCGTCCTCCAGCCGACTTTCCTCCAAGGTTCTATTGCTGCCTCGGGCACCTTATGCTCGTTCTCCTGTGAGTCTAGATTATCGAATCGGACGCAAAACTGATAGTTAATTGTAACGTTCAACCCCACCTAATGACGATGGAACACTCAAATTTCGTCCCAATTCAGTACATCATCCTCAAGCCGACTTGTCTCCATGGGTCTATTGCTGCCTCGGGCACCTTTTGTTCGTGCTCTTGTGAGTCTAGATTTCCGAATCGGACGCAAAACTGATAGTTAATTGTAACGTTCAGGGCCTCCTAATGACGATGGAACACACAAATTGCTTCGCGATTCAGTACATCGTCCTCCAGTTGTCTTGTCTCCAAGGGTCTATTGCTGCCTCAGGCACATCATTTTCCGTCTCCTGTGAGTCTAGATTTTCGAATCGGACGCAAAACTGATAGTTAATTGTAACGTTCAGGGCCTACTAATGACGATGGAACACTCAAATTGCGTCGAGATTCAATACATAGTCCTCCAGCCGACTTCTTTCCAATGGTCTATTGCTACCTGAGGCACCTTAAGTTCGTTCTCCTGTGAGACTAAATTTTCGAATGCGACTCAAAACTGACATTTAATTCTAACGTTCCGAACCTGCTAACGACGATGGAACACACAAATTGCGGCCCGATTCAATACATCATCCTCAACCCGACTTGTCTCCATGGGTCTATTGCTGCCTCGGGCACCTTATGGTCGTTCTCCTGTAAGACTAGAATATCAAATCGGACGCAAAACTGATAGTTAATTGTAACGTACAGGGCCTACTAATGACGATGGAACACTCAAATTGCGTCGAGATTCATTACATCGTCCTCCGGCCGACTTGTTAAATGGGTCAATTGCTGCCTCGGGCACCTTGAAGTTGTTCACCAATGAGTCTAGATTATCGAATCGGACGCAAAACTGATTGTCAATTGTAACGTACAGGGCCTCCTAATGACGATGGAACACTCAAATTGCGTCGAGATTCATTACATCGTCCTCCGGCCGACTTCTCTCCAAGAGGAAATTGCTGCCTCGGGAACGTTATGGTCCGTCTCCTGTGAGTCTAGATTTTAGAATCGGACGCAAAACTGATAGTTAATTGTAATTTTCATGGCCTCTTAATGACGACGTAACTCTCACATTGCGTCGAGATTCAATACATAGTCCTCCAGCCGACTTGTCTCCATGGGTCTATTGCTGCCTCGAGCATCTTATGGTCGATCTCCTGTGAGTCTAGAATTGCGAATCCGACGCAAAACTGATAGTTACTTGTATAGTTCAAGGCCTCCTAATGACGATGGAACAGTCACATTGCGTCGAGATTCAATACATCGTCCTCCAGCCGACTTGTCTCCAAGGGTCTATTGCTGCCTCGGGCACCTTATGGTCGTTCTCCTGAGAGTCTAGATTTTCGAATCCGACGCAATACTGACATTTAATTCTAATTTTCCGACCCTACGAACCACGATGTAACACAAAAATGGCGCCCGCATCTCGTGGTCGTGCGGTTGCGTTCTCGCTTCCCACGCCAGCGTTCCCGGGTTCGATTCCCGGCGGGGTCAGGGATTTTCTCTGTCTCGTGATAGCTGGGTGTTGTGTGCTGTCCTTAGGTTAGTTAGGTTTAAGTAGTTCTAAGTTCTAGGGGACTTATGACCACAGCAGTTGAGTCCCATAGTGCTCAGAGCCATTTGAACCATTTTTGAACAAAAATTGCGTCGCGATTCAATACATCGTCCTCCAGTCGTCTTGTCTCCAAGGGTCTAATGCTGCCTCGGGCACATTATGGTCCGTCTCCTGTGAGTCTAGATTTTCGAATCGGACGCAAAACTGATAGTTAATTGTAACGTTCAGGGCCTACTAATGACGATGGCACACTCAAATTACGTCGAGATTCAATACATAGTCCTCCAGCCGACTTCTTTCCAATGGTCTATTGCTACCTGAGGCACCTTAAGTTCGTTCTCCTGTGAGACTAAATTTTCGAATGCGACGCAAAACTGACATTTAATTCTAACGTTCCGAACCTGCTAACGTCGATGGAACACACAAATTGCGGCCCGATTCAATACATAATCCTCAAGCTGACTTGTCTCCATGGGTCTATTGCTGCATCGGGCACCTTATGGTCGTTCCCTGTGAGTCTAGATTATCGAATCGGACGCAAAACTGATAAATAATTGTAACGATCAGGGCAGCCTAATGACGATGGAACACTCAAATTGCGTCCCGATTCAATACATCGTCCTCCAGCCGACTTGTTCCATGGGTCTATTGCAGCCTCGGGCACCTTTTAGTCGTTCTCCATTGAGTGTAGATTATCGAATCGGACGCAAAACTCATTGTTAAATGTACGTTCAAGGCCTCCTAATGACGATGGAACACCCAAATTGCGTCCCGATTCAATACATCGTCCTCCAGCCGACTTGTCTCCAAGGGTCTATTGCTGCCTCGGGCACCTTATGGTCGTTCCCTGTGAGTCTAGATTATCGAATCGGACGCAAAACTGATAGATAATTGAAACGTTCAGGGCCTCCTAATGACGATGAAACACTCAAATTGCGTCCCGATTCAATACATCGTAATCCAGCCGACTTGTTTCCAAGGGTCTATTGCTGCCTCGGGCACCTTATGGGCGTTCTCTTGAGCGCCTAGATTTTCGAATCCGACGCAATACTGACAATTAATTATAATTTTCCGACCCTACGAACGACGATGTAACACAAAAATTGCGTCGCGATTCAATACATCGTCCTCCAGTCGCCTTGTCTCCAATGGTCTAATGCCGGCTCGGGCACATTATGGTCCTTCTCCTGTGAGTCTAGATTTCGAATCGGACGCAAAGCTGATAGTTAATTGTAACGTTCAGGGCCTCCTAATGACGATGGAACACCCAAACTGCGTCCCGATTCAATACATCGTCCTCCAGCCGACTTATCTCCATGGGTCTATTGCTGCGTCGGGCACCTTATGGTCGTCCTCCTGTGAGTCTAGATTATTGAATCGGACGCAAAACTGATAGTTAATTGTAACGTTCCGGGCTTCCTAATGACGATGGAACATTCATATTGCGTCCCGATTCAATACATCGACCTCCAGACGACTTGTCTCCATGGGTCTATTGCTGCCTCGGGCACCTTATGGTCGTTCTAATGTGAGTCTAAATTATCGAATCGGACGCAAAACTGATAAATATTTGTAACGTTCAGGGCCTCCTAATGACGATGGAACACTCAAATTGCGTCCCGATTCAATACATCGTCCTCCAGCCGACTTGTCTCCATGGGTCTATTGCTGCCCCGGGCACCTTATGGTCGTTCTCCTGTGAGTCTAGATTTTCGAAGCGGACGCAAAACTGATAGTTAATTGTAACGTTCAGGGACTCCTAATGACGATGTAACTCTCACATTGCGTCGAGATTAAATACATCGTCCTCCAGCCGACATGTCTCCAAGGGTCTATTGCTGCCTCGAGCATCTTATGGTCGTTCTCCTGTGAGTCTAGATTTTCGAATCCGACGCAAAACTGATAGTTAACTCTAACGTTCAGGGCCTCCTAATGACGATGGAACACTCAAATTGCGTCGAGATTCAACACATCGTCCTCCAGCCGACTTGTCTCCATGGGTCTATTGCTGCCTCGGGCACCTTATGGTCATTTCCTGAGGGTCTAGATTATCGAATCGGACGCAAAACTGATAGTTAATTGTAACGATCAGGGCCTCCTATTGACGATGGAACACTCAAATGGCCTCCCGATTCAATACATCGTCCTCCAGCCGACTTTCTCCATGGGTCTATTGCTGCCGCACCTTATGGTCGTTCTCCTGTGAGTCTAGATTATCGAATCGGACGCAAAACTGATGGTTAATTGTAACGTTCAGGGCCTCCTGTTGACGATGGAACACTCAAATTGCGTCCCGATTCAAAACATCGTCCTCCAGCCGACTTTCTCCAAGGGTCTATTGCTGCCTCGGGCACCTAATGGTCGATCTCCTGTGAGTCTAGATTTTCGAATCGGACGTAAACTGATACTTAATTGTATCGTTCAGGATCTCCTAATGGCGATGGAACACTCAAACTGCCTCCCGATTCATTACATCGGCCTCCAGCCCACTTGTATAAATGGGTCTATTGCTGCCTCGGTCTCCTTATGGTCGTTCTTCTGTGAGTCTAGATTATCGAATCGGACGCAAAACTGATAGTTAATTGCAACGTTCAGGGCCTCCTAATGACGATGGAATACTCAAATTGCGTCCCGTCTCAATACATCATCCTCCAGGCGACTTGTCTCCATTGGTCTATTGCTGCTTCGGGCCCCTTATGGTCGTTCTCCTGTGAGTGTAGATTATCGATTCGGACGCTAAACTGATAGTTAATTGTAACGTTCAGGGCCTCCTAATGACGACGGAACACTCAAATTGGGTCGAGGTTCAATACATCGTCCTCCAGCCGACTAGCCTCCATTGGTATATTGTTGCCTCGGGCAACTTATGGTCGTTCTCCTGTGAGTCTAGATTATCGAATCGGACGCAAAACTGATTGTTAATTGTAACGTTCAGGGCCTCCTAATGACGATGGAACACTCAAATTGCGTCGAGATTCATTACATCGTTCTCCGGACAACTTGTCTCCAAGAGGAAATTGCTGCCTCGGGCACATTATGGTCCGTCTCATTTGAGTCTAGATTATCGAATCGGACGCAAAACAGATTGTTAATTGTAACGTTCAGGGCCTCCTAATGACGATGGAACACCCAAATTGCGTCCCGATTCAATACATCGTCCTGCAGCCGACTTGCCTCCAATGGTCTATTGCTGCCTCGGACACCTTATGTTCGTACTTCTTTGAGACTAGATTTTCGAATCGGACGCAAAACCGATAGTTAATTGCAACGTTCAGGGCCTCCTAATGTCGATGGAACACTCAAATTGCGTCCCGATTCAATACATCGTCCCCCAGCCGACTTGTCTCCATGGGTCCATTGCTGCCTCGGGCACCTTATGGTCGTTCTCCTGTGAGTCTAGATTATTGATTCGGACGCAAAACTGATGGTTAATTGTAACGTTCAGTGCTTGCTAATGACGATGGAACACTCAAATTGGGTCCCGATTCAATACATCGACCTCCAGACGACTTGTCTTCATGGGTCTATTGCTGCCTCGGGCACCTTATGGTCGTTCTCCTCTGAGTCTAGATTTTCGAATCGGACGTAAACTGATACTTAATTGTATCGTTCAGGATCTCCTAATGACGATGGAACACTCAAACTGCCTCCCGATTCAATTCATCGTCCTCCAGCCGACATATCTCCATGGGTCTATTGCTGCCTCGGGCACCTAATGTTCGTTCTCCTGTGAGTCTAGGTTATCGAATCGGACGCAAAACTGATAAATAATTGTAACGTTCAGGGCCTCCTAATTACGATGGAACACCCAAATTGCGTCCCGATTCAATACGTCGTCCTCCAGCCGACTTGCCTCCATGGGTCTATTGCTGCCTCGGGCACCTAATGTTCGTTCCCCTGTGAGTCTAAATTATCGAATCGGACGCAAAACAGATAGTTAATTGTAACGTTCAGGGCCTTCTAATGACGATGCAACACTCAAATTGCGTCCCGATTCAATACATCCTCCTCTAGCCGACTTCTTTCCAATGGTCTATTGCTGCCTGAGGCACCTTATGTTCGTTCTCCTGTGAGACTAGATTTTCGAATGCGACGCAAATCTGACATTTAATTCTAACGTTCCGACCCTGCTAACGACGATGGAACACACAAATTGTGTCTTGATGCAATACATCATCCCCAAGCCGACTAGTTTCCATGGGTCTATTGCTGCCTCGGGCACCTTATGGTCGTTCTCCTTTGAGTCTAGATTATAGAATCGGACGCAAAACTGATAGTTAATTGTAACGTTCAGGGCCTCTTAATGACGATGGAACACTCAAATTGCGTCGAGATTCATTACATCGTCCTCCGGAAGACTTGTCTCCAAGAGGAAATTGCTGCCTCGGGCATATTATGTTCCGTCTCCTGTGAGTCTAGATTTTCGAATCGGACGCAAAACTGATAGTTAATTCTAACGTTCAGTGCCTCCTATTGACGATGGAAGACTCAAATTGCGTCCCGATTCAATACATCGTCCTCCAGCCGACTTGTCTCCATGGGTCTATTGCTGCCTCGGGCACCTTATGGTCGTTCTCCTTTGAGTCTAGATTATAGAATCGGACGCAAAACTGATTGTTAATTGTAACGTTCAGGGCCTCCTCATGACGATGGAACACCCAAATTGCGTCCCGATTCAATACATCGTCCTCCCGCCGACTTGTATCCAAGTTTCTATTGTTGCTTCGGGCACCTTATTTTCGTGCTCCTGTGAGTCAAGATTTTCGAATCGGACGCAAAACTGATAGTTAATTGTAACGTTCGGCGCCTCCTAATGAGGATGGAACACTCAAATTGCGTCCCGATTCAATACATCGTCCTCCAGCCGACTTGTCTCCATGGGTCTATTGCTGCCTTGGGCACCTTATGGTCGTTCTCCTGTGAGACTTGATTTTCGAATCCGACGCAAAACTGATAGTTGACTCTAACGTTCAGGGCCTCCTAATAACGATGGAACACTCAAATTGCGTCCCGATTCAATACATCCACCTCCAGCCGACTTGTCTCCATGGGTCTATTGCTGCCTCGGGCACCTTATGGTCGTTCTCCTGTGAGTCTAGATTATCGAATCGGATGCAAAACAGATAGTTAATTGTAACGTTCAGGGCCTCCTATTGACGATGGAACACTGAAATTGCGTCCCGATTCAATACATCGTCCTCCAGCCGAATTTCTCCATGGGTCTATTGCTCCCTCGTGCACACTATGGTCGTTCTCCTGTGAGTCTAGATTTTCGAATCTGACGTAAACTGATACTTAATTGTATCGTTCAGGATCTCCTAATGACGATGGAACACTCAATCTGCCTCCAGATTCAATACATCGTCCTCCACCCGACTTGTCTCCATGGGTCTATTGCTGCCTCCGGCTCCTTATGGTCGTTCTTCTGTGAGTCTAGATTATCGAATCGGACGCAAAACTGATAGTTAATTGTAACGTTCAGGGCCTCCTAATGACGATGGAACACTCAAATTGCGTCGAGGTTCAATACATCGTCCTCCAGCCGACTTGTCTCCAAGGGTCTATGCTGCCTCGGGCTCATTATGATCGTTCTTCTGTGAGTCTAGATTATCGAATCGGACGCAAAACTGATAGTTAATTGTTACGTTCAGGGCCTCCTAATGACGATGGAACACTCAAATTGCCTCGAGATTCATTACATCGTCCTGCGGACAACTTGTCTACAAGAGGAAATTGCTGCCTCGGGCACATTATGGTCCGTCTCCTTTGAGTCTAGATTATCGAATCGGACGCAAAACTGATTGTTAATTGTAACGTTCAGGGCCTCCTCTTGACGATGGAACACCCAAATTGCGTCCCGATTCAATACATCGTCCTCCAGCCGACTTTCTCCATGGGTCTATTGCTGCCTCGGGCACCTTATGGTCGTTCTCCTGTGAGCCTAGATTATCGAATCGGACGCACAACTAATAGTTAATTGTAACGTTCAGGGCCTCCTATTGACGATGGAACACTCAAATTGCGTCCCGATTCAATACATCGTCCTCCAGCCGACTTTCTCCATGGGTCTATTGCTGCCTCGGGCACCTTATGGTCGTTCTCCTGTGAGTCTAGATTTTCGATCGGACGTAAACTGATACTTAATTGTATCGTTCAGGATCTCCTAATAACGATGGAACAGTCAAACTACCTCCCGATTCAACACATCGTCCTCCAGCCGACTTGTGTCAATGGTTCTATTGCTGCCTCGGGCACCTTATGGTCGTTCTCCTGTGAGTCTAGATTATCGAATCGGACGCAAAACTGATAGTTAATTGTAACGTTCGGGGCCTCCTATTGACGATGGAACACTCAAATTGCGTCCCGATTCAATACATCGTCCTCCAGCCGACTTTCTCCATGGGTCTATTGCTGCCTCGGGCACCTTATGGTCGTTCTCCTGTGAGTCTAGATTATCGAATCGGACGCACAACTAATAGTTAATTGTAACGTTCAGGGCCTCCTATTGACGATGGAACACTCAAATTGCGTCCCGATTCAAAACATCGTCCTCCAGCCGACTTTCTCCAAGGGTCTATTGCTGCCTCGGGCACCTTATGGTCGATCTCCTGTGAGTCTAGATTTTCGAATCGGACGTAAACTGATACTTAATTGTATCGTTCAGGATCTTCTAATGGCGATGGAACACTCAAACTGCTTCCCGATTCAATACATCGGCCTCCAGCCGACTTGTCTCCATGGGTCTATTGCTGCCTCGGGCTCCTTATGGTCGTTCTTCTGTGAGTCTACATTATCGAATCGGACGCAAAACTGATAGTTAATTGTAACGTTCAGGGCCTCCTAATGACGATGGAACACTCAAATTGCGTCCCGTCTCAATATATCATCCTCCAGCCGACTTGTCTCCATTGGTCTATTGCTTCTTCGGGCACCTTATGGTCGTTCTCCTGTGAGTGTAGATTATCGATTCGGACGCTAAACTGATAGTTAATTGTAACGTTCAGGGCCTCCTAATGACGATGGAACACTCGAATTGCGTTGAGGTTCAATACATCGTCCTCCAGCCGACTTGCCTCCATGGGTATATTGTTGCCTCGGGCAACTTATGGTCGTTCTCCTGTGAGTCTAGATTATCGAATCGGACGCAAAACTGATAGTTAATTGTAACGTTCAGGGCCTCCTAATGACGATGGAACACTCAAATTGCGTCGAGATTCATTACATCGTCCTCCGGACAACTTGTCTCCAAGAGGAAATTGCTGCCTCGGGCACATTATGGTCCGTCTCCTTTGAGTCTAGATTATCGAATCGGACGCAAAACTGATTGTTAATTGTAACGTTCAGGGCCTCCTAATGACGATGGAACACCCAAATTGCGTCCCGATTCAATACATCGTCCTGCAGCCGACTTGCCTCCAATGGTCTATTGCTGCCTCGGGCACCTTATTTCGTACTTCTTTGAGACTAGATTTTCGAATCGGACGCAAAACTGATAGTTAATTGCAACGTTCAGGGCCTCCTAATGTCGATGGAACACTCAAATCGGGTCCCGATTCAATACATCGACCTCCAGACGACTTGTCTTCATGGGTCTATTCCTGCCTCCGGCACCTTATGGTCGTTCTCCTGTGAGTCTAGGTTTTCGAATCGGACGTAAACTGATACTTAATTGTATCGTTCAAGATCTCCTAATGACGATGGAACACTCGAACTGCCTCCCGATTCAATACATCGTCCTCCAGCCGACATATCTCCATGGGACTATTGCTGCTTCGGGCACCTTATGGTCGATCTCCTGTGAGTCTAGGATATCGAATCGGACGCAAAACTGAAAAATAATTGTAACGTTCAGGGCCTCCTAATTACGATGGAACACCCAAATTGCGTCCCGATTCAATACGTCGTCCTCCAGCCGACTTGACTCCATGGCTCTATTGCTGCCTCGGGCACCTAATGTTCGTTGTCCTGTGAGGCTAAATTATCGAATCGGACGCAAAACTGGTAGTTAATTGTAACGTTCAGGGCCTCCTAATGACGATGGAACACTCAAATTGCGTCCCGATTCAATACATCCTCCTCTAGCCGACTTCTTTCCAATGGTATATTGCTGCCCGAGGCACCTTATGTTCGTTCTCCTGTGAGACTAGATTTTCGAATGCGACGCAAATCTGACATTTAATTCTAACGTTCCGACCCTGCTAACGACGATGGAACACACAAATTGTGTCCCGATGCAATACATCATCCTCAAGCCGACTAGTTTCCATGGGTCTATTGCTGCCTCGGGTACCTTATGTTCGTGCTCCTGTGAGTCTAGATTTCCGTATCGGACGCAAAACTAATTGTTAATTGTAACATTCAAGGTCTCCTAATGACGATGGAACAATCAAATTGCGTCCCGATTCAATACATCGTCCCCCAGCCGACATATCTCCATGGGTCTAATGCTGCCTCGGGCACTTTATGGTCGTTCTCCTGTGAGTCTAGGTTATCGAATCGAACGCACGTTCAGGGCCTCCTAATTACAATGGAACACCCAAATTGCGTAACGATTCAATACGTCGACCTCCAGCCGACTTGACTCCATGGGACTAATGCTGCCTCGGGCACCTATTGGTCGTTCACCTGTGAGTCTAGATTTTCGAATCGGACGCAAAACTGATAGTTAATTGTAGCGTTCAGGGCCTCTTAATGACGATGGAACACTCAAATTGCGTCGAGATTCATTACATCGTCCTCCGGAAGACTTGCCTCCAAGAGGAAATTGCTGCCTCGGGCATATTATGGTCCGTCTCCTGTGAGTCTAGATTTCCGAATCGGACGCAAAACTAATTGTTAATTGTAACATTCAGGGTCTCCTAATGACAATGGAACAATCAAATTGCGTCCCGATTCAATACATCGTCCCCCAGCCGACATATCTCCATGGGTCTACTGCTGCCTCGGGCACTTTATGGTCGTTCTCCTGTGAGTCTAGGTTATCGAATCGGACGCACGTTCAGGGCCTCCTAAAGACGATGGAACACCAAAATTGCGTCCCGATTCAATACATCGTCCTCCAGCCGACTTGTATCCAAGTTTCTATTGCTGCTTCGGGTACCTTATGTTCGTGCTCCTGTGAGTCTAGATTTTCGAATCGGACGCAAAACTGATAGTTAATTGTAACGTTAAGCGCCTCCTAATGACGATGGAACACTCAAATTGCGTCCCGATTCAATACATCGTCCTCCAGCCGACTTGTCTGCATGGGTCTATTGCTGCCTTGGGCACCTTATGGTCGTTCTCCTGTGAGACTTGATTTTCGAATCCGACGCAAAACTGATAGTTGACTCTAACGTTCAGGGCCTCCTAATGACGATGGAACACTCAAATTGCGTCCCGATTCAATATATCCACCTCCAGCCGACTTGTCTCCATGGGACTATTGCTGCCTCGGGCACCTTATGGTCGTTCTCCTGTGAGTCTAGATTATCGAATCGGACGCAAAACTGATAGTTAATTGTAACGTTCGGGGCCTCCTATTGACTATGGAACACTCAAATTGCGTCCCGATTCAATACATCGTCCTCCAGCCGACTTTCTCCATGGGTCTATTGCTCCCTCGGGCACCTTATGGTCATTCTCCTGTGAGTCTAGATTTTCGAATCGGACGTAAACTGATACTTAATTGTATCGTTCAGGGTCTCCTAATGACGATTGAACACTAAAATTGCGTCGAGGTTCAATACAGCGTCCTCCAGCCGACTTGTCTCCATGGGTCTATTGCTGCATCGGGCTCATTATTATCGTTCTTCTGTGAGTCTAGATTATCGAATCGGACGCAAAACTGATAGTTAATTGTAACGTTCAGGGCCTCCTAATGACGATGGAACACTCAAATTGCCTCGAGATTCATTACATCGTCCTCCGGACAACTTGTCTACAAGAGGAAATTGCTGCCTCGGGCACATTATGGTCCGTCTCCTTTGAGTCTAGATTATCGAATCGGACGCAAAACTGATTGTTAATTGTAACGTTTAGGGGCTCCTCATGACGATGGAACACCCAAATTGCGTCCCGATTCAATACATCGTCCTCCAGCCGACTTGTCTCCAAGGGTCTATTGCTGCCTTGGGCACCTTATGTTCATGTTCCTGTGAGACTAGATTTTCGAATCGGACGCAAAACTGTTAGTTAATTGTAACGTTCAGGGCCTCCTAATGTCGATGGAACACTAAAATTGCGTCGAGATTCAATACATCGTCCTCCAGCCGACTTGTCTCCATGGTTCTATTGCTGCCTCGAGCACCTTATGGTCGTTCTCATGTGAGTCTAGATTATCGAGTCGGACGCAAAACTGATAGTTAATTGTAACGTTCAGGGCCTCCTATTGACGATGGAACACTCAAATTGCGTCCCGATTCAATACATCGTCCTCCAGCCGACTTTCTCCATGGGTCTATTGCTGCCTCGGGCACCTTATGGTCGTTCTCCTGTGAGTCTAGATTTTCGAATCGGACGTAAACTGATACTTAATTGTATCGTTCAGGATCTCCTAATGGCGATGGAACACTCAAACTGCCTCCCGATTCAATACATCGGCCTCCAGCCGACTTGTCTCCATGGGTCTATTGCTGCCTCGGGCTCCTTATGGTCGTTCTTCTGTGAGTCTAGATTACCGAATCGGACGCAAAACTGATAGTTAATTGTAACGTTCAGGGCCTCCTAATGACGATGGAACACTCCAATTGCGTTGAGGTTCAATACATCGTCCTCCAGCCGACTTGCCTCCATGGGTATATTGTTGCCTCGGGCAACTTATGGTCGTTCTCCTGTGAGTCTAGATTTTCGAATCGGACGTAAACTGATACTTAATTGTATCGTTCAGGATCTCCTAATGACGATGGAACACTCGAACTGCCTCCCGATTCAATACATCGTCCTCCAGCCGACATACCTCCATGGGACTATTGCTGCCTCGGGCACCTTATGGTCGATCTCCTGTGAGTCTAGGATATCGAATCGGACGCAAAACTGAAAAATAATTGTAACGTTCAGGGCCTCCTAATTACGATGGAACACCCAAATTGCGTCCCGATTCAATACGTCGTCCTCCAGCCGACTTGACTCCATGGGTCTATTGCTGCCTCGGGCACCTAATGTTCGTTCTCCTGTGAGGCTAAATTATCGAATCGGACGCAAAACTGGTAGTTAATTGTAACGTTCAGGGCCTCCTAATGAAGATGGAACACTCAAATTGCGTCCCGATTCAATACATCCTCCTCTAGCCGACTTCTTTCCAATGGTATAATGCTGCCCGAGGCACCTTATGTTCGTTCTCCTGTGAGTCTAGATTTTCGAATGCGACGCAAATCTGACATTTAATTCTAACGTTCCGACCCTGCTAACGACGATGGAACACACAAATTGTGTCCCGATGCCATACATCATCCTCAAGCCGACTAGTTTCCATGGGTCTATTGCTGCCTCGGGTACCTTATGTTCGTGCTCCTGTGAGTCTAGATTTCCGAATCGGACGCAAAACTAATTGTTAATTGTAACATTCAGGATCTCCTAATGACGATGGAACAATCAAATTGCGTCCCGATTCAATACATCGTCCCCCAGCCGACATATCTCCATGGGTCTAATGCTGCCTCGGGAACTTTATGGTCGTTCTCCTGTGAGTCTAGGTTATCGAATCGAACGCACGTTCAGGGCCTCCTAATTACGATGGAACACCCAAATTGCGTAACGATTCAATACGTCGACCTCCAGCCGACTTGACTCCATGTGTCTATTGCTGCCTCGGGCACCTAATGGTCGTTCTCCTGTGAATCTAGATTATCGAATCGGACTCAAAACTGATAGTTAATTGTAACGTTCAGGGCCTCCCAATGACGATGGAACACTCATATTGGGTCCCGATTCAATACATCGACCTCCAGCCGACTTGTCTCCATGTGTATATTGCCTCCTCGGGCACCTTATGTTCGTTCTCCTGTGAGTCTAGATTATCGAATCGGACGCAAAACTGATAGTTAATTGTAACGTTCAGGGCCTCCTAATGACGAAGGAACACTCAAATTGCGTCCCGATTCAATACATCGTCCTCCAGGCGACTTGTCTCCATGGGACTAATGCTGCCTCGGGCACCTATTGGTCGTTCACCTGTGAGTCTAGATTTTCGAATCAGACGCAAAACTGATAGTTAATTGTAGCGTTCAGGGCCTCCTAATGACGATGGAACACTCAAATTGCGTCGAGATTCATTACATCGTCCTCCGGAAGACTTGCCTCCAAGAGGAAATTGCTGCCTCGGGCATATTATGGTCCGTCTCCTGTGAGTCTAGATTTCCGAATCGGACGCAAAACTAATTGTTAATTGTAACATTCAGGGTCTCCTAATGACAATGGAACAATCAAATTGCGTCCCGATTCAATACATCGTCCCCCAGCCGACATATCTCCATGGGTCTACTGCTGCCTCGGGCACTTTATGGTCGTTCTCCTGTGAGTCTAGGTTATCGAATCGGACGCACGTTCAGGGCCTCCTAAAGACGATGGAACACCAAAATTGCGTCCCGATTCAATACATCGTCCTCCAGCCGACTTGTATCCAAGTTTCTATTGCTGCTTCGGGTACCTTATGTTCGTGCTCCTGTGAGTCTAGATTTTCGAATCGGACGCAAAACTGATAGTTAATTGTAACGTTAAGCGCCTCCTAATGACGATGGAACACTCAAATTGCGTCCCGATTCAATACATCGTCCTCCAGCCGACTTGTCTGCATGGGTCTATTGCTGCCTTGGGCACCTTATGGTCGTTCTCCTGTGAGACTTGATTTTCGAATCCGACGCAAAACTGATAGTTGACTCTAACGTTCAGGGCCTCCTAATGACGATGGAACACTCAAATTGCGTCCCGATTCAATATATCCACCTCCAGCCGACTTGTCTCCATGGGACTATTGCTGCCTCGGGCACCTTATGGTCGTTCTCCTGTGAGTCTAGATTATCGAATCGGACGCAAAACTGATAGTTAATTGTAACGTTCGGGGCCTCCTATTGACGATGGAACACTCAAATTGCGTCCCGATTCAATACATCGTCCTCCAGCCGACTTTCTGCATGGGTCTATTGCTCCCTCGGGCACCTTATGGTCATTCTCCTGTGAGTCTAGATTTTCGAATCGGACGTAAACTGATACTTAATTGTATCGTTCAGGGTCTCCTAATGACGATTGAACACTAAAATTGCGTCGAGGTTCAATACATCGTCCTCCAGCCGACTTGTCTCCATGGGTCTATTGCTGCATCGGGCTCATTATGATCGTTCTTCTGTGAGTCTAGATTATCGAATCGGACGCAAAACTGATAGTTAATTGTAACGTTCAGGGCCTCCTAATGACGATGGAACACTCAAATTGCCTCGAGATTCATTACATCGTCCTCCGGACAACTTGTCTACAAGAGGAAATTGCTGCCTCGGGCACATTATGGTCCGTCTCCTTTGAGTCTAGATTATCGAATCGGACGCAAAACTGATTGTTAATTGTAACGTTTAGGGGCTCCTCATGACGATGGAACACCCAAATTGCGTCCCGATTCAATACATCGTCCTCCAGCCGACTTGTCTCCAAGGGTCTATTGCTGCCTTGGGCACCTTATGTTCATGTTCCTGTGAGACTAGATTTTCGAATCGGACGCAAAACTGTTAGTTAATTGTAACGTTCAGGGCCTCCTAATGTCGATGGAACACTAAAATTGCGTCGAGATTCAATACATCGTCCTCCAGCCGACTTGTCTCCATGGTTCTATTGCTGCCTCGAGCACCTTATGGTCGTTCTCATGTGAGTCTAGATTATCGAGTCGGACGCAAAACTGATAGTTAATTGTAACGTTCAGGGCCTCCTATTGACGATGGAACACTCAAATTGCGTCCCGATTCAATACATCGTCCTCCAGCCGACTTTCTCCATGGGTCTATTGCTGCCTCGGGCACCTTATGGTCGTTCTCCTGTGAGTCTAGATTTTCGAATCGGACGTAAACTGATACTTAATTGTATCGTTCAGGATCTCCTAATGGCGATGGAACACTCAAACTGCCTCCCGATTCAATACATCGGCCTCCAGCCGACTTGTCTCCATGGGTCTATTGCTGCCTCGGGCTCCTTATGGTCGTTCTTCTGTGAGTCTAGATTATCGAATCGGACGCAAAACTGATAGTTAATTGTAACGTTCAGGGCCTCCTAATGACGATGGAACACTCCAATTGCGTTGAGGTTCAATACATCGTCCTCCAGCCGACTTGCCTCCATGGGTATATTGTTGCCTCGGGCAACTTATGGTCGTTCTCCTGTGAGTCTAGATTTTCGAATCGGACGTAAACTGATACTTAATTGTATCGTTCAGGATCTCCTAATGACGATGGAACACTTGAACTGCCTCCCGATTCAATACATCGTCCTCCAGCCGACATACCTCCATGGGACTATTGCTGCCTCGGGCACCTTATGGTCGATCTCCTGTGAGTCTAGGATATCGAATCGGACGCAAAACTGAAAAATAATTGTAACGTTCAGGGCCTCCTAATTACGATGGAACACCCAAATTGCGTCCCGATTCAATACGTCGTCCTCCAGCCGACTTGACTCCATGGGTCTATTGCTGCCTCGGGCACCTAATGTTCGTTCTTCTGTGAGGCTAAATTATCGAATCGGACGCAAAACTGGTAGTTAATTGTAACGTTCAGGGCCTCCTAATGAAGATGGAACACTCAAATTGTGTCCCGATGCCATACATCATCCTCAAGCCGACTAGTTTCCATGGGTCTATTGCTGCCTCGGGTACCTTATGTTCGTGCTCCTGTGAGTCTAGATTTCCGAATCGGACGCAAAACTAATTGTTAATTGTAACATTCAGGGTCTCCTAATGACGATGGAACAATCAAATTGCGTCCCGATTCAATACATCGTCCCCCAGCCGACATATCTCCATGGGTCTAATGCTGCCTCGGGAACTTTATGGTCGTTCTCCTGTGAGTCTAGGTTATCGAATCGAACGCACGTTCAGGGCCTCCTAATTACGATGGAACACCCAAATTGCGTAACGATTCAATACGTCGACCTCCAGCCGACTTGACTCCATGTGTCTATTGCTGCCTCGGGCACCTAATGGTCGTTCTCCTGTGAATCTAGATTATCGAATCGGACTCAAAACTGATAGTTAATTGTAACGTTCAGGGCCTCCCAATGACGATGGAACACTCATATTGGGTCCCGATTCAATACATCGACCTCCAGCCGACTTGTCTCCATGTGTATATTGCCTCCTCGGGCACCTTATGTTCGTTCTCCTGTGAGTCTAGATTATCGAATCGGACGCAAAACTGATAGTTAATTGTAACGTTCAGGGCCTCCTAATGACGAAGGAACACTCAAATTGCGTCCCGATTCAATACATCGTCCTCCAGGCGACTTGTCTCCATGGGACTAATGCTGCCTCGGGCACCTATTGGTCGTTCACCTGTGAGTCTAGATTTTCGAATCAGACGCAAAACTGATAGTTAATTGTAGCGTTCAGGGCCTCCTAATGACGATGGAACACTCAAATTGCGTCGAGATTCATTACATCGTCCTCCGGAAGACTTGCCTCCAAGAGGAAATTGCTGCCTCGGGCATATTATGGTCCGTCTCCTGTGAGTCTAGATTTCCGAATCGGACGCAAAACTAATTGTTAATTGTAACATTCAGGGTCTCCTAATGACAATGGAACAATCAAATTGCGTCCCGATTCAATACATCGTCCCCCAGCCGACATATCTCCATGGGTCTACTGCTGCCTCGGGCACTTTATGGTCGTTCTCCTGTGAGTCTAGGTTATCGAATCGGACGCACGTTCAGGGCCTCCTAAAGACGATGGAACACCAAAATTGCGTCCCGATTCAATACATCGTCCTCCAGCCGACTTGTATCCAAGTTTCTATTGCTGCTTCGGGTACCTTATGTTCGTGCTCCTGTGAGTCTAGATTTTCGAATCGGACGCAAAACTGATAGTTAATTGTAACGTTCAGCGCCTCCTAATGACGATGGAACACTCAAATTGAGTCCCGATTCAATACATCGTCCTCCAGCCGACTTGTCTGCATGGGTCTATTGCTGCCTTGGGCACCTTATGGTCGTTCTCCTGTTAGACTTGATTTTCGAATCCGACGCAAAACTGATAGTTGACTCTAACGTTCAGGGCCTCCTAATGACGATGGAACACTCAAATTGCGTCTCGATTCAATATATCCACCTCCAGCCGACTTGTCTCCATGGGACTATTGCTGCCTCGGGCACCTTATGGTCGTTCTCCTGTGAGTCTAGATTATCGAATCGGACGCAAAACTGATAGTTAATTGTAACGTTCAGGGCCTCCTATTGACGATGGAACACTCAAATTGCGTCCCGATTCAATACATCGTCCTCCAGCCGACTTTCTCCATGGGTCTATTGCTCCCTCGGGCACCTTATGGTCGTTCTCCTGTGAGTCTAGATTTTCGAACCGGACGTAAACTGATACTTAATTGTATCGTTCAGGATCTCCTAATGACGATTGAACACTAAAATTGCGTCGAGGTTCAATACATCGTCCTCCAGCCGACTTGTCTCCATGGGTCTATTGCTGCATCGGGCTCATTATGATCGTTCTTCTGTGAGTCTAGATTATCGAATCGGACGCAAAACTGATAGTTAATTGTAACGTTCAGGGCCTCCTAATGACGATGGAACAGTCAAATTGCCTCGAGATTCATTACATCGTCCTCCGGACAACTTGTCTACAAGAGGAAATTGCTGCCTCGGGCACATTATGGTCCGTCTCATTTGAGTCTAGATTATCGAATCGGACGCAAAACTGATTGTTAATTATAACGTTCAGGGCCTCCTCATGACGATGGAACACCCAAATTGCGTCCCGATTCAATACATCGTCCTCCAGCCGACTTGTCTCCTAGGTTCTATTGCTGCCTTGGGCACCTTATGTTCGTGCTCCTGTGAGACTAGATTTTCGAATCGGACGCAAAACTGTTAGTTAATTGTAACGTTGAGGGCCTCCTAATGTCGATGGAACACTAAAATAGCGTCGAGATTCAATACATCGTCCTCCAGCCGACTTGTCTCCATGGGTCTATTGCTGCCTCGGGCACCTTATGGTCGTTCTCCTGTGAGTCTAGATTATCGAGTCGGACGCAAAACTGATAGTTAATTGTAACGTTCAGGGCCTCCTATTGACGATGGAACACTCAAATTGAGTACCGATTCAATACATCGTCCTCCAGCCGACTTTCTCCATGGGGCTATTGCTGCCTCGGGCACCTTACGGTCGTCCTCCTGTGAGTCTAGATTTTCGAATAGGACGTAAACTGATACTTAATTGTATCGTTCAGGATCTCCTAATGACGATGGAACACTCAAACTGCCTCCCGATTCAATACACGGTCCTCCAGCCGACTTGTCTCCATGGGTTTATTGCTGCTTGGGCTCCTTATGGTCGTTCTTCTGTGAGTCTAGATTATCGAATCGGACGCAAAACTGATAGTTAATTGTAACGTTCTAAGCCTCCTAATGACGATGGAACACTCAAATTGCCTCGAGATTCATTACATCGTCCTCCGGACAACTTGTCTCCAAGAGGAAATTGCTGCCTAGGGCACATTATGGTCCGTCTCCTTTGAGTCTAGATTATCGAATCGGACGCAAAGCTGATTGTTAATTGTAACGTTCAGGTCCTCCTAATGACGATGGAACACCCAAATTGCGTCCCGATTCAATACATCGTCCTGCAGCCGACTTGTCTCCAAGGGTCTATTGCTGCCTCGGGCACCTTATGTTCGTGCTCCTGTGAGACTACATTTTCGAATCGGACGCAAAACTGATAGTTAATTGTAATGTTCAGGGCCTCCTAATGTCGATGGAACACTCAGATTGCGTCCCGATTCAATACATCGTCCTCCAGCCGACTTGTCTCCAAGGGTCTATTGCTGCCTTGGGCACCTTATGTTCGTGCTCCTGTGAGACTAGATTTTCGAATCGGACGCAAAACTGATAGTTAATTGTAATGTTCAGGGCATCCTATTGACGATGGAACACTCAAATTGCGTCCCGATTCAATACATCGTCCTCCAGCAGACTTGTCTCCATGGGTCTATTGCTGCCTCGGGCACCTTATGGTCGTTCTCCTGTGAGTCTAGATTATCGAGTCGGACGCAAAACTGATAGTTAATTGTAACGTTCAGGGCCTCCTAATGACGATGGAACACTCAAATTGCGTCCCGATTCAATACATCGTCCTCCAGCCGACTTTCTCCATGGGTTCATTGCTGCCTCGGGCACCTTATGGTCGTTCTCCTGTGAGTCTAGATTTTCGAATCGGACGTAAACTGTTACTTAATTGTATCGTTAAGGATCTCCTAATAACGATGGAACACTCAAACTGCCTCCCGATTCAATACATCGTCCTCCAGCCGACTTGTCTCCATGGGTTTATTGCTGCTTGGGCTCCTTATGGTCGTTCTTCTGTGAGTCTAGATTATCGAATCGGACGCAAAACTGATAGTTAATTGTAACTTTCAGGGCCTCCTAATGACGATGGAACACTCAAATTGCCTCGAGATTCATTACATCGTCCTCCGGACAACTTGTCTCCAAGAGGAAATTGCTGCCTCGGGCACATTATGGTCCGTCTCCTTTGAGTCTAGATTATCGAATCGGACGCAAAACTGATTGTTAATTGTAACGTTCAGGGCCTCCTAATGACGATGGAACACCCAAATTGCGTCCCGATTCAATACATCGTCCTGCAGCCGACTTGTCTCCAAGGGTCTATTGCTGCCTCGGGCACCTTATGTTCGTGCTCCTGTGAGACTACATTTTCGAATCAAACGCAAAACTGATAGTTATTTGTAATGTTCAGTGCCTCCTAATGTCGATGGAACACTCAAATTGCGTCCCGATTCAATACATCGTCCTCCAGCCGACTTGTCTCCATGGGTCTATTGCTGCCTCGGGCACCTTATGGTCGTTCTCCTGTGAGTTTAGATTATCGAGTCGGACGCAAAACTAATAGTTAATTGTAACGTTCAGGGCCTCCTATTGACGATGGAACACTCAAATTGCGTCCCGATCCACTACATCGTCCTCTAGCCGACTTTCTCCATGGGTCTATTGCTGCCTCGGGCACCTTATGGTCGTTCTCCTGTGAGTCTAGATTTTCGAATCCGACGTAAACTGATACTTAATTGTATCGTTCAGGATCTCCTAATGACGATGGAACACTCAAACTGCCTCCCGATTCAATACATCGTCCTCCAGCCGACTTGTCTCCATGGGTTTATTGTTGCTTGGTCTCCTTATGGTCGTTCTTCTGTGAGTCTAGATTATCGAATCGGACGCAAAACTGATAGTTAATTGTAACGTTCAGGGCCTCCTATTGACGATGGAACACTCAAATTGCGTCCCGATTCAATACATCGTCCTCCAGCCGACTTTCTCCATGGGTCTATTGCAGCCTCGGGCACCTAATGGTCGTTCTCCTGTGAGTCTAGATTTTCGAATCGGACGTAAACTGATACTTAATTGTATCGTTCAGGATCTCCTAATGACGATGGAACACTCAAACTGCCTCCCGATTCGATACGTCGTCCTCCAGCCGACTTGTCTCCATGGGTTTATTGCTGCTTGGGCTCCTTATGGTCGTTCTTCTGTGAGTCTAGATTATCGAATCGGACGCAAAACTGATAGGTAATTGTAACTTTCAGGGCTTCCTAATGACGATGGAACACTAATATGGCGTCCCGATTCAATACATCGACCTCCAGCCAACTTGTCTCCATGGGTCTATTGCTGCCTCGCGCACCTTATGTACGTTCTCCTGTAAATCTAGATTATCGTATCGGACGCAAAACTGATAGTTAATTGTAATGGCAGGGCCTCCTAATGACGATGGAACACTCAAATTGCGTCCCGATTCAATACATCGTCCTCCAGCCGACTTTCTCCATGGGTCTATTGCTGCCTCGGGCACCTTATGGTCGTCCTCCTGCGAGTCTAGATTATCGAATCGGACGCAAAACTGATAGTTAATTGTAATGTTCAGGGCCTCCTAATGACGATGGAACACTCAAATTGCGTACCGATTCAATACATCGTCCTCCGGACAACTTGTCTCCAAGAGGAAATTGCTGCCTCGGGCACATTATGGTCCGTCTCCTTTGAGTCTAGATTATCGAATCGGACGCAAAAGTGATAGTTAATTCTAACGTTCAGGGCCTCCTAATGACGATGGAACACTCAAAATGCGTCGAGATTCAATACATCGTCCTCCAGCCGACTTGTCTCCATGGGTCTATTGCTGCCTCGGGCACCTTATGGTCGTTCTCCTGTGAGTCTAGATTATCGAATCGGACGCAAACCTGATAGTTAATTGCAACGTTCAGGTCCTCCTATTGACGATGGAACACTCAAATTGCGTCCCGATTCAATACATCGTCCTCCAGCCGACTTTCTCCATGGGTCTATTGCTGCCTCGGGCACCTTATGGTCGTTCTCCTGTGAGTCTAGATTTTCGAATCGGACGTAAACTGATACTTAATTGTATCGTTCAGGATCTCCGAATGACGATGGAATACTCAAACTGCCTCCCGATTTAATACAGCGTCCTCCAGCCGACTTGTCTCTATGGGTCTATTGCTGCCTCGGGCACCTTATGGTCGTTCTCCTGTGAGTATAGATTATCGAATCGGACGCAATACTGATAGTTAATTGGAACGTTCATGGCCTCCAAATGGCGATGGAACACTCAAAATGCGTCGAGATTCAATACCTCGTCCTTCAGCCGACTTGTCTCCATGGGTCTATTGCTGCCTCGGGCACCTTATGGTCGTTCTACTGTGAGTATAGATTATCGAATCGGACGCAATACTGATAGTTAATTGGAACGTTCATGGCCTCCAAATGGCGATGGAACACTCAAAATGCGTCGAGATTCAATACCTCGTCCTTCAGCCGACTTGTCTCCATGGGTCTATTGCTGCCTCGGGCACCTTATGGTCGTTCTCCTGCGAGTCTAGATTATCGAATCGGACGCAAAACTGATAGTTAATTGTAATGTTCAGGGCCTCCTAATGACGATGGAACACTCAAATTGCCTCGAGATTCATTACATCGTCCTCCGGACAACTTGTCTCCAAGAGGAAATTGCTGCCTCGGGCACATTATGGTCCGTCTCCTTTGAGTCCAAATTATCGAATCGGACGCAAAAGTGATAGTTAATTCTAACGTTCAGGGCCTCCTAATGACGATGGAACACTCAAAATGCGTCGAGATTCAATACATCGTCCTCCAGTCGACTTGTCTCCATGGGTCTATTGCTGCCTCGGGCACCTTATGGTCGTTCTCCTGTGAGTCTAGATTATCGAATCGGACGCAAACCTGATAGTTAATTGCAACGTTCAGGTCCTCCTATTGACGATGGAACACTCAAATTGCGTCCCGATTCAATACATCGTCCTCCAGCCGACTTTCTCCATGGGTCTATTGCTGCCTCGGGCATCTTATGGTCGTTCTCCTGTGAGTCTAGATTTTCGAATCGGACGTAAACTGATACTTAATTGTATCGTTCAGGATCTCCGAATGACGATGGAATACTCAATCTGCCTCCCGATTCAATACAGCGTCCTCCAGCCGACTTGTCTCTATGGGTCTATTGCTGCCTCGGGCACCTTATGGTCGTTCTCCTGTGAGTATAGATTATCGAATCGGACGCAATACTGATAGTTAATTGGAACGTTCATGGCCTCCAAATGGCGATGGAACACTCAAAATGCGTCGAGATTCAATACCTCGTCCTTCAGCCGACTTGTCTCCATGGGTCTATTGCTGCCTCGGGCACCTTATGGTCGTTCTCCTGTGAGTCTAGATTATCGAATCGGACGCAAAACTGATAGTTAATTGTAACGTTCAGGGCCTCCTAATGACGATGGAACACTCAAATTGCGCCGAGATTCATTAGAACTTCCTCCGTCCGACTTGTATCCAAGAGGAAATTGCTACCTCGGGCACATTATGGTCCGAATCCTGTGAGTCTAGATTTTCGAATCGGACGCAAAACTGATAGTTAATTGTAACGTTCAGGGCCTCCAAATGGCGATGGAACACTCAAAATGCGTCGAGATTCAATACCTCGTCCTTCAGCCGACTTGTCTCCATGGGTCTATTGCTGCCTCGGGCACCTTATGGTCGTTCTCCTGTGAGTCTAGATTTTCGAATCGGACGTAAACTGATACTTAATTGTATCGTTCAGGATCTCCGAATGACGATGGAACACTCAAACTGCCTCCCGATTCAATACAGCGTCCTCCAGCCGACTTGCCTCCATGGGTCTATTGCTGCCTCGGGCTCCTTATGGTCGTTCTTCTGTGAGTCTAGATTATCAAAAATGGTTCAAATGGCTCTGAGCACTATGGGACTTAACATCTATGGTCATCAGTCCCCTAGAACTTAGAACTACTTAAATCTAACTAACCTAAGGACATCACACAACACCCAGCCATCACGAGTCAGAGAAAATCCCTGACCCCGCCGGGAATCGAACCCGGGAACCCGGGCATGGGAAGCGATAAGGCTACCGCACGACCACGAGATGCGGGCTCTAGATTATCGAATCGGACGCAAAACTGATAGTTAATTGGAACGTTCAGGGCCTCCAAATGGGGATGGAAAACTCAAAATGCGTCGAGATTCAATTGCTCGTCCTTCAGCCGACTTGTCCCCATGGGTCTATTGCTGCCTCGGGCACCTTATGGTCGTTCTCCTGTGAGTGTAGATTATTGAATCGAACGCAAAAGTGATAGTTAATTGTACCGTTGAGGGCCTCCTAATGACGATGGAACACTCAAATTGCGTCGAGATTCATTAGAACTTCCTCCGTCCGACTTGTGTCCAAGAGGAAATTGCTACCTCGGGCACATTATGGTCCGACTCCTGTGAGTCTAGATTTTCGAATCGGACGCAAAACTGATAGTTAATTGTAACGTTCAGGGCCTCCTAATGACGATGGAACACTCAAAATGTGTCCAGATTCAATACATCGTCCTCCAGCCGACTTGTCTCCATGGGTCTATTGCTGCCTCGGGCACCTTATGGTCGTTCTCCTGTGAGTCTAGATTATCGAATCGGACGCAATACTGATAGTTAATTGGAACGTTCAGGGCCTCCAAATGGCGATGGAACACTCAAAATGCGTCGAGATTCAATTACTCGTCCTTGAGCCGACTTGTCTCCATGGGTCTATTGCTGCCTCGGGCAATTTATGGTCGTTCTCCTGTGAGTCTAGATTATCGAATCGGACGCAAAACTGATAGTTAATTGTAACGTTCAGGGCCTCCTATTGACGATGGAACACTCAAATTGCGTCGAGGTTCAATACATCGTCCTCCAGCCGACTTGACTAAATGGGTCTATTGCTGCCTCGGGCACATTATGGTCCGTCTCCTTTGAGTCTAGATTATCGAATCGGACGCAAAACTGATTGTTAATTGTAACGATCAGGGCCTCCTAATGACGATGGAACACTCAAATTGCCTCGAGATTCATTATATCGTCCTCCTGACAACTTGTCTTCAAGAGGAAATTGCTGCCTCGGGCACATTATGGTCCGTCTCCTTTGAGTCTAGATTATCGAATCTGACGCAAAACTGATTGCTAATTGTAACGTTCAGGGCCTCCTAATGACGATGGAACACCCAAATTGCGTCCCGATTCAATACATCGTCCTGCAGCCGACTTGTCTCCAAGGGTCTATTGCTGCCTCGGGCACCTTACGTTCGTGCTCCTGTGAGACTACATTTTCGTATCGGTCGCAAAACTGAAAGTTAATTGTAATGTTCAGGGCCTCCTAATGTCGATGGAACACTCAAATTGCGTCCCGATTCAATACATCGTCCTCCAGCCGACTTTCTCCATGGGTCTATTGCTGCCTCGGGCACCTTATGGTCGTTCTCCTGCGAGTCTAGATTATCGAATCGGACGCAAAACTGATAGTTAATTGTAATGTTGAGGGCCTCCTAATGACGATGGAACACTCAAATTGCCTCGAGATTCATTACATCGTCCTCCGGACAACTTGTCTCCAAGAGGAAATTGCTGCCTCGGGCACATTATGGTACGTCTCCTTTGAGTCTAGATTATCGAATCGGACGCAAAAGTGATAGTTAATTGCAACGTTCAGGGCCTCCTAATGACGATGGAACACTCAAAATGCGTCGAGATTCAATACATCGTCCTCCAGCCGACTTGTCTCCATGGGTCTATTGCTGCGTCGGGCACCTTATGGTCGTTCTCCTGTCAGTTTAGATTATCGAATCGGACGCAAAACTGATAGGTAATTGTAACTTTCAGGGCTTCCTAATGACGATGGAACACTAATATTGCGTCCCGATTCAATACATTGACCTCCAGCCAACTTGTCTCCATGGGTCTATTGCTGCCTCGCCCACCTTATGTACGTTCTCCTATAAATCTAGATTATCGTATCGGACGCAAAACTGATAGTTAATTGTAACGGCAGGGCCTCCTAATGACGATGGAACACTCAAAATGCGTCGGGATTCATTACATCGTCCTCCGGACAACTTGTCTCCAAGACGAAATTGCTGCCTCGGGCACATTATGGTCCGTCTCCTTTGAGTCTAGATTATCGAATCGGACGCAAAAGTGATAGGTAATTGTAACGTTCAGGGCCTCTTAATGACGATGGAACACTCAAAATGCGTCGAGATTCAATACATCGTCCTCCGGACAACTTGTCTCCATGGGTCTATTGCTGCCTCTGGCACCTTATGGTCGTTCTCCTGTGAGTCTAGATTATCGAATCGGACGCAAACCTGATAGTTAATTGTAACGTTTAGGTCCTCCTATTGACAATGGAACACTCAAATTGCGTACCGATTCAATACATCGTCCTCCAGCCGACTTTCTCCGTGGGTCTATTGCTGATTCGGGCACCTTATGGTCGTTCTCCTGTGAGTCTAGATTTTCGAATCGGACGTAAACTGATACTTAATTGTATCGTTCAGGATCTCCGAATGACGATGGAACACTCAAACTGCCTCCCGATTCAATACAGCGTCCTCCAGCCGACTTGTCTCCATGGGTCTATTGCTGCCTCGGGCTCCTTATGGTCGTTCTTCTGTGAGTATAGATTATCGAATCGGACGCAAAACTTATAGTTAATTGTAACGTTCAGGGCCTCCTAATGACGATGGAACACTCAAATTGCGTCGAGTTTCAATACATCGTCCTCCAGCCGACTTGTCTCCATGGATCTATTGCTGCCTCGGGCACCTTATGGTCGTTCACCTGTGAGTGTAGATTATCGAATCGGACGCAAAACTGATTGTTAATTGTAACGTTCAGGGCTTCCTCATGACGATTGAACACCCAAATTGCGTCCCGATTCAATACATCGACCTCCAGCCGATTTGCCTCCAAGGGTCTATTGCTGCCTCGGGCAGCTTATGTTCGTGCTCCTGTGAGACTAATTTTCAAATCGGACGCAAAACTGTTAGTTAATTGTAACGTTCAGGGCCTCCTAATGTCGATGGAACACTCAAATTGCGTCCCGATTCAATACATCGTCCTCCAGCCGACTTTCTCCATGGGTCTATTGCTGCCTTGGGCACCTTATGGTCGTTCTCCTGTGAGTCTAGATTTTTGAATCGAACGCAAAAGTGATAGTTATTTGTACCGTTCAGGGCCTCCTAATGACGATGGAACACTCAAATTGCGTCGAGATTCATTAGATCTTCCTCCGTCCGACTTGTGTCCAAGAGGAAATTGCTACCTCGGGCACATTATGGTCCGACTCCTGTGAGTTTAGATTTTCGAATCGGACGCAAAACTGATAGTTAATTGTAACGTTCAGGGCCTCCTCATGACGATGGAACACTCAAAATGCGACCAGATTCAACACATCGTCCTCCAGCCGACTTGTCTCCATGGGTCTATTGCTGCCTCGGGCACCTTATGGTCGTTCTCCTGTGAGTCTAGATTATCGAATCGGACGCAAACCTGATAGTTAATTGTAATGTTCAGGGCCTCCAAATAACGATGGAACACTCAAAATGCGTCGAGATTCAATACCTCGTCCTTCAGCCGACTTGTCTCCATGTTTGTATTGCTGCCTCGGGCACCTTATGGTCGTTCTCCTGTGAGTCTAGATTATCGAATCGGACGCAAAACTGATAGTTAATTGTAACGTTCAGGTCCTCCTATTGACGATGGAACACTCAAATTGCGTCCCGATTCAATACATCGTCCTCCAGCCGACTTTCTCCATGGGTTTATTGCTGCCTCGGGCACCTTATGGTCGATCTCCTGTGAGTCTAGATTTTCGAATCGGACGTAAACTGATACTTAATTGTATCGTTCAGGATCTCCGAATGACGATGGAACACTCAAACTGCCTCCCAAATCAATACATCGTCCTCCAGCCGACTTGTCTCCATGGGTCTATTGCTGCCTCGGGCTCCTTATGGTCGTCCTTCTGTGAGTCTAGATTATCGAATCGGACGCAAAACTGATAGTTAATTGTAACGTTCAAGGCCTCTTAATGACGATGGAACACTCAAATAGCGTCGAGGTTTAATACATCGTCCTCCAGCCGACTTGTCTCCATGGGTCTATTGCTGCCTCGGGCACCTTATAGTCGTTCTCCTGTGAGTATAGATTATCGAATCGGACGCAAAACTGATAGTTAATTGTAACGTTCAGGGCCTCCTAATAACGATGGAACACTCAAATTGCGTCGAGGTTCAATACATCGTCCTCCAGCCGACTTGTCTCCATGGGTCTATTGCTGCCTCGGGCACCTTATGGTCGTTGTCCTGTGAGTATAGATTATCGAATCGGACGCAAAACTGATTGTTAATTGTAACGTTCAGGGCCTCCTCATCACGATTGAACACCCAAATTGCGTCCCGATTCAATCCATCGTCCTCCAGCCGACTTGCGTCCAAGGGTCTGTTGCTGCCTCGGGCACCTTATGTTCGTGCTCCTGTGAGACTAATTTTCAAATCGAACGCAAAACTGTTAGTTAATTGTATCGTTCAGAATCTCCTAATGACGATGGAACACTCAAACTGCCTCCCGATTCAATACATCGTCCTCCAGCCGACTTGTCTCCATGGGTTTATTGCTGCTTGGGCTCCTTATAGTCGTTCTTCTGCGAGTCTAGAGTATTGAATCGGACGCAAAACTGATAGTTAATTGTAACGTTCAGGGCCTCCTAATGACGATGGAACACTCAAATTGCCTCGAGATTCATTACATCGTCCTCCGGACATCTTTTCTCCAAGAGGAAATTGCTGCCTCGGGCACAATATGGTCCGTCTCCTTTAAGTCTAGATTATCGAATCGGACGCAAAACTGATTCTTAATTGTAACGTTCAGGGCCTCTAAATGGCGATGGAACACTCAAAATGCGTCGAGATTCAATACCTCGTCCTTCAGCCGACTTGTCTCCATGGGTCTATTGCTGCCTCGGGCACCTTATGGTCGTTCTCCTGTGAGTCTAGATTATCGAATCGGACGCAAAACTGATAGTTAATTGTAACGTTCAGGGCCTCCTGTTGACGATGGAACACTCAAATTGCGTCCCGATTCAATACATCGTCCTCCAGCCGACTTTCTCCATGGGTCTATTGCTGCCTCGGGCACCTTATCGTCGTTCTCCTGTGAGTCTAGATTTTCGAATCGGACGTAAACTGATACTTAATTGTATCGTTCAGGATCTCCGAATGACGATGGAACACTCAAACTGCCTCCCGATTCAATACATCGTCCTCCAGCCGACTTGTCTCCAAGGGTCTATTGCTGCCTCGTGCACCTAATGTTCGTTCTCCTGTGAGACTAGATTTTCGAATCCGACGCAAAACTGATAGTTAACTCTAACGTTCAGGGCCTCCTACTGACGATGGAACACTCAAATTGCGTCGTGATTCAATACATCGTCCTCCAGCCGACTTGTCTCCATGGGTCTATTGCTGCCTCGGGCACCTTATGGTCGTTCTCCTGTGAGTCTAGATTATCGAATCGGACGCAAAACTGATAGTTAACTGTAACGTTCAGGGCCTCCTATTGACGATGGAACACTCCAATTGCGTCCCGTCTGAATACATCATCCTCCAGCCGACTTGTCTCCATTGGTCTATTGCTCCTTCGGGCTCCTTGTTGTCGTTCTCCTGTGAGTGTAGATTATCGATTTGGACGCAAAACTGATTGTTAATTGTAACGTTCAAGGCCTCCTCATGACGATGGAACACCCAAATTGCGTCCCGATTCAATACATCGTCCTCCAGCCGACTTGTCTCCAAGGGTCTATTGCTGCCTCGGGCACCTTATGTTCGTGCTCCTGTGAGACTAGAATTTCGAATCCGACGCAAAACTGATAGTTAACTCTAACGTTCAGGGCCTCCTACTGACGATGAAACACTCAAATTGCGTCGAGATTCAGTACATCGACCTCCAGCCGACTTGTCTCCATGGGTCTACTGCTGCCTCGGGCACCTCATGGTCGTTCTCCTGTGAGTCTAGATTATCGAATCGGACACAAAACTGATAGTTAATTGTAACGTTCAGGGCCTCCTATTGACGATGGAACACTCAAATTGTGTCCCGATTCAATACATCGTCCTCCAGCCGACTTTCTCCATGGGTCTATTGCTGCCTCGGGCACCTTATGGTCGTTCTCCTGTGAGTCTAGATTTTCGAATCGGACGTAAACTGATATTTAATTGTATAGTTCAAGATCTCCTAATGACGATGGAACACTCAACCTGCCTCCCGATTCAATACATCGTCCTCCAGCCGACTTGTCTCCATGGGTCTATTGCTGCCTCGGGCACCTTATGGTCGTTCTCCTGTGAGTCTAGATTATCGAATCGGACGCAAAACTGATTGTTAATTGTAACATTCAGGGCCTCCTAATGACGATGGAACACTCAAATTGCCTCGAGATTCATTACTCCGTCCTCCGGAAACTTGTCTCCAAGAGGAAATTGCTGCCTCGGGCAAATTATGGTCCGTCTCCTTTGATTCTAGATTATCGAATCGGACGCAAAACTGATAGTTAATTGTAACGTTCAGGGCCTCCTAATGTCGATGGAACATTCAAATTGCGTCCCGATTCAATACATCGTCCTCCAGCCGACTTGTCTCCATGGGTCTATTGCTGCCTCGGGCACCTTATGGTCGTTCTCCTGTGAGACTAGATTTTCGAATCCGACGCAAAACTGATAGTTAACTCTAACGTTCAGGGCCTCCTACTGACGATGGAACACTCAAATTGCGTCGAGATTCAATACATCGTCCTCCAGCCGACTTGTCTCCATGGTTCTATTGCTGCCTCGGGCACCTTATGGTCGTTCTCCTGTGAGTCTAGATTATCGAATCGGACGCAAAACTGACAGTTAATTGTAACGTTCGGGGCTCCTATTGACGATGGAACACTCAAATTGCGTCCCGATTCAATACATCGTCCTCCAGCCGACTTGTCTCCATGGGTCTATTGCTCCCTCGGGGACCTTATTGTCGTTCTCCTGTGAGTCTAGATTATCGAGTCGGACGCAAAACTGATAGTTAATTGTAACGTTCAGGGCCTTCTAATGACGATGGAACACTCAAATTGCGTCCCGACTCAATACATCTTCCTCCAGCCGACTTTCTCCATGGGTCTATTGCTGCCTCGGGCACCTTATGGTCGTTCTCCTGTGAGTCTAGATTATCGAATCGGACACAAACCTGATAGTTAATTGTAACGTTCAGCGCCTCCTAATGACGATGGAACACTCAAATTGCGTCACGATTGAATTCATCGTCCTCCAGCCTACTTATCTCCATGGGGCTATTGCTGCCTCCGGCACCTATTGGTCGTTCTCCTGTGAGTCTAGATTTTCGAATCGGACGCAAAAATGATAGTTAATTGTAATGTTCAGGGCCTCCTAATGACGATGGTACACACAAATTGCCTCCCGATTCAATACATCGTCCTCCAGCCGACTTGTCTCCATTGGGCTATTGCTGCTTCGGGCACATTATGGTCGTTCTCCTGTGACTCTAGATTATCGAATCGGACGCAAAACTGATAGTTAATTGTAACGTTCAGGGCCTCCTAATGACGATGGAACACTCAAAATGCGTCCCGATTCAATACATCGTCCTCCAGCCGACTTGTCTCCATGGGTCTATTGCTGCCTCCGGCACCTATTGGTCGTTCTCCTGTGAGTCTAGATTTTCGAATCGGACGCAAAAATGATAGTTAATTGTAATGTTCAGGGCCTCCTAATGACGATGGTACACACAAATTGCCTCCCGATTTAATACATCGTCCTCCAGCCGACTTGTCTCCATGGGGCTATTGCTGCTTCGGGCACCTTATGGTCGTTCTCCTGTGACTCTAGATTATCGAATCGGACGCAAAACTGATAGTTAATTGTAACGTTCAGGGCCTCCTAATGACGATGGAACACTCAAATTGCGTCGAGATTCAATAAATAGTCCTCCAGCCGACTTCTTTCCAATGGTCTATTGCTGCCTGAGGCACCTTATGTTCGTTCTCCTGTGAGATCAAATTTTCGAATGCGACGCAAAACTGACATTTAATTCTAACGTTCCGAACCTGCTAACGACGATGGGACACACAAATTCCGTCCCGATTCAATACATCATCCTCAAGCCGACTTGTCTCCATGGGTCTATTGTTGCCTCAGGCACCTTATGGTCGTTCCCTGTGAATGTAGATTATCGAATCGGACGCAAAACTGAAAGTTAATTGTAACGTTCAGGGCCCCCTAATGACGATGGAACACTCAAATTGCGTCCCGATTCAATACATCGTCCTCCAGCCGACTTGTCTCCAAGAATCTATTGCTGCCTCGGGCACCTTATGGTCGTTCTCTTAAGCGCCTAGATTTTCGAATCCGACGCAATACTGACAATTAATTCTAATTTTCCGACCTTGCGAACCACGATGTAACACCAAAATTGCGCCCGCATCTCGTGGTCGTGCGGCAGCGTTCTCGCTTCCTACGCCCGCGTTCCCGGGTTCGATTCCCGGCGGGGTCAGGGATTTTCTCAGTCTCGTGATGGCTGGGTGTTGTGTGCTGTCCTTAGGTTAGTTAGGTTAAAGTAGTTCTATGTTCTAGGGGACTTATGACCACAGCAGTTGAGTCCCATAGTGCTCAGGGCCATTTGAAACATTTTTGAACAAAAATTGCGTCGCGATTCAATACATCGTCCTCCAGTCGTCTTGTCTCCAAGGGTCTAATGCTGCCTCGGGCAAATTATGGTCCGTCCCCTGTGAGTCTAGATTTCAAATCGGACGCAAAACTGATAGTTAATTGTAACGTTCAGGGCCTACTAATGACGATGGAACACTCAAATCGCTTCGAGATTCAATACATAATCCTCCAGCCGACTTCATTCCAATGGTCTATTGCTACCTGAGGCACCTTAAGTTCGTTCTCCTGTGAGACTAAATTTTCGAATGCGACGCAAAACTGACATTTAATTCTAACGTTCCGAACCTGCTAACGACGATGGAACACACAAATTGCGGCCTGATTCAATACATCATCCTCAAGCCGACTTGTCTCCATGGGTCTATTGCTGCCTCGGGCACCTTATGGTCGTTCCCTGTGAGTCTAGATTATCGAATTGGACGCAAAACTGATAGTTAATTGTAACGTTCAGGGCATCCTAATGACGATGGAACACTCAAATTGCGTCCCGATTCAATACATCGTCCTCCAGCCGACTTGTCTCCATGGGTCTATTGCTGCCTCGATCATCTTATGGTCGATCTCCTGTGAGTCTAGAATTGCGAATCCGACGCAAAACTGATAGTTAATTGTATAGTTCAAGGCCTCCTAATGACGATGGAACAGTCACATTGCGTCGAGATTCAATACATCGTCCTCCAGCCGACTTGTCTCCAAGGGTCTATTGCTGCCTCGGGCACCTTATGGTCGTTCTCCTGAGAGTCTTGATTTTCGAATCCGACGCAATACTGACATTTAATTCTAATTTTCCGACCCTGCGAACCACGATGTAACACAAAAATTGCGCCCGCATCTCGTGGTCGTGCGGTAGCGTTCTCGCTTCCCACGCCCGTGTTCCCGGGTTCGATTCCCGGCGGCATCAGGGATTTTCTCTGTCTCGTGATGGCTGGGTGTTGTGTGCTGTCCTTAGGTTAGTTACGTTTAAGTAGTTCTAAGTTCTAGGGGCCTTATGACCACAGCAGTTGAGTCCCATAGTGCTCAGAGCCATTTGAACCATTTTTGAACAAAAATTGCGTCGCGATTCAATACATCGTCCTCCAGTCGTCTTGTCTCCAAGGGTCTAAAGCTGCCTCGGGCACATTATGGTCCGTCTCCTGTGAGTCTAGATTTTCGAATCGGACGCAAAACTGATAGTTAATTGTAACGTTCAGGGCCTACTAATGACGATGGAACACACAAATTACGTCGAGATTCAATACGTAGTCCTCCAGCCGACTTCTTTCCAATGGTCTATTGCTACCTGAGGCACCTTAAGTTCGTACTCCTGTGAGACTAAATTATCGAATGCGACGCAAAACTGACATTTAATTCTAACGTTCCGAACCTGCTAACGACGATGAAACACACAAATTGCGGCCCGATTCAATACATCATCCTCAAGCCGACTTGTCTCCATGGGTCTATTGTTGCCTCGGGCACCTTATGTTCGTTCTCCTGTGAGTCTAGATTATCGAATCGGACGCCAAACTGATAGTTAATTGTAACGATCAGGGCAGCCTAATGACGATGGAACACTCAAATTGCGTCCCGATTCAATACATCGTCCTCCAGCCGACTTGTTCCATGGGTCTATTGCTGCCTCGGGCACCTTTTAGTCGTTCTCCATTGAGTCTAGATTATCGAATCGGACGCAAAACCGATTGTTAAATGTACGTTCAGGGCCTCCTAATGACGATGGAACACCCAAAATGCGTCCCGATTCAATACATCGTCCTCCAGCCGACTTGTCTCCAAGGGTCTATTGCTGCCTCGGGCACCTTATGGTGGTCCCCTGTGAGTCTAGATTATCGAATCGGACGCAAAACTGATTGATAATTGTAACGTTCAGGGCCTCCTAATGACGATGAAACACTCAAATTGCGTCCCGATACAATACATCGTAATCCAGCCGACTTGTCTCCAAGGGTCTATTGCTGCCTCGGGCACCTTATGGTCGTTCTCTTGAGCGCCTAGATTTTCGAATCCGACGCAATACTGACAATTAATTCTAATTTTCCGACCCTGCGAACGACGATGTAACACAAAAATTGCGCCGCGATTCAATACATCGTCCTCCAGTCGCCTTGTCTCCATTGGTCTAATGCCGGCTCGGGCACATTATGGTCCGTCTCCTGTGAGTCTAGATTTAGAATCGGACGCAAAACTGATAGTTAATTGTAACGTTCAGGGCCTCCTAATGACGATGAAACCCCCAAATTGCGTCCCGATTCAATACATCGTCCTCCAGCCGACTTGTCTCCATGGGTCTATTGTTGCCTCAGGCACCTTATGGTCGTTCCCTGTGAATCTAGATTATCGAATCGGACGCAAAACTGAAAGTTAATTGTAACGTTCAGGGCCCCCTAATGACGATGGAACACTCAAATTGCGTCCCGATTCAATACATCGTCCTCCAGCCGACTTGTCTCCAAGAATCTATTGCTGCCTCGGGCACCTTATGGTCGTTCTCTTGAGCGCCTAGATTTTTGAATCCGTCGCAATACTGACAATTAATTCTAATTTTCCGACCCTGCGAACCACGATGTAACACAAAAATTGCGCCCGCATCTCGTGGTCGTGCGGTAGCGTTCTCGCTTCCCACGCCCGCGTTCCCGGGTTCGATTCCCGGCGGGGTCAGGGATTTTCTCTGTCTCGTGATGGCTGGGTGTTGTGTGCTGTCCTTAGGTTTAAGTAGTTCTAAGTTCTAGCGGACTTATGACCACAGCAGTTGAGTCCCATAGTGCTCAGAGCCATTTGAACCATTTTTGAACAAAAATTGCGTCGCGATTCAATACATCGTCCTCCAGTCGTCTTGTCTCCAAGGGTCTAATGCTGCCTCGGGCACATTATGGTCGTTCCCTGTGAGTCTAGATTATTGAATCGGACGCAAAACTGATAGTTAATTGTATCGTTCAGGGTATCCTAATGACGATGGAACACTCAAATTGCGTCCCGATTCAATACATCGTCCTCCAGCAGACTTGTCTCCATGGGTCTATTGTTGCCTCTGGCACCTTATGGTCGTTCCCTGTGAGTCTAGATTATCGAATCGGACGCAAAACTGATAGTTAATTGTAACGTTCAGGGTATCCAAATGACGATGGAACACTCAAATTGCGTCCCGATTCAATACATCGTCCTCCAGCCGACTTGTCTCCATGGGTCTATTGTTGCCTCGGGCACCTTATGGTCGTTCCCTGTGAGTCTAGATTATCGAATCGGACGCAAAACTGATAGTTAATTGTAACGTTCAGGGCAGCCTAATGACGATGGTACACTCAAATTGCGTCCCGATTCAATACATCGTCCTCCAGCCGACTTGTTCCATGGGTCTATTGCTGCCTCGGGCACATTTTAGTCGTTCTCCATAGAGTGTAGATTATCGAATCGGACACAAAACTGATTGTTAAATGTAACGTTCAGGGCCTCCTAATGACGATGGAACACCCAAATTGCGTCCCGATTCAATACATCGTCCTCCAGCCGACTTGTCTCCAAGGGTCTATTGCTGCCTCGGGCACATTATGGTCGTTCTCCTGTGAGTCTAGATTTTCGAATCGGACGCAAAACTGATAGTTAATTGTAACGTTCAGGGCCTACTAATGACGATGGAACACTCAAATTGCGTCGAGATTCAATACATAGTCCTCCAGCCGACTTCTTTCCAAGGGTCTATTGCTACCTGAGGCACCTTAAGTTCGTTCTCCTGTGAGACTAAATTTTTGAATGCGACGCAAAACTAACATTTAATTCTAACGTTCCGAACCTGCTAACGACGATGGAACACACAAATTGCGGCCCGATTCAATACATCATCCTCAAGCCGACTTGTCTCCATGGGTCTATTGCTGCCTCGGGCACCTTATGGTCGTTCCCTGTGAGTCTAGATTATCGAATCGGTCGCAAAACTGATAGTTAATTGTAACGTTCAGGGCATCCTAATGACGATGGAACACTCAAATTGCGTCCCGATTCAATACATCGTCCTCCAGCCGACTTGTCTCCATGGGTCTATTGTTGCCTCGGGCACTTTATGGTCGTTCTCCTGTGAGTCTAGATTATCGAATCGGACGCCAAACTGATTGTTAAATGTAACGTTTAGGGCCTCCTAATGACGATGGAACACCCAAATTGCGTCCCGATTCAATACATCGTCCTCCAGCCGACTTGTCTCCAAGGGTCTATTGCTGCCTCGGGCACTTTATGGTCGTTCCCTGTGAGTCTTGATTATCGAATCGGACGCAAAACTGATAGATAATTGTAACGTTCAGGGCCTCCTAATGACGATGAAACACTCAAATTGCGTCCCGATGCAATACATCGTAATCCAGCCGACTTGTCTCCAAGGTTCTATTGCTGCCTCGGGCACCTTATGGTCGTTCTCTTGAGCGTCTAGATTTTCGAATCCGACGCAATACTGACAATTAATTCTAATTTTCCGACCCTGCGAACGACGATGTAACAGAAAAATTGCGTCGCGATTCAATACATCGTCCTCCAGTCGTCTTGTCTCCAATGGTCTAATGCCGGCTCGGGCACATAATGGTCCGTCTCCTGTGAGTCTAGATTTCGAATCGGACGCAAAACTGATAGTTAATTGTAACGTTCAGGGCCTCCTAATGACGATGGAACACCCAAATTGCGTCCCGATTCAATACATCGTCCTCCAGCCGACTTTCCTCCAAGGTTCTATTGCTGCCTCGGGCACCTTATGCTCGTTCTCCTGTGAGTCTAGATTATCGAATCGGACGCAAAACTGATAGTTAATTGTAACGTTCAACCCCACCTAATGACGATGGAACACTCAAATTTCGTCCCAATTCAGTACATCATCCTCAAGCCGACTTGTCTCCATGGGTCTATTGCTGCCTCGGGCACCTTTTGTTCGTGCTCTTGTGAGTCTAGATTTTCGAATCGGACGCAAAACTGATAGTTAATTGTAACGTTCTGGGCCTCCTAATGACGATGGAACACACAAATTGCTTCGCGATTCAATACATCGTCCTCCAGTCGTCTTGTCTCCAAGGGTCTATTGCTGCCTCAGGCACATCATTTTCCGTCTCCTGTGAGTCTAAATTTTCGAATCGGACGCAAAACTGATAGTTAATTGTAACGTTCAGGGCCTCCTAATGACGATGGAACACTCAAATTGCGTCGTGATTCATTACATCGTCCTCCAGCCGAATTGTCTCCATGGGTCTATTGCTGCCCTGGGCACCTTATTTTCGTTCTCCTGTGAGACTAGATTTATGAATGCGACGCAAAACTGACATTTAATTCTAACGTTCCGACCCTGCTAACGACGATGGAACACACAAATTTCGTCCGATTCAATACATCGTCCTGAAGCCGACTTGTCTCCATGGGTCTATTGCTGCCTCGGGCACCTTATGGTCGTTCTCCTGTGAGTCTAGATTATCGAATCGGACGCAAAACTGATAGTTAATTGTAATGTTCAGCGCCTCCTAATGACAATGGAACACTCAAATTGCATCCCGATTCAATACATCGTCCTCCAACCGACTTGTCTCCATGGGTCTAATGCTGCCTCGGGCACCTATTGGTCGTTCTCCTGTGAGTCTAGATTTTCGAATCGGACGCAAAACTGATAGTTAATTGTAACGTTCAGGGCCTACTAATGACGATGGAACACTCAAATTGCGTCGAGATTCAATACATAGTCCTCCAGCCGACTTCTTTCCAAGGGTCTATTGGTACCTGAGGCACCTTAAGTTCGTTCTCCTGTGAGACTAAATTCACGAATGCGACGCAAAACTGACATTTAATTCTAACGTTCCGAACCTGCTAACGACGATGGAACACACAAATTGCGGCCCGATTCAATACATCATCCTCAAGCCGACTTGTCTCCATGGGTCTATTGCTGCCTCGGGCACCTTATGGTCGTTCCCTGTGAGTCTAGATTATCGAATCGGACGCAAAACTGATAGTTAATTGTAACGTTCAGGGCATCCTAATGACGATGGAACACTCAAATTGCGTCCCGATTCAATACATCGTCCTCCAGCCGACTTGTTCCATGGGTCTATTGCTGCCTCGGGCACCTTTTAGTCGTTCTCCATTGAGCGTAGATTATCGAATCGGACGCAAAACTGATTGTTAAATGTACGTTCAGGGCCTCCTAATGACGATGGAACACCCAAATTGCGTCCCGATTCAATACATCGTCCTCCAGCCGACTTGTCTCCAAGGGTCTATTGCTGCCTCGGGCACCTTATGGTCGTACTCTTGAGCGCCTAGATTTTCGAATCCGACGCAATACTGACAATTAATTCTAATTTTCCTACCCTGCGAACGACGATGTAACACAAAAATTGCGCCGCGATTCAATACATCGTCCTCCAGTCGCCTTGTCTCCAATGGTCTAATGCCGGCTCGGGCACATTATGGTCCGTCTCCTGTGAGTCTAGATATAGAATCGGACGCAAAACTGATAGTTAATTGTAACGTTCAGGGCCTCCTAATGACGATGGAACACCCAAATTGCGTCCCGATTCAATACATCGTCCTCCAGCCTACTTGTCTCCATGTGTCTATTACTGCCTCGGTCACCTCATAGTCGTTATCCTGTGAGTCTAGAGTATCGAATGGGACGCAAAACTGATAGTTAATTGTAATGTTCAGACCCTCCTAATGACGATGGAACACTCAAATTGCGACCCGATTCAATACATAGTCCTCCAGCCGACTTGCCTCCAAGGTTTTAATGCTGCCTTGGGCAACTTATGTTCGTTCTCCTGTAAGTCAAGATTATCGAATCGAACGCAAAACTGATAGTCAATTGTAACGTTCAGGGCCTCCTAATGACGATGGAACACTCAAATTGCGTCGAGATTCAGTACATAGTCCTCCAGCCGACTTCTTTCCAATGGTCTATTGCTGCCTGAGGCACCTTATGTTCGTTCTCTTGTGAGACTAAATTTTCGAATGCGACGCAAAACTGACATTTAATTCTAACGTTCCGAACCTGCTAACGACGATGGGACACACAAATTCCGTCCCGATTCAATACATCATCCTCAAACCGACTTGTCTCCATGGGTCTATTGTTGCCTCAGGCACCTTATGGTCGTTCCCTGTGAATCTAGATTATCGAATCGGACGCAAAAATGAAAGTTAATTGTAACGTTCAGGGCCCCCTAATGACGATGGAACACTCAAATTGCGTCCCGTTTCAATACATCGTCCTCCAGCCGACTTGTCTCCATGGGACTATTGCTACCTCGGGCACCTTATGGTCGTTCTCCTGTGAGTCTAGATTTTCGAATCGGACGCAAAACTGATAGTTAATTGTAACGTACAGGGCCTCCTAATGACGATGGAACACTCAAATTGCGTCGAGATTCATTACATCGTCCTCCGGCCGACTTGTCTCCAAGAGGAAATTGCTGCCTCGGGAACATTATGGTCCGTCTCCTGTGAGTCTAGATTTTAGAATCGGACGCAAAACTGATAGTTAATTGTAATTTTCATGGCCTCTTAATGACGACGTAACTCTCACATTGCGTCGAGATTCAATACATAGTCCTCCAGCCGACTTGTCTCCATGGGTTTATTGCTGCCTCGAGCATCTTATGGTCGATCTCCTGTGAGTCTAGAATTGCGAATCCGACGCAAAACTGATAGTTAATTGTATCGTTCAAGGCCTCCTAATGACGATGGAACAGTCACATTGCGTCGAGAATCAATACATCGTCCTCCAGCCGACTTGTCTCCAAGAGTCTATTGCTGCCTCGGGCACCTTATGGTCGTTTTCCTGAGAGTCTAGATTTTCGAATCCGATGCAATACTGACATTTAATTCTAATTTTCCGACCCTGCGAACAGCGATGTAACACAAAAATTGCGCCCGCATCTCGTGGTCGTGCGGTAGCGTTCTCGCTTCCCACGCCCGCGTTCCCGGGTTCGATTCCCGGCGGGGTCAGGGCTTTTCTCTGTCTCGTGATGGCTGGGTGTTGTGTGCTGTCCTTAGGTTAGTTAGGTTTAAGTAGTTCTAAGTTCTAGGGGACATATGACCACAGCAGTTGAGTCCCATAGTGCTCAGAGCCATTTGAACCATTTTTGAACAAAAATTGCGTCGCGATTCAATACATCGTCCTCCAGTCGTCTTGTCTCCAAGGGTCTAATGCTGCCTCGGGCACATTATGGTCCGTCTCCTGTGAGTCTAGTTTTCGAATCGGACGCAAAACTGATAGTTAATTGTAACGTTCAGGGCCTACTAATGACGATGGAACACTCAAATCGCTTCGAGATTCAATACATAATCCTCCAGCCGACTTCATTCCAATGGTCTATTGCTACCTGATGCACCTTAAGTTCGTTCTCCTGTGAGACTAAATTTTCGAATGCGACGCAAAACTGACATTTAATTCTAACGTTCCGAACCTGCTAACGACGATGGAACACACAAATTGCGGCCCGATTCAATACATCATCCTCAAGCCGACTTGTCTCCATGGGTCTATTGTTGCCTCGGGCACCTTATGGTCGTTCCCTGTGAGTCTAGATTATCGAATCGGACGCAAAACTGATAGTTAATTGTAACGTTCAGGGCCTCCTAATGACGATGGAACACCCAAATTGCGTCCCGATGCAATACATCGTCCTCCAGCCGACTTGTTCCCTGGGTCTATTGCTGCCTCGGGCACATTTTAGTCGTTCTCCATTGAGTGTAGATTATCGAATCGGACACAAAACTGATTGATAAATGTAACGTTCAGGGCCTCCTAATGACGATGGAACACCCAAATTGCGTCCCGATTCAATACATCGTCCGGCAGCCGACTTGTCTCCAAGGGTCTATTGCTGCCTCGGGCACCTTATGGTCGTTCCCTGTGAGTCTAGATTATCGAATCGGACGCAAAACTGATAGATAATTGTAACGTTCAGGGCCTCCTAATGACGATGAAACAATCAAATTCCGTCCCGATGCAATACATCGTAATCCAGCCGACTTGTCTCCAAGGGTCTATTGCTGCCTCGGGCACCTTATGGTCGTTCTCTTGAGCGTCTAGATTTTCGAATCCGACGCAATACTGACAATTAATTCTAATGTTCCGACCCTACGAACGACGATGTAACACAAAAATTGCGTCGCGATTCAATACATCGTCCTCCAGTCGTCTTGTCTCCAATGGTCTAATGCCGGCTCGGGCACATTATGGTCCGTCTCCTGTGAGTCTAGATTTCGATTTGGACGCAAAACTGATAGTTAATTGTAACGTTCAACCCCACCTAATGACGATGGAACACTCAAATTTCGTCCCAATTCAGTACATCATCCTCAAGCCGACTTGTCTCCATGGGTCTATTGCTGCCTCGGGCACCTTTTGTTCGTGCTCTTGTGAGTCTAGATTTTCGAATCGGACGCAAAACTGATAGTTAATTGTAACGTTCTGGGCCTCCTAATGACGATGGAACACACAAATTGCTTCGCGATTCAATACATCGTCCTCCAGTCGTCTTGTCTCCAAGGGTCTATTGCTGCCTCAGGCACATCATTTTCCGTCTCCTATGAGTCTAGATTTTCGAATCGGACGCAAAACTGATAGTTAATTGTAACGTTCAGGGCCTCCTAATGACGATGGAACACTCAAATTGCGTCGTGATTCATTACATCGTCCTCCAGCCGAATTGTCTCCATGGGTCTATTGCTGCCCTGGGCACCTTATTATCGTTCTCCTGTGAGACTAGATTTATGAATGCGACGCAAAACTGACATTTAATTCTAACGTTCCGACCCTGCTAACGACGATGGAACACACAAATTTCGTCTGATTCAATACATCGTCCTGAAGCCGACTTGTCTCCATGGGTCTATTGCTGCCTTGGGCACCTTATGGTCGTTCTCCTGTGAGTCTAGATTATCGAATCGGACGCAAAACTGATAGTTAATTGTAATGTTCAGCGCCTCCTAATGACGATGGAACACTCAAATTGCATCCCAATTCAATACATCGTCCTCCAACCGACTTGTCTCCATGGGTCTAATGCTGCCTCGGGCACCTATTGGTCGTTCTCCTGTGAGTCTAGATTTTCGAATCGGACGCAAAACTGATAGTTAATTGTAACGTTCAGGGCCTACTGATGACGATGGAACACTCAAATTGCGTCGAGATTCAATACATAGTCCTCCAGCCGACTTCTTTAAAATGGTCTATTGCTACCTGAGGCACCTTAAGTTCGTTCTCCTGTGAGACTAAATTTTCGAATGCGACGCAAAACTGACATTTATTTCTAACGTTCCGAACCTAATAACGACGATGGAACACACAAATTGCGGCCCGATTCAATACATCATCCTCAAGCCGACTTGTCTCCATGGGTCTATTGTTGCCTCGGGCACCTTATGGTCGTTCCCTGTGAGTCTAGATTATCGAATCGGACGCAAAACTGATAGTTAATTGTAACGTTCAGGGCCTCCTAATGACGATGGAACACCCAAATTGCGTCCCGATGCAATACATTGTCCTCCAGCCGACTTGTTCCCTGGGTCTATTGCTGCCTCGGGCACATTTTAGTCGTTCTCCATTGAGTGTAGATTATCGAATCGGACACAAAACTGATTGTTAAATGTAACGATCAGGGCCTCCTAATGACGATGGAACACCCAAATTGCGTCCCGATTCAATACATCGTCCAGCAGCCGACTTGTCTCCAAGGGTCTATTGCTGCCTCGGGCACCTTATGGTCGTTCCCTGTGAGTCTAGATTATCGAATCGGACGCAAAACTGATAGATAATTGTAACGTTCAGGGCCTCCTAATGACGATGAAACACTCAAATTGCGTCCCGATGCAATACATCGTAATCCAGCCGACTTGTCTCCAAGGGTCTATTGCTGCCTCGGGCACCTTATGGTCGTTCTCTTGAGCGTCTAGATTTTCGAATCCGACGCAATACTGACAATTAATTCTAATGTTCCGACCCTGCGAACGACGATGTAACACAAAAATTTCGTCGCGATTCAATACATCGTCCTCCAGTCGTCTTGTCTCCAATGGTGTAATGCCGGCTCGGGCACATTATGGTCCGTCTCCTGTGAGTCTAGATTTCGAATTGGACGCAAAATTGATAGTTAATTGTAACGTTCAGGGCCTCCTAAAACGATGGAACACCCAAATTGCGTCCCGATTCAATACATCGTCCTCCAGCCGACTTTCCTCCAAGGTTCTATTGCTGCCTCGGGCACCTTATGCTCGTTCTCCTGTGAGTCTAGATTATCGAATCGGACGCAAAACTGATAGTTAATTGTAACGTTCAACCCCACCTAATGACGATGGAACACTCAAATTTCGTCCCAATTTAGTACATCATCCTCAAGCCGACTTGTCTCCATGGGTCTATTGCTGCCTCGGGCACCTCTTGTTCGTGCTCTTGTGAGTCTAGATTTTCGAATCGGACGCAAAACTGATAGTTAATTGTAACGTTCTGGGCCTCCTAATGACGATGGAACACACAAATTGCTTCGCGATTCAATACATCGTCCTCCAGTCGTCTTGTCTCCAAGGGTCTATTGCTGCCTCAGGCACATCATTTTCCGTCTCCTGTGAGTCTAGATTTTCGAATCGGACGCAAAACTGATAGTTAATTGTAACGTTCAGGGCCTCCTAATGACGATGGAACACTCAAATTGCGTCGTGATTCATTACATCGCCCTCCAGCCGAATTGTCTTCATGGGTCTATTGCTGCCCTGGGCACCTTATTATCGTTCTCCTATGAGACTAGATTTATGAATGCGACGCAAAACTGACATTTAATTCTAACGTTCCGACCCTGCTAACGACGATGGAACACACAAATTTCGTCCGATTCAATACATCGTCCTGAAGCCGACGTGTCTCCATGGGTCTATTGCTGCCTCGGGCACCTTATGGTCGTTCTCCTGTGAGTCTAGATTATCGAATCGGACGCAAAACTGATAGTTAATTGTAATGTTCAGCGCCTCCTAATGACGATGGAACACTCAAATTGCATCCCGATTCAATACATCGTCCTCCAACCGACTTGTCTCCATGGGTCTAATGCTGCCTCGGGCACCTATTGGTCGTTCTCCTGTGAGTCTAGATTTTCGAATCGGACGCAAAACTGATAGTTAATTGTAACGTTCAGGGCCTACTGATGACGATGGAACACTCAAATTGCGTCGAGATTCAATACATAGTCCTCCAGCCGACTTCTTTCCAATGGTCTATTGCTACCTGAGGCACCTTAAGTTCGTTCTCCTGTGAGACTAAATTTTCGAATGCGACGCAAAACTGACATTTAATTCTAACGTTCCGAACCTGATAACGACGATGGAACACACAAATTGCGGCCCGATTCAATACATCATCCTCAAGCCGACTTGTCTCCATGGGTCTATTGCTGCCTCGGGCACCTTATGGTCGTTCCCTGTGAGTCTAGATTATCGAATCGGACGCAAAACTGATAGTTAATTGTAACGATCAGGGCAGCCTAATGACGATGGAACACTCAAATTGCGTCCCGATTCAATACATCGTCCTCCAGCCGACTTGTTCCATGGGTCTATTGCTGCCTCGGGCACCTTTTAGTCGTTCTCCATTGAGTGTAGATTATCGAATCGGACGCAAAACTGATTGTTAAATGTACGTTCAGGGCCTCCTAATGACGATGGAACACCCAAATTGCGTCCCGATTCAATACATCGTCCTCCAGCCGACTTGTCTCCAAGGGTCTATTGCTGCCTCGGGCACCTTATCGTCGTTCTTCTGAGCGCCTAGATTTTCGAATCCGACGCAATACTGACAATTAATTCTAATTTTCCTACTCTGCGAACGACGATGTAACACAAAAATTGCGCCGCGATTCAATACATCGTCCTCCAGTCGCCTTGTCTCCAATGGTCTAATGCCGGCTCGGGCACATTATGGTCCGTCTCCTGTGAGTCTAGATTTAGAATCGGACGCAAAACTGATAGTTAATTGTAACTTTCAGGGCCTCCTAATGACGATGGAACACCCAAATTGCGTCCCGATTCAATACATCGTCCTCCAGCCGACTTGTCTCCGTGGGTCTATTACTGCCTCGGTCACCTCATAGTCGTTATCCTGTGAGTCTAGAGTATCGAATGGGACGCAAAACTGATAGTTAATTGTAATGTTCAGATCCTCCTAATGACGATGGAACACTCAAATTGCGACCCGATTCAATACATTGTCCTCCAGCCGACTTGCCTCCAAGGTTCTAATGCTGCCTTGGGCAACTTATGTTCGTTCTCCTGTAAGTCAAGATTATCGAATCGAACGCAAAACTGATAGTCAATTGTAACGTTCAGGGCCTCCTAATGACGATGGAACACTCAAATTGCGTCGAGATTCAGTACATAGTCCTCCAGCCGACTTCTTTCCAATGGTCTATTGCTGCCTGAGGCACCTTATGTTCGTTCTCTTGTGAGACTAAATTTTCGAATGCGACGCAAAACTGACATTTAATTCTAACGTTCCGAACCTGCTAACGACGATGGGACACACAAATTCCGTCCCAATTCAATACATCATCCTCAAGCCGACTTGTCTCCATGGGTCTATTGCTGCCTCGGGCACCTTATGGTCGTTCCCTGTGAGTCTAGATTATCGAATCGGACGCAAAACTGATAGTTAATTGTAACGTTCAGGGCATCCTAATGACGATGGAACACTCAAATTGCGTCCCGATTCAATACATCGTCCTCCAGCCGACTTGTTCCATGGGTCTATTGCTGCCTCGGGCACCTTTTAGTCGTTCTCCATTGAGTGTAGATTATCGAATCGGACGTAAAACTGATTGTTAAATGTACGTTGAGGGCCTCCTAATGACGATGGAACACCCAAATTGCGTCCCGATTCAATACATCGTCCTCCAGCCGACTTGTCTCCAAGGGTCTATTGCTGCCTCGGGCACCTTATGGTCGTTCCCTGTGAGTCTAGATTATCGAATCGGACGCAAAACTGATAGATAATTGTAACGTTCAGGGCCTCCTAATGACGATGAAACAGTCAAATTGCGTCCCGATTCAATACATCGTAATCCAGCCGACTTGTCTCCAAGGGTCTATTGCTGCCTCGGGCATCTTATGGTCGTTCTCTTGAGCACCTAGATTTTCGAATCCGACGCAATACTGACAATTAATTCTAATTTTCCGACCCTGCGGACGACGATGTAACACAAAAATTGCGTCGCGATTCAATACATCGTCCTCCAGTCGCCTTGTCTCCAATGGTCTAATGCCGGCTCGGGCACATTATGATCCGTCTCCTGTGAGTCTAGATTTCGAATGGGACGACAAACTGATAGTTAATTGTAATTTTCATGGCCTCTTAATGACGACGTAACTCTCACATTGCGTCGAGATTCAATACATAGTCCTCCAGCCGACTTGACTCCATGGGTCTATTGCTGCCTCGAGCATCTTATGGTCGATCTCCTGTGAGTCTAGAATTGCGAATCCGACGCAAAACTGATAGTTAATTGTATAGTTCAAGGCCTCCTAATGACGATGGAACAGTCACATTGCGTCGAGATTCAATACATCGTCCACCAGCCGACTTGTCTCCAAGGGTGTATTGCTGCCTCGGGCACCTTATGGTCGTTCTCCTGAGAGTCTAGATTTTCGAATCCGACGCAATACTGACATTTAATTCTAATTTTAAGACCCTGCGAACCACAATGTAACACAAAAATTGCGCCCGCATCTCGTGGTCGTGCGGTAGCGTTCTCACTTCCCACGCCCGCGTTCCCGGTTTCGATTCCCGGCGGGGTCAGGGATTTTCTCTGTCTCGTGATGGCTGGGTGTTGTGTGCTGTCCTTAGGTTAGTTAGGTTTAAGTAGTTCTAAGTTCTAAGGGACTTATGACCATAGCAGTTGAGTCCCATAGTGCTCAGAGCCATTTGAACCATTTTTGAACAAAAATTGCGTCGTGATTCAATACATCGTCCTCCAGTCGTCTTGTCTCCAAGGGTCTAATGCTGCCTCGGGCACATTATGGTCCGTCTCCTGTGAGTCTAGATTTTCGAATCGGACGCAAAACTGATAGTTAATTGTAACGTTCAGGGCCTACTAATGACGATGGAACACTCAAATCGCGTCGAGATTCAATACATAATCCTCCAGCCGACTTCTTTCCAATGGTCTATTGCTACCTGACGCACCTTAAGTTCGTTCTCCTGTGAGACTAAATTTTCGAATGCGACGCAAAACTGACATTTAATTCTAACGTTCCGAACCTGCTAACGACGATGGGACACACAAATTCCGTCCCAATTCAATACATCATCCTCAAGCCGACTTGTCTCCATGGGTCTATTGCTGCCTCGGACACCTTATGGTCGTTCCCTGTGAGTCTAGATTATCGAATCGGACGCAAAACTGATAGTTAATTGTAACGTTCAGGGCATCCTAACGACGATGGAACACACAAATTGCGGCCCGATTCAATACATCATCCTTAAGCCGACTTGTCTCCATGGGTCTATTGCTGCCTCGGGCAGCTTATGGTCGTTCCCTGTGAGTCTAGATTATCGAATCGGACGCAAAACTGATAGTTAATTGTAACTTTCAGGGCATCCTAATGACGATGGAACACTCAAATTGCGTCCCGATTCAATACTTCGTCCTCCAGCCGACTTGTCTCCAAGGGTCTGTTGCTGCCTCGGGCACCTTATGGTCGTTCCCTGTGAGTCTAGATTATCGAATCGGACGCAAAACTGATAGATAATTGTAACGTTCAGGGCCTCCTAATGACGATGAAACACTCAAATTGCGTCCCGATTCAATACATGGTAATCCAGCCGACTTGTCTCCAAGGGTCTATTGCTGCCTCGGGCACCTTATGGTCGTTCTCTTGAGCGTCTTGATTTTCGAATCCGACGCAATACTGACAATTAATTCTAATTTTCCGACCCTGCGAACGACGATGTAACACAAAAATTGCGTCGCCATTCAATACATCGTCCTCCAGTCGTCTTGTCTCCAATGGTCTAATGCCGGCTCGGGCACATTATGGTCCGTCTCCTGTGAGTCTAGATTTCGAATCGGACGCAAAACTGATAGTTAAATGTAACGTTCAGGGCCTCCTAATGACGATGGAACACCCAAATTGCGTCCCGATTCAATACATCGTCCTCCATCCGACTTGCCTCCAAGGTTCTAAAGCTGCCTTGGGCACCTTATAGTCGTTCTCCTGTGAGTCTAGATTATCGAATCGGACGCAAAACTGATACTTAATTGTAATGTTCAGACCCTCCTAATGACGATGGAACACTCAAATTGCGTCTAGATTCAATACATCGTCCTCCAGCCGACTTGTCTCCAAGGGTCTATTTCTTCCTCGGGCACCTTATGGTCGTTCTCCTGAGAGTCTAGATTATCGATTCCGACGCAATACTGACATTTAATTCTAATTTTCCGGCCCTATGAACGACTATGGAACACACAAATTGCGTCGCGATTCAATACATCGTCCTCCAGTCGTCTTGTCTCCAAGGGTCTATTGCTGCCTCAGGCACATCATTTTCCGTCTCCTGTGAGTCTAGATTTTCGAATCGGACGCAAAACTGATAGTTAATTGTAACGTTCAGGGCCTCCTAATGACGATGGAACACTCAAATTGCGTCGAGATTCAATACATCGTCCTCCAGCCGAATTGTCTCCATGGGTCTATTGCTGCCCTGGGCACCTTATTATCGTTCTCCTGTGAGACTAGATTTATGAATGCGACGCAAAACTGACATTTAATTCTAACGTTCCGACCCTGCTAACGACGATGGAACACACAAATTTCGTCCGATTCAATACATCGTCCTGAAGCCGAACTGTCTCCATGGGTCTATTGCTGCCTCGGGCACCTTATGGTCGTTCTCCTGTGAGTCTAGATTATCGAATCGGACGCAAAACTGATAGTTAATTGTAATGTTCAGCGCCTCCTAATGACGATGGAACACTCAAATTGCATCCCGATTCAATACATCGTCCTCCAACCGACTTGTCTCCATGGGTCTAATGCTGCCTGGGCACCTATTGGTCGTCCTCCTGTGAGTCTAGATTTTCGAATCGGACGCAAAACTGATAGTTAATTGTAACGTTCAGGGCCTCCTAATGACGATGGAACACTCAAATTAACTCCCGATTCAATACATCGTCCTCCAGCCGACTTGTCTCCATGGGTCTATTGCTGCCTCGGGCACCTTATAGTCGTTCTCCTGTGAGTCTAGATTATTGAATATGACGCAAAACTGATAGTTAATTGTAACGTTCAGGGGCTACTAATGACGATGGAACACTCAAATTAACTCCAGATTCAATACATCGTCCTCCAGCCGAATTGTCTCCATGGGTCTATTGCTGCCTCGGGCACCTTATTATCGTTCTCCTGTGAGACTAGATTCATGAATGCGACGCAACTCTGACATTTAATTCTAACGTTTTAACCCTGCTAACGACGATGGAACACACAAATTGCGTCCGATTCAATACATCGTCCTGAAGCCGACTTGTCTCCATGGGGCTATTGCTGCCTCGGGCACCTTATGGTCGTTCTCCTGTGAGTCTAGGTTATCGAATCGGACGCAAAACTGACAGTTAATTGTAATGTTCAGCGCCTCCTAATGACGATGGAACACTCAAATAGCATCCCGATTCAATACATCGTCCTCCAACCGACTTGACTCCATGGGTCTAATGCTGCCTGGGGCACCTATTGGTCGTTGTCCTGTGAGTCTAGATTTTAGAATCGGGCGCAAAACGGATAGTTAATTGTAACGTTCAGGGCCTCCTAATGTCGATGGAACACTCAAATTGCGTCCCGTTTCAATACATCATCCTCCAGCCGACTTGTATGCATGGGTCTATTGCTGCCTCGGGCAACTTATGGTCGTTCTTCTGTGAGTCTAGATTATCGAATCGGACGCAAAACTGATAGATAATTGTAACGTTCAGCGCCTCCTAATGTCGATGGAACACTCAAATTGCGTCGAGATTCAATACATCGTCCTCCAGCCGACTTGTCTCCATGGGTATATTGTTGCCTCGGTCACCTTATAGTCGGTCTAGTGTGGGTCTAGATTATCGAATCGGACGCAAAACTGATAGTTAATTGCAATGTTCAGAGCCATCTAATGACGATGAAACACTCAAATTTCGTCGAGATTCAATACATCGTCCTCCAGCCGACTTGTCTCCAAGGGTCTATTTCTGCCTCGGGCACCTTATGGTCGTTCTCCTGTGAGTCTAGATTATCGAATCGGACGCAAAACTGATAGTTAATTCTAACGTTCAACCTCACCTAATGACGACGGAACACTCAAATTGCGTCGAGAATCAATACATAGTCCTCCAGCTGACTTCTTCCCAATGGTCTATTGCTGCCTGAGCACCTTATGTTCGTTCTCCTGTGAGACTAGATTTTCGAATGCGACGCGAAACTAACATTTTATTCTAACGTTCCGACCCTGCTAACTACGATGGAACACACAAATTGCGTCCCGATTCAATACATCATCCTCAAGCCGACTTGTCTCCATCTGTCTATTTTTTGCCTCGGGCACATTATAATCGTTCTCCTGTGAGTCTAGATTATCGAATCGGACGCAAAACTGATACTTAATAGTAACGTTCTGGGCCTCCTAATGCGGATGGAACACTTATATTGCGTCCCGATTCAATACGTCGTCCTCCAGCCGACTTGTCTCCATGGGTCTATGGCTGACTAGGGCACCTATTGGTCGTTCTCCTGTGAGTCTAAATTTTCGAATCGGACGCAAAACAGATAGTTAATTGAAACGTTTAGAGTCTCCTAATGACGATGGAACACTCAAATTGCCTCCCGATTAAATACATCGTCATCCAGCTGACTTGTCTCCATGGGTCTATTGCTGCCTCGGGCACCTAATGGTCGTTCTCCTGTGAGTCTAGATTATCGAATCGGACGCAAAACTGATAGTTAATTGTAACGTTCAGGGCCTCCTAATGACGATGGGACACTCAAATTGCGTCGAGATTCATTACATCTTCCTCCGGCCGACTTGTCTCCAAGAGGAAATTGCTGCCTCGGGCACATTATGTTCCGTCTCCTTTGAGTCTAGATTATCGAATCGGACGCAAAACTGATTGTTAATTGTAACGTTCAGGGCCTCCTATTGAAAAAGGAACACCCAAATTGCGTCCCGATTCAATACATCGTCCTCCAGCCGACATGTCTCCAAGGGTCTATTGCTGCCTCGGGCACCTTATGTTCGTGCTCCTGTGAGTCTAGATTTTCGAATCGGACGCAAAACTGATAGTTAATTGCAACGCTCAGGGCCTCCTAATGACAATGGAACACTCAAATTGCGACCCGATTCACTACATCGTCCTCCAGCCGACTTGTCTCCATGGGTCTATTGCTGCCTCGGGCACCTTATGGTCGTTCTCCTGTAAGACTAGAATATCAAATCGGACGCAAAACTGATAGTTAATTGTTACGTACAGGGCCTACTAATGACGATGGAACACTCAAATTGCGTCGAGATTCATTACATCGTCCTCCGGCCGACTTGTTAAATGGGTCAATTGCTGCCTCGGGCACCTTGTGGTTGTTCTCCAATGAGTCTAGATTATCGAATCGGACGCAAAACTGATTGTTAATTGTAACTTTCATGGCCTGTTAATGACGACGTAACTCTCACATTGCGTCCCGATTCAATACATCGACCTCCAGCCGACTTGTCTCCAAGGGTCTATTGCTGCCTCTGGCACCTTATGTTCGATCTCCTGTGATTCTAGAATTGCGAATCCGACGCAAAACTGATTGTTAATTGTATAGTTCAAGGCCTCCTAATGACGATGGAACACTCAAATTAACTCCCGATTCAATACATCGTCCTCAAGCCGACTTGTCTCCATGCGTCTTTGCTGCCTCGGGCACCTTATCGTCGTTCTCCTGTGAGTCTAGATTATCGAATCGGATGCAAAACTGATAGTTAATTGTAGCGTTCAGCGCCTCCTAATGACGATGGAACACTGAAATTGCGTCCCGATTCAATACATCGTCCTCCAGCCGACTTGTCTCCATGGGTCTATTGCTGCCTCGGGCACCTTATGGTCGTTCTCCTGTGAGACTAGATTATCGAATCGGACGCAAAACTGATAGTTAATTGCAACGTTCATTGCCTCCTAATGACGATGGAACACACAAATTGCGTCCCGATTCAATACATCGTCCTCCAGCCGACTTGTCTCCATGGGACTATTGCTGCCTCAGGCACCTTATGGTCGTTCTCCTGTGAGTCTAGAGTATCGAATCGGACGCAATACTGATAGTTAATAGTAACGTTCCGAGCCTCCTAATGACGATGGAACACTCAAATTGCGTCGAGATTCAATACATCGTCCTCCAGCCGACTTGTCTCCAAGGGTCTATTGCTGCCTCGGGCACCTTATGGTCGTTCTCCTGAGAGACTAGATTTTCGAATCCGACGCAATACTGACATTTATTTCTAATTTTACGACCCTGCGAACGACAATGGAACACACAAATTGCGTCGCGATTCAATACATCGTCCTCCATTCGTCTTGTCTCCAAGGGTCCAATGCTGCCTCGGGCACATTATGGTCCGTCTCCTGTGAGTCTAGATTTTCGAATCGGACGCAAAAATGATAGTTAATTGAAACGTTCAGGGCCTCCTAATAACGATGGAACACTCAAATTCCGTCCCGATTCAATATATCGTCCTCCAGCCGACTTGTCTCCATGGGTCTATTGCTACCTCGGGCACCTTATTATCGTTCTCCTGTGAGTCTAGATTATCGAATCGGACGCAAAACTGATAGTTAATTGTAACGTTCAGGGCCTCCTAATGACGATGCAACACTCAAATTGTGTCCTGATTCAATACATCGTCCTCCAGTCGACTTGTCTCCAAGGGTCTATTTCTGCCTCGGGCACCTTATGTTCTTGCTCCTGTGAGTCTAGATTTACAAATCGGGCGCAAAACTGGTAGTTAATTGTAACGTTCAGGGCCTCCTAATGACGATGGAACAGTCAAACTGCGTCCCGATTCAATACATCTTCCTCCAGCCGACCTCTCTCCATGGGTCTATTGCTGCCTCGGGCACCTTATGGTCGTTCACCTGTGAGTCTAGATTATCGAATCGGACGCTAAACTGATAGTTAATTGTAACGTTTAGGGCCTTCTAATGACGATGTACAGTCAAATTGCGTCCCGATTCAATACATCGTCCTCCAGCCGACTTGTCTCCATGGGTCTATTGCTGCTTCGGGCACCTTACGGTCGTTTACCCGTGAGTCTAGATTATCGATTCGGACGCAAAGCTGATAAATAATTGTAACGTTCAGGGTCTCCTAATGGCGATGGAACATTCAAATTGCATCCCGATTCAATACATCGTCCTCCAGCCGACTTGTCTCCAACTGTCTATTGCTGCCTCGAGCATCTTATGGTCGTTCTCCTTTGAGTCTAGATTATCGAATCGGACGCAAAACTGATTGTTAATTGTAACGGTCAGGGCCTCCTAATGACGATGGAACACCCAAATTGCGTCCCGATTCAATACTTCGTCCTCCAGCCGACTTGTCTCCAAAGGTCTATTGCTGCCTCGGGCACCTAATGGTCGTTTTCCTGAGACACTAGATTTTCGAATCCGACGCAATACTGACATTTAATTCTAATTTTACGACCCTGCGAACGACGATGGAACACACAAATTGTTCGCGATTCAATACATCGTCCTCCAGCCGACTTGCATCCAAGTTTCTATTGCTGCCTCGGGCACCTATTGGTCGTTCTCCTGTGAGTCTAGATTATCGAATCGGACGCAAAACTGATAGTTAATTGTAACGTTCACGGCCTCCTAATGACGATGGAACACTCAAATTGCCTCCCGATTCAATACATCGTCCTCCAGCCGACTTGTCTCTATGGGTCTAATGCTGCCTCGCGCACCTATTGGTCGTTCTCCTGTGAGTCTAGATTTTCGAATCGGACGCAAAAATGATAGTTAATTGTAACGTTCAGGGCCTCTTAATGACGATGGAACACTCAAATTGCCTCCAGATTCAATACATCGTCCTCCAGCCGACTTGTCTCCATGGGTCTATTGCTGCCTCGGGCACCTTATGGTCGTTCTCCTTTGAGTCTAGATTATCGAATCGGACGCCAAACTGATTGTTAATTGTAACGTTCAGGGCCCCCTAATAACGATGGAACACCGAAATTGCGTCCCGATTCAATGCATCGTTCTCCAGCCGACTTGCCTCCAAGTGTCTATTCCTGCCTCGGGCACCTTATGTTCGTCCTCCTGTGAGTCTAGATTTTCGAATCGGACGCAAAACTGGTAGTTAATTGTAACGTTCCGGGCCTCCTAATGACGATGGAACACTCAAATTCCGTCCCGATTCAATACATCGTCCTCCAGCCGACATGTCTCCATGGGTCTATTGCTGCCTTGGGCACCTTATGGTCGTGCACCTGTGAGTCTAGATTATCGAATCGGACGCAAAACTGATAGTTAATTTGAAAGGGTACAGTACCGCCCGACATTGAATATAGGTACAACATACTTCATTATTTTTGTCAAAACAACACATTTTTTTTGTAAAATAACTCAGTTTCAATTAATACAGCGAAGCCGGATACCAGTGTAGGAATGAATGACAATTTATTTATTTAATTTATCATATGTGCACTCCCACAAAATAAATCCCTACATCCAGTTTGGTGAGATCTTTTGAAATGAATGAATGTATGGTCGTCTGCTAACCGCAGATAGTGAATGTGAATATATGATCATCTTTGAGTCGATCCTTTGGCCACCTTTGGTGGAACCAAAGAGATGAAATTTACCAGAGCTTTGAGCGCCTGAAATGTAGCTGGCCAATAGGGTAGTAAGGTGCTCCCCCACTTCAGCAGAGGTGGAGAGGACCTCGAGAACGGCCATGTTTTAGGCACTCTGCCGCTGGATCCTGTGCTGTTAACACCTGTTTTAGATGTGCTCCGTAATGACGAAAGAGTGGAGGCATGGTTGTTGTTGTTGTGGTCTTCAGTCCTGAGACTGGTTTGATGCAGCTCTCCATGCTACTCTATCCTGTGCAAGCTTCTTCATCTCCCAGTACCTACTGCAACCTACATCCTTCTGAATCTGCTTAGTGTATTGATCTCTTGGTCTCCCTCTACGATTTTTACCCTCCACGCTGCCCTCCAATGCTAAAATTGTGATCCCTCGGTGCCTCAGAACATGTCCTACCAACCGATCCCTTCTTCTAGTCAAGTTGTGCCACAAACTTCTCTTCTCCCCAATCCTATTCAATACCTCCTCATTAGTTACGTGATCTACCCATCTAATCTTCAGCATTCTTCTGTAGCACCACATTTCGAAAGCTTCTATTCTCTTCTTGTCCAAACTAGTTATCGTCCATGTCTCACTTCCATACATGGCTACACTCCATACAAATACTTTCAGAAACGACTTCCTGACACCTAAATCTATATTCGATGTTAACAAATTTCTTTTCTTGAGAAACGCTTTCCTTGCCATTGCCAGTCTACATTTTATATCCTCTCTACTTCGACCATCATCGGTTATTTTACTCCCTAAATAGCAAAACTCCTTTACTACTTTAAGTGTCTCATTTCCTAATCTAATTCCCTCAGCATCACCTGACTTAATTTGACTACATTCCATTATCCTCGTTTTGCTTTTGTTGATGTTCATCTTGTATCCTCCTTTCAAGACACTGTCCATTCCGTTCAACTGCTCTTCCAAGTCCTTTGCTGTCTCTGACAGAATTACAATGTCATCGGCGAACCTCAAAGTTTTTACTTCTTCTCCATGAATTTTAATACCTACTCCGAATTTTTCTTTTGTTTCCTTTACTGCTTGCTCAATATACAGATTGAATAACATCGGGGAGAGGCTACAACCCTGTCTTACTCCTTTCCCAACCACTGCTTCCCTTTCATGCCCCCCGACTCTTATAACTGCCATCTGGTTTCTGTACAAATTGTAAATAGCCTTTCGCTCCCTGTATTTTACCCCTGCCACCTTCAGAATTTGAAAGAGAGTATTCCAGTCAACATTGTCAAAAGCTTTCTCTAAGTCTACAAATGCTAGAAACGTAGGTTTGCCTTTTCTTAATCTTTCTTCCAAGATAAGTCGTAAGGTCAGTATTGCCTCACGTGTTCCAACATTTCTACGGAATCCAAACTGATCTTCCCCGAGGTCGGCTTCTACCAGTTTTTCCATTCGTCTGTAAAGAATTCGCGTTAGTATTTTGCAGCTGTGACTTATTAAACTGATTGTTCGGTAATTTTCACATCTGTCAACACCTGCTTTCTTTGGGATTGGAATTATTATATTCTTCTTGAAGTCTGAGGGTATTTCGCCTGTCTCATACATCGTGCTCACCAGATGGTAGAGTTTTGTCAGGACTGGCTCTCCCGAGGCCATCAGTAGTTCGAATGGAATGTTGTCTACTCCCGGGGCCTTGTTTTGACTCAGGTCTTTCAGTGCTCTGTCAAACTCTTCACGCAGTATCTTATCTCCCATTTCATCTTCATCTACATCCTCTTCCATTTCCATAATATTGTCCTCAAGTACATCGCCCTTGTATAAACCCTCTATATACTCCTTCCACCTTTCTGCTTTCCCTTCTTTGCTTAGAACTGGGTTGCCATCTGAGCTCTTGATATTCATACAAGTGGTTCTCTTCTCTCCAAAGGTCTCTTTAATTTTCCTGTAGGCAGTATCTATCTTACCCCTAGTGAGACAAGCCTCTACATCCTTACATCTGTCCTCTAGCCATCCCTGCTTAGCCATTTTGCACTTCCTGTCGATTTCATTTTTGAGACGTTTGTATTCCTTTTCGCCTGCTTCATTTACTGCATTTTTATATTTTCTCCTTTCATCAATTAAATTCAATATTTCTTCTGTTACCCAAGGATTTCTATTAGCCCGCGTCTTTTTACCTACTTGATCCTCTGCTGCCTTCACTACTTCATCCCTCAGAGTTACCCATTCTTCTTCTACTGTATTTCTTTCCCCCATTCCTGTCAATTGTTCCCTAATGCTCTCCCTGAAACTCTCTACAACCTCTGGTTCTTTCAGTTTATCCAGGTCCCATCTCCTTAAATTCCCACCTTTTTGCAGTTTCTTCAGTTTCAATCTGCAGTTCATAACCAATAGATTGTGGTCAGAATATACATCTGCCCCAGGAAATGTCTTACAATTTAAAACCTGGTTCCTAAATCTTTGTCTTACCATTATATAATCTATCTGAAACCTGTCAGTATCTCCAGGCTTCTTCCATGTATACAGCCTCCTTTCATGATTCTTGAACCAAGGGTTAGCTATGATTAAGTTATGCTCTGTGCAAAATTCTACAAGGCGGCTTCCTCTTTCATTCCTTCCCCCCAATCCATATTCACCTACTATGTTTCCTTCTCTCCCTTTTCCTACTGACGAATTCCAGTCACCCATCACTATTAAATTTTCGTCTCCCTTCACTACCTGAATAATTTCTTTTATCTCGTCATACATTTCATCTATTTCTTCATCATCTGCAGAGCTAGTTGGCATATAAACTTGTACTACTGTAGTAGGCATGGGCTTTGTGTCTATCTTGGCAACAATAATGCGTTCACTATGCTGCTTGTAGAAGCTTACCCGCACTCCTATTTTTTTATTCATTATTAAACCTACTCCTGCATTACCCCTATTTGATTTTGTATTTATAACCCTGTAATCACCTGACCAAAAGTCTTGTTCCTCCTGCCACCGAACTTCACTAATTCCCACTATATCTAACTTTAACCTATCCATTTCCCTTTTTAAATTTTCTAACCTACCTGCCCGATTAAGGGATCTGACATTCCACGCTCCGATCCGTAGAACGCCAGTTTTCTTTCTCCTGATAACGACGTCCTCCTGAGTAGTCCCCGCCCGGAGATCCGAATGGGGGACTATTTTACCTCCGGAATATTTTACCCAAGAGGACGCCATCATCATTTAATCATACAGTAGAGCTGCATGTCCTCGGGAAAAATTACGGCTGTAGTTTCCCCTTGCTTTCAGCCGTTCGCAGTACCAGCACAGCAAGGCCGTTTTGGTTAATGTTACAAGGCCAGATCAGTCAATCATCCAGACTGTTGCCCCTGCAACTACTGAAAAGGCTGCTGTCCCTCTTCAGGAACCACATGTTTGTCTGGCCTCTCAACAGATACCCCTCCGTTGTGGTTGCACCTACGGTACGGCCATCTGTATCGCTGAGGCACGCAAGCCTCCCCACCAACGGCAAGGTCCATGGTTCATGGGGGGGGGAGGCATGGTATGCATGTGGAATATTTAAGAGTAGTTTGAAATAATAATTTCTCTATTTCAGGAACTTTTGTGGGGAGAATTAAAGGTCAGGCAGGTAATATTAATGGGATTGTAGTAATCTTCGGAAGTGACCAACGGTCACAAAGAAACCACGTGTAGCAATAAGTTGAAATACTTCCGTGTGCTTAACTTAAGTTGAATTACTAGCGTGTGTACAATAAGTTGAAATATTTAAGAAATAGCGTGTGTACCATAAGTTGAAATATTTAAGAAATGGCGTGTGCAGGACTTGAAATAAGAGACGAGTACTTCCACGTGGTGAGTACTGTGTGAGTCTCAATCTGTGTATGAGACAAAGGATAAAGAGAAGTACTCGTCCATGGCATCAGTTGAGGACTCGCGTGTGTGATGAATACATTAATATTACTATGCGTGTGACGCTAGATTCAAACTCTGAGAGAGGAGCAAGGTGAGTCGGCCGTCTATCCAGCAACGCCACATGGCTTGCATTGCACAGGAAGACGTGCATTTACCTCCAGAGTTCAGAGTAGGAAAGTAGAATTACAAAGTGGGGCAGTGTCGTGTGAAACTGGGATCAATATTAATTGAAGTGGGAAAGCTGAAAGTGATAATGTTGTAACCATTCTCTGTGTAGTATTTCATATTGTTGTATGGTGTATGTCATGTAATTTGGGTATGTGTGGTTTCCATGGGTGTGTAGCGAAGTAGTTTCAAAAGATTAGTGGGTTATGCTTGTTCCTTCTGTACCGCTCGGTCTGGAGGAAAGTTTCGTGATGATGATTGTGAGAGTCGAAGTGTGAGGTATAATAAAAGATCCACCAACCTATCCAGAAAGTGCACGGTAGCGTTAAATAAATTACGAGACCATAATATAGAGATTCACTAATGTAAAGCCATGCCCACTGGGCGGAATTTCTCATATGTTATTGCTGTAGGTTATAGAATTTGTGTGTTTAGGTTAGGGAATTTATCGGAATAAATCAGATAGTGAAAAGAAAGAGATTGGTAGACTATTCCTTCAAATTGTATGTTGTCATAATGTCCCGAATTTGTAATGTGTGCGCCATTCATATTCAGTGGGATGGCCACGTGTTAATAAAAGCCGTCAAATAAAAGACAAAAAGAAAATGTGGTACTGCCAGTGCGTAGTGTACAGTCAGAGTTCTGTAAATTACTGATAGTCAGATATGCGTTTCCGTTGCGTAGTAATCATATAGGAGGATAACTTGTAACTTAAGTGAGAGTACTAGAGCTAATATTACTCGTAAGATTAAGAATGAATCCACTCGCGTGGCAGACCACTCATCTTGCAGGCCTGACTGCTTGATGCCACAGTATGAGCAAGGCATGTGGGTGCCTCTCATAATTTCGACCCTGCCAGGATATTTTTTTTGCAGGATATTTTTTTTGCAGGATATTTTTTTTTGCCAGGATATTTTGCTGTTAGGGTTTGCTGTTAAGATTTTTTTTTGATGGAATGTATGGTGATAGCGCTAAGAAGTAAATTTTTTTTGCTTTTTGCGATTTCTTTCTGGACTGGTGAGGATCTTTTATTTTTTATGTAATTAATTGCTATATCGTCCTAGGCTGGAAGATCGTGGTATAAGATTTTTTGCGTAATGTCCGTAGTAACTAGGTCGCAGTCGAAAAGTGTAGCCACCATGGAGAATAGCGATTCTGGGGTGGACGTAGCAGTGCAGCAGGAAGTAGCTGTTGACCATCTGTTAATGAGCGGGGACGGCAAACACTCCGAAGGGGCTGAATTGTTCAGTGGACCGCGGCAAGGTGATCCTTTATGCGGCCTGCTTTGTCCGCAACCGGGGGCTTTTCCCGACGACGCGGGCGAGCCGGGACTAGGTCAGGTATTCAGTGAAAGTGAAGCTACCCTTAGCGGAGCTACGGTTTCTCAGGCGCACGAGGTGAGCGCGTCGAAAGTAGCAAATTACGATGAGCTACGGCAGTTTTTACAGAGGATGGATAGAGATGAAAGGTTGAGAGATAGGGTGATTAAGGAAATATTGGAAGTCATGGATAAAGGTTATAAGGAAAGATGGGAAGCAATGGATAAAGATAGTAAGGAAAGTATGGAGGCATTGGATAAGGGAAATAAAGAGGCAATGAGGAAGGGACACACAGTTATCGATGAGCGTCTGCCCATAGTTAATAATCGGTTAGATGAGGGGGACAAGAATCTGGGTGCGTTGAAGGAAGTATGTGACGCCGTGGAAGAAAAAACTAATAATTTTGAGGTACAAGTATTTGCAATAGAGAGTGATACTACTGAACGTAGGGACGTGTTGCCGGATGAGCGAATCAAAGTGGTAGTGGTCAGAATGAATACGATTAGTGCAGATGCAGAAAAGATCAGTACAAGAGGCGAGACAGGTTCTGACAGTACGCAGCGAGAGGTTTATGCCGATCAGGAGGAGATACAATCACCATTACAGTTTAAAGAGGCACAATTCGAAATAAGTAGCAAACATAGTGAAGAACTAGCACAGTTGCAATTAGCATGCAGTAGCGAAGGTGACACACCACCAGGTAGATTGCAGAAGGAGAGTGAGATAAACTCAAAAAGCGAAAATAGGCAGTAAGAGGAAGACTAATTCAGAGAGTCAGAAGAACGGTTGTGTCGGATAAAGCAGGTGGCAAACCCAACTGCGTGTAGTCCAAGGCTGTCTCAATTTCAAGATTCATTACCTTCATCGTGGTGACCGCTCCTCAAAACGAAGTTTGTGTATAACCATTTGAGGGACGAGGCTAGAGTGAAAATGCAGGAAGACATTAAAGACTGCAGTAGTTATTTAAATGAATTCTGGTCGAAAAGTAAGCAGGACCTGGTTAAGCAAAGCATACTGATGATGCCAAATTGTAACGAAGATGGTATAAGATATCCAGTGTCGTGCTGTCAGGAAATGCTGAGACGAAACAGGTATTTGGATGTGCCATACGAAACTGTGGAGTTCATTAGGATCTGTATAACGAAGTTGCCAGTGAAATTGCGCAGAGATATAGCGATAGCAGGCAGAGGCGTAGACGATTCTGTGTCATCTCAGCACTTGTTACAGGAACTGGGTAATGAGAGCAACATTGTGAACGGAGACACGACTCATGGGTCACATAGTGTCGAGGATAGGAACGGCAGAAACTATCAGAATGACAGGAGAGCATGGAATCCTGGCATTTCATTCTTGTCGTAATGGATTGAAGAATAGGAGAAACTAATCCAACATATCAGCCCTTAGCATCTTGCCTTAAAACACATGCAGCTGGCACTGAAAATTGGCTATGTAGCAGACATACTCTACTAATATGTAGGAGTGCAAATACCATACTTCTGATCATAGAATATAACACCAGTAATGGAATCTATTAGGCTGGTCTCTCAGAGCAAAATTTGCAAATTTTTATTTCGAACAGTAAAGTAAAAGGACTGTTTCCTCAAAGAAACCAGTTGCTAAAAATGTTATGTAATAATGTCAATGAGTGCAGTTTAATTAGTGCGATTTGAATATGGCAGGTAATTAACACGTAATGTAAAAAGGCAACATTGTGATCGAAGTTTTTAAATTGGATGCCATCTGATGTCATTGTCGTGGTGACAGTTATAATGAAGTGCTGTATATGGTTGTTCGGAATCTGGTGTTAGGGAAAGAGGCCACTAGCACCAAAGTTTCTAACACTTGTGATGTATCTTTCTCCCAGCTTGTATATTCTCTGCACACATTTAATTTTCATGTAAGCACAGATTCTTAACTAGCAAATTCTTTACTGTGCATATTGAACCATTTAGAGTGAGGCGGATTGTTCATGAAAATGCTGTACTGATTGAGACGATCAAAGGAAAACAATCTCGTGGGCTTCATCACATTTCTAACATCAAATTATGGAAAAGTTAAGGATAGATCTAAAGTAGGCAATTTATGGTAGGTAGTCAATGTATTTTTTTGTGGTGTGTAACGTTGTGCAGGGTCAAATCGAACATAAGAATTTTCAGGCGGGATGTCAGGAAGTATGACGGAATAGACTGGTCGAATGAGTCATGAACAGGAGTCGACAGAGTGGTGTATGTACGTATTTTTTGTCATATGAATAAGGATCAAGCAGAAACGACGTGATGATTAATGAGTGGATAAAGATGGTAGATAGAGAAGCAATGTGATAAATAGTAGTGGATAAAGGTGATATCTAAGAAAAGAAGCGACGTGAAGCAGTGTGATTAATAAAAAGAGATTCGACGTGATGAAACAGTGGTAGATAAAGGTGAGTAGAATTAATAATGTGGAGATGTCTTAGATGTATGTTACAGAGGGTCCTGTGTATGCTGCAATAGAGATTGATGCCAATGGCGAAGGAAGACCAGGAAATGATGGAGTAATGGACGGACGGAGAGCCGAAATACGAATGAAGAGATGAGGACAACTGCACAACGTGAAGGGACATAAAGGGAGTATGAGATTCAGATGGTGAACGTTGTGGAATACTGACGTAAGATGTAATATAAGTGTAAATCTAATTCTTACCATAACAGTTGCTTTGTAAAAAAAAATAATATTTTTGTTGTTGTTGTTGTTGAAGCCTGGTACCAGTATAACTAATTAAAACGGTACCAAGAATGTGTACAGTTATTTTGCAGGATGAATAATTTGTGTATTTTTTGTTCTTAGATGAAATGTCGCAATTCTAAGTGATATTTAGCAGGAGGAATGCAGAGGTAAGCCGATGGAGAGAGGTGCCAGAGTGAAAGGACGAATTTGGAGACTGGAAAGCTATCTCCGAAACAGCTTCATGTGTTATGTGGTTGAGTATAAGGGAGGAAAGGTATGGTATGTTGTGAGTTTGGTGGTGTTATGAGTACAAGGGAGCAAAAGGTATGGTATGTTGTCGTGAGTGTGGTGGTGTTAAGGTTAGCTGACTTCTAGACCTATTCTGTTAGTGTATTAATGGATTGAATGAGAAGGAAAATGTGATGTCTGGTGAGTGAGAGTCGTAAAATTTAGTGTGATAAATGCGCACACTCCTGTAAAGGGGATGCTACCGATCCATAACTAAAACATTATTGTGTTTTATTGTTTGATTGGGATGAACCTCGATGGCAGGTCAGGATCTGATATGTAGATGGTACATACGTGTCCTAGAAATGTTGTTATATATAATAAAATGTAAAATATATAAAGAGATATTAATATCAGTCTGTCACAGGCACAAAGGTGCATTGTATATTGTAGATTTAGAGTCATCAGTTTCTAAAATGTTTATTGTGTTAGGATGTTAAAGTAGTTTACTACTTAATAACATGTGATAGGTAATTGTGAGCTGTGTAGATGAATTCTTATTCTTTTGTTGGAACACTTTCAAGGGGTATTAATTTCAGTCTGTCACAAGCACAAAGGTGCGTTGTATATTGTAGTATTAGGAGCAACAGTTTCTAATATTTTCACTGTGATAGGATGTTAGAGTAGTCTACTATTTTATATTGTAATTATGAGTTGTATAGATTGTTTATTATTCCTTTTGTTTTTTTTTTACACTTTCATGTTTTGTATGAAGGACGACAGGTACAATCAGTAGCACAAGTATGGGCTGTATATAGAAAAGAGATAAATGTTGATGTTGTATGTGTAGAAAACTAGGGTGTATAATTTTATGTTTTTTAGAACAAAGATTCTTTTATTACCAATGTATCTAATAGATCATACATGTAATCAATGAGTATTTAAATAATGTAACAATATCCTTTTGTCTGTAATGTTGCGAGATGCACTGAAGGGTCTGACTGATTGGGTGTCGTAGCGCTGAGGGCTACACCGAACACGCTCGTACCACATAAGCCAAGCAGACGGCGGCAACAGAGCCGGGGCGCTCCCCACTCCAATGCCGGTCGGGGTACGCTCCACGCGCCCGCTACAGCAGGTCAACGGCCTGGGGCGACACGCACGTACCACTGGCCATTCATAAGTTCCGCCACCCTTACGACTGGGGAAAGTATCCCGCGGAGGCAACAGCGGGTGGTTTCTTCTGCTCAACGGGGCGCGCAGCGGCGCCACGGCAGAATGGACGACGCGCGGGAGAGCCCGGTGGGCATTTTTTACCAGCAACTATTAACTGGTACTGGACTGTGGAGCCGTGAAACAAGACGACTGCTCGTATGTCTCCATAAGGTGGAAAGTGAAGGACTGGTGTTTCCACGTTGTGAGTGGTGGAAAAGATTTTGTCTTTAGCAGACAGGACGATCGTTTTGTTTTGTCTTGACCACTGAACGGTGGGATCCATAAACTTTTGGCAGTGACTTGTTCAGTGTGCTTTGTGAATTGCATGTGGGACGCTTGGTATTCTTGAAGAGGACAGCTGTCGTTTGGTGACTAATTATTGTATGAACGCAAGAAACTAGAGTGGGACATTGACGTTTGCGTTTGTAGTGGGAGACATTTCCTTAACTGGTGCGGGAATAAGTGCTGTTTGTTGGAACTTACGACTTTTAATTACACCATGAACTGAAAGGACAGAACCGTGGGTAATAGTAGTTGTAGGGCCATTTTTGGACGACCAGATTCGTGTGGATGGTACGCTGAGAGTGACTATGACATTTGTGTTTAATGTGAGATACAGTTTACTGTTCAGTGCGTGTTCAAAATGCCGATTTGAGTGACTTAAAGACTTTCGTCCGGGTAACCATTGGAGAGCTTTGACACCGAGACAGTGTTTCTAGGGAACTTGTCAGCAACTTTTTTGACCCCAAGAAAATCACAGAATGAAATGTTTCCGTGTGACTCGCAAGATAGGGAATAATGTATTTGTAATTGTGTAAATGTTTTTTTTATATGTTTCATTCCTGAAGGGACAGCAAGTGTAATTGTATTTAATTAACATTTGTGTTTAGAATAGTTAGTGTTTGTTTTTTGTATATTCTGGGTTATCAAGTTCACGTAGCATGTTTATTAGGATATTTGGTACGATGATGCTTTAATTATTAGCCAGTGGCGTAATAGTAACGTAGCGGCTCTTGTTACATTGGTCAGTAAGGTTGTCACAGGGGACAAGAGTTTGCATTGCACATCAAATATCGGAAATAATTGATGCATTTTGATGTCGTGGACAGTAATGATCTTGTTGGTGTGTTGACTGAAGCCACTTATTTGCATTATCACAGTGGTGATATTTCACATTAAAGTGTAACGAAGGCTTGTCGAAATGCAAGTTCTTGTCGTCTAAATGTGTAACAATAGAGAAATGAGCAGTAGAGTAAGATACAAGAGCTACTGGTGGATTCAAGCACTTATTGCTAAACTATTTACTGCGTGTATTGATCAAAGTTGATGGACTGACTGGCTCAGCAGCAGGTATTTGTACTGGTGGATAAGGATAAGATTAAACTCACTGTCGAGTAGTTGTGGCAATTGCTTAAGTGATGAAAGTTAACGTAGTATGACATGATGTCTTAGGTTGACTATATTACGTAACCAGTATGTAACTTGTGGTATATTTCATTGTTTTTCTTCTCGGTTTTATTTCTCTGTACGTTTGATGTATATTTTAGAGTAATGGTATGGAGCCTGAGATTCTACATGTAATTAGTGTATGCAATGTTTTTCTTTTGTTGATTTTGTTTTTTATTTAGACATTGCCGAGTAAAGATTATTACAACGCAATTTATGAATGTCAGATTACTTGCTCTGTGTTTGAAAGGTGAGCTATTTAAAATTTCATGAGTACAATTAGTATTTTTTTTATTTGTCATAGAATTAGTGAAGTTTGGATTACTCATAAAAATAACGAAGATCCCAGTAACTAAGCAATTTTTTATCTCACCATTATTTTTTATTTGTATGATTGATGTTTTATTTGTCATTTGGATTGTTGTAAATATGTATGTGTACGTTACTCCGGATTGTGGAGAGTACAATAATGCAACAACTGTGGCAAACATTTGGTAAAGTAACAACATTTGGTCGTCAATTTGAGGTCACCAGGGGCTAAGGTCTCCTCCTGGTTATTTTGATGACTTGCTATGTTTGTTCTAAGACAGTTTTCTTAAAAAAATGTTCGGAACTACCCTCGCATTGCAAGGATAGTACCGTGCCATTTCTTTCTGCATGGGTAGCCGGTGGTGAAAGGGTACAGTACCGCCCGACATTGAATATAGGTACAACATACTTCATTATTTTTGTCAAAACAACACATTTTTTTTGTAAAATAACTCAGTTTCAATTAATACAGCGAAGCCGGATACCTGTGTAGGAATGAATGACAATTTATTTATTTAATTTATCATATGTGCACTCCCACAAAATAAATCCCTACATCCAGTTTGGTGAGATCTTTTGAAATGAATGAATGTATGGTCGTCTGCTAACCGCAGATAGTGAATGTGTATATATGATCATCTTTGAGTCGATCCTTTGGCCACCTTTGGTGGAACCAAAGAGATGAAATTTACCAGAGCTTTGAGTGCCTGAAATGTAGCTGGCCAATAGGGTAGTAAGGTTCTCCCCCACTTCAGCAGAGGTGGAGAGGACCTCGAGAACGGCCATGTTTTAGGCACTCTGCCGCTGGATCCTGTGCTGTTAACACCTGTTTTAGATGTGCTCCGTAATGACGAAAGAGTGGAGGCATGGTATGCATGTGGAATATTTAAGAGTAGTTTGAAATAATAATTTCTCTATTTCAGGAACTTTTGTGGGGAGAATTAAAGGTCAGGCAGGTAATATTAATGGGATTGTAGTAATCTTCGGAAGTGACCAACGGTCACAAAGAAACCACGTGTAGCAATAAGTTGAAATACTTCCGTGTGCTTAACTTAAGTTGAATTACTAGCGTGTGTACAATAAGTTGAAATATTTAAGAAATAGCGTGTGTACCATAAGTTGAAATATTTAAGAAATGGCGTGTGCAGGACTTGAAATAAGAGACGAGTACTTCCACGTGGTGAGTACTGTGTGAGTCTCAATCTGTGTATGAGACAAAGGATAAAGAGAAGTACTCGTCCATGGCATCAGTTGAGGACTCGCGTGTGTGATGAATACATTAATATTACTATGCGTGTGACGCTAGATTCAAACTCTGAGAGAGGAGCAAGGTGAGTCGGCCGTCTATCCAGCAACGCCACATGGCTTGCATTGCACAGGAAGACGTGCATTTACCTCCAGAGTTCAGAGTAGGAAAGTAGAATTACAAAGTGGGGCAGTGTCGTGTGAAACTGGGATCAATATTAATTGAAGTGGGAAAGCTGAAAGTGATAATGTTGTAACCATTCTCTGTGTAGTATTTCATATTGTTGTATGGTGTATGTCATGTAATTTGGGTATGTGTGGTTTCCATGGGTGTGTAGCGAAGTAGTTTCAAAAGATTAGTGGGTTATGCTTGTTCCTTCTGTACCGCTCGGTCTGGAGGAAAGTTTCGTGATGATGATTGTGAGAGTCGAAGTGTGAGGTATAATAAAAGATCCACCAACCTATCCAGAAAGTGCACGGTAGCGTTAAATAAATTACGAGACCATAATATAGAGATTCACTAATGTAAAGCCATGCCCACTGGGCGGAATTTCTCATACGTTATTGTTGTAGGTTATAGAATTTGTGTGTTTAGGTTAGGGAATTTATCGGAATAAATCTGATAGTGAAAAGAAAGAGATTGGTAGACTATTCCTTCAAATTGTATGTTGTCATAATGTCCCGAATTTGTAATGTGTGCGCCATTCATATTCAGTGGGATGGCCACGTGTTAATAAAAGCCGTCAAATAAAAGACAAAAAGAAAATGTGGTACTGCCAGTGCGTAGAGTACAGTCAGAGTTCTGTAAATTACTGATAGTCAGATATGCGTTTCCGTTGCGTAGTAATCATATAGGAGGATAACTTGTAACTTAAGTGAGAGTACTAGAGCTAATATTACTCGTAAGATTAAGAATGAATCCACTCGCGTGGCAGACCACTCATCTTGCAGGCCTGACTGCTTGATGCCACAGTATGAGCAAGGCATGTGGGTGCCTCTCAAATTGTAACGTTCACGGCCTCCTAATGAACATGGAACTATCAAATTGCGTCCCGATTCAATACATCGTCCTCCAGCCGACTTGTCTCCATGGGTCTATTGCTGCCTAGGGCACCATATGGTCGTTCTCCTGTGAGTCTAGATTATCGAATCAGACGCCAAACTGCTAGTTAATTGTAACGTTCAGGGCGTCCTAATGACGATGGAAGACTCAAATTGCTTCGAGATTCATTACATCGTCTTCCGGCCGACTTGTCTCCAAGAGGGAATTGCTGCCTCGGGCACATTTAGGTCCGTCTCCTGTGAGTCTAGATTATCGAATCGGACGCAAAACTGATAGTTAATTGTAAAGTTCAGGGCCTCCTAATGACGATGGAACACTGAAATTGCGTCCCGATTCAATACATCGTCCCCCAGCCGACTTCTCTCCAAGGGTCTATTGGTGCCTCGGGCACCTTATGGTCGTTCACCTGTGAGTCAAGATTATCGAAGCGGACGCAAAACTGATAGTTAATTGTAACGTTCAATGCCTCCTAATGACGATGGGACACTCAAAACTGCGTCGAGATTCAATACATCATCCTCCAGCCGACTTGTCTCCATGGGTCTATTGCTGCCTCGGGCACCTTATGGTCGTTCTCCTGTGAGTCCAGATTATCGAATCGGACGCAAAACTGATAGTTAATTGTAACGTTCAGGGCCTCCTAATGACGATGGAACAGTCAAATTGCGTCCCGATTCAATACATCGTCCTCCAGCCGACTTGTGTCCATGGGTCTATTGCTGCCTCGTGCACCTTATGATCGTTCTCCTGTGAGTCAAGATTATCGAAGCAGACGCAAAACTGATAAATAATTGTAACGTTCAGGGCCTCCTAATGACGATGGAACACTCAAATTGCGTCGAGATTCATTACATCGTCCTCCGGCCGACTTGTCTCCGAGAGGAAATTGCAGCCTCGGGCACACTATGGTCCGTCTCCTTTGAGTCTAGATTATCGAATCGGACGCAAAACTGATAGTTAATTGTAACGTTCAGGGCCTCCTAATGACGATGGACACTCAAATTGCGTCCAGATTCAATACATCGTCCTCCAGCCGACTTGTCACCATGGGTCTATTGCTGCCTCGGGCACCTATTGGTCGTTCTCCTGTGAGTCTAGATTATCGAATCGGACGCAAAACTGATAGTTAATTGTAACGTTCAGGGCCTCCTATTGACGATGGAACACTCAAATTGCGTCCCGATTCAATACATCGTCCTCCAGCCGACTAGTCTCCATGGGTCTAATGCTGCCTCGGGCACCTATTGGTCGTTCTCTTGTGAGTCTAGATTTTCGAATCGGACGCAAAACTGATAGTTAATTGTAACTTTCAGGGCCTCCTAATGACGATGGAACACTCAAATTGCCTCCAGATTCAATACATCGTCCTCCAGTCGATTTGTCTCCATGGGTCTATTGCTCCCTCGGGCAACTAAAGGTCGTTCTCCTGTGAGTCTAGATTATCGAATCGGACGGAAAACTGATAGTTAATTGTAACGTTCAGGGCCTCCTAATGACGATGGAACACTCAAATTGCGTCCCGATTCAATACAACGTCCTCCAGCCGACTTGTCTCCATGGGTCTATTGCTGCCTCTGGCACCTTATGGTCGTTCTCCTTTGAGTCTACATTATCGAATCGGACGCAAAACTGATTGTTAATTGTAACGTCCAGGGCCTCCTAATGACGATGGAACACTCAAATTGCGTCCCGATTCAATGCATCGTCCTCCACCCGACTTGCCTCCAAGTGTCTATTGCTGCCTCGGGCACCTTATGGTCGTCCTCCTGTGAGTCTAGATTTTCGAATCGAACGCAAAACTGATAGTTAATTGTAACGTTCAGGGCCTCCTAATGACGATGGAACACTCAAATTCCGTCCCGATTCAATACATCGTCCTCCAGCCGACATGTCTCCATGGGTCTATCGCTGCCTCGGGCACCTTATGGTCGTGTTCCTGTGAGTCTAGATTATCGAATCGGACGCAAAACTGATAAATAATTGTAACGTTCAGGGCCTCCTAATGACAATGGAAGACTCAAACTGCTTCGAGATTCATTACATCGTCTTCCGGCCGACTTGTCTCCAAGAGGGAATTGTCGCCTCGGGCACATTATGGTCCGTCTCCTGTGAGTCTAGATTTTCGAATCGGACACAAACCTGATAGTCAATTGTAACGTTCAGGGCCTAATAATGACGATGTATCTCTCACATTGCGTCGAGATTCAATACATCGTACTCCAGCCCATTTGTCTCCAAGGGTTTATTGCTGCCTCGAGCATCTTATGGTCGTTCTCCTGTGAGTCTAGATTATCGAATCGGACGCAAAACTGATAGTTAATTGTAGCGTTCAGGGCCTCCTAATGACGATGGAACACTCAAATTGCGTCGAGATTCAATACATCGTCCTCCAGCCGACTTGTCTCCATGGGTCTATTGCTGCCTCGGGCACCTTATGGTCGTTCTCCTGTGAGTCTAGATTATCGAATCGGACGCAAAACTGATAGTTAATTGCAACGTTCAGGGCCTCCTAATGACGATGGAACACTCAAATTGCGTCGAGATTCATTACATCGTCCTCCGTCCGACTTGTCTCCATGGATCTATTGCAGCCTCGGGCTCCTTATGGTCGTTCACCTATGAGCCTAGATTATCGAATCGGACGGAAAACTGATAGTTAATTGTAGCGTTCAGGGCCTCCTAATGACGATGGAACACTCAAATTGCGTCGAGATTCAATACATCGTCCTCAAGCCAACTTGTCTCCATGGGTCTATTGCTGCATCGGGCACCTATTGATCGTTCTCCTGTGAGTCTAGATTATCGAATCGGACGCAAAACTGATAGTTATTTGTAACGTTCAGGGCCTCCTAATGACGATGGAACACTGAAATTGCGTCCCGATTCAATACATCGTCCTCCAGCCGACTTGTCTCCATGGGTCTATTGCTGCCTCGAGCACCTTATGGTCGTTCTCCTGTGAGTCTAGATTTTCGAATCGGACGCAAAACTGATAGGTAATTGTAACGTTCAGGGCCTCCTAATGACGATGGAACACTCAAATTGCGTCCTTATTCAATGCATCGTCCTCCAGCCGACATGCCTCCAAGTGTCTATTGCTGCCTCGGGCACCTTATGTTCGTCCTCCTGTGAGTCTAGATCTTCGAATCGGACGCAAAACTGATAGTTAATTGTAACTTTCAGGGCCTCCTAATGACGATGGAACACTCAAATTCCGTCCCGATTGAATACATCGTCCTCCAGCCGACATGTCTCCATGGGTCTATCGCTGCCTCAGGCACTTTATGGTCGTGTTCCTGTGAGTCTAGATTATCGAATCGGACGCAAAACTGATAAATAAGTGTAACGTTCAGGGCCTCCTAATGACGATGGAAGACTCAAATTGCTTCGAGATTCATTACATCGTCTTCCGGCCGACTTATCTCCAAGAGGGAATTGCCGCCTCGGGCACATTATGGTCCGTCTCCTGTGAGTCTAGATTTTCCAATCGGACGCAAACCTGATAGTCAATTGTAACGTTCAGGGCCTAATAATGACGATGTAACTCTCACATTGCGTCGAGATTCAATACATCGTTCTCCAGCCCATTTGTCTCCAAGGGTTTATTGCTGCCTCGAGCATCTTATGGTCGTTCTCCTGTGAGTCTAGATTATCGAATCGGACGCAAAACTGATAGTTAATTGTAGCGTTCAGGGCCTCCTAATGACGATGGAACACTCAAATTGCGTCGAGATTCAATACATCGTCCTCCAGCCGACTTGTCTCCATGGGTCTATTGCTGCCTCGGGCACCTTATGGTCGTTCTCCTGTGAGTCTAGATTATCGAATCGGACGCAAAACTGACAGTTAATTGTAACGTTCGGGGCCTCCTAATGACGATGGAACACTCAAATTGCGTCGAGATTCAATACATCATCCTCCGTCCGACTTGTCTCCATGGGTCTAATGCAGCCTCGGGCACCTTATGGTCGTTCTCCTATGAGCCTAGGTTATCGAATCGGACGCAAAACTAATAGTTAATTGTAGCGTTCAGGGCCTCTTAATTAGGATGGAACACTGAAAGTGCGTCGAGATTCAATACATCGTTCTCCAGCCCATTTGTCTCCAAGGGTTTATTGCTGCCTCGAGCATCTTATGGTCGTTCTCCTGTGAGTCTAGATTGTCGAATCGGACGCAAAACTGATAGTTAATTGTAGCGTTCAGGGCCTCCTAATGACGATGGAACACTCAAATTGCGTCGAGATTCAATACATCGTCCTCCAGCCGACTTGTCTCCATGGGTCTATTGCTGCCTCGGGCAACTTATGGTCGTTCTCCTGTGAGTCTAGATTATCGAATCGGACGCAAAACTGATAGTTAATTGTAACGTTCGGCGCCTCCTAATATCGATGGAACACTCAAATTGCGTCGAGATTCAATACATCGTCCTCCGTCCGACTTGTGTCCATGGGTCTATTGCAGCCTCGGGCACCTAATGGTCGTTCTCCTATGAGCCTAGGTTATCGAATCGGACGCAAAACTGATAGTTAATTGTAGCGTTCAGGGCTCCTAATGACGATGGAACACTCAAATTGTTTCGAGATTCAATACATCGTTCTCCAACCCATTTTTCTCCAAGGGTTTATTGCTGCCTCGAGCATCTTATGGTCGTTTTCCTGTGAGTCTAGATTATCGAATCGGACGCAAAACTGATAGTTAATTGTAGCGTTCAGGGCCTCCTAATGACGATGGAACACTCAAATTGCGTCGAGATTCAATGCATCGTCCTCCAGCCGACTTGTCTCCATGGGTCTATTGCTGCCTCGGGCACCTTATGGTCGTTCTCCTGTGAGTCTAGATTATCGAATCGGACGCAAAACTGATAGTTAATTGTAACGTTCGGGGCCTCCTAATGACGATGGAACACTCAAATTGCGTCGAGATTCAATACATCGTCCTCCGTCCGACTTGTCTCCATGGGTCTATTGCAGCCTCGGGCACCTTATGGTCGTTCTCCTATGAGCCTAGGTTATCGAATCGGACGCAAAACTGATAGTTAATTGTAGCGTTCAGGGCCTCCTAATGACGAAGGAACACTCAAATTGCGTCGAGATTCAATACATCGTTCTCCAGCCCATTTGTCTCCAAGGGTTTATTGCTGCCTCGAGCATCTTATGGTCGTTCTCCTGTGAGTCTAGATGATCGAATCGGACGCAAAACCTATAGTTAATTGTAGCGTTCAGGGCCTCCTAATGACGATGGAACACTCAAATTGCGTCGAGATTCAATACATCGTCCTCCAGCCGACTTGTCTCCATGGGTCTATTGCTGCCTCGGGCACCTTATGGTCGTTCTCCTGTGAGTCTAGATTATCGAATCGGACGCAAAACTGATAGTTAATTGTAACGTTCGGGGCCTCCTAATATCGATGGAACACTCAAATTGCGTCGAGATTCAATACATCGTCCTCCGTCCGACTTGTGTCCATGGGTCTATTGCAGCCTCGGGCACCTAATGGTCGTTCTCCTATGAGCCTAGGTTATCGAATCGGACGCAAAACTGATAGTTAATTGTAGCGTTCAGGGCTCCTAATGACGATGGAACACTCAAATTGCGTCGAGATTCAATACATCGTTCTCCAACCCATTTTTCTCCAAGGGTTTATTGCTGCCTCGAGCATCTTATGGTCGTTTTCCTGTGAGTCTAGATTATCGAATCGGACGCAAAACTGATAGTTAATTGTAGCGTTCAGGGCCTCCTAATGACGATGGAACACTCAAATTGCGTCGAGATTCAATACATCGTCCTCCAGCCGACTTGTCTCCATGGGTCTATTGCTGCCTCGGGCACCATATGGTCGTTCTCCTGTGAGTCTAGATTATCGAATCGGACGCAAAACTGATAGTTAATTGTAACGTTCGGGGCCTCCTAATGACGATGGAACACTCAAATTGCGTCGAGATTCAATACATCGTCCTCCGTCCGACTTGTCTCCATGGGTCTATTGCAGCCTCGGGCACCTTATGGTCGTACTCCTATGAGCCTAGGTTATCGAATCGGACGCAAAACTGATAGTTAATTGTAGCGTTCAGGGCCTCCTAATGACGAAGGAACACTCAAATTGCGTCGAGATTCAATACATCGTTCTCCAGCCCATTTGTCTCCAAGGGTTTATTGCTGCCTCGAGCATCTTATGGTCGTTCTCCTGTGAGTCTAGATTATCGAATCGGACGCAAAACCTATAGTTAATTGTAGCGTTCAGGGCCTCCTAATGACGATGGAACACTCAAATTGCGTCGAGATTCAATACATCGTCCTCCAGCCGACTTGTCTCCATGGGTCTATTGCTGCCTCGGGCACCTTATGGTCGTTCTCCTGTGAGTCTAGATTATCGAATCGGACGCAAAACTGATAGTTAATTGTAACGTTCAGGGCCTCCTAATGACGATGGAACACTCAAATTGCGTCGAGATTCAATACATCGGCCTCCGTCCGACTTGTCTCCATGGGTCTATTGCAGCCTCGGGCACCTTATGGTCGTTCTCCTATGAGCCTAGGTTATCGAATCGGACGCAAAACTGATTGTTAATTGTAGCGTTCAGGGCCTCCTAATGACGATGGAACACTCAAATTGCGTCGAGATTCAATACATCGTCCTCCAGCCGACATGTCTCCATGGGTCTATTGTTGCCTCGGGCACCTTATGGTCGTTCTCCTGTGAGTCTAGATTATCGAATCGGACGAAAAACTGATAGTTAATTGTAGCGTTCAGGGCCTCTTAATGACGATGGAACACTCAAATTGCGTCGAGATTCAATGCATCGTCCTCCAGCCGACTTGTCTCCATGGGTCTATTGCTGCCTCGGGCACCTTATGGTCGTTCTCCTGTGAGTCTAGATTATCGAATCGGACGCAAAACTGATAGTTAATTGTAACGTTCGGGGCCTCCTAATGACGATGGAACACTCAAATTGCGTCGAGATTCAATACATCGTCCTCCGTCCGACTTGTCTCCATGGGTCTATTGCAGCCTCGGGCACCTTATGGTCGTTCTCCTATGAGCCTAGGTTATCGAATCGGACGCAAAACTGATAGTTAATTGTAGCGTTCAGGGCCTCCTAATGACGAAGGAACACTCAAATTGCGTCGAGATTCAATACATCGTTCTCCAGCCCATTTGTCTCCAAGGGTTTATTGCTGCCTCGAGCATCTTATGGTCGTTCTCCTGTGAGTCTAGATGATCGAATCGGACGCAAAACCTATAGTTAATTGTAGCGTTCAGGGCCTCCTAATGACGATGGAACACTCAAATTGCGTCGAGATTCAATACATCGTCCTCCAGCCGACTTGTCTCCATGGGTCTATTGCTGCCTCGGGCACCTTATGGTCGTTCTCCTGTGAGTCTAGATTATCGAATCGGACGCAAAACTGATAGTTAATTGTAACGTTCGGGGCCTCCTAATATCGATGGAACACTCAAATTGCGTCGAGATTCAATACATCGTCCTCCGTCCGACTTGTGTCCATGGGTCTATTGCAGCCTCGGGCACCTAATGGTCGTTCTCCTATGAGCCTAGGTTATCGAATCGGACGCAAAACTGATAGTTAATTGTAGCGTTCAGGGCTCCTAATGACGATGGAACACTCAAATTGCGTCGAGATTCAATACATCGTTCTCCAACCCATTTTTCTCCAAGGGTTTATTGCTGCCTCGAGCATCTTATGGTCGTTTTCCTGTGAGTCTAGATTATCGAATCGGACGCAAAACTGATAGTTAATTGTAGCGTTCAGGGCCTCCTAATGACGATGGAACACTCAAATTGCGTCGAGATTCAATACATCGTCCTCCAGCCGACTTGTCTCCATGGATCTATTGCTGCCTCGGGCACCATATGGTCGTTCTCCTGTGAGTCTAGATTATCGAATCGGACGCAAAACTGATAGTTAATTGTAACGTTCGGGGCCTCCTAATGACGATGGAACACTCAAATTGCGTCGAGATTCAATACATCGTCCTCCGTCCGACTTGTCTCCATGGGTCTATTGCAGCCTCGGGCACCTTATGGTCGTACTCCTATGAGCCTAGGTTATCGAATCGGACGCAAAACTGATAGTTAATTGTAGCGTTCAGGGCCTCCTAATGACGAAGGAACACTCAAATTGCGTCGAGATTCAATACATCGTTCTCCAGCCCATTTGTCTCCAAGGGTTTATTGCTGCCTCGAGCATCTTATGGTCGTTCTCCTGTGAGTCTAGATTATCGAATCGGACGCAAAACCTATAGTTAATTGTAGCGTTCAGGGCCTCCTAATGACGATGGAACACTCAAATTGCGTCGAGATTCAATACATCGTCCTCCAGCCGACTTGTCTCCATGGGTCTATTGCTGCCTCGGGCACCTTATGGTCGTTCTCCTGTGAGTCTAGATTATCGAATCGGACGCAAAACTGATAGTTAATTGTAACGTTCAGGGCCTCCTAATGACGATGGAACACTCAAATTGCGTCGAGATTCAATACATCGGCCTCCGTCCGACTTGTCTCCATGGGTCTATTGCAGCCTCGGGCACCTTATGGTCGTTCTCCTATGAGCCTAGGTTATCGAATCGGACGCAAAACTGATTGTTAATTGTAGCGTTCAGGGCCTCCTAATGACGATGGAACACTCAAATTGCGTCGAGATTCAATACATCGTCCTCCAGCCGACATGTCTCCATGGGTCTATTGTTGCCTCGGGCACCTTATGGTCGTTCTCCTGTGAGTCTAGATTATCGAATCGGACGCAAAACTGATAGTTAATTGTAACGTTCGGGGCCTCCTAATGACGATGGAACACTCAAATTGCGTCGAGATTCAATACATCGTCCTCCGTCCGACTTGTCTCCATGGGTCTATTGCAGCCTCGGGCACCTTATGGTCGTTCTCCTATGAGCCTAGGTTATCGAATCGGACGCAAAACTGATAGTTAATTGTAGCGTTCAGGGCCTCCTAATTAGGATGGAACACTGAAATTTCGTCGAGATTCAATACATCGTTCTCCAGCCCATTTGTCTCCAAGGGTTTATTGCTGCCTCGAGTATCTTATGGTCGTTCTCCTGTGAGTCTAGATTGTCGAATCGGACGCAAAACTGATAGTTAATTGTAGCGTTCAGGGCCTCCTAATGACGATGGAACACTCAAATTGCGTCGAGATTCAATACATCGTTCTCCAGCAGACTTGTCTCCATGGGTCTATTGCTGCCTCGGGCAACTTATGGTCGTTCTCCTGTGAGTCTAGATTATCGAATCGGACGCAAAGCTGATAGTTAATTGTAACGTTCGGGGCCTCCTAATGACGATGGAACACTCAAATTGCGTCGAGATTCAATACATCGTCCTCCGTCCGACTTGTCTCCATGGGTCTATTGCAGCCTCGGGCACCTAATGGTCGTTCTCCTATGAGCCTAGGTTATCGATTCGGACGCAAAACTGATAGTTAATTGTAGCGTTCAGGGCCTCCTAATGACGATGGAACACTCAAATTGCGTCGAGATTCAATACATCGTCCTCCGTCCGACTTGTCTCCATGGGTCTATTGCTGCCTCGGGCACCTTATGGTCGTTCTCCTATGAGCCTAGGTTATCGAATCGGACGCAAAACTGATAGTTAATTGTAGCGTTCAGGGCCTCCTAATGACGATGGAACACTCAAATTGCGTCGAGATTCAATACATCGTTCTCCAGCCGACTTGTCTCCATGGGTCTATTGCTGCCTCGTGCACCTTATGGCCGTTCTCCTGTGAGTCTAGATTATCGAATCGGACGCAAAACTGATAGTTAATTGTAACGTTTGGGGCCTCTCAATGACGATGGAAAACTCAAATTGCGTCGAGATTCAATACATCGTCCTCCGTCCGACTTGTCTCCATGGGTCTTTTGCAGCCTCGGGCACCTTATGGTCGTTCTCCTATGAGTCTAGGTTATCGAATCGGACGCAAAACTGATAGTTAATTGTAGCGTTCAGGGCCTCCTAATGACGATGGAACACTCAAATTGCGTCGAGATTCAATACATCGTTCTCCAGCCGACTTGTCCCCATGGGTCTATTGCTGCCTCGTGCACCTTATGGCCGTTCTCCTGTGAGCCTAGGTTATCGAATCGGACGCAAAACTGATAGTTAACTGTAGCGTTCAGGGCCTCCTAATGACGATGGAACACTCAAATTGCGTCGAGATTCACTACATCGTCCTCCAGCCGACTTGTCTCCATGGGTCTATTGCTGTTTCGGGCACCTTATTGTCGTTCTCCTGTGAGTCTTAATTATCGAATCGGACGCAAAACTGATAGTTAATTGTAAAGTTCGGGGCCTCCTAATGACGATGGAACACTCAAATTACATCGAGAATCAATACATTGTCCTTCGTCCGACTTGTCTCCATGGGTCTATTGCAGCCTCGGGCACCGTATGGTCGTTCTCCTGTGAGTCTAGATTATCGAATCGGACGCAATACTGATAGTTAATTGTAATGTTCAGGGCCTCCTAATGACGATGTACACTCAAATTGCGTCGAGATTCAATACATCGTCCTCCGTCCGACTTGTCTCCATGGGTCTATTGCTGCCTCGGGCACCTTATGGTCGTTCTCCTATGAGCCTAGGTTATCGAATCGGACGCGAAACTGATAGTTAATTGTAGCGTTCAGGGCCTCCAAATGACGATGGAACACTCAAATTGCGTAGAGACTCAATACATCGTCCTCCAGCAGACTTGTCTCCATGGGTCTATTGCTGCCTCGGGCACCTTATGGTCGTTCTCCTGTGAGTCTTAATTATCGAATCGGACGCAAAACTGATAGTTAATTGTAACGTTCAGGGCCTCCAAATGACGATGGAACACTCAAATTGCGTAGAGACTCAATACATCGTCCTCCAGCAGACTTGTCTCCATGGGTCTATTGCTGCCTCGGGCACCTTATGGTCGTTCTCCTGTGAGTCTAGATTATCGAATCGGACGCAAAACTGATAGTTAATTGTAACGTTCAGGGCCTCCTAATGACGATGGAATACTCAAATTGCGTCGAGATTCAATACATCGTCCTCCGTCCGACTTGTCTAAATGGGTCTATTGCAGCCTCGGGCACCTTATGGTCGTTCTCCTATGAGCCTAGGTTATCGAATCGGACGCAAAACTGATTGTTAATTGTAGCGTTCAGGGCCTCCTAATGACGATGGAACACTCAAATTGCGTCGAGATTCAATACATCGTCCTCCAGCCGACTTGTCTCCAAGGGTCTATTGCTGCCTCGGCCACCTTATGGTCGTTCTCCTGTGAGTCTAGATTATCGAATCGGACGCAAAACTGATAGTTAATTGTAGCGTTCGGGGCCTCCTAATGACGATGGAACACTCAAATTGCGTCGAGATTCAATACATCGTCCTCCGTCCGACTTGTCTCCATGGGTCTATTGCAGCCTCGGGCAGCTTATGGTCGTTCTCCTATGAGCCTAGGTTATCGAATCGGACGCAAAACTGATAGTTAATTGTAGCGTTCAGGGCCTCCTAATGACGATGGAACACTCAAATTGCGTCGAGATTCAATACATCGTTCTCCAGCCCATTTGTCTCCAAGGGTTTTATTGCTGCCTCGAGCATCTTATGGTCGTTCTCCTGTGAATCGGACGCAAAAGTGATAGTTAATCGTAACGTTCGGGGCCTCCTAATGTCGATGGAACACTCAAATTGCGTCGAGATTCAATACATCGTCCTCGGTCCGACTTGTCTCCATGGGTCTATTGCAGCCTCGGGCACCTTATGGTCGTTCTCCTATGAGCGTAGGTTATCGAATCGGACGCAAAACTGATAGTTAAATGTAGCGTTCAGGGCCTCCTAATGACGATGGAACACTCAAATTGCGTCGAGGTTCAATACATCGTCCTCCAGCCGACTTGGCTCCATGGGTCTATCGCTCCCTCGGGCACCTTATGGTCGTTCTCCTGTGAGTCTAGATTATCGAATCGGACCCAAAACGGATAGTTAATTGCAACGTTCAGGGCCTCTTAATGACGATGGAATACTCAAATTGCGTCCCGATTCAGTACATCGTCCTCCAGCCAACTTGTCTCCATGGGTCTATTGCTGCCTTGGGCACGTTATGGTCGTTCTCCTGTGAGTCTAGATTATCGAATCGGACGCAAAACTGATAAATAATTGTAACGTTCAGTTCCTCCTAATGACGATGGATCACTCAAATAGCGTCCCGATTCAATACATCGTCCTCCAGCCGACTTGCCTCCATTGGTCTATTGCTGAGTCGGGCTTCTTATCGTCGTTCTCCTGTGAGTCTAGATTATCGAGTCGGACGCAAAACTGATACTTAATTGTAACGTTCAAGGCCACCTAATGACGATGGAACAGTCAAATTGCTTCCCGATTCAGTACATCGTCCTCCAGCCGACTTGTCTCCAAGGGTCTATTGCTGCCTCGGGCACCTTATGTTCGTGCTCCTGTGAGTCTAGATTTTCGAATCGGACGCAAAACTGATAGTTAATTGTAACGTTCAGGGCCTCCTAATGACGATGGAACACTCAAATTGCGTCCCGACCAATACATCGACCTCCAGCCGACTTGTCTCCATGGGTCTATTGCTGCCTCTAGCACCTTATGGTCTTTCTCCTGTGAGTCTAGATTATCGAATCGGACGCAGTACTGATAGTTAATTGTAACGTTCAGGGCCTCCTAATTACGATGGAACACTCAAATTGCCTCCCGATTCAATACATCGTCATCCAGCCGACTTGTCTCCAAGAGGAAATTGCTGCCTTGGGCACATAATGGTCCGTATCCTGTGAGTCTAGATTATCGAATCAGACGCAAAACTGATAGTTCATTGCAACGTTCTGGGCCTCCTAATGAGGATGGAACACTCAAATTTCGTCCCGATTCAGTACATCGTCCTCCAGCCGACTTGTCTCCATGGGTCTATTGCTGCCTCGGGCACCTTATGGTCGTTCTTCTGTGAGACTAGATTATCGAATCGGACGCAAAACTGATAAATAATTGTAACGTTCAGGGCCTCCTAATTACGATGGAACACTCAAATTGCCTCCCGATTCAATACATCGTCCTCCAGCCGACTTGTCTCCATGGGTCTATCGCTGCCTCGGCCACCTTAAGGTCGTTCTCCTGTGAGTCTAGATTATCGAATCGAACCCAAAACTGATAGTTAATTGCAACGTTCAGGGCCTCCTAATGACGAAGGAATACTCAAATTGCGTCCCGATTCAGTGCATCGTCCTCCAGCCGACTTGTCTCCATGGGTCTATCGCTCCCTCGGGCACTTTATGGTCGTTCCCCTGTGAGTCTAGATTATCGAATCGGTCCCAAAACTGATAGTTAATTGTAACGTTCAGGGCCTCCTAATGACGATGGAATACTCAAATTGCGTCCCGATTCAGTACATCGTCCTCAAGCCGACTTGTCTCCATGGGTCTATTGCTGCCTCGGGCTTCTTATCGTCGTTACCCTGTGAGTCTAGTTTATCGAATCGGACGCAAAACTGATAGTTAATTGTAAGGTTCAGCTCCTCCTAATGACGATGGAACACTCAAATTGCGTCCCGATTCAATACATCATCCTCCAGCAGACTTGGCTCCATGGTTGTAATGCTGGCTCGGGCACCTATTGATCGTTCTCCTGTGAGTCTAGATTTTCGAATCGGACGCAAAACTGATAAATAATTGTAACGTTCAGGGCCTCCTAATGACGATGGAACACTCAAATTGCCTCCCAATTCAATACATCGTCCTCCAGCCGAGTTGTCTCCATGGTTGAATGCTGGCTCGGGCACCTATTGGTCGTTCTCCTGTGAGTCTCGATTTTCGAATCGGACGCAAAACTGATAGTTAATTGTAACGTACAGGGCCTCCTAATGACGATGGACCACTCAAATTGCGTCCCGACTCAATACATCATCCTCTAGCCGACTTGCCTCCATGTGTCTATTGCTGCCTCGGGCACATTATGGTCGTTCTCCTTTGAATCTAGATTATCGAATCGGACGCAAAACTGATTGTTAATTGTAACGTTCAGGGCCTCTTAATGACGATGGAACACCCAAATTGCGTCCCGATTCAATACATCGTCCTTTAGCGGACTTGTCTCCAATGGTCTATTTCTGCCTGAGGCACCTTTTGTTCGTCCTCCTGTGGGACTAGATTTTCGAACGCGACGCAAAACTGAAATTTAATTCTAACGTTCCGACTCTGCTACCGACTATGGAACACACAAATTGCGTCCCGATTCAATACATCGTCTTCAAGCCGATTTGTCTCCATGTGTCTATTGCTGCCTCGGGCACCTTGTAGTCGATCTCCTGTGAGTCTAGATTATCGAATCGGACGTAAAACTGATAGTTAATTGCAACGTTCAGGGCCTCCTAATAACGATGGAATACTCAAATTGCGTCCCGATTCAGTAAATCGTCCTCCAGCCGACTTGTCTCCATGGGTCTATTGCTGCCTCGGGCACCTTATGGTCGTTCTTCTGTGAGTCTAGATTATCGAATCGGACGCAAAACTGATAAATAATTGTAACGTTCAGGGCCTAATAATGACGATGGAACACTCAAATTGCGTCCCGATTCAGTACATCGTCCTCCAGCCGACTTGTCTCCATGGGTCTATTGCTGCCTCGGGCACGTTATGGTCGTTCTCCTGTAAGTCTAGATTATCGAATCGGACGCAAACATGATAGTTAATTGTAAGGTTCAGCGCCTCCTAATGACGATGGAACACTCAAATTGCGTCCCGATTCAATACATCATCCTCCAGCCGACTTTGTCTCCATGGTTGTAATGCTGGCTCGGGCACCTATTGATCGTTCTCCTGTGAGTCTAGATTATCGAATCGGACGCAAAACTGATAAATAATTGTAACGTTCAGGGCCTCCTAATGACGATGGAACACTCAAATTGCGTCCCAATTCAATACATCGTCCTTCAGCCGACTTGTCTCCATGGGTCTATCGCTCCCTCGGGCACCTTATGGTCGTTCTCCTGTGAGTCTAGATTATCGAATCGGACCCAAAACTGATAGTTAATTGCAACGTTCAGGGCCTCCTAATGACGCTGGAATACTCAAATTGCGTCCCGATTCAGTACATCGTCCTCCAGCCGACTTGTCTCCATGGGTCTATTGCTGCCTCGGGCTTCTTATCGTCGTTATCCTGTGAGACTAGATTATCGAATCGGACGCAAAACTGATAAATAATTGTAACGTTCAGGGCCTCCTAATGACGATGGAACACTCTAATTGCGTCCCGATTCAATACATCGTCCTCCAGCCGACTTGCCTCCATGGGTCTATTGCTGAGTCGGGCTTCTTATCGTCGTTCTCCTGTGAGTCTAGATTATCGAGTCGGACGCAAAACTGATAGTTAATTGTAACGTTCAGGGCCACCTAATGACGATTTAACAGTCAAATTGCTTCCCGATTCAGTACATCGTAATCCAGCCGACTTGTCTCCATGGGTGTATTGCTGCCTCGGGCACCATATGGTCGTTCTCCTGTGAGTCTAGATTATCGAATCGGACGCAAACATGATAGTTAATTGTAAGGTTCAGCGCCTCCTAATGACGATGGAACACTCAAATTGCGTCCCGATTCAATACATTATCCTCCAGCCGACTTGTCTCCATGGTTGTAATGCTGGCTCGGGCACCTATTGATCGTTCTCCTGTGAGTCTAGATTTTCGAATCGGACGCAAAACTGATAGTTAATTGTAACGTTCAGAGCCTCCTAATGACGATTGAACACTCAAATTGCCTCCCAATTCAATACATCGTCCTCCAGAAGACTTGTCTCCATGGGTCTATCGCTCCCTCGGGCACCTTATGGTCGTTCTCCTGTGAGTCTAGATTATCGAATCGGACCCAAAACTGATAGTTAATTGCAACGTTCAGGGCCTCCTAATGACGATGTAATACTCAAATTGCGTCCCGATTCAGTACATCGTCCTCCAGCTGACTTGTCTCCATGTGTCTATTGCTGCCTCGGGCACGTTATGGTCGTTCTCCTGTGAGTCTATATTATCGAATCGGACGGAAAACTGATAGTTAATTGTAACTTTCAGGGCCTCCTAATGACGATGGAACACCCAAATTGCGTCCCGATTCAATACATCGTCCTCCAGCCGACTTGTTTCCACGGGTCTATCGCTCCCACGGGCACCTTATGGTCGTTCTCCTGTGAGTCTAGATTATCGAATCGGACCCAAAACTGATAGTTTCTTGTAACGTTCAGGGCCACCTAATGACGGTGGAACAGTCAAATTGCTTCCCGATTCACTACATCGTCATCCAGCCGACTTGTCTCCATGGTTGTAATGCTGGCTCGGGCACCTATTGGTTGTTCTCCTATGAGTCTAGATTTTCGAATCGGACGCAAAACTGATAGTTAATTGTAACTTACAGGGCCACCTAATGACGATGGAACACTCAAATTGCGTCCCGACTCAATACATCATAGTCTATCCGACTTGCCTCCATGTGTCTATTGCTGCCTCGGGCACATATTGGTCGTTCTCCTTTGAATCTAGATTATCGAATCGGACGCAAAACTGATTGTTAATTGTAACGTTCACGGCCTACTAATGACGATGGAACACTCAAATTGCGTCCCGATTCAGTACATCGTCCTCCAGCCGACTTGTCTCCATGGGTCTATTGCTGCCTCGGGCACGTTATGGTCGTTCTCCTGTGAGTCCAGATTATCGAATCGGACGCAAAACTGATAGTTAATTGCAACGTTCAGGGCCTCCTAATGACGTTGGAACACTCAAATAGCCTCCCAATTCAATACATCGTCCTCCAGCCGACTTGTCTCCATGGGTCTATCGCTCCCTCGGGCACCTTATGGTCGTTCTCCTGTGAGTCTAGATTATCGAATCGGACGCAAAACTGATAGTTAATTGTAACGTTCAGGGCCACCTAATGACGGTGGAACACTCAAATTGCTTCCCGATTCAGTACATCGTCATCCAGCCGACTTGTCTCCATGGGTGTATTGCTGCCTCGGGCACCATATGGACGTTCTCCTGTGAGTCTAGATTATCGAATCGGACGCTAACATGATAGTTAATTGTAAGGTTCAGCGCCTCCTAAAGACGATGGAACACTCAAATTGTGTCCCGATTCAATACATCATCCTCCAGTCGACTTGTCTCCATGGTTGTAATGCTGGCTCGGGCACGTACTGGTCGTTCTCCTGTGGGTCTAGATTTTCGAATCGGACGCAAAACCGATAGTTAATTGTAACGCTCAGGGCCCCCTAATGACGATGGAACACTCAAATTGCCTCCCAATTCAATACATCGTCCTCCAGCCGACTTGTCTCCATGGGTCTATCGCTCCCTCGGGCACCTTATGGTCGTTCTCCTGTGAGTCTAGATTATCGAATCGGACCCAAAACTGATAGTTAATTGCAACGTTCAGGGCCTCCTAATGACGATGGAATACTCAAATTGTGTCCTGATTCAGTACATCGTCATCCAGCCGACTTGTCTCCATGGGTCTATTGATACCTCGGGCTTCTTATCGTCGTTCTCCTTTGAGTCTAGATTATCGAATCGGACGCAAAACTGATAGGTAATTGTAACGTTCAGGGCCAACTAATGACGGTGGAACAGTCAAATTGCTTCCCGATTCACTACATCGTCATCCAGCCGACTTGTCTCCATGGCTGTAATGCTGGCTCGGGCACCTATTGGTCGTTCTCCTGTGGGTCTAGATTTTCGAATCGGACGGAAAACTGATAGTTAATTGTATCGTTCAGGGCCACCTAATGACGGTGGAACACTCAAATTGCTTCCCGATTCAGTACATCGTCATCCAGCCGACTTGTCTCCATGGGTCTATTGCTGCCTCGGGCTTCTTATCGTCGTTCTCCTTTGAGTCTAGATTATCTAATCGGACGCAAAACTGATAGTTAATTGTAACGTTCAGTGCCACCTAATGACGGTGGAACAGTCAAATTGCTTCCCGATTCACTACATCGTCATCCAGCCGACTTGTCTCCATGGTTGTAATGCTGGCTCGGGCACCTATTGGTCGTTCTCCTGTGGGTCTAGATTTTCGAATCGGACGCAAAACTGATATTTAATTGTATCGTTCAGGGCCTCCTAATGACGATGGAACACTCAAATTGCCTCCCAATTCAATACATCGTCCTCCAGCCGACTTGTCTCCATGGGGCTATCGCTCCCTCGGGCACCTTATGGTCGTTCTCCTGTGAGTCTAGATTATCGAATCGGACCCAAAACTGATAGTTAATTGCAACGTTCAGGGCCTCCTAATGACGATGGAACACTCGAATTGCGTCGAGATTCATTACATCTTCCTCCGGCCGACTTGTCTCCAAGAGGAAATTGCAGCCTCGGGCACATTATGGTCCGTCTCCTGTGAGTCTAGATTTTCGAATCAGACGCAAAACTGAATGATAATTGTAACGTTCAGGGCCTCCTAATGACGATGGAACACTCAAATTGCGTCGAGACTCAATACATCGTCCTCCAGCCGAATTGTCTCCATGGATCAATTGCTGCCTTGAGCACCTTATGGTCATTCTCCTGTGAGTCTAGATTATCGAATCGGACGCAAAACTGATAGATAATTGTAACTTTCAGGGCCTCGTAATGACGATGGAACACTCAAATTGCATCCCGATTCAATACATCATCCTCCAGCCGACTTGTCTCCATGGGTCTATTGCTGCCTCGGGCACCTTTGGTCGTTCTCCTGTGAGTCTAGATTTTCGAATCGAACGCTAAACACATAGTTAATTGTAACGTTCAGGGCCTCCTAATTACGATGGAACACTCAAATTGCCTCCCGTTTCAATACATCGTCATCCAGCCGACTTGTCTCCATGGGTCTATAGCTGCCTCGGGCACCTTATGGACGTTCTCCTGTGAGTCTAGATTATCGAGTCGGACGGAATACTGATAGTTAATTGTAACGTTCAGTGCCTCCTAAAGACGATGGATCACACAAATTGCGTCCCGATTCAATATATCGTCCTCCAGCCGACTTGTCTACATGGGTCTATTGCTGCCTCGGGCCCCTTATGGTCGTTGTCCTGTGAGAGTAGATTATTGAATCGGACGCAAAACTGATAGTTAATTGTAACGTTCAGGGGCCTCTCAATGTCGATGGAACACTAAAATTGCGTCCCGACTCAATACATCATCCTCCGGCCGACTTGTCCCCATGGGTCTATTGCTGCCTCGGACACCTTATGGTCGTTCTCCTGTGAGTCTAGATTTTCGAATCGGACACAAAACTGATAGTTAATTGTAACGTTCAGTGCTTCCGAATGACGATGGAACACTGAAATTGCGTCGTGATTCAATACATCGTCCTCCAGCCGACTGGCCTCCATGGGTCTATTGCTGCCTCGGGAACCTTATGGTCGTTCTCCTGTGAGTCTAGATTTTCGAATCGGACGCAAAACTGATAGTTAATTGTAACGTTCAGGGCCTCCTAATGACGATGGAACACTCAAATTGCGTCGAGATTCAATACATCGTCCACCAGCCGAATTGTCTCCATGGGTCTATTGCTGCCTCGGGCACCTTATGTTCGTTCTCCTGTGAGCCTAGTTTATCGAATCGAACGCAAAACTGATAGTTAATTGTAACGTTCAGGGCCTCCTAATGACGATGGAACACTCAAATTGCGTCCCGATTCAATACTTCGTCCTCCAGCCAACTTGCCTCCATGGGTCTATTGCTGCCTCGGTCACCTTATGATCGTTCTCCTGTGAGTCTAGATTATCGAATCGTACGCAAAACTGATAGTTAATTGTAACGTTCAGGGCCTCCTAATGACGATGGAACACTTTAATTGCGCCCCGATTCAATAAATCGTCCTCCAGCCAGCTTGTCTCCATGGGTCTATTGCTGCCTCGGGCACCTTATGATCGTTCTCCTGTGAGTCTAGATTATAGAATCGGACGCTAAACTGATGGTTAATTGTAACTTTCAGGGCCTCCTAATGACGATGGAACACTCAAATTGCGTCCCGATTAAATACATCGTCCTCCAGCCAACTTGCCTCCTTGGGTCTATTGCTGCCTCGGGCACCTTATGATCGTTCTCCTGTGAGTCTAGATTTTAGAATCGGACGCAAAACTGATAGTTAATTGTAACTTTCAGGGCCTCCTAATGACGATGGAACACTGAAATTGCGTCGATATTCAGTACATCGTCCTCCAGCCGACTTGACCCCATGGGTCTATTGCAGCATCGGGCACCTTATGATCGATCTCCTGTGAGTCTAGATTATCGAATCGGACGCAAAACTGATAGTTAATTGTAACGTTCAGGGCCTCCTAATGACGATGGAACACTCAAATTGCGTCGAGATTCAAAACATCGTCCACCAGCCGAATTGTCTCCATGGGTCTATTGCTGCCTCGGGCACCTTATGTTCGTTCTCCTGTGAGCCTAGTTTATCGAATCGAACGCAAAACTGATAGTTAATTGCAACGTTCAGGGCCTCCTAATGACGATGGAACACTCAAATTGCGTCGATATTCAATACATCGTCCACCAGCCGAATTGTCTCCATGGGTCTATTGCTGCCTCGGGCACCTTATGTTCGTTCTCCTGTGAGCCTAGTTTATCGAATCGAACGCAAAACTGATAGTTAATTGTAACTTTCAGGGCCTCCTAATGACGATGGAACACTCAAATTGCGTCCCGATTCAATACATCGTCCTCCAGCCAACTTGCCTCCATGGGTCTATTGCTGCCTCGGTTACCTTATGATCGTTCTCCTGTGAGGCTAGATTATCGAATCGTACGCAAAACTGATAGTTAATTGTAACTTTCAGGGCCTCCTAATGACGATGGAACACTTTAATTGCGCCCCGATTCAATATATCGTCCTCCAGCCAGCTTGTCTCCATGGGTCTATTGCTGCCTCGGGCACCTTATGATCGTTCTCCTGTGAGTCTAGATTATAGAATCGGACGCAAAACTGATAGTTAATTGTAACTTTCAGGGCCTCCTAAAGACGATGGAACACTCAAATTGCGTCCCGATTCAATACATCGTCCTCCAGCCAACTTGCCTCCTTGGGTCTATTGCTGCCACGGGCACCGTATGATCGTTCTCCTGTGAGTCTAGATTATAGAATCGGACGCAAAACTGATAGTTAATTGTAACTTTCAGGGCCTCCTAATGACGATGGAACACTCAAATTGCGTCCCGATTCAATACATCGTCCTCCAGCCAACTTGACTCCTTGGGTCTATTGCTGCCTCGGGCACCTTATGATCGTTCTCCTGTGAGTCTAGATTATCGAATCGGACGCAAAACTGATAGTTAATTGTAACTTTCAGGGCCTCCTAATGACGATGGAACACTCAAATTGCGTCCCGATTCAATATATCGTCCTCCAGCCAGCTTGTCTCCATGGGTCTATTGCTGCCTCGGGCACCTTATGATCGTTCTCCTGTGAGTCTAGATTATAGAATCGGACGCAAAACTGATAGTTAATTGTAACTTTCAGGGCCTCCTAATGACGATGGAACACTCAAATTGCGTCCCGATTCAATACATCGTCCTCCAGCCAACTTGCCTCCATGGGTCTATTGCAGCATCGGGCACCTTATGATCGTTCTCCTGTGAGTCTAGATTATAGAATCGGACGCAAAACTGATAGTTAATTGTAACTTTCAGGGCCTCCTAATGACGATGGAACACTCAAATTGCGTCGATATTCAATACATCGTCCTCCAGCCGACTTGACTCCATGGGTCTATTGCTGCCTCGGGCACCTTATGATCGTTCTCCTGTGAGCTTAGTTTATCGAATCGAACGCAAAAGTGATAGTTAATTGTAACGTTCAGGGCCTCCTAATGATGATGGAACACTCAAATTGCGTCCCGATTCAATACATCGTCCTCCAGCCAACTTGCCTCCATGGGTCTATTGCTGCCTCGGTCACCTTATGATCGTTCTCCTCTGAGTCTAGATTTTCGAATCGAACGCTAAACAGATAGTTAATTGTAACGTTCAGGGCCTCCTAATGACGGTGGAACACTTTAATTGCGCCCCGATTCAATATATCGTCCTCCAGCCAGCTTGTCTCCATGGGTCTATTGCTGCCTCGGGCACCTTATGATCGTTCTCCTGTGAGTCTAGATTATAGAATCGTACGCAAAACTGATAGTTATTTGTAACGTTCAGGGCCTCCTAATGACGATGGAACACTCAAATTGCGTCCCGATTCAATACATCGTCCTCCAGCCAACTTGCCTCCATGGGTCTATTGCTGCCTTGGTCACCTTATGATCGTTCTCCTGTGAGTCTAGATTATAGAATCGGACGCAAAACTGATAGTTAATTGTAACTTTCAGGGCCTCCTAATGACGATGGAACACTCAAATTGCGTCCCGATTCAATACATCGTCCTCCAGCCATCTTGCCTCCTTGGGTCTATTGCTGCCTCGGGCACCTTATGATCGTTCCCCTGTGAGTCTAGATTATAGAATCGGACGCAAAACTGATAGTCAATTGTAACTTTCAGGGCCTCCTAATGACGATGGAACACTCAAATTGCGTCCGGATTCAATACATTGTCCTCCAGCCAACTTGCCTCCTTGGGTCTATTGCTGCCTCGGGCACCTTATGATCGTTCTCCTGTGAGTCTAGATTATAGAATCGTACGCAAAACTGATAGTTAATTGTAACGTTCAGGGCCTCCTAATGACGATGGAACACTCAAATTGCGTCCCGATTCAATACATCGTCCTCCAGCCAACTTGCCTCCATGGGTCTATTGCTGCCTCGGTCACCTTATGATCGTTCTCCTGTGAGTCTAGATTATAGAATCGGACGCAAAACTGATAGTTAATTGTAACGTTCAGGGCCTCCTAATGACGATGGAACACTTTAATTGCGCCCCGATTCAATATATCGTCCTCCAGCCAGCTTGTCTCCATGGGTCTATTGCTGCCTCGGGCACCTAATGACCGTTCTCCTGTGAGTCTAGATTATAGAATCGTACGCAAAACTGATAGTTAATTGTAACGTTCAGGGCCTCCTAATGACGATGGAACACTCAAATTGCGTCCCGATTCAATACATCGTCCTCCAGCCAACTTGCCTCCATGGGTCTATTGCTGCCTCGGGCACCTTATGATCGTTCTCCTGTGAGTATAGATTATAGAATCGGACGCAAAACTGATAGTTAATTGTAACTTTCAGGGCCTCCTAATGACGATGGAACACTCAAATTGCGTCCCGATTCAATATATCGTCCTCCAGCCAGCTTGTCTCCATGGGTCTATTGCTGCCTCGGGCACCTTATGATCGTTCTCCTGTGAGTCTAGATTATATAATCGGACGCAAAACTGATAGTTAATTGCAACTATCAGGGCCTCCTAATGACGATGGAACACTCTAATTGCGTCCCGATTCAATACATCGTCCTCCAGCCAACTTGCCTCCATGGGTCTATTGCAGCATCGGGCACCTTATGATCGTTCTCCTGTGAGTCTAGATTATAGAATCGGACGCAAAACTGATAGTTAATTGCAACTTTAAGGGCCTCCTAATGACGATGGAACACTGAAATTGCGTCGATATTCAATACATCGTCCTCCAGCCGACTTGACTCCATGGGTCTATTGCTGCCTCGGGCACCTTATGTTCGTTCTCCTGTGAGCCTAGTTTATCGAATCGAACGCAAAACAAATAGTTAATTGTAACGTTCAGGGCCTCCTAATGACGATGGAACACTCAAATTGCGTCCCGATTCAATACATCGTCCTCCAGCCAACTTGCCTCCATGGGTCTATTGCTGCCTCGGTCACCTTATGATCATTCTCCTGTGAGTCTAGATTATCGAATCGTACGCAAAACTGATAGTTAATTGTAACTTTCAGGGCCTCCTAATGACGATGGAACACTTTAATTGCGCCCCGATTCAATATATCGTCCTCCAGCCAGCTTGTCTCCATGGGTCTATTGCTGCCTCGGGCACCTTATGATCGTTCTCCTGTGAGTCTAGATTATAGAATCGGACGCAAAACTGATAGTTAATTGTAACGTTCAGGGCCGCCTAATGACGATGGAACACTCAAATTGCGTCCCGATTCAATACATCGTCCTCCAGCCAACTTGCCTCCATGGGTCTATTGCTGCCTCGGTCACCTTATGATCGTTCTCCTATGAGTCTAGATTATCGAATCGTATGCAAAACTGATAGTTAATTGTAACGTTCAGGGCCTCCTAATGACGATGGAACACTAAAATTGCGTCCCGATTCAATACATCGTCCTCCAGCCAACTTGCCTCCATGGGTCTTTTGCTGCCTCGGGCACCTTATGATCGTTCTCCTGTAAGTCTGTATTATAGAATCGTACGCAAAACTGATAGTTAATTGTAACGTTCAGGGCCTCCTAATGACGATGGAACACTCAAATTGCGTCCCGATTCAATACATCGTCCTCCAGCCAACTTGCCTCCATGGATCTATTGCTGCCTCGGGCACCTTATGATCGTTCTCCTGTGAGTCTAGATTATCGAATCGAACGCAAAACTGATAGTTAATTGTAACATTCAGGGCCTCCTAATGACGATGGAACACTAAAATTGCGTCCCGATTCAATACATCGTCCTCCAGCCAACTTGCCTCCATGGGTCTATTGCTGCCTCGGGCACCTTATGATCGTTCTACTGTGAGTCTAGATTATCGAATCGAACGCAAAACTGATAGTTAATTGTAACGTTCAGGTCCTCCTAATGACGATGGAACACTTTAATTGCGCCCCGATTCAATATATCGTCCTCCAGCCAGCTTGTCTCCATGGGTCTATTGCTGCCTCTGGCACCTTATGATCGTTCTCCTGTGAGTCTAGATTATAGAATCGTACGCAAAACTGATAGTTAATTGAAACGTTCAGGGCCTCCTAATGACGATGGAAAACTCAAATTGCGTCCCGATTCAATACATCGTCCTCAGGCCAACTTGCCTCCATGGGTCTATTGCTGCCTCGGGCACCTTATGATCGTTCTCCTGTGAGTCTAGATTATCGAATCGAACGCAAAACTGATAGTTAATTGTAACGTTCAGGGCCTCCTAATGGCGATGGAACACTCAAATAGCGTCCCGATTCAATACATCGTCCTCCAGCCAACTTGCCTCCATGGGTCTATTGCTGCCTCGGGCACTTTATGATCGTTCTCCTGTGAATCTAAATTATAGAATCGTACGCAAAACTGATAGTTAATTGTAACGTTCAGGGCCTCCTAATGACGATGGAACACTCAAATTGCGTCCCGATTCTATACATCGTCCTCCAGCCAACTTGCCTCCATGGGTCTATTGCTGCCTCGGTCACCTTATGATCGTTCTCCTGTGAGTCTAGATTATCGAATCGAACGCAAAACTGATAGTTAATTGTAACGTTCAGGGCCTCCTAACGATGATGGAACACTTAAATTGCGTCCCGATTCAATACATCGTCCTCCAGCCAACTTGCCTCCATGGGTCTATTGCTGCCTCGGTCACCTTATGATCGTTCTCCTGTGAGTCTAGATTATCGAATCGAACGCAAAACTGATAGTTAATTGTAACTTTCAGGGCCTCCTAATGACGATGGAACACTCAAATTGCGTCCCGATTCAATACATCGTCCTCCAGCCAACTTGCCTCCATGGGTCTGTTGCTGCCTCGGGCACCTTATGATCGTTCTCCTGTGAGGCTAGATTATCGAATCGTACGCAAAACTGATAGTTAATTGTAACTTTCAGGGCTTCCTAATGACGATGGAACACTTTAATTGCGCCCCGATTCAATATATCGTCCTCCAGCCAGCTTGTCTCCATGGGTCTATTGCTGCCTCGGGCACCTTATGATCGTTCTCCTGTGAGTCTAGATTATAGAATCGAACGCAAAACTGATAGTTAATTGTAACGTTCAGGGCCTCCTAATGACGATGGAACACTCGAATTGCGTCCCGATTCAATACATCGTCCTCCAGCCAACTTGCCTCCATGGGTCTATTGCTGCCTCGGGCACCTTATGATCGTTTTCCTGTGAGTCTAGATTATCGAATCGTACGCAAAACTGATAGTTAATTGTAACTTTCAGGGCCTCCTAATGACGATGGAACACTTTAATTGCCCCCGATTCAATATATCGTCCTCCAGCCAGCTTGTCTCCATGGGACTATTGCTGCCTCGAGCACCTTATGATCGTTCTCCTGTGAGTCTAGATTATCGAATCGAACGCAAAACTAATAGTTAATTGTAACTTTCAGGGCCTCCTAATGGCGATGGAACACTCAAATTGCGTCCCGATTCAATACATCTTCCTCCAGCCAACTTGCCTCCATGGGTCTATTGCTGCCTCGGGCACCTTATGATCGTTCTCCTGTGAGTCTAGATTATCGAATCGAACGCAAAACTGATAGTTAATTGTAACTTTCAGGGCCTCCTAATGACGATGGAACACTCAAATTGCGTCCCGATTCAATACATCGTCCTCCAGCCAACTTGCCTCCATGGGTCTATTGCTGCCTCGGGCACCTTATGTTCGTTCTCCTGTGAGCCTAGTTTATCGAATCGAACGCAAAACTGATAGTTAATTGTAACGTTCAGGGCCTCCTAATGACGATGGAACACTCAAATTGCGTCCCGATTCAATACATCGTCCTCCAGCCAACTTGCCTCCATGGATCTATTGCTACATCGGGCACCTTATGTTCGTTCTCCTGTGAGCCTAGTTTATCGAATCGAACGCAAAACTGATAGTTAATTGTAACGTTCAGGGCCTCCTAATGACGATGGAACACTCAAATTGCGTCCCGATTCAATACATCGTCCTCCAGCCAACTTGCCTCCATGGGTCTATTGCTGCCTCGGGCACCTTATGATCGTTCTCCTGTGAGTCTAGATTATCGAATCGAACGCAAAACTGATAGTTAATTGTAACGTTGAGGGCCTCCTAATGACGATGGAACACTTTAATTGCGTCCCGATTCAATACATCGTCCTCCAGCCAACTTGCCTCCATGGGTCTGTTGCTGCCTCGGGCACCTTATGATCGTTCTCCTGTGAGTCTAGATTATCGAATCGAACGCAAAACTGATAGTTAATTGTAACGTTCAGGGCCTCCTAATGACGATGGAACACTCAAATTGCGTCCCGATTCAATACATCGTCCTCCAGCCAACTTGCCTCCATGGGTCTATTGCTGCCTCGGTCACCTTGTGATCGTTCTCCTGTGAGTCTAGATTATCGAATCGAACGCAAAACTGATAGTTAATTGTAACGTTCAGGGCCTCCTAATGACGATGGAACACTCAAATTGCGTCCCGATTCAATACATCGTCCGCCAGCCAACTTGCCTCCATGGGTCTATTGCTGCCTCGGTCACCTTATGATCGTTCTCCTGTGACTCTAGATTATCGAATCGAACGCAAAACTGATAGTTAATTGTAACTTTCAGAGCCTCCTAATGACGATGGAACACTCAAATTGCGTCCCGATTCAATACATCGTCCTCCAGCCAACTTGCCTCCATGGGTCTATTGCTGCATCGGGCACCTTATGTTCGTTCTCCTGTGAGCCTAGTTTATCGAATCGAACGCAAAACAGATAGTTAATTGTAACGTTCAGGGCCTCCTAATGACGATGGAACCCTCAAATTGCGTCCCGATTCAGTACATCGTCCTCCAGCCAACTTGCCTCCATGGGTCTATTGCTGCCTCGGGCACCTTATGATCGTTCTCCTGTGAGTCTAGATTATCGAATCGTACGCAAAACTGATAGTTAATTGTAACTTTCAGGGCCTCCTAATGACGATGGAACACTTTAATTGCGCCCCGATTCAATATATCGTCCTCCAGCCAGCTTGTCTCCATGGGTCTATTGCTGCCTCGGGCACCTTATGATCGTTCTCCTGTGAGTCTAGATTATAGAATCGGACGCAAAACTGATAATTAATTGTAACGTTCAGGGCCTCCTAATGACGATGGAACACTCAAATTGCGTCCCGATTCAATACATCGTCCTCCAGCCAACTTGCCGCCATGGGTCTATTGCTGCCTCGGGCACCTTATGATCGTTCTCCTGTGAGTCTAGATTATCGAATCGTACTCAAAACTGATAGTTAATTGTAACTTTCAGGGCCTCCTAATGACGATGGAACACTTTAATTGCGCCCCGATTCAATATATCGTTCTCCAGCCAGCTTGTCTCCATGGGTCTATTGCTGCCTCGGGCACCTTATGATCGTTCTCCTGTGAGTCTAGATTATCGAATCGAACGCAAAACTGATAGTTAATTGTAACTTTCAGGGCCTCCTAATGACGATGGAACACTCAAATTGCGTCCCGATTCAACACATCGTCCTCCAGCCAACTTGCCTCCGTGGTCTATTGCTGCCTCGATCACCTTATAATCGTTCTCCTGTGAGTCTAGATTATCGAATCGAACGCAAAACTGATAGTTAATTGTAACTTTCAGGGACTCCTAATGACGATGGAACACTCAAATTGCGTCCCGATTCAATACATCGTCCTCCAGCCAACTTGCCTCCATGGGTCTATTGCTGCCTCGGGCACCTTATGTTCGTTCTCCTGTGAGCCTAGTTTATAGAATCGAACGCAAAACTGATAGTTAATTGTAACGTTCAGGGCCTCCTAATGCCGATGGAACACTCAAATTGCGTCCCGAGCCAATACATCGTCCTCCATCCAACTTGCCTCCATGGGTCTATTGCTGCCTCGGGCACCTTATGATCGTTCTCATGTGAGTCTAGATCATCGAATCGTACGCAAAACTGATAGTTAATTGTAACTTTCAGGGCCTCCTAATGACGATGGAACACTGAAATTGCGTCGATATTCAATACATCGTCCTCCAGCCATCTTGCCTCCATGGGTCTATTGCTGCCTCGGGCACCTTATGTTCGTTCTCCTGTGAGCCTAGTTTATCGAATCGAACGCAAAACTGATAGTTAATTGTAACGTTCAGGGCCTCCTAACGACGATGGAACACTCAAATTGCGTCCCGATTCAATACATCGTCCTCCAGCCAACTTGCCTCCATGGGTCTATTGCTGCCTCGGGCACCTTATGATCGTTCTCCTGTGAGTCTAGATTATCGAATCGTACGCAAAAATGATAGTTAATTGTAACTTTCAGGGCCTCCTAATGACGATGGAACACTTTAATTGCGCCCCGATTCAATATATCGTCCTCCAGCCAGCTTGTCTCCATGGGTCTATTGCTGCCTCGGGCACCTTATGATCGTTCTCCTGTGAGTCTAGATTATAGAATCGAACGCAAAACTGATAGATAATTGTAACGTTCAGGGCCTCCTAATGACGATGGAACACTCAAATTGCGTCCCGATTCAATACATCGTCCTCCAGCCAACTTGCCTCCATGGGTCTATTGCTGCCTCGGGCACCTTATGATCGTTCTCCTGTGAGTCTAGATTATCGAATCGAACGCAAAACTGATAGTTAATTGTAACGTTCAGGGCCTCCTAATGACGATGGAACACTCAAATTGCGTCCCGATTCAATACATCGTCCTCCAGCCAACTTGCCTCCATGGGTCTATTGCTGCCTCGGTCACGTTATGATCGTTCTCCTGTGAGTCTAGATTATCGAATCGAACGCAAAACTAATAGTTAAATGTAACGTTCAGGGCCTCTAAATGACGATGGAACACTCAAATTGCGTCCCGATTCAATACATCGTCCTCCAGCCAACTTGCCTCCATGGGTCTATTGCTGCCTCGGGCACCTTATGATCGATCTCCTGTGAGTCTAGATTATAGAATCGTACGCAAAACTGATAGTTAATTGTAACGTTCAGGGCCTCCTAATGACGATGGAACACTCAAATTGCGTCCCGATTCAATACATCGTCCTCCAGCCAACTTGCCTCCATGGGTCTATTGCTGCCTCGGGCACCTTATGATCGTTCTCCTGTGAGTCTAGATTATCGAATCGTACGCAAAACTGATAGTTAATTGTAACGTTCAGGGCCTCCTAATGACGATGGAACACTGAAATTGCGTCGATTTTCAATACATCGTCCTCCAGCCGACTTGACTCCATGGGTCTATTGCAGCATCGGGCACCTTATGATCGATCTCCTGTGAGTCTAGATTATCGAATCGGACGCAAAACTGATAGTTAATTGTAACGTTCAGGGCCTCCTAATGACGATGTAACTCTCACATTGCGTCGAGATTCAATACATCGTCCTCCAGCCGACTTGTCTCCAAGGATCTATTGCTGCCGCGAGCATCTTATGGTCGTTCTCCTGTCAGTCCAGATTTTCGAATCCGACGCAAAACTGATAGTTAATTGTAACGATCAGGGCCTCCTAATGACGATGGAACGCTCACATTTCGTCGAGAATAAATACATCGTCCTCCAGCCGACTTGTCTCCATTGGTCTATTGCTGCCTCGGGCACTTTATGGTCGTTCTCCTGTGAGGCTAGATTATCGAATCGGACGCAAAACTGATAGTTAATTGTAAAGGTCAGGGCCTCCTAATGACGATGTGGTTCTCACATTGCTTCGAGATTCAATACATCGTCCTCCAGCTGACTTGTCCCCAAGGGTCTATTGCTGCCTCGAGCATCTTATGGTCGTTCTCCTGTGAGTCTAGATTATCGAATCTGACGCAAAACTGATAAATAATTGTAACGTTCAGGGCCTCCTAATTACGATGGAACACTCAAATTGCGTCGCAATTCAATACATCGTCCTCCAGTCGTCTTGTCTCCAAGGGTCTATTGCTGCCTCGGGCACTTTATTGGCCGTATTCTGTGAGTCTAGATTTTCGAATCGGACGCAAAACTGATAGTTAATTGAAACATTCAGGGCCTCCTAATGACGATGGAACACTCAAATTGCTTCCCGTTTGAATATATCGTCCTCCAGCCGACTTGCCTCCAAGGTTCTATTGCTGCCTCGGGCAGCTTATTTTCGTTCTCCTGTGAGTCTAGATTATCGAATCGGACGCAAAACTGATAGTTAATTGTTACGTTCAGGGCCTCCTAATGACGATGGAACACACAAATTGCGTCGAGATTCATTACATCGTCCTCCGGCCGACTTGTCTCCGAGAGGAAATTGCTTCCTCGGGCACATAATGGTCCGTCTCCTGTGAGTCTAGATTTTTGAATCGGACACAAAACTGATAGTTAATTGTAACGTTCAGGGCTCCTAATGACGATGGAACACTCAAATTGCGTCCCGACTCAATACATCATCCTCCAGCCGACTTGTCTCCATCGGTCTATTGCTGTCTCGGGTACCTTATGGTCGTTCTCCTGCTAGTCTACATTGTCGAATCGGACGCAAAACTGATAGTTAATTGTAACGTTCAGGACCTCCTAATGACGAAGGAACACTCAAATTGCGTCTAGATTCAATACATCGTTCTCCAGCCGACTTGTCCCCGTGTTTCTTTTGCTGCCTCGGGCACCTTATGGTCATTCTCCTGTGAGTCTAGATTTTCGAATCGGACGCAAAACTGATAGTTAATTGTAACATTCAGGGCCACCTAATGACGATGGAACACTCAATATGCGTCCCGATTCAATCCATCGTCCTCCAGCCGACTTGTCTCCATGGGACTTAACTGCCTCGGGCACCTTATGGTCGTTCTCCTGTGAGTCTAGATTATTGAATCGGACGCAAAACTGATAGTTAATTGTAACTTTCAGGGCCTCCTAATGACGATGGAAAACTCAAATTGCGTCGAGATTCAATACATAGTCCTCCAGCCAACTTCTTTCCAATGGTCTATTGCTGCCTGAGGCACCTTATGTTCGTCCTCCTGTGAGACTAGATTTTCGAATGCAACGCAAAACTGACATTTAATTATAACGTTCCGACCCTGCTAACGACGATCGAACACACAAATTGCGTCCCGATTCAATACATCGTCCTCCAGCGGACTTGTCTCCAAGGGTCTATTGCTGCCTCGGGCACCTTGTGTTCGTGCTCCTGTGAGTCTAGATTTTTGAATCGGACGCAAAACTGATAGTTAATTGTAACGTTCAGTGCTTCCTAATGACGATGGAACACTCAAATTGCGTCCCGATTCAGTACATCGTCCTCCAGCCGACTTGCCTCCATGGGTCTATTGCTGCCTCGGGCTTCTTATCGTCGTTCTCCTGTGAGTCTAGATTATCGAATCGGACGCAAAACTGATAGTTAATTGTAACGTTCAGGGCCACCTAATGACGGTGGAACAGTCAAATTGCTTCCCGATTCAGTACATCATCCTCTAGCCGACTTGCCTCCATGTGTCTATTGCTGCCTCGGGCACCATATCGTCGTTCTCCTGTGAGTCTAGATTATCGAATCGGACGCAAACCTGATAGTTAATTGTAACGTACAGGGCCTGCTAATGACGATGGAACACTCAAATTCCGTCCCGACTCAATACATCAACCTCTAGCAGACTTGCCTCCATGTGTCTATTGCTGCCTCGGGCACCATATGGTCGTTCTCCTGTGGGTCTAGATTATCGAATCGGACGCATACCTGATAGTTAATTGTAACGTTCACGACCTCCTAATGACGGTGGAACGCTCAAATTGCGTCCCGAGTCAATACATCGTCCTCCAGCCGACTTGTCTCCATGTGTCTATTGCTGCCTCGGGCACGTTATGGTCGTTCTACTGTGAGTCTAGATTATCGAATCGGACGCAAAACTGATAGTTAATTGTAACGTTCAGGGCCTCCTAATGACGATGGAACACTCAAATTGCGTCCCGATGCAATACTTTGTCCTCCAGCAGCCTTGTCTCCATGGGTCTATTGCTGCCTCGGGCACATTATGATCGTTCTCCTTTGAATCTACATTATCGAATCGGACGCAAAACTGATTGTTAATTGTAACGTTCAGGGCCTCTTAATGACGATGGAACACCCAAATTGCGTCCCGATTCAATACATCGTCCTCCAGCAGACTTGTCTCCAAGGGGCTATTGCTGCCTCGGGCACCTTGTGTTCGTGCTCCTGTGAGTCTAGATTTTCGAATCGGACGCAAAACTGATAGTTAATTGTAACGTTCAGGGCCTCCTAATGATGATGGAACACTCAAATTGCGTCCCGATTCAATACATCGTCCTCCAGCCGACTTGTCTCCATGGGTCTATTGCTGCCTCAGGCACCTTATGGTCGTTTTCCTGTGATTCTAGATTATCGAATCGGACGCAAAACTGATAGTTAATTGTAACGTTCAGGACCTCCTAATGACGATGGAACACTTAAATTGCGTCGAGATTCACTACATCGTCCTCCGGCAGACTTGTCTCCAAGAGGTAATTGCTGCCTCGGGCACATTATCGTCCGTCTCCTGTGAGTCTAGATTTTCGAATCGGACGCTAAACTGATAATTAATTGTAACGTTCAGGGCCTCCTAATGACGATGTGGTTCTCACATTGCGTCGAGAATCAATACATCGTCCTCCAGCCGACTTGTCTCCAAGTGTCTATTTCTGCCTCGAGCATCTTATGGTTGTTCTCCTGGGAGTCTAGATTATCGAATCGGACGCAAAACTGATAGTTAATTGTAACATTCAGGGCCTCCTAATGACGATGTAACTCTCACATTGCGTCGAGATTCAATACATCGTCCTCCAGCCGACTTGTCTCCAAGGGTCTATTGCTGCCTCGAGCATCTTATTATCGTTCTCCTGTCAGTCCAGATTTTCGAATCCGACGCAAAACTGATAGTTAATTGTAACGATCAGGGCCTCCTAATGACGATGGAACGCTCACATTTCGTCGAGAATAAATACATCGTCCTCCAGCCGACTTGTCTCCATTGGTCTATTGCTGCCTCGGGCACTTGATGGTCGTTCTCCTGTGAGTCTAGATTATCGAATCGGACGCAAAACTGATAGTTAATTGTAAAGGTCAGGGCCTCCTAATGACGATGTGGTTCTCACATTGCTTCGAGATTCAATACATCGTCCTCCAGCTGACTTGTCCCTAAGGGTCTATTGCTGCCTCGAGCATCTTATGGTCGTTCTCCTGTGAGTCTAGATTTTCGAATCGGACGCAAAACTGATAGTTAATTGTAACGTTCAGGGTCTCGTGATGACGATGGAACACTCAAATTGCGTACCGATTCAGTACATCGTCCTCCAGCCCATTTGTCTCCATGGGTCTATTGCTGCCTCGGGCACCTTTTGGTCGTTCTTCTGGGAGTCTAGATTATCGAATCGGACGCAAAACTGATAAATAATTGTAACGTTCAGGGCCTCCTAATTACGATGGAACACTCAAATTGCGTCCCGATTCAATACATCGTCCTCCAGCCGACTTGTCTCCAAGGCTCTATTGCTGCCTCGGGCACCTTGTGGTCGTTCTCCTGAGAGTCTAGATTTTCTAATCCGACGCAATACTGACATTTAATTCTAATTTTCCGACCCTGCGAACGACGATAGAACACACAAATTGCGTCGCAATTCAAAACATCGTCCTCCAGTCGTCTTGTCTCCAAAGGTCTATTGCTGCCTCGGGCACTTTATGGTCCGTATTCTGTGAGTCTAGATTTTCGAATCGGACGCAAAACTGATAGTTAATTGAAACAATCAGGGCCTCCTAATGACGATGGAACACTCAAATTGCTTCCCGTTTGAATATATCGTCCTCCAGCCGACTTGCCTCCAAGGTTCTATTGCTGCCTCGGGCAGCTTATTTTCGTTCTCCTGTGAGTCTAGATTATCGAATCGGACGCAAAACTGATAGTTAATTGTTACGTTCAGGGCCTCCTAATGACGATGGAACACACAAATTGCGTCGAGATTCATTACATCGTCCTCCGGCCGACTTGTCTCCGAGAGGAAATTGCTTCCTCGGGCACATAATGGTCCGTCTCCTGTGAGTCTAGATTTTTGAATCGGACACAAAACTGATAGTTAATTGTAACGTTCAGGGCTCCTAATGACGATGGAACATTCAAATTGCGTCCCGACTCAATACATCATCCTCCAGCCGACTTGTCTCCATCGGTCTATTGCTGCCTCGGGTACCTTATGGTCGTTCTCCTGCTAGTCTACATTGTCGAATCGGACGCAAAACTGATAGTTAATTGTAACGTTCAGGACCTCCTAATGACGATGGAACACTCAAATTGCGTCTAGATTCAATACATCGTTCTCCAGCCGACTTGTCCCCGTGGGTCTTTTGCTGCCTCGGGCACCTTATGGTCATTCTCCTGTGAGTCTAGATTTTCGAATCGGACGCAAAACTGATAGTTAATTGTAACGTTCAGGGCCACCTAATGACGATGGAACACTCAATATGCGTCCCGATTCAATCCATCGTCCTCCAGCCGACTTGTCTCCATGGGTCTATTGCTGCCTCAGGCACCTTATGGTCGTTTTCCTGTGATTCTAGATTATCGAATCGGACGCAAAACTGATAGTTAATTTTAACGTTCAGGGCCTCCTAATGACGATGGAACACTCAAATTGCGTCCCGATGCAATACATTGTCCTCCAGCCGACTTGTCTCCATGGGTCTATTGCTGCCTCGGGCACATTATGGTCGTTCTCCTTTGAATCTACATTATCGAATCGGACGCAAAACTGATTGTTAATTGTAACGTTCAGGGCCTCTTAATGACGATGGAACACCCAAATTGCGTCCCGATTCAATACATCGTCCTCCAGCAGACTTGTCTCCAAGGGGCTATTGCTGCCTCGGGCACCTTGTGTTCGTGCTCCTGTGAGTCTAGATTTTCGAATCGGACGCAAAACTGATAGTTAATTGTAACGTTCAGGGCCTCCTAATGATGATGGAACACTCAAATTGCGTCCCGATTCAATACATCGTCCTCCAGCCGACTTGTCTCCATGGGTCTATTGCTGCCTCAGGCACCTTATGGTCGTTTTCCTGTGATTCTAGATTATCGAATCGGACGCAAAACTGATAGTTAATTGTAACGTTCAGGACCTCCTAATGACGATGGAACACTTAAATTGCGTCGAGATTCATTACATCGTCCTCCGGCAGACTTGTCTCCAAGAGGAAATTGCTGCCTCGGGCACATTATCGTCCGTCTCCTGTGAGTCTAGATTTTCGAATCGGACGCTAAACTGATAATTAATTGTAACGTTCAGGGCCTCCTAATGACGATGTGGTTCTCACATTGCGTCGAGAATCAATACATCGTCCTCCAGCCGACTTGTCTCCAAGTGTCTATTTCTGCCTCGAGCATCTTATGGTCGTTCTCCTGGGAGTCTAGATTTTCGAATCGGACGCAAAACTGATAGTTAATTGTAACGTTCAGGGCCTCCTAATGACGATGGAACACTCAAATTGCGTTCCGATTCAATACATCGTCCTCCAGCCGACTTGCCTCCAAGGTTCTATTGCTGCCTCGGGCACCCTATGTTCGTTCTCCTGTGAGTCTAGATTATCGAATCAGACGGAAAACTGATAGTTAATTGTAACGTTCCGGGCATCCTAATGACGATGGAACACTCAAATTGCGTCGAGATTCAATACATAGTCATCCAGCCGACTTCTTTCCAATGGTCTATTGCTGCCTGAGGCACCTTATGTTCGTTCTGCTGTGAGACTAGATTTTCGAATGCGAAGCAAAACTGACATTTAATTCTAAAGTTCCGACCCTGCTAACGACGATGGAACACACAAATTGCGTCCCGATTCAATACATCGTCCTCCAGCCGACTTGTCTCCATGGGTATATTCCTGCCTCGGCAACCTATTGGTCGTTCTCCTGTGAGTCTAGATTTTCGAATCGGACGCTAAACAGATACTTAATTGTAACGTTCAGGGCCACCTAATGACGATGGAACACTCAAATTGCCTCCCGTTTCAATACATCGTCATTCAGCCGACTTGTGTCCATGGGTCTATTGCTACCTCGGGCACCTTATGGTCGTTCTCCTGTGAGTCTAGATTATCGAATCGGACGCAAAACTGATAGAAAATTGTAACGTTCAGGGCCTCCTAATGACGATGGAACACTCGAATTGCGTCGTGATTCATTACATCTTCCTCCGGCCGACTTGTCTCCAAGAGGAAATTGCAGCCTCGGGCACATTATGGTCCGACGCCTGTGAGTCTAGATTTTCGAATCAGACGCAAAACTGATAGTTAATTTTAACGTTCAGGGCCACCTAATGACGATGGAACACTCAAAATGCGTCGAGACTCAATACATCGTCCTCCAGCCGACTTGTCTCCATGGATCTATTGCTGCCTCGAGCACCTTATGGTCATTCTCCTGTGAGTCTAGATTATCGAATCGGACGCAAAACTGATAGTTAATTGTAACGTTCAGGGCCTCGTAATGACGATGGAACACTCAAATTGCGTCCCGATTCTATACATCGTCCTCCAGCCGACTTGTCTCCATGGGTGTATTGCTGCCTCGGGCACCTTATGGTCAATCTCCTGTGAGTCTAGATTATTGAATCGGACGCAAAACTGATAGTTCATTGTAACGTTCAGGGCCTCCTAATGACGATGGATCACACAAATTGCGTCCCGATTCAATATATCGTTATCCAGCCGACTTGTCTCCATGGGTCTATTGCTGCCTCGGGCACCTTATGGTCGTACTCCTGTGAGAGTAGATTATCGAATCGGACGCAAAACCGATAGTTAATTGTAACATTCAGGGCCTCCTAATAACGATGGAAGACTGAAATTGCCTCCCGTTTCAATACATCGTCATTCAGCCGACTTGTCTCCATGGGTCTATTGCTACCTCGGGCACCTTATGGTCGTTCTTCTGTGAGTATAGATTATCGAATCGGACGCAAAACTGATAGATAATTGTAACGTTCAGGGCCTCCTAATGACGATGGAACACTCGAATTGCGTCGAGATTCATTACATCTTCTTCCGGCCGACTTGTCTCCAAGAGGAAATTGCAGCCTCGGGCACATTGTGGTCCGTCTCCTGTGAGTCTATATTTTCGAATCAGACGCAAAACTGATAGATAATTGTAACGTTCAGGGCCTCCTAATGACGATGGAACACTCAAATTGCGTCGAGACTCAATACATCGTCCTCCAGCCGAATTGTCTCCATGGATCAATTGCTGCCTTGAGCACCTTATGGTCATTCTCCTGTGAGTCTAGATTATCGAATCGGACGCAAAACTAATAGATAATTGTAACGTTCAGGGCCTCGTAATGACGATGGAACACTCAAATTGCGTCCTGATTCAATACATCGTCCTCCAGCCGACTTGTCTCCATGGGTCTATTGCTGCCTCGGGCACCATATCGTCGTTCTGCTCTGAGTCTAGATTTTCGAATCGAACGCTAAACAGATAGTTAATTGTAACGTTCAGGGCCTCCTAAAGACGATGGATCACACAAATTGCGTCCCGATTCAATATATCGTCCTCCAGCCGACTTGTCTACATGGGTCTATTGCTGCCTCGTGCCCCTTATGGTCGTTCTCCTGTGAGAGTAGATTATCGATTCGGACGCAAAACTGATAGTTAATTGTAACGTTCAGGGGCCTCTCAATGTCGATGGAACACTAAAATTGCGTCCCGACTCAATACATCATCCTCCGGCCGACTTGTCCCCATGGGTCTATTGCTGCCTCGGGCACCTTATGGTCGTTCTCCTGTGAGTCTAGATTTTCGAATCGGACACAAAATTGATAGTTAATTGTAACGTTCAGGGCTTCCTAATGACGATGGAACACTGAAATTGCGTCGTGATTCAATACATCGTCCTCCAGCCGACTGGCCTCCATGGGTCTATTGCTGCCTCGGGAACCTTATGGTCTTTCTCCTGTGAGTCTAGATTTTCGAATCGGACGCAAAACTGATAGTTAATTGTAACGTCCAGGGCCTCCTAATGACGATGGAACACTCAAATTGCGTCGAGATTCAATACATCGTCCACCAGCCGAATTGTCACCATGGGTCTATTGCTGCCTCGGGCACCTTATGTTCGTTCTCCTGTGAGCCTAGTTTATCGAATCGGACGCAAAACTGATAGTTAATTGTAACGTTCAGGGCCTCCTAATGACGATGGAACACTCAAATTGCTTCCCGTTTGAATATATCGTCCTCCAGCCGACTTGCCTCCAAGGTTCTATTGCTGCCTCGGGCAGCTTATTTTCGTTCTCCTGTGAGTCTAGATTATCGAATCGGACGCAAAACTGATAGTTAATTGTTACGTTCAGGGCCTCCTAATGACGATGGAACACACAAATTGCGTCGAGATTCATTACATCGTCCTCCGGCCGACTTGTCTCCGAGAGGAAATTGCTTCCTCGGGCACATAATGGTCCGTCTCCTGTGAGTCTAGATTTTTGAATCGGACACACAACTGATAGTTAATTGTAACGTTCAGGGCTCCTAATGACGATGGAACATTCAAATTGCGTCCCGACTCAATACATCATCCTCCAGCCGACTTGTCTCCATCGGTCTATTGCTGCCTCGGGTACCTTATGGCCGTTCTCCTGCTAGTCTACATTGTCGAATCGGACGCAAAACTGATAGTTAATTGTAACGTTCAGGACCTCCTAATGACGATGGAACACTCAAATTGCGTCTAGATTCAATACATCGTTCTCCAGCCGACTTGTCCCCGTGGGTCTTTTGCTGCCTCGGGCACCTTATGGTCATTCTCCTGTGAGTCTAGATTTTCGAATCGGACGCAAAACTGATAGTTAATTGTAACGTTCAGGGCCACCTAATGACGATGGAACACTCAATATGCGTCCCGATTCAATCCATCGTCCTCCAGCCGACTTGTCTCCATGGGACTTAACTGCCTCGGGCACCTTATGGTCGTTCTCCTGTGAGTCTAGATTATTGAATCGGACGCAAAACTGATAGTTAATTGTAACTTTCAGGGCCTCCTAATGACGATGGAAAACTCAAATTGCGTCGAGATTCAATACATAGTCCTCCAGCCAACTTCTTTCCAATGGTCTATTGCTGCCTGAGGCACCTTATGTTCGTCCTCCTGTGAGACTAGATTTTCGAATGCAACGCAAAACTGACATTTATTTATAACGTTCCGACCCTGCTAACGACGATCGAACACACAACTTGCGTCCCGATTCAATACATCGTCCTCCAGCGGACTTGTCTCCAAGGGTCTATTGCTGCCTCGGGCACCTTGTGTTCGTGCTCCTGTGAGTCTAGATTTTTGAATCGGACGCAAAACTGATAGTTAATTGTAACGTTCAGTGCTTCCTAATGGCGATGGAACACTCAAATTGCGTCCCGATTCAGTACATCGTCCTCCAGCCGACTTGCCTCCATGGGTCTATTGCTGCCTCGGGCTTCTTATCGTCGTTCTCCTGTGAGTCTAGATTATCGAATCGGACGCAAATCTGATAGTTAATTGTAACGTACAGGGCCTGCTAATGACGATGGAACACTCAAATTCCGTCCCGACTCAATACATCATCCTCTAGCAGACTTGCCTCCATGTGTCTATTGCTGCCTCGGGCACCATATGGTCGTTCTCCTGTGAGTCTAGATTATCGAATCGGACGCATACCTGATAGTTAATTGTAACGTTCACGACCTCCTAATGACGGTGGAACGCTCAAATTGCGTCGAGATTCATTACATCGTCCTCCGGCAGACTTGTCTCCAAGAGGAAATTGCTGCCTCGGGCACATTATCGTCCGTCTACTGTGAGTCTAGATTTTCGAATCGGACGCTAAACTGATAGTTAATTGTAACGTTCAGGGCCTCCTAATGATGATGGAACACTCAAATTGCGTCCCGATTCAATACATCGTCCTCCAGCCGACTTGTCTCCATGGGTCTATTGCTGCCTCAGGCACCTTATGGTCGTTTTCCTGTGATTCTAGATTATCGAATCGGACGCAAAACTGATAGTTAATTGTAACGTTCAGGACCTCTTAATGACGATGGAACACTTAAATTGCGTCGAGATTCATTACATCGTCCTCCGGCAGACTTGTCTCCAAGAGGGAATTGCTGCCTCGGGCACATTATCGTCCGTCTCCTGTGAGTCTAGATTTTCGAATCGGACGCTAAACTGATAATTAATTGTAACTTTCAGGGCCTCCTAATGACGATGTGGTTCTCACATTGCGTCGAGAATCAATACATCGTCCTCCAGCCGACTTGTCTCCAAGTGTCTATCTCTGCCTCGAGCATCTTATGGTCGTTCTCCTGGGAGTCTTGATTTTCGAATCGGACGCAAAACTGATAATTAATTGTAACGTTCAGGGCCTCCTAATGACGATGGAACACTCAAATTGCGTTCCGATTCAATACATCGTCCTCCAGCCGACTTGCCTCCAAGGTTCTATTGCTGCCTCGGGCACCCTATGTTCGTTCTCCTGTGAGTCTAGATTATCGAATCAGACGGAAAACTGATAGTTAATTGTAACGTTCCGGGCATCCTAATGACGATGGAACACTCAAATTGCGTCGAGATTCAATACATAGTCATCCAGCCGACTTCTTTCCAATGGTCTATTGCTGCCTGAGGCACCTTATGTTCGTTCTCCTGTGAGACTAGATTTTCGAATGCGAAGCAAAACTGACATTTAATTCTAAAGTTCCAACCCTGCTAACGACGATGGAACACACAAATTGCGTCCCGATTCAATACATCGTCCTCCAGCCGACTTGTCTCCATGGGTATATTCCTGCCTCGGCCACCTATTGGTCGTTCTCCTGTGAGTCTAGATTTTCGAATCGGACGCTAAACAGATACTTAATTGTAACGTTCAGGGCCACCTAATGACGATGGAACACTCAAATTGCCTCCCGTTTCAATACATCGTCATTCAGCCGACTTGTGTCCATGGGTCTATTGCTACCACGGGCACCTTATGATCGTTCTCCAGTGAGTCTAGATTATCGAATCGGACGCAAAACTGATAGAAAATTGTAACGTTCAGGGCCTCCAAATGACGATGGAACACTCGAATTGCGTCGAGATTCATTACATCTTCCTCCGGCCGACTTGTCTCCAAGAGGAAATTGCAGCCTCGGGCACATTATGGTCCGTCACCTGTGAGTCTATATTTTCGAATCAGACGCAAAACTGATAGATAATTGTAACGTTCAGGGCCTCCTAATGACGATGGAACACTCAAATTGCGTCGAGACTCAATACATCGTCCTCCAGCCGAATTGTCTCCATGGATCAATTGCTGCCTTGAGCACCTTATGGTCATTCTCCTGTGAGTCTAGATTATCGAATCGGACGCAAAACTAATAGATAATTGTAACGTTCAGGGCCTCGTAATGACGATGGAACACTCAAATTGCGTCCTGATTCAATACATCGTCCTCCAGCCGACTTGTCTCCATGGGTCTATTGCTGCCTCGGGCACCTTATGGTCGTTCTCCTCTGAGTCTAGATTTTCGAATCGAACGCTAAACAGATAGTTAATTGTAACGTTCAGGGCCTCCTAAAGACGATGGATCACACAAATTGCGTTCCGATTCAATATATCGTCCTCCAGCCGACTTGTCTACATGGGTCTATTGCTGCCTCGTGCCCCTTATGGTCGTTCTCCTGTGAGAGTAGATTATCGAATCGGACGCAAAACTGATAGTTAATTGTAACGTTCAGGGGCCTCTCAATGTCGACGGAACACTAAAATTGCGTCCCGACTCAATACATCATCCTCCGGCCGACTTGTCCCCATGGGTCTATTGCTGCCTCGGGCACCTTATGGTCGTTCTCCTGTGAGTCTAGATTTTCGAATCGGACACAAAATTGATAGTTAATTGTAACGTTCAGGGCTTCCTAATGACGATGGAACACTGAAATTGCGTCGTGATTCAATACATCGTCCTCCAGCCGACTGGCCTCCATGGGTCTATTGCTGCCTCGGGAACCTTATGGTCGTTCTCCTGTGAGTCTAGATTTTCGAATCGGACGCAAAACTGATAGTTAATTGTAACGTCCAGGGCCTCCTAATGACGATGGAACACTCAAATTGCGTCGAGATTCAATACATCGTCCACCAGCCGAATTGTCTCCATGGCTCTATTGCTGCCTCGGGCACCTTATGTTCGTTCTCCTGTGAGCCTAGTTTATCGAATCGAACGCAAAACTGATAGTTAATTGTAACGTTCAGGGCCTCCTAATGACGATGGAACACTCAAATTGCGTCCCGATTCAATACATCTTCCTCCAGCCAACTTGTCTCCATGGGTCTATTGCTGCCTCGGTCACCTTATGATCGTTCTCCTGTGAGTCTAGATTATCGAATCGTACGCAAAACTGATAGTTAATTGTAACGTTCAGGGCCTCCAAATGACGATGGAACACTTTAATTGCGCCTCAATTCAATACATCGTCCTCCAGCGGACTTGTCTCCATGGGTCTTTTGCTGCCTCGGGCACCTTATGATCGTTCTCCTATGAGTCTAGATTATAGAATCGGACGCAAAACTGATAGTTAATTGTAACTTTCAGGGCCTCCTACTGACGATGGAACACTGAAATTGCGTCGATATTCAATACATCGTCCTCCAGCCGACTTGACTCCATGGGTCTATTGCTGCATCGGGCACCTTATGATCGATCTCCTGTGAGTCTAGATTATCGAATCGGACGCAAAAATGATAGTTAATTGTAACGTTCAGGGCCTCCAAATGACGATGGAACACTCAAAATGCGTCGAGATTCAATACATCGTCCTCCAGCCGACTTGTCTCCAAGGGTCTATTCCTGCCTGGGGCACCTTGTGGTCGTTCTCCTGAGAGTCTTGATTTTCGAATCCCACGCAATACTGACATTTAATTCTAATTTTCCGACCCTGCGAACGACGATGGAGCACACAAATAGCGTCGCAATTCAATACATCGTCCTCCAGTCGTCTTGTCTCCAAGGGTCTATTGCTGCCTCGGGCACCTTATGGTCCACATTCAGTGAGTCTAGATTTTCGAATCGGACGCAAATCTGATAGTTAATTGAAACGTTCAGGGCCTCCTAATGACGATGGAACACTCAAATTGCGTTCCGATTGAATATGTCGTCCTCCAGCCGACTTGCCTCCAAGGTTCTATTACTGCCTCGGGCAGCTTATTTTCGTTCTCCTGTGAGTCTAGATTATCGAATCGGACGCAAAACTTATAGTTAATTGTTACGTTCAGGGCCTCCTAATGACGATGGAACACACAAATTGCGTCGAGATTCATTACATCGTCCTCCGGCCGACTTGTCTCCGAGAGGAAATTGCTGCCTCGGGCACATAACGGTCCGTCTCCTGTGAGTCTAGATTTTTGAATCGGACACAAAACTGATAGTTAATTGTAACGTTCAGGGCCTCCTAATGACGATGGAACACTCAAATTGCCTCCCGATTCAATACATCGTCCTCCAACCGACTTGTCTCCATGGGACTATTGCTGCCTCGGGCACCTTATGGTCGTTGTCCTGTGAGACAAGATTTTCGGATGCGACGCAAAACTGACATTTAATTCTAACGTTCCGAAACTGCTAACGACGATGGGACACACAAATTGCGTCCCGATTCAATACATCGTCCTCAAGCCGACTTGTCTCCATGGGTCTATAGCTGCCTCGGGCGTCTTATGGTCGTTCTCCTGTGAATCGAGATTATCGAATCGGACGCAAAACTAATAGTTAATTGTAACGTTCAGGGCATCCTAATGACGATGGAACACTCAAATTGCGTCCCGATTCAATACATCGTCCTCCAGCCGACTTGTCCCCGTGGGTCTATTGCTGCCTCGGGCACCTTATGGTCGTTCTCCTGTGAGTCTAGATTTTCGAATCGGACGCAAAAGTGATAGTTAATTGTAACGTTCGTGGCCACCTAATGACGATGGAACTCTGAAATTGCGTCGAGATTCAATACATCGTCCACCAGCCGTCTTGTCTCCATGGGTCTATTGCTGCCTCGGGCACCTTATGGTCGTTCTCCTGTGAGTCTACTTATCGAATTGAATGCAAAACTCATAGTTAATTGTAACGTTCAGGGACTCCTAATGACGATGGAACACTCAAATTGCGTGGAGATTCAATACATCGTCCTCCAGCTGACTTACCTCCAAGGTTCTATTGCTGCCTCGGGCACCTTGTGGTCGTTCTCCTGTGACTCTAGATTATCGAATCGGACGCTAAACTGATAGTTAGTTGTAACGTTCAGGGCCTCCTAATAACGATGGAACACTCAAAATGCGTCCCGATTCAATACATCGTACTCCAGCCGACTTGCCTCCATGGTTCTATTGCTGCCTCGGGCACCTTATGGTCGTTCTCCTGCGAGTCTAGATTATCTAATCGGACGCTAAACTGATAGTTAATTATAACGTTCAGGGCCTCCTAATGACGATGGAACACTCAAATTGCGTCGAGATTCAATACATATTCCTCCCGCCGACTTCTTTCCAATGGTCCATTTCTGCCTGAGGCACCTTATGTTCGTTCTCCTGTGAGACTAGATTTTCGAATGCGACGCAAAACTGACATTTAATTCTAACGTTCCGACCCTGCTAACGACGATGTAACACACAAATTGCGTCCCGATTCTGTACATCGTCCTCAAGCCGACCTCTCTCCATGGGTCTATTGCTGCCTCGAGCACCTTATGGTCGTTTTCCCGTGAGTCTAGATTATCTAATCCGACGCAAAACTGATAGTTAATTGTAACGTTCAGGGCCTCCTAATGACGATGGAACACTCAAATTGCTTCGAGATTCATTACATCGTCCACCGGCCGACTTGTCTCCAAGAGGAAATTGCTGCCTCGGGCACATTATGGTCCGTCTCCTGTGAGTCTAGATTTTCGAAACGGAAGCAAAACTGATAGTTAATTGTAACGTTCAGGGCCTCCTAATGACGATGGAACACTTAAATTGCGTCGAGATTCAATACATCGTCCTCAAGCCGACTTGTCTCCATTGGTCTATTGCTGCAACAGGCACCTTATGGTCGTTTTCCTGTGAGTATAGATTATCGAATCGGACGCAAAACTGATAGTTAATTGTAACGTTCAGGGCCTACTAATGACTATGGAACACTCAAATAGCGTCCCGATTCAATACATCGTCCTCCAGCCGCCTTGTCTCCATTGGTCTATGGATGCCTAGGGCACCTATTGGTCGTACACCTGTGAGTCTAGATTATCGAATCGGGCGCAAAACTGATAGTTAATTGTAACGTTCAGGGCCTCCTAATGACGATGGAAAACTCAAATTGCGTCGAGATTCATTACATCGTCCTCCGGCCGACTTCTCTCCAAGAGGAAATTGCTGCCTCGGGCACATTATGGTCCGACCCCTGTGAGTCTAGATTTACGAATCGGACGCAAAACTGATAGTTAATTGTAACGTTCAGGGCCGCCTAATGACGAAGTAACACTCACATTGCGTCCCGAATCAATACATCGTCGTCCAGCCGACTTGTCTCCAAGGGGAAATTGCTGCCTCGGGCACATTATGGTCCGTCACCTGTGATTCTAGATTTTCGAATCGGACGCAAAACTGATAGATAATATTAACGTTCAGGGCCTCCTAATGACGATGTAACACTCACATTGCGTCGAGATTCAATACATCGTCCTCCAGCCCACTTGTCTCCAAGTGTCTATTGCTGCCTCGAGCATCTTATGGTCGTTCTCCTGTGAGTCTAGATTTTCTCATCGGACGCAAAACAGATAGTTAATTGTAACGTTCAGGGCTCCTAATGACGATGGAGCAGTCAAATTGCGTCGAGGCTCAATACATCGTCCTCCAGCCGACTTGTCTCGATGGATCTATTGTTCCCTCGAGCACCTTATGGTCGTTCTCCTGTAAGACCAGATTATCGAATCGGACGCAAAACTGATAGTTAATTGTAACGTTCAGGGCCTCCTAATGACGATGGAACACTCAAATTGCGTCGAGATGCAATACATAGTCCTCCAGGCGACTACATTCCAATGGTCTATTACTGCCTGAGGCACCTCATGTTCGGTCTCCTGTGAGACTAGATTTTCGAATGCGACGCAAAACTGACAGTTAATTCTAACTTTCCGTCCATGCTAACGGCGATGGAACACAAAAATTGCGTCCCGATTCAATACATCGTCCTCAAGCCAACTTGTCTCCAAGGATCTACTGCTGCCTCGGGCACCTTATGGTCGTTCTCCTGTGCGTCTAGATTATCGAATCGGCTGCAAAACTGATAGTTAATTGTAACGTTCAGGGCCTCCTAATGACGATGGAACACTCAAATTGCGTCCTGATTCAATACATCTTCCTCCAGCCTACTTGTCTCCATGGGTCTATCGCTGCCTCGGGCACCTTATGGTCGTTCTCCTGTGAGTCTAGATTATCGAATCGGACGCAAAACTGCTAGTTAATTGTAACGTTCAGAGCCTCCTAATGACGATGGAACACTGAAATTGCGTCGTGATTCAATACATCGTCCTCTAGCAGAGTTGTCTCCAAGTGCCTATTGCTGCCTCGGGCACCTTATGGTCGTTCTCCTGTGAGTCTAGATTATCGAATCGGCTGCAAAACTGATAGTTAATTGTAACGTTCAGGGCCTCCTAATGACGATGGAACACTCAAATTGCGCCCTGATTCAATACATCTTCCTCCAGCCTACTTGTCTCCATGGGTCTATCGCTGCCTCGGGCACCTTATGGTCGTTCTCCTGTGAGTCTAGATTATCGAAGCGGACGCAAAAATGATAGCTAATTGTAACGTTCAGGGCCTCCTAATGACGATGGAACACTCAAATTGCGTCCCGATTCAATACATCGTCCTCCCGCCGACTTGTCTTCATTGGTCTATTGCTGCCGCGGGCACCTTATGGTCGCTCTCCTGTAAGTCTAGATTTTCGAATCGGACGCAAAACTGATAGTTAATTGTAACGTTCAGGGCCTCCTAATGACGATGGATATACTCAAATTGCGTCAAGATTCAATACATCGTCATCCAGCCGACTTGTCCCCATAGGTCTATTCCTGCCTCGGGCACCTTATGGTCGTTCTCCTGTGAGTCTAGATTTTCGAATCGGACGCAAAACTGATAGTTAATTGTAACGTTCAGGGCCTCCTAATGACGATGGAACACTCAAATCGCGTCGAGATTCGATACATCGTCCTCAAGCCAACTTGTCTCCATGGGTCTATTGCTGCATCGGGCACCTATTGATCGTTCTCCTGTGAGTCTAGATTATCGAATCGGACGCAAAACTGATAGTTAATTGTAACGTTCAGTGCCTCCTAATGACGATGGAACACTCAAATAGCGTCCCCATTCAATACATCGTCCTCGAGCCGACTTGTCTCAATGGGTCTATTGCTGACTCGGGCACCTTATGGTCGTTCTCCTGTGAGTCTAGGTTTTCGAATCGGACGCAAAACTGATAGTTAATTGTAAAGTTCAGGGCCTCCTAATGACGATGGAACACTCAAATTAAGACGACATTCAATACATCGTCCTCCAACCGACTTGTCCCCATGGGTCATTTGCTGCCTCGGGCACCTTATGGTCGTTCTCCTGTGAGTCTAGATTATCGAATCGGACGCAAAACCGATAGTTAATTGTAACGTTCAGGGCCTCCTAATGACGATATAACACTCAAATTGCGTCCCGATTCAATACATCGTCATTCAGCCGACTTGTCTCCATGGGTCTATTGCTGCCTCGCGCACCTTATGGTCGTTCTCCTGTGAGTCTAGATTATCGAATTGGACGCAATACTGATAATTAATTGTAACGATCAGGGCCTCCTAATGACGATGGAACACTCGAATAGCGTCCGGATTCAATACATCGTCCTCCAGCCGACTTGTCTCCATGGGTCTATTGCTGCCTCGGGCACCTTATGGTCGTTCTCCTCTGAGTCTAGATTATCGAATCGGACGCAAAACTGATAGGTAATTGTAACGTTCAGGGCCTCCTAATGACGATGGAACACTCAAATTGCGTCCCGATTCAATACATTGTCCTCCAGCCGACTTGTCTCCATGGGTCTATTGCTGCCTCGGGCACCTCATGGTCGTTCTCCTGTGAAACTAGTTTATCGAAGCGGACGCAAAACTGATAGTTAATTGTATCGTTCACTGAGACCTAATAATGATGGAACACTCAAATTGCGTCCTGATTCAATACATCGTCATTCAGCCGACATGTCTCCATGGGTCTATTGCTGCCTCGGGCACCTTGTGGTCGTTCTCCTGTGAGTCTCGGTTATCGAATCGGACGCAAAACTGATAGTTAATTGTAACGTTCAGTGCCTCCTAATGACGATGGAACACTCAAATTGCATCCCCATTCAATACATCGAACTCCAGCCGACTTGTCTCGATGGGTCTATTGCTGACTCGGGCACCTTATGGTCGTTCTCCTGTGAGTCTAGGTTTTCGAATCGGACGCAAAACTGATAGTTTAAAGTTCAGGGCCTCCTAATGACGATGGAACACTCAAATTGCGACGAGATTCAATACATCGTCCTCCAACCGACTTGTCCCCATGGGTCATTTGCTGCCTCGGGCACCTTATGGTCGTTCTCCTGTGAGTCTAGATTACCGAATCTGACGCAAAACTGATAGTCAATTGTAACGTTCAGGGCCTCCAAAAGACGATGGAAAACTCAAATTTCGACCCGATTGAATACATCGTCCTACAGCCGACTTGTCTCCATGGGTCTATTGCTGCCTCGGGCACCTTATGGTCGTTCTCCTGTGAGTCTAGATTTTCGAATTGGACGCAATACTGATAAATAATTGTAACGATCAGGGCCTCCTAATGATGATGGAACACTGAAATTGCGTCCCGATTCAATACATCGTCCTCCAGCTGACTTGTCTCCATGAGTCTATCGCTGCCTCGGGCACCTTATGGTCGTTCTCCTGTGAGTCTAGATTTTCGAATCGGACGCAAAACTGATAGTTAATTGTAACGTCCAGGGCCTCCTAATGACGATGGAACACTCAAATTGCGTCGAGATTCAATACATCGTCCACCAGCCGAATTGTCTCCATGGGTCTATTGCTGCCTCGGGCACCTTATGTTCGTTCTCCTGTGAGCCTAGTTTATCGAATCGAACGCAAAACTGATAGTTAATTGTAACAATCAGGGCCTCCTAATGACGATGGAACACTCAAATTGCGTCCCGATTCAATACATCGTCCTCCAGCCAACTTGTCTCCATGGGTCTATTGCTGCCTCGGTCACCTTATGATCGTTCTCCTGTGAGTCTAGATTATCGAATCGTACGCAAAACTGATAGTTAATTGTAACGTTCAGGGCCTCCAAATGACGATGGAACACTCAAATTGCGTCCCGATTCAATACATCGTCCTCCAGCCGCCTTGTCTCCATTGGTCTATGGCTGCCTAGGGCACCTATTGGTCGTACACCTGTGAGTCTAGATTATCGAATCGGGCGCAAAACTGATAGTTAATTGTAACGTTCAGGGCCTCCTAATGACGATGGAAAACTCAAATTGCGTCGAGATTCATTACATCGTCCTCCGGCCGACTTCTCTCCAAGAGGAAATTGCTGCCTCGGGCACATTATGGTCCGACCCCTGTGAGTCTAGATTTACGAATCGGACGAAAAACTGATAGTTAATTGTAACGTTCAGGGCCGCCTAATGACGAAGTAACACTCACATTGCGTCCCGAATCAATACATCGTCGTCCAGCCGACTTGTCTCCAAGGGGAAATTGCTGCCTCGGGCACATTATGGTCCGTCACCTGTGATTCTAGATTTTCGAATCGGACGCAAAACTGATAGATAATATTAACGTTCAGGGCCTCCTAATGACGATGTAACACTCACATTGCGTCGAGATTCAATACATCGTCCTCCAGCCCACTTGTCTCCAAGTGTCTATTGCTGCCTCGAGCATCTTATGGTCGTTCTCCTGTGAGTCTAGATTTTCGAATCCGACGCATAACTGATAGTTAATTGTAACGTTCAGGGACTCCCATTGACGATGGAACACTCACATTGCGTCGAGATTCAATACATCGTCCTCCAGTCGACTTGTCTCCAAGGGTCTAATGCTGCCTCGGGCACCTTATGGTCGTTCTCCTGAGAGTCTAGATTTTCGAATCCGACGCAATACTGACATTTAATTCTAATTTTCCGACCCTGCTAACGACGATGGAACACAGAAATTGCGTCGCGATTCAATACATCGTCCTCCAGTCGTCTTGTCTCCAAGGTTCTATTGCTGCCTCGGGCACATTATGGTCCGTCTCCTGTGAGGCTAGATTTTCTCATCGGACGCAAAACAGATAGTTAATTGTAACGTTCAGGGCTCCTAATGACGATGGAGCAGTCAAATTGCGTCGAGGCTCAATACATCGTCCTCCAGCCGACTTGTCTCGATGGATCTATTGTTCCCTCGAGCACCTTATGGTCGTTCTCCTGTAAGACCAGATTATCGAATCGGACGCAAAACTGATAGTTAATTGTAACGTTCAGGGCCTCCTAATGACGATGGAACACTCAAATTGCGTCGAGATGCAATACATAGTCCTCCAGGCGACTACATTCCAATGGTCTATTACTGCCTGAGGCACCTCATGTTCGTTCTCCTGTGAGACTAGATTTTCGAATGCGACGCAAAACTGACAGTTAATTCTAACTTTCCGTCCATGCTAACGGCGATGGAACACAAAAATTGCGTCCCGATTCAATACATCGTCCTCAAGCCAACTTGTCTCCAAGGATCTACTGCTGCCTCGGGCACCTTATGGTCGTTCTCCTGTGCGTCTAGATTATCGAATCGGCTGCAAAACTGATAGTTAATTGTAACGTTCAGGGCCTCCTAATGACGATGGAACACTCAAATTGCGTCCTGATTCAATACATCTTCCTCCAGCCTACTTGTCTCCATGGGTCTATCGCTGCCTCGGGCACCTTATGGTCGTTCTCCTGTGAGTCTAGATTATCGAATCGGACGCAAAACTGCTAGTTAATTGTAACGTTCAGAGCCTCCTAATGACGATGGAACACTGAAATTGCGTCGTGATTCAATACATCGTCCTCTAGCAGAGTTGTCTCCAAGTGCCTATTGCTGCCTCGGGCACCTTATGGTCGTTCTCCTGTGAGTCTAGATTATCGAATCGGCTGCAAAACTGATAGTTAATTGTAACGTTCAGGGCCTCCTAATGACGATGGAACACTCAAATTGCGCCCTGATTCAATACATCTTCCTCCAGCCTACTTGTCTCCATGGGTCTATCGCTGCCTCGGGCACCTTATGGTCGTTCTCCTGTGAGTCTAGATTATCGAAGCGGACGCAAAAATGATAGCTAATTGTAACGTTCAGGGCCTCCTAATGACGATGGAACACTCAAATTGCGACGAGATTCAATACATCGTCCTCCAACCGACTTGTCCCCATGGGTCATTTGCTGCCTCGGGCACCTTATGGTCGTTCTCCTGTGAGTCTTGATTATCGATTCGGACGCAAAACCGATAGTTAATTGTAACGTTCAGGGCCTCCTAATGACGATATAACACTCAAATTGCGTCCCGATTCAATACATCGTCATTCAGCCGACTTGTCTCCATGGGTCAATTGTTGCCTCGGGCACCTTATGGTCGTTCTCCTGTGAGTCTAGATTATATAATAGGACACAAAACTGATAGTTAATTGTAACGTTCAGGGCCTCTTAATAACGATGGAACCCTCACATTGCGTCTCGATTCAATTTATCGTCCTCCAGCCGACTTGTCTCCATGGGTCTATTGCTGCCTCGGGCACCTTATGGTCGTTCTCCTGTGAGTCTAGATTATCGAATCGGACGCAAAACTGATAGTTAATTGCAACGTTCAGGGCCTCCTAAAGACGTTGGAACACTCAAATTGCGTCCCGATTCAATACATCGTCCTCCAGCCGACTTGTCTCCATGGGTCTATTGCTGCCTCGGGCACCTTATGGTCGTTCTCCTGTGAGTCTAGATTACCGAATCTGACGCAAAACTGATAGTCAATTGTAACGTTCAGGGCCTCCAAAAGACGATGGAAAACTCAAATTTCGACCCGATTGAATACATCGTCCTACAGCCGACTTGTCTCCATGGGTCTATTGCTGCCTCGGGCACCTTATGGTCGTTCTCCTGTGAGTCTAGATTTTCGAATTGGACGCAATACTGATAAATAATTGTAACGATCAGGGCCTCCTAATGATGATGGAACACTGAAATTGCGTCCCGATTCAATACATCGTCCTCCAGCTGACTTGTCTCCATGAGTCTATCGCTGCCTCGGGCACCTTATGGTCGTTCTCCTGTGAGTCTAGATTTTCGAATCGGACGCAAAACTGATAGTTAATTGTAACGTCCAGGGCCTCCTAATGACGATGGAACACTCAAATTGCGTCGAGATTCAATACATCGTCCACCAGCCGAATTGTCTCCATGGGTCTATTGCTGCCTCGGGCACCTTATGTTCGTTCTCCTGTGAGCCTAGTTTATCGAATCGAACGCAAAACTGATAGTTAATTGTAACGTTCAGGGCCTCCTAATGACGATGGAACACTCAAATTGCGTCCCGATTCAATACATCGTCCTCCAGCCAATTTGTCTCCATGGGTCTATTGCTGCCTCGGTCACCTTATGATCGTTCTCCTGTGAGTCTAGATTATCGAATCGTACGCAAAACTGATAGTTAATTGTAACGTTCAGGGCCTCCAAATGACGATGGAACACTTTAATTGCGCCTCAATTCAATACATCGTCCTCCAGCGGACTTGTCTCCATGGGTCTTTTGCTGCCTCGGGCACCTTATGATCGTTCTCCTATGAGTCTAGATTATAGAATCGGACGCAAAACTGATAGTTAATTGTAACTTTCAGGGCCTCCTACTGACGATGGAACACTGAAATTGCGTCGATATTCAATACATCGTCCTCCAGCCGACTTGACTCCATGGGTCTATTGCTGCATCGGGCACCTTATGATCGATCTCCTGTGAGTCTAGATTATCGAATCGGGCGCAAAACTGATAGTTAATTGTAACGTTCAGGGCCTCCTAATGACGATGGAAAACTCAAATTGCGTCGAGATTCATTACATCGTCCTCCGGCCGACTTCTCTCCAAGAGGAAATTGCTGCCTCGGGCACATTATGGTCCGACCCCTGTGAGTCTAGATTTACGAATCGGACGCAAAACTGATAGTTAATTGTAACGTTCAGGGCCGCCTAATGACGAAGTAACACTCACATTGCGTCCCGAATCAATACATCGTCGTCCAGCCGACTTGTCTCCAAGGGGAAATTGCTGCCTCGGGCACATTATGGTCCGTCACCTGTGATTCTAGATTTTCGAATCGGACGCAAAACTGATAGATAATATTAACGTTCAGGGCCTCCTAATGACGATGTAACACTCACATTGCGTCGAGATTCAATACATCGTCCTCCAGCCCACTTGTCTCCAAGTGTCTATTGCTGCCTCGAGCATCTTATGGTCGTTCTCCTGTGAGTCTAGATTTTCGAATCCGACGCATAACTGATAGTTAATTGTAACGTTCAGGGACTCCCATTGATGATGGAACACTCACATTGCGTCGAGATTCAATACATCGTCCTCCAGTCGACTTGTCTCCAAGGGTCTAATGCTGCCTCGGGCACCTTATGGTCGTTCTCCTGAGAGTCTAGATTTTCGAATCCGACGCAATACTGACATTTAATTCTAATTTTCCGACCCTGCTAACGACGATGGAACACAGAAATTGCGTCGCGATTCAATACATCGTCCTCCAGTCGTCTTGTCTCCAAGGTTCTATTGCTGCCTCGGGCACATTATGGTCCGTCTCCTGTGAGGCTAGATTTTCTCATCGGACGCAAAACAGATAGTTAATTGTAACGTTCAGGGCTCCTAATGACGATGGAGCAGTCAAATTGCGTCGAGGCTCAATACATCGTCCTCCAGCCGACTTGTCTCGATGGATCTATTGTTCCCTCGAGCACCTTATGGTCGTTCTCCTGTAAGACCAGATTATCGAATCGGACGCAAAACTGATAGTTAATTGTAACGTTCAGGGCCTCCTAATGACGATGGAACACTCAAATTGCGTCGAGATGCAATACATAGTCCTCCAGGCGACTACATTCCAATGGTCTATTACTGCCTGAGGCACCTCATGTTCGTTCTCCTGTGAGACTAGATTTTCGAATGCGACGCAAAACTGACAGTTAATTCTAACTTTCCGTCCATGCTAACGGCGATGGAACACAAAAATTGCGTCCCGATTCAATACATCGTCCTCAAGCCAACTTGTCTCCAAGGATCTACTGCTGCCTCGGGCACCTTATGGTCGTTCTCCTGTGCGTCTAGATTATCGAATCGGCTGCAAAACTGATAGTTAATTGTAACGTTCAGGGCCTCCTAATGACGATGGAACACTCAAATTGCGTCCTGATTCAATACATCTTCCTCCAGCCTACTTGTCTCCATGGGTCTATCGCTGCCTCGGGCACCTTATGGTCGTTCTCCTGTGAGTCTAGATTATCGAATCGGACGCAAAACTGCTAGTTAATTGTAACGTTCAGAGCCTCCTAATGACGATGGAACACTGAAATTGCGTCGTGATTCAATACATCATCCTCTAGCAGAGTTGTCTCCAAGTGCCTATTGCTGCCTCGGGCACCTTATGGTCGTTCTCCTGTGAGTCTAGATTATCGAATCGGCTGCAAAACTGATAGTTAATTGTAACGTTCAGGGCCTCCTAATGACGATGGAACACTCAAATTGCGCCCTGATTCAATACATCTTCCTCCAGCCTACTTGTCTCCATGGGTCTATCGCTGCCTTGGGCACCTTATGGTCGTTCTCCTGTGAGTCTAGATTATCGAAGCGGACGCAAAAATGATAGCTAATTGTAACGTTCAGGGCCTCCTAATGACGATGGAACACTCAAATTGCGACGAGATTCAATACATCGTCCTCCAACCGACTTGTCCCCATGGGTCATTTGCTGCCTCGGGCACCTTATGGTCGTTCTCCTGTGAGTCTTGATTATCGAATCGGACGCAAAACCGATAGTTAATTGTAACGTTCAGGGCCTCCTAATGACGATATAACACTCAAATTGCGTCCCGATTCAATACATCGTCATTCAGCCGACTTGTCTCCATGGGTCAATTGTTGCCTCGGGCACCTTATGGTCGTTCTCCTGTGAGTCTAGATTATATAATAGGATACAAAACTGATAGTTAATTGTAACGTTCAGGGCCTCTTAATAACGATGGAACCCTCACATTGCGTCTCGATTCAATTTATCGTCCTCCAGCCGACTTGTCTCCATGGGTCTATTGCTGCCTCGGGCACCTTATGGTCGTTCTCCTGTGAGTCTAGATTATCGAATCGGACGCAAAACTGATAGTTAATTGCAACGTTCAGGGCCTCCTAAAGACGTTGGAACACTCAAATTGCGTCCCGATTCAATACATCGTCCTCCAGCCGACTTGTCTCCTTGGGTCTATTGCTGCCTCGGGCACCTTATGGTCGTTCTCCTGTGAGTCTAGATTACCGAATCTGACGCAAAACTGATAGTCAATTGTAACGTTCAGGGCCTCCAAAAGACGATGGAAAACTCAAATTTCGACCCGATTGAATACATCGTCCTACAGCCGACTTGTCTCCATGGGTCTATTGCTGCCTCGGGCACCTTATGGTCGTTCTCCTGTGAGTCTAGATTTTCGAATTGGACGCAATACTGATAAATAATTGTAACGATCAGGGCCTCCTAATGATGATGGAACACTGAAATTGCGTCCCGATTCAATACATCGTCCTCCAGCTGACTTGTCTCCATGAGTCTATCGCTGCCTCGGGCACCTTATGGTCGTTCTCCTGTGAGTCTAGATTTTCGAATCGGACGCAAAACTGATAGTTAATTGTAACGTCCAGGGCCTCCTAATGACGATGGAACACTCAAATTGCGTCGAGATTCAATACATCGTCCACCAGCCGAATTGTCTCCATGGGTCTATTGCTGCCTCGGGCACCTTATGTTCGTTCTCCTGTGAGCCTAGTTTATCGAATCGAACGCAAAACTGATAGTTAATTGTAACGTTCAGGGCCTCCTAATGACGATGGAACACTCAAATTGCGTCCCGATTCAATACATCGTCCTCCAGCCAACTTGTCTCCATGGGTCTATTGCTGCCTCGGTCACCTTATGATCGTTCTCCTGTGAGTCTAGATTATCGAATCGTACGCAAAACTGATAGTTAATTGTAACGTACAGGGCCTCCAAATGACGATGGAACACTTTAATTGCGCCTCAATTCAATACATCGTCCTCCAGCGGACTTGTCTCCATGGGTCTTTTGCTGCCTCGGGCACCTTATGATCGTTCTCCTATGAGTCTAGATTATAGAATCGGACGCAAAACTGATAGTTAATTGTAACTTTCAGGGCCTCCTACTGACGATGGAACACTGAAATTGCGTCGATATTCAATACATCGTCCTCCAGCCGACTTGACTCCATGGGTCTATTGCTGCATCGGGCACCTTATGATCGATCTCCTGTGAGTCTAGATTATCGAATCGGGCGCAAAACTGATAGTTAATTGTAACGTTCAGGGCCTCCTAATGACGATGGAAAACTCAAATTGCGTCGAGATTCATTACATCGTCCTCCGGCCGACTTCTCTCCAAGAGGAAATTGCTGCCTCGGGCACATTATGGTCCGACCCCTGTGAGTCTAGATTTACGAATCGGACGCAAAACTGATAGTTAATTGTAACGTTCAGGGCCGCCTAATGACGAAGTAACACTCACATTGCGTCCCGAATCAATACATCGTCGTCCAGCCGACTTGTCTCCAAGGGGAAATTGCTGCCTCGGGCACATTATGGTCCGTCACCTGTGATTCTAGATTTTCGAATCGGACGCAAAACTGATAGATAATATTAACGTTCAGGGCCTCCTAATGACGATGTAACACTCACATTGCGTCGAGATTCAATACATCGTCCTCCAGCCCACTTGTCTCCAAGTGTCTATTGCTGCCTCGAGCATCTTATGGTCGTTCTCCTGTGAGTCTAGATTTTCGAATCCGACGCATAACTGATAGTTAATTGTAACGTTCAGGGACTCCCATTGATGATGGAACACTCACATTGCGTCGAGATTCAATACATCGTCCTCCAGTCGACTTGTCTCCAAGGGTCTAATGCTGCCTCGGGCACCTTATGGTCGTTCTCCTGAGAGTCTAGATTTTCGAATCCGACGCAATACTGACATTTAATTCTAATTTTCCGACCCTGCTAACGACGATGGAACACAGAAATTGCGTCGCGATTCAATACATCGTCCTCCAGTCGTCTTGTCTCCAAGGTTCTATTGCTGCCTCGGGCACATTATGGTCCGTCTCCTGTGAGGCTAGATTTTCTCATCGGACGCAAAACAGATAGTTAATTGTAACGTTCAGGGCTCCTAATGACGATGGAGCAGTCAAATTGCGTCGAGGCTCAATACATCGTCCTCCAGCCGACTTGTCTCGATGGATCTATTGTTCCCTCGAGCACCTTATGGTCGTTCTCCTGTAAGACCAGATTATCGAATCGGACGCAAAACTGATAGTTAATTGTAACGTTCAGGGCCTCCTAATGACGATGGAACACTCAAATTGCGTCGAGATGCAATACATAGTCCTCCAGGCGACTACATTCCAATGGTCTATTACTGCCTGAGGCACCTCATGTTCGTTCTCCTGTGAGACTAGATTTTCGAATGCGACGCAAAACTGACAGTTAATTCTAACTTTCCGTCCATGCTAACGGCGATGGAACACAAAAATTGCGTCCCGATTCAATACATCGTCCTCAAGCCAACTTGTCTCCAAGGATCTACTGCTGCCTCGGGCACCTTATGGTCGTTCTCCTGTGCGTCTAGATTATCGAATCGGCTGCAAAACTGATAGTTAATTGTAACGTTCAGGGCCTCCTAATGACGATGGAACACTCAAATTGCGTCCTGATTCAATACATCTTCCTCCAGCCTACTTGTCTCCATGGGTCTATCGCTGCCTCGGGCACCTTATGGTCGTTCTCCTGTGAGTCTAGATTATCGAATCGGACGCAAAACTGCTAGTTAATTGTAACGTTCAGAGCCTCCTAATGACGATGGAACACTGAAATTGCGTCGTGATTCAATACATCGTCCTCTAGCAGAGTTGTCTCCAAGTGCCTATTGCTGCCTCGGGCACCTTATGGTCGTTCTCCTGTGAGTCTAGATTATCGAATCGGCTGCAAAACTGATAGTTAATTGTAACGTTCAGGGCCTCCTAATGACGATGGAACACTCAAATTGCGCCCTGATTCAATACATCTTCCTCCAGCCTACTTGTCTCCATGGGTCTATCGCTGCCTCGGGCACCTTATGGTCGTTCTCCTGTGAGTCTAGATTATCGAAGCGGACGCAAAAATGATAGCTAATTGTAACGTTCAGGGCCTCCTAATGACGATGGAACACTCAAATTGCGTCCCGATTCAATACATCGTCCTCCCGCCGACTTGTCTTCATTGGTCTATTGCTGCCGCGGGCACCTTATGGTCGCTCTCCTGTAAGTCTAGATTTTCGAATCGGACGCAAAACTGATAGTTAATTGTAACGTTCAGGGCCTCCTAATGACGATGGATATACTCAAATTGCGTCAAGATTCAATACATCGTCATCCAGCCGACTTGTCCCCATAGGTCTATTCCTGCCTCGGGCACCTTATGGTCGTTCTCCTGTGAGTCTAGATTTTCGAATCGGACGCAAAACTGATAGTTAATTGTAACGTTCAGGGCCTCCTAATGACGATGGAACACTCAAATCGCGTCGAGATTCGATACATCGTCCTCAAGCCAACTTGTCTCCATGGGTCTATTGCTGCATCGGGCACCTATTGATCGTTCTCCTGTGAGTCTAGATTATCGAATCGGACGCAAAACTGATAGTTAACTGTAACGTTCAGTGCCTCCTAATGACGATGGAACACTCAAATAGCGTCCCCATTCAATACATCGTCCTCGAGCCGACTTGTCTCGATGGGTCTATTGCTGACTCGGGCACCTTATGGTCGTTCTCCTGTGAGTCTAGATTATCGAATCGGACGCAAAACCGATAGTTAATTGTAACGTTCAGGGCCTCCTAATGACGATATAACACTCAAATTGCGTCCCGATTCAATACATCGTCATTCAGCCGACTTGTCTCCATGGGTCTATTGCTGCCTTGCGCACCTTATGGTCGTTCTCCTGTGAGTCTAGATTATCGAATTGGACGCAATACTGATAATTAATTGTAACGATCAGGGCCTCCTAATGACGATGGAACACTCAAATAGCGTCCGGATTCTATACATCGTCCTCCAGCCGACTTGTCTCCATGGGTCTATTGCTGCCTCGGGCACCTTATGGTCGTTCTCCTCTGAGTCTAGATTATCGAATCGGACGCAAAACTGATAGGTAATTGTAACGTTCAGGGCCTGCTAATGACGATGGAACACTCAAATTGCGTCCCGATTCAATACATCGTCCTCCAACCGACTTGTCCCCATGGGTCTATTGCTGCCTCGGGCACCTTATGGTCGTTCTCCTGTGAGTCTAGATTATCGAATCGGACGCAAAACTGATAGTTAATTGTAACTTTCAGGGCCTTCTAATGACGATATAACACTGAAATTGCGTCCCGATTCAATACATCGTCATTCAGCCGACTTGTCTACATGGGTCCATTGCTGCCTCGCGCACCTTATGGTCGTTCTCCTGTGAGTCTAGATTATCGAATGGAACGCAAAACTGATAGTTAATTGTAACGTTCAGGGCCTCCTAATGACGATGGAACCCTCAACTTGCGTCTCGAATCAATTTATCGTTCTCCAGCCGACTTGTCTCCAAGGGTCTATTGCTGCCTCGGGCACCTTATGGTCGTTCTCCTGTGAGTCTAGATTATCGAATCGGACGCAAAACTGATAGTTAATTGTAACGTTCAGGGCCTCCTAATGACGATGGAACCCTCAAATTGCGTCTCGAATCAATACATCGTCCTCCAGCCGACTTGTCTCCATGGGTCTATTGCTGCCTCGGGCACCTTATGGTCGCTCTCCTGTGAGTCTAGATTATCGAATCGGACGCAAAACTGATAGTTAATTGTAACGTTCAGGGCCTCCTAATGACGATGGAACACTCAAATTGCATCCCGATTCAATACATAGTCCTCCAGCCGACTTCTTTCCAATGGTCTATTGCTGCGTGAGGCACCTTATGTTCGTTCTCCTGTGAGACTAGCTTTTCGAATGCGACGCAAAACTGACATTTAATTCTAACGTTCCGACCCTGCATACGACCAAGGAACACACAAATTGCGTCGCGATTCAATTCATCGTCCTCAAGCCGACTTGTCTCCATGGGTCTATTGCTGCCTCGGGCACCTTATGGTCGTTCTGCTGTGAGTCTAGATTGTCGAATCGGACGCAAAACTGATAGTTAATTGTAACGTTCAGTGCTTCCTAATGACGATGGAACACTCAAATTGCGTCGAGATTTAATAGATCGTCCTCCAGCTGACTTGTCCCCATGAGTCTATCGCTGCCTCGGGCGCCTTATGGTCATTCTCCTGTGAGTCTAGATTACTGAATCGGACGCAAAGCTGATAGTTAATTGTAACGTTCAGGGCCTCCTAATGACTATGGAACGCTCAAATTGCGTCCCGATTCAATCCATCGTCCTCCAGCCGACTTGTCTCCATGGGTCTATTGCTGCCTCGGGCACCTTATGGTCGTTCTCCTGTGAGTCCAGATTATCGATTCGGACGCAAACCTGATAGTTAATTGTAAAATTCAGGGCCTCCTAATGACGATGGAACACTCAAATTGCGACGAGATTCAATACATCGTCCTCCAGCCGAGTTGTCTCCATGGGTCTATCGCTGCCTCGGGCACCTTATGGTCGTTCTCCTGTGAGTCTAGATTATCGAACCGGACGCAAAACTGATATTTAATTGTAACGTTCAGGGCCTCCTAATGACGATGGAACACTCAAATTGCGTCCCGATTAAATATATCGTCCTCCCGCCGACTTCTCTTCATTGGTCTATTGCTGCCTCGGGCACCTTATGGTCGCTCTCCTGTAAGTCTAGATTAACGAATCGGACGCAAAACTGATAGTTAATTGCAACGTTCAGGTCCTCCTAAAGACGTTGGAACACTCAAATTGCGTCCCGATTCAATACATCGTCCTCCAGCCGACTTGTCCCCATAGGTCTATTCCTGCCTCGGGCACCTTATGGTCGTTCTCCAGTGAGTCTAGATTTTCGAATCGGACGCAAAACTGATAGTTAATTGTAACGTTCAGGGCCTCCTAATGACGATGGAACACTCAAATCGCGTCGAGATTCGATACATCGTCCTCAAGCCAACTTGTCTCCATGGGTCTATTGCTGTATCGGGCACCTATTGATCGTTCTCCTGTGAGTCTAGATTATCGAATCGGACGCAAAACTGATAGTTAATTGTAACGTTCAGGGCCTCCTAATGACGATGGAACACTCAAATTGCGTCCCGATTCAATACATTGTCCTCCAGCCGACTTGTCTCCATGGGTCTATTGCTGCCTCGGGCACCTCATGGTCGTTCTCCTGTGAAACTAGTTTATCGAAGCGGACGCAAAACTGATAGTTAATTGTATCGTTCACTGAGACCTAATAATGATGGAACACTCAAATTGCGTCCTGATTCAATACATCGTCATTCAGCCGACATGTCTCCATGGGTCTATTGCTGCCTCGGGCACCTTGTGGTCGTTCTCCTGTGAGTCTCGGTTATCGAATCGGACGCAAAACTGATAGTTAATTGTAACGTTCAGTGCCTCCTAATGACGATGGAACACTCAAATTGCGTCCCCATTCAATACATCGAACTCCAGCCGACTTGTCTCGATGGGTCTATTGCTGACTCGGGCACCTTATGGTCGTTCTCCTGTGAGTCTAGGTTTTCGAATCGGACGCAAAACTGATAGTTAATTGTAAAGTTCAGGGCCTCCTAATGACGATGGAACACTCAAATTGTGACGAGATTCAATACATCGTCCTCCAACCGACTTGTCCCCATCGGTCATTTGCTGCCTCGGGCACCTTATGGTCGTTCTCCTGTGAGTCTAGATTATCGAATCGGACGCAAAACCGATAGTTAATTGTAACGTTCAGGGCCTCCTAATGACGATATAACACTCAAATTGCGTCCCGATTCAATACATCGTCATTCAGCCGACTTGTCTCCATGGGTCAATTGTTGCCTCGGGCACCTTATGGTCGTTCTCCTTTGAGTCTAGATTATATAATAGGACACAAAACTGATAGTTAATTGTAACGTTCAGGGCCTCTTAATAACGATGGAACCCTCACATTGCGTCTCGATTCAATTTATCGTCCTCCAGCCGACTTGTCTCCATGGGTCTATTGCTGCCTCGGGCACCTTATGGTCGTTCTCCTGTGAGTCTAGATTATCGAATCGGACGCAAAACTGATAGTTAATTGCAACGTTCAGGGCCTCCTAAAGACGTTGGAACACTCAAATTGCGTCCCGATTCAATACATCGTCCTCCAGCCGACTTGTCTCCATGGGTCTATTGCTGCCTCGGGCACCTTATGGTCGTTCTCCTGTGAGTCTAGATTACCGAATCTGACGCAAAACTGATAGTCAATTGTAACGTTCAGGGCCTCCAAAAGACGATGGAAAACTCAACTTTCGACCCGATTGAATACATCGTCCTACAGCCGACTTGTCTCCATGGGTCTATTGCTGCCTCGGGCACCTTATGGTCGTTCTCCTGTGAGTCTAGATTTTCGAATTGGACGCAATACTGATAAATAATTGTAACGATCAGGGCCTCCTAATGATGATGGAACACTGAAATTGCGTCCCGATTCAATACATCGTCCTCCAGCTGACTTGTCTCCATGAGTCTATCGCTGCCTCGGGCACCTTATGGTCGTTCTCCTGTGAGTCTAGATTTTCGAATCGGACGCAAAACTGATAGTTAATTGTAACGTCCAGGGCCTCCTAATGACGATGGAACACTCAAATTGCGTCGAGATTCAATACATCGTCCACCAGCCGAATTGTCTCCATGGGTCTATTGCTGCCTCGGGCACCTTATGTTCGTTCTCCTGTGAGCCTAGTTTATCGAATCGAACGCAAAACTGATAGTTAATTGTAACGTTCAGGGCCTCCTAATGACGATGGAACACTCAAATTGCGACCCGATTCAATACATCGTCCTCCAGCCAACTTGTTTCCATGGGTCTATAGCTGCCTCGGTCACCTTATGATCGTTCTCCTGTGAGTCTAGATTATCGAATCGTACGCAAAACTGATAGTTAATTGTAACGTTCAGGGCCTCCAAATGACGATGGAACACTTTAATTGCGCCTCAATTCAATACATCGTCCTCCAGCGGACTTGTCTCCATGGGTCTTTTGCTGCCTCGGGCACCTTATGATCGTTCTCCTATGAGTCTAGATTATAGAATCGGACGCAAAACTGATAGTTAATTGTAACTTTCAGGGCCTCCTACTGACGATGGAACACTGAAATTGCGTCGATATTCAATACATCGTCCTCCAGCCGACTTGACTCCATGGGTCTATTGCTGCATCGGGCACCTTATGATCGATCTCCTGTGCGTCTAGATTATCGAATCGGACGCAAAAATGATAGTTAATTGTAACGTTCAGGGCCTCCAAATGACGATGTAACTCTCACATTGCGTCGAGATTCAATACATCGTCCTCCAGCCGACTTGTATCCAAGGGTCTATTCCTGCCTGGGGCACCTTGTGGTCGTTCTCCTGAGAGTCTTGATTTTCGAATCCCACGCAATACTGACATTTAATTCTAATTTTCCGACCCTGCGAACGACGATGGAGCACACAAATAGCGTCGCAATTCAATACATCGTCCTCCAGTCGTCTTGTCTCCAAGGGTCTATTGCTGCCTCGGGCACTTTATGGTCCATATTCAGTGAGTCTAGATTTTCGAATCGGACGCAAAACTGATAGTTAATTGAAACGTTCAGGGCCTCCTAATGACGATGGAACACTCAAATTGCGTTCCGATTGAATATGTCGTCCTACAGCCGACTTGCCTCCAAGGTTCTATTACTGCCTCGGGCAGCTTATTTTCGTTCTCCTGTGAGTCTAGATTATCGAATCGGAGGCAAAACTGATATTTAATTGTTACGTTCAGGGCCTCCTAATGACGATGGAACACACAAATTGCGTCGAGATTCATTACATCGTCCTCCGGCCGACTTGTCTCCGAGAGGAAATTGCTGCCTCGGGCACATAACGGTCCGTCTCCTATGAGTCTAGATTTTTGAATCGGACACAAAACTTATAGTTAATTGTAACGTTCAGGGCCTCCTAATGACGATGGAACACTCAAATTGCCTCCCGATTCAATACATCGTCCTCCAACCGACTTGTCTCCATGGGACTATTGCTGCCTCGGGCACCTTATGGTCGTTGTCCTGTGAGACAAGATTTTCGGATGCGACGCAAAACTGATAGTTAATTGTCACGTTCAGGGACTTCCATTGACGATGGAACACTCACATTGCGTCGAGATTCAATACATCGTCCTCCAGTCGACTTGTCTCCAAGGGTCTAATGCTGCCTCAGTCACCTTATGGTCGTTCTCCTGAGAGTCTAGATTTTCGAATCCGACGCAATACTGACATTTAATTCTAATTTTCCGACCCTGCTAACGACGATGGAACACAGAAATTGCGTCGCGATTCAATACATCGTCCTCCAGTCGTCTTGTCTCCAAGGTTCTATTGCTGCCTCGGGCACATTATGGTCCGTCTCCTGTGAGGCTAGATTTTCTCATCGGACGCAAAACAGATAGTTAATTGTAACGTTCAGGGCTCCTAATGACGATGGAGCAGTCAAATTGCGTCGAGGCTCAATACATCGTCCTCCAGCCGACTTGTCTCGATGGATCTATTGCTCCCTCGAGCACCTTATGGTCGTTCTCCTGCAAGACCAGATTATCGAATCGGACGCAAAACTGATAGTTAATTGTAACGTTCAGGGCCTCCTAATGACGATGGAACACTCAAATTGCGTCGAGATGCAATACATAATCCTCCAGGCGACTACATTCCAATGGTCTATTACTGCCTGAGGCACCTCATGTTCGTTCTCCTGTGAGACTAGATTTTCGAATGCGACGCAAAACTGACAGTTAATTCTAACTTTCCGTCCATGCTAACGGCGATGGAACACAAAAATTGCGTCCCGATTCAATACATCGTCCTCAAGCCAACTTGTCTCCAAGGATCTACTGCTGCCTCGGGCACCTTATGGTCGTTCTCCTGTGCGTCTAGATTATCGAATCGGCTGCAAAACTGATAGTTAATTGTAACGATCAGGGCCTCCTAATGACGATGGAACACTCAAATTGCGTCCTGATTCAATACATCTTCCTCCAGCCTACTTGTCTCCATGGGCCTATCGCTGCCTCGGGCACCTTATGGTCGTTCTCCTGTGAGTCTAGATTATCGAATCGGACGCAAAACTGCTAGTTAATTGTAACGTTCAGAGCCTCCTAATGACGATGGAACACTGAAATTGCGTCGTGATTCAATACATCGTCCTCTAGCAGAGTTGTCTCTAAGTGCCTATTGCTGCCTCGGGCACCTTATGGTCGTTCTCCTGTGAGTCTAGATTATCGAATCGGCTGCAAAACTGATAGTTAATTGTAACGTTCAGGGCCTCCTAATGACGATGGAACACTCAAATTGCGCCCTGATTCAATACATCTTCCTCCAGCCTACTTGTCTCCATGGGTCTATCGCTGCCTCGGGCACCTTATGGTCGTTCTCCTGTGAGTCTAGATTATCGAATCGGACGCAAAAATGATAGCTAATTGTAACGTTCAGGGCCTCCAAATGACGATGGAACACTCAAATTGCGTCCCGATTCAATACATCGTCCTCCCGCCGACTTGTCTTCATTGGTCTGTTGCTGCCGCGGGCACCTTATGGTCGCTCTCCTGTAAGTCTAGATTTTCGAATCGGACGCAAAACTGATAGTTAATTGTAACGTTCAGGGCCTCCTAATGACGATGGATATACTCAAATTGCGTCAAGATTCAATACATCGTCATCCAGCCGACTTGTCCCCATAGGTCTATTCCTGCCTCGGGCACCTTATGGTCGTTCTCCTGTGAGTCTAGATTTTCGAATCGGACGCAAAACTGATAGTTAATTGTAACGTTCAGGGCCTCCTAATGACGATGGAACACTCAAATCGCGTCGAGATTCGATACATCGTCCTCAAGCCAACTTGTCTCCATGGGTCTATTGCTGCATCGGGCACCTATTGATCGTTCTCCTGTGAGTCTAGATTATCGAATCGGACGCAAAACTGATAGTTAATTGTAACGTTCAGTGCCCCCTAATGACGATGGAACACTCAAATAGCGTCCCCATTCAATACATCGTCCTCGAGCCGACTTGTCTCGATGGGTCTATTGCTGACTCGGGCACCTTATGGTCGTTCTCCTGAGAGTCTAGGTTTTCGAATCGGACGCAAAACTGATAGTTAATTGTAAAGTTCAGGGCCTCCTAATGACGATGGAACACTCAAATTAAGACGAGATTCAATACATCGTCCTCCAACCGACTTGTCCCCATGGGTCATTTGCTGCCTCGGGCACCTTATGGTCGTTCTCCTGTGAGTCTAGATTATCGAATCGGACGCAAAACCGATAGTTAATTGTAACGTTCAGGGCCTCCTAATGACGATATAACACTCAAATTGCGTCCCGATTCAATACATCGTCATTCAGCCGACTTGTCTCCATGGGTCTATTGCTGCCTCGCGCACCTTATGGTCGTTCTCCTGTGAGTCTAGATTATCGAATTGGACGCAATACTGATAATTAATTGTAACGATCAGGGCCTCCTAATGACGATGGAACACTCAAATAGCGTCCGGATTCAATACATCGTCCTCCAGCCGACTTGTCTCCATGGGTCTATTGCTGCCTCGGGCACCTTATGGTCGTTCTCCTCTGAGTCTAGATTATCGAATCGGACGCAAAACTGATAGGTAATTGTAACGTTCAGGGCCTGCTAATGACGATGGAACACTCAAATTGCGTCCCGATTCAATACATCGTCCTCCAACCGACTTGTCCCCATGGGTCTATTGCTGCCTCGGGCACCTTATGGTCGTTCTCCTGTGAGTCTAAATTATCGAATCGGACGCAAAACTGATAGTTAATTGTAACTTTCAGGGCCTTCTAATGACGATATAACACTGAAATTGCGTCCCGATTCAATACATCGTCATTCAGCCGACTTGTCTCCATGGGTCCATTGCTGCCTCGGGCACCTTATGGTCGTTCTCCTGTGAGTCTAGATTATCGAATGGAACGCAAAACTGATAGTTAATTGTAACGTTCAGGGCCTCCTAATGACGATGGAACCCTCAACTTGCGTCTCGAATCAATTTATCGTTCTCCAGCCGACTTGTCTCCAAGGGTCTATTGCTGCCTCGGGCACCTTATGGTCGTTCTCCTGTGAGTCTAGATTATCGAATCGGACGCAAAACTGATAGTTAATTGTAACGTTCAGGGCCTCCTAATGACGATGGAACCCTCAAATTGCGTCTCGAATCAATACATCGTCCTCCAGCCGACTTGCCTCCATGGGTCTATTGCTGCCTCGGGCACCTTATGGTCGCTCTCCTGTGAGTCTAGATTATCGAATCGGACGCAAAACTGATAGTTAATTGTAACGTTCAGGGCCTCCTAATGACGATGGAACACTGAAATTGCATCCCGATTCAATACATAGTCCTCCTGCCGACTTGTCTCCATGGGTCTATTGCTGCCTCGGGCACCTTATGGTCGTTCTCCTGTGAGTCCAGATTATCGAATCGGACGCAAACCTGATAGTTAATTGTAAAATTCAGGGCCTCCTAATGACGATGGAACACTCGAATTGCGACGAGATTCAATACATCGTCCTCCAGCCGAGTTGTCTCCATGGGTCTATCGCTGCCTCGGGCACCTTATGGTCGTTCTCCTGTGAGTCTAGATTATCGAACCGGACGCAAAACTGATATTTAATTGTAACGTTCAGGGCCTCCTAATGACGATGGAACACTCAAATTGCGTCCCGATTCAATATATCGTCCTCCCGCCGACTTGTCTTCATTGGTCTATTGCTGCCTCGGGCACCTTATGGTCGCTCTCCTGTAAGTCTAGATTTTCGAATCGGACGCAAAACTGATAGTTAATTGCAACGTTCAGGTCCTCCTAAAGACGTTGGAACACTCAAATTGCGTCCCGATTCAATACATCGTCCTCCAGCCGACTTGTCCCCATAGGTCTATTCCTGCCTCGGGCACCTTATGGTCGTTCTCCAGTGAGTCTAGATTTTCGAATCGGACGCAAAACTGATAGTTAATTGTAACGTTCAGGGCCTCCTAATGACGATGGAACACTCAAATCGCGTCGAGATTCGATACATCGTCCTCAAGCCAACTTGTCTCCATGGGTCTATTGCTGCATCGGGCACCTATTGATCGTTCTCCTGTGAGTCTAGATTATCGAATCGGACGCAAAACTGATAGTTAATTGTAACGTTCAGGGCCTCCTAATGACGATGGAACACTCAAATTGCGTCCCGATTCAATACATTGTTCTCCAGCCGACTTGTCTCCATGGGTCTATTGCTGCCTCGGGCACCTCATGGTCGTTCTCCTGTGAAACTAGTTTATCGAAGCGGACGCAAAACTAATAGTTAATTGTATCGTTCACTGAGACCTAATAATGATGGAACACTCAATTTGCGTCCCGATTCAATACATCGTCATTCAGCCGACATGTCTCCATGGGTCTATTGCTGCCTCGGGCACCTTGTGGTCGTTCTCCTGTGAGTCTAGGTTATCGAATCGGACGCAAAACTGATAGTTAATTGTAACGTTCAGTGCCTCCTAATGACGATGGAACACTCAAATTGCGTCCCCATTCAATACATCGAACTCCAGCCGACTTGTCTCGATGGGTCTATTGCTGACTCGGGCACCTTATGGTCGTTCTCCTGTGAGTCTAGGTTTTCGAATCGGACGCAAAACTGATAGTTAATTGTAAAGTTCAGGGCCTCCTAATGACGATGGAACACTCAAATTGTGACGAGATTCAATACATCGTCCTCCAACCGACTTGTCCCCATGGGTCATTTGCTGCCTCGGGCACCTTATGGTCGTTCTCCTGTGAGTCTAGATTATCGAATCGGACGCAAAACCGATAGTTAATTGTAACGTTCAGGGCCTCCTAATGACGATATAACACTCAAATTGCGTCCCGATTCAATACATCGTCATTCAGCCGACTTGTCTCCATGGGTCAATTGTTGCCTCGGGCACCTTATGGTCGTTCTCCTTTGAGTCTAGATTATATAATAGGACACAAAACTGATAGTTAATTGTAACGTTCAGGGCCTCTTAATAACGATGGAACCCTCACATTGCGTCTCGATTCAATTTATCGTCCTCCAGCCGACTTGTCTCCATGGGTCTATTGCTGCCTCGGGCACCTTATGGTCGTTCTCCTGTGAGTCTAGATTATCGAATCGGACGCAAAACTGATAGTTAATTGCAACGGTCAGGGCCTCCTAAAGACGTTGGAACACTCAAATTGCGTCCCGATTCAATACATCGTCCTCCAGCCGACTTGTCTCCATGGGTCTAATGCTGCCTCGGGCACCTTATGGTCGTTCTCCTGTGAGTCTAGATTACCGAATCGGACGCAAAACTGATAGTCAATTGTAACGTTCAGGGCCTCCAAAAGACGATGGAAAACTCAAATTTCGACCCGATTGAATACATCGTCCTACAGCCGACTTGTCTCCATGGGTCTATTGCTGCCTCGGGCACCTTATGGTCGTTCTCCTGTGAGTCTAGATTTTCGAATTGGACGCAATACTGATAAATAATTGTAACGATCAGGGCCTCCTAATGATGATGGAACACTGAAATTGCGTCCCGATTCAATACATCGTCCTCCAGCTGACTTGTCTCCATGAGTCTATCGCTGCCTCGGGCGCCTTACGGTCATTCTCCTGTGAGTCTAGATTATGGAATCTGACGCTAAACTGATAGTTAATTGTAATGTTCAGGGCCTCCTAATGACGATGGAACACTCAAATTGCATCCCGATTCAATACATCGTCCTCCAGCCGACTTGTCTCCATGGGTCTATTGCTACCTCGGGCACCTTATGGTCGTTCTCCTGTGAGTCTAGATTATCGAATCGGACGCAAAACTGAAAGTTAATTGTAACGTTCAGGGCCTCCTAATGACGATGGAACACTAAAATTGCGTGGAGATTCAATACATAGTCCTCCAGCCGACTTCTTTCCAATGGTCTATTGCTGCCTGAGGCACCTTATGTTCGTTCTCCTGTGAGACTAGATTTTCGAATGCGACGCAAAACTGACATTTAATTCTAACGTTCCGACCCTGCATACGACCAAGGAACACACAAATTGCGTCGCGATTCAATTCATCGTCCTCAAGCCGACTTGTCTCCATGGGTCTATTGCTGCCTCGGGCACCTTATGGTCGTTCTGCTGTGAGTCTAGATTGTCGAATCGGACGCAAAACTGATAGTTAATTGTAACGTTCAGTGCTTCCTAATGACGATGGAACACTCAAATTGCGTCGAGATTTAATAGATCGTCCTCCAGCTGACTTGTCCCCATGAGTCTATCGCTGCCTCGGGCGCCTTATGGTCATTCTCCTGTGAGTCTAGATTATTGAATCGGACGCAAAGCTGATAGTTAATTGTAACGTTCAGGGCCTCCTAATGACTATGGAACGCTCAAATTGCGTCCCGATTCAATCCATCGTCCTCCAGCCGACTTGTCTCCATGGGTCTATTGCTGCCTCGGGCACCTTATGGTCGTTCTCCTGTGAGTCTAGATTTTCGAATCGGACGCAAAACTGATATTTAATTGTAACGTTCAGGGCCTCCTAATGACGATGGAACACTCAAATTGCGTCCCGATTCAATATATCGTCCTCCCGCCGACTTGTCTTCATTGGTCTATTGCTGCCTCGGGCACCTTATGGTCGCTCTCCTGTAAGTCTAGATTTTCGAAACGGACGCAAAACTGATAGTTAATTGCAACGTTCAGGGCCTCCTAAAGACGTTGGAACACTCAAATTGCGTCCCGATTCAATACATCGTCCTCCAGCCGACTTGACCCCATAGGTCTATTCCTGCCTCGGGCACCTAATGGTCGTTCTCCAGTGAGTCTAGATTTTCGAATCGGACGCAAAACTGATAGTTAATTGTAACGTTCAGGGCCTCCTAATGACGATGGAAAACTCAAATCGCGTCGAGATTCGATACATCGTCCTCAAGCCAACTTGTCTCCATGGGTCTATTGCTGCATCCGGCACCTATTGATCGTTCTCCTGTGAGTCTAGATTATCGAATCGGACGCAAAACTGATAGTTAATTGTAACGTTCAGGGCCTCCTAATGACGATGGAACACTGAAATCGCGTCGAGATTCGATACATCGTCCTCAAGCCAACTTGTCTCCATGGGTCTATTGCTGCATCGGGCACCTATTGATCGTTCTCCTGTGAGTCTAGATTATCGAATCGGACGCAAAACTGATAGTTAATTGTAACGTTCAGGGCCTCCTAATGACGATGGAACACTCAAATTGCGTCCCGATTCAATACATTGTCCTCCAGCCGACTTGTCTCCATGGGTCTATTGCTGCCTCGGGCACCTCATGGTCGTTCTCCTGTGAAACTAGTTTATCGAAGCGGACGCAAAACTGATAGTTAATTGTATCGTTCACTGAGACCTAATAATGACGGAACACTCAAATTGCGTCCCGATTCAATACATCGTCATTCAGCCGACATGTCTCCATGGGTCTATTGCTGCCTCGGGCACCTTGTGGTCGTTCTCCTGTGAGTCTAGGTTATCGAATCGGACGCAAAACTGATAGTTAATTGTAACGTTCAGTGCCATCTAATGACGATGGAACACTCAAATTGCGTCCCCATTCAATACATCGAACTCCAGCCGACTTGTCTCGATGGGTCTATTGCTGACTCGGGCACCTTATGGTCGTTCTCCTGTGAGTCTAGGTTTTCGAATCGGACGCAAAACTGATAGTTATTTGTAAAGTTCAGGGCCTCCTAATGACGATGGAATACTCAAATTGTGACGAGATTCAATACATCGTCCTCCAACCGACTTGTCCCCATGGGTCATTTGCTGCCTCGGGCACCTTATGGTCGTTCTCCTGTGAGTCTAGATTATAGAATCGGACGCAAAACCGATAGTTAATTGTAACGTTCAGGGCCTCCTAATGACGATATAACACTCAAATTGCGTCCCGATTCAATACATCGTCATTCAGCCGACTTGTCTCCATGGGTCAATTGTTGCCTCGGGCACCTTATGGTCGTTCTCCTTTGAGTCTAGATTATATAATAGGACACAAAACTGATAGTTAATTGTAACGTTCAGGGCCTCTTAATAACGATGGAACCCTCACATTGCGTCTCGATTCAATTTATCGTCCTCCAGCCGACTTGTCTCCATGGGTCTATTGCTGCCTCGGGCACCTTATGGTCGTTCTCCTGTGAGTCTAGATTATCGAATCGGACGCAAAACTGATAGTTAATTGCAACGTTCAGGGCCTCCTAAAGACGTTGGAACACTCAAATTGCGTCCCGATTCAATACATCGTCCTCCAGCCGACTTGTCTCCATGGGTCTATTGCTGCCTCGGGCACCTTATGGTCGTTCTCCTGTGAGTCTAGATTACCGAATCGGACGCAAAACTGATAGTCAATTGTAAAGTTCAGGGCCTTCAAAAGACGATGGAAAACTCAAATTTCGACCCGATTGAATACATCGTCCTACAGCCGACTTGTCTCCATGGGTCTATTGCTGCCTCGGGCACCTTATGGTCGTTCTCCTGTGAGTCTAGATTTTCGAATTGGACGCAATACTGATAAATAATTGTAACGATCAGGGCCTCCTAATGATGATGGAACACTCAAATTGCGTCCCGATTCAATACACCGTCCTCCAGATGACTTGTCTCCATGAGTCTATCGCTGCCTCGGGCGCCTTACGGTCATTCTCCTGTGAGTCTAGATTATGGAATCTGACGCTAAACTGATAGTTAATTGTAATGTTCAGGGCCTCCTAATGACGATGGAACACTCAAATTGCATCCCGATTCAATACATCGTCCTACAGGCGACTTGTCTCCATGGGTCTATTGCTACCTCGGGCACCTTATGGTCGTTCTCCTGTGAGTCTAGATTATCGAATCGGACGCAAAACTGAAAGTTAATTGTAACGTTCAGGGCCTCCTAATGACGATGGAACACTCAAATTGCGTGGGGATTCAATACATAGTCCTCCAGCCGACTTCTTTCCAATGGTCTATTGCTGCCTGAGGCACCTTATGTTCGTTCTCCTGTGAGACTAGATTTTCGAATGCGACGCAAAACTGACATTTAATTCTAACGTTCCGACCCTGCATACGACCAAGGAACACACAAATTGCGTCGCGATTCAATTCATCGTCCTCAAGCCGACTTGTCTCCATGGGTCTATTGCTGCCTCGGGCACCTTATGGTCGTTCTCCTGTGAGTCTAGATTGTCGAATCGGACGCAAAACTGATAGTTAATTGTAACGTTCAGTGCTTCCTAATGACGATGGAACACTCAAATTGCGTCGAGATTTAATAGATCGTCCTCCAGCTGACTTGTCCCCATGAGTCTATCGCTGCCTCGGGCGCCTTATGGTCATTCTCCTGTGAGTCTAGATTATTGAATCGGACGCAAAGCTGATAGTTAATTGTAACGTTCAGGGCCTCCTAATGACAATGGAACGCTCAAATTGCGTCCCGATTCAATCCATCGTCCTCCAGCCGACTTGTCTCCATGGGTCTATTGCTGCCTCGGGCACCTTATGGTCGTTCTCCTGTGAGTCTAGATTATCGAATCGGACGCAAAACTGATAGTTAATTGCAACGGTCAGGGCCTCCTAAAGACGTTGGAACACTCAAATTGCGTCCCGATTCAATACATCGTCCTCCAGCCGACTTGTCTCCATGGGTCTAATGCTGCCTCGGGCACCTTATGGTCGTTCTCCTGTGAGTCTAGATTACCGAATCGGACGCAAAACTGATAGTCAATTGTAACGTTCAGGGCCTCCAAAAGACGATGGAAAACTCAAATTTCGACCCGATTGAATACATCGTCCTACAGCCGACTTGTCTCCATGGGTCTATTGCTGCCTCGGGCACCTTATGGTCGTTCTCCTGTGAGTCTAGATTTTCGAATTGGACGCAATACTGATAAATAATTGTAACGATCAGGGCCTCCTAATGATGATGGAACACTGAAATTGCGTCCCGATTCAATACATCGTCCTCCAGCTGACTTGTCTCCATGAGTCTATCGCTGCCTCGGGCGCCTTACGGTCATTCTCCTGTGAGTCTAGATTATGGAATCTGACGCTAAACTGATAGTTAATTGTAATGTTCAGGGCCTCCTAATGACGATGGAACACTCAAATTGCATCCCGATTCAATACATCGTCCTCCAGCCGACTTGTCTCCATGGGTCTATTGCTACCTCGGGCACCTTATGGTCGTTCTCCTGTGAGTCTAGATTATCGAATCGGACGCAAAACTGAAAGTTAATTGTAACGTTCAGGGCCTCCTAATGACGATGGAACACTAAAATTGCGTGGAGATTCAATACATAGTCCTCCAGCCGACTTCTTTCCAATGGTCTATTGCTGCCTGAGGCACCTTATGTTCGTTCTCCTGTGAGACTAGATTTTCGAATGCGACGCAAAACTGACATTTAATTCTAACGTTCCGACCCTGCATACGACCAAGGAACAAACAAATTGCGTCGCGATTCAATTCATCGTCCTCAAGCCGACTTGTCTCCATGGGTCTATTGCTGCCTCGGGCACCTTATGGTCGTTCTGCTGTGAGTCTAGATTGTCGAATCGGACGCAAAACTGATAGTTAATTGTAACGTTCAGTGCTTCCTAATGACGATGGAACACTCAAATTGCGTCGAGATTTAATAGATCGTCCTCCAGCTGACTTGTCCCCATGAGTCTATCGCTGCCTCGGGCGCCTTATGGTCATTCTCCTGTGAGTCTAGATTATTGAATCGGACGCAAAGCTGATAGTTAATTGTAACGTTCAGGGCCTCCTAATGACTATGGAACGCTCAAATTGCGTCCCGATTCAATCCATCGTCCTCCAGCCGACTTGTCTCCATGGGTCTATTGCTGCCTCGGGCACCTTATGGTCGTTCTCCTGTGAGTCTAGATTTTCGAATCGGACGCAAATCTGATATTTAATTGTAACGTTCAGGGCCTCCTAATGACGATGGAACACTCAAATTGCGTCCCGATTCAATATATCGTCCTCCCGCCGACTTGTCTTCATTGGTCTATTGCTGCCTCGGGCACCTTATGGTCGCTCTCCTGTAAGTCTAGATTTTCGAAACGGACGCAAAACTGATAGTTAATTGCAACGTTCAGGGCCTCCTAAAGACGTTGGAACACTCAAATTGCGTCCCGATTCAATACATCGTCCTCCAGCCGACTTGACCCCATAGGTCTATTCCTGCCTCGGGCACCTAATGGTCGTTCTCCAGTGAGTCTAGATTTTCGAATCGGACGCAAAACTGATAGTTAATTGTAACGTTCAGGGCCTCCTAATGACGATGGAAAACTCAAATCGCGTCGAGATTCGATACATCGTCCTCAAGCCAACTTGTCTCCATGGGTCTATTGCTGCATCCGGCACCTATTGATCGTTCTCCTGTGAGTCTAGATTATCGAATCGGACGCAAAACTGATAGTTAATTGTAACGTTCAGGGCCTCCTAATGACGATGGAACACTGAAATCGCGTCGAGATTCGATACATCGTCCTCAAGCCAACTTGTCTCCATGGGTCTATTGCTGCATCGGGCACCTATTGATCGTTCTCCTGTGAGTCTAGATTATCGAATCGGACGCAAAACTGATAGTTAATTGTAACGTTCAGGGCCTCCTAATGACGATGGAACACTCAAATTGCGTCCCGATTCAATACATTGTCCTCCAGCCGACTTGTCTCCATGGGTCTATTGCTGCCTCGGGCACCTCATGGTCGTTCTCCTGTGAAACTAGTTTATCGAAGCGGACGCAAAACTGATAGTTAATTGTATCGTTCACTGAGACCTAATAATGACGGAACACTCAAATTGCGTCCCGATTCAATACATCGTCATTCAGCCGACATGTCTCCATGGGTCTATTGCTGCCTCGGGCACCTTGTGGTCGTTCTCCTGTGAGTCTAGGTTATCGAATCGGACGCAAAACTGATAGTTAATTGTAACGTTCAGTGCCATCTAATGACGATGGAACACTCAAATTGCGTCCCCATTCAATACATCGAACTCCAGCCGACTTGTCTCGATGGGTCTATTGCTGACTCGGGCACCTTATGGTCGTTCTCCTGTGAGTCTAGGTTTTCGAATCGGACGCAAAACTGATAGTTATTTGTAAAGTTCAGGGCCTCCTAATGACGATGGAATACTCAAATTGTGACGAGATTCAATACATCGTCCTCCAACCGACTTGTCCCCATGGGTCATTTGCTGCCTCGGGCACCTTATGGTCGTTCTCCTGTGAGTCTAGATTATAGAATCGGACGCAAAACCGATAGTTAATTGTAACGTTCAGGGCCTCCTAATGACGATATAACACTCAAATTGCGTCCCGATTCAATACATCGTCATTCAGCCGACTTGTCTCCATGGGTCAATTGTTGCCTCGGGCACCTTATGGTCATTCTCCTTTGAGTCTAGATTATATAATAGGACACAAAACTGATAGTTAATTGTAACGTTCAGGGCCTCTTAATAACGATGGAACCCTCACATTGCGTCTCGATTCAATTTATCGTCCTCCAGCCGACTTGTCTCCATGGGTCTATTGCTGCCTCGGGCACCTTATGGTCGTTCTCCTGTGAGTCTAGATTATCGAATCGGACGCAAAACTGATAGTTAATTGCAACGTTCAGGGCCTCCTAAAGACGTTGGAACACTCAAATTGCGTCCCGATTCAATACATCGTCCTCCAGCCGACTTGTCTCCATGGGTCTATTGCTGCCTCGGGCACCTTATGGTCGTTCTCCTGTGAGTCTAGATTACCGAATCGGACGCAAAACTGATAGTCAATTGTAAAGTTCAGGGCCTTCAAAAGACGATGGAAAACTCAAATTTCGACCCGATTGAATACATCGTCCTACAGCCGACTTGTCTCCATGGGTCTATTGCTGCCTCGGGCACCTTATGGTCGTTCTCCTGTGAGTCTAGATTTTCGAATTGGACGCAATACTGATAAATAATTGTAACGATCAGGGCCTCCTAATGATGATGGAACACTCAAATTGCGTCCCGATTCAATACACCGTCCTCCAGATGACTTGTCTCCATGAGTCTATCGCTGCCTCGGGCGCCTTACGGTCATTCTCCTGTGAGTCTAGATTATGGAATCTGACGCTAAACTGATAGTTAATTGTAATGTTCAGGGCCTCCTAATGACGATGGAACACTCAAATTGCATCCCGATTCAATACATCGTCCTACAGGCGACTTGTCTCCATGGGTCTATTGCTACCTCGGGCACCTTATGGTCGTTCTCCTGTGAGTCTAGATTATCGAATCGGACGCAAAACTGAAAGTTAATTGTAACGTTCAGGGCCTCCTAATGACGATGGAACACTCAAATTGCGTGGAGATTCAATACATAGTCCTCCAGCCGACTTCTTTCCAATGGTCTATTGCTGCCTGAGGCACCTTATGTTCGTTCTCCTGTGAGACTAGATTTTCGAATGCGACGCAAAACTGACATTTAATTCTAACGTTCCGACCCTGCATACGACCAAGGAACACACAAATTGCGTCGCGATTCAATTCATCGTCCTCAAGCCGACTTGTCTCCATGGGTCTATTGCTGCCTCGGGCACCTTATGGTCGTTCTCCTGTGAGTCTAGATTGTCGAATCGGACGCAAAACTGATAGTTAATTGTAACGTTCAGTGCTTCCTAATGACGATGGAACACTCAAATTGCGTCGAGATTTAATAGATCGTCCTCCAGCTGACTTGTCCCCATGAGTCTATCGCTGCCTCGGGCGCCTTATGGTCATTCTCCTGTGAGTCTAGATTATTGAATCGGACGCAAAGCTGATAGTTAATTGTAACGTTCAGGGCCTCCTAATGACAATGGAACGCTCAAATTGCGTCCCGATTCAATCCATCGTCCTCCAGCCGACTTGTCTCCATGGGTCTATTGCTGCCTCGGGCACCTTATGGTCGTTCTCCTGTGAGTCTAGATTTTCGAATCGGACGCAAAACTGATATTTAATTGTAACGTTCAGGGCCTCCTAATGACGATGGAACACTCAAATTGCGTCCCGATTCAATATATCGTCCTCCCGCCGACTTGTCTTCATTGGTCTATTGCTGCCTCGGGCACCTTATGGTCGCTCTCCTGTAAGTCTAGATTTTCGAAACGGACGCAAAACTGATAGTTAATTGCAACGTTCAGGGCCTCCTAAAGACGTTGGAACACTCAAATTGCGTCCCGATTCAATACATCGTCCTCCAGCCGACTTGTCCCCATAGGTCTATTCCTGCCTCGGGCACCTATTGATCGTTCGCCTGTGAGTCTAGATTATCGAATCGGACGCAAAACTGATAGTTAATTGTAACGTTCAGGGCCTCCTAATGACGATGGAACACTCAAATTGCGTCCCGATTCAATACATTGTCCTCCAGCCGACTTGTCTCCATGGGTCTATTGCTGCCTCGGGCACCTCATGGTCGTTCTCCTGTGAAACTAGTTTATCGAAGCGGACGCAAAACTGATAGTTAATTGTATCGTTCACTGAGACCTAATAATGATGGAACACTCAAATTGCGTCCCGATTCAATACATCGTCATTCAGCCGACATGTCTCCATGGGTCTATTGCTGCCTCGGGCACCTTGTGGTCGTTCTCCTGTGAGTCTAGGTTAGCGAATCGGACGCAAAACAGATAGTTAATTGTAACGTTCAGTGCCTCCTAATGACGATGGAACACTCAAATTGCGTCCCCATTCAATACATTGAACTCCAGCCGACTTGTCTCGATGGGTCTATTGCTGACTCGGGCACCTTATGGTCGTTCTCCTGTGAGTCTAGATTATTGAATCGGACGCAAAACTGATAGTTAATTGTAAAGTTCAAGGTCTCCTAATGACGATGGAACACTCAAACTGCGTCCCGATTCAATACATCGTCCTCCAGCCGACTAGTCTCCATGGGTCTATTGCTGCCTCGGGCACCTATGGTCGTTCTTCTGTGAGTCTAGATTATCAAATCGGACGCAAAACTGATAGTTAATTGTAACGTTCAGGGCCTCCTAATGACGATGGAACACTCAAATTGCGTCCCGATTCAATACATCGTCCTCCAGCCGACTTGTCTCCATGGGTCTATCGCTGCCTCGGGCACCTTATGGTCGTTCTCCTGTGAGTCTAGATTATTGAATCGGACGCAAAACTGATAGTCAATTGTAACGATCAGGGCCTCCTAATGACTATGGAACGCTCAAATTGCGTCCCGATTCAATACATCGTCCTCCAGCCGACTTGTCTCCATGGGTCTATTGCTGCCTCGGGCACCTTATGGTCGTTTTCCTGTGAGTCTAGATTATCGAGTCGGACGCAAAACTGATAGTTAATTGTAACGTTCAGGGCCTCCTAATGACGATGGAACACTCAAATTGCGCCCCGATTTAATACATCTTCATTCAGCCGACTTGTCTCCATGGGTCTATTGCTGACTCGGGCACCTTATGGTCGTTCTCCTGTGAGTCTAGATTATTGAATCGCACGCAAAACTGGTAGTTCATTGTAACTTTCAGGGCCTCCTAATGACGATGGAACCCTCAAATTGCGTCTCGAATCAATTTATCGTCCTCCAGCCGACTTGTCTCCATGGGTCTATTGCTGCCTCGGGCACCTTATGGTCGTCCTTCTGTGAGTCTAGATTATCGAATCGGACGCAAAACTGATAGTTAATTGTTTTTGAGCCTTTCCTGGGACAGCAGTATTAGATTCCGATGCACAACTGCAGGTTTACTGTATCCCTTGGAGGTCCACATTGACGATGAAACACACATATTGCATCGATATTGAATAGAAAAGGCAAAATGTCGACTTATTTACAAGAGGAGTAACTGTTCTAATGGTTTGTGCTTTGAGCCTTTCCTGGGACAGCAGTATTAGATTCCGATGCACAACGGCAGGCTTACTGTATCCCTTGGAGCTCCACATTGACGATGAAACACACATATTGCATCGATATTGAATAGAAAAGGCAAAATGTCGACTTATTTACAAGAGGAAAAACTGTTCTAATGGTTTGTGCTTTGAGCCTTTCCTGGGACAGCAGTATTAGATTCCGATGTACCATTGCAGGTTTACTGTATCCCTTGGACCTTCAAATCAACGATGAAACACAGAAATTGCATCGATATTGAATACAAAACTCCAAATGTCGACTTATTTACAAGAGGAGTAACTCTTCTAATAGTTCGTGCTTTGAGCCTTTCCTGGGCCAGCAGTATTAGATTCCAATGCACCATTGCTGGTTTACTGTATACCTTGGACCTTCAAATCAACGATGAAACACAGAAATTGCATCGCTATTGAATACAAAATGCAAAAAGTCGACATATTTACAAGCGGAGTAACTCATCTAATAGTTCGTGCTTTGAGCCTTTCCTGGGACAGCAGTATTAGATTCCGATGCACCATAGCAGGTTCACTGTATCCCTTGGACCTTCAAATCAACGATGAAACACAGAAATTGCATCGATATTGAACTAAAAAGGCAAAATGTCGACTTATTTAAAAGAGGAGTAACTCTTCTAATAGTTCGTGCTTTGAGCCTTTCCTGGGACAGCAGTATTAGATTCCAATGCACCATTGCTGGTTTACTGTATACCTTGGACTTTCAAATCAACGATGAAACACAGAAATTGCATCGCTATTGAATACAAAATGCAAAAAGTCGACTTATTTACAAGCGGAGTAACTCATCTAATAGTTCGTGCTTTGAGCCTTTCCTAGGACAGCAGTATTAGATTCCGATGCACCATTGCAGGTTTACTGTATCCCTTGGACCTTCACATCAACGATGAAACATAGAAATTGCATCGATATTGAATACAAAATGCAAAATGTCGACTTTTTTACAAGAGGAGTAATTCTTCTAATAGTTCGTGCTTTGAGCCTTTCCTGGGACAGCAGTATTAGATTCCGATGCACCATTGCAGGTTTACTGTATCCCTTGGACCATCAAATCAACGATGAAACACAGAAATTGCATCGATATTGATTACGTAAGGCAAAAAGTCGACTTATTTACAAGAGGAGTAACTCTTCTTATAGTTCGTGCTTTGAGCCTTTCCTGGGACAGCAGTATTAGATTCCGATGCACCATTGCAGGCTTACTGTATCCCTTGGACCTTCAAATCAACGATGAAACACAGAAATTGCATCGATATTGAACTAAAAAGGCAAAATGTTGGCTTATTTACAAGAGGAGTAACTCTTCTAATAGTTTGTGCTTTGAGCCTTTCCTGAGAAAGCAGTATTTAATTCCGCTGCACCATGCAGGTTTACTGTATCCCTTGGACCTTCAAATCAACGATGAAAGACATAAATTGCATCGATATTGAATACAAAAGGCAAAATGTCGACTTATTTACAAGAGGAGTAACTCTTCTAATAGTTCGTGCTTTGAGCCATTCTTGGCACAGCAGTATTAGATTCCGATGCACCATTGCAGGTTTACTGTATCCCTTGGACCTTCAAATCAACGATGAAACACAGAAATTGCATCGATATTGAATACAAAAGGCAAAATGTCGGCTTATTTACAAGAGGAGTAACTCTTCTAATAGTTCCTGCTTTGAGCCTTTCCTGGGGCTGCAGTATTAGATTCCGATGCACCATTGCAGGTTTACTGTATCCCTCGGACCTTCAAATCAACGATGAAACACAGAAATTGCGTCGATATTGATTACATAAGGCAAAAATTCGATTTATTTACAAGAGGAGTAACTGTTCTAATAGTTCGTGCTTTGAGCCATTCTTGGCACAGCAGTATTAGATTCCGATGCACCATTGCAGGTTTACTGTATCCCTTGGACCTTCAAATCAACGATGAAACACAGAAATTGCATCGATATTGTATCGAAAGGCAGAATGTCAACTTATTTACAAGAGGAGTAACACTTCTAATAGTTCGTGTTTGAGCCTTTCCTGGGACAGCAGTATTAGATTCCGATGCACCATTGCACGTTTACTGTATCCCTTGGACCTTCACATCAACGATGAAACATAGAAATTGCATCGATATTGAATACAAAAGGCAAAATGTCGACTTATTTACAAGAGGAGTAACTCTTCTAATAGTTCGTGCTTTGAGCCTTTTCTGGGACAGCAGTATTAGATTCCGATGCACCATTGCAGGTTTACTGTATCCCTTGGACCTTCGAATCAACGATGAAACACAGAAATTGCATCGATATTGAATACAAAACGCAAAATGTCGGCTTATTTACAAGAGGAGTAATTTATCTAATAGTCCGTGCTTTGAGCCTTTCCTGGGACAGCAGTATTAGATTCTGATGCACCATTGCAGGTTTACTGTATCCCTTGGACCTTCGAATCAACGATGAAACAATGAAATTGCATCGATATTGAATACAAAACGCAAAATGTCGGCTTATTTACAAGAGGAGTAATTTATCTAATAGTCCGTGCTTTGAGCCTTTCCTGGGACAGCAGTATTAGATTCTGATGCACCATTGCAGGTTTACTGTATCTCTAGGACCTTCAAATCAACGATGAAACACAGAAATTGCATCGATATTGAATACAAAAGGCAAAATGTTGACTTATTTATAAGGGGAGTAACTCTTCTAATGGTTCGTGTTTTAGCCTTTCCTGGGACAGCAGTATTAGATTCCAATGCACCATTTCAGGTTTACTGTATCCCTTGGACCTTCTAATCAACGATGAACACAGAAATTGCGTCGAAATTGAATACAAAAGCAAAATGTCGAATTATTTACAAGACAGGTAATTCTTCTAATAGTTCGTGCTTCAAGCCCTTCCTGGGACAGCAGTATTAGCTTCCGATGCACCATTGCAGGTTTACAGTAGCACATGGACCTTCAAATCAACGATGAAGCAAAGAAATTGGATCGATATTGAATACAAAAGGCAAAATGTCGAGTTATTTATAAGAGGAGTAACTCTTCTAACAGTTCGTGATTTAAGCCTTTCCTGGGACAGCAGTATTAGATTCCGATGCACCATTTCAGGTTTACTGTATTCCTTGGACCTTCAAATCAATGATGAAACACAGAAATTGCATCGATATTGAATACAAATGGCAAAATGTCGACTTATTTATAAGAGGAGTAACTCTTCTAATAGTTCGTGCTTTAGCCTTTCCTGGGACAGCAGTATTAGATACCGATGCACCACTTCAGGTTTACTGTATCCCTTGGACCTTCAAATCAACGATGAAACACAGAAATTACATCGATATTGAACACAAAATGCAAAACGTCGACTTATTTATAAGAGGAGTAACTCTTCTAATAGTTCGTGCTTTTAGCCTTTCCTTGGACAGCAGTATTAGATTCCGATGCACCATTGCAGGTTCACTGAATCCTTTGAACCTTAAAATCAACGATGAAACACAGAAATTACATCGATATTGAATACAAAAGGCAAAATGTCGACTTATTTATAAGAGGAGTAACTCTTCTAATAGTTCGTGCTTTTAGCCTTTCCTGGGACAGCAGTATTAAATTCCGATGCACAATTGCAGGTTTACTGTATCCCTTGGACCTTCAAATCAACGATGAAACACAGAAATTGCATCGATATTGAATACAAAACGCAAAATGTAGACTTATTTACAAGAGGAGTTTTTCTTCTAATAGTTCGTGCTTTTAGCCTTTCCTGGGACGGCAGTATTTGATTCCGATGGACCATTGCAGGTTTACTGTATCCCTTGCACCTTCAAATCAACGATGAAACACAGAAATTGCATCGATATTTAATACAAGAATCAAAATGTCGACTTATTTACAACAGGAGTAACTCTTCTAATAGTTCGTGCTTTTAGCCTTTCCTGGGACAGCAGTATTAGTTTCCGAGGCATTATTGCAGGTTTACTGTATCCCTTGGACCTTCAAATCAACGATGAAACACAGAAATTGCATCGATATTGAATGCAGAAGGCAAAATGTCGACTAATTTACAAGAGGAGTAACTCTTCTAATAGTTCGTGATTTTAGCATTTCCTGGGACAGCAGTATTGGATTTCGATGCACCATTGCAGGTTCACTGTATCCCTTGGACCTTCAAAACAACGATGACACACAGAAATTGCATCGATATTGAATACAAAACGCAAAATGTAGACTAATTTACAAGAGGAGTAACTCTTCTAATGGTTCGTGTTTTTAGCCTTTCCTGGGACAGCAGTATTAGATTCCGATGCACCATTGCAGGTTTACTGTATCCCTTGGGCCTTCAAATCAACGATGAAACACAGAAATTGCATCGATATTGAATATAAAAGGCAAAATGTCGACTTATTTACAAGAGGAGTAACTCTTTTAATAGTTCGTGCTTTGAGCCTTTCCTGGGACAGCAGTATTAGATTACATTGCACCATTGCAGGTTTACTGTATCTCTTGGACCTTCAAATCAACGATGAAGCACAGAATGTGCATCGATATTGAATACAAAAAACAAAATGTCGACTTATTTACAAGAGGAGTAACTCTTCTAATAGTTCTTGCTTTGAGCCTTTCCTCGGACAGCAGTATTAGATTCCGATGCACCATTGCAGGTTTACTGTATCCCTTGGACCTTCAAATCAGCGATGAAACACAGAAATTGCATCGATATTGAATGCAAAAGGCAAAATGTCGACTTATTTATAAGAGGAGTAACTCTTCTAATAGTTCGTGCTTTGAGACTTTCCTGGGACAGCAGTATTAGATTCCGATGCACCATTTCAGGTTTACTGTATCCCTTGGACCTTCAAATCAACGATGAAACGCAGAAATTGCATCGATATTGAATACAAAACGCAAAATGTCGACTTATTTACATAAGGAGTAACTCTTTTAATAGTTCGTGCTTTTAGCCTTTCCTGGGACAGCAGTATTTGATTCCGATGGACCATTGCAGGTTTATTGTATCCCTTGAACCTTCAAATCAACGATGAAACACAGAAATTCCATCGATATTGAATACAAAAGAAAATTGTCGACTTATTTACAAGAGGAGTAACTCTTCTAATAGTTCGTGCTTTGAGCCTTTCCTTGGACAGCAGTATTAGATTCCGATGCACCATTGCAGGTTTACAGTATCCCTTGGACCTTCAAATCAACGATGAAACAAACAAACCGCATCGAAATTGAATACAAATGGCAAAATGTCAACTTATTTATAAGAGGAGTAACTCTTCTAATAGTTCGTGCTTTAGCCTTTGCTGGGACAGCAGTATTAGATTCCGATGCACCATTTCAGGTTTACTGTATCCCTTGGACCTTCAAATCAACGATGAAACACAGAAATTGCATCGATATTGAACACAAAATGCAAAATGTCGACTTATTTATAAGAGGAGTAACTCTTCTAATAGTTCGTGCTTTTAGCCTTTCCTTGGACAGCAGTATTAAATTCCGATGCACCATTGCAGGTTTACTGTATCCCTTGGACCTTCAAATCAACGATGAAACACAGAAATTGCATCGATATTGAATACAAAAGGCAAAATGTCGACTTATTTATAAGAGGAGTAACTCTTTTAATAGTTCGTGCTTTTAGCCTTTCCTGGGACAGCAGTATTAGATTCCGATGCACCATTGCAGGTTTACTGTATCCCTTGGACCTTCAAATCAACGATGAAACACAGAAATTGCATCGATATTGAATACAAAACGCAAAATGTAGACTTATTTACAAGAGGAGTATTTCTTCTAATAGTTCGTGCTTTTAGCCTTTCCTGGGACAGCAGTATTGGATTTCGATGCACCATTGCAGGTTTACTGTATCCCTTGGACCTTCAAAAATAAAGATAACACACATAAATTGCATCGATATTGAATACAAAACGCAAAATGTAGACTAATCTACAAGAGGAGTAACTCTTCTAATAGTTCGTGCTTTTAGCATTTCCTGGGACAGCAGTATTAGATTTCGATGCACCATTGCAGGTTTACTGTATCCCTTGGACCTTCAAAACAACGATGACACACAGAAATCGCATCGATATTGAATACAAAAGGCAAAATGTAGACTTATTTATAAGAGGAGTAACTCTTCTCATAGTTCGTGCTTTGAGACGTTCCTGAGACAGCAGTATTAGATTCCGATGCACCATTGCAGGTTTACTGTATCCCTTGGACCTTCAAATCAACGATGAAACACAGAAATTGCATCGATATTGAATACAAAAGGGCAAATGTCGACTTATTTACAAGAGGAGTAACTCTTCTAATAGTTCGTGATTTTAGCCTTTCCTGGGACAGCAGTATTAGATTCCGATGCACCATTGCAGGTTTACTGTATCCCTTGGACCTTCAAATCAACGATGAAACACAGAAATTGCATCGATATTGAATACAAAACGCAAAATATCGACTTATTTACAAGAGGAGTAACTCTTCTAATAGTTTGTGATTTTAGCCTTTCCTGGGACGGCAGTATTTGATTCCGATGGACCATTTCAGGTTTACTGTATCCCTTGGACCTTCAAATCAACGATGAAACACAGAAATTGCATCGATATGGAATACAAAAGGCAAAATGTCGACTTATTTATAAGAGGAGTAACTCATCTAATACTTCATGCTTTGAGCCTTTCCTGGGATAGCAGTATTACATTCTGATGCACCATTGCAGGTATACTGTATCCCTTGGACCTTCAAATCAACGATGAAACACAGAAATTGCATCGATATTGAATACAAAACGCAAAATATCAACTTATTAACAAGAGGAGTAACTCTTCTAATAGTTTGTGCTTTTAGCCTTTCCTGGGACAGCAGTATTTGATTCCGATGGACCATTTCAGGTTTACTGTATCCCTTGGACCTTCAAATCAACGATGAAACACAGAAATTGCGTCGATATTGAATACAAAAGGCAAAACGTTGACTTATTTATAAGAGGAGTAACTCTTCTAATAGTTCGTGCTTTGAGCCTTTCCAGGGACAGCAGTATTAGATTCCGATGCACCAATGCACCAATGCATGTTTACTGTATCCCTTGGAGCTTCAAATCAACGATGAAACACAGAAATTGCATCGATATTGAATACAAAAAGCAAAATGTCGACTTATTTACAAGAGGAGAAACTCTTCTAATAGTTCGTGCTTTGGGCCTTTTCTGGGACAGCAGTATTAGGTCCGATGCACCATTGCAGGATTACTGTATCCCTTGGACCTTCAAATCAACGATGAAAGACATAAATTGCATCGATATTGAATACAAAAGGCAAAATGTCGACTTATTTACAAGAGGAGTAACTCTTCTAATAGTTCGTGCTTTGAGCCTTTCCTGGGACAGCAGTATTAGATTCCGATGCACCATTGCAGGTTTACTGTATCCCTTGGACATTCAAATCAACGATGAAACACAGAAATTGCCACGATATTGAATACAAAAGGCAAAATGTCGGCTTATTTACAAGAGGAGTAACTCTTCTAATAGTTCCTGCTTTGAGCCTTTCCTGGGGCTGCAGTATTAGATTCCGATGCACCATTGCAGGTTTACTGTATCCCTTGGACCTTCAAATCAACGATGAAACACAGAAATTGCGTCGATATTGATTACATAAGGCAAAAATTCGATTTATTTACAAGAGGAGTAACTGTTCTAATAGTTCGTGCTTTGAGCCATTCTTGGCACAGCAGTATTAGATTCCGATGCACCATTGCAGGTTTACTGTATCCCTTGGACCTTCAAATCAACGATGAAACACAGAAATTGCATCGATATTGTATACAAAAGGCAGAATGTCAACTTATTTACAAGAGGAGTAACACTTCTAATAGTTCGTGTTTGAGCCTTTCCTGGGACAGCAGTATTAGATTCCGATGCACCATTGCACGTTTACTGTATCCCTTGGACCTTCACATCAACGATGAAACATAGAAATTGCATCGATATTGAATACAAAAGGCAAAATGTCGACTTATTTACAAGAGGAGTAACTCTTCTAATAGTTCGTGCTTTGAGCCTTTTCTGGGACAGCAGTATTAGATTCCGATGCACCATTGCAGGTTTACTGTATCCCTTGGACCTTCGAATCAACGATGAAACACAGAAATTGCATCGATATTGAATACAAAACGCAAAATGTCGGCTTATTTACAAGAGGAGTAATTTATCTAATAGTCCGTGCTTTGAGCCTTTCCTGGGACAGCAGTATTAGATTCTGATGCACCATTGCAGGTTTACTGTATCTCTAGGACCTTCAAATCAACGATGAAACACAGAAATTGCATCGATATTGAATACAAAAGGCAAAATGTTGACTTATTTATAAGGGGAGTAACTCTTCTAATGGTTCGTGTTTTAGCCTTTCCTGGGACAGCAGTATTAGATTCCAATGCACCATTTCAGGTTTACTGTATCCCTTGGACCTTCTAATCAACGATGAACACAGAAATTGCGTCGAAATTGAATACAAAAGCAAAATGTCGAATTATTTACAAGACAGGTAATTCTTCTAATAGTTCGTGCTTCAAGCCCTTCCTGGGACAGCAGTATTAGCTTCCGATGCACCATTGCAGGTTTACTGTAGCACATGGACCTTCAAATCAACGATGAAGCAAAGAAATTGGATCGATATTGAATACAAAAGGCAAAATGTCGAGTTATTTATAAGAGGAGTAACTCTTCTAACAGTTCGTGATTTAAGCCTATCCTGGGACAGCAGTATTAGATTCCGATGCACCATTTCAGGTTTACTGTATTCCTTGGACCTTCAAATCAACGATGAAACACAGAAATTGCATCGATATTGAATACAAATGGCAAAATGTCGACTTATTTATAAGAGGAGTAACTCTTCTAATAGTTCGTGCTTTAGCCTTTCCTGGGACAGCAGTATTAGATTCCGATGCACCACTTCAGGTTTACTGTATCCCTTGGACCTTCAAATCAACGATGAAACACAGAAATTACATCGATATTGAACACAAAATGCAAAACGTCGACTTATTTATAAGAGGAGTAACTCTTCTAATAGTTCGTGCTTTTAGCCTTTCCTTGGACAGCAGTATTAGATTCCGATGCACCATTGCAGGTTCACTGAATCCTTTGAACCTTAAAATCAACGATGAAACACAGAAATTACATCGATATTGAATACAAAAGGCAAAATGTCGACTTATTTATAAGAGGAGTAACTCTTCTAATAGTTCGTGCTTTTAGCCTTTCCTGGGACAGCAGTATTAAGTTCCGATGCACAATTGCAGGTTTACTGTATCCCTTGGACCTTCAAATCAACGATGAAACACAGAAATTGCATCGATATTGAATACAAAACGCAAAATGGAGACTTATTTACAAGAGGAGTTTTTCTTCTAATAGTTCGTGCTTTTAGCCTTTCCTGGGACGGCAGTATTTGATTCCGATGGACCATTGCAGGTTTACTGTATCCCTTGCACCTTCAAATCAACGATGAAACACAGAAATTGCATCGATATTGAATACAAGAATCAAAATGTCGACTTATTTACAACAGGAGTAACTCTTCTAATAGTTCGTGCTTTTAGCCTTTCCTGGGACAGCAGTATTAGTTTCCGAGGCATTATTGCAGGTTTACTGTATCCCTTGGACCTTCAAATCAACGATGAAACACAGAAATTGCATCGATATTGAATGCAGAAGGCAAAATGTCGACTAATTTACAAGAGGAGTAACTCTTCTAATAGTTCGTGATTTTAGCATTTCCTGGGACAGCAGTATTGGATTTCGATGCACCATTGCAGGTTCACTGTATCCCTTGGACCTTCAAAACAACGATGACACACAGAAATTGCATCGATATTGAATACAAAACGCAAAATGTAGACTAATTTACAAGAGGAGTAACTCTTCTAATGGTTCGTGTTTTTAGCCTTTCCTGGGACAGCAGTATTAGATTCCGATGCACCATTGCAGGTTTACTGTATCCCTTGGGCCTTCAAATCAACGATGAAACACAGAAATTGCATCGATATTGAATATAAAAGGCAAAATGTCGACTTATTTACAAGAGGAGTAACTCTTTTAATAGTTCGTGCTTTGAGCCTTTCCTGGGACAGCAGTATTAGATTACATTGCACCATTGCAGGTTTACTGTATCCCTTGGACCTTCAAATCAACGATGAAACACAGAAATTGCATCGATATTGAATGCAAAAGGCAAAATGTCGACTTATTTATAAGAGGAGTAACTCTTCTAATAGTTCGTGCTTTGAGACTTTCCTGGGACAGCAGTATTAGATTCCGATGCACCATTTCAGGTTTACTGTATCCCTTGGACCTTCAAATCAACGATGAAACGCAGAAATTGCATCGATATTGAATACAAAACGCAAAATGTCGACTTATTTACATAAGGAGTAACTCTTTTAATAGTTCGTGCTTTTAGCCTTTCCTGGGACAGCAGTATTTGATTCCGATGGACCATTGCAGGTTTATTGTATCCCTTGAACCTTCAAATCAACGATGAAACACAGAAATTCCATCGATATTGAATACAAAAGAAAATTGTCGACTTATTTACAAGAGGAGTAACTCTTCTAATAGTTCGTGCTTTGAGCCTTTCCTTGGACAGCAGTATTAGATTCCGATGCACCATTGCAGGTTTACAGTATCCCTTGGACCTTCAAATCAACGATGAAACAAACAAATCGCATCGAAATTGAATACAAATGGCAAAATGTCAACTTATTTATGAGAGGAGTAACTCTTCTAATAGTTCGTGCTTTTAGCCTTTCCTTGGACAGCAGTATTAAATTCCGATGCACCATTGCAGGTTTACTGTATCCCTTGGACCTTCAAATCAACGATGAAACACAGAAATTGCATCGATATTGAATACAAAAGGTAAAATGTCGACTTATTTATAAGAGGAGTAACTCTTTTAATAGTTCGTGCTTTTAGCCTTTCCTGGGACAGCAGTATTAGATTCCGATGCACCATTGCAGGTTTACTGTATCCCTTGGACCTTCAAATCAACGATGAAACACAGAAATTGCATCGATATTGAATACAAAACGCAAAATGTAGACTTATTTACAAGAGGAGTATTTCTTCTAATAGTTCGTGCTTTTAGCCTTTCCTGGGACAGCAGTATTGGATTTCGATGCACCATTGCAGGTTTACTGTATCCCTTGGACCTTCAAAAATAAAGATAACACACATAAATTGCATCGATATTGAATACAAAACGCAAAATGTAGACTAATCTACAAGAGGAGTAACTCTTCTAATAGTTCGTGCTTTTAGCATTTCCTGGGACAGCAGTATTAGATTTCGATGCACCATTGCAGGTTTACTGTATCCCTTGGACCTTCAAAACAACGATGACACACAGAAATCGCATCGATATTGAATACAAAAGGCAAAATGTAGACTTATTTATAAGAGGAGTAACTCTTCTAATAGTTCGTGCTTTGAGACGTTCCTGAGACAGCAGTATTAGATTCCGATGCACCATTGCAGGTTTACTGTATCCCTTGGACCTTCAAATCAACGATGAAACACAGAAATTGCATCGATATTGAATACAAAAGGGCAAATGTCGACTTATTTACAAGAGGAGTAACTCTTCTAATAGTTCGTGATTTTAGCCTTTCCTGGGACAGCAGTATTAGATTCCGATGCACCATTGCAGGTTTACTGTATCCCTTGGACCTTCAAATCAACGATGAAACACAGAAATTGCATCGATATTGAATACAAAACGCAAAATATCGACTTATTTACAAGAGGAATAACTCTTCTAATAGTTTGTGCTTTAGCCTTTCCTGGGACGGCAGTATTTGATTCCGATGGACCATTTCAGGTTTACTGTATCCCTTGGACCTTCAAATCAACGATGAAACACAGAAATTGCATCGATATGGAATACAAAAGGCAAAATGTCGACTTATTTATAAGAGGAGTAACTCATCTAATACTTCATGCTTTGAGCCTTTCCTGGGATAGCAGTATTACATTCTGATGCACCATTGCAGGTATACTGTATCCCTTGGACCTTCAAATCAACGATGAAACACAGAAATTGCATCGATATTGAATACAAAACGCAAAATATCAACTTATTAACAAGAGGAGTAACTCTTCTAATAGTTTGTGCTTTTAGCCTTTCCTGGGACAGCAGTATTTGATTCCGATGGACCATTTCAGGTTTACTGTATCCCTTGGACCTTCAAATCAACGATGAAACACAGAAATTGCGTCGATATTGAATACAAAAGGCAAAACGTTGACTTATTTATAAGAGGAGTAACTCTTCTAATAGTTCGTGCTTTGAGCCTTTCCAGGGACAGCAGTATTAGATTCCGATGCACCAATGCACCAATGCATGTTTACTGTATCCCTTGGAGCTTCAAATCAACGATGGAACACAGAAATTGCATCGATATTGAATACAAAAAGCAAAATGTCGACTTATTTACAAGAGGAGAAACTCTTCTAATAGTTCGTGCTTTGAGCCTTTTCTGGGACAGCAGTATTAGGTCCGATGCACCATTGCAGGATTACTGTATCCCTTGGACCTTCAAATCAACGATGAAACACAGAATTTGCATCGATATTGAATACAAAAGGCAAAATATCGACTTATTTACAAGAGGAGTATTTCTTCCAATAGTTCGTGCTTTGAGCCTTTCCTGGGACAGCAGATTCGATTTCAATGCACCATTGCAGGTTTACTATACCCCTTGGACCATCAAATCAACGATGAAACACAGAAATTGCATCGATATTGAATACAAAAGGCAAAATATCGACTTATTTACAAGAGGAGTAACTCTTCTAATAGTTCGTGCTTTGAGCCTTTCCTGGGACAGCAGTATTACATTCCGATGCACCATTGCAGGTTTACTGTATCCCTTGGATCTTCAAATCAACGATGAAACACAGATATTGCATCGATATTGAATACAAAAAGCAAAATGTCGACTTATTTATAAGAGGAGTAACTCTTCTAATACTTCGTGCTATGAGCCTTTCCTGGGATAGCAGTATTAGATTCTGATGGACCATTGCAGGTATACTGTATCCCTTTGACCTTCAAAACAACGATGACACACACAATTTGCATCGATATTGAATACAAAAGGCAAAATGTCGACTTATTTATAAGAGGAGTAACTCTTGTAATAGTTCGTGCTTTGAGACTTTCCTGTGACAGCAGTATTAGATTCCGATGCACCATTGCAGGTTTACCGTATCCCTTGGACCTTCAAATCAACGATGAAACACAGAAATTGCATCGATATTGAATACAAAAGGCAAAATTGTCGACTTAATTATAAGAGGAGAACATCTTCTAATAGTTCGTGCTTTGAGCGTTTCCTGGGACAGCAGTATTAGATTCCGATGCACCATTTCAGGTTTACTGTATCCCTTGGACCTTCAAATCAACGATGAAACGCAGAAATTGCATCGATATTGAATACAAAACGCAAAATGTCGACTTATTTACATAAGGAGTAACTCTTTTAATAGTTCGTACATTTAGCCTTTCCTGGGACAGCAGTATTTGATTCCGATGGACCATTGCAGGTTTATTGTATCCCTTGAACTTTCAAATCAACGATGAAACACAGAAATTCCATCGATATTGAATACAAAAGAAAATTGTCGACTTATTTACAAGAGGAGTAACTCTTCTAATAGTTCGTGCTTTGAGCCTTTCCTTGGACAGCAGTATTAGATTCCGATGCACCATTGCAGGTTTACAGTATCCCTTGGACCTTCAAATCAACGATGAAACAAGCAAATCGCATCGAAATTGAATACAAATGGCAAAATGTCAACTTATTTATAAGAGGAGTAACTCTTCTAATAGTTCGTGCTTTAGCCTTTGCTGGGACAGCAGTATTAGATTCCGATGCACCATTTCAGGTTTACTGTATCCCTTGGACCTTCAAATCAACGATGAAACACAGAAATTGCATCGATATTGAACACAAAATGCAAAATGTCGACTTATTTATAAGGGGAGTAACTCTTCTAACAGTTCGTGCTTTTAGCCTTTCCTTGGACAGCAGTATTAAATTCCGATGCACCATTGCAGGTTTACTGTATCCCTTGGACCTTCAAATCAACGATGAAACACAGAAATTGCATCGATATTGAATACAAAAGGCAAAATGTCGACTTATTTATAAGAGGAGTAACCCTTTTAATAGTTCGGGCTTTTAGCCTTTCCTGGGACAGCAGTATTAGATTCCGGTGCACCATTGCAGGTTTACTGTATCCCTTGGACCTTCAAAAATAAAGATAACACACAGAAATTGCATCGATATTGAATACAAAACGCAAAATGTAGACTAATCTACAAGAGGAGTAACTCTTCTAATAGTTCGTGCTTTTAGCATTTCCTGGGACAGCAGTATTAGATTTCGATGCACCATTGCAGGTTTACTGTATCCCTTGGACCTTCAAAACAACGATGACACACAGAAATCGCATCGATATTGAATACAAAAGGCAAAATGTAGACTTATTTATAAGAGGAGTAACTCTTCTAATAGTTCGTGCTTTGAGACGTTCCTGAGACAGCAGTATTAGATTCCGATGCACCATTGCAGGTTTACTGTATCCCTTGGACCTTCAAATCAACGATGAAACACAGAAATTGCATCGATATTGAATACAAAAGGGCAAATGTCGACTTATTTACAAGAGGAGTAACTCTTCTAATAGTTCGTGATTTTAGCCTTTCCTGGGACAGCAGTATTAGATTCCGATGCACCATTGCAGGTTTACTGTATCCCTTGGACCTTCAAATCAACGATGAAACACAGAAATTGCATCGATATTGAATACAAAACGCAAAATATCGACTTATTTACAAGAGGAGTAACTCTTCTAATAGTTTGTGCTTATAGCCTTTCCTGGGACGGCAGTATTTGATTCCGATGGACCATTTCAGGTTTACTGTATCCCTTGGACCTTCAAATCAACGATGAAACACAGAAATTGCATCGATATGGAATACAAAAGGCAAAATGTCGACTTATTTATAAGAGGAGTAACTCATCTAATACTTCATGCTTTGAGCCTTTCCTGGGATAGCAGTATTACATTCTGATGCACCATTGCAGGTATACTGTATCCCTTGGACCTTCAAATCAACGATGAAACACAGAAATTGCATCGATATTGAATACAAAACGCAAAATATCGACTTATTAACAAGAGGAGTAACTCTTCTAATAGTTTGTGCTTTTAGCCTTTCCTGGGACAGCAGTATTTGATTCCGATGGACCATTTCAGGTTTACTGTATCCCTTGGACCTTCAAATCAACGATGAAACACAGAAATTGCATCGATATTGAATACAAAAGGCAAAATGTCGACTTAATTATAAGAGGAGAACATCTTCTAATAGTTCGTGCTTTGAGCGTTTCCTGGGACAGCAGTATTAGATTCCGATGCACCATTTCAGGTTTACTGTATCCCTTGGACCTTCAAATCAACAATGAAACACAGAAACTGCATCGATTTGAATACAAAATGCCAAATGTCAATTATTTATTTATGAGAGGAATAACTCTACTAATAGTTCGTGCTTTTAGCCTTTCCTGGGACAGCAGTATTAGATTCCGATGCACCATTGCACGTTTACTGTATCCCTTGGACCTTCAAATCAACGATGAAACATAGAAATTGCATCGATATTGAATACAAAACGCAAAATGCCGACTTATTTAAAAGAGGAATAACTCTTCTAATAGTTCGTGCTTTTAGCCATTCCTGGGACAGCAGTATTTCATTCCGATGGACCATTGCAGGTTACTGTATCCCTTGGACCTTCAAATCAACGATGAAACACAAAAATTGCATCGACATTGAATACAAAAGAAAAATTGTCAACTTATTTACAAGAGGAGTAACTATTCTAATAGTTCGTGTTTTAGCCTTTACTGGGATAGCAGTATTAGATTCCGATGCACCATTGCAGGTTTACTGTATCCCTTGGACATTCAAATCAACGATGAAACACAGAAATTGCATCGATATTGAATAAAAGAATCAAAATGTCGACTTATTTATAAGAGGAGTAACTGTTCTAATAGTTCGTGCTTTTAGCATATCCTGGGACAGCAGTATTAGATTCCGATGCACCATTGCAGGTTTACTGTATCCCTTCGACCTTCAAATCAACGATGAAACACAGAATTTGTATCGATATTGAATACAAAAGGCTAAAAGTCGACTAATTTACAAGAGGGGTAACTGTTCTAATAGTTCGTGCTTTTAGCATATCCTGGGACAGCAGAATTATATTCCGATGCACCATTGCAGGTGTACTGTATCCCTTGGACCTTCAAATAAACGATGAAACACAGAAATTGCATTGATATTGAATACAAAAGGCAAAATGTCGACTTATTTACAAGAGGAATAACTCTTCTAATAGTTCGTGCTTTGAGCCTTTCCTGGGACAGCAGTAATAGATTACGATGCACCATTGCAGGTTTACTGTATCCCTTGGACCTTCAAATCAAGGATGAAGCACAGAATGTGCATCGATATTGAATACAAAAGGCAAAATCTCGACTTATTTACAATAGGAGTAACTCTTCTAATAGTTCGTGTTTTGAGACTTTCCTGGGACAGCAGTATTAGTTTCCGATGCACCATTTCAGGTTAACTGTATCCCTTGTACCTTCAAATCAACGATGAAACACAGAAATTGCATCGATATTGAATTCAAAAGGCAAAATGTCGACTTATTTACAAGAGGAGTAACTCTTCTAATAGTTCATGCTTTGAGCCTTTCCTGGGACAGCAGTATTAGATTCCGATGCACCATTGCAGGTGTACTGTATCCCTTGGACCTTCAAATAAACAATAAAACACAGAAATTGCATTGATATTGAATACAAAAAGCAAAATGTCGACTTATTTACAAGAGGCGTAACTCTTCTAATAGTTCGTGTTTTGAGCCTTTCCTGGGACAGCAGTATTAGATTCCGATGCACCATTGCAGGTTTACTGTATCCCTTGGACCTTAAAATCAACGATGGAACACAGAAATTGCATCGATATTGAATACAAAAGGCAAAATGTCGACTTATTTGCAAGAGGAGTAACTCCTCTAATAGTTCGTGCTTTGAGCCTTTCCTGGGACAGCAGTATTAAATTCCGATGCACCATTGCAGGTATACTGTATCCCTTGGACCTTCAAAACAACGATGACACACAGAAAATGCATCGATATGGATACAAAAGGCAATATGTCCACTTATTTATAAGAGGAGTAACTCTTCTAATAGTTCGTGTTTTGAGACTTTCCTGGGACAGCAGTATTACATTCCGATGCACCATTGCAGGTTTACTGTATCCCTTGGATCTTCAAATCAACGATGAAACACAGATATTGCATCGATATTGAATACAAAATGCAAAATGTCGACATGTTTATAAGAGGAGAAACTCTTCTAATAGTTCGTGCTTTGAGCCTTTCCTTGGACAGCAGTATTCGATTCCGTTGCACCATTGGAGGTTTACTGTATCCCTTGGACCTTCAAATCAACGATGAAACACAGAAATTGCATCGATATTGAATACAAGAATCAAAATGTCGACTTATTTATAAGAGGAGTAACTCTTCTAATAGTTCGTGTTTTAGCCATTCCTGGGACAGCAGTATTAGATTCCGATGCATTATTGCAGGTTTACTGTATCCCTTCGATCTTCAAATCAACGATGAAACACAGAAATTGCATCGATATTGAATACAAAAGGCAAAATGTCGACTAATTTACAAGAGGAGTAACTCTTCTAATAGTTCGTGCATTTAGCCTTTCCTGGGACAGCGGTATTAGATTCCGATGCACCATTGCGGATATACTGTATCCCTTCTACCTTCAAATCAACGATGAAACAATGAAATTGCATCGATATTTAATACAAAAGGCAAAATGTCGACTTATTTATAAAAGGATTAACTATTCTAATAGTTCGTGCTTTTAGCCTTTCCTGGGACAGCAGTATTAGATTCCGATGCACCATTGGAGGTTTACTGTATCCCTTGGACATTCATATCAACGATGAAACACAGAAATTGCATCGATATTAAATACAATAATCAAAATGTCGACTTATTTATAAGAGGAGTAACTCTTCTAACAGTTCGTGCTTTTAGTCTTTCCTGGGACAGCAGTATTGGATTCCGATGCACCATTGCAGGATTACTGTATCCCTTGGACCTTCAAATCAACGATGAAACACAGAAATTGCATCGATATTGAATACAAAAGGCAAAATGTCGACATATTTATAAGAGGAGAAACTCTTCTAATAGTTCGTGATTTGAGACTTTCCTGGGACAGCAGTATTAGATACCGATGCACCATTGTAGGTTTACTGTATCCCTTGTACCTTCAAATCAACGATGAAACACAGAAATTGCATCGATATTTATGCAAAAGGCAAAATGTCGACTTATTTACATGAGGAGTAACTCTTCTAATAGTTCGTGCTTTGAGCCTTTCCTGGGACAGCAGTATTAGATTCCGATGCACCATTGCAGGTATACTGTATCCCTTGGACCTTCAAAACAACGATGACACACAGAAATTGCATCGATATTGAATACAAAAGGCAAAATGTCGACTTATTTATAAGAGGAGTAACTCTTCTAATAGATCGTGTTTTGAGACTTTCCTGGGACAGCAGTATTAGATTCCGATGCACCATTGCAGGTTTACTGTATCCCTTGTACCTTCAAATTAACGATGAAACACAGAAATTGCATCGATATTGAATACAAAAGGCAAAATGTCGACATATTTATAAGAGGAGCAGCTCTTCTAATAGTTCGTGTTTTGAGCCTTTCCTATGACAGCAGTATTAGATTCCGATGCACCATTGCAGGTTTACTGTATCCCTTGGACCTTCAAATCAACGATGAAACACAGAAATTGCATCGATAATGAATACAAAAGGCAAAATGTCGACTTCTTTACAAGAGGAGTATCTCTTCTAATAGTTCGTGTGTTAGCCTTTCCTGGGACAGCAGTATTAGATGCCGATGCACCATTGCAGGTTTACTGTATCCCTTGGACCTTCAAATCAACGATGAAACACAGAAATTGCATCAATATTGAATGCAAAAGCCAAAATGTCGACTTATTTATAAGAGGAGTACCTCTTCTAATAATTCGTGTTTTGAGCCTTTCCTGGGACGGCAGTATTAGATTCCGATGCACCATTGCAGGTTTACTGTATCCCTTGGACCTTCAAATCAACGATGAAACACAGAAATTGCATCGATATTGAATACAATAGGCAAAATGTAGACTTATTTATAAGAGGAGTAACTCTTCTAATAGTTCGTTCTTTGAGAAATTCCTGGGACAGCAGTATTAGATTCCGATGCACCATTGCAGGTTTACTGTATCCCTTGTACCTTCAAAACAACTGTGAAACAAAGAAATTGCATCGATATTGAATACAAAAGGCAAAATGTCGACATATTTATAAGAGGAGAAACTCTTCTAATAGTTCATGCTTTGATCCTTTCCTGGGACAGCAGTATTAGATTCCGATGCACCATTTCATGTTTACTGTATCCCTTGGACCTTCAAATCAACGATGAAACACAGAAATTGCATCGATATTTAATACAAAAGGCAAAATGTCGACTAATATACAAGAGGAGTAACTCTTCTAATAGTTTTGCTTTTAGCATTTCCTGGGACAGCAGTATTAGATTCCGATGCACCATTGCAGGTTTACTGTATCCCTTGGATCTTCCAATCAACGATGAAACACGTAAATTAGTCAACATTTTGACTTTTGTATTCAATATCGATGCAATTTCTAAGAGGAGTAACTCTTCTAATAGTTCGTGATTTGACCCTTTCCTGGGACAGCAGTATTAGATTCCGATGCACCATTGCAGGTTTACTGTATCCCTTGGACCTTCAAATCAACGATGAAACACAGAAATTGCATCGATATTGAATACAAAATGCAAAATGACTACATATTTATAAGAGGAGTAACTCTTCTAATACTTCGTGCTTTTAGCCTTTCCTGGGACAGCATTATAGGATTCCGATGCACCATTGAAGGTTTACTGTATCCCTTGGACCTTCAAATCAACGATGAAACACAGAAATTACATCGATATTGAAAACAAAAGGCAAAATGTCAACTTATTTACAAGAGGAGTAACTCTTCTAATAGTTCGTGCTTTGAGCCATTCCTGGGACAGCAGTATTAGATTCCGATGCACCATTGCAGGTTTACTGTATCCCTTGGACCTTCAAATCAACGATGAAACACAGAAATTGCATCGATATTGAATACAAAAGGCAAAATGTCGACTTATTTATAAGAAGAATAACTCTTCTAATAGTTCGTGCTTGAGCCTTTCCTGGGACCTCAGTATTAGATTTCGATGCACCATTGCAGGTTTACTGTTTCCCTTGGACCTTCAAATCAACGATGAAACACAGAAATTGCATCGATATTGAATACAAAAGGCAAAACGTTGACTTATTTATAAGAGGAGTAACTCTTCTAATAGTTTGTGCTTTGAGCCTTTCCTGGGACAGCAGTATTAAATTCCGATGCACCAATGCAGGTTTACTGTATCCCTTGGACCTTCAAATCAACGATGAAACTCAGAATTTGCATCGATATTGAATACAAAAGGCAAAATGTCGACTTAATTACAAGAGGAGTAACTCTTCTAGTAGTTCGTGCTTTTAGCATTTCCTGGGATAGCAGTATTAGATTCCGATGCACCATTGCAGGTTTACTGTATCCCTTGGACCTTCAAATCAACGATGAAACACAGAAATTGCATCGATATTGAATACAAGAATCAAAATGTCAACTTACTTATAAGAGGGGTATCTCTTCTAATAGTTCATGCTTTTAGCCTTTCCTGGGACAGCAGTATTAGATTCCGATGCATTATTGCAGGTTTACTGTATCCCTTGGACCTTCAAATCAACGATAAAACACAGAAATTGCTTCGATATTGAATACAAAAGGCAAAATGTCGACTAATTTACAAGAGGACTAACTCTTCTAATAGTTCGTGCTTTTAGCATTTCCTGGGACAGCAGTATTAGATTCCGATGCACCATTGCAGGTTTACTGTATCCCTTGGATCTTCCAATCAACGATGAAACACAGAAATTGCATCGATATTGAATACAAAAGTCAAAATGTTGACTAATTTACAAGAGAGGTAACTCTTCTAATAGTAAGTGTTTTTAGCCTTTCCTGGGACAGCAGTATTAGATTCCGATGCCCCATTCCAGGTTTACTGTATAACTTGGTCCTTCAAATCAACGATGTAACACAGAAATTGCATCGATATTGAATACAAAAGGCAAAATGTCGACTTCTTTACAAGACAAGTAACTCTTCTAATAGTTCGTGCTTTGAGCCTTTCCTGGGACAGCAGTATTAGATGCCGATGCAGCATTGCAGGTTTACTGTATCCCTTGGACCTTCAAATCAACGATGTAACACAGAAATTGCATCGATATTGAATACAAAATGCAAAATGTCGACTTATTTATAAGAGGAGTAACCCTTCTAATAGTTCGTAATTTTAGCCATTCCTGGGACAGCAGTATTAGATTCCGATGCCCCATTGCAGGCTTACTGTATCCCTTGGACCTTCAAATCAAAGATGAAACCCAGAAATTGCATCGATATTGAATACAAGAATCAAAATGTCTACTTATTTTTAAGAGGAGTAACTCTTCTTATAGTTCGTGCTTTTAGCCTTTCCTGGGACAGCAGTATTAGATTCCGATGCACTATTGCAGGTTTACTGTATCCCTTGGACCTTCAAATCAACGATGAAACACAGAAATTGCATCGATATTTATGCAAAAGGCAAAATGTCGACTTATTTACAAGAGGAGTAACTCTTCTAATAGTTCGTGCTTTGAGCCATTCCTGGAACAGCAGTATTAGATTCCGATGCACCATTGCAGGTTTACTGTACCCCTTGGACCTTCAAAACAACGCTGACACACAGAAATTTCATCGATATTGAATACAAAAGGCAAAATGACGACTTATTTATAAGAGGAGTAACTCTTCTAATAGATCGTGTTTTGAGACTTTCCTGGGACAGCAGTATTAAATTCCGATGCACCATTGCAGGTTTACTGTATCCCTTGTACCTTCAAATCAACGATGAAACACAGAAATTGCATCGATATTGAATACAAAAGGCAAAATGTCGACATATTTATAAGAGGAGAAGCTCTTCTAATAGTTCGTGTTTTGAGCCTTTCCTATGACAGCAGTATTAGATTCCGATGCACCATTGCAGGTTTACTGTATCCCTTGGACCTTCAAATCAACGATGAAACACAGAAATTGCATCGATAATGAATACAAAAGGCAAAATGTCGACTTCTTTGCAAGAGGAGTAACTCTTCTAATAGTTCGTGTGTTAGCCTTTCCTGGGACAGCAGTATTAGATGCCGATGCACCATTGCAGGTTTACTGTATCCCTTGGACCTTCAAATCAACGATGAAACACAGAAATTGCATCAATATTGAATGCAAAAGCCAAAATGTCGACTTATTTATAAGAGGAGCACCTCTTCTAATAATTCGTGATTTGAGCCTTTCCTGGGACGGCAGTATTAGATTCCGATGCACCATTGCAGGTTTACTGTATCCCTTGGATCTTCCAATCAACGATGAAACACGTAAATTAGTCAACATTTTGACTTTTGTATTCAATATCGATGCAATTTCTAAGAGGAGTAACTCTTCTAATAGTTCGTGATTTGACCCTTTCCTGGGACAGCAGTATTAGATTCCGATGCACCATTGCAGGTTTACTGTATCCCTTGGACCTTCAAATCAACGATGAAACACAGAAATTGCATCGATATTGAATACAAAATGCAAAATGACTACATATTTATAAGAGGAGTAACTCTTCTAATACTTCGTGCTTTTAGCCTTTCCTGGGACAGCATTATAGGATTCCGATGCACCATTGAAGGTTTACTGTATCCCTTGGACCTTCAAATCAACGATGAAACACAGAAATTACATCGATATTGAAAACAAAAGGCAAAATGTCAACTTATTTACAAGAGGAGTAACTCTTCTAATAGTTCGTGCTTTGAGCCATTCCTGGGACAGCAGTATTAGATTCCGATGCACCATTGCAGGTTTACTGTATCCCTTGGACCTTCAAATCAACGATGAAACACAGAAATTGCATCGATATTGAATACAAAAGGCAAAATGTCGACTTATTTATAAGAAGAATAACTCTTCTAATAGTTCGTGTTTGAGCCTTTCCTGGGACAGCAGTATTAGATTTCGATGCACCATTGCAGGTTTACTGTTTCCCTTGGACCTTCAAATCAACGATGAAACACAGAAATTGCATCGATATTGAATACAAAAGGCAAAACGTTGACTTATTTATAAGAGGAGTAACTCTTCTAATAGTTTGTGCTTTGAGCCTTTCCTGGGACAGCAGTATTAAATTCCGATGCACCAATGCAGGTTTACTGTATCCCTTGGACCTTCAAATCAACGATGAAACTCAGAATTTGCATCGATATTGAATACAAAAGGCAAAATGTCGACTTAATTACAAGAGGAGTAACTCTTCTAGTAGTTCGTGCTTTTAGCATTTCCTGGGATAGCAGTATTAGATTCCGATGCACCATTGCAGGTTTACTGTATCCCTTGGACCTTCAAATCAACGATGAAACACAGAAATTGCATCGATATTGAATACAAGAATCAAAATGTCAACTTACTTATAAGAGGAGTATCTCTTCTAATAGTTCGTGCTTTTAGCCTTTCCTGGGACAGCAGTATTAGATTCCGATGCATTATTGCAGGTTTACTGTATCCCTTGGATCTTCCAATCAACGATGAAACACAGAAATTGCATCGATATTGAATACAAAAGTCAAAATGTTGACTAATTTACAAGAGAGGTAACTCTTCTAATAGTAAGTGTTTTTAGCCTTTCCTGGGACAGCAGTATTAGATTCCGATGCCCCATTCCAGGTTTACTGTATAACTTGGTCCTTCAAATCAACGATGTAACACAGAAATTGCATCGATATTGAATACAAAAGGCAAAATGTCGACTTCTTTGCAAGACAAGTAACTCTTCTAATAGTTCGTGCTTTGAGCCTTTCCTGGGACAGCAGTATTAGATGCCGATGCAGCATTGCAGGTTTACTGTATCCCTTGGACCTTCAAATCAACGATGTAACACAGAAATTGCATCGATATTGAATACAAAATGCAAAATGTCGACTTATTTATAAGAGGAGTAACCCTTCTAATAGTACGTAATTTTAGCCATTCCTGGGACAGCAGTATTAGATTCCGATGCACCATTGCAGGCTTACTGTATCCCTTGGACCTTCAAATCAAACATGAAACCCAGAAATTGCATCGATATTGAACACAAGAGGCAAAATGTCTACTTATTTTTAAGAGGAGTAACTCTTCTAATAGTTCGTGCTTTTAGCCTTTCCTGGGACAGCAGTATTAGATTCCGATGCACCATTGCAGGTTTACTGTACCCCTTGGACCTTCAAAACAACGATGACACACAGAAATTGCATCGATATTGAATACAAAAGGCAAAATGTCGACTTATTTATAAGAAGAGTAACTCTTCTAATAGATCGTGTTTTGAGACTTTCCTGGGACAGCAGTATTAAATTCCGATGCACCATTGCAGGTTTACTGTATCCCTTGTACCTTCAAATCAACGATGAAACACAGAAATTGCATCGATATTGAATACAAAAGGCAAAATGTCGACATATTTATAAGAGGAGAAGCTCTTCTAATAGTTCGTGTTTTGAGCCCTTCCTATGACAGCAGTATTAGATTCCGATGCACCATTGCAGGTTTACTGTATCCCTTGGACCTTCAAATCAACGATGAAACACAGAAATTGCATCGATAATGAATACAAAAGGCAAAATGTCGACTTCTTTGCAAGAGGAGTAACTCTTCTAATAGTTCGTGTGTTAGCCTTTCCTGGGACAGCAGTATTAGATGCCGATGCACCATTGCAGGTTTACTGTATCCCTTGGACCTTCAAATCAACGATGAAACACAGAAATTGCATCAATATTGAATGCAAAAGCCAAAATGTCGACTTATTTATAAGAGGAGTACCTCTTCTAATAATTCGTGATTTGAGCCTTTCCTGGGACGGCAGTATTAGATTCCGATGCACCATTGCAGGTTTACTGTATCCCTTGGATCTTCCAATCAACGATGAAACACAGAAATTGCATCGATATTGAATACAAAAGTCAAAATGTTGACTAATTTACAAGAGAGGTAACTCTTCTAATAGTAAGTGCTTTTAGCCTTTCCTGGGACAGCAGTATTAGATTCCGATGCCCCATTCCAGGTTTACTGTATAACTTGGTCCTTCAAATCAACGATGTAACACAGAAATTGCATCGATATTGAATACAAAAGGCAAAATGTCGACTTCTTTACAAGACAAGTAACTCTTCTAATAGTTCGTGCTTTGAGCCTTTCCTGGGACAGCAGTATTAGATGCCGATGCAGCATTGCAGGTTTACTGTATCCCTTGGACCTTCAAATCAACGATGTAACACAGAAATTGCATCGATATTGAATACAAAATGCAAAATGTCGACTTATTTATAAGAGGAGTAACCCTTCTAATAGTTCGTAATTTTAGCCATTCCTGGGACAGCAGTATTAGATTCCGATGCCCCATTGCAGGCTTACTGTATCCCTTGGACCTTCAAATCAAAGATGAAACCCAGAAATTGCATCGATATTGAATACAAGAATCAAAATGTCTACTTATTTTTAAGAGGAGTAACTCTTCTTATAGTTCGTGCTTTTAGCCTTTCCTGGGACAGCAGTATTAGATTCCGATGCACCATTGCAGGTTTACTGTATCCCTTGGACCTTCAAATCAACGATGAAACACAGAAATTGCATCGATATTTATGCAAAAGGCAAAATGTCGACTTATTTACAAGAGGAGTAACTCTTCTAATAGTTCGTGCTTTGAGCCATTCCTGGAACAGCAGTATTAGATTCCGATGCACCATTGCAGGTTTACTGTACCCCTTGGACCTTCAAAACAACGCTGACACACAGAAATTTCATCGATATTGAATACAAAAGGCAAAATGACGACTTATTTATAAGAGGAGTAACTCTTCTAATAGATCGTGTTTTGAGACTTTCCTGGGACAGCAGTATTAAATTCCGATGCACCATTGCAGGTTTACTGTATCCCTTGTACCTTCAAATCAACGATGAAACACAGAAATTGCATCGATATTGAATACAAAAGGCAAAATGTCGACATATTTATAAGAGGAGAAGCTCTTCTGATAGTTCGTGTTTTGAGCCTTTCCTATGACAGCAGTATTAGATTCCGATGCACCATTGCAGGTTTACTGTATCCCTTGGACCTTCAAATCAACGATGAAACACAGAAATTGCATCGATAATGAATACAAAAGGCAAAATGTCGACTTCTTTGCAAGAGGAGTAACTCTTCTAATAGTTCGTGTGTTAGCCTTTCCTGGGACAGCAGTATTAGATGCCGATGCACCATTGCAGGTTTACTGTATCCCTTGGACCTTCAAATCAACGATAAAACACAGAAATTGCTTCGATATTGAATACAAAATGCAAAATGTCGACTTATTTATAAGAGGAGTAACCCTTCTAATAGTTCGTAATTTTAGCCATTCCTGGGACAGCAGTATTAGATTCCGATGCACCATTGCAGGCTTACTGTATCCCTTGGACCTTCAAATCAAACATGAAACCCAGAAATTGCATCGATATTGAACACAAGAGGCAAAATGTCTACTTATTTTTAAGAGGAGTAACTCTTCTAATAGTTCGTGCTTTTAGCCTTTCCTGGGACAGCAGTATTAGATTCCGATGCACCATTGCAGGTTTACTGTACCCCTTGGACCTTCAAAACAACGATGACACACAGAAATTGCATCGATATTGAATACAAAAGGCAAAATGTCGACTTATTTATAAGAGGAGTAACTCTTCTAATAGATCGTGTTTTGAGACTTTCCTGGGACAGCAGTATTAAATTCCGATGCACCATTGCAGGTTTACTGTATCCCTTGTACCTTCAAATCAACGATGAAACACAGAAATTGCATCGATATTGAATACAAAAGGCAAAATGTCGACATATTTATAAGAGGAGAAGCTCTTCTAATAGTTCGTGTTTTGAGCCCTTCCTATGACAGCAGTATTAGATTCCGATGCACCATTGCAGGTTTACTGTATCCCTTGGACCTTCAAATCAACGATGAAACACAGAAATTGCATCGATAATGAATACAAAAGGCAAAATGTCGACTTCTTTGCAAGAGGAGTAACTCTTCTAATAGTTCGTGTGTTAGCCTTTCCTGGGACAGCAGTATTAGATGCCGATGCACCATTGCAGGTTTACTGTATCCCTTGGACCTTCAAATCAACGATGAAACACAGAAATTGCATCAATATTGAATGCAAAAGCCAAAATGTCGACTTATTTATAAGAGGAGTACCTCTTCTAATAATTCGTGATTTGAGCCTTTCCTGGGACGGCAGTATTAGATTCCGATGCACCATTGCAGGTTTACTGTATCCCTTGGACCTTCAAATCAACGATGAAACACAGAAATTGCATCGATATTGAATACAAAAGGCAAAATGTCGACTTATTTATAAGAAGAGTAACTCTTCTAATAGTTCGTGGTTTTAGCCTTTCCTTGGACAGCAGTATTCGATTCCGTGGCACCATTGCAGGTTTACTGTATCCCTTGGACCTTCAAATCAACGATGAAACACAGAAATTGCATCAATATTGAATGCAAAAGCCAAAATGTCGACTTATTTATAAGAGGAGTACCTCTTCTAATAATTCGTGCTTTGAGCCTTTCCTGGGACGGCAGTATTAGATTCCGATGCACCATTGCAGGTTTACTGTATCCCTTGGACCTTCAAATCAACGATGAAACACAGAAATTGCATCGATATTGAATACAAAAGGCAAAATGTCGACTTATTTATAAGAAGAGTAACTCTTCTAATAGTTCGTGGTTTTAGCCTTTCCTTGGATAGCAGTATTCGATTCCGTGGCACCATTGCAGGTTTACTGTATCCCTTGGACCTTCTAATCACCGATGAAACACAGAATTTGCATCGATATTGAATACAAAAGGCAAAATGTCGACTTATTTATAAGAGGAGTATCTCTTCTAATAGTTCGTGTTTGGAGCATTTCCTGGGACAGCAGTATTAGATTCCGATGCACCATTGCAGGTTTACTGTATCCCTTGGACCTTAAAATCAACGATGAAAAACAGAAATTGCATCGATATTGAATACAAAAGGCAAAATGTCGACTTATTTAAAAAGAGGAGTAACTATTCTAGTATTTCGTGATTTTAGCCTTTCCTGGGATAGCAGTTTAGATTCCGATGCACCATTGCAGGTTTACTGTATCCCTTGGACCTTCAAATCAACGACGAAGCACAGAAATTGCATCGATATTGAATACAAGAATCAAAATGTCGACTTATTTATAAGAGGTGTAACTCTTCTCATAGTTCGTGATTTTAGCCATTCCTGGGAGAGCAGTATTAGATTCCGATGCATTATTGCAGGTTTACTGTATCCCTTGGCCTTCAAATCTACGATGAAACACAGAAATTGCATCGATATTGAATACAAAAGGCAAAATGTCGACTAATTTACAAGATGAGTAACTCTTTTAATAGTTCGTGCTTTTAGCATTTCCTGGGACAGCAGTATTAGATTCCGATGCACCATTGCAGGTTTACTGTGTCCCTTGGACCTTCCAATCAACGATGAAACACAGAAATTGCATCGATAATGAATACAAAAGTCAAAATGTTGACTAATTTACAAGTGGAGTACTCTTCTAATAGTTCGTGCTTTGAGCCTTTCCTGGGACAGCAGTATTAGATTACGATGCACCATTGGAGGTTTACAGTATGCCTTTTACCTTCAAATCAACAATGAAACATAGAAATTGCATCGATATTGAATACAAAAGGCAAAATGTCGACTTATTTACAAGAAGAGTAACTCTTCTAATAGTTCGCGATTTTAGCCTTTCCTGGGACAGCAGTATTAGATTCTGATGCACCATTGCAGGTTTACTGTATCCCTTGTACCTTCAAATCAACGATGAAACACAGAAATTGCATCGATATTGAATATAAAAGGCAAAATGTCGACATATTTATAAGAGGAGAAACTCTTCTAATAGTTCGGTCTTTGAGCCTTTCCTGGGACGGCAGTATTAGATTCCGATGCACCATTGCAGGTTTACTGTATCCCTTGGACCCTAAAATCAACGATGAAACAAAGAAATTGCATCGATATTGAATACAAAACACATAATGTCGACTTATTTACAAGAGGAGTAACTCTTCTAATAGTTCGTGCTTTTAGCCTTTCCTGGGAAAGCAGTATTAGATTCCGTTGCAGCATTGCAGGTTTACTGTATCCCTTGTATCTTCAAATCAAAGATGAAACATAGAAATTGCATCGATATTGAATACAAAAGGCAAAATGTCGACTTATTTACAAGAGGAGTAACTCTTCTAATAGTTCGTGCTTTGAGCCTTTCCTGGGACAGCAGTATTAGATTCCGATGCAACATTGCAGGTTTACTGTATCCCTTGGACCTTCAAATCAACGATGAAACACAGAAATTGCATCGATATTGAATACAAAAGTCGACTAATTTACAAGAGGAGTAACTCTTCTAATAGTTCGCGATATTAGCATTTCCTGGGACAGCAGTATTAGATTCCGATGCACCATTGCAGGTTTACTGTATCCCTTGGACCTTCCAATCAACGATGAAACACAGAAATTGCATCGAAATTGAATACAAAAGTCAAAAGTTCACTAATTTACAAGAGGAGTAACTCTTTTACTAGTTCGTGCTTGGAGCCTTTCCTGGGACAGCAGTATTAGATTCCGATGCACCATTGCAGGTTTACTGTATCCCTTGGGCCTTCAAATCAACGATGAAACACAGAAATTACATCGATATTGAATACAAAAGACAAAATGTCGACTTATTTATAAGAGGAGTAACTCTTCTAATTGTTTGTGATTTTAACCTTTCCTGGGACAGCAGTATTAGATTCCGATGCACCATTGCAGGTTTACTGTATCCCTTGGACCTTCAAATCAACAATGAAACACATAAATTGCATCGATATTGAATACAAAAGGCAAAGTGTCGACTTATTTATAAGAGGAATAACTCATCTAATAGTACGTGTTTGAGCCTTTCCTGGGACAGCAGTATTAGATTTCGATGCACCATTGCAGGTTTACTGTATCCCTTGGACCTTCAAACCAACGATGAAACACAGATATTGCATCGATATTGAATACAAAAGGGAAAACTTTGACTTAATTATAAGAGGAGTTACTCTTCTAATAGTTCCTGCTTTGAGCATTTTCTGGGACAGCAGTATTAGACTCTGATGCACCAATGCAGGTTTTCTGTATCCCTTGGACCTTCAAATCAACGATGAAACACAGAAATTTAATCGATATTGAATACAAAAGGCAAAATGTCGATTTATTTACAAGAGGAGTAACTCTTCTAATAGTTCGTGTTTTTAGCATTTCCTGGGACAGCAGTATTAGATTCCGATGCACCGTTGCAGGTTTACTGTATCCCTTGTAATTTCAAATCAACGACGAAACATAGAAATTGCATTGATATTGAATACAAAAGGCAAAATGTCAACTTATTTACAAGAGGAGTAACTCTTCTAACAGTTCGTGCTTTGAGCCTTACCTGGGACAGCAGTATTAGATTACGATGCACCATTGCAGGTTTACTGTATCCCTTTTACCTTCAAATCAACGATGAAACAAAGAAATTGCATCGATACTGAATACAAAAGGCAAAATGTCGACTTATTTACAAGAGGAGTAACTCTTATAGTAGTTCGTGATTTAGCCTTTCCTGGAACAGCAGTATTAGATTCCGATGCACCATTGCAGGTTTACTGTATCCCTTGGACCTTCAAATCGAAGATGAAACACAGAAATTGCATCGATATTGAATACAAAAGGCAAAATGTCGACATATTTTTAAGAGGAGTAACTCTTCCAATAGTTCGTGCTTTTAGCCTTTCCTGGGACAGCAGTATTAGATTCCAATGCACCATTGCAGGTTTACTGTATCCCTTGGACCTTCCAATCAACGATGAAACACAGAAATTGCATCGATATTGAATACAAATGGCAAAATGTCGACTAATTTACAAGAGGAGTAACTCTTCTAATAGTTCGTGCTTTTAGCATTTCCTGGGACAGCAGTATTAGATTCCGATGCTTCATTGCAGGTTTACTGTATCCCTTGGACCTTCCAATCAACGATGAACCACAGAAATTACATCGATATTGAATACAAAAGTCAAAATGTTCACTAATTTACAAGAGGAGTAACTCTTCTAATATTTCGTGATTTTAGCATTTCCTGGGACAGCAGTATTAGATTCCGATGCAGCATTGCAGGTTTACTGTATCCCTTGTATCTTCAAATCAAAGATGAAGCATAGAAATTGCATCGATATTGAATACAAAAGGCAAAATGTCGACTTATTTACAAGAGGATTAACTCTTCTAATAGTTCGTGCTTTGAGCCTTTCCTAGGACAGCAGTATTAGATTACGATGCACCATTGCAGGTTTACAGTATCCCTTTTACCTTCAAATCAACGATGAAACAAAGGAATTGCATCGATATTGAATACAAAAGGCAAAATGTCGACTTATTTATAAGAGGAGTAACTCTTCTAATAGTTCGTGATTTTAGCCTTTCCTGGGACAGCAGTATTGGATTCCGAAGCACCATTGCAGGTTTACTGTATCCCTTGCACCGTCCAATCAACGATGAAACACAGAAATTGCATCGATATTGAATACAAAAGGCAAAATGTCGACATATTTATAAGAGGAGTAACTTTTCTAATAGTTCGCGCTTTTAGCCTTTCCTGGGACAGCAGTATTAGATTCCGATGCACCATTGCAGGTTTACTGTATCCCTTGGACCTTCAAATCAACGATGAAACAAAGAAATTGCATCGATATTGAATACAAAAGGCAAAATGTCGACTTATTTACAAGAGGAGTAACTCTTATAATAGTTCGTGATTTAGCCTTTCCTGGGACAGCAGTATTAGATTCCGATGCACCATTGCAGGTTTACTGTATCCCTTGGACCTTCAAATCGAAGATGAAACACAGAAATTGCATCGATATTGAATACAAAAGGCAAAATGTCGACATATTTTTAAGAGGAGTAACTCTTCCAATAGTTCGTGCTTTTAGCCTTTCCTGGGACAGCAGTATTAGATTCCAATGCACCATTGCAGGTTTACTGTATCCCTTGGACCTTCAAATCAACGATGAAACACAGAAATTGCATTGATATTGAACACAAATGGCAAAATGTCGACTAATTTACAAGAGGAGTAACTCTTCTAATAGTTCGTGCTTTTAGCATTTCCTGGGACAGCAGTATTAGATTCCGATGCACCATTGCAGGTTTACTGAATCCCTTGGACCTTCAAATCAACGATGAAACACAGAAAATGCATCGATATTGAATACAAAAATCAAAATGTCGACTAATTTATAAGAGGAGTAACTCCTCTAATAGTTCGTGATTTTAGCCTTTCCTGGGACAGCAGTATTAGATTCCGATGCATTATTGCAGGTTTACTGTATTCCTTGGACCTTCAAATCAACGATGAAATACAGAAATTGCGTCGATATTGAATACAAAATGCAAAATGTCGACTTATTTACAAGAGGATTAACTCTTCTAATAGTTCGTGCTTTGAGCCTTTCCTGGGACAGCAGTATTAGATTCCGATGCACCATTGCAGGTTTACTGTATCCCTTGGACCTTCAAATCAACGATGAAACACAGAAATTGCATCGATATTGAATACAAAAGTCGACTAATTTACAAGAGGAGTAACTCTTCTAATAGTTCGCGATATTAGCATTTCCTGGGACAGCAGTATTAGATTCCGATGCACCATTGCAGGTTTACTGTATCCCTTGGACCTTCCGATCAACGATGAAACACAGAAATTGCATCGAAATTGAATACAAAAGTCAAAAGTTCACTAATTTACAAGAGGAGTAACTCTTTTACTGGTTCGTGCTTGGAGCCTTTCCTGGGACAGCAGTATTAGATTCCGATGCACCATTGCAGGTTTACTGTATCCCTTGGGCCTTCAAATCAACGATGAAACACAGAAATTACATCGATATTGAATACAAAAGACAAAATGTCGACTTATTTATAAGAGGAGTAACTCTTCTAATTGTTTGTGATTTTAACCTTTCCTGGGACAGCAGTATTAGATTCCGATGCACCGTTGCAGGTTTACTGTATCCCTTGGACCTTCAAATCAACAATGAAACACATAAATTGCATCGATATTGAATACAAAAGGCAAAGTGTCGACTTATTTATAAGAGGAATAACTCATCTAATAGTACGTGTTTGAGCCTTTCCTGGGACAGCAGTATTAGATTTCGATGCACCATTGCAGGTTTACTGTATCCCTTGGACCTTCAAATCAACGATGAAACACAGAAATTTAATCGATATTGAATACAAAAGGCAAAATGTCGATTTATTTACAAGAGGAGTAACTCTTCTAATAGTTCGTGTTTTTAGCATTTCCTGGGACAGCAGTATTAGATTCCGATGCACCGTTGCAGGTTTACTGTATCCCTTGTACCTTCAAATCAACGACGAAACATAGAAATTGCATTGATATTGAATACAAAAGGCAAAATGTCAACTTATTTACAAGAGGAGTAACTCTTCTAACAGTTCGTGCTTTGAGCCTTACCTGGGACAGCAGTATTAGATTACGATGCACCATTGCAGGTTTACTGTATCCCTTTTACCTTCAAATCAACGATGAAACAAAGAAATTGCATCGATATTGAATACAAAAGGCAAAATGTCGACTTATTTACAAGAGGAGTAACTCTTATAGTAGTTCGTGATTTAGCCTTTCCTGGGACAGCAGTATTAGATTCCGATGCACCATTGCAGGTTTACTGTATCCCTTGGACCTTCAAATCGAAGATGAAACACAGAAATTGCATCGATATTGAATACATAAGGCAAAATGTCGACATATTTTTAAGAGGAGTAACTCTTCCAATAGTTCGTGCTTTTAGCCTTTCCTGGGACAGCAGTATTAGATTCCAATGCACCATTGCAGGTTTACTGTATCCCTTGGACCTTCCAATCAACGATGAAACACAGAAATTGCATCGATATTGAATACAAATGGCAAAATGTCGACTAATTTACAAGAGGAGTAACTCTTCTAATAGTTCGTGCTTTTAGCATTTCCTGGGACAGCAGTATTAGATTCCGATGCACCATTGCAGGTTTACTGTATCCCTTGGACCTTCCAATCAACGATGAACCACAGAAATTACATCGATATTGAATACAAAAGTCAAAATGTTCACTAATTTACAAGAGGAGTAACTCTTCTAATATTTCGTGATTTTAGCATTTCCTGGGACAGCAGTATTAGATTCGGATGCAGCATTGCAGGTTTACTGTATCCCTTGTATCTTCAAATCAAAGATGAAACATAGAAATTGCATCGATATTGAATACAAAAGGCAAAATGTCGACTTATTTACAAGAGGATTAACTCTTCTAATAGTTCGTGCTTTGAGCCTTTCCTGGGACAGCAGTATTAGATTACGATGCACCATTGCAGGTTTACAGTATCCCTTTTACCTTCAAATCAACGATGAAACAAAGGAATTGCATCGATATTGAATACAAAAGGCAAAATGTCGACTTATTTATAAGAGGAGTAACTCTTCTAATAGTTCGTGATTTTAGCCTTTCCTGGGACAGCAGTATTAGATTCCGAAGCACCATTGCAGGTTTACTGTATCCCTTGCACCTTCCAATCAACGATGAAACACAGAAATTGCATCGATATTGAATACAAAAGGCAAAATGTCGACATATTTATAAGAGGAGTAACTCTTCTAATAGTTCGCGCTTTTAGCCTTTCCTGGGACAGCAGTATTAGATTCCGATGCACCATTGCAGGTTTACTGTATCCCTTGGACCTTCAAATCGAAGATGAAACACAGAAATTGCATCGATATTGAATACAAAAGGCAAAATGTCGACATATTTTTAAGAGGAGTAACTCTTCCAATAGTTCGTGCTTTTAGCCTTTCCTGGGACAGCAGTATTAGATTCCAATGCACCATTGCTGGTTTACTGTATCCCTTGGACCTTCCAAACAACGATGAAACACAGAAATTGCATCGATATTGAATACAAATGGCAAAATGTCGACTAATTTACAAGAGGAGTAACTCTTCTAATAGTTCGTGCTTTTAGCATTTCCTGGGACAGCAGTATTAGATTCCGATGCACCATTGCAGGTTTACTGAATCCCTTGGACCTTCAAATCAACGATGAAACACAGAAAATGCATCGATATTGAATACAAAAATCAAAATGTCGACTAATTTATAAGAGGAGTAACTCCTCTAATAGTTCGTGATTTTAGCCTTTCCTGGGACAGCAGTATTAGATTCCGATGCATTATTGCAGGTTTACTGTATTCCTTGGACCTTCAAATCAACGATGAAATACAGAAATTGCGTCGATATTGAATACAAAATGCAAAATGTCGACTTATTTACAAGAGGAGTAACTCTTCTAATAGTTCGTGCTTTGAACATTTCCTGGGACAGCAGTATTAGATTACGTTGCACCATTGCAGGTTTACTGTATCCCTTGGACCTTCAAATCAACGATGAAGCACAGAATGTGCATCGATATTGAATATAAAAGGCAAAATGTCGACTTATTTAGAAGAGGAGTAACAGTTCTAATAGTTCGTGCTTTGAGCCTTTCCTGGGACAGCAGTATTAGATTCCGATGCACCATTGGAGGTTTACTGTATCCCTTGGACCTTCCAATCAATGATGAAACACAGAAATTGCATCGATATAGAATACAAAAGGCAAAATGTCGACTTATTTATAAGAGGATTAACTCTTCTAATAGTTCGTGCTTTTAGCCTTTCCTGGGACAGCAGTATTAGATTCCGATATACCATTGCAAGTTTACTGTATCCCTTGGACCTTCAAATCAACGATGAAACACAGAAATTGCATCGATATTGAATACAAAAGGCAAAATGTCAACTTACTTACAAGAGGAGTAACTCTTCTAATAGTTCGTGCTTTGAGGCTTTCCTGGGACAGCAGTATTAGATTCCGATATACCATTGCAGGTTTACTGTATCCCTTGGACCTTCAAATCGACGATGAAACACAGAAATTGCATCGATATTGAATACAAAAGGCAAAATGTCGACTAATTTACAAGAGGAGTAACTCTTCTAATAGTTTGCGATTTTAGCATTTCCTGGGACAGCAGTATTAGATTCCAATGCACCATTGCAGGTTTACTGTATCCCTTGGACCTTCCAATCAACGATGAAACACAGAAATTGCATCGATATTGAATACAAAAGTCAAAAGGTTGACTAATTTACTAGAGGAGTAACTCTTCTAATAGTTCGTGCTTTGAGCCTTTCCTGGGACAGCAATATTAGGTTCCGATGCACCATTGCAGGTTTACTGTATCCCTTGGGCCTTCAAATCAACGATGAGACAGAGAAATTGCATCGATATTGAATACAAAAGGCAAAATGTTGACTTATTTATAAGAGGAGTAACTCTACTAATAGTTCGTGATTTTTACCTTTTCTGGGACAGCAGTATTAGATTCCGATGCACCATTGCAGGTTTACTGTATCCCTTGGACCTTCTAATCAACGATGAAACACAGATATTGCATCGATATTGAATACAAATGGCAAAATGGCAACTTATTTACAAGAGGAGTAACTCTACTAATAGTTCGTGTTTTGAGCCTTTCCTGGGACAGCAGTATTAGTGTCCGATGAACCATTGCAGGTTTACTGTATCCTTTGGACCTTCAAATCAACGATGAAACAAAGAAATTGCATCGATATTGAATACAAAAGGCAAAATGTCGACTTATTTATAAGAGGAATAACTCTTCTAATAGTACGTGTTTGAGCCTTTCCTGGGACAGCTGTATTAGATTTCGATACACCATTGCAGGTTTACTGTATCCCTTGGACCTTCAAATCAACGATGAAACACAGAAATTGCATCGATATTGAATACAAAAGGGAAAACGTTGACTTATTTATAAGAGGAGTTACTCATCTAATTGTTCGTGCTTTGAGCCTTTCCTGGGACAGCAGTATTAGATTCCGATGCACCAATGCAGCTTTACTGTATCCCTTGGACCTTCAAATCAGCGATGAAACACAGAAATTGAATCGATATTGAATACAAAAAGCAAAATGTCGACTTATTTACAAGAGGAGTAACTCTTCTAATAGTTCGTGCTTTGAGCTTTTCCTGGGATAGCAGTATTAGGTCCGACGCAGCATTGCAGGATTACTGTATCCCTTGGACCTTCTAATCAACGATGAAACACCGACATTGCTTCGATATTGAATCCAAAGGGCAAAATGTCGACTTATTTATAAGAGGAGGAACTCTTCTAATAGTTCGTGCTTTTAGCCTTTCCTGGGATAGCAGTATTAGATTCCGATGCACCAATGCAGAATTACTGTATCCCTTGGACCTTCAAATCAACGATGAAACACAGAAATTGCATCGATACTGAATACAAGAATCAAAATTTCGGCTTATATATAAGAGGAGTAACTCTTCTAATAGTTCGTGCTTTTAGCCTTTCCTGGGACAGCAGTATTAGATTCCGATACATTATTGGAAATTTACTGTATCCCTTGGACCTTCAAATCAACGATGAAACACAGAAATTGCATCGATATTGAATACAAATGGCAAAATGTCGACTAATTTACAAGAGGAGTAACTCTTCTAATAGTTCGTGCTTTTAGCATTTCCTGCGACAGCAGTATTAGATTCCGATGCAGCATTGCACGTTTACTGTATCCCTTGTATCTTCAAATCAAGGATGAAACATAGAAATTGCATCGATATTGAATACAAAAGGCAAAATGTCGACTTATTTACAAGAGGATTAACTCTTCTAATAGTTCGTGCTTTGAGCCTTTCCTGGGACAGCAGTATTAGATTTCGATGCACCATTGCAGGTTTACTGTATCCCTTTTACCTTCAAATCAACGATGAAACAAAGGAATTGCATCGATATTGAATACAAAAGGCAAATTGTCGACTTATTTATAAGAGGAGTAACTCTTCTAATAGTTCGTGATTTTAGCCTTTCCTGGGACAGCAGTATTAGATTCCGATGCACCATTTCAGGTTTACTGTATCCCTTGGACCTTAAAATCAACGATGAAACACAGAAAATAGCATCGATATTGAATACAAAAGGCAAAATGTCGACATATTTATAAGAGGAGTAACTCTTCTAATAGTTCGCGCTTTTAGCCTTTCCTGGGACAGCAGTATTAGATTCCGATGCACCATTGCAGGTTTACTGTATCCCTTGGACCTTCAAATCAACGATGAAACACAGAAATTGCATCGATATTGAATACAAAACGCAAAATGTCGACTTATTTACAAGACGAGTAACTCTTCTAATAGTTCGTGCTTTTAGCCTTTCCTGGGACAGCACTATTTGATTCCGATGGACCATTGCAGGTTTACTGTATCCCTTGGACCTTCAAATCAACGATGAAGCACAGAATGTGCATCGATATTGAATATAAAAGGCAAAATGTCGACTTATTTACAAGAGGAGTAACAGTTCTAATAGTTCGTGCTTTGAGCCTTTCCTGGGACAGCAGTATTAGATTCCGATGCACCATTGCAGGTATACTGTATCCGTTGGACCTTCCAATCAACGATGAAACACAGAAATTGCATCGATATTGAATACAAAAGGCAAAATGTCGACTTATTTATAAGAGGAATAACTCTTCTAATAGTTCGTGCTTTTAGCCTTTCCTGGGACAGCAGTATTAGATTCCGATGCACCATGGCAGGTTTACTGTATCCCTTGGACCTTCAAATCAACGATGAAACACAGAAATTGCATCGATATTGAATACAAAAGGCTAAATGTCGACTAATTTACAAGAGGAGTAACTCTTCTAATAGTTCGTGCTTTTAGCATTTCCTGGGACAGCAGTATTAGATTCCGAAGCACCATTGCAGGTTTACTGTATCCCTTGGACAATCAAATCAACGATGAAACACAGAAATTGCATCGATATTGAATACAAAAGGCAAAATGTCGACTTATTTATAAGAGGAGTAACTCTTCTAATAGTTCGTGCTTTTAGCCTTTCCTGAGACAGCAGTATTAGATTCCGATGCACCATTGCAGGTTTACTGTATCCCTTGGACCTTCAAATCAACGACGAAACACAGAAATTGCATCGTTATTGAATAGAAACGGCAAAATGTCAACTTATTTACAGGAGGAGTAACTCTTCTAATAGTTCGTGCTTTGAGCCTTTCCTGGGACAGCAGTATTAGATTCCGATGCACCATTGCAGGTTTACTGTATCCCTTGGACCTTCAAATCAACGATGAAACACAGAAATTGCATCGTTATTGAATACAAAAGCAAAATTTCGACTTATTTACAAGAGGAGTAACTCTTCTAATTGTTCGTGCTTTGAGCTTTTCCTGGGACAGCAGTATTAGGTCCCATGCACCATTGCAGGATTACTGTATCCCTTGGACCTTCAAATCAACGATGAAACATAGAAATTGCATCGATATTGAATACAAGAATCAAAATGTCAACTTATTTTTAAGAGCAGTAACTCTTCTAATAGTTCGTGCTTTTAGCCTTTCCTGGGACAGCAGTATTTGATTCCGATGGACCATTGCAGGTTTACTGTATCCCTTGGACCTTCAAATCAACGATGAAACACAGAAATTGCATCGATATTGAATACAAGAATCAAAATGTCGACTTATTTATAAGAGGAGTAACTCTTCTAATAGATCCTGCTTTGAACATTTCCTGGAACTGCAGTATTAGATTACGATGCACCATTGCAGGTTTACTGTATCCCTTGGACCTTCAAATCAACGATGAAGCACAGAATGGGCATCGATATTGAATATAAAAGGCAAAATGTCGACTTATTTACAAGAGGAGTAACAGTTCTAATAGTTCGTGCTTTGAGCCTTTCCTGGGACAGCAGTATTAGATTCCGATGCACCATTGCAGGTTTACTGTATCCGTTGGACCTTCCAATCAACGATGAAACACAGAAATTGCATCGATATTGAATACAAAAGGCAAAATGTCGACTTATTTATAAGAGGAGTAACTCTTCTAATAGTTCGTGATTTTAGCCATTCCTGGGATAACAGTATTAGATTCCGATGCACCATTGCAGGTTTACTGAATCCCTTGGACCTTCAAATCAACGAAGAAACACAGAAAATGCATCGATATTGAATACAAGAATCAAAATGTCGACTTATTTATAAGAGGAGTAACTCTTCTAATAGTTCGTGTTTTTAGCCTTTCCTGGGACAGCAGTATTAGATTCCGATGCATTATTGCAGGTTTACTGTATCCCTTGGACCTTCAAATCAACGATGAAACACAGAAATTGCATCGATATTGAATACAAAAGGCTAAATGTCGACTAATTTACAAGAGGAGGAACTCATCTAATAGTTCGTGCTTTTAGCATTTCCTGGGACAGCAGTATTAGATTCCGAAGCACCATTGCAGGTTTACTGTATCCCTTGGACCTTCCAATCAACGATGATACACAGAAATTGCATCGATACTGAATACAAAAGGCAAAATGTCGACTTATTTACAAGAGGAGTAACTCTTCTAATAGTTCGTGCTTTTAGCCTTTCCTGAGACATGCAGTATTAGATTCCGATGCACCATTGCAGGTTTACTGTATCCCTTGGACCTTCAAATCAACGACGAAACGCAGAAATTGCATCGTTATTGAATAGAAAAGGCAAAATGTCAACTTATTTACAGGAGGAGTAACTCTTCTAATAGTTCGTGCTTTGAGCCTTTCCTGGGACAGCAGTATTAGATTCCGATGCACCATTGCAGGTTTACTGTATCCCTTGGACCTTCAAATCAACGATGAAACACAGAAATTGCATCGATATTGAATACAAAAGGCAAAATGTCGACTTATTTATAAGAGGAATAACTCTTCTAATTGTTCGTGTTTGAGCCTTTCCTGGGACAGCAGTATTAGATTTCGATGCACCATTGCAGGTTTACTGTATCCCTTGAACCTTCAAATCAACGATGAAACACAGAAATTGCATCGATATTGAATACAAAAGGAAAATTGTCGACTTATTTACAAGAGGAGTAACTCTTCTAATAGTTCGTGCTTTGAGCCTTTCCTGGGACAGCAGTATTAGATTCCGATGCACCATTGCAGGTTTACTGTATCCCTTGGACCTTCAAATCAACGATGAAACACAGAAATTGCATCGTTATTGAATACAAAAGCAAAATTTCGACTTATTTACAAGAGGAGTAACTCTTCTAATTGTTCGTGCTTTGAGCTTTTCCTGGGACAGCAGTATTAGGTCCCATGCACCATTGCAGGATTACTGTATCCCTTGGACCTTCAAATCAACGATGAAACATAGAAATTGCATCGATATTGAATACAAGAATCAAAATGTCAACTTATTTTTAAGAGCAGTAACTCTTCTAATAGTTCGTGCTTTTAGCCTTTCCTGGGACAGCAGTATTTGATTCCGATGGACCATTGCAGGTTTACTGTATCCCTTGGACCTTCAAATCAACGATGAAACACAGAAAATGCATCGATATTGAATACAAGAATCAAAATGTCGACTTATTTATAAGAGGAGTAACTCTTCTAATAGATCCTGCTTTGAACATTTCCTGGAACTGCAGTATTAGATTACGATGCACCATTGCAGGTTTACTGTATCCCTTGGACCTTCAAATCAACGATGAAGCACAGAATGGGCATCGATATTGAATATAAAAGGCAAAATGTCGACTTATTTACAAGAGGAGTAACAGTTCTAATAGTTCGTGCTTTGAGCCTTTCCTGGGACAGCAGTATTAGATTCCGATGCACCATTGCAGGTTTACTGTATCCGTTGGACCTTCCAATCAACGATGAAACACAGAAATTGCATCGATATTGAATACAAAAGGCAAAATGTCGACTTATTTATAAGAGGAGTAACTCTTCTAATAGTTCGTGATTTTAGCCATTCCTGGGATAACAGTATTAGATTCCGATGCACCATTGCAGGTTTACTGAATCCCTTGGACCTTCAAATCAACGAAGAAACACAGAAAATGCATCGATATTGAATACAAGAATCAAAATGTCGACTTATTTATAAGAGGAGTAACTCTTCTAATAGTTCGTGTTTTTAGCCTTTCCTGGGACAGCAGTGTTAGATTCCGATGCATTATTGCAGGTTTACTGTATCCCTTGGACCTTCAAATCAACGATGAAACACAGAAATTGCATCGATATTGAATACAAAAGGCTAAATGTCGGCTAATTTACAAGAGGAGGAACTCATCTAATAGTTCGTGCTTTTAGCATTTCCTGGGACAGCAGTATTAGATTCCGAAGCACCATTGCAGGTTTACTGTATCCCTTGGACCTTCCAATCAACGATGATACACAGAAATTGCATCGATACTGAATACAAAAGGCAAAATGTCGACTTATTTACAAGAGGAGTAACTCTTCTAATAGTTCGTGCTTTTAGCCTTTCCTGAGACATGCAGTATTAGATTCCGATGCACCATTGCAGGTTTACTGTATCCCTTGGACCTTCAAATCAACGACGAAACGCAGAAATTGCAGCGTTATTGAATAGAAAAGGCAAAATGTCAACTTATTTACAGGAGGAGTAACTCTTCTAATAGTTCGTGCTTTGAGCCTTTCCTGGGACAGCAGTATTAGATTCCGATGCACCATTGCAGGTTTACTGTATCCCTTGGACCTTCAAATCAACGATGAAACACAGAAATTGCATCGATATTGAATACAAAAGGCAAAATGTCGACTTATTTATAAGAGGAATAACTCTTCTAATTGTTCGTGTTTGAGCCTTTCCTGGGACAGCAGTATTAGATTTCGATGCACCATTGCAGGTTTACTGTATCCCTTGAACCTTCAAGTCAACGATGAAACACAGAAATTGCATCGATATTGAATACAAAAGGAAAATTGTCGACTTATTTACAAGAGGAGTAACTCTTCTAACAGTTCGTGCTTTGAGCCTTTCCTGGGACAGCAGTATTAGATTCCGTTGCACCATTGCAGGTATACTGTATCCCTTGGAACCTCAAATCAACGATGAAACACAGAAATTGCATCGATATTGAATACAAAAGGCAAAATGGCGACTTATTTATAAAAGGAGTAACTCTTGTAATAGTTCGTTCTTTGAGCATTTCCTGGGACAGCAGTATTAGATTCCGATGCACCATTGCAGGTTTACTGTATCCCTTTTACCTTCAAATCAACGATGAAACAAAAAAATTGCATCGATATTGAATACAAAAGGCAAAATGTCGACTTATTTATAAGAGGAGTAACTATTCTAATAGTTCGTGCTTTTAGCCTTTCCTGGGATAGCAGTATTAGATTCCGATGCACCATTTCAGTTTTACTGTATGCCTTGGATCTTCTAATCAACAATGAAACACAGAAATTGCAACGATATTGAATACAAAAGGCAAAATGTCGACATATTTATAAGAGGAGTAACTCTTCTATTAGTTCGTGATTTTAGCCTTTCCTGGGATAACAGTATTAGATTCCGATGCACCATTGCAGGTTTACTGAATCCCTTGGACCTTCAAATCAACGAAGAAACACAGAAAATGCATCGATATTGAATACAAGAATCAAAATGTCGACTTATTTATAAGAGGAGTAACTCTTCTAATAGTTCGTGTTTTTAGCCTTTCCTGGGACAGCAGTATTAGATTCCGATGCATTATTGCAGGTTTACTGTATCCCTTGGACCTTCAAATCAACGATGAAACACAGAAATTACATCGATATTGAATACAAAAGGCTAAATGTCGACTAATTTACAAGAGGAGGAACTCTTCTAATAGTTCGTGCTTTTAGCATTTCCTGGGACAGCAGTATTAGATTCCGAAGCACCATTGCAGGTTTACTGTATCCCTTGGACCTTCCAATCAACGATGAAACACAGAAATTGCATCGATACTGAATACAAAAGGCAAAATGTCGACTTATTTACAAGAGGAGTAACTCTTCTAATAGTTCGTGCTTTTAGCCTTTCCTGAGACATGCAGTATTAGATTCCGATGCACCATTGCAGGTTTACTGTATCCCTTGGACCTTCAAATCAACGACGAAACGCAGAAATTGCGTCGTTATTGAATAGAAAAGGCAAAATGTCAACTTATTTACAGGAGGAGTAACTCTTCTAATAGTTCGTGCTTTGAGCCTTTCCTGGGACAGCAGTATTAGATTCCGATGCACCATTGCAGGTTTACTGTATCCCTTGGACCTCCGAATCAACGATGAAACACAGAAATTGCATCGATATTGAATACAAAAGGCAAAATGTCAACTTATTTACAAGAGGAGTAACTATTCTAATAGTTCGTGATTTTAGCCATTCCTGGGATAACAGTATTAGATTCCGATGCACCATTGCAGGTTTACTGAATCCCTTGGACCTTCAAATCAACGAAGAAACACAGAAAATGCATCGATATTGAATACAAGAATCAAAATGTCGACTTATTTATAAGAGGAGTAACTCTTCTAATAGTTCGTGTTTTTAGCCTTTCCTGGGACAGCAGTATTAGATTCCGATGCATTATTGCAGGTTTACTGTATCCCTTGGACCTTCAAATCAACGATGAAACACAGAAATTGCATCGATATTGAATACAAAAGGCTAAAAGTCGACTAATTTACAAGAGGAGGAACTCTTCTAATAGTTCGTGCTTTTAGCATTTCCTGGGACAGCAGTATTAGATTCCGAAGCACCATTGCAGGTTTACTGTATCCCTTGGACCTTCCAATCAACGATGAAACACAGAAATTGCATCGATACTGAATACAAAAGGCAAAATGTCGACTTATTTACAAGAGGAGTAACTCTTCTAATAGTTCGTGCTTTTAGCCTTTCCTGAGACATGCAGTATTAGATTCCGATGCACCTTTGCAGGTTTACTGTATCCCTTGGACCTTCAAATCAACGACGAAACGCAGAAATTGCATCGTTATTGAATAGAAAAGGCAAAATGTCAACTTATTTACAGGAGGAGTAACTCTTCTAATAGTTCGTGCTTTGAGCCATTCCTGGGACAGCAGTATAAGATTCCGATGCACCATTGCAGGTTTACTGTAGCCCTTGGACCTTCAAATCAACGATGAAACACAGAAATTGCATCGATATTGAATACAAAAGGCAAAATGTCGACTTATTTATAAGAGGAATAACTCTTCTAATTGTTCGTGTTTGAGCCTTTCCTGGGACAGCAGTATTAGATTTCGATGCACCATTGCAGGTTTACTGTATCCCTTGAACCTTCAAATCAACGATGAAACACAGAAATTGCATCGATATTGAATACAAAAGGAAAATTGTCGACTTATTTACAAGAGGAGTAACTCTTCTAACAGTTCGTGCTTTGAGCCTTTCCTGGGACAGCAGTATTAGATTCCGTTGCACCATTGCAGGTATACTGTATGCCTTGGAACCTCAAATCAACGTCGAAACACAGAAATTGCATCGATATTGAATACAAAAGGCAAAATGGCGACTTATTTATAAGAGGAGTAACTCTTGTAATAGTTCGTTCTTTGAGCATTTCCTGGGACAGCAGTATTAGATTCCGATGCACCATTGCAGGTTTACTGTATCCCTTTTACCTTCAAATCAACGATGAAACAAAAAAATTGCATCGATATTGAATACAAAGGCAAAATGTCGACTTATTTATAAGAGGAGTAACTATTCTAATAGTTCGTGCTTTTAGCCTTTCCTGGGATAGCAGTATTAGATTCCGATGCACCATTTCAGGTTTACTGTATCCCTTGGACCTTCTAATCAACGATGAAACACAGAAATTGCAACGATATTGAATACAAAAGGCAAAATGTCCACATATTTATAAGAGGCGTAACTCCTCTAATAATTCGTGCTTTTAGCCTTTCCTGGGACAGCAGTATTAGATTCCGATGCACCATTGCAGGTTTACTGTATCCCTTGGACCTTCAAATCAACGATGAAACGCAGAAATTGCATCGTTATTGAATAGAAAAGGCAAAATGTCAACTTATTTACAGGAGGAGTAACTCTTCTAATAGTTCGTGCTTTGAGCCTTTCCTGGGACTGCAGTATTAGATTCCGATGCACCATTGCAGGTTTACTGTATCCCTTGGACCTTCAAATCAACGATGAAACACAGAAATTGCATCGATATTGAATACAAAAGGCAAAATGTCAACTTATTTACAAGAGGAGTAACTATTCTAATAGTTCGTGCTTTTAGCCATTCCTGGGATAACAGTATTAGATTCCGATGCACCATTGCAGGTTTACTGAATCCCTTGGACCTACAAATCAACGAAGAAACACAGAAAATGCATCGATATTGAATACAAGAATCAAAATGTCGACTTATTTAAAAGAGGAGTAACTCTTCTAATAGTTCGTGTTTTTAGCCTTTCCAGGGACAGCAGTATTAGATTCCGATGCATTATTGCAGGTTTACTGTATCCCTTGGACCTTCAAATCAACGATGAAACACAGAAATTGCATCGATATTGAATACAAAAGGCTAAATGTCGACTAATTTACAAGAGGAGGAACTCTTCTAATAGTTCGTGCTTTTAGCATTTCCTGGGACAGCAGTATTAGATTCCGAAGCACCATTGCAGGTTTACTGTATCCCTTGGACCTTCCAATCAACGATGAAACACAGAAATTGCATCGATACTGAATACAAAAGGCAAAATGTCGACTTATTTACAAGAGGAGTAACTCTTCTAATAGTTCGTGCTTTTAGCCTTTCCTGAGACATGCAGTATTAGATTCCGATGCACCTTTGCAGGTTTACTGTATCCCTTGGACCTTCAAATCAACGACGAAACGCAGAAATTGCATCGTTATTGAATAGAAAAGGCAAAATGTCAACTTATTTACAGGAGGAGTAACTCTTCTAATAGTTCGTGCTTTGAGCCTTTCCTGGGACAGCTGTATAAGATTCCGATGCACCATTGCAGGTTTACTGTATCCCTTGGACCTTCAAATCAACGATGAAACACAGAAATTGCATCGATATTGAATACAAAAGGCAAAATGTCGACTTATTTATAAGAGGAATAACTCTTCTAATTGTTCGTGTTTGAGCCTTTCCTGGGACAGCAGTATTAGATTTCGATGCACCATTGCAGGTTTACTGTATCCCTTGAACCTTCAAATCAACGATGAAACACAGAAATTGCATCGATATTGAATACAAAAGGAAAATTGTCGACTTATTTACAAGAGGAGTAACTCTTCTAACAGTTCGTGCTTTGAGCCTTTCCTGGGACAGCAGTATTAGATTCCGTTGCACCATTGCAGGTATACTGTATGCCTTGGAACCTCAAATCAACGATGAAACACAGAAATTGCATCGATATTGAATACAAAAGGCAAAATGGCGACTTATTTATAAGAGGAGTAACTCTTGTAATAGTTCGTTCTTTGAGCATTTCCTGGGACAGCAGTATTAGATTCCGATGCACCATTGCAGGTTTACTGTATCCCTTTTACCTTCAAATCAACGATGAAACAAAAAAATTGCATCGATATTGAATACAAAAGGCAAAATGTCGACTTATTTATAAGAGGAGTAACTATTCTAATAGTTCGTGCTTTTAGCCTTTCCTGGGATAGCAGTATTAGATTCCGATGCACCATTTCAGGTTTACTGTATCCCTTGGACCTTCTAATCAACGATGAAACACAGAAATTGCAACGATATTGAATACAAAAGGCAAAATGTCCACATATTTATAAGAGGCGTAACTCCTCTAATAATTCGTGCTTTTAGCCTTTCCTGGGACAGCAGTATTAGATTCCGATGCACCATTGCAGGTTTACTGTATCCCTTGGACCTTCAAATCAACGATGAAACGCAGAAATTGCATCGTTATTGAATAGAAAAGGCAAAATGTCAACTTATTTACAGGAGGAGTAACTCTTCTAATAGTTCGTGCTTTGAGCCTTTCCTGGGACTGCAGTATTAGATTCCGATGCACCATTGCAGGTTTACTGTATCCCTTGGACCTTCAAATCAACGATGAAACACAGAAATTGCATCGATATTGAATACAAAAGGCAAAATGTCAACTTATTTACAAGAGGAGTAACTATTCTAATAGTTCGTGCTTTTAGCCATTCCTGGGATAACAGTATTAGATTCCGATGCACCATTGCAGGTTTACTGAATCCCTTGGACCTTCAAATCAACGAAGAAACACAGAAAATGCATCGATATTGAATACAAGAATCAAAATGTCGACTTATTTATAAGAGGAGTAACTCTTCTAATAGTTCGTGTTTTTAGCCTTTCCAGGGACAGCAGTATTAGATTCCGATGCATTATTGCAGGTTTACTGTATCCCTTGGACCTTCAAATCAACGATGAAACACAGAAATTGCATCGATATTGAATACAAAAGGCTAAATGTCGACTAATTTACAAGAGGAGTAACTCTTCTAATAGTTCGTGCTTTTAGCATTTCCTGGGACAGCAGTATTAGATTCCGAAGCACCATTGCAGGTTTACTGTATCCCTTGGACCTTCAAATCAACGATGAAACACAGAAATTGCATCGATATTGAATACAAAAGGCAAAATGTCGACTTATTTATAAGAGGAGTAACTCTTCTAATAGTTCGTGCTTTTAGCCTTTCCTGAGACAGCAGTATTAGATTCCGATGCACCATTGCAGGTTTACTGTATCCCTTGGACCTTCAAATCAACGACGAAACACAGAAATTGCATCGTTATTGAATAGAAAAGGCAAAATGTCAACTTATTTACAGGAGGAGTAACTCATCTAATAGTTCGTGCTTTGAGCCTTTCCTGGGACAGCAGTATTAGATTCCGATGCACCATTGCAGGTTTACTGTATCCCTTGGACCTTCAAATCAACGATGAAACACAGAAATTGCATCGTTATTGAATACAAAAGCAAAATGTCGACTTATTTACAAGAGGAGTAACTCTTCTAATTGTTCGTGCTTTGAGCTTTTCCTGGGACAGCAGTATTAGGTCCCATGCACCATTGCAGGATTACTGTATCCCTTGGACCTTCAAATCAACGGTGAAACATAGAAATTGCATCGATATTGAATACAAGAATCAAAATGTCAACTTATTTTTAAGAGGAGTAACTCTTCTAATAGTTCGTGCTTTTAGCCTTTCCTGGGACAGCAGTATTTGATTCCGATGGACCATTGCAGGTTTACTGTATCCCTTGGACCTTCAAATCAACGATGAAACACAGAAAATGCATCGATATTGAATACAAGAATCAAAATGTCGACTTATTTATAAGAGGAGTAACTCTTCTAATAGATCCTGCTTTGAACATTTCCTGGAACTGCAGTATTAGATTACGATGCACCATTGCAGGTTTACTGTATCCCTTGGACCTTCAAATCAACGATGAAGCACAGAATGGGCATCGATATTGAATATAAAAGGCAAAATGTCGACTTATTAACAAGAGGAGTAACAGTTCTAATAGTTCGTGCTTTGAGCCTTTCCTGGGACAGCAGTATTAGATTCCGATGCACCATTGCAGGTTTACTGTATCCGTTGGACCTTCCAATCAACGATGAAACACAGAAATTGCATCGATATTGAATACAAAAGGCAAAATGTCGACTTATTTATAAGAGGAGTAACTATTCTAATAGTTCGTGCTTTTAGCCTTTCCTGGGATAGCAGTATTAGATTCCGATGCACCATTTCAGGTTTACTGTATGCCTTGGACCTTCTAATCAACAATGAAACACAGAAATTGCAACGATAATGAATACAAAAGGCAAAATGTCGACATATTTATAAGAGGAGTAACTCTTCTATTAGTTCGTGATTTTAGCCTTTCCTGGGATAACAGTATTAGATTCCGATGCACCATTGCAGGTTTACTGAATCCCTTGGACCTTCAAATCAACGAAGAAACACAGAAAATGCATCGATATTGAATACAAGAATCAAAATGTCGACTTATTTATAAGAGGAGTAACTCTTCTAATAGTTCGTGTTTTTAGCCTTTCCTGGGACAGCAGTATTAGATTCCGATGCATTATTGCAGGTTTACTGTATCCCTTGGACCTTCAAATCAACGATGAAACACAGAAATTACATCGATATTGAATACAAAAGGCTAAATGTCGACTAATTTACAAGAGGAGGAACTCTTCTAATAGTTCGTGCTTTTAGCATTTCCTGGGACAGCAGTATTAGATTCCGAAGCACCATTGCACGTTTACTGTATCCCTTGGACCTTCCAATCAACGATGAAACACAGAAATTGCATCGATACTGAATACAAAAGGCAAAATGTCGACTTATTTACAAGAGGAGTAACTCTTCTAATAGTTCGTGCTTTTAGCCTTTCCTGAGACATGCAGTATTAGATTCCGATGCACCATTGCAGGTTTACTGTATCCCTTGGACCTTCAAATCAACGACGAAACGCAGAAATTGCATCGTTATTGAATAGAAAAGGCAAAATGTCAACTTATTTACAGGAGGAGTAACTCTTCTAATAGTTCGTGCTTTGAGCCTTTCCTGGGACAGCAGTATTAGATTCCGATGCACCATTGCAGGTTTACTGTATCCCTTGGACCTCCAAATCAACGATGAAACACAGAAATTGCATCGATATTGAATACAAAAGGCAAAATGTCAACTTATTTACAAGAGGAGTAACTATTCTAATAGTTCGTGATTTTAGCCATTCCTGGGATAACAGTATTAGATTCCGATGCACCATTGCAGGTTTACTGAATCCCTTGGACCTTCAAATCAACGAAGAAACACAGAAAATGCATCGATATTGAATACAAGAATCAAAATGTCGACTTATTTATAAGAGGAGTAACTCTTCTAATAGTTCGTGTTTTTAGCCCTTCCTGGGACAGCAGTATTAGATTCCGATGCATTATTGCAGGTTTACTGTATCCCTTGGACCTTCAAATCAACGATGAAACACAGAAATTGCATCGATATTGAATACAAAAGGCTAAAAGTCGACTAATTTACAAGACGAGGAACTCTTCTAATAGTTCGTGCTTTTAGCATTTCCTGGGACAGCAGTATTAGATTCCGATGCACCATTGCAGGTTTACTGTATCCCTTGGACCTTCCAATCAACGATGAAACACAGAAATTGCATCGATACTGAATACAAAAGGCAAAATGTCGACTTATTTACAAGAGGAGTAACTCTTCTAATAGTTCGTGCTTTTAGCCTTTCCTGAGACATGCAGTATTAGATTCCGATGCACCTTTGCAGGTTTACTGTATCCCTTGGACCTTCAAATCAACGACGAAACGCAGAAATTGCATCGTTATTGAATAGAAAAGGCAAAATGTCAACTTATTTACAGGAGGAGTAACTCTTCTAATAGTTCGTGCTTTGAGCCATTCCTGGGACAGCAGTATAAGATTCCGATGCACCATTGCAGGTTTACTGTATCCCTTGGACCTTCAAATCAACGATGAAACACAGAAATTGCATCGATATTGAATACAAAAGGCAAAATGTCGACTTATTTATAAGAGGAATAACTCTTCTAATTGTTCGTGTTTGAGCCTTTCCTGGGACAGCAGTATTAGATTTCGATGCACCATTGCAGGTTTACTGTATCCCTTGAACCTTCAAATCAACGATGAAACACAGAAATTGCATCGATATTGAATACAAAAGGAAAATTGTCGACTTATTTACAAGAGGAGTAACTCTTCTAACAGTTCGTGCTTTGAGCCTTTCCTGGGACAGCAGTATTAGATTCCGTTGCACCATTGCAGGTATACTGTATGCCTTGGAACCTCAAATCAACGTCGAAACACAGAAATTGCATCGATATTGAATACAAAAGGCAAAATGGCGACTTATTTATAAGAGGAGTAACTCTTGTAATAGTTCGTTCTTTGAGCATTTCCTGGGACAGCAGTATTAGATTCCGATGCACCATTGCAGGTTTACTGTATCCCTTTTACCTTCAAATCAACGATGAAACAAAAAAATTGCATCGATATTGAATACAAAAGGCAAAATGTCGACTTATTTATAAGAGGAGTAACTATTCTAATAGTTCGTGCTTTTAGCCTTTCCTGGGATAGCAGTATTAGATTCCGATGCACCATTTCAGGTTTACTGTATCCCTTGGACCTTCTAATCAACGATGAAACACAGAAATTGCAACGATATTGAATACAAAAGGCAAAATGTCCACATATTTATAAGAGGCGTAACTCCTCTAATAATTCGTGCTTTTAGCCTTTCCTGGGACAGCAGTATTAGATTCCGATGCACCATTGCAGGTTTACTGTATCCCTTGGACCTTCAAATCAACGATGAAACGCAGAAATTGCATCGTTATTGAATAGAAAAGGCAAAATGTCAACTTATTTACAGGAGGAGTAACTCTTCTAATAGTTCGTGCTTTGAGCCTTTCCTGGGACTGGAGTATTAGATTCCGATGCACCATTGCAGGTTTACTGTATCCCTTGGACCTTCAAATCAACGATGAAACACAGAAATTGCATCGATATTGAATACAAAAGGCAAAATGTCAACTTATTTACAAGAGGAGTAACTATTCTAATAGTTCGTGCTTTTAGCCATTCCTGGGATAACAGTATTAGATTCCGATGCACCATTGCAGGTTTACTGAATCCCTTGGACCTACAAATCAACGAAGAAACACAGAAAATGCATCGATATTGAATACAAGAATCAAAATGTCGACTTATTTAAAAGAGGAGTAACTCTTCTAATAGTTCGTGTTTTTAGCCTTTCCAGGGACAGCAGTATTAGATTCCGATGCATTATTGCAGGTTTACTGTATCCCTTGGACCTTCAAATCAACGATGAAACACAGAAATTGCATCGATATTGAATACAAAAGGCTAAATGTCGACTAATTTACAAGAGGAGGAACTCTTCTAATAGTTCGTGCTTTTAGCATTTCCTGGGACAGCAGTATTAGATTCCGAAGCACCATTGCAGGTTTACTGTATCCCTTGGACCTTCCAATCAACGATGAAACACAGAAATTGCATCGATACTGAATACAAAAGGCAAAATGTCGACTTATTTACAAGAGGAGTAACTCTTCTAATAGTTCGTGCTTTTAGCCTTTCCTGAGACATGCAGTATTAGATTCCGATGCACCTTTGCAGGTTTACTGTATCCCTTGGACCTTCAAATCAACGACGAAACGCAGAAATTGCATCGTTATTGAATAGAAAAGGCAAAATGTCAACTTATTTACAGGAGGAGTAACTCTTCTAATAGTTCGTGCTTTGAGCCTTTCCTGGGACAGCAGTATAAGATTCCGATGCACCATTGCAGGTTTACTGTATCCCTTGGACCTTCAAATCAACGATGAAACACAGAAATTGCATCGATATTGAATACAAAAGGCAAAATGTCGACTTATTTATAAGAGGAATAACTCTTCTAATTGTTCGTGTTTGAGCCTTTCCTGGGACAGCAGTATTAGATTTCGATGCACCATTGCAGGTTTACTGTATCCCTTGAACCTTCAAATCAACGATGAAACACAGAAATTGCATCGATATTGAATACAAAAGGAAAATTGTCGACTTATTTACAAGAGGAGTAACTCTTCTAACAGTTCGTGCTTTGAGCCTTTCCTGGGACAGCAGTATTAGATTCCGTTGCACCATTGCAGGTATACTGTATGCCTTGGAACCTCAAATCAACGATGAAACACAGAAATTGCATCGATATTGAATACAAAAGGCAAAATGGCGACTTATTTATAAGAGGAGTAACTCTTGTAATAGTTCGTTCTTTGAGCATTTCCTGGGACAGCAGTATTAGATTCCGATGCACCATTGCAGGTTTACTGTATCCCTTTTACCTTCAAATCAACGATGAAACAAAAAAATTGCATCGATATTGAATACAAAAGGCAAAATGTCGACTTATTTATAAGAGGAGTAACTATTCTAATAGTTCGTGCTTTTAGCCTTTCCTGGGATAGCAGTATTAGATTCCGATGCACCATTTCAGGTTTACTGTATCCCTTGGACCTTCTAATCAACGATGAAACACAGAAATTGCAACGATATTGAATACAAAAGGCAAAATGTCCACATATTTATAAGAGGCGTAACTCCTCTAATAATTCGTGCTTTTAGCCTTTCCTGGGACAGCAGTATTAGATTCCGATGCACCATTGCAGGTTTACTGTATCCCTTGGACCTTCAAATCAACGATGAAACGCAGAAATTGCATCGTTATTGAATAGAAAAGGCAAAATGTCAACTTATTTACAGGAGGAGTAACTCTTCTAATAGTTCGTGCTTTGAGCCTTTCCTGGGACTGCAGTATTAGATTCCGATGCACCATTGCAGGTTTACTGTATCCCTTGGACCTTCAAATCAACGATGAAACACAGAAATTGCATCGATATTGAATACAAAAGGCAAAATGTCAACTTATTTACAAGAGGAGTAACTATTCTAATAGTTCGTGCTTTTAGCCATTCCTGGGATAACAGTATTAGATTCCGATGCACCATTGCAGGTTTACTGAATCCCTTGGACCTTCAAATCAACGAAGAAACACAGAAAATGCATCGATATTGAATACAAGAATCAAAATGTCGACTTATTTATAAGAGGAGTAACTCTTCTAATAGTTCGTGTTTTTAGCCTTTCCAGGGACAGCAGTATTAGATTCCGATGCATTATTGCAGGTTTACTGTATCCCTTGGACCTTCAAATCAACGATGAAACACAGAAATTGCATCGATATTGAATACAAAAGGCTAAATGTCGACTAATTTACAAGAGGAGTAACTCTTCTAATAGTTCGTGCTTTTAGCATTTCCTGGGACAGCAGTATTAGATTCCGAAGCACCATTGCAGGTTTACTGTATCCCTTGGACCTTCAAATCAACGATGAAACACAGAAATTGCATCGATATTGAATACAAAAGGCAAAATGTCGACTTATTTATAAGAGGAGTAACTCTTCTAATAGTTCGTGCTTTTAGCCTTTCCTGAGACAGCAGTATTAGATTCCGATGCACCATTGCAGGTTTACTGTATCCCTTGGACCTTCAAATCAACGACGAAACACAGAAATTGCATCGTTATTGAATAGAAAAGGCAAAATGTCAACTTATTTACAGGAGGAGTAACTCATCTAATAGTTCGTGCTTTGAGCCTTTCCTGGGACAGCAGTATTAGATTCCGATGCACCATTGCAGGTTTACTGTATCCCTTGGACCTTCAAATCAACGATGAAACACAGAAATTGCATCGTTATTGAATACAAAAGCAAAATGTCGACTTATTTACAAGAGGAGTAACTCTTCTAATTGTTCGTGCTTTGAGCTTTTCCTGGGACAGCAGTATTAGGTCCCATGCACCATTGCAGGATTACTGTATCCCTTGGACCTTCAAATCAACGATGAAACATAGAAATTGCATCGATATTGAATACAAGAATCAAAATGTCAACTTATTTTTAAGAGGAGTAACTCTTCTAATAGTTCGTGCTTTTAGCCTTTCCTGGGACAGCAGTATTTGATTCCGATGGACCATTGCAGGTTTACTGTATCCCTTGGACCTTCAAATCAACGATGAAACACAGAAAATGCATCGATATTGAATACAAGAATCAAAATGTCGACTTATTTATAAGAGGAGTAACTCTTCTAATAGATCCTGCTTTGAACATTTCCTGGAACTGCAGTATTAGATTACGATGCACCATTGCAGGTTTACTGTATCCCTTGGACCTTCAAATCAACGATGAAGCACAGAATGGGCATCGATATTGAATATAAAAGGCAAAATGTCGACTTATTTACAAGAGGAGTAACAGTTCTAATAGTTCGTGCTTTGAGCCTTTCCTGGGACAGCAGTATTAGATTCCGATGCACCATTGCAGGTTTACTGTATCCGTTGGACCTTCCAATCAACGATGAAACACAGAAATTGCATCGATATTGAATACAAAAGGCAAAATGTCGACTTATTTATAAGAGGAGTAGCTCTTCTAATAGTTCGTGCTTTTAGCCTTTCCTGGGACAGCAGTATTAGATTCCGATGCACCATTGCAGGTTTACTGTATCCCTTGGACCTTCAAATCAACGATGAAACACAGAAATTGCATCGATATTGAATACAAAAGGCAAAATGTCAACTTATTTACAAGAGGAGTAACTATTCTAATAGTTCGTGATTTTAGCCATTCCTGGGATAACAGTATTAGATTCCGATGCACCATTGCAGGTTTACTGAATCCCTTGGACCTTCAAATCAACGAAGAAACACAGAAAATGCATCGATATTGAATACAAGAATCAAAATGTCGACTTATTTATAAGAGGAGTAACTCTTCTAATAGTTCGTGTTTTTAGCCTTTCCTGGGACAGCAGTATTAGATTTCGATGCATTATTGCAGGTTTACTGTATCCCTTGGACCTTCAAATCAACGATGAAACACAGAAATTGCATCGATATTGAATAGAAAAGGCTAAATGTCGACTAATTTACAAGAGGAGGAACTCTTCTAATAGTTCGTGCTTTTAGCATTTCCTGGGACAGCAGTATTAGATTCCGAAGCACCATTGCAGGTTTACTGTATCCCTTGGACCTTCCAATCAACGATGAAACACAGAAATTGCATCGATACTGAATACAAAAGGCAAAATGTCGACTTATTTACAAGAGGAGTAACTCTTCTAATAGTTCGTGCTTTTAGCCTTTCCTGAGACATGCAGTATTAGATTCCGATGCAGCTTTGCAGGTTTACTGTATCCCTTGGACCTTCAAATCAACGACGAAACACAGAAATTGCATCGTTATTGAATAGAAAAGGCAAAATGTCAACTTATTTACAGGAGGAGTAACTCTTCTAATAGTTCGTGCTTTGAGCCGTTCCTGGGACAGCAGTATTAGATTCCGATGCACCATTGCAGGTTTACTGTATCCCTTGGACCTTCAAATCAACGATGAAACACAGAAATTGCATCGATATTGAATACAAAAGGCAAAATGTCGACTTATTTATAAGAGGAATAACTCTTCTAATTGTTCGTGTTTGAGCCTTTCCTGGGACAGCAGTATTAGATTTCGATGCACCATTGCAGGTTTACTGTATCCCTTGAACCTTCAAATCAACGATGAAACACAGAAATTGCATCGATATTGAATACAAAAGGAAAATTGTCGACTTATTTACAAGAGGAGTAACTCTTCTAACAGTTCGTGCTTTGAGCCTTTCCTGGGACAGCAGTATTAGATTCCGTTGCACCATTGCAGGTATACTGTATCCCTTGGAACCTCAAATCAACGATGAAACACAGAAATTGCATCGATATTGAATACAAAAGGCAAAATGGCGACTTTTTTATAAGAGGAGTAACTCTTGTAATAGTTCGTTCTTTGAGCATTTCCTGGGACAGCAGTATTAGATTCCGATGCACCATTGCAGGTTTACTGTATCCCTTTTACCTTCAAATCAACGATGAAACAAAAAAATTGCATCGATATTGAATACAAAAGGCAAAATGTCGACTTATTTATAAGAGGAGTAACTATTCTAATAGTTCGTGCTTTTAGCCTTTCCTGGGATAGCAGTATTAGATTCCGATGCACCATTTCAGGTTTACTGTATCCCTTGGACCTTCAAATCAACGATGAAACACAGAAATTGCAACGATATTTAATACAAAAGGCAAAATGTCGACATATTTATAAGAGGAGTAACTCTTCTATTAGTTCGTGATTTTAGCCTTTCCTGGGACAGCAGTATTAGATTACGATGCACCATTGCAGGTTTACTGTATCCCTTTTCCCTTCAAATCAACAATGAAACAAAGAAATTGCATCGATATTGAATACAACAGGCAAAATGTCGACTTATTTATAAAAGGAGTAACTCTTCTAATAGTTCGTGATTTTAGCCTTTCCTGGGACAGCAGTATTAGATTCCGATGCACCATTTCAGGTTTACTGTATCCCTTGGACCTTCAAATCAACGATGAAACACAGAAATTGCAACGATATTGAATACAAAAGGCAAAATGTCCACATATTTATAAGAGGCGTAACTCCTCTAATAATTCGTGCTTTTAGCCTTTCCTGGGACAGCAGTATTAGATTCCGATGCACCATTGCAGGTTTACTGTATCCCTTGGACCTTCAAATCAACGATGAAACACAGAAATTGCATCGATATTGAATACAAAAGGCAAAATGTCGACTTATTTATAAGAGGAGTAACTCTTCTAATAGTTCGTGTTTTTGAGCCTCTCCTGGGACAGCAGTATTAGATTCCGATCCACCAATGCAGGTTTACTGTATCCCTTGGACCTTCAAATCAACGATGAAACACAGAAATTGCATCGTTATTGAATACAAAACCAAATGTCGACTTATTTACAAGAGGAGTAACTCTTCCAATTGTTCGTGCTTTGAGCTATTCCTGGGACAGCAGTATTAGATTCCGATGCACCATTGCTGGTTTACTGTATCCCTTTTACCTTCAAATCAACGATGAAACAAAAAAATTACATCGATATTGAATACAAAAGGCAAAATGTCGACTTATTTATAAGAGGAGTAACTATTCTAATAGTTCGTGCTTTTAGCCTTTCCTGGGATAGCAGTATTAGATTCCGATGCACCATTTCAGGTTTACTGTATCCCTTGGACCTTCAAATCAACGATGAAACACAGAAATTGCATCGATACTGAATACAAGAATCAAAATTTTGGCTTATATATAAGAGGAGTAACTCTTCTAATAGTTCGTGCTTTTAGCCTTTCCTGGGACAGCAGTATTAGATTCCGATACATTATTGGAAATTTACTGTATCCCTTGGACCTTCAAATCAACGATGAAACACAGAAATTGCATCGATATTGAATACAAATGGCAAAATGTCGACTAATTTACAAGAGGAGTAACTGTTCTAATAGTTCATGCTTTTAGCATTTCCTGGGACAGCAGTATTAGATTCCGATGCAGCATTGCAGGTTTACTGTATCCCTTGTATCTTCAAATCAAAGATGAAACATAGAAATTGCATCGATATTGAATACAAAAGGCAAAATGTCGACTTATTTACAAGAGGATTAACTCTTCTAATAGTTCGTGGTTTGAGCCTTTCCTGGGACAGCAGTATTAGATTTCGATGCACCATTGCAGGTTTACTGTATCCCTTTTACCTTCAAATCAACGATGAAACAAAGGAATTGCATCGATATTGAATACAAAAGGCAAATTGTCGACTTATTTATAAGGGGAGTAACTCTTCTAATAGTTCGTGATTTTAGCCTTTCCTGGGACAGCAGTATTAGATTCTGATGCACCATTTCAGGTTTACTGTATCCCTTGGACCTTAAAATCAACGATGAAACACAGAAAATAGCATCGATATTGAGTACAAAAGGCAAAATGTTGACATATTTATAAGAGGAGTAACTCTTCTAATAGTTCGCGCTTTTAGCCTTTCCTGGGACAGCAGTATTAGATTCCAATGCACCATTGCAGGTTTACTGTATCCCTTGGACCTTCAAATCAACGATGAAACACAGAAATTGCATCGATATTGAATACAAAACGCAAAATGTCGACTTATTTACAAGAGGAGTAACTCTTCTAATAGTTCGTGCTTTTAGCCTTTCCTGGGACAGCAGTATTAGATTCCGTTGCACTATTGCACGTATACTGTATCCCATGGAACCTCAAATCAACGATGAAACACAGAAATTGCATCGATATTGAATACAAAAGGCAATATTGAGACTGATTTATAACAGAGTAACACTTGTAATAGTTCGTTCTTTGAGCATTTCCTGGGACAGCAGTATTTGATTCCGATGCACCATTGCATGTTTACTGAATCCCTTGGACCTTCAAATCAACGATGAAACACAGAAAATGCATCGATATTGAATACAAGAATCAAAATGTCGACTTATTTATAAGAGGAGTAACTCTTCTAATAGATCGTGCTTTGAACATTTCCTGGAACTGCAGTATTAGATTACGATGCACCATTGCAGGTTTACTGTATCCCTTGGACCTTCAAATCAACGATGAAGCACAGAATGTGCATCGATACTGAATATAAAAGGCAAAATGTCGACTTATTTACAAGAGGAGTAACAGTTCTAATAGTTCGTGCTTTGAGCCTTTCCTGGGACAGCAGTATTAGATTCCGATGCACCATTGCAGGTTTACTGTATCCGTTGGACCTTCCAATCAACGATGAAACACAGAAATTGCATCGACATTGAATACAAAAGTCAAAATGTCAACTTATTTACAAGAGGAGTAACTATTCTAATAGTTCGTGCTTTTAGCCATTCCTGGGATAACAGTATTAGATTCCGATGCACCATTGCAGGTTTACTGAATACCTTGGACCTTCAAATCAACGATGAAACACAGAAAATGCATCGATATTGAATACAAGAATCAAAATGTCGACTTATTTATAAGAGGAGTAACTCTTCTAATAGTTCGTGTTTTTAGCCTTTCCTGGGACAGCAGTATTAGATTCCGATGCATTATTGCAGGTTTACTGTATCCCTTGGACCTTCAAATCAACGATGAAACACAGAAATTGCATCGATATTGAATACAAAAGGCTAAATGTCGACTAATTTACAAGAGGATTAACTCTTCTAATAGTTCGTGCTTTTAGCATTTCCTGGGACAGCAGTATTAGATTCCGAAGCACCATTGCAGGTTTACTGTATCCCTTGGACCTTCCAATCAACGATGAAACACAGAAATTGCATCGATATTGAATACAATAGGCAAAATGTCGACTTATTTATAAGAGGAGTAACTATTCTAATAGTTCGTGCTTTTAGCCTTTCCTGAGACAGCAGTATTAGATTCCGATGCACCATTGCAGGTTTACTGTATCCCTTGGACCTTCAAATCAACGACGAAACACACAAATTGCATCGTTATTGAATAGAAAAGGCAAAATGTCAACTTATTTACTGGAGGAGTAACTCTTCTAATAGTTCGTGCTTTGAGCCTTTCCTGGGACAGCAGTATTAGATTCCGATGCACCATTGCAGGTTTACTGTATCCCTTGGACCCTCAAATCAACGATGAAACACAGAAATTGCATCGATATTGAATACAAAAGGCAAAATGTCGACTTATTTATAAGAGGAATAACTCTTCTAATTGTTCGTGTTTTTGAGCCTGTCCTGGGACAGCAGTATTTGATTCCGATCCACCAATGCAAGTTTACTGTATCCCTTGGACATTCAAATCAACGATGAAACACAGAAATTGCATCGTTATTGAATACAAAAGCAAAATGTCGACTTATTTACAAGAGGAGTAACTCTTCTAATTGTTCGTGCTTTGAGCTTTTCCTGGGACAGCAGTATTAGATTCCGATGCACCTTTGCAGGTTTACTGTATCCCTTTTACCTTCAAATCAACGATGAAACAAAAAAATGCATCGATATTGAATACAAAAGGCAAAATGTCGACTTATTTATAAGAGGAGTAACTATTCTAATAGTTCGTGCTTTTAGCCTTTCCTGGGATAGCAGTATTAGATTCCGATGCACCATTTCAGGTTTACTGTATCCCTTGGACCTTCAAATCAACGATGAAACACAGAAATTGCAACGATATTGAATACAAAAGGCAAAATGTCGACATATTTATAAGAGGAGTAACTCTTCTATTAGTTCGTGATTTTAGCCTTTCCTGGGACAGCAGTATTAGATTACGATGCACCATTGCAGGTTTACTGTATCCCTTTTACCTTCAAATCAACGATGAAACAAAGAAATTGCATCGATATTGAATACAAAAGGCAAAATGTCGACTTATTTATAAAAGGAGTAACTCTTCTAATAGTTCGTGATTTTAGCCTTTCCTGGGACAGCAGTATTAGATTCCGATGCACCATTTCAGGTTTACTGTATCCCTTGGACCTTCAAATCAACGATGAAGCACAGAAATTGCAACGATATTGAATACAAAAGGCAAAATGTCCACATATTTATAAGAGGCGTAACTCCTCTAATAGTTCGTGCTTTTAGCCTTTCCTGGGACAGCAGTATTAGATTCCGATACACCATTGCAGGTTTACTGTATCCCTTGGACCTTCAAATCAACGATGAAACACAGAAATTGCATCGATATTGAATACAAAACGCAAAATGTCGACTTATTTACAAGAGGAGTAACTCTTCTAATAGTTCGTGCTTTTAGCCTTTCCTGGGACAGCAGTATTTGATTCCGATGGACAATTGCAGGTTTACTGTATCCCTTGGACCTTCAAATAAACGATGAAACACAGAAATTGCATCGATATTGAATACAAAAGGCAAAACGATGACTTATTTATAATTGGAGTAACTCTTCTAATAGTTCGTGTTTTTGAGCCTCTCCTGGGACAGCAGTATTAGATTCCGATCCACCAATGCAGGTTTACTGTATCCCTTGGACCTTCAAATCAACGATGAAACATAGATATTGCTTCGATATTGAATACAAAACGCAAAAAGTTGGCTTATTTATAAGAGGAGTAACTATTTTAATAGTTCGTGCTTTTAGCCTTTCCTCGGAAAGCAGTAGTAGATTCCGATGCACCATTGCACGTTTACTGTATCCCTTGGACCTTCAAACCAACGATGAAATACAGAAATTGCATCGATACTGAATACAAGAATCAAAATGTCGACTTATTTATAAGAGGAGTAACTCTTCCGGTAGTTCGTGCTTTGAGCCTTTCCTGGGACAGCAGTATTAGATTCCGATGCATTATTGCAGGTTTACTGTATCGCTTGGACCTTCAAATCAACGATGAAACACAGAAATTGCATCGATATTGAATACAAAAGGCAAAATGTCGACTTATTTATAAGAGGATTAACTATTCTAACAGTTCGTGCTTTTAGCCTTTCCTGGGATAGCAGTATTAGATTCCGATGCACCATTGCAGGTTTACTGTATCCCTTGGACCTTCAAATCAACGATGAAACACAGAAATTGCATCGATATTGAATACAAAAGGCTAAATGTCGACTAATTTACAAGAGGATTAACTCTTCTAATAGTTCGTGCTTTTAGCATTTCCTGGGACAGCAGTATTAGATTCCGAAGCACCATTGCAGGTTTACTGTATCCCTTGGACCTTCCAATCAACGATGAAACACAGAAATTGCATCGATATTGAATACAATAGGCAAAATGTCGACTTATTTATAAGAGGAGTAACTATTCTAATAGTTCGTGCTTTTAGCCTTTCCTGAGACAGCAGTATTAGATTCCGATGCACCATTGCAGGTTTACTGTATCCCTTGGACCTTCAAATCAACGACGAAACACACAAATTGCATCGTTATTGAATAGAAAAGGCAAAATGTCAACTTATTTACTGGAGGAGTAACTCTTCTAATAGTTCGTGCTTTTAGCCTTTCCTGGGACAGCAGTATTAGATTCCGATGCATTATTGCAGGTTTACTGTATCCCTTGGACCTTCAAATCAACGATGAAACACAGAAATTGCATCGATATTGAATACAAAAAGCAAAATGTCGACTTATTTATAAGAGGAGTAACTATTCTAACAGTTCGTGCTATTAGCCTTTCCTGGGATAGCAGTATTAGATTCCGATGCACCATTGCAGGTTTACTGTATCCCTTGGACCTTCAAATCAACGACGAAACACAGAAATTGCATCGTTATTGAATACAAAAGGCAAAATGTCAACTTATTTACAAGAGGAGTAACTCTTCTAATAGTTCGTGCTTTGAGCCTTTCCTGGGACAGCAGTATTAGATTCCGATGCACCATTGCAGGTTTACTGTATCCCTTGGACCTTCAAATCAACGACGAAACACAGAAATTGCATCGATATTGAATACAAAAAGCAAAATGTCGACTTATTTACAAGAGGAGTAACTCTTCTAATAGTTCGTGCTTTTAGCCTTTCCTGGGACAGCAGTATTTGATTCCGATGGACAATTGCAGGTTTACTGTATCCCTTGGACCTTCAAATAAACGATGAAACACAGAAATTGCATCGATATTGAATACAAAAGGCAAAACGATGACTTATTTATAATTGGAGTAACTCTTCTAATAGTTCGTGTTTTTGAGCCTCTCCTGGGACAGCAGTATTAGATTCCGATCCACCAATGCAGGTTTACTGTATCCCTTGGACCTTCAAATCAACGATGAAGCATAGATATTGCTTCGATATTGAATACAAAACGCAAAAAGTTGGCTTATTTATAAGAGGAGTAACTATTTTAATAGTTCGTGCTTTTAGCCTTTCCTCGGAAAGCAGTAGTAGATTCCGATGCACCATTGCAGGTTTACTGTATCCCTTGGACCTTCAAACCAACGATGAAATACAGAAATTGCATCGATACTGAATACAAGAATCAAAATGTCGACTTATTTATAAGAGGAGTAACTCTTCCGGTAGTTCGTGCTTTGAGCCTTTCCTGGGACAGCAGTATTAGATTACGATGCACCATTGCTGGTTTATTGTATCCCTTTTACCTTCAAATCAACTATGAAACAAAGAAATTCCATCGATATTGAATACAAAAGCAAAATTGTCGACTTTTTTACAAGAGGAGTAACTATTCTAATAGTTCGTGCTTTTAGCCTTTCCTGGGATAGCAGTATTAGATTCCGATGCACCATTGCAGGTTTACTGTATCCCTTGGACCTTCGAAACAACGATGAAACACAGAAATTGCATCGATATTGAATACAAGAATCAAAATGTCGGCTTATTTATAAGAGGAGTAACTCTTCTAATAGTTCGTGCTTTTAGCCTCTCCTGGGACAGCAGTATTAGATTCCGATGCACCATTGCAGGTTTACTGTATCCCTTGGACCCTCAAATCAACGATGAAACACAGAAATTGCATCGATATTGAATACAAAAGGCAAAATGTCGACTTATTTATAAGAGGAATAACTCTTCTAATTGTTCGTGTTTTTGAGCCTGTCCTGGGACAGCAGTATTTGATTCCGATCCACCAATGCAAGTTTACTGTATCCCTTGGACATTCAAATCAACGAAGAAACACAGAAATTGCATCGTTATTGAATACAAAAGCAAAATGTCGACTTATTTACAAGAGGAGTAACTCTTCTAATTGTTCGTGCTTTGAGCTTTTCCTGGGACAGCAGTATTAGATTCCGATGCACCATTGCAGGTTTACTGTATCCCTTTTACCTTCAAATCAACGATGAACCAAAAAAATGCATCGATATTGAATACAAAAGGCAAAATGTCGACTTATTTATAAGAGGAGTAACTATTCTAATAGTTCGTGCTTTTAGCCTTTCCTGGGATAGCAGTATTAGATTCCGATGCACCATTTCAGGTTTACTGTATCCCTTGGACCTTCAAATCAACGATGAAACACAGAAATTGCAACGATATTGAATACAAAAGGCAAAATGTCGACATATTTATAAGAGGAGTAACTCTTCTATTAGTTCGTGATTTTAGCCTTTCCTGGGACAGCAGTATTAGATTACGATGCACCATTGCAGGTTTACTGTATCCCATTTACCTTCAAATCAACGATGAAACAAAGAAATTGCATCGATATTGAATACAAAAGGCAAAATGTCGACTTATTTATAAAAGGAGTAACTCTTCTAATAGTTCGTGATTTTAGCCTTTCCTGGGACAGCAGTATTAGATTCCGATGCACCATTTCAGGTTTACTGTATCCCTTGGACCTTCAAATCAACGATGAAACACAGAAATTGCAACGATATTGAATACAAAAGGCAAAATGTCCACATATTTATGAGAGGCGTAACTCCTCTAATAGTTCGTGCTTTTAGCCTTTCCTGGGACAGCAGTATTAGATTCCGATACACCATTGCAGGTTTACTGTATCCCTTGGACCTTCAAATCAACGATGAAACACAGAAATTGCATCGATATTGAATACAAAACGCAAAATGTCGACTTATTTACAAGAGGAGTAACTCTTCTAATAGTTCGTGCTTTTAGCCTTTCCTGGGACAGCAGTATTTGATTCCGATGGACAATTGCAGGTTTACTGTATCCCTTGGACCTTCAAATAAACGATGAAACACAGAAATTGCATCGATATTGAATACAAAAGGCAAAACGATGACTTATTTATAATTGGAGTAACTCTTCTAATAGTTCGTGTTTTTGAGCCTCTCCTGGGACAGCAGTATTAGATTCCGATCCACCAATGCAGGTTTACTGTATCCCTTGGACCTTCAAATCAACGATGAAACATAGATATTGCTTCGATATTGAATACAAAACGCAAAAAGTTCTCTTATTTATAAGAGGATTAACTATTTTAATAGTTCGTGCTTTTAGCCTTTCCTCGGAAAGCAGTAGTAGATTCCGATGCACCATTGCAGGTTTACTGTATCCCTTGGACCTTCAAACCAACGATGAAATACAGAAATTGCATCGATACTGAATACAAGAATCAAAATGTCGACTTATTTATAAGAGGAGTAACTCTTCCGGTAGTTCGTGCTTTGAGCCTTTCCTGGGACAGCAGTATTAGATTCCGATGCATTATTGCAGGTTTACTGTATCGCTTGGACCTTCAAATCAACGATGAAACACAGAAATTGCATCGATATTGAATACAAAAGGCAAAATGTCGACTTATTTATAAGAGGATTAACTATTCTAACAGTTCGTGCTTTTAGCCTTTCCTGGGATAGCAGTATTAGATTCCGATGCACCATTGCAGGTTTACTGTATCCCTTGGACCTTCAAATCAACGACAAAACACAGAAATTGCATCGTTATTGAATACAAAAGGCAAAATGTCAACTTATTTACAAGAGGAGTAACTCTTCTAATAGTTCGTGCTTTGAGCCTTTCCTGGGACAGCAGTATTAGATTCCGATTCACCATTGCAGGTTTACTGTATCCCTTGGACCTTCAAATCAACGACGAAACACAGAAATTGCATCGATATTGAATACAAAAAGCAAAATGTCGACTTATTTATAAGAGGAATAACTCTTCTAATAGTTCGTGTTTGAGCCTTTCCTGGGACAGCAGTATTAGATTTCGATGCACCATTGCAGGTTTACTGTATCCCTTGAACCTTCAAATCAACGATGAAACACAGAAATTGCATCGATATTGAATACAAGAATCAAAATGTCGACTTATTTATAAGAGGAGTAATTCTTCTAATAGTTCGTGCTTTTAGCCTTTCCTGGGACAGCAGTATTAGATTCCGATGCATTATTGCAGGTTTACTGTATCCCTTGGACCTTCAAATCAACGATGAAACACAGAAATTGCATCGATATTGAATACAAAAAGCAAAATGTCGACTTATTTATAAGAGGAGTAACTATTCTAACAGTTCGTGCTATTAGCCTTTCCTGGGATAGCAGTATTAGATTCCGATGCACCATTGCAGGTTTACTGTATCCCTTGGACCTTCAAATCAACGACGAAACACAGAAATTGCATCGTTATTGAATACAAAAGGCAAAATGTCAACTTATTTACAAGAGGAGTAACTCTTCTAATAGTTCGTGCTTTGAGCCTTTCCTGGGACAGCAGTATTAGATTCCGATGCACCATTGCAGGTTTACTGTATCCCTTGGACCTTCAAATCAACGACGAAACACAGAAATTGCATCGATATTGAATACAAAAAGCAAAATGTCGACTTATTTATAAGAGGAGTAATTCTTCTAATAGTTCGTGCATTTAGCTTTCCTGGGACAGCAGTATTAGATTCCGATGCACCATTGCAGGTTTACTGTATCCCTTGGACCTTCAAATCAACGATGAAACACAGAAATTGCATCGATATTGAATACAAAACGCAAAATGTCGACTTATTTACAAGAGGAGTAACTCTTCTAATAGTTCGTGCTTTTAGCCTTTCCTGGGACAGCAGTATTTGATTCCGATGGACAATTGCAGGTTTACTGTATCCCTTGGACCTTCAAATAAACGATGAAACACAGAAATTGCATCGATATTGAATACAAAAGGCAAAACGATGACTTATTTATAATTGGAGTAACTCTTCTAATAGTTCGTGTATTTGAGCCTCTCCTGGGACAGCAGTATTAGATTCCGATCCACCAATGCAGGTTTACTGTATCCCTTGGACCTTCAAATCAACGATGAAACATAGATATTGCTTCGATATTGAATACAAAACGCAAAAAGTTGGCTTATTTATAAGAGGAGTAACTATTTTAATAGTTCGTGCTTCTAGCCTTTCCTCGGAAAGCAGTAGTAGATTCCGATGCACCATTGCAGGTTTACTGTATCCCTTGGACCTTCAAACCAACGATGAAATACAGAAATTGCATCGATACTGAATACAAGAATCAAAATGTCGACTTATTTATAAGAGGAGTAACTCTTCCGGTAGTTCGTGCTTTGAGCCTTTCCTGGGACAGCAGTATTAGATTACGATGCACCATTGCTGGTTTATTGTATCCCTTTTACCTTCAAATCAACTATGAAACAAAGAAATTCCATCGATATTGAATACAAAAGCAAAATTGTCGACTTTTTTACAAGAGGAGTAACTATTCTAATAGTTCGTGCTTTTAGCCTTTCCTGGGATAGCAATATTAGATTCCGATGCACCATTGCAGGTTTACTGTATCCCTTGGACCTTCGAAACAACGATGAAACACAGAAATTGCATCGATATTGAATACAAGAATCAAAATGTCGGCTTATTTATAAGAGGAGTAACTCTTCTAATAGTTCGTGCTTTTAGCCTTTCCTGGGACAGCAGTATTAGATTCCGATGCATTATTGCAGGTTTACTGTATCGCTTGGACCTTCAAATCAACGATGAAACACAGAAATGGCATCGATATTGAATACAAAAGGCAAAATGTCGACTTATTTATAAGAGGATTAACTATTCTAACAGTTCGTGCTTTTAGCCTTTCCTGGGATAGCAGTATTAGATTCCGATGCACCATTGCAGGTTTACTGTATCCCTTGGACCTTCAAATCAACGACAAAACACAGAAATTGCATCGTTATAGAATACAAAAGGCAAAATGTCAACTTATTTACAAGAGGTGTAACTCTTCTAATAGTTCGTGCTTTGAGCCTTTCCTGGGACAGCAGTATTAGATTCCGATTCACCATTGCAGGTTTACTGTATCCCTTGGACCTTCAAATCAACGACGAAACACAGAAATTGCATCGATATTGAATACAAAAAGCAAAATGTCGACTTATTTATAAGAGGAATAACTCTTCTAATAGTTCGTGTTTGAGCCTTTCCTGGGACAGCAGTATTAGATTTCGATGCACCATTGCAGGTTTACTGTATCCCTTGAACCTTCAAATCAACGATGAAACACAGAAATTGCATCGATATTGAATACAAGAATCAAAATGTCGACTTATTTATAAGAGGAGTAATTCTTCTAATAGTTCGTGCTTTTAGCCTTTCCTGGGACAGCAGTATTAGATTCCGATGCATTATTGCAGGTTTACTGTATCCCTTGGACCTTCAAATCAACGATGAAACACAGAAATTGCATCGATATTGAATACAAAAAGCAAAATGTCGACTTATTTATAAGAGGAGTAACTATTCTAACAGTTCGTGCTATTAGCCTTTCCTGGGATAGCAGTATTAGATTCCGATGCACCATTGCAGGTTTACTGTATCCCTTGGACCTTCAAATCAACGACGAAACACAGAAATTGCATCGTTATTGAATACAAAAGGCAAAATGTCAACTTATTTACAAGAGGAGTAACTCTTCTAATAGTTCGTGCTTTGAGCCTTTCCTGGGACAGCAGTATTAGATTCCGATGCACCATTGCAGGTTTACTGTATCCCTTGGACCTTCAAATCAACGACGAAACACAGAAATTGCATCGATATTGAATACAAAAAGCAAAATGTCGACTTATTTATAAGAGGAGTAATTCTTCTAATAGTTCGTGCATTTAGCTTTCCTGGGACAGCAGTATTAGATTCCGATGCACCATTGCAGGTTTACTGTATCCCTTGGACCTTCAAATCAACGATGAAACACAGAAATTGCATCGATATTGAATACAAAACGCAAAATGTCGACTTATTTACAAGAGGAGTAACTCTTCTAATAGTTCGTGCTTTTAGCCTTTCCTGGGACAGCAGTATTTGATTCCGATGGACAATTGCAGGTTTACTGTATCCCTTGGACCTTCAAATCAACGATGAAACACAGAAATTGCATCGATATTGAATACAAAAGGCAAAACGATGACTTATTTATAATTGGAGTAACTCTTCTAATAGTTCGTGTTTTTGAGCCTCTCCTGGGACAGCAGTATTAGATTCCGATCCACCAATGCAGGTTTACTGTATCCCTTGGACCTTCAAATCAACGATGAAACATAGATATTGCTTCGATATTGAATACAAAACGCAAAAAGTTGGCTTATTTATAAGAGGAGTAACTATATTAATAGTTCGTGCTTTTAGCCTTTCCTCGGAAAGCAGTAGTAGATTCCGATGCACCATTGCAGGTTTACTGTATCCCTTGGACCTTCAAACCAACGATGAAATACAGAAATTGCATCGATACTGAATACAAGAATCAAAATGTCGACTTATTTATAAGAGGAGTAACTCTTCCGGTAGTTCGTGCTTTGAGCCTTTCCTGGGACAGCAGTATTAGATTACGATGCACCATTGCTGGTTTATTGTATCCCTTTTACCTTCAAATCAACTATGAAACAAAGAAATTCCATCGATATTGAATACAAAAGCAAAATTGTCGACTTTTTTACAAGAGGAGTATTTATTCTAATAGTTCGTGCTTTTAGCCTTTCCTGGGATAGCAGTATTAGATTCCGATGCACCATTGCAGGTTTACTGTATCCCTTGGACCTTCGAAACAACGATGAAACACAGAAATTGCATCGATACTGAATACAAGAATCAAAATGTCGGCTTATTTATAAGAGGAGTAACTCTTCTAATAGTTCGTGCTTTTAGCCTTTCCTGGGACAGCAGTATTAGATTCCGATGCATTATTGCAGGTTTACTGTATCGCTTGGACCTTCAAATCAACGATGAAACACAGAAATTGCATCGATATTGAATACAAAAGGCAAAATGTCGACTTATTTATAAGAGGATTAACTATTCTAACAGTTCGTGCTTTTAGCCTTTCCTGGGATAGCAGTATTAGATTCCGATGCACCATTGCAGGTTTACTGTATCCCTTGGACCTTCAAATCAACGACAAAACACAGAAATTGCATCGTTATTGAATACAAAAGGCAAAATGTCAACTTATTTACAAGAGGAGTAACTCTTCTAATAGTTCGTGCTTTGAGCCTTTCCTGGGACAGCAGTATTAGATTCCGATTCACCATTGCAGGTTTACTGTATCCCTTGGACCTTCAAATCAACGACGAAACACAGAAATTGCATCGATATTGAATACAAAAAGCAAAATGTCGACTTATTTATAAGAGGAATAACTCTTCTAATAGTTCGTGTTTGAGCCTTTCCTGGGACAGCAGTATTAGATTTCGATGCACCATTGCAGGTTTACTGTATCCCTTGAACCTTCAAATCAACGATGAAACACAGAAATTGCATCGATATTGAATACAAGAATCAAAATGTCGACTTATTTATAAGAGGAGTAATTCTTCTAATAGTTCGTGCTTTTAGCCTTTCCTGGGACAGCAGTATTAGATTCCGATGCATTATTGCAGGTTTACTGTATCCCTTGGACCTTTAAATCAACGATGAAACACAGAAATTGCATCGATATTGAATACAAAAAGCAAAATGTCGACTTATTTATAAGAGGAGTAACTATTCTAACAGTTCGTGCTTTTAGCCTTTCCTGGGATAGCAGTATTAGATTCCGATGCACCATTGCAGGTTTACTGTATCCCTTGGACCTTCAAATCAACGACGAAACACAGAAATTGCATCGTTATTGAATACAAAAGCCAAATGTCAACTTATTTACAAGAGGAGTAACTCTTCTAATAGTTCGTGCTTTGAGCCTTTCCTGGGACAGCAGTATTAGATTCCGATGCACCATTGCAGGGTTACTGTATCCCTTGGACCTTCAAATCAACGACGAAACACAGAAATTGCATCGATATTGAATACAAAAAGCAAAATGTCGACTTATTTATAAGAGGAGTAATTCTTCTAATAGTTCGTGCATTTAGCTTTCCTGGGACAGCAGTATTAGATTCCGATGCACCATTGCAGGTTTACTGTATCCCTTGGACCTTCAAATCAACGATGAAACACAGAAATTGCATCGATATTGAATACAAGAATCAAAATGTCAACTTATTTATAAGAGGAGTAACTCTTCTAATAGTTCGTGCTTTTAGCCTTTCCTGGGACAGCAGTAATTGATTCCGATGGACCATTGCAGGTTTACTGTATCCCTTGGACCTTCAAATCAACGATGAAACACAGAAATTGCATCGATATTGAACACAAAAGGAAAATTGTCGACTTATTTACAAGAGGAGTAACTCTTCTAACAGTTCGTGCTTTGAGCCTTTCCTGGGACAGCAGTATTAGATTCCGTTGCACCATTGCAGGTATACTGTATCCCTTGGAACCTCAAATCAACGATGAAACACAGAAATTGCATCGATATTGAATACAAAAGGAAAAATGGCGACTTATTTATAAGAGGAGTAACTCTTGTAATAGTTCGTTCTTTTAGCATTTTCTGGGACAGCAGTATTAGATTCCGATGCCCATTGCAGTTTTACTGTATCCCTTTTACCTTCAAATCAACGATGAAACAAAAAAATTGCATCGATATTGAATACAAAAGGCAAAATGTCGACTTATTTATAAGAGGAGTAACTATTCTAATAGATCGTGCTTTTAGCCTTTCCTGGGATAGCAGTATTAGATTCCGATGCACCATTGCATGTTTACTGTATCCCTTGGACCTTCAAATCAACGATGAAACACAGAAATTCCATCGATATTGAATACAAAAAGCAAAATGTCGACTTATTTACAAGAGGAGTAACTCTTCTGATAGTTCGTGCTTTGAGCTTTTCCTGGGACAGCAGTATTAGGTCCGATGCACCATTGCAGGATTACTGTATCCCTTGGACCTTCAAATCAACGATGAAACACAGAAATTGCTTCGATATTGAATACAAAAGGCAAAATCTCGGCTTATTTATAAGAGGAGTAACTATTCTAATAGTTCGTGCTTTTACCCTTTCCTGGGATGGCAGTAGTAGATTCCGATGCAAAATTGCAGGTTTACTGTATCCCTTGGACCTTCAAATCAACGATGAAACACAGAAATTGCATCGATACTGAATACAAGAATCAAAATTTCGACTTATTTATAAGAGGAGTAACTCTTCTAATAGTTCGTGCTTTGAGCCTTTCCTGGGACAGCAGTATTAGATTACGATGCACCATTGCAGGTTTACTGTATCCCTTTTAGCTTCAAATCAACAATGAAACCCAGAAATTGCATCGATATTGAATACAAAAGGCAAAATGTCGACATAATTATAAGAGGAGTAACTCTTCTATTAGTTCGTGATTTTAGCCTTTCCTGGGACAGCAGTATTAGATTACGATGCACCATTGCAGGTTTACTGTATCCCTTTTACCTTCAAATCAACGATGAAACAAAGAAATTGCATCGATACTGAATACAAGAATCAAAATGTCGACTTATTTATAAGAGGAGTAACTCTTCTAATAGTTCGTGCTTTTAGCCTTTCCTGGGACAGCAGTATTTGATTCCGATGGACAATTGCAGGTTTACTGTATCCCATGGACCTTCAAATCAACGATGAAACACAGAAATTGCATCGATATTGAATACAAAAGGAAAATTGTCGACTTATTTACAAGAGGAGTAACTCTTCTAATAGTTCGTGCTTTGAGCCTTTCTTGGGAGAGCAGTATTAGATTCCGTTGCACCATTGCAGGTATACTGGATCCCTTGGAATCTCAAATCAACGATGAAGCACAGAATATGCATCGATATTGAATACAAAAGGCAAAATGGATACTTATTTATAAGAGGAGTAACTCTTGTAATAGTTCGTTCTTTGAGCATTTCCTGGGACAGCAGTATTAGATTCCGATGCACCATTGCAGGTTTACTGCATCCCTTGGACCTTCAAATCAACGATGAAACACAGAAATTGCATCGATATTGAATACAAAAGGCAAAATGTCGACTTATTTGTAAGAGGAATAACTCCTCTAATAGTTCGTGTTTGAGCCATTCCTGGGACAGCAGTATTAGATTTCGATGCACCATTGCAGGTTTACTGTATCCCTTGAACCTTCAAATCAACGATGAAACACTGAAATTGCATCGATATTGAATACAAAAGGCAAAACGATGACTTATTTATAATAGGAGTAACTCTTCTGATAGTTCGTGTTTTTGAGCCTCTCCTGGGACAGCAGTATTAGATTCCGATCCACCAATGCAGGTTTACTGTATCCCTTGGACCTTCAAATCAACAATGAAACACAGAAATTAAATCGTTATTGAATACAAAAGCAAAATGTCGACTTATTTACAAGAGTAGTAACTCTTCTAATTGTTCGTGCTTTGAGCTTTTCCTGGAACAGCAGTATTAGGTCCGATGCACCATTGCAGGATTACTGTATCCCTTGGACCTGCAAATCAACGATGAAACATAGAAATTGCTTCGATATTGAATACAAAACGCAAAAAGTTGGCTTATTTATAAGAGGAGTAACTATTTTAATAGTTCGTGCTTTTAGCCTCTCCTGGGAAAGCAGTAGTAGATTCCGATGCACCAATGCAAGTTTACTGTATCCCTTGGACCTTCAAATCAACGATGATATACAGAAATTGCATCGATACTGAATACAAGAATCAAAATGTCGACTTATTTATAAGAGGAGTAACTCTTCCAATAGTTCGTGCTTTGAGCCTTTCCTGGGACAGCAGTATTAGATTACGATGCACCATTGCTGGTTTACTGTATCCCTTTTACCTTCAAATCAACTATGAAACAAAGAAATTCCATCGATATAGAATACAAAAGGCAAAATGTCGACTTATTTGTAAGAGGAGTAACTCTTCTATTAGTTCGTGATTTTAGCCTTTCCTGTGACAGCAGTATTAGATTCCGATGCACTATTTTAAGTTTACTGTATCCCTTGGACCTTCAAATCAACAATGAAACACAGAAATTGCATCGATATTGAATACAAAAGGCAAAATGTCGACTTACTTATAAGAGGAGTAATTCTTCTAATAGTTCGTGCTTTTAGCTTTCTTGGGACAGCAGTATTAGATTCCGATGCACCATTGCAGGTTTACTGTATCCCTTGGACCTTCAAATCAACGATGAAACACAGAAATTGCATCGATATTGAATACAAGAATCAAAATGTCAACTTATTTATAAGAGGAGTAACTCTTCTAAAAGTTCGTGTTTTAGCCTTTCCTGGGACAGCAGTATTTGATTCCGATGGACCATTGCAGGTTTACTGTATCCCTTGGACCTTCAAATCAACGATGAAACACAGTAATTGCATCGATATTGAATACAAAAGGAAAATTGTCGACTTATTTACAAGAGGAGTAACTCTTCTAACAGTTCGTGCTTTGAACCTTTCCTGGGACAGCAGTATTAGATTCCGTTGCACCATTGCAGGCATACTGTATCCCTTGGAACCTCAAATCAACGATGAAACACAGAAATTGCATCGATATTGAATACAAAAGGCAAATTGGCGACTTATTTATAAGGAGAGTAACTCTTGTAATAGTTCGTTATTTGAGCATTTCCTGGGACAGCAGTATTAGATTCCGATGCACCATTGCAGGTTTACTGTATCCCATTTACCTTCAAATCAACGATGAAACAAAAAAATTGCATCGATATTGAATACAAAAGGCAAAATGTCGACTTATTTATAAGAGGAGTAACTATTCTAATAGTTCGTGCTTTGAGCCTTCCTGGGACAGCAGTATTAGATTCCGATGCACCATTGCAGGTTTACTGTATCCATTGGACCTTCCAATCAACGATGAAACACAGAAATTGCATCGATATTGAATACAAAAGTTAAAATGTTGACTAATTTACAAGAGGAGTAACTCTTCTAATAGTTCGTGATTTTAGCCTTTCCTGGGACAGCAGTATTAGATTCCGATGCACTATTTTAAGTTTACTGTATCCCTTGGACCTTCAAATCAACAATGAAACACAGAAATTGCATCGATATTGAATACAAAAGGCAAAATGTCGACTTATTTATAAGAGGAGTAATTCTTCTAATAGTTCGTGCTTTTAGCTTTCTTGGGACAGCAGTATTAGATTCCGATGCACCATTGCAGGTTTACTGTATCCCTTGGACCTTCAAATCAACGATGAAACACAGAAATTGCATCGATATTGAATACAAGAATCAAAATGTCAACTTATTTATAAGAGGAGTAACTCTTCTAATAGTTCGTGCTTTTAGCCTTTCCTGGGACAGCGGTATTAGATTCCGATGCACCATTGCAGGTTTACTGTATCCCTTGGACCTTCAAATCAACGATGAAACACAGAAATTGCATCGATATTGAATACAAAAGGCAAAATGTCGACTTATTTATAAGAGGAGTAACTCTTCTAATAGTTCGTGCTTTTAGCCTTTCCTGGGACAGCGGTATTAGATTCCGATGCACCATTGCAGGTTTACTGTATCCCTTGGACCTTCAAATCAACGATGAAACACAGAAATTGCATCGATATTGTATACAAAAGGCAAAATGTCGACTTATTAACAAGACGAGTATATCTTCTAACAGTTCGTGTTTTGAGGCTTTCCTGGGACAGCAGTATTAGATTCCGTTGCACCATTGCAGGTATACTGTATCCCTTGGAACCTCAAATCAACGATAAAACACAGAAATTGCATCGATATTGAATACAAAAGGCAAAATTGCGACTTATTTATAAGAGGAGTAACTCTTGTAATAGTTCGTTCTTTGAGCATTTCCTGGGACAGCAGTATTAGATTCCGATGCACCGTTGCAGGTTTACTGTATCCCTTTTTTCTTCAAATCAACGATGAAACAAAGAAATTGCATCGATATTGAATACAAAAGGCAAAATGTCGACTTATTTATAAGAGGAGTAACTATTCTAATAGTTCGTGCTTTTTACCTTTCCTGGGACAGCAGTATTAGATTTCGATGCATTATTGCAGGTTTACTGTATCCCTTGGACCTTCAAATCAACGATGAAACACAGAAATTGCATCGATATTAAATACAAAAGGCAAAATGTCGACTAATTTAACACAGCAGTAACTCTTCTAATCGTTCGTGATTTTAGCATTTCCTGGGACAGCAGTATTAGATTACGATGCACCATTGCAGGTTTACTGTATACCTTTTACCTTCAAATCAACGATGAAACAAAGAAATTGCATTGATATTGAATACAAAAGGCAAAATGTCGACTTATTTATAAAAGGAGTAAATCTTCTATTAGTTCGTGATTTTAGCCTTTCCTAGGACAGCAGTATTAGATTACGATGCACCATTGCAGGTTTACTGTATCCCTTGGACCTTCGAATCAACGATGAAACACAGAAATTGCATCGATACTGAATACAAGAATCTAAATGTCGACTTATTTATAAGAGGAGTAACTCTTCTAATAGTTCGTGCTTTTAGCCTTTCCTGGGACAGCAGTATTTGATTCCGATGGACAATTGCAGGTTTACTGTATCCCTTGGACCTTCAAATCAACGATGAAACACAGAAATTGCATCGATATTGAATACAAAAGGAAAATTGTCGACTTATTTACAAGAGGAGTAACTCTTCTAATAGTTCGTGCATTGAGCCTTTCTTGGGAGAGCAGTATTAGATTCCGTTGCACCATTGCAGGAATACTGTATCCCTTGGAATCTCAAATCAACGATGAAGCACAGAATATGCATCGATATTGAATACAAAAGGCAAAATGGATACTTATTTATAAAAGGAGTAACTCTTGTAATAGTTCGTTCTTTGAGCATTTCCTGGGACAGCAGTATTAGATTCCGATGCACCATTGCAGGTTTACTGTATCCCTTGGACCTTCAAATCAACGATGAAACACAGAAATTGCATCGATATTGAATATAAAAGGCAAAATGTCGACTTATTTATAAGAGGAATAACTCCTCTAATAGTTCGTGTTTGAGCCTTTCCTGGGACAGCAGTATTAGATTTCGATGCACCATTGCAGGTTTACTGTATCCCTTGAACCTTAAAATCAACGATGAAACACAGTAATTGCATCGATATTGAATACAAAAGGAAAATTGTCGACTTATTTACAAGAGGAGTAACTCTTCTAACAGTTCGTGCTTTGAACCTTTCCTGGGACAGCAGTATTAGATTCCGTTGCACCATTGCAGGCATACTGTATCCCTTGGAACCTAAAATCAACGATGAAACACAGAAATTGCATCGATATTGAATACAAAAGGCAAATTGGCGACTTATTTATAAGCAGAGTAACTCTTGTAATAGTTCGTTATTTGAGCATTTCCTGGGACAGCAGTATTAGATTCCGATGCACCATTGCAGGTTTACTGTATCCCATTTACCTTCAAATCAACGATGAAACAAAAAAATTGCATCGATATTGAATACAAAAGTTAAAATGTTGACTAATTTACAAGAGGAGTAACTCTTCTAATAGTTCGTGATTTTAGCCTTTCCTGGGACAGCAGTATTAGATTCCGATGCATCAATGCAGGTTTACTGCATCCGTTGGACCTTCAAATCAACGATGAAACACAGAAATTGCATCGATATTGAATACAAAAGGCAAAATGTCGACTTATTTATAAGAGGAGTAACTCTTCTAATAGTTCGTGCTCTTAGCCTTTCCTGGGACAGCGGTATTAGATTCCGATGCACCATTGCAGGTTTACTGTATCCCTTGGACCTTCAAATCAACGATGAAACACAGAAATTGCATCGATATTGAATACAAAAGGCAAAATGTCGACTTATTTATAAGAGGAATAACTCTTCTAATAGTTCGTGTTTGAGCCTTTCCTGGGACAGCAGTATTAGATGCCGATGCACCATTGCAGGTTTACTGTATCCCTTGGACCTTCAAATCAACGATGAAACACAAAAATTGCATCGTTATTGAATACAAAAGCAAAAAGTCGACTTATTTACAAGAGGAGTAACTCTTCCAATTGTTCGTGCTTAGAGCTTTTCCTGGGACAGCAGTATTAGGTCCGATGCACCATTGCAGGTTTACTGTATCCCTTGGACCTTCAAATCAACAATGAAACAAAGAAATTCCATCGATATTGAATACAAAAGGCAAAATGTCGACTTATTTATAAGAGGAGTAACTCCTATATTAGTTCGTGATTTTAGCCTTTCCTGTGACAGCAGTATTAGATTCCGATGCACTAGTTCAGGTTTACTGTATCCCTTGGACCTTCAAATCAACAATGAATAACAGAAATTGCATCGATATTAAATACAAAAGGCAAAATGTCGACTAATTTAACACAGCAGTAACTCTTCTAATCGTTCGTGATTTTAGCATTTCCTGGGACAGCAGTATTAGATTCCGATGCACCATTGCAGGTTTGCTGTATCCCTTGGACCTTCCAATCAACGATGAAACACAGAAATTGCATCGATATTGAATACAAAAGGCAAAATGTCGACTAATTTACAAGAGGAGTAACTCTTCTAATAGTTCTTGTTTTTAGCCTTTCCTGGGACTGCAGTATTAGATTCCGATGCACCATTGCAGGTTTACTGTATCCCTTGGACCTTCAAATCAACGATGAAACACAGAATGTGCATCGATATTGAATACAAAAGGCAAAATGTCGACTTACTTATAAGAGGTGAAACTCTTCTAATAGTTCGTGCTTTGAGCCTTTCCTGGGACAGCAGTATTAGATTCCGATGCACCATTTCATGTTTACTGTATCCCTTGGACCTTCAAATCAACGATGAAACACAGAAATTGCATCGTTATTGAATACAAAAGGCAAAATATCGACTTATTTACAAGAGGAGAAACTCTTCTAATAGTTCGTGCTTTGTGCCTTTCCTATGACAGCAGTATTAGATTCTGATGCACCATTGCAGGTTTACTGTATCCCTTGGACCTTCAAATCAACGATGAAACACAGAAATTGCATCGATATTGAATACAAAAGCAAAATGCCAACTTCTTTACAAGAGGTGTAACTCTTCTAATAGTTCGTGCTTGACCCTTTCCTGGGACAGCAGTATTAGATGCCGATGCACCATTGCAGGTTCACTGTATCCCTTGGACTTTCAAATCAACGATGAAACACAGAAATTGCATCAATATTGAATGCAAAAGGCAAAATGTCGACTTATTTATAAGAGGAGTAACTCTTCTAATAGTTCGTGCTTTTAGCCTCTCCTGGGACAGCAGTATTAGATTCCGATGCACCATTGCAGGTTTACTGTATCCCTTGGACCTTCAAATCAACGATGAAACACAGAAATTGCATCGATATTGAATACAAAAGGCAAAATGTCGACTTATTTATAAGAGGAATAACTCTTCTAATAGTTCGTGTTTGAGCCTTTCCTGGGACAGCAGTATTAGATGCCGATGCACCATTGCAGGTTTACTGTATCCCTTGAACCTTCAAATCAACGATGAAACACAGAGATTGCATCGATATTGAATACAAAAGGCAAAACGATGACTTATTTATAATAGGAGTAACTCTTCTAATAGTTCGTGTTTTTGAGCCTCTCCTGGGATAGCAGTATTAGATTCCGATCCACAAATGCAGGTTTACTGTATCCCTTGGACCTTCAAATCAACGATGAAACACAAAAATTGCATCGTTATTGAATACAAAAGCAAAAAGTCGACTTATTTACAAGAGGAGTAACTCTTCCAATTGTTCGTGCTTAGAGCTTTTCCTGGGACAGCAGTATTAGGTCCGATGCACCATTGCAGGTTTACTGTATCCCTTGGACCTTCAAATCAACAATGAAACAAAGAAATTCCATCGATATTGAATACAAAAGGCAAAATGTCGACTTATTTATAAGAGGAGTAACTCTTCTATTAGTTCGTGATTTTAGCCTTTCCTGTGACAGCAGTATTAGATTCCGATGCACTATTTCAGGTTTACTGTATCCCTTGGACCTTCAAATCAACGATGAAACACAGAAATTGCATCGATATTGAATACAAAAGGCAAAATGTCGACTTATATACAAGAGGAGTAACTCTTCAAATAGTTCGTGCTTTTAGCCTTTCCTGGGACAGCAGTATTAGATTCCGATGCACAATTGCAGGTTTACTGTATCCCTTGGACCTTCAAATCAACGATGAAATACGGAAATTGCATCGATATTGAATACAAAAGGCAAAATGTTGACTTATTTACAAGAGGAGTAACATTTCTAATAGTTCGTGCTTTTAGCCTTTCCTGGGACAGCAGTATTAGATTCCGATGCACCATTGCAGGTTTACTGTATCCCTTGGACCCTCAAATCAACGATGAAACACAGAAATTGCATCGATATTGAATACAAAAGGCAAAATGTCAACTTATTTACAAGAGGAGTAGCTCTTCTAATAGTTCGTGCTTTGAGCCTTTCCTGGGACAGCAGTATTAGATTCCGATGCACTCTTGCAGGTTTACTGTATCCCTTGGACCTTCAAATCAACGATGAAACACAGAAATTGCATCGATATTGAATACAAAAGGCAAAATGTCGACTTATTTACAAGAGGAGTAACTCTTCTAATTGTTCGTGCTTTGAGCTTTTCCTTGGACAGCAGTATTAGGGCCGATGCACCATTGCAGGATCGCTGTATCCCTTGGACCTTCAAATCAACGCTGAAACATAGAAATTGCTTCGATATTGAATACAAAACAAAAAAAGTCGGCTTATTTATAAGAGGAGTAACTATTCTAATAGTTCGTGCTTTTAGCCTTTCCTGTGAAAGCAGTAGTAGATTCCGATGCACCATTGCAGGTTTACTGTATCCCTTGGACCTTCAAATCAACGATGAAACACAGAAATTGCATCGATACTGATTACAAGAATCAAAATGTCGACTTATTTATAAGAGGAGTAACTCTTCTAATAGTTCGTGCCTTGAGCCTTTCGTGGGACAGCAGTATTAGATTACGATGCACCATTGCTGTTTTACTGTATCCTTTTTACCTTCAAATCAACAATGAAACAAAGAAATTCCATCGATATTGAATACAAAAGGCAAAATGTCGACTTATTTATAAGAGGAGTAACTCTTCTATTAGTTCGTGATTTTAGCCTTTCCTGTGACAGCAGTATTAGATTCCGATGCACTATTTCAGGTTTACTGTCTCCCTTGGACCTTCAAATCAACAATGAAACACAGAAATTGCATCGATATTGAATACAAAAGGCAAAATGTCGACTTATTTATAAGAGGAGTAATTCTTCTAATAGTTCGTGCTTTTAGCTTTCCTGGGACAGCAGTATTAGATTCCGATGCACCATTGCAGGTTTACTGTATCCCTTGGACCTTCAAATCAACGATGAAACACAGAAATTGCATCGATATTGAATACAAAAGGCAAAATGTCGACTTATTTACAAGAGGAGTAACTCTTCTAATAGTTCGTGCTTTTAGCCTTTCCTGGGACAGCAGTATTTGATTCCGATGGACCATTGCAGGTTTACTGTATCCCTTGGACCTTCAAATCAACGATGAAACACAGAAATTGCATCGATATTCAATACAAAAGGAAAATTGTCGACTTATTTACAAGAGGAGTAACTCTTCTAACAGTTCGTGCTTTGAGCCTTTCCTGGGACAGCAGTATTAGATTCCGTTGCACCATTGCAGGTATACTGTATCCCTTGGAACCTCAAATCGACGATGAAACACAGAAATTGCATCGATATTGAATACAAAAGGCAAAATGGCGACTTATTTATAAGAGGAGTAACTCTTGTAATAGTTCGTTCTTTGAGCATCTGCTGGGACAGCAGTATTAGATTCCGATGCACCATTGCAGGTTTACTGTATCCCTTGGACCTTCAAATCAACGATGAAACACAGAAATTGCATCGATATTGAATACAAATGGCAAAATGTCGACTTATTTATAAGAGGAGTAACTCTTCTAATAGTTGGTGCTTTTAGCCTTTCCTGGGACAGCAGTATTAGATTCCGATCCACCAATGCAGGTTTACTGTATCCCTTGGACCTTCAAATCAACGATGAAACACAGAAATTGCATCGATATTGAATACAAAAGGCAAAATGTCGACTTATTTATAAGAGGAGTAACTCTTCTATTAGTTCGTGACTTTAGCCTTTCCTGTGACAGCAGTATTAGATTCCGATGCACTATTTCAGGTTCACTGTATCCCTTGGACATTCAAATCAACAATGAAACACAGAAATTGCATCGATATTGAATACAAAAGGCAAAATGTCGACTTATTTACAAGAGGAATAACTCTTCTAATAGTTCGTGTTTTTAGCCTTTCCTGGGACAGCAGTATTAGATTCCGATGCACAATTGCAGGTTTACTGTATCCATTGGACCTTCAAATCAACAATGAAATACGGAAATTGCATCGATATTGAATACAAAAGGTAAAATGTTGACTGATTTACAAGAGGAGTAACTCTTCTAATAGTTCGTGCTTTTAGCCTTTCCTGGGACAGCAGTATTAGATTCCGATGCACCATTGCAGGTTTACTGTATCCCTTGGACCCTCAAATCAACGATGAAACACAGAAATTGCATCGATATTGAATACAAAAGGCAAAATGTCAACTTATTTACAAGAGGAGTAGCTCTTCTAATAGTTCGTGCTTTGAGCCTTTCCTGGGACAGCAGTATTAGATTCCGATGCACTCTTGCAGGTTTACTGTATCCCTTGGACCTTCAAATCAACGATGAAACACAGAAATTGCATCGATATTGAATACAAAACGCAAAATGTCGACTTATTTATAAGAGGAATAACTCTTCTAATAGTTCGTGTTTTATCAGCCTCTCCTGGGAGAGCAGTATTAGATTCCGATCCACCAATGCAGGTTTACTGTATCCCTTGGACCTTCAAATCAACGATGAAACACAGAAATTGCATCGTTATTGAATACAAAAGCAAAATGTCGACTTATTTACAAGAGGAGTAACTCTTCTAATTGTTCGTGCTTTGAGAGTTTCCTGGGACAGCAGTATTAGGTCCGATGCACCATTGCAGAATTACTGTATCCCTTGGACCTTCAAATCAACGCTGAAACATAGAAATTGCTTCGATATTGAATACAAAACAAAAAAAGTCGGTTTATTTATAAGAGGAGTAACTATTCTAATAGTTCGTGCTTTTAGCCTTTCCTGTGAAAGCAGTAGTAGATTCCGATGCACCATTGCAGGTTTACTGTATCCCTTGGGCCTTCAAATCAACGATGAAACACAGAAATTGCATCGATACTGAATACAAGAATCAATATGTCGACTTATTTATAAAAAGGAGTAACTCTTCTAATAGTTCGTACCTTGAGCCTTTCGTGGGACAGCAGTATTAGATTACGATGCACCATTGCTGGTTTACTGTATCCTTTTTACCTTCAAATCAACAATGAAACAAAGAGATTCCATCGATATTGAATACAAAAGGCAAAATGTCGACTTATTTATAAGAGGAGTAACTCTTCTATTAGTTCGTGATTTTAGCCTTTCCTGTGACAGCAGTATTAGATTCCGATGCACTATTTCAGGTTTACTGTCTCCCTTGGACCTTCAAATCAACAATGAAACACAGAAATTGCATCGATATTGAATACAAAAGGCAAACTGTCGACTTATTTATAAGAGGAGTAATTCTTCTAATAGTTCGTGCTTTTAGCTTTCCTGGGACAGCAGTATTAGATTCCGATGCACCATTGCAGGTTTACTGTATCCCTTGGACCTTCAAATCAACGATGAAACACAGAAATTGCATCGATATTGAATACAAATGGCAAAATGTCAACTTATTTACAAGAGGAGTAACTCTTCTAATAGTTCGTGCTTTAAGCCTTTCCTGGGACAGCAGTATTAGATTCCGATACACCCTTGCAGGTTTACTGTATCCTTTGGACCTTCAAATCAACGATGAAACACAGAAATTGCATCGATATTAAATACAAAAGGCAAAATGTCAACTTACTTATAAGAGGAATAACTCTTCTAATTGTTCGTGTTTGAGCCTTTCCTGGGACAGCAGTATTAGATGTGGATGCACCATTGCAGGTTTACTGCATCCCTTGGACCTTCAAATCAACGATGAAACACAGAAATTGCATCGATATTGAATACAAAAGGCAAAATGTCGACTTATTTATAAGAGGAGTAACTCTTCTAATAGTTCGTGCTTTTAGCATTTCCTGGGACAGCAGTATTAGATTCCGATGCACCATTGCAGGTTTACTGTATCCTTGGACCTTCAAATCAACGATGAAACACAGAAGTTGCATCGATATTGAATACAAAATGCAAAATGTCGACTTATTTACAAGAGGAGTAACTCTTCTAATAGTTCGTGCTTTTAGTCTTTCCTGGGACAGCAGTATTTGATTGCGATGGACCATTGCAGGTTTACTGTATCCCTTGGACCTTCAAATCAACGATGAAACACAGAAATTGCATCGATATTAAATACAAAAAGCAAAATCTCGACTAATTTAACACAGGAGTAACTCCTCTAATAGTTCGTGCTTTTAGCATTTCCTGGGACAGCAGTATTAGATTCCAATGCACCATTGCAGGTTTCCTGTATCCCTTGGACCTTCCAATCAACGATGAAACACAGAAATTGCATCGATATTGAATACAAAACTAAAATGTTGACTAATTGACAAAAGGAGTAACCCTTCCAATAGTTCGTGATTTTAGCATTTCCTGGGACAGCAGTATTAGATTCCGATGCACCATTGCAAGTATACTGTATCCCTTGGAACTTCAAAACAACGAAGACACACAGAAATTGCATCGATATTGAATACTAAAGGCAAAATGTCGACTTATTTATAAGAGGAGTAACTCTTCTAATTGTTCGTTCTTTGAGACTTTCCTGGGACAGCAGTATTAGATTCCGATGCACCATTGCAGGTTTACTGTATCCCTTGGACCTTCAAATCAACGATGAAACACAGAATGTGCATCGATATTGAATACAAAAGGCAAAATGTCGACTTATTTATAAGAGGAGTAACTCTTCTAATTGTTCGTTCTTTGAGACTTTCCTGGGACAGCAGTATTAGATTCCGATGCACCATTGCAGGTTTACTGTATCCCTTGGACCTTCAAATCAACGATGAAACACAGAATGTGCATCGATATTGAATACAAAAGGCAAAATGTCGACTTATTTATAAGGGGAGAAACTCTTCTAATAGTTCGTGCTTTGAGACTTTCCTGGGAAAGCAGTATTAGATTCCGATGCACCATTTCATGTTTACTGGACCTCTTGGACCTTCAAATCAACGATGAAACACAGAAATTGCATCGATATTGAATACAAAAGTAAAAATGTCGACTTATTTACAAGAGGAGAAACTCTTCTAATAGTTCGTGTTTTGAGGCTTTCCTGGGACAGCAGTATTAGATTCCGTTGCACCATTGCAGGTATACTGTATCCATTGGAACCTCAAATCAACGATAAAACACAGAAATTGCATCGATATTGAATACAAAAGACAAAATGGCGACTTATTTATAAGAGGAGTAACTCTTGTAATAGTTCGTTCTTTGAGCATTTCTTGGGACAGCAGTATTAGATTCCGATGCACCATTGCAGGTTTACTGTATCCCTTTTTTCTTCAAATCAACGATGAATCAAAGAAATTGCATCGATATTGAATACAAAAGGCAAAATGTCGACTTATTTATAAGAGGAGTAACTATTCTAATAGTTCGAGCTTTTTACCTTTCCTGGGACAGCAGTATTAGATTTCGATGCATTATTGCAGGTTTACTGTATCCCTTGGACCTTCAAATCAACGATGAAACACAGAAATTGCATCGATATTAAATACAACTGGCAAAATGTCGACTAATTTAACACAGCAGTAACTCTTCTAATCGTTCGTGATTTTAGCATTTCCTGGGACAGCAGTATTAGATTCCGATGCACCATTGCAGGTTTGCTGTATCCCTTGGACCTTCCAATCAACGATGAAACACAGAAATTGCATCGATATTGAATACAAAAGTAAAATGTTGACTAATTTACAAGAGGAGTAACTCTTCAAATAGTTCGTTATTTTAGCCTTTCGTGGGACAGCAGTATTAGATTCCGATTCACCATTGCAGGTTTACTGTATCCCTTGTACCTTCAAATCAACGATGAAACACAGAAATTGCATCGATATTGAATACAAAAGGCAAAATGTCGACTTATTTATAAAAGGAGTAACTCTTCTAATAGTTCGTGCTTTGAGCCTTTCCAGGGATAGCAGTATTAGATTACATTGCACCATTGCAGGTTTACTGTGTCCCTTGGACCTTCAAATCAACGATGTAGCACAGAATGTGCATCGATATTGAATACAAAAGGCAAAATATCGACTTAATTACAAGAGGAGTAACTCTTCTAATGGTTCGTGCTTTGAGCCTTTCCTGGGTCAGCAGTATTAGATTTCGATGCACCATTGCAGGTTTAATGTATCCCTTGGACCTTCAAATCAAGGATGAAGCACAGAAATTGCATCGATATTGAATACAAAAGGCAAAATGTCGGATTATTTACAAGACGAGTAACTCTTCTAACAGTTCGTGTTTTGAGGCTTTCCTGGGACAGCAGTATTAGATTCCGTTGCACCATTGCAGGTATACTGTATCCCTTGGAACCTCAAATCAACGAAAAAACACAGAAATTGCATCGATATTGAATACAAAAGGCAAAATGGCGACTTATTTACAAGAGGAGTAACTCTTCTAATTGTTCGTGCTTTGAGTCTTTCGTGGGACAGTAGTTTCAGATTCCGACGGACCATTGCAGGTTTACTGTATCCCGTGGACCTTAAAATCAACGATGAAGCACAGAAATTGCATCGATATTGAATACAAAAGGCAAAATGTTGGCTTATTTATAAGAGGAGTAACTATGTTAATAGTTCGTGATTTTAGCCTTTCCTGGGACTGCAGTATTAGATTCCGATGCACCACTGCAGGTTTACTGTATCCCTTGGACCTTCAAATCAACGATGAAACACGGAAATTGCATCGATATTGAATACAAAAGGCAAAATGTCGACTTATTAATAAGAGGAGTAACTCTTCTAATAGTTCGTGCTTTGAGACTTTCCTGGGACAGCAGTATTAGATTCCGATGCACCATTGCAGGTTTACTGTATCCCTTGGACCTTCAAATGAACGATGAAACACAGAATGTGCATCGATATTGAATACAAAAAGCAAAATGTCGACTTACTTATAAGAGGTGAAATTCTTCTAATAGTTCGTGCTTTGAGCCTTTCCTGGGACAGCAGTATTAGATTCCGATGCACCATTTCATGTTTACTGTCTCCCTTGGACCTTCAAATCAACAATGAAACAAAGAAATTGCGTCGATATTGAATACAAAAGGCAAAATGTCGACTTATTTACAAGAGGAGTAACTCTTCTAATAGTTCGTGCTTTTAGCTTTCCTGGGACAGCAGTATTACATTCCGATGCACCATTGCAGGTTTACTGTATCCCTTGGACCTCCAAATCAACGATGAAACACAGAAATTGCATCGATATTGAATACAAAAGGCAAAATGTCGACTTATTTATAAGAGGAGTAACTCTTCTAATAGATCGTGCTTTGAGCCTTTCCTGGGAGAGCAGTATTAGATTCCGATGCACCATTGCAGGTTTACTGTATCCCTTGGACCTTCAAATCAACGATGAAACACAGAAATTGCATCGATATTGAATACAAAAGGCAAAATGTCGACTTATTTATAAGAGGAATAACTCTTCTAATAGTTCGTGTTTGAGCCTTTCCTGGGACAGCAGTATTAGATTTCGATGCACCATTGCAGTTTTACTGTATCCCTTGAACCTTCAAATCAACGATGAAACACAGAAATTGCATCGATATTGAATACAAAAGGCAAAACGATGACTTATTTATAATAGGAGTAACTCTTCTAATATTTCGTGTATTTGAGCCTCTCCTGGGACAGCAGTATTAGATTCCTATCCACCAATGCAGGTTTACTGTATCCCTTGGACCTTCAAATCAACGATGAAACACAAAAACTGCATCGTTATTGAATACAAAAGCAAAAAGTCGACTTATTTACAAGAGGAGTAACTCTTCCAAATATTCGTGCTTTGAGCTTTTCCTGGGACAGCAGTATTAGGTCCGATGCACCATTGCAGGTTTACTGTATCCCTTGGACCTTCAAATCAACAATGAAACAAAGAAATTCCATCGATATTGAATACAAAAGGCAAAATGTCGACTTATTTATAAGAGGAGTAACTCTTCTATTAGTTCGTGATTTTAGCCTTTCCTGTGACAGCAGTATTAGATTCCGATGCACTATTTCAGGTTTACTGTATCCCTTGGACCTTCAAATCAACAATGAAATACAGAAATTGCATCGATATTGAATACAAAAGGCAAAATGTCGACTTATTTACAAGAGGAGTAACTCTTCTAATAGTTCGTGTTTTTAGCATTTCCTGGGACAGCAGTATTAGATTCCGATGCACAATTGCAGGTTTACTGTATCCCTTGGACCTTCAAATCAACGATGAAATACGGAAATTGCATCGATATTGAATACAAAAGCCAAAATGTTGACTTATTTACAAGAGGAGTAACTCTTCTAATAGTTCGTGCTTTTAGCCTTTCCTGGGACAGCAGTATTAGATTCCGATGCACCACTGCAGGTTTACTGTAGCCTGTGGACCCTCAAATCAACGATGAAACACAGAAATTGCATCGATATTGAATACAAAAGGCAAAATGTCAACTTATTTACAAGAGGAGTAGCTCTTCTAATAGTTCGTGCTTTGAGCCTTTCCTGGGACAGCAGTATTAGATTCCGTTGCACCCTTGCAGGTTTACTGTATCCCTTGGACCTTCAAATCAACGATGAAACACGGAAATTGCATCGATATTGAATACAAAAGGCAAAATGTCGACTTATTTATAAGAGGAATAACTCTTCTAATAGTTCGTGTTTTTCAGCCACTCCTGGGACAGCAGTATTAGATTCCGATCCACCAATGCAGGTTTACTGTATCCCTTGGACCTTCAAATCAACGATGAAACACAGAAATTGCATCGTTATTGAATACAAATGTAAAATGTCGACTTATTTACAAGAGGAGTAACTCTTCTAATTGTTCGTGCTTTGAGCTTTTCCTGGGACAGCAGTATTAGGTCCGATGCACCACTGCAGTATTACTGTATACCTTGGACCTTCAAATCAACGATGAAACATAGAAATTGCTTCGATATTGAATACAAAACAAAAAAAGTCGGCTTATTTATAAGAGGAGTAACTATTCTAATAGTTCGTGATTTTAGCCTTTCCTGTGAAAGCAGTAGTAGATTCCGATGCACCATCGCAGGTTTACTGTATCCCTTGGACCTTCAAATCAACGATGAAACACAGAAATTGCATCGATACTGAATACAAGAATCAAAATGTCGACTTATTTATAAGAGGAGTAACTCTTCTAATAGTTCGTGCCTTGAGCCTTTCGTGGGACAGCAGTATTAGATTACGATGCACCATTGCTGGTTTAATGTATCCTTTTTACCTTCAAATCACAATGAAACAAAGAAATTCAATCGATATTGAATACAAAAGGCAAAATGTCGACTTATTTATAAGAGGAGTAACTCTTCTATTAGTTCGTGATTTTAGCCTTTCCTGTGACAGCAGTATTAGATTCCGATGCACTATTTCAGGTTTACTGTCTCCCTTGGACCTTCAAATCAACAATGAAACAAAGAAATTGCATCGATATTGAATACAAAAGGCAAAATGTCGACTTATTTACAAGAGGAGTAACTCTTCTAATAGTTCGTGCTTTTAGCTTTCCTGGGACAGCAGTATTAGATTCCGATGCACCATTGCAGGTTTACTGTATCCCTTGGACCTCCAAATTTACGATGAAACACAGAAATTGCATCGATATTGAATACAAAAGGCAAAATGTCGACTTATTTACAAGAGGAGTAACTCTTCTAATAGTTCGTGCTTTAGCCTTTCCTGGGACAGCAGCATTTGATTCCGACGGACCATTGCAGGTTTACTGTATCCCTTGGACCTTCAAATCAACGATGAAACACAGAAATTGCATCGATATTAAATACAAAAGGCAAAATGTCGACTAATTTAACACAGGAGTAACTCTTCTAATAGTTCGTGCTTTTAGCATTTCCTGGGACAGCAGTATTAGATTCGGATGCACCATTGCAGGTTTACTGTATCCCTTGGACCTTCAAATCAACGATGAAACACAGAAATTGCATCGATATTGAATACAAAAGGCAAAATGTCGACTTATTTATAAGAGGAGTAACTCTTCTAATAGTTCGTGCTTTGAGCTTTTCCTGGGACAGCAGAATTAGATTCCGATGCACCATTGCAGGTTTTCTGTATCCCTTGGACCTTCAAATCAAAGATGACACACAGAAATTGCATTGATATTGAATACAAAATGCAAAATGTCGATTAATTTACAAGAGGAATAACTCTTCTAACAGTTCGTGCTTTGAGCCTTTCCTGGGACAGCAGTTATAGATTTCGATGCACCATTGCAGGTTTACTGTATCCCTTGGACCTTCAAAACAACGATGTAACACAGAAATTGCGTCAATATTGAATACAAACTTCAAAATGTCGACTTATTTACAAGAGGAGTAACTCTTCTAATAGTTCGTGCTTTGAGCCTTTCCTGGGACAGCAGTATTACATTCCGATGCACCATTGCAGGTTTACTGTATCCCTTAGACCTTCAAATCAACGATGAAACACAGAAATTGCATCGATACTGAATACAAAAGCAAAATGTCGGCTTATTTACAAGAGGAGTAACTCTTCTAATAGTTCGTGCTTTGAGCCTTTACTGAAACAGCAGTATTAGATTCCGATGCACCATTGCAGGTTTACTGTATTCCTTGGACCTTCAAATCAACGATGAAACACAGAAATTGCATCGATATTGAATACAAAAGGCAAAATGTCGACTTATTTACAAGAGGAGTAACTCTTTTAATTGTTCGTGTTTGAGCCTTTCCTGGGACAGCAGTATTAGATTCCGATGCACCATGGCAGGTTTTCTGTATCCCTTGGACCTTCAAATCAACGATGAAACACAGAAATTGCATCGATATTGAATACAAAAGGTAAAATGTCGACTTATTTACAAGAGGAGTAACTCTTGTAATAGTTCGTGTTTTGAGCCTCTCCTGGGACAGCAGTATTGGATTCCGATGCACCATTTCTTGTTTACTGTATCCCTTGGACCTTCAAATCAACGATAAAATACAGAAATTGCATCGATATTGAATACAAAAGGCAAAATGTCGACTTATTTACAAGAGGAGTAACTCTACTATTAGTTCGTGCTTTGAGCCTTTCCTGAGACAGCAGTATCAGATTCCGATGCACCATTGCATGTTTACTGTATTTCTTGGACCTTCAAATCAACGATGAAACACAGATATTGCACCAATATTGAATGCAAAAGGCAAAATTTCGACTTATTTATTAGAGGAGTAACTCTTGTAATAATTCGTGCTTTGAGCCTTTCCTGGGACAGCATTATTAGATTGCGATGCACCATTGCAGGTTTAGTGTATCCCTTGGACCTTCAAATCAACGATGAAACACAGAAATTGCATCGATATAGACATTTTGCCTTTTGTATTCGACTAATTTACAAGAGGAGTAACTCTTCTAAATGTTCGTGCTTTGAGCCTTTCCTGGGACAGCAGTATTACTTTCCGATGCACCATTGCAGGATTAATGTATCCCTTGGAGTTTCTAATCAACGATGAAACACAGAAATTGCATCGATGTTGAATACAAAAGGCAAAATGTCGACTTATTTATAAGAGGAATAACTCTTCTAATAGTTCGTGTTTTTCAGCCTCTCCTGGGACAGCAGTATTAGATTCCGATCCACCAATGCAGGTTTACTGTATCCCTTGGACCTTCAAATCAACGATGAAACACAGAAATTGCATCGTTATTGAATACAAAAGTAAAATGTCGACTTATTTACAAGAGGAGTAACTCTTCTAATTGTTCGTGCTTTGAGCTTTTCCTGGGACAGCAGTATTAGGTCCGATGCACCACTGCAGTATTACTGTATACCTTGGACCTTCAAATCAACGATGAAACATAGAAATTGCTTCGATATTGAATACAAAACAAAAAAAGTCGGCTTATTTATAAGAGGAGTAACTATTCTAATAGTTCGTGACTTTAGCCTTTCCTGTGAAAGCAGTAGTAGATTCCGATGCACCATCGCAGGTTTACTGTATCCCTTGGACCTTCAAATCAACGATGAAACACAGAAATTGCATCGATACTGAATACAAGAATCAAAATGTCGACTTATTTATAAGAGGAGTAACTCTTCTAATAGTTCGTGCCTTGAGCCTTTCGTGGGACAGCAGTATTAGATTACGATGCACCATTGCTGGTTTACTGTATCCTTTTTACCTTCAAATCAACAATGAAACAAAGAAATTCCATCGATATTGAATACAAAAGGCAAAATGTCGACTTATTTATAAGAGGAGTAACTCTTCTATTAGTTCGTGATTTTAGCCTTTCCTGTGACAGCAGTATTAGATTCCGATGCACTATTTCAGGTTTACTGTCTCCCTTGGACCTTCAAATCAACAATGAAACAAAGAAATTGCATCGATATTGAATACAAAAGGCAAAATGTCGACTTATTTACAAGAGGAGTAACTCTTCTAATAGTTCGTGCTTTTAGCTTCCCTGGGACAGCAGTATTAGATTCCGATGCACCATTGCAGGTTTACTGTATCCCTTGGACCTCCAAATCAACGATGAAACACAGAAATTGCATCGATATTGAATACAAAAGGCAAAATGTCGACTTATTTACAAGAGGAGTAACTCTTCTAATAGTTCGTGCTTTTAGCCTTTCCTGGGACACCAGCATTTGATTCCGACGGACCATTGCAGGTTTACTGTATCCCTTGGACCTTCAAATCAACGATGAAACACAGAAATTGCATCGATATTAAATACAAAAGGCAAAATGTCGACTAATTTAACACAGGAGTAACTCTTCTAATAGTTCGTGCTTTTAGCATTTCCTGGGACAGCAGTATTAGATTCGGATGCACCATTGCAGGTTTACTGTATCCCTTGGACCTTCAAATCAACGATGAAACACAGAAATTGCATCGATATTGAATACAAAAGGCAAAATGTCGACTTATTTATAAGAGGAGTAACTCTTCTAATAGTTCGTGCTTTGAGCTTTTCCTGGGACAGCAGAATTAGATTCCGATGCACCATTGCAGGTTTTCTGTATCCCTTGGACCTTCAAATCAAAGATGACACACAGAAATTGCATTGATATTGAATACAAAATGCAAAATGTCGATTAATTTACAAGAGGAATAACTCTTCTAACAGTTCGTGCTTTGAGCCTTTCCTGGGACAGCAGTTATAGATTTCGATGCACCATTGCAGGTTTACTGTATCCCTTGGACCTTCAAAACAACGATGAAACACAGAAATTGCGTCAATATTGAATACAAACTTCAAAATGTCGACTTATTTACAAGAGGAGTAACTCTTCTAAATGTTCGTGCTTTGAGCCTTTCCTGGGACAGCAGTATTACTTTCCGATGCACCATTGCAGGATTAATGTATCCCTTGGAGTTTCTAATCAACGATGAAACACAGAAATTGCATCGATGTTGAATACAAAAGGCAAAATGTCGACTTATTTATAAGAGGAATAACTCTTCTAATAGTTCGTGTTTTTCAGCCTCTCCTGGGACAGCAGTATTAGATTCCGATCCACCAATGCAGGTTTACTGTATCCCTTGGACCTTCAAATCAACGATGAAACACAGAAATTGCATCGTTATTGAATACAAAAGTAAAATGTCGACTTATTTACAAGAGGAGTAACTCTTCTAATTGTTCGTGCTTTGAGCTTTTCCTGGGACAGCAGTATTAGGTCCGATGCACCACTGCAGTATTACTGTATACCTTGGACCTTCAAATCAACGATGAAACATAGTAATTGCTTCGATATTGAGTACAAAACAAAAAAAGTCGGCTTATTTATAAGAGGAGTAACTATTCTAATAGTTCGTGACTTTAGCCTTTCCTGTGAAAGCAGTAGTAGATTCCGATGCACCATCGCAGGTTTACTGTATCCCTTGGACCTTCAAATCAACGATGAAACACAGAAATTGCATCGATACTGAATACAAGAATCAAAATGTCGACTTATTTATAAGAGGAGTAACTCTTCTAATAGTTCGTGCCTTGAGCCTTTCGTGGGACAGCAGTATTAGATTACGATGCACCATTGCTGGTTTACTGTATCCTTTTTACCTTCAAATCAACAATGAAACAAAGAAATTCCATCGATATTGAATACAAAAGGCAAAATGTCGACTTATTTATAAGAGGAGTAACTCTTCTATTAGTTCGTGATTTTAGCCTTTCCTGTGACAGCAGTATTAGATTCCGATGCACTATTTCAGGTTTACTGTCTCCCTTGGACCTTCAAATCAACAATGAAACAAAGAAATTGCATCGATATTGAATACAAAAGGCAAAATGTCGACTTATTTACAAGAGGAGTAACTCTTCTAATAGTTCGTGCTTTTAGCTTCCCTGGGACAGCAGTATTAGATTCCGATGCACCATTGCAGGTTTACTGTATCCCTTGGACCTCCAAATCAACGATGAAACACAGAAATTGCATCGATATTGAATACAAAAGGCAAAATGTCGACTTATTTACAAGAGGAGTAACTCTTCTAATAGTTCGTGCTTTTAGCCTTTCCTGGGACACCAGCATTTGATTCCGACGGACCATTGCAGGTTTACTGTATCCCTTGGACCTTCAAATCAACGATGAAACACAGAAATTGCATCAATATTAAATACAAAAGGCAAAATGTCGACTAATTTAACACAGGAGTAACTCTTCTAATAGTTCGTGCTTTTAGCATTTCCTGGGACAGCAGTATTAGATTCCGATGCACCATTGCAGGTTTACTGTATCCCTTGGACCTTCAAATCAACGATGAAACACAGAAATTGCATCGATATTGAATACAAAAGGCAAAATGTCGACTTATTTATAAGAGGAGTAACTCTTCTAATAGTTCGTGCTTTTAGCCTTTCCTGGGACAGCAGTATTAGATTCCGATGCACCATTGCAGGTTTACTGTATCCTTGGACCTTCAAATCAACGATGAAACACAGAAATTGCATCGATATTGAATACAAAAGGCAAAATGTCGACTTATTTACAAGAGGAGTAACTCTTCTAATAGTTCGTGCTTTTAGTCTTTCCTGGGACAGCAGTATTTGATTGCGATGGACCATTGCAGGTTTACTGTATCCCTTGGACCTTCAAATCAACGATGAAACACAGAAATTGCATCGATATTGAACACAAAAGGCAAAATGTCGACTTATTTATGAGAAGAGTAACTCTTCTAATAGTTCGTGCTTTGAGCCTTTCCTGGGACAGCAGAATTAGATTCCGATGCACCATTGCAGGTTTTCTGTATCCCTTGGACCTTCAAATCAAAGATGACACACAGAAATTGCATTGATATTGAATACAAAATTCAAAATGTCGACTTATTTACAAGACGAGTAACTCTTCTAATGGTTCGTGCTTTGAGCCTTTCCTGGGACAGCAGTATTAGATTCCGATGCACCATTGCAGGTTTACTGTATCCCTTGGACCTTCAAAACAACGATGAAACACAGAAATTGCGTCAATATTGAATACAAACTTCAAAATGTCGACTTATTTACAAGAGGAGTAACTCTTCTAATAGTTCGTGCTTTGAGCCTTTCCTGGGACAGCAGTATTACATTCCGATGCACCATTGCAGGTTTACTGTATCCCTTAGACCTTCAAATCAACGATGAAACACAGAAATTGCATCGATACTGAATACAAAAGCAAAATGTCGGCTTATATACAAGAGGAGTAACTCTTCTAATAGTTCGTGCTTTGAGCCTTTACTGGGACAGCAGTATTAGATTCCGATGCACCATTGCAGGTTTACTGTATTCCTTGGACCTTCAAATCAACGATGAAACACAGAAATTGCATCGATATTGAATACAAAAGGCAAAATGTCGACTTATTTACAAGAGGAGTAACTCTTTTAATTGTTCGTGTTTGAGCCTTTCCAGGAACAGCAGTATTAGATTCCGATGCACCATAGCAGGTTTTCTGTATCCCTTGGACCTTCAAATCAACGATGAAACACAGAATTTGCATCGATATTGAATACAAAAGGTAAAATGTCGACTTATTTACAAGAGGAGTAACTCTTCTAATAGTTCGTGCTTTGAGCCCCTCCTGGGACAGCAGTATTGGATTCCGATGCACCATTTCTTGTTTACTGTATCCCTTGGAACTTCAAATCAACGATAAAACACGGAAATTGCATCGATATTGAATACAAAAGGCTAAATGTCGACTTATTTACAAGAGGAGTAACTCTACTATTAGTTCGTGCTTTGAGCCTTTCCTGAGACAGCAGTATCAGATTCCGATGCACCATTGCATGTTTACTGTATTTCTTGGACCTTCAAATCAACGATTAAACACAGATATTGCACCAATATTGAATGCAAAAGGCAAAATTTCGACTTATTTATTAGAGGAGTAACTCTTGTAATAATTCGTGCTTTGAGCCTTTCCTGGGACAGCATTATTAGATTGCGATGCACCATTGCAGGTTTACTGTATCCCTTGGACCTTCAAATCAACGATGAAACACAGAAATTGCATCGATATTGACATTTTGCCTTTTGTATTCGACTAATTTACAAGAGGAGTAACTCTTCTAAATGTTCGTGCTTTGAGCCTTTCCTGGGACAGCAGTATTACTTTCCGATGCACCATTGCAGGATTAATGTATCCCTTGGACTTTCTAATCAACGATGAAACACAGAAATTGCATCGATATTGAATACAAAAGGCAAAATATCAACATTTTTGCAAGAGGAGTAACTCTTCTAATAGTTCGTGCTGTTAGCCTTTCCTGGGACACCAGTATAAGATTTGGATGCACCATTGCAGGTTTACTGTATCCCTTGGACCTTCAAATCAACGATGAAACACAGAAAGTGCATCGATATTGAATACAAAAGGAAAAATGTGTACTTATTTATAAGAAGAGTAACTCTTCTAATAGTTCGTGGTTTTAGCCTTTCCTGGGACAGCAGTATTAGATTCCGATGCACCATTGCAGGTTTTCTGTATCCCTTGGACCTTCAAATCAACGATGAAACACAGAAATTGCATCGTTATTGAATACAAATGTAAAATGTCGACTTATTTACAAGAGGAGTAACTCTTCTAATTGTTCGTGCTTTGAGCTTTTCCTGGGACAGCAGTATTAGGTCCGATGCACCACTGCAGTATTACTGTATACCTTGGACCTTCAAATCAACGATGAAACATAGAAATTGCTTCGATATTGAATACAAAACAAAAAAAGTCGGCTTATTTATAAGAGGAGTAACTATTCTAATAGTTCGTGATTTTAGCCTTTCCTGTGAAAGCAGTAGTAGATTCCGATGCACCATCGCAGGTTTACTGTATCCCTTGGACCTTCAAATCAACGATGAAACACAGAAATTGCATCGATACTGAATACAAGAATCAAAATGTCGACTTATTTATAAGAGGAGTAACTCTTCTAATAGTTCGTGCCTTGAGCCTTTCGTGGGACAGCAGTATTAGATTACGATGCACCATTGCTGGTTTAATGTATCCTTTTTACCTTCAAATCACAATGAAACAAAGAAATTCCATCGATATTGAATACAAAAGGCAAAATGTCGACTTATTTATAAGAGGAGTAACTCTTCTATTAGTTCGTGATTTTAGCCTTTCCTGTGACAGCAGTATTAGATTCCGATGCACTATTTCAGGTTTACTGTCTCCCTTGGACCTTCAAATCAACAATGAAACAAAGAAATTGCATCGATATTGAATACAAAAGGCAAAATGTCGACTTATTTACAAGAGGAGTAACTCTTCTAATAGTTCGTGCTTTTAGCTTTCCTGGGACAGCAGTATTAGATTCCAATGCACCATTGCAGGTTTACTGTATCCCTTGGACCTCCAAATTTACGATGAAACACAGAAATTGCATCGATATTGAATACAAAAAGCAAAATGTCGACTTATTTACAAGAGGAGTAACTCTTCTAATAGTTCGTGCTTTAGCCTTTCCTGGGACAGCAGCATTTGATTCCGACGGACCATTGCAGGTTTACTGTATCCCTTGGACCTTCAAATCAACGATGAAACACAGAAATTGCATCGATATTAAATACAAAAGGCAAAATGTCGACTAATTTAACACAGGAGTAACTCTTCTAATAGTTCGTGCTTTTAGCATTTCCTGGGACAGCAGTATTAGATTCGGATGCACCATTGCAGGTTTACTGTATCCCTTGGACCTTCAAATCAACGATGAAACACAGAAATTGCATCGATATTGAATACAAAAGGCAAAATGTCGACTTATTTATAAGAGGAGTAACTCTTCTAATAGTTCGTGCTTTGAGCTTTTCCTGGGACAGCAGAATTAGATTCCGATGCACCATTGCAGGTTTTCTGTATCCCTTGGACCTTCAAATCAAAGATGACACACAGAAATTGCATTGATATTGAATACAAAATGCAAAATGTCGATTAATTTACAAGAGGAATAACTCTTCTAACAGTTCGTGCTTTGAGCCTTTCCTGGGACAGCAGTTATAGATTTCGATGCACCATTGCAGGTTTACTGTATCCCTTGGACCTTCAAAACAACGATGAAACACAGAAATTGCGTCAATATTGAATACAAACTTCAAAATGTCGACTTATTTACAAGAGGAGTAACTCTTCTAATAGTTCGTGCTTTGAGCCTTTCCTGGGACAGCAGTATTACATTCCGATGCACCATTGCAGGTTTACTGTATCCCTTAGACCTTCAAATCAACGATGAAACACAGAAATTGCATCGATACTGAATACAAAAGCAAAATGTCGGCTTATTTACAAGAGGAGTAACTCTTCTAATAGTTCGTGCTTTGAGCCTTTACTGAAACAGCAGTATTAGATTCCGATGCACCATTGCAGGTTTACTGTATTCCTTGGACCTTCAAATCAACGATGAAACACAGAAATTGCATCGATATTGAATACAAAAGGCAAAATGTCGACTTATTTACAAGAGGAGTAACTCTTTTAATTGTTCGTGTTTGAGCCTTTCCTGGGACAGCAGTATTAGATTCCGATGCACCATGGCAGGTTTTCTGTATCCCTTGGACCTTCAAATCAACGATGAAACACAGAAATTGCAGCGATATTGAATACAAAAGGTAAAATGTCGACTTATTTACAAGAGGAGTAACTCTTGTAATAGTTCGTGTTTTGAGCCTCTCCTGGGACAGCAGTATTGGATTCCGATGCACCATTTCTTGTTTACTGTATCCCTTGGACCTTCAAATCAACGATAAAATACAGAAATTGCATCGATATTGAATACAAAAGGCAAAATGTCGACTTATTTACAAGAGGAGTAACTCTACTATTAGTTCGTGCTTTGAGCCTTTCCTGAGACAGCAGTATCAGATTCCGATGCACCATTGCATGTTTACTGTATTTCTTGGACCTTCAAATCAACGATGAAACACAGATATTGCACCAATATTGAATGCAAAAGGCAAAATTTCGACTTATTTATTAGAGGAGTAACTCTTGTAATAATTCGTGCTTTGAGCCTTTCCTGGGACAGCATTATTAGATTGCGATGCACCATTGCAGGTTTAGTGTATCCCTTGGACCTTCAAATCAACGATGAAACACAGAAATTGCATCGATATAGACATTTTGCCTTTTGTATTCGACTAATTTACAAGAGGAGTAACTCTTCTAAATGTTCGTGCTTTGAACCTTTCCTGGGACAGCAGTATTACTTTCCGATGCACCATTGCAGGATTAATGTATCCCTTGGAGTTTCTAATCAACGATGAAACACAGAAATTGCATCGATGTTGAATACAAAAGGCAAAATGTCGACTTATTTATAAGAGGAATAACTCTTCTAATAGTTCGTGTATTTCAGCCTTTCCTGGGACAGCAGTATTAGATTCCGATCCACCAATGCAGGTTTACTGTATCCCTTGGACCTTCAAATCAATGATGAAACACAGAAATTGCATCGTTATTGAATACAAAAGTAAAATGTCGACTTATTTACAAGAGGAGTAACTCTTCTAATTGTTCGTGCTTTGAGCTTTTCCTGGGACAGCAGTATTAGGTCCGATGCACCACTGCAGTATTACTGTATACCTTGGACCTTCAAATCAACGATGAAACATAGTAATTGCTTCGATATTGAATAGAAAACAAAAAAAGTCGGCTTATTTATAAGAGGAGTAACTATTCTAATAGTTCGTGACTTTAGCCTTTCCTGTGAAAGCAGTAGTAGATTCCGATGCACCATCGCAGGTTTACTGTATCCCTTGGACCTTCAAATCAACGATGAAACACAGAAATTGCATCGATACTGAATACAAGAATCAAAATGTCGACTTATTTATAAGAGGAGTAACTCTTCTAATAGTTCGTGCCTTGAGCCTTTCGTGGGACAGCAGTATTAGATTACGATGCACCATTGCTGGTTTACTGTATCCTTTTTACCTTCAAATCAACAATGAAACAAAGAAATTCCATCGATATTGAATACAAAAGGCAAAATGTCGACTTATTTATAAGAGGAGTAACTCTTCTATTAGTTCGTGATTTTAGCCTTTCCTGTGACAGCAGTATTAGATTCCGATGCACTATTTCAGGTTTACTGTATCCCTTGGACCTTCAAATCAACAATGAAACAAAGAAATTGCATCGATATTGAATACAAAAGGCAAAATGTCGACTTATTTACAAGAGGAGTAACTCTTCTAATAGTTCGTGCTTTTAGCTTCCCTGGGACAGCAGTATTAGATTCCGATGCACCATTGCAGGTTTACTGTATCCCTTGGACCTCCAAATCAACGATGAAACACAGAAATTGCATCGATATTGAATACAAAAGGCAAAATGTCGACTTATTTACAAGAGGAGTAACTCTTCTAATAGTTCGTGCTTTTAGCCTTTCCTGGGACACCAGCATTTGATTCCGACGGACCATTGCAGGTTTACTGTATCCCTTGGACCTTCAAATCAACGATGAAACACAGAAATTGCATCGATATTAAATACAAAAGGCAAAATGTCAAATAATTTAACACAGGAGTAACTCTTCTAATAGTTCGTGCTTTTAGCTTTTCCTGGGACAGCAGTATTAGATTCGGATGCACCATTGCAGGTTTACTGTTTCCCTTGGACCTTCAAATCAACGATGAAACACAGAAATTGCATCGATATTGAATACAAAAGGCAAAATGTCGACTTATTTATAAGAGGAGTAACTCTTCTAATAGTTCGTGCTTTGAGCTTTTCCTGGGACAGCAGAATTAGATTCCGATGCACCATTGCAGGTTTTCTGTATCCCTTGGACCTTCAAATCAAAGATGACACACAGAAATTGCATTGATATTGAATACAAAATGCAAAATGTCGATTAATTTACAAGAGGAATAACTCTTCTAACAGTTCGTGCTTTGAGCCTTTCCTGGGACAGCAGTTATAGATTTCGATGCACCATTGCAGGTTTACTGTATCCCTTGGACCTTCAAAACAACGATGAAACACAGAAATTGCGTCAATATTGAATACAAACTTCAAAATGTCGACTTATTTACAAGAGGAGTAACTCTTCTAATAGTTCGTGCTTTGAGCCTTTCCTGGGACAGCAGTATTACATTCCGATGCACCATTGCAGGTTTACTGTATCCCTTAGACCTTCAAATCAACGATGAAACACAGAAATTGCATCGATACTGAATACAAAAGCAAAATGTCGGCTTATTTACAAGAGGAGTAACTCTTCTAATAGTTCGTGCTTTGAGCCTTTACTGAAACAGCAGTATTAGATTCCGATGCACCATTGCAGGTTTACTGTATTCCTTGGACCTTCAAATCAACGATGAAACACAGAAATTGCATCGATATTGAATACAAAAGGCAAAATGTCGACTTATTTACAAGAGGAGTAACTCTTTTAATTGTTCGTGTTTGAGCCTTTCCTGGGACAGCAGTATTAGATTCCGATGCACCATGGCAGGTTTTCTGTATCCCTTGGACCTTCAAATCAACGATGAAACACAGAAATTGCAGCGATATTGAATACAAAAGGTAAAATGTCGACTTATTTACAAGAGGAGTAACTCTTGTAATAGTTCGTGTTTTGAGCCTCTCCTGGGACAGCAGTATTGGATTCCGATGCACCATTTCTTGTTTACTGTATCCCTTGGACCTTCAAATCAACGATAAAATACAGAAATTGCATCGATATTGAATACAAAAGGCAAAATGTCGACTTAATTACAAGAGGAGTAACTCTACTATTAGTTCGTGCTTTGAGCCTTTCCTGAGACAGCAGTATCAGATTCCGATGCACCATTGCATGTTTACTGTATTTCTTGGACCTTCAAATCAACGATGAAACACAGATATTGCACCAATATTGAATGCAAAAGGCAAAATTTCGACTTATTTATTAGAGGAGTAACTCTTGTAATAATTCGTGCTTTGAGCCTTTCCTGGGACAGCATTATTAGATTGCGATGCACCATTGCAGGTTTAGTGTATCCCTTGGACCTTCAAATCAACGATGAAACACAGAAATTGCATCGATATAGACATTTTGCCTTTTGTATTCGACTAATTTACAAGAGGAGTAACTCTTCTAAATGTTCGTGCTTTGAGCCTTTCCTGGGACAGCAGTATTACTTTCCGATGCACCATTGCAGGATTAATGTATCCCTTGGAGTTTCTAATCAACGATGAAACACAGAAATTGCATCGATGTTGAATACAAAAGGCAAAATGTCGACTTATTTATAAGAGGAATAACTCTTCTAATAGTTCGTGTTTTTCAGCCTCTCCTGGGACAGCAGTATTAGATTCCGATCCACCAATGCAGGTTTACTGTATCCCTTGGACCTTCAAATCAACGATGAAACACAGAAATTGCATCGTTATTGAATACAAAAGTAAAATGTCGACTTATTTACAAGAGGAGTAACTCTTCTAATTGTTCGTGCTTTGAGCTTTTCCTGGGACAGCAGTATTAGGTCCGATGCACCACTGCAGTATTACCGTATACCTTGGACCTTCAAATCAACGATGAAACATAGAAATTGCTTCGATATTGAATACAAAACAAAAAAAGTCGGCTTATTTATAAGAGGAGTAACTATTCTAATAGTTCGTGACTTTAGCCTTTCCTGTGAAAGCAGTAGTAGATTCCGATGCACCATCGCAGGTTTACTGTATCCCTTGGACCTTCAAATCAACGATGAAACACAGAAATTGCATCGATACTGAATACAAGAATCAAAATGTCGACTTATTTATAAGAGGAGTAACTCTTCTAATAGTTCGTGCCTTGAGCCTTTCGTGGGACAGCAGTATTAGATTACGATGCACCATTGCTGGTTTACTGTATCCTTTTTACCTTCAAATCAACAATGAAACAAAGAAATTCCATCGATATTGAATACAAAAGGCAAAATGTCGACTTATTTACAAGAGGAGTAACTCTTCTATTAGTTCGTGATTTTAGCCTTTCCTGTGACAGCAGTATTAGATTCCGATGCACTATTTCAGGTTTACTGTCTCCCTTGGACCTTCAAATCAACAATGAAACAAAGAAATTGCATCGATATTGAATACAAAAGGCAAAATGTCGACTTATTTACAAGAGGAGTAACTCTTCTAATAGTTCGTGCTTTTAGCTTCCCTGGGACAGCAGTATTAGATTCCGATGCACCATTGCAGGTTTACTGTATCCCTTGGACCTCCAAATCAACGATGAAACACAGAAATTGCATCGATATTGAATACAAAAGGCAAAATGTTGACTTATTTACAAGAGGAGTAACTCTTCTAATAGTTCGTGCTTTTAGCCTTTCCTGGGACACCAGCATTTGATTCCGACGGACCATTGCAGGTTTACTGTATCCCTTGGACCTTCAAATCAACGATGAAACACAGAAATTGCATCAATATTAAATACAAAAGGCAAAATGTCGACTAATTTAACACAGGAGTAACTCTTCTAATAGTTCGTGCTTTTAGCATTTCCTGGGACAGCAGTATTAGATTCCGATGCACCATTGCAGGTTTACTGTATCCCTTGGACCTTCAAATCAACGATGAAACACAGAAATTGCATCGATATTGAATACAAAAGGCAAAATGTCGACTTATTTATAAGAGGAGTAACTCTTCTAATAGTTCGTGCTTTTAGCCTTTCCTGGGACAGCAGTATTAGATTCCGATGCACCATTGCAGGTTTACTGTATCCTTGGACCTTCAAATCAACGATGAAACACAGAAATTGCATCGATATTGAATACAAAAGGCAAAATGTCGACTTATTTACAAGAGGAGTAACTCTTCTAATAGTTCGTGCTTTTAGTCTTTCCTGGGACAGCAGTATTTGATTGCGATGGACCATTGCAGGTTTACTGTATCCCTTGGACCTTCAAATCAACGATGAAACACAGAAATTGCATCGATATTGAACACAAAAGGCAAAATGTCGACTTATTTATGAGAAGAGTAACTCTGCTAATAGTTCGTGCTTTGAGCCTTTCCTGGGACAGCAGAATTAGATTCCGATGCACCATTGCAGGTTTTCTGTATCCCTTGGACCTTCAAATCAAAGATGACACACAGAAATTGCATTGATATTGAATACAAAATTCAAAATGTCGACTTATTTACAAGACGAGTAACTCTTCTAATGGTTCGTGCTTTGAGCCTTTCCTGGGACAGCAGTATTAGATTCCGATGCACCATTGCAGGTTTACTGTATCCCTTGGACCTTCAAAACAACGATGAAACACAGAAATTGCGTCAATATTGAATACAAACTTCAAAATGTCGACTTATTTACAAGAGGAGTAACTCTTCTAATAGTTCGTGCTTTGAGCCTTTCCTGGGACAGCAGTATTACATTCCGATGCACCATTGCAGGTTTACTGTATCCCTTAGACCTTCAAATCAACGATGAAACACAGAAATTGCATCGATACTGAATACAAAAGCAAAATGTCGGCTTATATACAAGAGGAGTAACTCTTCTAATAGTTCGTGCTTTGAGCCTTTACTGGGACAGCAGTATTAGATTCCGATGCACCATTGCAGGTTTACTGTATTCCTTGGACCTTCAAATCAACGATGAAACACAGAAATTGCATCGATATTGAATACAAAAGGCAAAATGTCGACTTATTTACAAGAGGAGTAACTCTTTTAATTGTTCGTGTTTGAGCCTTTCCAGGAACAGCAGTATTAGATTCCGATGCACCATAGCAGGTTTTCTGTATCCCTTGGACCTTCAAATCAACGATGAAACACAGAATTTGCATCGATATTGAATACAAAAGGTAAAATGTCGACTTATTTACAAGAGGAGTAACTCTTCTAATAGTTCGTGCTTTGAGCCCCTTCCGGGACAGCAGTATTGGATTCCGATGCACCATTTCTTGTTTACTGTATCCCTTGGAACTTCAAATCAACGATAAAACACGGAAATTGCATCGATATTGAATACAAAAGGCAAAATGTCGACTTATTTACAAGAGGAGTAACTCTACTATTAGTTCGTGCTTTGAGCCTTTCCTGAGACAGCAGTATCAGATTCCGATGCACCATTGCATGTTTACTGTATTTCTTGGACCTTCAAATCAACGATTAAACACAGATATTGCACCAATATTGAATGCAAAAGGCAAAATTTCGACTTATTTATTAGAGGAGTAACTCTTGTAATAATTCGTGCTTTGAGCCTTTCCTGGGACAGCATTATTAGATTGCGATGCACCATTGCAGGTTTACTGTATCCCTTGGACCTTCAAATCAACGATGAAACACAGAAATTGCATCGATATTGACATTTTGCCTTTTGTATTCGACTAATTTACAAGAGGAGTAACTCTTCTAAATGTTCGTGCTTTGAGCCTTTCCTGGGACAGCAGTATTACTTTCCGATGCACCATTGCAGGATTAATGTATCCCTTGGACTTTCTAATCAACGATGAAACACAGAAATTGCATCGATATTGAATACAAAAGGCAAAATATCAACATTTTTGCAAGAGGAGTAACTCTTCTAATAGTTCGTGCTGTTAGCCTTTCCTGGGACACCAGTATAAGATTTGGATGCACCATTGCAGGTTTACTGTATCCCTTGGACCTTCAAATCAACGATGAAACACAGAAAGTGCATCGATATTGAATACAAAAGGAAAAATGTGTACTTATTTATAAGAAGAGTAACTCTTCTAATAGTTCGTGGTTTTAGCCTTTCCTGGGTCAGCAGTATTAGATTCCGATGCACCATTGCAGGTTTACTGTATCCCTCTGAACTTCAAATCAACGATGAAACATAGAAATTGCATCTACATTGAATACAAAAGGCTAAATGTCGATTTATTTACAAGAGGAGTAACTCTTCTAACAGTTCGTGCTTTTGAGCCTTTCCTGGGACAGCAGTATTAGATTCCGATCCACCAATGCAGGTTTACTGTATCCCTTGGATCTTCAAATCAACGATGAAACACAGAAATTGCATCGTTATTGAATACAAAAGGAAAATGTAGACTTATTTACAAGAGGAGTAACTCTTCTAATTGTTCGTGCTTTGAGCTTTTCCTGGGACAGCAGTATTAGGTCCGATGCACCATTGCAGGATTACTGTATCCCTTGGACCTTCAAATCAACGATGAAACACAGAAATTGCATCGATATTGAATACAAAAGGCAAAATGTCGACTTATTTATAAGAGGAGTAACTCTTCTAATAGTTCGTGCTTTAAGCCTTTCCTGGGAGAGCAGTATTAGATTCCGATGCACCATTGCAGGTTTACTGTATCTCTTGGACCTTCAAATCAACGATGAAACACAGAAATTGCATCGATATTGAATACAAAAGGCAAAATGTCGACTTATTTATAGGAGGAATAACTCTTCTAATAGTTCGTGTTTGAGCCTTTCCTGGGACAGCAGTATTAGATTTCGATGCACCATTGCAGGTTTACTGTATCCCTTGAACCTTCAAATCAATGATGAAACACAGAAATTTCATCGATATTGAATACAAAAGGCAAAACGATGACTTATTCATAATAGGAGTAACTCTTCTAATAGTTCGTGTTTTTGAGCCTCTCCTGGGACAGCAGTATTAGATTCCGATCCACCAATGCAGGTTTACTGTATCCCTTGGACCTTCAAATCAACGATGAAACACAAAAATTGCATCGTTATTGGATACAAAAGCAAGAAGTCGACTTATTTACAAGAGGAGTAACTCTTCCAATTGTTCGTGCTTTGAGCTTTTCCTGGGACAGCAGTATTAGGTCCGATGCACCATTGCAGGTTTACTGTATCCCTTGGACCTTCAAATCAACAATGATACAAAGAAATTCCATCGATATTGAATCCACAAGGCAAAATGTCGACTTATTTATAAGAGGAGTAACTCTTCTATTAGTTCGTGATTTTAGCCTTTCCTGTGACAGCAGTATTAGATTCCGATGCACTATTTCAGGTTTACTGTATCCCTTGGACCTTCAAATCAACAATGAAACACAGAAATTGCATCGATATTGAATACAAAAGGCAAAATGTCGACTTATTTACAAGAGGAGTAACTCTTCTAATAGTTCGTGTTTTTAGCCTTTACTGGGACAGCAGTATTAGATTCCGATGCACAATTGCAGGTTTACTGTATCCCTAGGACCTTCAAATCAACGATGAAATACGGAAATTGCATCGATATTGAATACAAAAGGCAAAATGTCAACTTATTTACAAGAGGAGTAGCTCTTCTAATAGTTCGTGCTTTGAGCCTTTCCTGGGACAGCAGTATTAGATTCCGTTGCACCCTTGCAGGTTTACTGTATCCCTTGGACCTTCAAATCAACGATGAAAGACGGAAATTGCATCGATATTGAATACAAATAGCAAAATGTCGACTTATTTATAAGAGGAATAACTCTTGTAATAGTTCGTGTTTTTCAGCCTCTCCTGGGACAGCAGTATTAGATTCCGATCCACCAATGCAGGTTTACTGTATCCCTTGGACCTTCAAATCAACGATGAAACACAGAAATTGCATCGTTATTGAATACAAAAGCAAAATGTCGACTTATTTACAAGAGGAGTAACTCTTCTAATTGTTCGTGCTTTGAGCTTTTCCTGGGACAGCAGTATTAGGTCCGATGCACCATTGCAGTATTACTGTATCCTTTGGACCTTCAAATCAACGATGAAGCACAGAAATTGCTTCTATATTGAATACAAAACAAAAAAAGTCGGCTTATTTATAAGAGGAGTAACTATTCTAATAGTTCGTGATTTTAGCCTTTCCTGTGAAAGCAGTAGTAGATTCCGATGCACCATTGCAGGTTTACTGTATCCCTTGGACCTTTAAATCAACGATGAAACACAGAAATTGCATCGATACTGAATACAAGGGTCAAAATGTCGACTTATTTATAAGAGGAGTAACTCTTCTAATAGTTCGTGCCTTGAGCCTTTCGTGGGACAGCAGTATTAGATTACGATGCACCATTTCTGGTATACTGTATCCTTTTTACCTTCAAATCAACAATGAAACAAAGAAATTCCATCGATATTGAATACAAAAGGCAAAATGTCGACTTATTTATAAGAGGAGTAACTCTTCTATTAGTTCGTGATTTTAGCCTTTCCTGTGACAGCAGTATTAGATTCCGATGCACTATTTCAGGTTTACTGTCTCCCTTGGACCTTCAAATCAACAATGAAACAAAGAAATTGCATCGATATTGAATACAAAAGGCAAAATGTCGACTTATTTACAAGAGGAGTAACTCTTCTAAAAGTTCGTGCTTTTAGCTTTCCTGGGACAGCAGTATTAGATTCCGATGCACCATTGCAGGTTTACTGTATCCCTTGGACCTCCAAATCAACGATGAAACACAGAAATTGCATCGATATTGAATACAAAAGGCAAAATGTCGACTTATTTACAAGAGGAGTAACTCTTCTAATAGTTCGTGCTTTTAGCCTTTCCTGGGACAGCAGTATTTGATTCCGACGGACCATTGCAGGTTTACTGTATCCCTTGGACCTTCAAATCAACGATGAAACACAGAAATTGCATCGATATTGAATACAAAAGGCAAAATGTCGACTTATTTATAAGAGGAGTAACTCTTCTAATAGTTCGTGTTTTAGCCTTTCCTGGGACAGCAGTATTAGATTCCGATCCACCAATGCAGGTTTACTGTATCCCTTGGACCTTCAAATCAACGATGAAACACAGAAATAGCATCGATATTGAATACAAAAGGCAAAATGTCGACTTATTTATAAGAGGTATAACTTTTCTAATTGTTCGTGTTTGAGCCTTTCCTGGGACAGCAGTATTAGATTTGGATGCACCATTGCAGGTTTACTGTATCCCTTGGACCTTCAAATCAACGATGAAACACAGAAATTGCATCGATATTGAATACAAAAGGCAAAATGTCGACTTATTTACAAGAGGAGTAACTCTTCTAATAGTTCGTGCTTTTAGTCTTTCCTGGGACAGCAGTATTTGATTGCGATGCACCATTGCAGGTTTACTGTATCCCTTGGACCTTCAAATCAACGATGAAACACAGAAATTGCATCGATATTAAATACAAAAGGCAAAACGTCGACTAATTTAACACAGGAGTAAAACTTCTAATAGTTCGTGCTTTTAGCATTTCCTGGGACAGCAGTATTAGATTCCGATGCACCATTGCAGGTTTACTGTATCCCTTGGACCTTCCAATCAACGATGAAACACAGAAATTGCATCGATATTGAATACAAAACTAAAATGTTGACTAATTGACAAGAGGAGTAACCCTTCTAATAGTTCGTGATTTTAGCATTTCCTGGGACAGCAGTATTAGATTCTGATGCACCATTGCAGGTATACTGTATCCCTTGGAACTTCAAAACAACGAAGACACACAGAAATTGCAACGATATTGAATACTAAAGGCAAAATGTCGACTTATTTATAAGAGGAGTAACTCTTCTAATAGTTCGTTCTTTGAGACTTTCCTGGGACAGCAGTATTAGATTCCGATGCACCATTGCAGGTTTACTGTATCCCTTGGACCTTCAAATCAACGATGAAACACAGAATGTGCATCGATATTGAATACAAAAGGCAAAATTTCGACTTATTTATAAGCGGAGAAACTCTTCTAATAGTTCGTGCTTTGAGACTTTCCTGGGACAGCAGTATTAGATTCCGATGCACCATTTCATGTTTACTGTATCCCTTGGACCTTCAAATCAACGATGAAACACAGAAATTGCATCGATATTGAATACAAAAGGCAAAATGTCGACTTATTTAAAGGAGGAGAAACTCTTCTAATAGTTCGTGCTTTGAGCCTTTCCTATGACAGCAGGATTAGATGCTGATGCACCATTGCGCGTTTACTGTATCCCTTGGACCTTCAAATCAACGATGAAACACAGAATGTGCATCGATATTGAATACAAAAAGCAAAATAACGACTTATTTATAAGAGGAGAAACTCTTCTAATAGTTCGTGCTTTGAGACTTTCCTGGGACAGCAGTATTAGATTCCGATGCACCATTGCAGGTTTACTGTATCCCTTGGACCTTCAAATCAACGATGAAACACAGAAATTGCATCGATATTGAACACAAAAGGCAAAATGTCGACTAATTTATGAGAAGAGTAACTCTTCTAATAGTTCGTGCTTTGAGCCTTTCCTGGGACAGCAGAATTAGATTCCGATGCACCATTGCAGGTTTTCTGTATCCCTTGGACCTTCAAATCAAAGATGACACACTGAAATTGCATTGATATTGAATACAAAATGGAAAATGTCGACTTATTTACAAGACGAGTAACTCTTCTAATGGTTCGTGCTTTGAGCCTTTCCTGGGAAAGCAGTATTAGATTCCGATGCACCATTGCAGGTTTACTGTATCCCTTGGACCTTCAAATCAACGATGAAACACAGAAATTGCATCTATATTGAATACAAAATGCAAAATGTCGATTTATTTACAAGAGGAGTAACTCTTCTAACAGTTCGTGCTTTGAGCCTTTCCTGGGACAGCAGTTATAGATTCCGATGCACCATTGCAGGTTAACTGTATCCCTTGGACCTTCAAATAAACGATGAAACACAGAAATTGCATCGATATTGAATACAAAAGGCAAAATGTCGACTTATTTACAAGAGGAGTAACTCTTCTAATAGTTCGTGCTTTTAGTCTTTCCTGGGACAGCAGTATTTGATTGCGATGGACCATTGCAGGTTTACTGTATCCCTTGGACCTTCAAATCAACGATGAAACACAGAAATTGCATCGATATTAAATACAAAAGGCAAAATGTCGACTAATTTAACACAGGAGTAACTCTTCTAATAGTTCGTGCTTTTAGCATTTCCTGGGACAGCAGTATTAGATTCCGATGCACCATTGCAGGTTTACTGTATCCCTTGGACCTTCCAATCAACGATGAAACACAGAAATTGCATCGATATTGAATACAAAACTAAAATGTTTACTAATTGACAAGAGGAGTAACCCTTCTAATAGTTCGTGATTTTAGCATTTCCTGGGACAGCAGTATTAGATTCCGATGCACCATTGCAGGTATACTGTATCCAATGGAACTTCAAAACAACGAAGACACACAGAAATTGCATCGATATTGAATACTAAAGGCAAAATGTCGATTTATTTACAAGAGGAGTAACTCTTCTAACAGTTCGTGCTTTGAGCCTTTCCTGGGACAGCAGTTATAGATTCCGATGCACCATTGCAGGTTAACTGTATCCCTTGGACCTTCAAATAAACGATGAAACACAGAAACTGCATCGATATTGAATACAAGAGGCAAAATGTCGACTTATTTACAAAAGGAGTAACTCTTCTAATAGTTCGTGCTTTTAGCCTTTCCTGGGACAGCAGTATTAGATTCCGATGCACCATTGCAGGTTTACTGTATCCCTTGGACCTTCAAAACAACGATGAAACACAGAAATTGCGTCAATATTGAATACAAACTTCAAAATGTCGACTTATTTACAGGAGGAGTAACTCTTCTAATAGTTCGTGCTTTGAGCCTTTCCTGGGACAGCAGTATTAGATTCCGATGCACCATAGCAGGTTTTCTGTATCCCTTGGATCTTCAAATCAACGATGTAACACAGAAATTGCATCGATATTGAATACAAAAGGTAAAATGTCGACTTATTTACAAGAGGAGTATCTCTTCTATTAGTTCGTGCTTTGAGCCTTTCCAGGGACAGCAGTATCAGATTCCGATGCACCATTGCAGGTTTACTGTATCCCTTGGACCTTCAAATCAACGATGAAACACAGATATTGCATCAATATTGAATGCAAAAGGCAAAATTTAGACTTATTTATTAGAGGAGTAACTCTTGTAATAATTCGTGTTTTGAGCCTTTCCTGGGACAGCATTATTAGATTGCGATGCACCATTGCAGGTTTACTGTACCCCTTGGACCTTCAAATCAACGATGAAACACAGAAATTGCTTCGATATTGACATTTTGCCTTTTGTATTCGACTAATTTACAAGAGGAGTAACTCTTCTAAATGTTCGTGCTTTGAGCCTTTCCTGGGACAGCAGTATTACATTCCGATGCACCATTGCAGGATTAATGTATCCCTTGGACCTTCAAATCAACGATGAAACACAGAAATTGCATTGATATTGAACACAAAATGTAAAATGTCGACTTATTTACAAGACGAGTAACTCTTCTAATGGTTCGTGCTTTGAGCCTTTCCTGGGACAGCAGTATTAGATTCCGATGCACCATTGCAGGTTTACTGTATCCCTCTGAACTTCAAATCAACGATGAAACATAGAAATTGCATCTATATTGAATACAAAAGGCTAAATGTCGATTTATTTACAAGAGGAGTAACTCTTCTAACAGTTCGTGTTATGAGCCTTTCCTGGGACAGCAGTATTAGATTCCGATCCACCAATGCAGGTTTACTGTATCCCTAGGACCTTCAAATCAACGATGAAACACAGAAATTGCATCGTTATTGAATACAAAAGCAAAATGTAGACTTATTTACAAGAGGAGTAACTCTTCTAATTGTTCGTGCTTTTAGCCTTTAATGTGAAAGCTGTAGTAGATTCCGATGCACCATTGCAGGTTTACTGTATCCCTTGGACCTTCAAATCAACGATGAAACACAGAAATTGCATCGATACTGAATAGAAGAATCAAAATGTCGACTTATTTATAAGAGGAGTAACTCTTCTAATAGTTCGTGCCTTGAGCATTTCGTGGGACAGCAGTATTAGATTACGATGCACCATTGCTGGTTTACTGTATCCTTTTTACCTTCAAATCAACAATGAAACAAAGAAATTCCATCGATATTGAATACAAAAGGCAAAATGTCGACTTATTTATAAGAGGAGTAACTCCTCTATTAGTTCGTGATATTAGCCTTTCCTGTGACAGCAGTATTAGATTCCAATGCACTATTTCAGGTTTAATGTCTCCCTTGGACCTTGAAATCAACAATGAAACACAGAAATTGCATCGATATTGAATACAAAAAGCAAAATGTCGACTTATTTATAAGAGGAGTAATTCTTCTAATAGTTCGTGCTTTTAGCTTTCCTGGGACAGCGGTATTAGATTCCGATGCACCATTGCAGGTTTACTGTATCCCTTGGACCTTCAAATCAATGATGAAACACAGAAATTGCATCGATTTTGAATACAAAAGGCAAAATGACGACTTATTTACAAGAGGAGTAACTCTTCTAATAGTTTGTACTTTTAGCCTTTCCTGGGACAGCAGTATTTGATTCCGATGGACCATTGCAGGTTTACTGTATCCCTTGGACCTTCAAATCAACGATGAAACACAGAAATTGCATCGATATTCAATACAAAAGGAAAATTGTCGACTTATTTACAAGAGGAGTAACTCTTCTAACAGTTCGTGCTTTGAGCCTTTCCTGGGACAGCAGTATTAGATTTGGATGCACCATTGCAGGTTTACTGTATCCCTTGGACCTTCAAATCAACGATGAAACACAGAAATTGCATCGATATTGATTACAAAAGGCAAAACGTTGACTTATTTATAAGAGGAGTAACTCTTGTAATAGTTCGTTCTTTGAGCATCTGCTGGGACAGCAGTATTAGATCCCGATGCACCATTGCAGGTTTACTGTATCCCTTGGACCTTCAAATCAACGATGAAACACAGAAATTGCATCGATATTGAATACAAAAGGCAAAATGTCGACTTATTTATAAGAGGAGTAACTCTTCTAATAGCTCGTGCTTTTAACCTTTCCTGGGACAGCATTATTACATTCCGATCCACCAATGCAGGTTTACTGTATCCCTTGGACCGTCCAATCAACGATGAAACACAGAAATTGCATCGATATTGAATAAAAAAGTCAAAATATTGACTAATTTTTAAGATGAGTAACTCTTCTAATAGTTCGTGTTTTTAGCCTTTCCTGGGACAGCAGTATCAGATTCCGATGCACCATTGCAGGTTTACTGTATCCCTTGGACCTTCCAATCAACGATGAAACACAGAAATTGCATCGATATTTAATACAAAACTAAAATGTTGACTAATTGACAAGAGGAGTAACCCTTCTAATAGTTCGTGATTTTAGCATTTCCTGGGACAGCAGTATTAGATTCCGATGCACCATTGCAGGTTTACTGTATCCCCTAGACCTTCAAATCAACGATGAGACACAGAAATTGCATCGATATTGAATACTAAAGGCAAATTGTCGACTTATTTATAAGAGGAGTAACTCTTCTAATAGTTCGTGCTTTGAGACTTTCCTGGGACAGCAGTATTAGATTCCGATGCACCATTGCAGGTTTACTGCATCCCTTGGACCTTCAAATCAACGATGAAACACAGAATGTGCATCGATATTGAATACAAAAGGCAAAATAACGACTTATTTATAAGAGGAGAAACTCTTCTATTAGTTCGTGCTTTGAGACTTTCCTGCGACAGCAGTATTAGATTCCGATGCACCATTTCATGTTTACTGTATCCCTTGGACCTTCAAAACAACGATGAAACACAGAAATTGCGTCAATATTGAATACAAACTTCAAAATGTCGACTTATTTACAAGAGGAGTAACTCTTCTAATAGTTCGTGCTTTGAGCCTTTCCTGGGACAGCAGTATTGGATTCCGATGCACCATTGCAGGTTTACTGTATCCCTTAGACCTTCAAATCAACGATGAAACACAGAAATTGCATCGATATTGAATACAAAAGCAAAATGTCGGCTTATTTACAAGAGGAGTAACTCTTTTAATTGTTCGTGTTTGAGCCTTTCCTGGGACAGCAGTATCAGATTCCGATGCACCATAGCAGGTTTTCTGTATCCCTTGGACCTTCAAATCAACGATGAAACACAGAAATTGCATCGATATTGACATTTTGCCTTTTGTATTCGACTAATTTACAAGAGGAGTAACTCTTCTAAATGTTCGTGCTTTGAGCCTTTCCTGGGACAGCAGTATTACATTCCGATGCACCATTGCAGGATTAATGTATCCCTTGGACTTTCTAATCAACGATGAAACACAGACATTGCATCGATATTGAATACAAAAGGCAAAATATCAACATTTTTACAAGAGGAGTAACTCTTCTAATAGTTCGTGCTGTTAGCCTTTCCTGGGACAGCAGTATTAGATTTCGATGCACCATTGCAGGTTTACTGTATCCCTTGGACCTTCAAATCAACGATGAAACACAGAAAGTGAATCGATATTGAATACTAAAGGCAAAATGTCTACTTATTTATAAGAAGAGTTACTCTTCTAATAGTTCGTGGTTTTAGCCTTTCCTGGGACAGCAGTATTACATTCCGATGCACCATTGCAGGTTTTCTGTATCCCTTGCACCTTCAAATCAACGATGAAACACAGAAATTGCATTGATATTGAACACAAAATGCAAAATGTCGACTTATTTACAAGACGAGTAACTCTTCTAATGGTTCGTGCTTTGAGCCTTTCCTGGGACAGCAGTATTAGATTCCGATGCACCATTGCAGGTTTACTGTATCCCTTGGACCTTCAAATCAACGATGAAACATAGAAATTGCATCTATATTGAATTCAAAAGGCTAAATGTCGATTTATTTACAAGAGGAGTAACTCTTCTAACAGTTCGTGTTTTGAGCCTTTCCTGGGACAGCAGTATTAGATTCCGATGCACCATTGCATGTTTACTGTATCCCTTGGACCTTCAAATCAACGATGAAACACAGAAATTGCATCGATATTGAATGCAAAAGGCAAAATGTGGACTTATTTACAAGGGGAGTAACTCTTCTAATAGTTCGTGTTTGAGCCTTTCCTGGGACTGCAGTATTAGATTCCGATGCACCATTCCAGGTTTACTGTATCCTTTGGACCTTCAAATCAACGATGAAACACAGAAATTGAATCGATATTGAATACAAAGGCAAAATGTCGACTTATTTACAAGAGGAGTAACTCTTCTAATAGTTCGTGCTTTGAGCCTTTCCTGGGACAGCAGTATTAATTTCCGATGCACCATTGCAGGTTTACTGTATCCCTTGGACCTTCAAATCAACGCTGAAACACAGAGATTGCATCGATATTGAATACAAAAAGCAAAATATCGACTTATTTACAAGAGGAGTAACTCTTCTAGTAGATCGAGTTTGAGCCTTTCCTTTGACAGCAGTATTAGATTCCGATGCACCATTGCAGGTTTGCTGCATCCCTTGGACCTTCAAATCAACGATGAAACAGAGAAATTGCATCGATATTGAATACAAAAGGCAAAATGTCGACTTATTTATAAGAGGAGTAACTCTTCTAATAGCTCGTGCTTTTAACCTTTCCTGGGACAGCAGTATTACATTCCGATCCACCAATGCAGGTTTACTGTATCCCTTGGACCGTCCAATCAACGATGAAACACAGAAATTGCATCGATATTGAATAAAAAAGTCAAAATATTGACTAATTATTAAGATGAGTAACTCTTCTAATAGTTCGTGCTTTTAGCCTTTCCTGGGACAGCAGTATCAGATTCCGATGCACCATTGCAGGTTTACTGTATCCCTTGGACCTTCAAATCAACGATGAAACACAGAAATTGATCGATATTGAATACAAAAGGCAAAATGTCGACTTATTTATAAGAGGAGTAACTCTTCTAATAGTTCGTGCTTTTAGCCTTTCCTGGGACAGCAGTATTAGATTCCGATGCACCCTTGCAGGTTTACTGTATCCCTTGGACCTTCAAATCAACGATGAAACACAGAAATTGCAACGATATTGAATACAAATGGCAAAATGTCAACTTATTTACAAGAGGAGTAACTCTTCTAATAGTTCGTGCTTTAAGCCTTTCCTGGGACAGCAGTATTAGATTCCGATGCACCCTTGCAGGTTTACTGTATCCTTTGGACCTTCAAATCATCGATGAAACACAGAAATTGCATCGATATTAAATACAAAAGGCAAAATGTCGACTTATTTATAAGAGGAATAACTCTTCTAATTGTTCGTGTTTGAGCCTTTCCTGGGACAGCAGTATTAGATTTGGATGCACCATTGCAGGTTTACTGTATCCCTTGGACCTTCAAATCAACGATGAAACACAGAAATTGCATCGATATTGAATACAAAAGGCAAAACGTTGACTTATTTATAAGAGGAGTAACTCTTCTAATAGTTCGTGCTTTGAGCCTTTCCTGGGACAGCAGTATTTGATTCCGATCCACCAATGTAGGTTTACTGTATCCCTTTGACCTTCAAATCAACGATGAAACACAGAAATTGCATAGATATTGAATACAAAAGGCAAAATGTCGACTTATTTATAAGAGGAGTAAATCTTATAATAGTTCGTGCTTTTAGCCTTTCCTGGGACAGCAGTACTAGATTCCGAGGCACCATTGCAGGTTTACTGTATCCTTGGACCTTCAAATCAACGATGAAACACAGAAATTGCATCGATATTCAATACAAAAGGAAAATTGTCGACTTATTTACAAGAGGAGTAACTCTTCTAATAGTTCGTGCTTTTAGCCTTTCCTGGGACAGCAGTATTTGATTGCGATGGACCATTGCAGGTTTACTGTATCCCTTGGACCTTCAAATCAACGATGAAACACAGAAATTGCATCGATATTAAACACAAAAGGCAAAATGTCGACTAATTTACCACAGGAGTAACTCTTCTAATAGTTCGTGATTTTAGCATTTCCTGGGACAGCAGTATTAGATTCCGATGCACCATTGCAGGTTTACTGTATCCCTTGGACCTTCCAATCAACGATGAAACACAGAAATTGCATCGATATTTAATACAAAACTAAAATGTTGACTAATTGACAAGAGGAGTAACCCTTCTAATAGTTCGTGATTTTAGCATTTCCTGGGACAGCAGTATTAGAATCCGATGCACCATTGCAGGTTTACTGTATCCCCTCGACCTTCAAATCATCGATGAAACACAGAAATTGCATCGATATTGAATACTAAAGGCAAATTGTCGACTTATTTATAAGAGGAGTAACTCTTCTAATAGTTCGTGCTTTGAGACTTTCCTGGGACAGCAGTATTAGATTCCGATGCACCATTTCATGTTTACTGTATCCCTTGGACCTTCAAAACAACGATGAAACACAGAAATTGCGTCAATATTGAATACAAAAGCAAAATGTCGGCTTATTTACAAGAGGAGTAACTCTTTTAATTGTTCGTGTTTGAGCCTTTCCTGGGACAGCAGTATTAGATTCCGATGCACCATAGCAGGTTTTCTGTATCCCTTGGACCTTCAAATCAACGATGAAACACAGAAATTGCATCGATATTGACATTTTGCCTTTTGTATTCGACTAATTTACAAGAGGAGTAACTCTTCTAAATGTTCGTGCTTTGAGCCTTTCCTGGGACAGCAGTATTACATTCCGATGCACCATTGCAGGATTAATGTATCCCTTGGACTTTCTAATCAACGATGAAACACAGACATTGCATCGATATTGAATACAAAAGGCAAAATATCAACATTTTTACAAGAGGAGTAACTCTTCTAATAGTTCGTGCTGTTAGCCTTTCCTGGGACAGCAGTATTAGATTTGGATGCACCATTGCAGGTTTACTGTATCCCTTGGACCTTCAAATCAACGATGAAACACAGAAAGTGAATCGATATTGAATACTAAAGGCAAAATGTCTACTTATTTATAAGAAGAGTTACTCTTCTAATAGTTCGTGGTTTTAGCCTTTCCTGGGACAGCAGTATTACATTCCGATGCACCATTGCAGGTTTTCTGTATCCCTTGCACCTTCAAATCAACGATGAAACACAGAAATTGCATTGATATTGAACACAAAATGCAAAATGTCGACTTATTTACAAGACGAGTAACTCTTCTAATGGTTCGTGATTTGAGCCTTTCCTGGGACAGCAGTATTAGATTCCGATGCACCATTGCAGGTTTACTGTATCCCTTGGACCTTCAAATCAACGATGAAACATAGAAATTGCATCTATATTGAATACAAAAGGCTAAATGTCGATTTATTTACAAGAGGAGTAACTCTTCTAACAGTTCGTGTTTTGAGCCTTTCCTGGGACAGCAGTATTAGATTCCGATGCACCATTGCATGTTTACTGTATCCCTTGGACCTTCAAATCAACGATGAAACACAGAAATTGCATCGATATTGAATGCAAAAGGCAAAATGTCGACTTATTTACAAGGGGAGTAACTCTTCTAATAGTTCGTGTTTGAGCCTTTCCTGGGACTGCAGTATTAGATTCCGATGCACCATTCCAGGTTTACTGTATCCTTTGGACCTTCAAATCAACGATGAAACACAGAAATTGAATCGATATTGAATACAAAGGCAAAATGTCGACTTATTTACAAGAGGAGTAACTCTTCTAATAGTTCGTGCTTTGAGCCTTTCCTGGGACAGCAGTATTAATTTCCGATGCACCATTGCAGGTTTACTGTATCCCTTGGACCTTCAAATCAACGCTGAAACACAGAGATTGCATCGATATTGAATACAAAAAGCAAAATATCGACTTATTTACAAGAGGAGTAACTCTTCTAGTAGATCGAGTTTGAGCCTTTCCTTTGACAGCAGTATTAGATTCCGATGCACCATTGCAGGTTTGCTGCATCCCTTGGACCTTCAAATCAACGATGAAACACAGAAATTGCATCGATATTGAATACAAAAGGCAAAATGTCGACTTATTTATAAGAGGAGTAACTCTTCTAATAGCTCGTGCTTTTAACCTTTCCTGGGACAGCAGTATTACATTCCGATCCACCAATGCAGGTTTACTGTATCCCTTGGACCGTCCAATCAACGATGAAACACAGAAATTGCATCGATATTGAATAAAAAAGTCAAAATATTGACTAATTTTTAAGATGAGTAACTCTTCTAATAGTTCGTGTTTTTAGCCTTTCCTGGGACAGCAGTATCAGATTCCGATGCACCATTGCAGGTTTACTGTATCCCTTGGACCTTCAAATCAACGATGAAACACAGAAATTGATCGATATTGAATACAAAAGGCAAAATGTCGACTTATTTATAAGAGGAGTAACTCTTCTAATAGTTCGTGCTTTTAGCCTTTCCTGGGACAGCAGTATTAGATTCCGATGCACCATTGCAGGTTTACTGTATCCCTTGGACCTTCAAATCAACGATGAAACACAGAAATTGCATCGATATTGAATACAAATGGCAAAATGTCAACTTATTTACAAGAGGAGTAACTCTTCTAATAGTTCGTGCTTCAAGCCTTTCCTGGGACAGCAGTATTAGATTCCGATGCACCCTTGCAGGTTTACTGTATCCTTTGGACCTTCAAATCATCGATGAAACACAGAAATTGCATCGATATTAAATACAAAAGGCAAAATGTCGACTTATTTATAAGAGGAATAACTCTTCTAATTGTTCGTGTTAGAGCCTTTCCTGGGACAGCAGTATTAGATTTGGATGCACCATTGCAGGTTAACTGTATCCCTTGGACCTTCAAATCAACGATGAAACACAGAAATTGCATCGATATTGAATACAAAAGGCAAAACGTTGACTTATTTATAAGAGGAGTAACTCTTCTAATAGTTCGTGCTTTGAGCCTTTCCTGGGACAGCAGTATTTGATTCCGATCCACCAATGTAGGTTTACTGTATCCCTTTGACCTTCAAATCAACGATGAAACACAGAAATTGCATAGATATTGAATACAAAAGGCAAAATGTCGACTTATTTATAAGAGGAGTAACTCTTATAATAGTTCGTGCTTTTAGCCTTTCCTGGGACAGCAGTACTAGATTCCGAGGCACCATTGCAGGTTTACTGTATCCTTGGACCTTCAAATCAACGATGAAAAACAGAAATTGCATCGATATTGAATACAAAAGGCAAAATGTCGACTTATTTACAAGAGGAGTAACTCTTCTAATAGTTCGTGCTTTTAGCCTTTCCTGGGACAGCAGTATTTGATTGCGATGGACCATTGCAGGTTTACTGTATCCCTTGGACCTTCAAATCAACGATGAAACACAGAAATTGCATCGATATTAAATACAAAAGGCAAAATGTCGACTAATTTACCACAGGAGTAACTCTTCTAATAGTTCGTGATTTTAGCATTTCCTGGGACAGCAGTATTAGATTCCGATGCACCATTGCAGGTTTACTGTATCCCTTGGACCTTCCAATCAACGATGAATCACAGAAATTGCATCGATATTTAATACAAAACTAAAATGTTGACTAATTGACAAGAGGAGTAACCCTTCTAATAGTTCGTGATTTTAGCATTTCCTGGGACAGCAGTATTAGATTCCGATGCACCATTGCAGGTTTACTGTATCCCCTAGACCTTCAAATCAACGATGAAACACAGAAATTGCATCGATATTGAATACTAAAGGCAAATTGTCGACTTATTTATAAGAGGAGTAACTCTTCTAATAGTTCGTGCTTTGAGACTTTCCTGGGACAGCAGTATTAGATTCCGATGCACCATTGCAGGTTTACTGCATCCCTTGGACCTTCAAATCAACGATGAAACACAGAATGTGCATCGATATTGAATACAAAAGGCAAAATAACGACTTATTTATAAGAGGAGAAACTCTTCTATTAGTTCGTGCTTTGAGACTTTCCTGCGACAGCAGTATTAGATTCCGATGCACCATTTCATGTTTACTGTATCCCTTGGACCTTCAAAACAACGATGAAACACAGAAATTGCGTCAATATTGAATACAAACTTCAAAATGTCGACTTATTTACAAGAGGAGTAACTCTTCTAATAGTTCGTGCTTTGAGCCTTTCCTGGGACAGCAGTATTGGATTCCGATGCACCATTGCAGGTTTACTGTATCCCTTAGACCTTCAAATCAACGATGAAACACAGAAATTGCATCGATATTGAATACAAAAGCAAAATGTCGGCTTATTTACAAGAGGAGTAACTCTTTTAATTGTTCGTGTTTGAGCCTTTCCTGGGACAGCAGTATTAGATTCCGATGCACCATAGCAGGTTTTCTGTATCCCTTGGACCTTCAAATCAACGATGAAACACAGAAATTGCATCGATATTGACATTTTGCCCTTTGTATTCGACTAATTTACAAGAGGAGTAACTCTTCTAAATGTTCGTGCTTTGAGCCTTTCCTGGGACAGCAGTATTACATTCCGATGCACCATTGCAGGATTAATGTATCCCTTGGACTTTCTAATCAACGATGAAACACAGACATTGCATCGATATTGAATACAAAAGGCAAAATATCAACATTTTTACAAGAGGAGTAACTCTTCTAATAGTTCGTGCTGTTAGCCTTTCCTGGGACAGCAGTATTAGATTTGGATGCACCATTGCAGGTTTACTGTATCCCTTGGACCTTCAAATCAACGATGAAACACAGAAAGTGAATCGATATTGAATACTAAAGGCAAAATGTCTACTTATTTATAAGAAGAGTTACTCTTCTAATACTTCGTGGTTTTAGCCTTTCCTGGGACAGCAGTATTACATTCCGATGCACCATTGCAGGTTTTCTGTATCCCTTGCACCTTCAAATCAACGATGAAACACAGAAATTGCATTGATATTGAACACAAAATGCAAAATGTCGACTTATTTACAAGACGAGTAACTCTTCTAATGGTTCGTGCTTTGAGCCTTTCCTGGGACAGCAGTATTAGATTCCGATGCACCATTGCATGTTTACTGTATCCCTTGGACCTTCAAATCAACGATGAAACACAGAAATTGCATCGATATTGAATGCAAAAGGCAAAATGTCGACTTATTTACAAGGGGAGTAACTCTTCTAATAGTTCGTGTTTGAGCCTTTCCTGGGACTGCAGTATTAGATTCCGATGCACCATTCCAGGTTTACTGTATCCTTTGGACCTTCAAATCAACGATGAAACACAGAAATTGAATCGATATTGAATACAAAGGCAAAATGTCGACTTATTTACAAGAGGAGTAACTCTTCTAATAGTTCGTGCTTTGAGCCTTTCCTGGGACAGCAGTATTAATTTCCGATGCACCATTGCAGGTTTACTGTATCCCTTGGACCTTCAAATCAACGCTGAAACACAGAGATTGCATCGATATTGAATACAAAAAGCAAAATATCGACTTATTTACAAGAGGAGTAACTCTTCTAGTAGATCGAGTTTGAGCCTTTCCTTTGACAGCAGTATTAGATTCCGATGCACCATTGCAGGTTTGCTGCATCCCTTGGACCTTCAAATCAACGATGAAACACAGAAATTGCATCGATATTGAATACAAAACGCAAAATGTCGACTTATTTACAAGAGGAGTAACTCTTCTAATAGTTCGTGATTTGAGCCTTTCCTGGGACAGCAGCATTAGAATCCGATGCACCATTCCAGGTTTACTGTATCTTTTGGACCTTCAAATCTACGATGAAATACAGAAATTGAATCGATATTGAATACAAAGGCAAAATGTCGACTTATTTACAAGAGGAGTAACTCTTCTAATAGTTCGTGCTTTGAGCCTTTCCTGGGACAGCAGTATTAATTTCCGATGCACCATTGCAGGTTTACTGTATCCCATGGACCTTCAAATCAACGATGAAACACAGAGATTGCATCGATATTGAATACAAAAGTTAAAATATCGACTTATTTACAAGAGGAGTAACTCTTCTACTAGATCGAGTTTGAGCCTTTCCTTTGACAGCAGTATTAGATTCCGATGCACCATTGCAGGTTTACTGTATCCCTTGGACCTTCAAATCAACGATGAAACACAGAAATTGCATCGATATTGAATACAAAAGGCAAAATGTCGACTTATTTACAAGAGGAGTAACTCTTCTAATAGTTCGTGCTTTTAGCCTTTTCTGGGACAGCAGTATTAGATTGCGATGCACCATTGCAGGTTTACTGCATCCCTCGGACGTTCAAATCAACGATGATTCACAGAAATTGCATTAATATTGAATACAGAAGGCAAAACGTCGACTTATTTACAAGAGCAATAACTCTTCTAAAATTTCGTGCTTTTAGCCTTCCCTGGGACAGCAGTATTAGATTCCGATGCACCATTGCAGGTTTACTGTATCCCTTGGATCTTCAAAACAACGATGAAACTCAGAAATTGCGTCAATATTGAACACAAAGTTCAAAATGTCGACTTATTTACAAGAGGAGTAACTCTTCTAATAGTTCGTGCTTTGAGCCTTTCCTGGGACAGCAGTATTAGAGTCCGATGCGCCATTGCAGGTTTGCTGCATCCCTTGGACCTTCAAATCAACGATGAAACACAGAAATTGCATCGATATTGAATACAAAACGCAAAATGTCGACTTACTTACAAGAGGAGTAACTCTTCTAATAGTCGTGTTTGAGCCTTTCCTGGAACAGCAGTATTAGATTCCGATGCACCATTGCAGGTTTACTGATTCCCTTGGACCTTCAAATCAACGATGAAACACAGAAATTGCATCGATATTGAATACAAATGGCAAAATGTCGTCTTATTTTTAAGAGGAGTAACTCTTCTAAATGTTCGTGCATTGAGCCTTTCCTGGGACAGCAGTACTACATTCCGATGCACCATTGCAGGATTAATGTATCGCTTGGACCTTCAAATCAACGATGAAACACAGAAATTGCATCGAAATTGAATACAAAAGGCAAAATGTCAACTTTTTTACAAGAGGAGTAACTCTTCTAATAGTTCGTTCTGTTACCTTTTCGTGGGACAGCAGTATTAGATTCCGATGCACCATTCCAGGTTTACTGTATCCCTTGGACCTTCAAATCAACGATGAAACACAGAAATTGCATCAATATTGAATACAAAGTTCAAAATGTCGACTTATTTACAAGAGGAGTAACTCTTCTAATAGTTCGTGCTTTGAGCCTTTCCTGGGACGGCAGTATTAGATTCCGATGCACTATTGCATGTTTACTGTATCCCTTGGACCTTCAAATCAACGATGAAACACAGAAATTGCATCGATATTGAATACAAAAGGCAAAACGTCGACTTATTTACAAGAGCAGTAACTCTTATAATAGTTCGTGCTTTGAGCCTTTCCTGGGACAGCATTATTAGATTCCGATGCACCATTGCAGGTTTACTGTATCCCTTGGACCTTCAAATCAACGATGAAACACAAAAATTGCGTCGATATTGAATACAAAAGGCAATATGTCGACTTATTTATAAGAAGAGTAACTCTTCTAATAGTTCGTGGTTTTAGGCTTTCCTGGGACAGCAGTATTCGAATCCGATGCATAATTGCAGGTTTACTGTATCCATTGGACCATCAAATCAACGATGAAACACAGAAATTGCATCGATAATGAATGCAAAAGGGAAAATGTCGACTTATTTATAAGAGGAGTATCTCTTCTAATTGTTCGTGCTTTTAGCCCTTCCTGGGACAGCAGTATTAGATTCCGATGCACCATTGCAGGTTTACTGTATCCCTTGGACCTTCAAATCAACGATGAAACACAGAAATTGCATCGATATTGAATACAAAATGCAAAATGTCGACTTACTTACAAGAGGAGTAACTCTTCTAATAGTTCGTGTTTGAGCCTTTCCTGGAACAGCAGTATAAGATTCCGATGCACCATTGCAGGTTTACTGATTCCCTTGGACCTTCAAATCAACGATGAAACACAGAAATTGCATCTATATTGAATACAAATGGCAAAATGTCGTCTTATTTTTAAGAGGAGTAACTCTTCTAAATGTTCGTGCATTGAGCCTTTCCTGGGACAGCAGTATTACATTCCGATGCACCATTGCAGGATTAATGTATCCCTTGGCCCTTCAATTCAACGATGAAACACAGAAATTGCATCGATATTGAATACAAAATGCAAAATGTCAACTTTTTTACAAGAGGAGTAACTCTTCTAATAGTTCGTGCTGTTAGCCTTTCCTGGGACAGCAGTATTTGATTCCGATGCACCATTCCAGGTTTACTGTATCCCTAGGACCTTCAAATCAACGATGAAACACAGAAATTGCATCAATATTGAATACAAAGTTCAAAATGTCGACTTATTTACAAGAGGAGTAACTCTTCTAATAGTTCGTGCTTTGAGCCTTTCCTGGGACAGCAGTATTAGATTCAGATGCACCATTGCAGGTCTACTGTATCCCTTGGACCTTCAAATCAACGATGAAACACAGAAATTGCATCGATATTGAATACAAAAGGCAAAATGTCGACTTATTTACAAGAGGAGTATCTCTTCTAATAGTTCGTGCTTTGAGCCTTTCCTGGGGCAGCAGTATTAGATTCCGATGCACCATTGGAGGTTTACTGTATCCCTTGGACCTTCAAATCAACGATGAAACACAGAAATTGCATCGATATTGAATACAAAAGGCAAAATGTCGACTTATTTATAAGAAGAGTAACTCTTCTAATTGTTCGTGGTTTTAGGCTTTCCTGGGACAGCAGTATTCGATTCCGATGCACCATTGCAGGTTTACTGTATCCATTGGACCATCAAATCAACGATGAAACACAGACATTGCATCGATATTGAATGCAAAAGGGAAAATGTCGACTTATTTATATGAGGAGTAACTCTTCTAATATTTCGTGCTGTTAGCCTTTCCTGGGACAGCAGTATTAGATTCCGATGCACCATTCCAGGTTTACTGTATCCCTTGGACCTTCAAAACAACGATGAAACACAGAAAATGCGTCAATATTGAATACAAAGTTCAAAATGTCGACTTATTTGCAAGAGGAGCAACTCTTCTAATGGTTCGTGCTTTGAGTCTTTACTGGGACAGCAGTATTAGATTCCGATGCACCATAGCAGGTTTTCTGTATCCCTTGGACCTACAAATCAACGCCGAAACACAGAAATTGCATCGATATTGAATACAAAAGGTAAAATGTCGACTTATTTACAAGAGGAGTAACTCTTCTAATAGTTCGAGTTTTGAGCCTTTCCTGGGACAGCAGTATTAGATTCCGATGCACCATTTCATGTTTACTGTATCACTTGGAACTTCAAATCAACGATAAAACACAGAAATTGCATCGATACTGAATACAAAAAGCAAAATGTCGACTTATTTACAAGAGGAGTAACTCTTCTAATAGTTCGTGATTTGTGCCTTTCCTGGGACAGCAGTATTAGATTCCGATGCACCATTGCAGGTTTACTGTATCCCTTGGACCTTCAAATCAACGATTAAACACAGAAATTGCATCGATATTGAATACAAAATGCAAAATGTCGACTTATTTACAAGAGGAGTAACTCTTCTAATAGTTCGTGCATTGAGCCTTTCCTGGGACATCAGTATCAGATTCCGATGCACCATTGCAGATTTACTGTATCCCTTGGACCTTCAAATCAACGATGAAACACAGATATTGCATCAATATTGACTGCAAAAGGCAAAATTTCGACTTATTTATTAGAGGAGTAACTCTTCTAATAATTCGTGCCTTTAGCCTTTCCTCGGACAGCATTATTAGATTCCGATGCACCATTGCAAGTTTACTGTATCCCTTGGACCTTCAAATCAACGATGAAACACAGAAATTGCATCGATATAGACATTTTGCCTTTTGTATTCGACTAATTTACAAGAGGAGTAGCTCTTCTAAATGTTCGTGCTTTGAGCCTTTCCTGGGACAGCAGTATTACATTCCGATGCACCATTGCAGGATTAATGTATCCCTTGGACTTTCTAATCAACGATGAAACACAGAAATTGCATCGATATTGAATACAAAAGGCAAAATTTCAACATTTTTACAAGAGGAGTAACTCTTCTAATAGTGCGTGCTTTTAGCCTTTCCTGGGACAGCAGTATTAGATTCCGATGCACCATTCCAGGTTTACTGTATCCCTTGGACCTTCAAATCAACGATGAAACACAGAAAGTGCATCGATATTGAATACAAAAGGCAAAATGTCTACTTATTTATAAGAATTGTAACTCTTCTAATAGTTCGTGGTTTTAGCCTTTCCTGGGACAGCAGTATTAGATTCCGATGCACCATTGCACGTTTTCTGTATCCCTTGGACCTTCAAATCAACGATGAAACACAGAAATTGCATTGATATTGAATACAAAATGCAAAATGTCGACTTATTTACAAGAGGAGTAACTCTTCTAATAGTTCGTGCTTTGAGCCTTTCCTGGGACAGCAGTATTAGATTCCGATGCACCATTGCAGGTTTACTGTATCCCTTGGACCTTCAAATCAACGATGAAACACAGAAATTGCATCTATATTGAATACAAAAGGCTAAATTTCGATTTATTTACAAGAGGAGTAACTCTTCTAACAGTTCGTGTTTTGAGCCTTTCCTGGGACTGCAGTATTAGATTGCGATGCACCATTCCAGGTTTACTGTATCCTTTGGATCTTAAAATCAACGATGAAACACAGAAATTGAATCGATATTGAATACAAAGGCAAAATGTCGACTTATTTACAAGAGGAGTAACTCTTCTAGTAGTTCGTGCTTTTAGCCTTTCCTGGGACAGCAGTATTAGATTCCGATGCACCATTGCAGATTTACTGCATCCCTTGGACCTTCAAATCAACGATGAAACACAGAGATTGCATCGATATTAAATAAAAAAGGCAAAATATCGACTTATTTCCAACAGGAGTAACTCTTCTAGTAGATCGAGTTTGAGCCTTTCCTTTGACCGCAGTATTAGATTCCGATGCACCATTGCAGGTTTAATGCATCCCTTGGACCTTCAAATCAACGATGAAACACAGAAATTGCATCGATATTGAATACAAAATGCAAAATGTCGACTTATTTACAAGAGGAGTAACTCTTCTAATAGTTCGTGCTTTGAGCATTTCCTGGGACAGCAGTATTAGATTCCGATGCACCATTGCAGGTTTACGGTATCCCTTGGACCTTCAAATCAACGATGAAACACAGAAATTGCATCGATATTGAATACAAAAGGCAAAATGTCGACTTATTTACAAGAGGATAACTCTTCTAATAGTTCGTGCTTTTAGCCTTTCCTGGGACAGCAGTATTAGATTCCGATGCACCATTGCAGATTTACTGCATCCCTTGGACCTTCAAATCAACGATGAATCACAGAAATTGCATCGATATTGAATACAAAAAGCAAAACGTCGACTTATTTACAAGAGCAGTAACACTTCTAAAATTTCGTGCTTTTAGCCTTCCCTGGGACAGCAGTATTAGATTCCGATGCACCATTGCAGGTTTACTGTATCCCTTGGACCTTCAAATCGACGATGAAACACAGAAATTGCATCGATATTGAATACAAAAGGCAAAATGTCGACTTATTTACAAGAGGAGTAACTCTTCTAATAGTTAGTGCTTTGAGCCTTTCCTGGGACAGCAGTATTAGATTCCGATGCACCATTGCAGGTTTACTATATCCCTTGGACCTTCAAATCGACGATGAAGCACAGAAATTGCATCGATATTGAATACAAACGGCAAATTGTTGACTTATAAATAAGAGGAGTAACTCTTCTAATAGTTCGTGTTTTGAGCATTTCCTGGGACAGCAGTATTAGATTCCGATGCACCATAGCAGGTTTTCTGTATCCCTTGGATCTTCAAATCAACGATGAAACACAGAAATTGCATCGATATTGAATACAAAAGGCAAAATGTCGACTTATTTACAAGAGGAGTATCCCTTCTAATAGTTCGTGCTTTGAGCCCTTCCTGGGACAGCAGCATTAGATTCCGATGAACCATTGCACGTATTCTATATCCCTTGGACCTTCAAAACAACGATGAAACACAGAAATTGCATCGATATTGAGTACAAATGCAAAATGTCGACTTACAAGAGGAATAACTCTTCTAATAGTTCGTGTTTGAGCCTTTCCTGGGACAGCAGTATTAGATTCCGATGCACCATTGCAGGTTTACTGTATCCCTTGGACCTTCAAATCAACGATGAAACACAGAAATTGCATCGATATTGAATACAAAAGGCAAAATGTCGACTTATTTATAAGAGGAGTATCTCTTCCAATAGTTCGTGTTATAGCCTTTCCTGGGACAGCAGTATTAGTTTCCGATGCACCATTGCAGGTTTACTGTATCCCTTGGACCTTCAAATCAACGATTAAACACAAAAATTGAATCGATATTGAATACAAAAGGCAAAATGTCGACTTATTTACAAGACGAGTAACTCTTCTAAATGTTCGTGCTTTGAGCCTTTCCTGGGACAGCAGTATTACATTCCGATGCACCATTGCAGGATTAATGTATCCCTTGGCCCTTCAATTCAACGATGAAACACAGAAATTGCATCGATAATGAATACAAAATGCAAAATGTCAACTTTTTTACAAGAGGGGTAACTCTTCTAATAGTTCGTGCTGTTAGCCTTTCCTGGGACAGCAGTATTCGATTCCGATGCACCATTCCAGGTTTACTGTATCCCTTGGACCTTCAAATCAACGACGAAACACAGAAATTGCATCAATATTGAATACAAAGTTCAAAATGTCGACATATTTACAAGAGGAGTAACTCTTCTAATAGTTCGTGCTTTGAGCCTTTCCTGGGACAGCAGTATTAGATTCCGATGCACCATTGCAGGTTTACTGTATCTCTTGGACCTTCAAATCAACGATGAAACACAGAAATTGCATAGATATTGAATACAAAAGGCAAAATGTCGACTTATTTATAAGAAGAGTAACTCTTCTATTAATTCGTGGTTTTAGGCTTTCCTGGGACAGCAGTATTCGATTCCGATGCACCATTGCAGGTTTACTGTATCCATTGGACCATCAAATCAACGATGAAACACAGACATTGCATCGATATTGAATACAAAAGAGAAAATGTCGACTTATTTATAAGAGGAGTAACTCTTCTAATACTTCGTGTTGTTAGCCTTTCCTGGGACAGCAGTATTAGATTCCGATGCACCATTCCAGGTTTACTGTATCCCTTGGACCTTCAAAACAACGATGAAACACAGAAAATGCGTCAATATTGAATACAAAGTTCAAAATGTCGACTTATTTGCAAGAGGAGCAACTCTTCTAAAAGTTGGTGCTTTGAGCCTTTCCTGGGACAGCAGTAAGAGATTACGATGCACCATTCCAGGTTTACTGTATCCTTTGGACCTTCAAATCAACGATGAAACACAGAAATTGCGTCAATATTGAATACAAACTTCAAAATGTCGACTTATTTACAAGAGGAGTAACTCTTCTAATAGTTCGTGCTTTGAGCCTTTCCTGGGACAGCAGTATTGGATTCCGATGCACCATTGCAGGTTTACTGTATCCCTTAGACCTTCAAATCAACGATGAAACACAGAAATTGCATTGATATTGAATACAAAAGCAAAATGTCGGCTTATTTACAAGAGGAGTAACTCTTTTAATTGTTCGTGTTTGAGCCTTTCCTGGGACAGCAGTATCAGATTCCGATGCACCATAGCAGGTTTTCTGTATCCCTTGGACCTTCAAATCAACGATGAAACACAGAAATTGCATCGATATTGACATTTTGCCTTTTGTATTCGACTAATTTACAAGAGGAGTAACTCTTCTAAATGTTCGTGCTTTGAGCCTTTCCTGGGACAGCAGTATTACATTCCGATGCACCATTGCAGGATTAATGTATCCCTTGGACTTTCTAATCAACGATGAAACACAGACATTGCATCGATATTGAATACAAAAGGCAAAATATCAACATTTTTACAAGAGGAGTAACTCTTCTAATAGTTCGTGCTGTTAGCCTTTCCTGGGACAGCAGTATTAGATTTGGATGCACCATTGCAGGTTTACTGTATCCCTTGGACCTTCAAATCAACGATGAAACACAGAAAGTGAATCGATATTGAATACTAAAGGCAAAATGTCTACTTATTTATAAGAAGAGTTACTCTTCTAATAGTTCGTGGTTTTAGCCTTTCCTGGGACAGCAGTATTACATTCCGATGCACCATTGCAGGTTTTCTGTATCCCTTGCACCTTCAAATCAACGATGAAACACAGAAATTGCATTGATATTGAACACAAAATGCAAAATGTCGACTTATTTACAAGACGAGTAACTCTTCTAATGGTTCGTGCTTTGAGCCTTTCCTGGGACAGCAGTATTAGATTCCGATGCACCATTGCAGGTTTACTGTATCCCTTGGACCTTCAAATCAACGATGAAACATAGAAATTGCATCTATATTGAATTCAAAAGGCTAAATGTCGATTTATTTACAAGAGGAGTAACTCTTCTAACAGTTCGTGTTTTGAGCCTTTCCTGGGACAGCAGTATTAGATTCCGATGCACCATTGCATGTTTACTGTATCCCTTGGACCTTCAAATCAACGATGAAACACAGAAATTGCATCGATATTGAATGCAAAAGGCAAAATGTGGACTTATTTACAAGGGGAGTAACTCTTCTAATAGTTCGTGTTTGAGCCTTTCCTGGGACTGCAGTATTAGATTCCGATGCACCATTCCAGGTTTACTGTATCCTTTGGACCTTCAAATCAACGATGAAACACAGAAATTGAATCGATATTGAATACAAAGGCAAAATGTCGACTTATTTACAAGAGGAGTAACTCTTCTAATAGTTCGTGCTTTGAGCCTTTCCTGGGACAGCAGTATTAATTTCCGATGCACCATTGCAGGTTTACTGTATCCCTTGGACCTTCAAATCAACGCTGAAACACAGAGATTGCATCGATATTGAATACAAAAAGCAAAATATCGACTTATTTACAAGAGGAGTAACTCTTCTAGTAGATCGAGTTTGAGCCTTTCCTTTGACAGCAGTATTAGATTCCGATGCACCATTGCAGGTTTGCTGCATCCCTTGGACCTTCAAATCAACGATGAAACAGAGAAATTGCATCGATATTGAATACAAAAGGCAAAATGTCGACTTATTTATAAGAGGAGTAACTCTTCTAATAGCTCGTGCTTTTAACCTTTCCTGGGACAGCAGTATTACATTCCGATCCACCAATGCAGGTTTACTGTATCCCTTGGACCGTCCAATCAACGATGAAACACAGAAATTGCATCGATATTGAATAAAAAAGTCAAAATATTGACTAATTATTAAGATGAGTAACTCTTCTAATAGTTCGTGCTTTTAGCCTTTCCTGGGACAGCAGTATCAGATTCCGATGCACCATTGCAGGTTTACTGTATCCCTTGGACCTTCAAATCAACGATGAAACACAGAAATTGATCGATATTGAATACAAAAGGCAAAATGTCGACTTATTTATAAGAGGAGTAACTCTTCTAATAGTTCGTGCTTTTAGCCTTTCCTGGGACAGCAGTATTAGATTCCGATGCACCATTGCAGGTTTACTGTATCCCTTGGACCTTCAAATCAACGATGAAACACAGAAATTGCAACGATATTGAATACAAATGGCAAAATGTCAACTTATTTACAAGAGGAGTAACTCTTCTAATAGTTCGTGCTTTAAGCCTTTCCTGGGACAGCAGTATTAGATTCCGATGCACCCTTGCAGGTTTACTGTATCCTTTGGACCTTCAAATCATCGATGAAACACAGAAATTGCATCGATATTAAATACAAAAGGCAAAATGTCGACTTATTTACAAGAGGAATAACTCTTCTAATTGTTCGTGTTTGAGCCTTTCCTGGGACAGCAGTATTAGATTTGGATGCACCATTGCAGGTTTACTGTATCCCTTGGATATTCAAATCAACGATGAAACACAGAAATTGAATCGATATTGAATACAAAAGGCAAAACGTTGACTTATTTATAAGAGGAGTAACTCTTCTAATAGTTCGTGCTTTGAGCCTTTCCTGGGACAGCAGTATTTGATTCCGATCCACCAATGTAGGTTTACTGTATCCCTTTGACCTTCAAATCAACGATGAAACACAGAAATTGCATAGATATTGAATACAAAAGGCAAAATGTCGACTTATTTATAAGAGGAGTAAATCTTATAATAGTTCGTGCTTTTAGCCTTTCCTGGGACAGCAGTACTAGATTCCGAGGCACCATTGCAGGTTTACTGTATCCTTGGACCTTCAAATCAACGATGAAACACAGAAATTGCATCGATATTCAATACAAAAGGAAAATTGTCGACTTATTTACAAGAGGAGTAACTCTTCTAATAGTTCGTGCTTTTAGCCTTTCCTGGGACAGCAGTATTTGATTGCGATGGACCATTGCAGGTTTACTGTATCCCTTGGACCTTCAAATCAACGATGAAACACAGAAATTGCATCGATATTAAACACAAAAGGCAAAATGTCGACTAATTTACCACAGGAGTAACTCTTCTAATAGTTCGTGATTTTAGCATTTCCTGGGACAGCAGTATTAGATTCCGATGCACCATTGCAGGTTTACTGTATCCCTTGGACCTTCCAATCAACGATGAAACACAGAAATTGCATCGATATTTAATACAAAACTAAAATGTTGACTAATTGACAAGAGGAGTAACCCTTCTAATAGTTCGTGATTTTAGCATTTCCTGGGACAGCAGTATTAGAATCCGATGCACCATTGCAGGTTTACTGTATCCCCTAGACCTTCAAATCAACGATGAAACACAGAAATTGCATCGATATTGAATACTAAAGGCAAATTGTCGACTTATTTATAAGAGGAGTAACTCTTCTAATAGTTCGTGCTTTGAGACTTTCCTGGGACAGCAGTATTAGATTCCGATGCACCATTGCAGGTTTACTGCATCCCTTGGACCTTCAAATCAACGATGAAACACAGAATGTGCATCGATATTGAATACAAAAGGCAAAATAACGACTTATTTATAAGAGGAGAAACTCTTCTATTAGTTCGTGCTTTGAGACTTTCCTACGACAGCAGTATTAGATTCCGATGCACCATTTCATGTTTACTGTATCCCTTGGACCTTCAAAACAACGATGAAACACAGAAATTGCGTCAATATTGAATACAAAAGCAAAATGTCGGCTTATTTACAAGAGGAGTAACTCTTTTAATTGTTCGTGTTTGAGCCTTTCCTGGGACAGCAGTATTAGATTCCGATGCACCATAGCAGGTTTTCTGTATCCCTTGGACCTTCAAATCAACGATGAAACACAGAAATTGCATCGATATTGACATTTTGCCTTTTGTATTCGACTAATTTACAAGAGGAGTAACTCTTCTAAATGTTCGTGCTTTGAGCCTTTCCTGGGACAGCAGTATTACATTCCGATGCACCATTGCAGGATTAATGTATCCCTTGGACTTTCTAATCAACGATGAAACACAGACATTGCATCGATATTGAATACAAAAGGCAAAATATCAACATTTTTACAAGAGGAGTAACTCTTCTAATAGTTCGTGCTGTTAGCCTTTCCTGGGACAGCAGTATTAGATTTGGATGCACCATTGCAGGTTTACTGTATCCCTTGGACCTTCAAATCAACGATGAAACACAGAAAGTGAATCGATATTGAATACTAAAGGCAAAATGTCTACTTATTTATAAGAAGAGTTACTCTTCTAATAGTTCGTGGTTTTAGCCTTTCCTGGGACAGCAGTATTACATTCCGATGCACCATTGCAGGTTTTCTGTATCCCTTGCACCTTCAAATCAACGATGAAACACAGAAATTGCATTGATATTGAACACAAAATGCAAAATGTCGACTTATTTACAAGACGAGTAACTCTTCTAATGGTTCGTGATTTGAGCCTTTCCTGGGACAGCAGTATTAGATTCCGATGCACCATTGCAGGTTTACTGTATCCCTTGGACCTTCAAATCAACGATGAAACATAGAAATTGCATCTATATTGAATACAAAAGGCTAAATGTCGATTTATTTACAAGAGGAGTAACTCTTCTAACAGTTCGTGTTTTGAGCCTTTCCTGGGACAGCAGTATTAGATTCCGATGCACCATTGCATGTTTACTGTATCCCTTGGACCTTCAAATCAACGATGAAACACAGAAATTGCATCGATATTGAATGCAAAAGGCAAAATGTCGACTTATTTACAAGGGGAGTAACTCTTCTAATAGTTCGTGTTTGAGCCTTTCCTGGGACTGCAGTATTAGATTCCGATGCACCATTCCAGGTTTACTGTATCCTTTGGACCTTCAAATCAACGATGAAACACAGAAATTGAATCGATATTGAATACAAAGGCAAAATGTCGACTTATTTACAAGAGGAGTAACTCTTCTAATAGTTCGTGCTTTGAGCCTTTCCTGGGACAGCAGTATTAATTTCCGATGCACCATTGGAGGTTTACTGTATCCCTTGGACCTTCAAATCAACGCTGAAACACAGAGATTGCATCGATATTGAATACAAAAAGCAAAATATCGACTTATTTACAAGAGGAGTAACTCTTCTAGTAGATCGAGTTTGAGCCTTTCCTTTGACAGCAGTATTAGATTCCGATGCACCATTGCAGGTTTGCTGCATCCCTTGGACCTTCAAATCAACGATGAAACACAGAAATTGCATCGATATTGAATACAAAAGGCAAAATGTCCACTTATTTATAAGAGGAGTAACTCTTCTAATAGCTTGTGCTTTTAACCTTTCCTGGGACAGCAGTATTACATTCCGATCCACCAATGCAGGTTTACTGTATCCCTTGGACCGTCCAATCAACGATGAAACACAGAAATTGCATCGATATTGAATAAAAAAGTCAAAATATTGACTAATTTTTAAGATGAGTAACTCTTCTAATAGTTCGTGTTTTTAGCCTTTCCTGGGACAGCAGTATCAGATTCCGATGCACCATTGCAGGTTTACTGTATCCCTTGGACCTTCAAATCAACGATGAAACACAGAAATTGATCGATATTGAATACAAAAGGCAAAATGTCGACTTATTTATAAGAGGAGTAACTCTTCTAATAGTTCGTGCTTTTAGCCTTTCCTGGGACAGCAGTATTAGATTCCGATGCACCATTGCAGGTTTACTGTATCCCTTGGACCTTCAAATCAACTATGAAACACAGAAATTGCATCGATATTGAATACAAATGGCAAAATGTCAACTTATTTACAAGAGGAGTAACTCTTCTAATAAATCGTGCTTCAAGCCTTTCCTGGGACAGCAGTATTAGATTCCGATGCACCCTTGCAGGTTTACTGTATCCTTTGGACCTTCAAATCATCGATGAAACACAGAAATTGCATCGATATTAAATACAAAAGGCAAAATGTCGACTTATTTATAAGAGGAATAACTCTTCTAATTGTTCGTGTTTGAGCCTTTCCTGGGACAGCAGTATTAGATTTGGATGCACCATTGCAGGTTAACTGTATCCCTTGGACCTTCAAATCAACGATGAAACACAGATATTGCATCGATATTGAATACAAAAGGCAAAACGTTGACTTATTTATAAGAGGAGTAACTCTTCTAATAGTTCGTGCTTTGAGCCTTTCCTGGGACAGCAGTATTTGATTCCGATCCACCAATGTAGGTTTACTGTATCCCTTTGACCTTCAAATCAACGATGAAACACAGAAATTGCATAGATATTGAATACAAAAGGCAAAATGTCGACTTATTTATAAGAGGAGTAACTCTTATAATAGTTCGTGCTTTTAGCCTTTCCTGGGACAGCAGTACTAGATTCCGAGGCACCATTGCAGGTTTACTGTATCCTTGGACCTTCAAATCAACGATGAAAAACAGAAATTGCATCGATATTGAATACAAAAGGCAAAATGTCGACTTATTTACAAGAGGAGTAACTCTTCTAATAGTTCGTGCTTTTAGCCTTTCCTGGGACAGCAGTATTTGATTGCGATGGACCATTGCAGGTTTACTGTATCCCTTGGACCTTCAAATCAACGATGAAACACAGAAATTGCATCGATATTAAATACAAAAGGCAAAATGTCGACTAATTTACCACAGGAGTAACTCTTCTAATAGTTCGTGATTTTAGCATTTCCTGGGACAGCAGTATTAGATTCCGATGCACCATTGCAGGTTTACTGTATCCCTTGGACCTTCCAATCAACGATGAATCACAGAAATTGCATCGATATTTAATACAAAACTAAAATGTTGACTAATTGACAAGAGGAGTAATCCTTCTAATAGTTCGTGATTTTAGCATTTCCTGGGACAGCAGTATTAGATTCCGATGCACCATTGCAGGTTTACTGTATCCCCTAGACCTTCAAATCAACGATGAAACACAGAAATTGCATCGATATTGAATACTAAAGGCAAATTGTCGACTTATTTATAAGAGGAGTAACTCTTCTAATAGTTCGTGCTTTGAGACTTTCCTGGGACAGCAGTATTAGATTCCGATGCACCATTGCAGGTTTACTGCATCCCTTGGACCTTCAAATCAACGATGAAACACAGAATGTGCATCGATATTGAATACAAAAGGCAAAATAACGACTTATTTATAAGAGGAGAAACTCTTCTATTAGTTCGTGCTTTGAGACTTTCCTGCGACAGCAGTATTAGATTCCGATGCACCATTTCATGTTTACTGTATCCCTTGGACCTTCAAAACAACGATGAAACACAGAAATTGCGTCAATATTGAATACAAACTTCAAAATGTCGACTTATTTACAAGAGGAGTAACTCTTCTAATAGTTCGTGCTTTGAGCCTTTCCTGGGACAGCAGTATTGGATTCCGATGCACCATTGCAGGTTTACTGTATCCCTTAGACCTTCAAATCAACGATGAAACACAGAAATTGCATCGATATTGAATACAAAAGCAAAATGTCGGCTTATTTACAAGAGGAGTAACTCTTTTAATTGTTCGTGTTTGAGCCTTTCCTGGGACAGCAGTATTAGATTCCGATGCACCATAGCAGGTTTTCTGTATCCCTTGGACCTTCAAATCAACGATGAAACACAGAAATTGCATCGATATTGACATTTTGCCCTTTGTATTCGACTAATTTACAAGAGGAGTAACTCTTCTAAATGTTCGTGCTTTGAGCCTTTCCTGGGACAGCAGTATTACATTCCGATGCACCATTGCAGGATTAATGTATCCCTTGGACTTTCTAATCAACGATGAAACACAGACATTGCATCGATATTGAATACAAAAGGCAAAATATCAACATTTTTACAAGAGGAGTAACTCTTCTAATAGTTCGTGCTGTTAGCCTTTCCTGGGACAGCAGTATTAGATTTGGATGCACCATTGCAGGTTTACTGTATCCCTTGGACCTTCAAATCAACGATGAAACACAGAAAGTGAATCGATATTGAATACTAAAGGCAAAATGTCTACTTATTTATAAGAAGAGTTACTCTTCTAATACTTCGTGGTTTTAGCCTTTCCTGGGACAGCAGTATTACATTCCGATGCACCATTGCAGGTTTTCTGTATCCCTTGCACCTTCAAATCAACGATGAAACACAGAAATTGCATTGATATTGAACACAAAATGCAAAATGTCGACTTATTTACAAGACGAGTAACTCTTCTAATGGTTCGTGCTTTGAGCCTTTCCTGGGACAGCAGTATTAGATTCCGATGCACCATTGCATGTTTACTGTATCCCTTGGACCTTCAAATCAACGATGAAACACAGAAATTGCATCGATATTGAATGCAAAAGGCAAAATGTCGACTTATTTACAAGGGGAGTAACTCTTCTAATAGTTCGTGTTTGAGCCTTTCCTGGGACTGCAGTATTAGATTCCGATGCACCATTCCAGGTTTACTGTATCCTTTGGACCTTCAAATCAACGATGAAACACAGAAATTGAATCGATATTGAATACAAAGGCAAAATGTCGACTTATTTACAAGAGGAGTAACTCTTCTAATAGTTCGTGCTTTGAGCCTTTCCTGGGACAGCAGTATTAATTTCCGATGCACCATTGCAGGTTTACTGTATCCCTTGGACCTTCAAATCAACGCTGAAACACAGAGATTGCATCGATATTGAATACAAAAAGCAAAATATCGACTTATTTACAAGAGGAGTAACTCTTCTAGTAGATCGAGTTTGAGCCTTTCCTTTGACAGCAGTATTAGATTCCGATGCACCATTGCAGGTTTGCTGCATCCCTTGGACCTTCAAATCAACGATGAAACACAGAAATTGCATCGATATTGAATACAAAACGCAAAATGTCGACTTATTTACAAGAGGAGTAAGTCTTCTAATAGTTCTTGATTTGAGCCTTTCCTGGGACAGCAGCATTAGAATCCGATGCACCATTCCAGGTTTACTGTATCTTTTGGACCTTCAAATCTACGATGAAATACAGAAATTGAATCGATATTGAATACAAAGGCAAAATGTCGACTTATTTACAAGAGGAGTAACTCTTCTAATAGTTCGTGCTTTGAGCCTTTCCTGGGACAGCAGTATTAATTTCCGATGCACCATTGCAGGTTTACTGTATCCCATGGACCTTCAAATCAACGATGAAACACAGAGATTGCATCGATATTGAATACAAAAGTTTAAATATCGACTTATTTACAAGAGGAGTAACTCTTCTACTAGATCGAGTTTGAGCCTTTCCTTTGACAGCAGTATTAGATTCCGATGCACCATTGCAGGTTTACTGTATCCCTTGGACCTTCGAATCAACGATGAAACACAGAAATTGCATCGATATTGAATACAAAAGGCAAAATGTCGACTTATTTACAAGAGGAGTAACTCTTCTAATAGTTCGTGCTTTTAGCCTTTTCTGGGACAGCAGTATTAGATTGCGATGCACCATTGCAGGTTTACTGCATCCCTCGGACGTTCAAATCAACGATGATTCACAGAAATTGCATTAATATTGAATACAGAAGGCAAAACGTCGACTTATTTACAAGAGCAATAACTCTTCTAAAATTTCGTGCTTTTAGCCTTCCCTGGGACAGCAGTATTAGATTCCGATGCACCATTGCAGGTTTACTGTATCCCTTGGATCTTCAAAACAACGATGAAACTCAGAAATTGCGTCAATATTGAACACAAAGTTCAAAATGTCGACTTATTTACAAGAGGAGTAACTCTTCTAATAGTTCGTGCTTTGAGCCTTTCCTGGGACAGCAGTATTAGAGTCCGATGCGCCATTGCAGGTTTGCTGCATCCCTTGGACCTTCAAATCAACGATGAAACACAGAAATTGCATCGATATTGAATACAAAACGCAAAATGTCGACTTACTTACAAGAGGAGTAACTCTTCTAATAGTCGTGTTTGAGCCTTTCCTGGAACAGCAGTATTAGATTCCGATGCACCATTGCAGGTTTACTGATTCCCTTGGACCTTCAAATCAACGATGAAACACAGAAATTGCATGGATATTGAATACAAATGGCAAAATGTCGTCTTATTTTTAAGAGGAGTAACTCTTCTAAATGTTCGTGCATTGAGCCTTTCCTGGGACAGCAGTATTACATTCCGATGCACCATTGCAGGATTAATGTATCCCTTGGACCTTCAAATCAACGATGAAACACAGAAATTGCATCGAAATTGAATACAAAAGGCAAAATGTCAACTTTTTTACAAGAGGAGTAACTCTTCTAATAGTTCGTGCTGTTACCTTTTCGTGGGACAGCAGTATTAGATTCCGATGCACCATTCCAGGTTTACTGTATCCCTTGGACCTTCAAATCAACGATGAAACACAGAAATTGCATCAATATTGAATACAAAGTTCAAAATGTCGACTTATTTACAAGAGGAGTAACTCTTCTAATAGTTCGTGCTTTGAGCCTTTCCTGGGACGGCAGTATTAGATTCCGATGCACTATTGCATGTTTACTGTATCCCTTGGACCTTCAAATCAACGATGAAACACAGAAATTGCATCGATATTGAATACAAAAGGCAAAACGTCGACTTATTTACAAGAGCAGTAACTCTTATAATAGTTCGTGCTTTGAGCCTTTCCTGGGACAGCATTATTAGATTCCGATGCACCATTGCAGGTTTACTGTATCCCTTGGACCTTCAAATCAACGATGAAACACAAAAATTGCGTCGATATTGAATACAAAAGGCAATATGTCGACTTATTTATAAGAAGAGTAACTCTTCTAATAGTTCGTGGTTTTAGGCTTTCCTGGGACAGCAGTATTCGAATCCGATGCATAATTGCAGGTTTACTGTATCCATTGGACCATCAAATCAACGATGAAACACAGAAATTGCATCGATAATGAATGCAAAAGGGAAAATGTCGACTTATTTATAAGAGGAGTATCTCTTCTAATTGTTCGTGCTTTGAGCCTTTCCTGGGACAGCAGTATTAGATTCCGATGCACCATTGCAGGTTTACTGTATCCCTTGGACCTTCAAATCAACGATGAAACACAGAAATTGCATCGATATTGAATACAAAATGCAAAATGTCGACTTACTTACAAGAGGAGTAACTCTTCTAATAGTTCGTGTTTGAGCCTTTCCTGGAACAGCAGTATAAGATTCCGATGCACCATTGCAGGTTTACTGATTCCCTTGGACCTTCAAATCAACGATGAAACACAGAAATTGCATCTATATTGAATACAAATGGCAAAATGTCGTCTTATTTTTAAGAGGAGTAACTCTTCTAAATGTTCGTGCATTGAGCCTTTCCTGGGACAGCAGTATTACATTCCGATGCACCATTGCAGGATTAATGTATCCCTTGGACCTTCAAATCAACGATGAAACACAGAAATTGCATCAATATTGAATACAAAGTTCAAAATGTCGACTTATTTACAAGAGGAGTAACTCTTCTAATAGTTCGTGCTTTGAGCCTTTCCTGGGACGGCAGTATTAGATTCCGATGCACTATTGCATGTTTACTGTATCCCTTGGACCTTCAAATCAACGATGAAACACAGAAATTGCATCGATATTGAATACAAAAGGCAAAACGTCGACTTATTTACAAGAGGAGTAACTCTTATAATAGTTCGTGCTTTGAGCCTTTCCTGGGACAGCATTATTAGATTCCGATGCACCATTGCAGGTTTACTGTATCCCTTGGACCTTCAAATCAACGATGAAACACAAAAATTGCGTCGATATTGAATACAAAAGGCAATATGTCGACTTATTTATAAGAAGAGTAACTCTTCTAATAGTTCGTGGTTTTAGGCTTTCCTGGGACAGCAGTATTCGATTCCGATGCATAATTGCAGGTTTACTGTATCCATTGGACCATCAAATCAACGATGAAACACAGAAATTGCATCGATAATGAATACAAAAGGGAAAATGTCGACTTATTTATGAGAGGAGTATCTCTTCTAATAGTTCGTGTTTTAGCCTTTCCTGGGACAGCAGTATTAGATTCCGATGCACCATTGCAGGTTTACTGTATCCCTTGGACCTTCAAAACAACGATGAAACACAGAAATTGCATCGATATTGAATACAAAAGGCAAAATGTCGACTTATTTACAAGAGGAGTAAGTCTTCTATATGTTCGTGCTTTGAGCCTTTCCTGGGACAGCAGTATTACATTCCAATGCACCATTGCAGGATTAATGTATCCCTTGGCCCTTCAATTCAACGATGAAACACAGAAATTGCATCGATATTGAATACAAAATGCAAAATGTCAACTTTTTTACAAGAGGAGTAACTCTTCTAATAGTTCGTGCTGTTAGCCTTTCCTGGGACAGCAGTATTTGATTCCGATGCACCATTCCAGGTTTACTGTATCCCTAGGACCTTCAAATCAACGATGAAACACAGAAATTGCATCAATATTGAATACAAAGTTCAAAATGTCGACTTATTTACAAGAGGAGTAACTCTTCTAATAGTTCGTGCTTTGAGCCTTTCCTGGGACAGCAGTATTAGATTCAGATGCACCATTGCAGGTCTACTGTATCCCTTGGACCTTCAAATCAACGATGAAACACAGAAATTGCATCGATATTGAATACAAAAGGCAAAATGTCGACTTATTTACAAGAGGAGTATCTCTTCTAATAGTTCGTGCTTTGAGCCTTTCCTGGGGCAGCAGTATTAGATTCCGATGCACCATTGGAGGTTTACTGTATCCCTTGGACCTTCAAATCAACGATGAAACACAGAAATTGCATCGATATTGAATACAAAAGGCAAAATGTCGACTTATTTATAAGAAGAGTAACTCTTCTAATTGTTCGTGGTTTTAGGCTTTCCTGGGACAGCAGTATTCGATTCCGATGCACCATTGCAGGTTTACTGTATCCATTGGACCATCAAATCAACGATGAAACACAGACATTGCATCGATATTGAATGCAAAAGGGAAAATGTCGACTTATTTATATGAGGAGTAACTCTTCTAATATTTCGTGCTGTTAGCCTTTCCTGGGACAGCAGTATTAGATTCCGATGCACCATTCCAGGTTTACTGTATCCCTTGGACCTTCAAAACAACGATGAAACACAGAAAATGCGTCAATATTGAATACAAAGTTCAAAATGTCGACTTATTTGCAAGAGGAGCAACTCTTCTAATGGTTCGTGCTTTGAGTCTTTACTGGGACAGCAGTATTAGATTCCGATGCACCATAGCAGGTTTTCTGTATCCCTTGGACCTACAAATCAACGCCGAAACACAGAAATTGCATCGATATTGAATACAAAAGGTAAAATGTCGACTTATTTACAAGAGGAGTAACTCTTCTAATAGTTCGAGTTTTGAGCCTTTCCTGGGACAGCAGTATTAGATTCCGATGCACCATTGCAGGTTTACTGTATCCCTTGGACCTTCAAATCAACGATTAAACACAGAAATTGCATCGATATTGAATACAAAATGCAAAATGTCGACTTATTTACAAGAGGAGTAACTCTTCTAATAGTTCGTGCATTGAGCCTTTCCTGGGACATCAGTATCAGATTCCGATGCACCATTGCAGATTTACTGTATCCCTTGGACCTTCAAATCAACGATGAAACACAGATATTGCATCAATATTGACTGCAAAAGGCAAAATTTCGACTTATTTATTAGAGGAGTAACTCTTCTAATAATTCGTGCCTTTAGCCTTTCCTCGGACAGCATTATTAGATTCCGATGCACCATTGCAAGTTTACTGTATCCCTTGGACCTTCAAATCAACGATGAAACACAGAAATTGCATCGATATAGACATTTTGCCTTTTGTATTCGACTAATTTACAAGAGGAGTAGCTCTTCTAAATGTTCGTGCTTTGAGCCTTTCCTGGGACAGCAGTATTACATTCCGATGCACCATTGCAGGATTAATGTATCCCTTGGACTTTCTAATCAACGATGAAACACAGAAATTGCATCGATATTGAATACAAAAGGCAAAATTTCAACATTTTTACAAGAGGAGTAACTCTTCTAATAGTGCGTGCTTTTAGCCTTTCCTGGGACAGCAGTATTAGATTCCGATGCACCATTCCAGGTTTACTGTATCCCTTGGACCTTCAAATCAACGATGAAACACAGAAAGTGCATCGATATTGAATACAAAAGGCAAAATGTCTACTTATTTATAAGAATTGTAACTCTTCTAATAGTTCGTGGTTTTAGCCTTTCCTGGGACAGCAGTATTAGATTCCGATGCACCATTGCACGTTTTCTGTATCCCTTGGACCTTCAAATCAACGATGAAACACAGAAATTGCATTGATATTGAATACAAAATGCAAAATGTCGACTTATTTACAAGAGGAGTAACTCTTCTAATAGTTCGTGCTTTGAGCCTTTCCTGGGACAGCAGTATTAGATTCCGATGCACCATTGCAGGTTTACTGTATCCCTTGGACCTTCAAATCAACGATGAAACACAGAAATTGCATCTATATTGAATACAAAAGGCTAAATTTCGATTTATTTACAAGAGGAGTAACTCTTCTAACAGTTCGTGTTTTGAGCCTTTCCTGGGACTGCAGTATTAGATTGCGATGCACCATTCCAGGTTTACTGTATCCTTTGGATCTTAAAATCAACGATGAAACACAGAAATTGAATCGATATTGAATACAAAGGCAAAATGTCGACTTATTTACAAGAGGAGTAACTCTTCTAGTAGTTCGTGCTTTTAGCCTTTCCTGGGACAGCAGTATTAGATTCCGATGCACCATTGCAGATTTACTGCATCCCTTGGACCTTCAAATCAACGATGAAACACAGAGATTGCATCGATATTAAATAAAAAAGGCAAAATATCGACTTATTTCCAACAGGAGTAACTCTTCTAGTAGATCGAGTTTGAGCCTTTCCTTTGACCGCAGTATTAGATTCCGATGCACCATTGCAGGTTTAATGCATCCCTTGGACCTTCAAATCAACGATGAAACACAGAAATTGCATCGATATTGAATACAAAATGCAAAATGTCGACTTATTTACAAGAGGAGTAACTCTTCTAATAGTTCGTGCTTTGAGCATTTCCTGGGACAGCAGTATTAGATTCCGATGCACCATTGCAGGTTTACGGTATCCCTTGGACCTTCAAATCAACGATGAAACACAGAAATTGCATCGATATTGAATACAAAAGGCAAAATGTCGACTTATTTACAAGAGGATAACTCTTCTAATAGTTCGTGCTTTTAGCCTTTCCTGGGACAGCAGTATTAGATTCCGATGCACCATTGCAGATTTACTGCATCCCTTGGACCTTCAAATCAACGATGAATCACAGAAATTGCATCGATATTGAATACAAAAGGCAAAACGTCGACTTATTTACAAGAGCAGTAACACTTCTAAAATTTCGTGCTTTTAGCCTTCCCTGGGACAGCAGTATTAGATTCCGATGCACCATTGCAGGTTTACTGTATCCCTTGGACCTTCAAATCGACGATGAAACACAGAAATTGCATCGATATTGAATACAAAAGGCAAAATGTCGACTTATTTACAAGAGGAGTAACTCTTCTAATAGTTAGTGCTTTGAGCCTTTCCTGGGACAGCAGTATTAGATTCCGATGCACCATTGCAGGTTTACTATATCCCTTGGACCTTCAAATCGACGATGAAGCACAGAAATTGCATCGATATTGAATACAAACGGCAAATTGTTGACTTATAAATAAGAGGAGTAACTCTTCTAATAGTTCGTGTTTTGAGCATTTCCTGGGACAGCAGTATTAGATTCCGATGCACCATAGCAGGTTTTCTGTATCCCTTGGATCTTCAAATCAACGATGAAACACAGAATTTGCATCGATATTGAATACAAAAGGCAAAATGTCGACTTATTTACAAGAGGAGTATCCCTTCTAATAGTTCGTGCTTTGAGCCTTTCCTGGGACAGCAGCATTAGATTCCGATGAACCATTGCACGTATTCTATATCCCTTGGACCTTCAAAACAACGATGAAACACAGAAATTGCATCGATATTGAGTACAAATGCAAAATGTCGACTTACAAGAGGAATAACTCTTCTAATAGTTCGTGTTTGAGCCTTTCCTGGGACAGCAGTATTAGATTCCGATGCACCATTGCAGGTTTACTGTATCCCTTGGACCTTCAAATCAACGATTAAACACAAAAATTGAATCGATATTGAATACAAAAGGCAAAATGTCGACTTATTTACAAGACGAGTAACTCTTCTAAATGTTCGTGCTTTGAGCCTTTCCTGGGACAGCAGTATTACATTCCGATGCACCATTGCAGGATTAATGTATCCCTTGGCCCTTCAATTCAACGATGAAACACAGAAATTGCATCGATAATGAATACAAAATGCAAAATGTCAACTTTTTTACAAGAGGGGTAACTCTTCTAATAGTTCGTGCTGTTAGCCTTTCCTGGGACAGCAGTATTCGATTCCGATGCACCATTCCAGGTTTACTGTATCCCTTGGACCTTCAAATCAACGACGAAACACAGAAATTGCATCAATATTGAATACAAAGTTCAAAATGTCGACTTATTTACAAGAGGAGTAACTCTTCTAATAGTTCGTGCTTTGAGCCTTTCCTGGGACAGCAGTATTAGATTCCGATGCACCATTGCAGGTTTACTGTATCTCTTGGACCTTCAAATCAACGATGAAACACAGAAATTGCATAGATATTGAATACAAAAGGCAAAATGTCGACTTATTTATAAGAAGAGTAACTCTTCTATTAATTCGTGGTTTTAGGCTTTCCTGGGACAGCAGTATTCGATTCCGATGCACCATTGCAGGTTTACTGTATCCATTGGACCATCAAATCAACGATGAAACACAGACATTGCATCGATATTGAATACAAAAGAGAAAATGTCGACTTATTTATAAGAGGAGTAACTCTTCTAATACTTCGTGTTGTTAGCCTTTCCTGGGACAGCAGTATTAGATTCCGATGCACCATTCCAGGTTTACTGTATCCCTTGGACCTTCAAAACAACGATGAAACACAGAAAATGCGTCAATATTGAATACAAAGTTCAAAATGTCGACTTATTTGCAAGAGGAGCAACTCTTCTAAAAGTTGGTGCTTTGAGCCTTTCCTGGGACAGCAGTAAGAGATTACGATGCACCATTGCAGGTTTACTGTATCCCTTGGACCTTTAAATCAACGATGAAACACAGAAATTGCATCGATATTGAATACAAAAGGCAAAATGTCGGCTTATTTACAAGAGGAGTAACTCTTCTAATAGTTCGTGCTTTGAGCCTTTCCTGGGACAGCAGTATTCGATTCCGATGCACCATTCCAGGTTTACTGTATCCCTTGTACCTTCAAATCAACGATAAAACTCAGAAATTGCATCGATATTGAATACAAAAGGCAAAATGTCGGCTTATTTGTAAGAGGAGTATCTCTTCTAATAGTTCGTGTTTTAGCCTTTCCTGAGACAGCAGCATTAGATTCCGATGCACCATTGCAGGTTTACTGTATCCCTTGGACCTTCAAATCAACGATGAAACACAGAAATTGCATCGATATTGAATACAAAAAGCAAAATGTCGACTTATTTACAAGAGGAGTAACTATTCTAATTGTTCGTGCTTTGAGCCTTTCCTGGGACAGCAGTATTAGATTCCGATGCACCAAATCAGGTTTTCTGTATCCCTTGGACCTTCAAATCAACAATGAAACACAGAAATTGCATCGATACTGAATACAAAAGGAAAAATATCGACTTATTTACAAGAGGAGTAACTCTTCTAATAGTTCGTGCTTTGAGCCTTTCCTGGGACAGCAGTATTAGATTCCGATGCGCCATTGCAGGTGTACTGTATCCCTTGGACCTTCAGAACAACGATGACACACAGAAATTGCATCGATATTGAATACAAAAGACAAAATATCGACTTATTTATAAGAGGAGTAACTCTTCTAATAGTTCGTGCTTTGAGACTTTCCTGGGACAGCAGTATTAGATTCCGATGCACCATTGCAGGTTTACTCTATCCCTTGGACCTTCAAATCAACAATGAAACACAGAAATTGCATCGATATTGAATACAAAAGGTAAAATGTCGACTTATTTATAAGAGGAGAAACTCTTCTAATAGTTCGTGCTTTGAGCCTTTCCGGGGACAGCAGTATTAGATTCCGATGCACCATTTCATGTTTACTGTATCCCTAGGACCTTCAAATCAACGATAAAACACAGACATTGCATCGATATTGAATACAAAAGGCAAAATGTCGACTTATTTACAAGAGGAGTAACTCTTCTAACAGTTCGTGCTTTGACCCTTTCCTGGGACAGCAGTATTAGTTTCCGATGCACCATTGCAGGTTTACTGCATCCCTTGGACCTTCAAATCAACGATTAAACACAGAAATTGCATCGATATTGAATACAAAAGGCAAAATGTCGACTTATTTACAAGAGGAGTAACTCTTCTAAATGTTCGTGCTTTGAGCCTTTCCTGGGACGGCAGTATTAGATTCAGATGCACCATTGCAGGTTTACTGTATCCCTTGGAACTTCAAATCAACGATGAAACACAAAAATTGCATCGATATTGAATACAAAAGGCAAAATGTCGACTTATTTATAAGAAGAGTAACTCTTCTAATAGTTCGTGGTTTTAGGCTTTCCTTGGACAGCACTATTCGATTCCGATGCACCATTGCAGGTTTACTGTATCCATTGGATCATCAAATCAACGATGAAACACAGAAATTGCATCGATATTGAATACAAAAGGGAAAATGTCGACTTATTTATAAGAGTAGTATCTCTTCTAATAGTTCGTGTTTTAGCCTTTCCTGGGACAGCAGTATTAGTTACCGATGCACCATTGCAGGTTTACTGTACCCCTTGGACCTTCAAATCAACGATGAAACACAGAAATTGCATCGATATTGAATACAAAAGGCAAAATGTCGACTTATTTACAAGAGGAGTAACTCTTCTAAATGTTCGTGCTTTGAGCCTTTCCTGGGACAGCAGTATTGGATTCCGATGCACCATTGCAGGTTTACTGTATCCCTTGGACCTTCTAATCAACGATGAAACACAGAAATTGCATCGATATTGAATACAAAAGGCAAAATGTTGACTTATTTACAAGAGGAGTATCTCTTCTAATAGTTCATGCTTTGAGCCTTTCCTGGGACAGCAGTATTAGATTCCGATGCACCATTGCAGGTTTACTGTATCCCTTGAACTTTCAAATCAACGATGAAACACAGAAATTGCATCGATATTGAATACAAAAGGCAAAATGTCGACTTATTTATAAGAAGAGTAACTCTTCTAATAGATCGTGATTTTAGGCTTTCCTGGGACAGCAGTATTCGATTCCGATGCACCATTGCAGGTTTACTGTATCCATTGGACCATCAAATCAACGATGAAACACAGACATTGCATCGATATTGAATACAAAAGGGAAAATGTCGACTTATTTATAAGAGGAGTAACTCTTCTAATAGTTCGTGCTGTTAGCCTTTCCTGGGACAGCAGTATTAGATTCCGATGCACCATTCCAGGTTTACTGTATCCCTTGGACCTTCAAAACAACGATGAAACACAGAAAATGCGTCAATATTGAATACAAAGATCAAAATGTCGACTTATTTGCAAGAGGAGCAACTCTTTTAATAGTTCGTGCTTTGAGCCTTTCCTGGGACAGCAGTATTCGATTCCGATGCACCACTGCAGGTTTACTGTATACCTTGGACCTTCAAATCAACGATAAAACACAGAAATTGCATCGATATTGAATACAAAAGGCAAAATGTCGACTTATTTACAAGAGGAGTAACTCTTCTAATTGTTCGTGCTTTGAGCCTTTCCTGGGACAGCAGTATTAAATTCCGATGCACCATTGCAGGTTTTCTGTATCCCTTGGACCTTCAAATCAACGATGAAACACAGAAATTGCATCTATTTTGCTTACAAAAGGCAAATTGATGACTTATTTACACGAAGAATAACTCTTCTAATAATTCGTGCTATGATCCTTTCCTGGGACAGCAATATTAGATTCCGATACACCATTGCAGTTTACTGTATCCCTTGAAACTTCAAATCAACGACGAAACACAGAAATTGCATCCACATTGAATACAAATGGCAAAATGTGGACATATTTACAAGAGGAGTAACTGTTCTAAATGTTCGTGCTTTGAGCCTTTCCTGGGACAGCAGTATTACATTCCGATGCACCATTGCAGGATTAATGTATCCCTTGGACCTTCAAATCAACGATGAAACACAGAAATTCCATCGATATTGAATACAAAAGGCAAATTGTCAAATTTTTTACAAGAGGAGTAACTCTTCTAATAGTTCGTGCTGTTAGCCTTTCCTGGGACAGCAGTATTAGAGTCCGATGCACCATTTCATGTTTACTGTATCCCTAGGACCTTCAAATCAACGATAAAACACAGACATTGCATCGATATTGAATACAAAAGGCAAAATGTCGACTTATTTACAAGAGGAGTAACTCTTCTAATAGAGCGTGCTTTGAGCCTTTCCTGGGACAGCAGTATTAGTTTCCGATGCACTATTGCAGGTTTACTGATTCCCTTGGACCTTCAAATCAGCGATGAAACACAGAAATTGCATCGATATTGAATACAAATGGCAAAATGTCGTCTTATTTATAAGAGGAGTAACTCTTCTAAATGTTCGTGCATTGAGTCTTTCCTGGGACAGCAGTATTACATTCCGATGCACCATTGCAGGATTAATGTATCCCTTGGACCTTCAAATCAACGATGAAACACAGAAATTGCATCGATATTGAATACAAAAGGCAAAATGTCAACTTTTTTACTAGAGGAGTAACTCTTCTAATAGTTCGTGCTGTTACCCTTTCCTGGGACAGCAGTATTAGATTCCGATGCACCATTCCAGGTTTACTGTATCCCTTGGACATTCAAATCAACGATGAAACACAGAAATTCCATCAATATTGAATACAAAGTTCAAAATGTCGACTTATTTACAAGAGGAGTAACTCTTCTAATAGTTCGTGCTTTGAGCCTTTCCTGGGACGGCAGTATTAGATTCCGATGCACCATTGCAGGTTTACTGTATCCCTTGGAACTTCAAATCAACGATGAAACACAAAAATTGCATCGATATTGAATACAAAAGGCAAAATGTCGACTTATTTATAAGAAGAGTAACTCTTCTAATAGTTCGTGGTTTTAGGCTTTCCTTGGACAGCACTATTCGATTCCGATGCAGCATTGCAGGTTTACTGTATCCATTGGATCATCAAATCAACGATGAAACACAGAAATTGCATCGATATTGAATACAAAAGGGAAAATGTCGACTTATTTATAAGAGGAGTATCTCTTCTAATAGTTCGTGTTTTAGCCTTTCCTGGGACAGCAGTATTAGTTTCCGATGCACCATTTCAGGTTTACTGTACCTCTTGGACCTTCAAATCAACGATGAAACACAGAAATTGCATCGATATTGAATACAAAAGGCAAAATGTCGACTTATTTACAAGAGGAGTAACTCTTCTAAATGTTCGTGCTTTGAGCCTTTCCTGGGTCAGCAGTATTGGATTCCTATGCACCATTGCAGGTTTACTGTATCCCTTGGACCTTCTAATCAACGATGAAACACAGAAATTGCATCGATATTGAATACAAAAGGCAAAATGTCGACTTATTTACAAGAGGAGTATCTCTTCTAATAGTTCATGCTTTGAGCCTTTCCTGGGACAGCAGTATTAGATTCCGATGCACTATTGCAGGTTTACTGTATCCCTTGGACCTTCAAATCAACGATGAAACACAGAAATTGCATCGATATTGAAGACAAAAGGCAAAATGTCGACTTATTTATAAGAAGAGTAACTCTTGTAATAGTTCGTGGTTTTAGGCTTTCCTGGGACAGCAGTATTCGATTCCGATGCACCATTGCAGGTTTACTGTATCCATTGGACCATCAAATCAACGATGAAACACAGACATTGCATCGATATTGAATACAAAAGGGAAAATGTCGACTTATTTATAAGAGGAGTAACTCTTCTAATAGTTCGTGCTGTTAGCCTTTCCTGGGACAGCAGTATTAGATTCCGATGCACCATTCCAGGTTTACTGTATCCCTTGGACCTTCAAAACAACGATGAAACACAGAAAATGCGTCAATATTGAATACAAAGATCAAAATGTCGACTTATTTGCAAGAGGAGCAACTCTTTTAATAGTTCGTGCTTTGAGCCTTTCCTGGGACAGCAGTATTAGATTACGATGCACCATTGCAGGTTTACTGTATCCCTTAGACCTTTAAATCAACGATGAAACACAGAAATTGCATCGATATTGAATACAAAAGGCAAAATGTCGGCTTATTTACAAGAGGAGTAACTCTTCTAATAGTTCGTGCTTTGAGCCTTTCCTGGGACAGCAGTATTCGATTCCGATGCACCATTGCAGGTTTACTGTATCCCTTGGACCTTCAAATCAACGATAAAACACAGAAATTGCATCGATATTGAATACAAAAGGCAAAATGTCGACTTACTTACAAGAGGAGTATCTCTTCTAATAGTTCGTGTTTTAGTCTTTCCTGAGACAGCAGTATTAGATTCCGATGCACCATTGCAGGTTTACTGTATCCCTTGGACCTTCAAATCAACGATAAAACACAGAAATTGCATCGATATTGAATACAAAAGGCAAAATGTCGACTTATTTACAAGAGGAGTAACTCTTCTAATTGTTCGTGCTTTGAGCCTTTCCTGGGACAGCAGTATTAAATTCCGATGCACCATTGCAGGTTTTCTGTATCCCTTGGACCTTCAAATCAACGATGAAACACAGAAATTGCATCTATTTTGCTTACAAAAGGCAAATTGTCAAATTTTTTACAAGAGGAGTAACTCTTCTAATAGTTCGTGCTGTTAGCCTTTCCTGGGACAGCAGTATTAGATTCCGATGCACCATTCCAGGTTTACTGTATCCCTTGGACCTTCAAAACAACGATGAAACACAGAAAATGCGTCAATATTGAATACAAAGATCAAAATGTCGACTTATTTGCAAGAGGAGCAACTCTTTTAATAGTTCGTGCTTTGAGCCTTTCCTGGGACAGCAGTATTAGATTACGATGCACCATTGCAGGTTTACTGTATCCCTTAGACCTTTAAATCAACGATGAAACACAGAAATTGCATCGATATTGAATACAAAAGGCAAAATGTCGGCTTATTTACAAGAGGAGTAACTCTTCTAATAGTTCGTCCTTTGAGCCTTTCCTGGGACAGCAGTATTCGATTCCGATGCACCATTGCAGGTTTACTGTATCCCTTGGACCTTCAAATCAACGATAAAACACAGAAATTGCATCGATATTGAATACAAAAGGCAAAATGTCGACTTATTTGTAAGAGGAGTATCTCTTCTAATAGTTCGTGTTTTAGCCTTTCCTGAGACAGCAGTATTAGATTCCGATGCACCATTGCAGGTTTACTGTATCCCTTGGACCTTCAAATCAACGATGAAACACAGAAATTGCATCGATATTGAATACAAAATGCAAATTGTCGACTTATTTACAAGAGGAGTAACTCTTCTAATTGTTCGTGCTTTGAGCCATTCCTGGGACAGCAGTATTAGATTCCGAAGCACCAAATCAGGTTTTCTGTATCCCTTTGACCTTCAAATCAACAATGCAACACAGAAATTGCATCGATACTGAATACAAAAGGCAAAATATCGACTTATTTACAAGAGGAGTAACTCTTCTAATAGTTCGTGCTTTGAGCCTTTCCTGGGACAGCAGTATTCGATTCCGATGCACCATTGCAGGTTTACTGTATACCTTGGACCGTCAAATCAACGATAAAACACAGAAATTGCATCGATATTGAATACAAAAAGCAAAATGTCGACTTATTTACAAGAGGAGTAACTCTTCTAATTGTTCGTGCTTTGATCCTTTCCTGGGACAGCAGTATTAAATTCCGATGCACCATTGCAGGTTTTCTGTATCCCTTGGACCTTCAAATCAACGATGAAACACAGAAATTGCATCTATTTTGCTTACAAAAACCAAATTGTCAAATTTTTTACAAGAGGAGTAACTCTTCTAATAGTTCGTGCTGTTAGCCTTTCCTGGGACAGCAGTATTAGATTCCGATGCACCATTGCAGGTTTACTGATTCCCTTGGACCTTCAAATCAACGATGAAACACAGAAATTGCATCGATATTGAATACAAAAGGCAAAATGTCGTCTTATTTATAAGAGGAGTAACTCATCTAATAGATCGTGCATTGAGCCATTCTTGGGACAGCAGTATTAGATTCCGATGCACCATTGCAGGTTTACTGTATGCCTTGGTCCTTCAAATGAAAGATGAAACACAGAAATTGCATCGATATTGCATACAAAAGGCAAATTGTCGACTTATTTACAAGAGGAGTAACTCTTCTAATAATTCGTGCTTTGAGCCTTTCCTGGGACAGCAGTATTATATTCCGATGCACCATTGCAGGTTTACTGTATCCCTTGGACCTTCAAATCAACGATGAAACACAGAAATTGCATCAATATTGAATACAAAGTTCAAAATGTCGACTTATTTACAAGAGGAGTAACTCTACTAATAGTTCGTGCTTTGAGCCCTTCCTGATACAGCAGTATTAGATTCCGATGCACCATTGCAGGTTTACTGTATCCCTTAGACCTTCAAATCAACGATGAAACACAGAAATTGCATCGATATTGAATACAAAAGGCAAATTATCGACTTATTTACAAGAGGAGTAACTGTTCTAATAGTTCGTGCTTTGAGCCTTTCCTGGGACAGCAGTATTAGATTCCGATGCACCATTGCAGGTTTACTGTATCCCTTGGACCTTCAAATCAACGATGAAACACAGAAATTGCATCGATATTGAATACAAAAGGCAAAATGTCGACTTATTTACAAGAGCAGTGACTCTTCTAATAGTTCGTGCTTTGAGCCTTTCCTGGGACAGCAGTATTATATTCCGATGCACCATTGCAGGTTTACTGTATCCCTTGGACATTCAAATCAACGATGAAACACAGAAATTGCATCGATATTGAATACAAAAGACAAAATGTCGACTTATTTATAAGAAGAGTAACTCTTCTAATATTTCGTGGTTTTAGGCTTTCTGGGACAGCAGTATTCGATTCCGATGCACCATTGCAGGTTTACTGTATCCCTTGGGCCGTCAAATCAACGATTAAACACTGAAATTGCATCGATATTGAATACAAAAGGCAAAATGTCGACTTATTTACAAGAGGAGTAACTCTTCTAATAGTTCGTGCTTTTAGCCTTTCCTGGGACGGCAGTATTAGATTCCGATGCACCATTGCAGGTTTACTGAATCCCTTGCACCTCCAAATCAACGATGAAACACAGAAATTGCATCTATATTGCTTACAAAAGGCAAATTGACGACTAATTTACAAGAAGAATAACTCTTCTAATAATTCGTGTTTTGAGCCTTTCCTGGGACAGGAGTATTACATTCCGATACACCATTGAAGGATTAATGTATCCCTTGGACCTTCAAATCAACGATGAAACACAGAAATTGCATCGATATTGAATACAAAAGGCAAAATGTCAACTTTTTTACAAGAGGAGTAACTCTTCTATTAGTTCGTACTGTTAGCCTTTCCTGGGACAGCAGTATTAGATTCCGATGCACCATTCCAGGTTTACTGTATCCCTTGGACCTTCACATCAACGATGAAACACAGAAATTGCATCAATATTGAATACAAAGTCCAAAATGTCGACTTATTTACAAGAGGAGTAACTCTTCTAATAGTTCGTGCTTTGAGTTTTTCCTGGGACAGCAGTATTCGATTCCGATGCACCATTTCATGTTTACTGTATCCCTAGGACCTTCAAATCAACGATAAAACACAGACATTGCATCGATATTGAATACAAAAGGCAAAATGTCGACTTATTTATAAGAAGAGTAACTCTTCTAATAGTTCGTGGTTTTAGGCTTTCCTGGGACAGCAGTATTCGATTCCGATGCACCATTGCAGGTTTACTGTATCCATTGGACCATCAAATCAACGATGAAACACAGACATTGCATCGATATTGAATACAAAAGGGAAAATGTCGACTTATTTATAAGAGGAGTAACTCTTCTAATAGTTCGTGCTGTTAGCCTTTCCTGGGACAGCAGTATTAGATTCCGATGCACCATTCCAGGTTTACTGTATCCCTTGGACCTTAAAAACAACGATGAAACACAGAAAATGCGTCAATATTGAATACAAAGATCAAAATGTCGACTTATTTGCAAGAGGAGCAACTCTTTTAATAGTTCGTGCTTTGAGCCTTTCCTGGGACAGCAGTATTAGATTACGATGCACCATTGCAGGTTTACTGTATCCCTTAGACCTTTAAATCAACGATGAAACACAGAAATTGCATCGATATTGAATACAAAAGGCAAAATGTCGGCTTATTTACAAGAGGAGTAACTCTTCTAATAGTTCGTGCTTTGAGCCTTTCCTGGGACAGCAGTATTCGATTCCGATGCACCATTGCAGGTTTACTGTATCCCTTGGACCTTCAAATCAACGATAAAACACAGAAATTGCATCGATATTGAATACAAACGGCAAAATGTCGACTTATTTGTAAGAGGAGTATCTCTTCTAATAGTTCGTGTTTTAGCCTTTCCTGAGACAGCAGTATTAGATTCCGATGCACCATTGCAGGTTTACTGTATCCCTTGGACCTTCAAATCAACGATGAAACACAGAAATTGCATCGATATTGAATACAAAATGCAAAATGTCGACTTATTTACAAGAGGAGTAACTCTTCTAATTGTTCGTGCTTTGAGCCATTCCTGGGACAGCAGTATTAGATTCCGAAGCACCAAATCAGGTTTTCTGTATCCCTTTGACCTTCAAATCAACAATGCAACACAGAAATTGCATCGATACTGAATTCAAAAGGCAAAATATCGACTTATTTACAAGAGGAGTAACTCTTCTAATAGTTCGTGCTTTGAGCCTTTCCTGGGACAGCAGTATTCGATTCCGATGCACCATTGCAGGTTTACTGTATACCTTGGACCTTCAAATCAACGATAAAACACAGAAATTGCATCGATATTGAATACAAAAGGCAAAATGTCGACTTATTTACAAGAGGAGTAACTCTTCTAATAGTTCGTGCTTTGAGCCTTTCCTGGGACAGCAGTATTAAATTCCGATGCACCATTGCAGGTTTTCTGTATCCCTTGGACCTTCAAATCAACGATGAAACACAGAAATTGCATCTATTTTGCTTACAAAAAGCTAATTGTCAAATTTTTTACAAGAGGAGTAACTCTTCTAATAGTTCGTGCTGTTAGCCTTTCCTGGGACAGCAGTATTAGATTCCGATGCACCATTCCAGGTTTACTGTATCCCTTGGACCTTCAAAACAACGATGAAACACAGAAAATGCGTCAATATTGAATACAAAGATCAAAATGTCGACTTATTTGCAAGAGGAGCAACTCTTTTAATAGTTCGTGCTTTGAGCCTTTCCTGGGACAGCAGTATTAGATTACGATGCACCACTGCAGGTTTACTGTATCCCTTAGACCTTTAAATCAACGATGAAACACAGAAATTGCATCGATATTGAATACAAAAGGCAAAATGTCGGCTTATTTACAAGAGGAGTAACTCTTCTAATAGTTCGTGCTTTGAGCCTTTCCTGGGACAGCAGTATTCGATTCCGATGCACCATTGCAGGTTTACTGAATCCCTTGGACCTTCAAATCAACGATAAAACACAGAAATTGCATCGATATTGAATACAAAAGGCAAAATGTCAACTTATTTGTAAGAGGAGTATCTCTTCTAATAGTTCGTGTTTTAGCCTTTCCTGAGACAGCAGTATTAGATTCCGATGCACCATTGCAGGTTTACTGTATCCCTTGGACCTTCAAATCAACGATGAAACACAGAAATTGCATCGATATTGAATACAAAATGCAAAATGTCGACTTATTTACAAGAGGAGTAACTCTTCTAATTGTTCGTGCTTTGAGCCATTCCTGGGACAGCAGTATTAGATTCCGAAGCACCAAATCAGGTTTTCTGTATCCCTTTGACCTTCAAATCAACAATGCAACACAGAAATTGCATCGATACTGAATACAATAGGCAAAATATCGACTTATTTACAAGAGGAGTAACTCTTCTAATAGTTCGTGCTTTGAGCCTTTCCTGGGACAGCAGTATTCGATTCCGATGCACCATTGCAGGTTTACTGTATACCTTGGACCTTCAAATCAACGATAAAACACAGAAATTGCATCGATATTGAATACAAAAGGCAAAATGTCGACTTATTTACAAGAGGAGTAACTCTTCTAATTGTTCGTGCTTTGAGCCTTTCCTGGGACAGCAGTATTAAATTCCGATGCACCATTGCAGGTTTTCTGTATCCCTTGGACCTTCAAATCAACGATGAAACACAGAAATTGCATCTATTTTGCTTACAAAAGGCAAATTGTCAAATTTTTTACAAGAGGAGTAACTCTTCTAATAGTTCGTGTTGTTAGCCTTTCCTGGGACAGCAGTATTAGATTCCGATGCACCATTGCAGGTTTACTGATTCCCTTGGACCTTCAAATCAACGATGAAACACAGAAATTGCATCGATATTGAATACAAAAGGCAAAATGTCGTCTTATTTATAAGAGGAGTAACTCATCTAATAGATCGTGCATTGAGCCATTCTTGGGACAGCAGTATTAGATTCCGATGCACCATTGCAGGTTTACTGTATGCCTTGGACCTTCAAATGAAAGATGAATCACAGAAATTGCATCGATATTGCATACAAAAGGCAAATTGTTGACTTATTTACAAGAGGAGTAACTCTTCTAATAATTCGTGCTTTGAGCCTTTCCTGGGACAGCAGTATTATATTCCGATGCACCATTGCAGGTTTACTGTATCCCTTGGACCTTCAAATCAACGATGAAACACAGAAATTGCATCAATATTGAATACAAAGTTCAAAATGTCGACTTATTTACAAGAGGAGTAACTCTACTAATAGTTCGTGCTTTGAGCCCTTCCTGATACAGCAGTATTAGATTCCGATGCACCATTGCAGGTTTACTGTATCCCTTAGACCTTCAAATCAACGATGAAACACAGAAATTGCATCGATATTGAATACAAAAGGCAAATTATCGACTTATTTACAAGAGGAGTAACTGTTCTAATAGTTCGTGCTTTGAGCCTTTCCTGGGACAGCAGTATTAGATTCCGATGCACCATTGCAGGTTTACTGTATCCCTTGGACCTTCAAATCAACGATGAAACACAGAAATTGCATCGATATTGAATACAAAAGGCAAAATGTCGACTTATTTACAAGAGCAGTGACTCTTCTAATAGTTCGTGCTTTGAGCCTTTCCTGGGACAGCAGTATTATATTCCGATGCACCATTGCAGGTTTACTGTATCCCTTGGACATTCAAATCAACGATGAAACACAGAAATTGCATCGATATTGAATACAAAAGACAAAATGTCGACTTATTTATAAGAAGAGTAACTCTTCTAATATTTCGTGGTTTTACGCTTTCTGGGACAGCAGTATTCGATTCCGATGCACCATTGCAGGTTTACTGTATCCCTTGGGCCGTCAAATCAACGATTAAACACTGAAATTGCATCGATATTGAATACAAAAGGCAAAATGTCGACTTATTTACAAGAGGAGTAACTCTTCTAATAGTTCGTGCTTTTAGCCTTTCCTGGGACAGCAGTATTAGATTCCGATGCACCATTGCAGGTTTACTGAATCCCTTGCACCTCCAAATCAACGATGAAACACAGAAATTGCATCTATATTGCTTACAAAAGGCAAATTGACGACTAATTTACAAGAAGAATAACTCTTCTAATAATTCGTGTTTTGAGCCTTTCCTGGGACAGCAGTATTAGATTCCGATGCACCATTGCAGGTTTACTGTATCCCTTGGACCTTCAAATCAACGATGAAACACAGAAATTGCATCGATATTGAATACAAAAGGCAAAATTTCTACTTATTTACAAGAGGAGTAACTCTTCTAATAGTTCGTGCTTCGAGCCTTTCCTGGGACAACAGTATTAGATTCCGATGCACCATTGCAAGTTTACTGTATCCCTTGGACCTTCAAATAAACGATGAAACACAGAAATTGCATCGATATTGAATACAAAATGTAAAATGTCCACTTATTTACAAGAGGAGTAACTCTTCTAATAGTTCGTGCTTTGAGCCTTCCTGGGACTGCAGTATTAGATTTCGATGCACCATTGCAGGTTTACTGTATCCCATGGACCTAAAAATCAACGATGAAACACAGAAATTGCATCGATATTGAATACAAAAGGCAAAATGTCGACTTATTTACAAGAGGAGTAACTCTTCTAATAGTTCGTAGTTTGAGCCTTTCCTGGGACTGCAGTATTAGATTCCGATGCACCATTGCAGGTTTACTGTATCCCTTGGACCTTCAAATCAACGATGTAACACAGAAATTGCATCGGTATTGAATACAAAAGGCAGAATGTCGACTTATTTACAAGAGGAGTAACCCTTCTAATTGTTCGTGCTTTGAGCCTTTCCTGGGACAGCAGTATTAGATTGCGATGCACCACTGCAAGTTTACTGTATCCCTTGGACCTTCAAATCAACGATGAAACAAAGAAATTGCATAGATATTGAATACAAATGCAAAATATCGACTTATTTATAAGAGGAGTAACTCTTCTAATAGTTCGTGTTTTGAGCCTTTCCTGGGACAGCAGTATTAGATTCCGATGCACCATTACAGGTTTACTGTATCCCTTGGACCTTCAAATCAACGATGAAACGAAGAAATTGCATCGATATTGAATACAAATGGCATAATTTCGACTTATTTACAAGAGGAGTAACTCTTCTAATAGTTCGTGCTTTGAGCCTTCCTGGGACTGCAGTATTAGATTTCGATGCACCATTGCAGGTTTACTGTATCCCTTGGACCTTCAAATCAACGATGAAACACAGAAATTGCATCGATATTGAATACAAAAGGCAAAATGTCTACTTATTTACAAGAGGAGTAACTCTTCTAATAGTTCGTGCATTGAGCCTTTCCTGGGACAACTGTATTAAATTCCGATGCACCATTGCAGGTTTACTGTATCCCTTGACCTTCAAATCAACGATGAAACACAGAAATTGCGTCGATATTGAATACAAAAGGCAATATGTCGACTTAATGACAAGAGGAGTAACTCTTCTAATAGTTCGTGCTTTGAGCCTTCCTGGGACTGCAGTATTAGATTTCGATGCACCATTGCAGCTTTACTGTATCCCTTGGACCTTCAAATCAACGATGAAACACAGAAATTGCATCGATATTGAATACAAAAGTAAAATGTCGACTTATTTACAAGAGGAATAACTCTTCTAATAGTTCGTGCATTGAACCTTTCCTGGGCAGCAGTATTAGATTCCGACGCACCATTGCAGGTTTACTGTATCCCTTGGACCTTCAAATCAACGATGAAACACCGAAATTGCATCGATATTGAATACAATAGGCAAAATGTCGACTTATTTACAAGAGGAGTAACTCTTCTATTATTTCGTGCTTTGAGCCTTTCCTGGGACAGCAGTATTAGATTTCAATGCACCATTGCAGGTTTACTGTATCCCTTGTACCTTCAATTCAACGATGAAACACAGAAATTGCATCGATATTGAATACAAAAGTAAAAATGTCGACTTATTTACAAGAGGAAAAACTCTTCTAATAGTTCGTGCATTGAACCTTTCCTGGGACAGCAGTATTAGATTCCGATGCACAATTGCATGTTTACTGTATCCCTTGGACCTTCAAATCAACGATGAAACACAGAAATTGCATCGATATTGTATACAAAAGGCAAAATGTCGACTTATTTACAAGAGGAGTAACTCCTCTAATAGTTCGTGTTTTTGAGCCTTACCTTGAACAGCAGTATTAGATTCCGATGCACCATTGCAGGTTTACTGTATCCCTTGGACCTTCAAATCAACGATGAAACACAGAAATTGCATCGATATTGAATACAAAAAGCAAAATGTCGACTTATTTATAAGAGGAGTAACTCTTCTACTAGTTCGTGCTTTGAGCCTTTCCTGGGACAGCAGTATTAGGTTCCGATGCACCATTGCAGGTTTACTGTATCCCTTGGTCCTTCAAATCAACGATAAAACACAGAAATTGCATCGATATTGAATACAAAAGGCAAAATGTCGACTTATTTACAAGAGGAGTAACTCTTCTAATAGTTCGTGCTTTTAGCCTTTCCTGGGACTGCAGTATTAGATTCCGATGCACCATTGCAGGTTTACTGTATCCCTTGGACCTTCTAATCAACGATGAAACACAGAAATTGCAGTGATATTGAATACAAAAGTAAAAATGCCGAGTTATTTCAAGAGGAATAACTCTTCTAATAGTTCGTGTATTGAACCTTTCCTGGGACAGCAGTATTAGATTCCGATGCACAATTGCAGGTTTACTGTATCCCTTGGACCTTCAAATCAACGATGAAACACAGAAATTGCATCGATATTGAATACAAAAGGCAGAATGTCAACTTATTTACAAGAGGAGTAACCCTTCTAATTGTTCGTGCTTTGAGCCTTTCCTGGGACAGCAGTATTAGATTGCGATGCACCATTGCAAGTTTACTGTATCCCTTGGACCTTCAAATCAACGATGAAACAAAGAAATTGCATAGATATTGAATACAAATGCAAAATATCGACTTATTTATAAGAGGAGTAACTCTTCTAATAGTTCGTGTTTTGAGCCATTCCTGGGACAGCAGTATTAGATTCCGATGCACCATTGCAGGTTTACTGTATCCCTTGGACCTTCAAATCAACCATGAAACGAAGAAATTGCATCGATATTGAATACAAATGGCATAATTTCGACTTATTTACAAGAGGAGTAACTCTTCTAATAATTCGTGCTTTGAGCCTTTCCTGGGACAGCAGTATTAGATTCCGATGCACCATTGCAGGTTTACTGTATCCCTTGGACCTTCAAATCAACGATGAAACACAGAAATTGCATCGATATTGAATACAAAAGGCAAAATTTCTACTTATTTACAAGAGGAGTAACTCTTCTAATGGTTCGTGCTTCGAGCCTTTCCTGGGAGAACAGTATTAGATTCCGATGCACCATTGCAAGTTTACTGTATCCCTTGGACCTTCAAATCAACGATGAAACACAGAAATTGCGTCGATATTGAATACAAAAGGCAAAATGTCTACTTATTTATAAGAGGAGTAACTCTTCTAATAGTTCGTGCTTTTAGCCCTTCCTGGGACAGCAGTATTAGATTCCGATTGACCATTGCACGTTTACTGTATCCCTTGGACCTTCAAATAAACGATGAAACACAGAAATTGCACCGATATTGAATACAAAATGCAAAATGTCCACTTATTTACAAGAGGAGTAACTCTTCTAATAGTTCGTGCTTTGAGCCTTCCTGGGACTGCAGTATTAGATTTCGATGCACCATTGCAGGTTTACTGTATCCCATGGACCTTCAAATCAACGATAAAACACAGAAATTGCATCGATATTGAATACAAAAGGCAAAATGTCGACTTATTTACAAGAGGAGTAACTCTTCTAATAGTTCGTAGTTTGAGTCTTTCCTGGGACTGCAGTATTAGATTCCGATGCACCATTGCAGGTTTACTGTATCCCTTGGACCTTCAAATCAACGATGTAACACAGAAATTACATCGGTATTGAATACAAAAGGCAGAATGTCGACTTATTTACAAGAGGAGTAACCCTTCTAATTGTTCGTGATTTGAGCCTTTCCTGGGACAGCAGTATTAGATTGCGATGCACCATTGCAAGTTTACTGTATCCCTTGGACCTTCAAATCAACGATGAAACAAAGAAATTGCATAGATATTGAATACATATGCAAAATATCGACTTATTTATAAGAGGAGTAACTCTTCTAATAGTTCGTGTTTTGAGCCTTTCCTGGGACAGCAGTATTAGATTCCGATGCACCATTACAGGTTTACTGTATCCCTTGGACCTTCAAATCAACGATGAAACGAAGAAATTGCATCGATATTGAATACAAATGGCATAATTTCGACTTATTTACAAGAGGAGTAACTCTTCTAATAGTTCGTGCTTTGAGCCTTTCCTGGGACAGCAGTATTAGATTCCGATGCACCATTGCAGGTTTACTGTATCCCTTGGACCTTCAAATCAACGATGAAACACAGAAATTGCATCGATATTGAATACAAAAGGCAAAATGTCTACTTATTTACAAGAGGAGTAACTCTTCTAATAGTTCGTGCATTGAGCCTTTCCTGGGACAACTGTAATAAATTCCGATGCACCATTGCAGGTTTACTGCATCCCTTGACCTTCAAATCAACGATGAAACACAGAAATTGCGTCGATATTGAATACAAAAGGCAATATGTCGACTTATTTACAAGAGGAGTAACTCTTCTAATAGTTCGTGCTTTGAGCCTTCCTGGGACTGCAGTATTAGATTTCGATGCACCATTGCAGGTTTACTGTATCCCTTGGATCTTCAAATCAACGATGAAACACAGAAATTGCAACGATATTGAATACAAAAGTAAAATGTCGACTTATTTACAAGAGGAATAACTCTTCTAATAGTTCGTGCATTGAACCTTTCCTGGGCAGCAGTATTAGATTCCGACGCACCATTGCAGGTTTACTGTATCCCTTGGACCTTCAAATCAACGATGAAACACCGAAATTGCATCGATATTGAATACAAACGGCAAAATGTCGACTTATTTACAAGAGGAGTAACTCTTCTATTATTTCGTGCTTTGAGCCTTTCCTGGGACAGCAGTATTAGATTTCAATGCACCATTGCAGGTTTACTGTATCCCTTGGACCTTCAAAACAACGATGAAACACAGAAATTGCATCGATATTGAATACAAAAAGCAAAATGTCGACTTATTTATAAGAGGAGTAACTCTTCTACTAGTTCGTGCTTTGAGCCTTTCCTGGGACAGCAGTATTAGGTTCCGATGCACCATTGCAGGTTTACTGTATCCCTTGGTCCTTCGAATCAACGATAAAACACAGAAATTGCATCGATATTGAATACAAAAGGCAAAATGTCGACTTATTTACAAGAGGAGTAACTCTTCTAATAGTTCGTGCTTTGAGCCTTTCCTGGGACTGCAGTATTAGATTCCGATGCACCATTGCAAGTTTACTGTATCCCTTGGACCTTCAAATCAACGATGAAACACAGAAATTGCAGTGATATTGAATACAAAAGTAAAAATGCCGAGTTATTTACGAGAGGAATAACTCTTCTAATAGTTCGTGTATTGAACCTATCCTGGGACAGCAGTATTAGATTCCGATGCACAATTGCAGGTTTACTGTATCCAATGGACCTTCAAATCAACTATGAAACACAGAAATTGCATCGATATTGAATACAAAAGGCAAAATGTCTACTTATTTACAAGAGGAGTAACTCATCTAATAGTTCGTGCTTCGAGCCTTTCCTGGGACAGCAGTATTAGATTCCGATGCACAATTGCAGGTTTACTGTATCCCTTGGACCTTCAAATCAACGATGAAACACAGAAATTGCATCGATATTGAATACAAAAGGCAAAATGTCGACTTATTTATAAGAGGAGTAACTCTTCTAATAGCTCGTAATTTGAGACATTCCTTGGACAGCAGTATTAGATTCCGATGCACCATTGCAGGTTTACTGTATCCCTTGGACCTTCAAATCAACGATGAAACACAGAAATTGCAACGATATTGAATACAAAAGGCCAAATTTCGACTTATTTACAAGAGGAGTAACTCTTCTAATAGTTCGTGTTTTCAGCCTTTCCTGGGACAGCATTATTAGATTCCGATGGACCATTGCAGGTTTACAGTATCCCATGGACTTTCAAATCAACGATGAAACACAGAAAATGCATCGATATTGAATACAAAAGGCAAAATGTCGACTTATTTACAAGAGGAGTAACTCTTCTAATAGTTCGTGCTTTGAGCCTTTCCTGGGACGGCAGTATTAGATTCATATGCACCATTGCAGGTTTACTGTATCCCTTGGACCTTCAAATCAACGATGAAACACAGAAATTGCATCGATATTGAATACTAAAGGCAAAATGTCGACTTATTTACAAGAGGAGTAACTCTTCTAGTAGTTCGTGCTTTGAGCCTTTCCTGGGACAGCATTATTAGATTCCGATGCACCATCGCAGGATTACTGTATCCCTTGGACCTTCAAATCAACGATGAAACACAGATATTGCATCGATATTGAATACAAAAGGCAAAATGTCGACTTATTTATAAGAGGAGTAACTCTTCTGATAGTTCGTGCTTTGAGCCTTTCCTGTGACAGCAGTATTAGATTCCGATGCACCATTGCAGGTTTACTGTATCCCTTGGACCTTCAAATCAACGATGAAGCACAGAAATTGCATCGATATTGTATACAAAAGGCAATATGTCGACTTATTTACAAGAGGAGTAACTCTTCTAATAGTTCGTGTTTTAGTCTTTCCTGGGACAGCAGTATTAGATTCCGATGCACCATTGCAGGTTTACTGTATCCCTTGGACCTCCAAATCAACGATGAAACACAGAAATTGCATCGATATTGACAACAAAAGGCAAAATGTCGACTTATTTACAAGAGGAGTAACTCTTCTAATAGTTCGTGCTTTGAGCCTTTCCTGGGACTGCAGTATTAGATTCCGATGCACCATTGCAGGTTTACTGTATCCCTTGGCCCTTCAAATCAACGATGAAACACAGAAATTGCAGTGATATTGAATACAAAAGGCAAAATGTCGACTTATTTATACGAGGAGTAACTCTTTAAATAGTTCGTACTTTGAGCCTTTTCTGGGACAGCAGTAATAGATTCCGATGCACCATTGCAGATTTACTGTATCCCCTGGACCTTCAAATCATCGATAAAACACAGAAATTGCATCGATATTGAATACAAAAGGCAAAATGTCGACTTATTCACATGAGGAGTAACTCTTCTAATAATTCGTGCTTTGAGCCTTTCCTGGGACAGCAGTATTAGATTCCGATGCACAATTGCAGGTTTGCTGTATCCCTTGGACCTTCAAATCAACGATGAAACACAGAAATTGCATCGATATTGAATACAAAAGGCAAAATGTCGACTTATTTACAAGAGGAGTACTCTTCTAATAGTTCGTGCTTTGAGCCTTTCCTGGGACAGCATTATTAGATTCCGATGCACCATTGCAGGTTTACTGTATCCCTTGGACTTTCAAATCAACGATTAAACACAGAAATTGCATCGATATTGAATACAAAAGGCAAAATGTCGACTTATTTATAAGAGGAATAACTCTTCTAATAGTTCGTGCATTGAACATTTCCTGGTACAGCAGTATTAGATTCCGATGCACCATTGCAGAGTTACTGTATCCCTTGGAGCTTCAATTCAACGATGAAACACAGAAATTGCATCGATATTGTATACAAAAGGCAATATGTAGACTTATTTACAAGAAGAGTAACTCTTCTAATAGTTCGTGTTTTAGCCTTTCCTGGGACAGCAGTATTAGATTCCGATGCGCCATTGCAGGTTTACTGTATCCCTTGGTCCTTCATATCAACGATGAAACACAGAAATTGCATCGATATTGGATACAAAAGGCAAAATGTCGACTTATTTACAAGAGGACTAACTCTTCTAATAGTTCGTGTTTTTTAGCCTTACCTTGGACAGCAGTATTAGATTCCGATGCACCATTGCAGGTTTACTGTATCCCTTGGACCTTCAAATCAACTATGAAACACAGAAATTGCATCGACATTGAATACAAAAGGCAAAATGTCGACTTATTTATAAGAGGAGTAACTCTTCTAACAGCTCGTAATTTAAGGCTTTCCTTGGACAGCAGTATTAGATTCCGATGCACCATTGCATGTTTACTGTATCCCTTGGATCTTCAAATCAACGATGAAACACAGAAATTGCATCGATATTGAATACAAAAGGCCAAATTTCGACTTATTTACAAGAGGAGTAACTCTTCTAATAGTTCGTGCTTTGAGCCTTCCTGGTAGAGCAGTATTAGATTTCGATGCACCATTGCAGGTTTATTGTATCCCTTGGACCTTGAAATCAACGATGAAACACAGAAATTTCATCGATATTGAATACAAAAGTCAAAATGTCGACTTATTTACAAGAGGGATAACTCTTCTAATAGTTCGTGCTTTGAGCCTTTCCTGGGACAGTAGTATTAGATTCCGAAGCACCATTGCAGGTTTACTGTATCCCTTGGACCTTCAAATCAACGATGAAACACAGAAATTGCATCGATATTGAATACAAAATGCAAAATGTCGACTTATTTACAAGAGGAGTAACTCTTCTAGTAGTTCGTGCTTTGAGCCTTTCCTGGGACAGCATTATTAGATTCCGATGCACCATTGCAGGATTACTGTATCCCTTGGACCTTCAAATCAACGATGAAACACAGAAATTGCATCGATATTGAATACAAAAAGCAAAATGTCGACTTATTTATAAGAGGAGTAACTCTTCTGATAGTTCGTGCTTTGAGCTTTTCCTGGGACAGCAGTATTAGATTCCGATGCACCATTGCAGGTTTACTGTATCCCTTGGACCTTCAAATCAACGATGAAGCACAGAAATTGCATCGATATTGTATACAAAAGGCAATATGTCGACTTATTTACAAGAGGAGTAACTCTTCTAATAGTTCGTGTTTTAGTCTTTCCTGGGACAGCAGTATTAGATTCCGATGCACCATTGCAGGTTTACTGTATCCCGTGGACCTCCAAATCAACGATGAAACACAGAAATTGCATCGATATTGACAACAAAAGGCAAAATGTCGACTTATTTACAAGAGGAGTAACTCTTCTAAAAGTTCGTGCTTTGAGCCTTTCCTGGGACTGCAGAATTAGATTCCGATGCACCATTGCAGGTTTACTGTATCCCTTGGACCTTCAAATCAACCATGAAACGAAGAAATTGCATCGATATTGAATACAAATGGCATAATTTCGACTTATTTACAAGAGGAGTAACTCTTCTAATAATTCGTACTTTGAGCCTTTTCTGGGACAGCAGTAATAGATTCCGATGCACCATTGCAGATTTACTGTATCCCCTGGACCTTCAAATCATCGATGAAACACAGAAATTGCATCGATAATGAATACAAAAGGCAAAATGTCGACTTATTGACAAGAGGAGTAACTCTTCTAATAATTTGTGCTTTGAGCCTTTCCTGGGACAGCAGTATTAGATTCCGATGCACAATTGCAGGTTTGCTGTATCCCTTGGACCTTCAAATCAACGATGAAACACAGAAATTGCATCGATATTGAATACAAAAGGCAAAATGTCGACTTATTTATAAGAGGTGTACCTCTTCTGATAGTTCGTGCTTTGAGCCTTTCCTGGGACAGCAGTATTAGATTCCGATGCACCATTGCAGGTTTACTGTATCCCTTGGACCTTCAAATCAACGATGAAACACAGAAATTGCATCGATATTGAATACAAATGGCAAAATTTCGACTTATTTACAAGAGGAGTAACTCTTCTAATAGTTCGTGCTTTGAGCCTTCCTGGGACAGCAGTATTAGATTCCGATGCACCATTGCAGGTTTACTGTATCCCTTGGACCTTCAAACCAGCGATGAAACACAGAAATTGCATCGATATTGAATACAAAAGGCTAAATGTCTACTTATTTACAAGAGGAGTAATTCTTCTAATAGTTCGTGCTTTGAGCCTTACCTGGGACAACAGTATTAGATTCCGATGCACCATTGCAGATTTACTGTATCCCTTGGACCTCCAAATCAACGATGAAACACAGAAATTGCATCGATATTGAATACAAAAGGCTAAATGTCTACTTATTTACAAGAGGAGTAACTCTTCTAATAGTTCGTGCTTTGAGCCTTTCCTGGGACAACAGTATTAGATTCCGATGCACCATTGCAGATTTACTGTATCCCTTGGACCTCCAAATCAACGATGAAACACAGAAATTGCATCGATATTGAATACAAAAGGCCAAATTTCGAATTATTTACAAGAGGAGTAACTCTTCTAATAGTTCGTGCTTTGAGCCTTCCTGGTAGAGCAGTATTAGATTTCGATTCACCATTGCAGGTTTATTGTATCCCTTGGACCTTGAAATCAACGATGAAACACAGAAATTTCATCGATATTGAATACAAAAGTCAAAATGTCGACTTATTTACAAGAGGAATAACTCTTCTAATAGTTCGTGCTTTGAGCCTTTCCTGGGACAGTAGTATTAGTTTCCGAAGCACCATTGCAGGTTTACTGTATCCCTTGGACCTTCAAATCAACGATGAAACACAGAAATTGCATCGATATTGAATACAAAAGGCAAAATGTCGACTTATTTACAAGAGGAGTAACTCTTCTAGTAGTTCGTGCTTTGAGCCTTTCCTGGGACAGCATTATTAGATTCCGATGCACCATTGCAGGTTTACTGTATCCCTTGGACCTTCAAATCAACGATGAAACACAGAAATTGCATCGATATTGAATACAAAGGGAAAAATTTCGACTTATTTACAAGAGGAGTAACTCTTCTAATAGTTCGTGCTTTGAGCCTTCCTGGGACAGCAGTATTAGATTCCGATGCACCATTGCAGGTTTACTGTATCCCTTGGACCTTCAAATCAGCGATGAAACACAGAAATTGCATCGATATTGAATACAAAAGGCTAAAAGTCTACTTCTTTACAAGAGGAGTAACTCTTCTAATAGTTCGTGCTTTGAGCCTTTCCTGGGACAACAGTATTAGATTCCGATGCACCATTGCAGATTTACTGTATCCCTTGGACCTCCAAATCAACGATGAAACACAGAAATTGCATTGATATTGAATACAAAAGGCAAAATGTCGTCTTATTTACAAGAGGAGTAACTCTTCTAATAGTTCGTGCTTTGAGCCTTCCTGGGACAGCAGTATTAGATTCCGATGCACCATTGCAGGTTTACAGTATCCCTTGGACCTTCATATTAACGATGAAACACAGAAATTGCATCGATATTGAATACAAAAGGCAAAATGTCGATTTATTTACAAGAGGATTAACTCTTCTAATAGTTCGTGCTTTGAGCCTTTCCTGGGACAGCAGTATTAGATTCTGATGCACCATTGCATGTTTACTGTATCCCTTGGACCTTCAAATGAACGATGAAACACAGAAATGGCATCAATTTTGAATGCAAAAGGCAAAATGTCGACTTATTTATAAGAGGAGTAACTCTTCTAATAGTTCGTGCTTTGAGCCTTCCTGGTACAGCAGTATTAGATTCCGATGCACCATTGCAGGTTTACTGTATCCCTTGGACCTTCAAATCAACGATGAAACACAGAAATTGCATCGATATTGAATACAAAAGTCAAAATGTCGACTTATTTACAAGAGGAATAACTCTTCTAATAGTTCGTGCATTGAACCTTTCCTGGGACAGCAGTAATAGATTCCTATGCACCATTGCAGGTTTACTGTATCCCTTGGACCTTCAAATCAATGATGAAACACAGAAATTGCATCGTTATTGAATACAAAAGTCAAAACGTCGACTTATTTACAAGAGGAGTAACTCTTCTAATAGTTCGTGCTTTCAGCCTTTCCTGGGACAGCAGTATTAGATTCCGATGGACCATTGCAGGTTTACAGTATCCCTTGGACTTTCAAATCAACGATGAAACACAGAAAATGCATCGATATTGAATACAAAATGCAAAATGTCCACTTATTTACAAGAGGAGTAACTCTTCTAATAGTTCGTGCTTTGAGCCTTCCTGGGACTGCAGTATTAGATTTCGATGCACCATTGCAGGTTTACTGTATCCCTTGGACCTTCAAAACAACGATGAAACACAGAAATTGCATCGATATTGAATACAAAAAGCAAAATGTCGACTTATTTACAAGAGGAATAACTCTTCTAATAGTTCGTGCATTGAACCTTTCCTGGGACAGCAGTAATAGATTCCTATGCACCATTGCAGGTTTACTGTATCCCTTGGACCTTCAAATCAACGATGAAACACAGAAATTGCATCGATATTGAATACAAAAGGCAAAATGTCTACTTATTTACAAGAGGAGTAACTCTTCTAATAGTTCGTGCTTTGAGCCTTTCCTGGGACAACTGTAATAAATTCCGATGCACCATTGCAGGTTTACTGCATCCCTTGACCTTCAAATCAACGATGAAACACAGAGATTGCGTCGATATTGAATACAAAAGGCAATATGTCGACTTATTTACAAGAGGAGTAACTCTTCTAATAGTTCGTGCTTTGAGCCTTCCTGGGACTGCAGTATTAGATTTCGATCAACCATTGCAGGTTTACTGTATCCCTTGGACCTTCAAATCAACGATGAAACACAGAAATTGCAACGATATTGAATACAAAAGTAAAATGTCGACTTATTTACAAGAGGAATAACTCTTCTAATAGTTCGTGCATTGAACCTTTCCTGGGCAGCAGTATTAGATTCCGACGCACCATTGCAGGTTTACTGTATCCCTTGGACCTTCAAATCAACGATGAAACACCGAAATTGCATCGATATTGAATACAAACGGCAAAATGTCGACTTATTTACAAGAGGAGTAACTCTTATATTATTTCGTGCTTTGAGCCTTTCCTGGGACAGCAGTATTAGATTTCAATGCACCATTGCATGTTTACTGTATCCCTTGGACCTTCAAAACAACGATGAAACACAGAAATTGCATCGATATTGAATACAAAAAGCAAAATGTCGACTTACTTATAAGAGGAGTAACTCTTCTACTAGTTCGTGCTTTGAGCCTTTCCTGGGACAGCAGTATTAGGTTCCGATGCACCATTGCAGGTTTACTGTATCCCTTGGTCCTTCAAATCAACGATAAAACACAGAAATTGCATCGATATTGAATACAAAAGGCAAAATGTCGACTTATTTACAAGAGGAGTAACTCTTCTAATAGTTCGTGCTTTGAGCCTTTCTTGGGACTGCAGTATTAGATTCCGATGCACCATTGCAAGTTTACTGTATCCCTTGGACCTTCAAATCAACGATGAAACACAGAAATTGCAGTGATATTGAATACAAAAGTAAAAATGCCGAGTTATTTACGAGAGGAATAACTCTTCTAATAGTTCGTGTATTGAACCTTTCCTGGGACAGCAGTATTAGATTCCGATGCACCATTGCAGGTTTACTGTATCCCTTGGACCTTCAAATCTACGATGAAACACAGAAAATGCATCGATATTGAATACAAAATGCAAAATGTCCACTTATTTACAAGAGGAGTAACTCTTCTAATAGTTCGTGCTTTGAGCCTTCCTGGGACTGCAGTATTAGATTTCGATGCACCATTGCAGGTTTACTGTATCCCTTGGACCTTCAAAACAACGATGAAACACAGAAATTGCATCGATATTGAATACAAAAAGCAAAATGTCGACTTATTTACAAGAGGAATAACTCTTCTAATAGTTCGTGCATTGAACCTTTCCTGGGACAGCAGTAATAGATTCCTATGCACCATTGCAGGTTTACTGTATCCCTTGGACCTTCAAATCAACGATGAAACACAGAAATTGCATCGATATTGAATACAAAAGGCAAAATGTCTACTTATTTACAAGAGGAGTAACTCTTCTAATAGTTCGTGCTTTGAGCCTTTCCTGGGACAACTGTAATAAATTCCGATGCACCATTGCAGGTTTACTGCATCCCTTGACCTTCAAATCAACGATGAAACACAGAAATTGCGTCGATATTGAATACAAAAGGCAATATGTCGACTTATTTACAAGAGGAGTAACTCTTCTAATAGTTCGTGCTTTGAGCCTTCCTGGGACTGCAGTATTAGATTTCGATCAACCATTGCAGGTTTACTGTATCCCTTGGACCTTCAAATCAACGATGAAACACAGAAATTGCAACGATATTGAATACAAAAGTAAAATGTCGACTTATTTACAAGAGGAATAACTCTTCTAATAGTTCGTGCATTGAACCTTTCCTGGGCAGCAGTATTAGATTCCGACGCACCATTGCAGGTTTACTGTATCCCTTGGACCTTCAAATCAACGATGAAACACCGAAATTGCATCGATATTGAATACAAACGGCAAAATGTCGACTTATTTACAAGAGGAGTAACTCTTATATTATTTCGTGCTTTGAGCCTTTCCTGGGACAGCAGTATTAGATTTCAATGCACCATTGCATGTTTACTGTATCCCTTGGACCTTCAAAACAACGATGAAACACAGAAATTGCATCGATATTGAATACAAAAAGCAAAATGTCGACTTACTTATAAGAGGAGTAACTCTTCTACTAGTTCGTGCTTTGAGCCTTTCCTGGGACAGCAGTATTAGGTTCCGATGCACCATTGCAGGTTTACTGTATCCCTTGGTCCTTCAAATCAACGATAAAACACAGAAATTGCATCGATATTGAATACAAAAGGCAAAATGTCGACTTATTTACAAGAGGAGTAACTCTTCTAATAGTTCGTGCTTTGAGCCTTTCTTGGGACTGCAGTATTAGATTCCGATGCACCATTGCAAGTTTACTGTATCCCTTGGACCTTCAAATCAACGATGAAACACAGAAATTGCAGTGATATTGAATACAAAAGTAAAAATGCCGAGTTATTTACGAGAGGAATAACTCTTCTAATAGTTCGTGTATTGAACCTTTCCTGGGACAGCAGTATTAGATTCCGATGCACAATTGCAGGTTTACTGTATCCCTTGGACCTTCAAATCAACGATGAAACACAGAAATTGCATCGATATTGAATACAAAAGGCAAAATGTCTACTTATTTACAAGAGGAGTAACTCATCTAATAGTTCGTGCTTCGAGCCTTTCCTGGGACAGCAGTATTAGATTCCGATGCACAATTGCAGGTTTACTGTATCCCTTGGACCTTCAAATCAACGATGAAACACAGAAATTGCATCGATATTGAATACAAAAGGCAAAATGTCGACATATTTATAAGAGGAGTAACTCTTCTAATAGCTCGTAATTTGAGACATTCCTTGGACAGCAGTATTAGATTCCGATGCACCATTGCAGGTTTACTGTATCCCTTGGACCTTCAAATCAACGATGAAACACTGAAATTGCATCGATATTGAATACAAAAGGCCAAATTTCGACTTATTTACAAGAGGAGTAACTCTTCTAATAGTTCGTGTTTTCAGCCTTTCCTGGGACAGCATCATTAGATTCCGATGGACCATTGCAGGTTTACAGTATCCCATGGACTTTCAAATCAACGATGAAACACAGAAAATGCATCGATATTGAATACAAAAGGCAAAATGTCGACTTATTTACAAGAGGAGTAACTCTTCTAATAGTTCGTGCTTTGAGCCTTTCCTGGGACAGCAGTATTAGATTCAGATGCAGCATTGCAGGTTTACTGTATCCCTTGGACCTTCAAATCAACGATGAAACACAGAAATTGCATCGATATTGAATACAAAAGGCAAAATGTCGACTTATTTACAAGAGGAGTAACTCTTCTAGTAGTTCGGGCTTTGAGCCTTTCCTGGGACAGCATTATTAGATTCCGATGCACCATTGCAGGATTACTGTATCCCTTGGACCTTCAAATCAACGATGAAACACAGAAATTGCATCGATATTTAATACAAAAGGCAAAATGTCGACTTATTTATAAGAGGAGTAACTCTTCTGATAGTTCGTGCTTTGAGCCTTTCCTGTGACAGCAGTATTAGATTCCGATGCACCATTGCAGGTTTACTGTATCCCTTGGACCTTCAAATCAACGATGAAGCACAGAAATTGCATCGATATTGTATACAAAAGGCAATATGTCGACTTATTTACAAGAGGAGTAACTCTTCTAATAGTTCGTGTTTTAGTCTTTCCTGGGACAGCAGTATTAGATTCCGATGCACCATTGCAGGTTTACTGTATCCCTTGGACCTCCAAATCAACGATGAAACACAGAAATTGCATCGATATTGACAACAAAAGGCAAAATGTCGACTTATTTACAAGAGGAGTAACTCTTCTAATAGTTCGTGCTTTGAGCCTTTCCTGGGACTGCAGTATTAGATTCCGATGCACCATTGCAGGTTTACTGTATCCCTTGGACCTTCAAATCAACGATGAAACACAGAAATTGCAGTGATATTGAATACAAAAGGCAAAATGTCGACTTATTTATACGAGGAGTAACTCTTCAAATAGTTCGTACTTTGAGCCTTTTCTGGGACAGCAGTAATAGATTCCGATGCACCATTGCAGATTTACTGTATCCCCTGGACCTTCAAATCATCGGTAAAACACAGAAATTGCATCGATATTGAATACAAAAGGCAAAATGTCGACTTATTCACATGAGGAGTAACTCTTCTAATAATTCGTGCTTTGAGCCTTTCCTGGGACAGCAGTATTAGATTCCGATGCACAATTGCAGGTTTGCTGTATCCCTTGGACCTTCAAATCAACGATGAAACACAGAAATTGCATCGATATTGAATACAAAAGGCAAAATGTCGACTTATTTACAAGAGGAGTACTCTTCTAATAGTTCGTGCTTTGAGCCTTTCCTGGGACAGCATTATTAGATTCCGATGCACCATTGCAGGTTTACTGTATCCCTTGGACCTTCAAATCAACGATTAAACACAGAAATTGCATCGATATTGAATACAAAAGGCAAAATGTCGACTTATTTACAAGAGGAATAACTCTTCTAATAATTCGTGCATTGAACATTTCCTGGGACAGCAGTATTAGATTCCGATGCACCATTGCAGAGTTACTGTATCCCTTGGAGCTTCAATTCAACGATGAAACACAGAAATTGCATCGATATTGTATACAAAAGGCAATATGTAGACTTATTTACAAGAAGAGTAACTCTTCTAATAGTTCGTGTTTTAGCCTTTCCTGGGACAGCAGTATTAGATTCCGATGCACCATTGCAGGTTTACTGTATCCCTTGGTCCTTCAAATCAACGATGAAACACAGAAATTGCATCGATATTGGATACAAAAGGCAAAATGTCGACTTATTTACAAGAGGAGTAACTCTTCTAATAGTTCGTGTTTTTGGGCCTTACCTTGGACAGCAGTATTAGATTCCGATGCACCATTGCAGGTTTACTGTATCCCTTGGACCTTCAAATCAACTATGAAACACAGAAATTGCATCGACATTGAATACAAAAGGCAAAATGTCGACTTATTTACAAGAGGAATAACTCTTCTAATAGTTCGTGCTTTGAGCCTTCCTGGTAGAGCAGTATTAGATTTCGATGCACCATTGCAGGTTTATTGTATCCCTTGGACCTTGAAATCAACGATGAAACACAGAAATTTCATCGATATTGAATACAAAAGTCAAAATGTCGACTTATTTACAAGAGGAATAACTCTTCTAATAGTTCGTGCTTTGAGCCTTTCGTGGGACAGTAGTATTAGATTCCGAAGCACCATTGCAGGTTTACTGTATCCCTTGGACCTTCAAATCAACGATGAAACACAGAAATTGCATCGATATTGAATACAAAAGGCAAAATGTCGACTTATTTACAAGAGGAGTAACTCTTCTAGTAGTTCGTGCTTTGAGCCTTTCCTGGGACAGCATTATTAGATTCCGATGCACCATTGCAGGATTACTGTATCCCTTGGACCTTCAAATCAACGATGAAACACAGAAATTGCATCGATATTGAATACAAAAGGCAAAATGTCGACTTATTTATAAGAGGAGTAACTCTTCTGATAGTTCGTGCTTTGAGCTTTTCCTGGGACAGCAGTATTAGATTCCGATGCACCATTGCAGGTTTACTGTATCCCTTGGACCTTCAAATCAACGATGAAGCACAGAAATTGCATCGATATTGTATACAAAAGGCAATATGTCGACTTATTTACAAGAGGAGTAACTCTTCTAATAGTTCGTGTTTTAGTCTTTCCTGGGACAGCAGTATTAGATTCCGATGCACCATTGCAGGTTTACTGTATCCCGAGGACCTCCAAATCAACGATGAAACACAGAAATTGCATCGATATTGACAACAAAAGGCAAAATGTCGACTTATTTACAAGAGGAGTAACTCTTCTAAAAGTTCGTGCTTTGAGCCTATCCTGGGACTGCAGAATTAGATTCCGATGCACCATTGCAGGTTTACTGTATCCCTTGGACCTTCAAATCAACGATGAAACACAGAAATTGCAGTGATATTGAATACAGAAGGCAAAATGTCGACTTATTTATACGAGGAGTAACTCTTCTAATAGTTCGTACTTTGAGCCTTTTCTGGGACAGCAGTAATAGATTCCGATGCACCATTGCAGATTTACTGTATCCCCTGGACCTTCAAATCATCGATGAAACACAGAAATTGCATCGATAATGAATACAAAAGGCAAAATGTCGACTTATTGACAAGAGGAGTAACTCTTCTAACAATTCGTGCTTTGAGCCTTTCCTGGGACAGCAGTATTAGATTCCGATGCACAATTGCAGGTTTGCTGTATCCCTTGGACCTTCAAATCAACGATGAAACACAGAAATTGCATCGATATTGAATACAAAAGGCAAAATGTCGACTTATTTATAAGAGGTGTACCTCTTCTGATAGTTCGTGTTTTGAGCCTTTCCTGGGACAGCAGTATTAGATTCCGATGCACCATTGCAGGTTTACTGTATCCCTTGGACCTTCAAATCAACGATGAAACACAGAAATTGCATCGATATTGAATACAAAGGGCAAAATTTCGACTTATTTACAAGAGGAGTAACTCTTCTAATAGTTCGTGCTTTGAGCCTTCCTGGGACAGCAGTATTAGATTCCGATGCACCATTGCAGGTTTACTGTATCCCTTGGACCTTCAAACCAGCGATGAAACACAGAAATTGCATCGATATTGAATACAAAAGGCTAAATGTCTACTTATTTACAAGAGGAGTAACTCTTCTAATAGTTCGTGCTTTGAGCCTTTCCTGGGACAACAGTATTAGATTCCGATGCACCATTGCAGATTTACTGTATCCCTTGGACCTCCAAATCAACGATGAAACACAGAAATTGCATCGATATTGAATACAAAAGGCTAAATGTCTACTTATTTACAAGAGGAGTAACTCTTCTAATAGTTCGTGCTTTGAGCCTTTCCTGGGACAACAGTATTAGATTCCGATGCACCATTGCAGATTTACTGTATCCCTTGGACCTCCAAATCAACGATGAAACACAGAAATTGCATCGATATTGAATACAAAAGGCCAAATTTCGAATTATTTACAAGAGGAGTAACTCTTCTAATAGTTCGTGCTTTGAGCCTTCCTGGTAGAGCAGTATTAGATTTCGATTCACCATTGCAGGTTTATTGTATCCCTTGGACCTTGAAATCAACGATGAAACACAGAAATTTCATCGATATTGAATACAAAAGTCAAAATGTCGACTTATTTACAAGAGGAATAACTCTTCTAATAGTTAGTGCTTTGAGCCTTTCCTGGGACAGTAGTATTAGTTTCCGAAGCACCATTGCAGGTTTACTGTATCCCTTGGACCTTCAAATCAACGATGAAACACAGAAATTGCATCGATATTGAATACAAAAGGCAAAATGTCGACTTATTTACAAGAGGAGTAACTCTACTAGTAGTTCGTGCTTTGAGCCTTTCCTGGGACAGCATTATTAGATTCCGATGCACCATTGCAGGTTTACTGTATCCCTTGGACCTTCAAATCAACGATGAAACACAGAAATTGCATCGATATTGAATACAAAAGGCAAAATGTCGACTTATTTATAAGAGGTGTACCTCTTCTGATAGTTCGTGCTTTGAGCCTTTCCTGAAACTGCAGTATTAGATTCCGATGCACCATTGCAGGTTTACTGTATCCCTTGGACCTTCAAATCAACGATGAAACACAGAAATTGCATCGATATTGAATACAAAAGTCAAAATGTCGACTTATTTACAAGAGGAATAACTCTTCTAATAGTTAGTGCTTTGAGCCTTTCCTGGGACAGTAGTATTAGTTTCCGAAGCACCATTGCAGGTTTACTGTATCCCTTGGACCTTCAAATCAACGATGAAACACAGAAATTGCATCGATATTGAATACAAAAGGCAAAATGTCGACTTATTTACAAGAGGAGTAACTCTACTAGTAGTTCGTGCTTTGAGCCTTTCCTGGGACAGCATTATTAGATTCCGATGCACCATTGCAGGTTTACTGTATCCCTTGGACCTTCAAATCAACGATGAAACACAGAAATTGCATCGATATTGAATACAAAAGGCAAAATGTCGACTTATTTATAAGAGGTGTACCTCTTCTGATAGTTCGTGCTTTGAGCCTTTCCTGAAACTGCAGTATTAGATTCCGATGCACCATTGCAGGTTTACTGTATCCCTTGGACCTTCAAATGAACGATGAAACACAGAAATGGCATCAATATTGAATGCAAAAGGCAAAATGTCGACTTATTTATAAGAGGAGTAACTCTTCTAATAGTTCGTGCTTTGAGCCTTCCTGGTACAGCAGTATTAGATTCCGATGCACCATTGCAGGTTTACTGTATCCCTTGGACCTTCAAATCAACGATGAAACACAGAAATTGCATCGATATTGAATGCAAAAAGCAAAATGTCGACTTATTTACAAGAGGAGTAACTCTTCTAGTAGTTCGTGCTTTGAGCCTTTCCTTGGACAGCATTATTAGATTCCGATGCACCATTGCGGGATTACTGTATCCCTTGGACCTTCAAATCAACGATGAAACACAGAAATTGCATCGATATTGAATACAAAAGGCAAAATGTCGACTTATTTATAAGAGGAGTAACTCTTCTGACAGTTCGTGCTTTCCGCCTTTCCTGGGACAGCAGTATTAGATTCCGATGCACCATTGCAGGTTTACTGTATCCCTTGGACCTTCAAATCAACGATGAAGCACAGAAATTGCATCGATATTGTATACAAAAGGCATTATGTCGACTTATTTACAAGAGGAGTAACTCTTCTAATAGTTCGTTCTGTTAGCCTTTCCTGGGACAGCAGTATTAGATTCCAATGCACCATTGCAAGTTTACTGTATCCCTTGGACCTCCAAATCAACGATGAAACACAGAAATTGCATCGATATTGAATACAAAAGTCAAAATGTCGACTTATTTACAAGAGGAATAACTCTTCTAATAGTTCGTGCATTGAACCTTTCCTGGGACAGCAGTATTAGATTCCTATGCACCATTGCAGGTTTACTGTATCCCTTGGACCTTCAAATCAACGATGAAACACAGAAATTGCATCGATATTGAATACAAATGTCAAAACGTCGACTTATTTACAAGAGGAGTAACTCTTCTAATATTTCGTGCTTTGAGCCTTTCCTGGGACAGCAGTATTAGATTCCGATGCACCATTGCAGGTTTACTGTATCCCTTGGACCTTCAAATCAACGATGAAACACAGAAATTGCAGTGATATTGAATACAAAAGGCAAAATGTCGACCTATTTATACGAGGAGTAACTCTTCTAATAGTTCGTACTTTGAGATTTTTCTGGGACAGCAGTAATAGATTCCGATGCACCATTGCAGATTTACTGTATTCCCTGGACCTTCAAATCATCGATGAAACACAGAAATTGCATCGATATTGAATACAAAAGGCAAAATGTCGACTTATTTATAAGAGGTGTACCTCTTCTGATAGTTCGTGCTTTGATCCTTTCCTGGGACAGCAGTATTAGATTCCGATGCACCATTGCAGGTTTACTGTATCCCCTGGACCTTCAAATCAACGATGAAACATAGAAATTGCATCGATATTGAATACAAAGGCCAAATTTCGACTTATTTACAAGAGGAGTAACTCTTCTAATAGTTCGTGCTTCGAGCCTTTCCTGGGACAGCAGTATTAGATTCCGATGCACCATTGCAGGTTTACTGTATCCCTTGGACCTTCAAATCAGCGATGAAACACAGAAATTGCATCGATATTGAATGCAAAAGGCTAAATGTCTACTTATTTACAAGAGGAGTAACTCTGCTAATAGTTCGTGCTTTGAGCCTTTCCTGGGACAACAGTATTAGATTCCGATGCACCATTGCAGATTAACGGTATCCCTTGGACCTCCAAATCAACGATGAAACACAGAAATTGCATCGATATTGAATACAAAAGGCAAAATGTCGTCCTATTTACAAGAGGAGTAACTCTTCTAATAGTTCGTGCTTTGAGCCTTCCTGGGACAGCAGTATTAGATTCCCATGCACCATTGCAGGTTTACAGTATCCCTTGGACCTTCATATCATCGATGAAACACAGAAATTGCATCGATATTGAATACAAACGGCAAAATGTCGACTTATTTACAAGAGGAGTAACTCTTCTAATAGTTCGTGCTTTGAGCCTTTCCTGGGACAGCAGTATTAGATTCTGATGCACCATTGCATGTTTACTGTATCCCTTGGACCTTCAAATGAATGATGAAACACAGAAATGGCATCAATATTGAATGCAAAAGGCAAAATGAAGACTTATTTATAAGAGGGGTAACTCTTCTAATAATTCGTGCTTTGAGCCTTTCCTGGGACAGCAGTATTAGATTCCGATGCACCATTGCAGGTTTACTGTATTCCTTGGACCTTCAATTCAACGATGAAACACAGAAATTGCATCGATATTGAATACAAAAGGCATAATGTCGACTTATTTATAAGAGGAGTAACTCTTCTAATAGTTCGTGTTTTGAGCCTTTCCTGGTACAGCAGTATTTGATTCCGATGGACCATTGCAGGTTTACAGTATCCCTTGGACTTTCAAATCAACGATGAAACACAGAAATTACATCGATATTGAATACAAAAGGCAAAATGTCGACCTATTTACAAGAGGAGTAACTCCTCTAATAGTTCGTGCTTTGAGCCTTTCCTGGGACAGCAGTATTAGATTCCGATGCACCATTGCAGGTTTACTGTATCCCATGGACCTTCAAATCAACGATGAAACACAGAAATTGCATCGATATTGAATACAAAAGGCAAAATGTCGACTTATTTATAAGAGGAGTTGCTCTTTTAATAGTTCGTGCTTTGAGCCTTTCCTGGGACAGCAGTATTAGATTCCGATGCACCCTTGCAGGTTTATTGTATCCCTTGGTCGTTCAAATCAACGATGAAACACAGAAATTGCATCGATATTGCATACAAAAGGCAAAATGTCGCCTTATTTACAAGAGGAGTAACTCTTCTATTAGTTCGTGCTTTGAGCCTTCCCTGGGACAGCATTATTAGATTCCGATGCACCATTGCAGGTTTACTGTATCCCTTGGACCTTCAAATCAACGATGAAACACAGAAATTGCTTAGAAATTAAATACAAAAGGCAAAATGTCGTCTTATTTATAAGAGCAGTAACTCTTCTACTAGATCGTGCTTTGAGCCTTTCCTGGGACAGCAGTATTAGATTCCGATGCACCATTGCACGTTTACTGTATCCCTTGGACCTTCAAATCAACGATAAAACGCAGAAATTGCATAGATATTGAATACAAAAGGCACAATGTCGACTTATTTACAGGAGGAGTAACTCTTCTATTAGTTCGTGCTTTGAGCCTTTCCTGGGACAGCATTATTAGATTCCGATGCACCATTGCAGGTTTACTGTGTCCCTTGGACCTTCAAATCAACGATGACACACAGAAATTGCATCGATATTGACAACAATATGCAAAATGTCGACTTATTTACAAGAGGAGTAACTCTTCTAATAGTTCGTGCTTTTAGCCTTTCCTGGGACAGCAGTATTAGATTCCGATGCACCATTGCAGGTTTACTGTATCCCTTGCACCTTCAAATCAATGATGAAACACTGAAATTGCATCGATATTGAATACAAACGGCAAAATATCGACTTATTTGCAAGAAGAGTAAATCTTCTAATAGTTCGTGCTTTGAGCCTTTCCTGGGACAGCAGTATTAGATTCCGATGCACCAATGCAGGTTTACTGTATCCCTTGGACCTTCAAATCAACGATGAAACACAGAAATTGCAGTGATATTGAATACAAAAGGCAAAATGTCGACTTATTTATAAGAGGAGTAACTCTTCTAATAGTTCGTACTATGAGCCTTTTCTGGGACAGCAGTAATAGATTCCGATGCACCATTGCAGGTTTACTGTATCCCTTGGACCTTCAAATCATCGATGAAACACAGTAAATGCATCGATATTGAATACAAAAGGCAAAATGTCGACTTATCTACAAGAGGAGTAACTCTTCTAACAGTTCGTACTTTGAGCCTTTCCTGGGACAACAGTATTAGATTCCGATGCACAATTGCAGTTTTACTGTATCCCTTGGACCTTCAAATCAACGATGAAACACAGAAATTGCACCGATATTGAACACATAAGGCAAAATGTCGACTTATTTACAAGAGGAGTAACTCTTCTAATAGTTCGTGCTTTGAGCCTTTCCTGGGACAGCAGTATTAGATTCCGATGGACCATTGCAGGTTTACAGTATCCCTTGGACTTTCAAATCAACGATGAAACACAGAAAATGCATCGATATTGAATACAAAAGCAAAATGTCGACTTACTTACAAGAGGAGTAACTCTTCTAATAGTTCGTGCTTTGAGCCTTTCCTGGGACAGCAGTATTAGATTCCGATGCACCATTGCAGGTTTACTGTATCCCTTGGACCTTCAAATCAACGATGAAACACAGATATTGCATCGATATTGAATGCAAAAGGCAAAATGTCGACTTATTTACAAGAGGAGTAAATCTTCTAGTAGTTCGTGCTTTGAGCCTTTCCTTGGACAGCATTATTAGATTCCGATGCACCATTGCAGGATTACTGTTTCCCTTGGACCTTCAAATCAACGATGAAACACAGAAATTGCATCGATATTGAATACAAAAGGCAAAATGTCGACTTATTTATAAGAGGAGTAACTCTTCTGATAGTTCGTGCTTTGAGCCTTTCCTGGGACAGCAGTATTAGATTCCGATGCACCATTGCAGGTTTACTGTATCCCTTGGAAATTGAAATCAACGATGAAGCATAGAAATTACATCGATATTGTATACAAAAGGCATTATGTCGACTTATTTACAAGAGGAGTAACTCTTCTAATAGTTCGTGCTGTTAGCCTTTCCTGGAACAGCAGTATTAGATTCCGATGCACCATTGCAAGTTTACTGTATCCCTTGGACCTCCAAATCAACGATGAAAACAGAAATTGCATCGATATTGACAACAAAAGGCAAAATGTCGACTTATTTACAAGCGGAGTAACTCTTCTAATAGTTCGTGCTTTGAGCCTTTCCTGGGACTGCAGTATTAGATTCCGATGCACCATTGCACGTTTACTGTATCCCTTGGACCTTCAAATCAACGATGAAACACAGAAATTGCATCGATATTGAATACAAATGTCAAAACGTCGACTTATTTACAAGAGGAGTAACTCTTCTAATATTTCGTGCTTTGAGCCTTTCCTGGGACAGCAGTATTAGATTCCGATGCACCATTGCAGGTTTACTGTATCCCTTGGACCTTCAAATCAACGATGAAACACAGAAATTGCAGTGATATTGAATACAAAAGGCAAAATGTCGACCTATTTATACGAGGAGTAACTCTTCTAATAGTTCGTACTTTGAGATTTTTCTGGGACAGCAGTAATAGATTCCGATGCACCATTGCAGATTTACTGTATTCCCTGGACCTTCAAATCATCGATGAAACACAGAAATTGCATCGATATTGAATACAAAAGGCAAAATGTCGACTTATTTATAAGAGGTGTACCTCTTCTGATAGTTCGTGCTTTGATCCTTTCCTGGGACAGCAGTATTAGATTCCGATGCACCATTGCAGGTTTACTGTATCCCTTGGACCTTCAAATCAACGATGAAACATAGAAATTGCATCGATATTGAATACAAAGGCCAAATTTCGACTTATTTACAAGAGGAGTAACTCTTCTAATAGTTCGTGCTTCGAGCCTTTCCTGGGACAGCAGTATTAGATTCCGATGCACCATTGCAGGTTTACTGTATCCCTTGGACCTTCAAATCAGCGATGAAACACAGAAATTGCATCGATATTGAATGCAAAAGGCTAAATGTCTACTTATTTACAAGAGGAGTAACTCTGCTAATAGTTCGTGCTTTGAGCCTTTCCTGGGACAACAGTATTAGATTCCGATGCACCATTGCAGATTAACGGTATCCCTTGGTCCTCCAAATCAACGATGAAACACAGAAATTGCATCGATATTGAATACAAAAGGCAAAATGTCGTCCTATTTACAAGAGGAGTAACTCTTCTAATAGTTCGTGCTTTGAGCCTTCCTGGGACAGCAGTATTAGATTCCCATGCACCATTGCAGGTTTACAGTATCCCTTGGACCTTCATATCATCGATGAAACACAGAAATTGCATCGATATTGAATACAAACGGCAAAATGTCGACTTATTTACAAGAGGAGTAACTCTTCTAATAGTTCGTGCTTTGAGCCTTTCCTGGGACAGCAGTATTAGATTCTGATGCACCATTGCATGTTTACTGTATCCCTTGGACCTTCAAATGAATGATGAAACACAGAAATGGCATCAATATTGAATGCAAAAGGCAAAATGAAGACTTATTTATAAGAGGGGTAACTCTTCTAATAATTCGTGCTTTGAGCCTTTCCTGGGACAGCAGTATTAGATTCCGATGCACCATTGCAGGTTTACTGTATTCCTTGGACCTTCAATTCAACGATGAAACACAGAAATTGCATCGATATTGAATACAAAAGGCATAATGTCGACTTATTTATAAGAGGAGTAACTCCTCTAATAGTTCGTGTTTTGAGCCTTTCCTGGTACAGCAGTATTTGATTCCGATGGACCATTGCAGGTTTACAGTATCCCTTGGACTTTCAAATCAACGATGAAACACAGAAATTACATCGATATTGAATACAAAAGGCAAAATGTCGACCTATTTACAAGAGGAGTAACTCCTCTAATAGTTCGTGCTTTGAGCCTTTCCTGGGACAGCAGTATTAGATTCCGATGCACCATTGCAGGTTTACTGTATCCCATGGACCTTCAAATCAACGATGAAACACGGAAATTGCATCGATATTGAATACAAAAGGCAAAATGTCGACTTATTTATAAGAGGAGTAGCTCTTTTAATAGTTCGTGCTTTGAGCCTTTCCTGGGACAGCAGTATTAGATTCCGATGCACCCTTGCAGGTTTATTGTATCCCTTGGTCGTTCAAATCAACGATGAAACACAGAAATTGCATCGATATTGCATACAAAAGGCAAAATGTCGCCTTATTTACAAGAGGAGTAACTCTTCTATTAGTTCGTGCTTTGAGCCTTCCCTGGGACAGCATTATTAGATTCCGATGCACCATTGCAGGTTTACTGTATCCCTTGGACCTTCAAATCAACGATGAAACACAGAAATTGCTTAGAAATTAAATACAAAAGGCAAAATGTCGTCTTATTTATAAGAGCAGTAACTCTACTACTAGATCGTGCTTTGAGCCTTTCCTGGGACAGCAGTATTAGATTCCGACGCACCATTGCACGTTTACTGTATCCCTTGGACCTTCAAATCAACGATAAAACGCAGAAATTGCATAGATATTGAATACAAAAGGCACAATGTCGACTTATTTACAGGAGGAGTAACTCTTCTATTAGTTCGTGCTTTGAGCCTTTCCTGGGACAGCATTATTAGATTCCGATGCACCATTGCAGGTTTACTGTGTCCCTTGGACCTTCAAATCAACGATGACACACAGAAATTGCATCGATATTGACAACAATATGCAAAATGTCGACTTATTTACAAGAGGAGTAACTCTTCTAATAGTTCGTGCTTTTAGCCTTTCCTGGGACAGCAGTATTAGATTCCGATGCACCATTGCAGGTTTACTGTATCCCTTGCACCTTCAAATCAATGATGAAACACTGAAATTGCATCGATATTGAATACAAACGGCAAAATATCGACTTATTTGCAAGAAGAGTAAATCTTCTAATAGTTCGTGCTTTGAGCCTTTCCTGGGACAGCAGTATTAGATTCCGATGCACCAATGCAGGTTTACTGTATCCCTTGGACCTTCAAATCAACGATGAAACACAGAAATTGCAGTGATATTGAATACAAAAGGCAAAATGTCGACTTATTTATAAGAGGAGTAACTCTTCTAATAGTTCGTACTATGAGCCTTTTCTGGGACAGCAGTAATAGATTCCGATGCACCATTGCAGGTTTACTGTATCCCTTGGACCTTCAAATCATCGATGAAACACAGTAAATGCATCGATATTGAATACAAAAGGCAAAATGTCGACTTATCTACAAGAGGAGTAACTCTTCTAACAGTTCGTACTTTGAGCCTTTCCTGGGACAACAGTATTAGATTCCGATGCACAATTGCAGTTTTACTGTATCCCTTGGACCTTCAAATCAACGATGAAACACAGAAATTGCACCGATATTGAACACATAAGGCAAAATGTCGACTTATTTACAAGAGGAGTAACTCTTCTAATAGTTCGTGCTTTGAGCCTTTCCTGGGACAGCAGTATTAGATTCCGATGGACCATTGCAGGTTTACAGTATCCCTTGGACTTTCAAATCAACGATGAAACACAGAAAATGCATCGATATTGAATACAAAAGCAAAATGTCGACTTACTTACAAGAGGAGTAACTCTTCTAATAGTTCGTGCTTTGAGCCTTTCCTGGGACAGCAGTATTAGATTCCGATGCACCATTGCAGGTTTACTGTATCCCTTGGACCTTCAAATCAACGATGAAACACAGATATTGCATCGATATTGAATGCAAAAGGCAAAATGTCGACTTATTTACAAGAGGAGTAAATCTTCTAGTAGTTCGTGCTTTGAGCCTTTCCTTGGACAGCATTATTAGATTCCGATGCACCATTGCAGGATTACTGTTTCCCTTGGACCTTCAAATCAACGATGAAACACAGAAATTGCATCGATATTGAATACAAAAGGCAAAATGTCGACTTATTTATAAGAGGAGTAACTCTTCTGATAGTTCGTGCTTTGAGCCTTTCCTGGGACAGCAGTATTAGATTCCGATGCACCATTGCAGGTTTACTGTATCCCTTGGAAATTGAAATCAACGATGAATCATAGAAATTACATCGATATTGTATACAAAAGGCATTATGTCGACTTATTTACAAGAGGAGTAACTCTTCTAATAGTTCGTGCTGTTAGCCTTTCCTGGAACAGCAGTATTAGATTCCGATGCACCATTGCAAGTTTACTGTATCCCTTGGACCTCCAAATCAACGATGAAAACAGAAATTGCATCGATATTGACAACAAAAGGCAAAATGTCGACTTATTTACAAGCGGAGTAACTCTTCTAATAGTTCGTGCTTTGAGCCTTTCCTGGGACTGCAGTATTAGATTCCGATGCACCATTGCACGTTTACTGTATCCCTTGGACCTTCAAATCAACGATAAAACGCAGAAATTGCATCGATATTGAATACAAAAGGCACAATGTCGACTTATTTACAAGAGGAGTAACTCTTCTATTAGTTCGTGCTTTGAGCCTTTCCTGGGACAGCATTATTAGATTCCGATGCACCATTGCAGGTTTACTGTATCCCTTGGACCTTCAAATCAACGATGACACACAGAAATTGCATCGATATTGACAACAAAATGCAAAATGTCGACTTATTTACAAGAGGAGTAACTCTTCTAATAGTTCGTGCTTTGAGCCTTTCCTTGGACAGCATTATTAGATTCCGATGCACCATTGCAGGTTTACTGTATCCCTGGGACCTTCAAATCAACGATGAAACACAGAAATTGCGGTGATATTGAATACAAAAGGCAAAATGTCGACTTATTTATACGAGGAGTAACTCTTCTAATAGTTCGTACTTTGAGCCTTTTCTGGGACAGCAGTAATAGATTCCGATGCACCATTGCAGATTTACTGTATTCCCTGGACCTTCAAATCATCGATGAAACACAGAAATTGCATCGATATTGAATACAAAAGGAAAAATGTCGACTTATTCACAAGAGGAGTAACTCTTCTTATAATTCGTGCTTTGAGCCTTTCCTGGGACAGCAGTATTAGATTCCGATGCACAATTGCAGGTTTGCTGTATCCCTTGGACCTTCAAATCAACGATGAAACACAGAAATTGCATCGATATTGAATACAAAAGGCAAAATGTCGACTTATTTATAGGAGGTGTACCTCTTCTGATAGTTCGTGCTTTGAGCCTTTCCTGGGACAGCAGTATTAGATTCCGATGCACCATTGCAGGTTTGCTGTATCCCTTGGACCTTCAAATCAACGATGAAACATAGAAATTGCATCGATATTGAATACAAAGGCCAAATTTCGACTTATTTACAAGAGGAGTAACTCTTCTAATAGTTCGTGCTTTGAGCCTTTCCTGGGACAGCAGTATTAGATTCCGATGCACCATTGCAGGTTTACTGTATCCCTTGGACCTTCAAATCAGCGATGAAACACAGAAATTGCATCGATATTGAATACAAAAGGCTAAATGTCTACTTATTTACAAGAGGAGTAACTCTTCTAATAGTTCGTGCTTTGAGCCTTTCCTGGGACAACAGTATTAGATTCCGATGCACCATTGCAGATTTACGGTATCCCTTGGACCTCCAAATCAACGATGAAACACAGAAATTGCATCGATATTGAATACAAAAGGCAAAATTTCGTCCTATTTACAAGAAGAGTAAATCTTCTAATAGTTCGTGCTTTGAGCCTTCCTGGGACAGCAGTATTAGATTCCGATGCACCATTGCAGGTTTACAGTATCCCTTGGACCTTCATATCGTCGATGAAACACAGAAATTGCATCGATATTGAATACAAAATGCAAAATGTCGACTTATTTACAAGAGGAGTAGCTCTTCTAATAGTTCGTGCTTTGTGCCTTTCCTGGGACAGCAGTATTAGATTCTGATGCACCATTGCATGTTTACTGTATCCCTTGGACCTTCAAATGAACGATGAAACACAGAAATGGCATAAATATTGAATGCAAAAGGCAAAATGTCGACTTATTTATAAGAGGAGTAACTCTTCTAATAATTCGTGCTTTGAGCCTTTCCTGGGACAGCAGTATTAGATTCCGATGCACCATTGCAGGTTTACTGTATCCCTTGGACCTTCAAATCAACGATGAAACACTGAAATTGCATCGATATTGAATACAAAAGGCAAAATGTCGACTTATTTATAAGAGGAGTAACTCTTCTAATAGTTCGTGCTTTGAGCCTTTCCTGGGACAGCAGTATTAGATTCCGATGCACCCTTGGAGGTTTATTGTATCCCTTGGTCGTTCAAATCAACGATGAAACACAGAAATTGCATCGATATTGCATACAAAAAGCAAAATGTCGCCTTATTTACAAGAGGAGTAACTCTTCTATTAGTTCGTGCTTTGAGCCTTTCGTGGGACAGCATTATTAGATTCCGATGCACCATTGCAGGTTTACTGTATCCCTTGGACCTTCAAATCAACGATGAAACACAGAAATTGCTTAGATATTAAATACAAAAGGCAAAATGTCGTCTTATTTATAAGAGGAGTAACTCTTCTACTAGATCGTGCTTTGAGCCTTTCCTGGGACAGCAGTATTAAATTCCGATGCACCATTGCACGTTTACTGTATCCCTTGGACCTTCAAATCAACGATAAAACGCAGAAATTGCATCGATATTGAATACAAAAGGCACAATGTCGACTTATTTACAAGAGGAGTTACTCTTCTATTAGTTCGTGCTTTGAGCCTTTCCTGGGACAGCATTATTAGATTCCGATGCACCATTGCAGGTTTACTGTATCCCTTGGACCTTCAAATCAACGATGACACACAGAAATTGCATCGATATTGACAACAAAATGCAAAATGTCGACTTATTTACAAGAGGAGTAACTCTTCTAATAGTTCGTGCTTTTAGCCTTTCCTGGGACAGCAGTATTAGATTCCGATGCACCATTGCAGGTTTACTGTATCCCTTGCACCTTCAAATCAATGATGAAACACAGAAATTGCATCGATATTGAATACAAAAGGCAAAATATCGACTTATTTGCAAGAAGAGTAAATCTTCTAATAGTTCGTGCTTTGAGCCTTTCCTGGTACAGCAGTATTAGATTTCGAAGCACCATTGCAGGTTTACTGTATCCCTTGGACCTTCAAATCAACGATGAAACACAGAAATTGCATCGATATTGAATACAAAAGTCAAAATGTCGACTTATTTACAAGAGGAATAACTCTTCTAATAGTTCGAACATTGAACCTATCCTGGGACAGCAGTATTAGATTCCGATGCACCATTGCAGGTTTACTGTATCCCTTGGACCTTCAAATCAACGATGAAACACAGAAATTGCATCGATATTGAATACAAAAGTCAAAATGTCAATTTATTTACAAGAGGAATAACTCTTCTAATAGTTCGAGCATTGAACCTATCCTGGGACAGCAGTATTAGATTCCGATGCACCATTGCAGGTTTACTGTATCCCTTGGACCTTCAAATCAACGATGAAACACAGAAATTGCATCGATATTGAATACAAAAGGCAAAACGTCGACTTATTTACAAGAGGAGTAACTCTTCTCATAGTTCGTGCTTTCAGCCTTTCCTGGGACACCAGTATTAGATTCCGATGGACCATTGCAGGTTTACAGTATCCCTTGGACTTTCAAATCACCGATGAAACACAGAAAATGCATCGATATTGAATACAAAAGGCAAAATGTCGACTTATTTACAAGAGGAGTAACTCTTCTAATAGTTCGTGCTTTGAGCCTTTCCTGGGACAACAGTATTAGATTCCGATGCACCATTGCAGATTTACTGTATCCCTTGGACCTTCAAATGATCGATGAAACACAGAAATTGCATCGATATTGAATACAAAAGGCAAAACGTCGAGTCATTTACATGAGGAGTAACTATTCTAATAGTTCGTGCTTTCAGCCTTTCCTAGGACAGCAGTATTAGATTCCGATGGACCATTGCAGGTTTACAGTATCCCTTGGACTTTCAAATCAACGATGAAACACAGAAAATGCATCGATATTGAATACAAAAGTCAAAATGTCGACTTATTTACAAGAGGAGTAACTCTTCTAATAGTTCGTGATTTGAGCCTTTCCTGGGACAGCAGTATTAGATTCCGATGCACCATTGCAGGTTTACTGTATCCCTTGGACCTTCAAATCAACGATGAAACACAGAAATTGCATCGATATTGAATACAAAAGGCAAAATGTCGACTTATTTACAAGAGGAGTAACTCTTCTAATAGTTCGTGCTTTGAGCCTTTCCTGGGACAGCATTATTAGATTCCGATGCACCATTGCAGGTTTACTGTATCCCTTGGACCTTCAAATCAACGATGAAACACAGAAATTGCATCGATATTGAATACAAAAGGCAAAATGTCGACTTATTTATAAGAGGAGTAACTCTTCTGATAATTCGTGTTTTAGCCTTTCAAGGGACAGCAGTATTAGATTCCGATGCACCATTGCAGGTTTACTGTATCCCTTGGACCTTCAAATCTACGATGAAACACAGAAATTGCATCGATATTGACAACAAAAGGCAAAATGTCGACTTATTTACAAGAGGAGTAACTCTTCTAATAGTTCGTGCTTTGAGCCTTTCCTGGGACTGCAGTATTAGATTCCGATGCACCACTGCAGGTTTACTGTATCCCTTGGACCTTCAAATCAACGATGAAACCCAGAAATTGCAGTGATATTGAATACAAAAGGCAAAATGTCGACTTATTTATACGAGGAGTAACTCTTCTGATAGTTGGTACTTTGAGCCTTTTCTGGGACAGCAGTAATAGATTCCGATGCACCATTTCAGGTTTACTGTATACCTTGGACCTTCAAATCAACGATGAAACACAGAAATTGCATCGATATTGAATACAAAAGGCAAAATGTCGACTTACTCACAAGAGGAGTAACTCTTCTAATAGTTCGTGCTTTGAGCCTTTCCTGGGACAGCAGTATTAGATTCCGATGCACAATTGCAGGTTTGCTGTATCCCTTGGACCTTCAAATCAACGATGAAACAGAGAAATTGCATCGATATTGAATACAAAAGGCAAAATGTCGACTAATTTATAAGAGGAGTACCTCTTCTGATAGTTCGTGCTTTGAGCCTTTCCTGGGACAGCAGTATTAGATTCCGATGCACCATTGCAGGTTTACTGTATCCCTTGGACCTTCAAATCAACGATGAAACACAGAAATTGCATCGATATTGAATACAAAGGGCAAAATTTCGACTTATTTACACGAGGAGTAACTCTTCTAATATTTCGTGCTTTGAGCCTTTCCTGGGACAGCAGTATTAGATTCCGATGCATCATTGCAGGTTTACTGTATCCCTTGGACCTTCAAATCAGCGATGAAACACAGAAATTGCATCGATATTGAATACAAAAGGCTAAATGTCTACTTATTTACAAGAGGAGTAACTCTTCTAATAGTTCGTGCTTTGAGCCTTTCCTGGGACAACAGTATTAGATTCCGATGCACCATTGTAGATTTACTGTATCCCTTGGACCTCCAAATCAACGATGAAACACAGAAATTGCATCGATATTGAATACAAAAGGCAAAATGTCGTCTTATTTACAAGAGGAATAACTTTTCTAATAGTTCGTGATTTTAGCCTTTCCTGGGACAGCAGTATTAGATTCCGATGCTCCATTGCAGGTTTACTGTAACCCTTCGACCTTCAAATCAACGATGAAACACAGAAATTGCATCGATATTGAATACAAAAGGCAAAATGTCGACTTATTTACAAGAGGATAAACTCTTCTAATAGTTCGTGCTTTGAGCCTTCCTGGGACAGCAGTATTAGATTCCGATGCACCATTGCAGGTTTACAGTATCCCTTGGACCTTCAAATCAACGATGAAACACAGAAATTGCATCGATATTGAATACAAAAGGCAAAATGTCGACCTATTTACAAGAGGTGTAACTCTTCTAATAGTTCGTGCTTTGAGCCTTTCCTGGGACAGCAGTATTAGATTCTGATGCACCATTGCATGTTTACTGTATCCTTTGGACCTTCAAATGAACGATGAAACACAGAAATGGCATCAATATTGAATGCAAAATGCAAAATGTCTACTTATTTATAAGAGGAGTAACTCTTCTAATAATTCGTGCTTTGAGCCTTTCCTGGGACAGCATTATTAGATTCCGATGCACCATTGCAGGTTTACTGTATCCCTTGGACCTTCAAATCAACCATGAAACACAGAAATTGCATCGATATTGAATACAAAAGGCAAAATGTCGTTTTATTTACAAGAGGAATAACACTTCTAATAGTTCGTGCATTGAACATTTCCTGGGACAGCAGTATTAGATTCCGATGCACCATTGCAGAGTCACTGTATCCCTTGGACCTTCAAATCAACGATGAAACACAGATATTGCATCGATATTGTATACAAAAGGCAATATGTAGACTTATTTACAAGAAGAGTAACTCTTCTAATAGTTCGTGTGTTAGCCTTTCCTGGGACAGCAGTATTAGATTCCGATGCACCATTGCAGGTTTACTGTATCCCTTGGTCCTTCAAATCAACGATGAAACACAGAAATTGCATCGATATTGAATACAAAAGGCAAAATGTCGACTTATTTACAAGAGGAGTAACTCTTATAATAGTTCGGGTATTTGAGCCTTACATTGGACAGCAGTATTAGATTCCGATGCACCATTGCAGGTTTACTGTATCCCTTGGACCTTCAAATCAACGATGAAACACAGAAATTGCATCGATATTGAATACAAAAGGCAAAATGTCGACTTATTTATAAGAGGAGTTTATCTTCTAATAGCTCGTAATTTGAGACTTTCCTTGGACAGCAGTATAAGATTCCGATGCACCATTGCAGGTTTACTGTATCCCTTGGACCTTCAAATCAACGATGAAACACAGAAATTGCATCGATATTGAATACAAAAGGCCAAATTTCGACTTATTTACAAGAGGAGTAACTCTTCTAATAGTTCGTGCTTCGAGCCTTCCTGGTACAGCAGTATTAGATTTCGAAGCACCATTGCAGGTTTACTGTATCCCTTGGACCTTCAAATCAACGATGAAACACAGAAATTGCATCGATATTGAATACAAAAGTCAAAATGTCGACTTATTTACAAGAGGAGTAACTCTTCTAATAGTTCGAGCATTGAACCTATCCTGGGACAGCAGTATTAGATTCCGATGCACCATTGCAGGTTTACTGTATCCCTTGGACCTTCAAATCAACGATGAAACACAGAAATTGCATCGATATTGAATACAAAAGGCAAAACGTCGACTTATTTACAAGAGGAGTAACTCTTCTAATAGTTCGTGCTTTCAGCCTTTCCTGGGACAGCAGTATTAGATTCCGATGGACCATTGCAGGTTTACAGTATCCCTTGGACTTTCAAATCAACGATGAAACACAGAAAATGCATCGATATTGAATACAAAAAGCAAAATGTCGACTTATTTACAAGAGGAGTAACTCTTCTAATAGTTCATGCTTTGAGCCTTTCCTGGGACAGCAGTATTAGATTCCGATGCACCATTGCAGGTTTACTGTATCCCCTGGACCTTCAAATCAACGATGAAACACAGAAATTGCATCGATATTGCATACAAAAGGCATAATGTCGATTTATTTACAAGAGGAGTAACTCTTCTAGTAGTTCGTGCTTTGAGCCTTTCCTGGGACAGCATTATTAGATTCCGATGCACCATTGCAGGATTACTGTATCCCTTGGACCTTCAAATCAACGATGAAACACAGAAATTGCATCGATATTGAATACAAAAGGCAAAATGTCGACTCATTTATAAGAGGAGTAACTCTTCTGATAGTTCGTGCTTTGAGCCTTTCCTGGGACAGCAGTATTACATTCCGACGCACCATTGCAGGTTTACTGTATCCCTTGGACCTCCAAATCAACGATGAAACACAGAAATTGCATCGATATTGACAACAAAAGGCAAAATGTCGACTTATTTACAAGAGGAGTAACTCTTCTAATAGTTCGTGCTTTGAGCCTTTCCTGGGACTGCAGAATTAGATTCCGATGCACCATTGCAGGTTTATTGTATCCCTTGGACCTTCAAATCAACGATGAAACACAGAAATTGCAGTGATATTGAATACAAAAGGCAAAATGTCGACTTATTTATGCGAGGAGTAACTCTTCTAATAGTTCGTACTTTGAGCCTTTTCTGGGACAGCAGTAATAGATTCCGATGCACCATTGCAGATTTACTGTATCCCCTGGACCTTCAAATCATCGATGAAACACAGAAATTGCATCGATATTGTATACAAAAGGCAATATGTCGACTTATTTACAAGAGGAGTAACTCTTCTAATAGTTCGTGTTTTAGCCTTCCTGGGACAGCAGTAATAGATTCCGATGCACCATTGCAGGTTTACTGTATTCCTTGGACCTTCAAATCAACGATGAAACACAGAAATTGCATCGATATTGAATACAAAAGGCATAATGTCGACTTATTTATAAGAGGAGTAACTCTTCTAATAGTTCGTGTTTTGAGCCTTTCCTGGGACAGCAGTATTTGATCCCGATGGACCATTGCAGGTTTACAGTATCCCTTGGACTTTCAAATCAACGATGAAACACAGAAATTACATCGATATTGAATACAAAAGGCAAAATGTCGACTTATTTACAAGAGGAGTAACTCTTCTAATAGTTCGTACTTTGAGCCTTTCCTGGGACAGCAGTATTAGATTCCGATGCACCATTGCAGGTTTACTGTATCCCTTGGACCTTCAAATCAACGATGAAACACAGAAATTGCATCGATATTGAATACAAAAGGCAAAATGTCGACTTACTTATAAGAGGAGTAACTCTTCTAATAGTTCGTGCTTTTAGCCTTTCCTGGGACAGCAGTATTAGATTCCGATGCACCCTTGCAGGTTTATTGTATCCCTTGGTCGTTCAAATCAACGATGAAACACAGAAATTGCATCGATATTGCATACAAAAGGCAAAATGTCGCCTTATTTACAAGAGGAGTAACTCTTCTAATATTTCGTGTTTTTGAGCCTTTCCTTGGACAGCAGTATTAGATTCCGATGCAACATGCAGGTTTACTGTATCCCTTGGACCTTCAAATCAACGATGAAACACAGAAATTGCATCGATATTGAATACAAAAGGCAAAATGTCGACTTATTTACAAGAGGTGTAACTCTTCTAATAGTTCGTGCTTTGAGCCTTTCCTGGGACAGCATTATTAGATTCCGATGCACCATTGCAGGTTTACTGTATCCCTTGGACCTTCAAATCAACCATGAAACACAGAAATTGCATCAATATTGAATGCAAAATGCAAAATGTCTACTTATTTATAAGAGGAGTAACTCTTCTAATAATTCGTGCTTTGAGCCTTTCCTGGGACAGCATTATTAGATTCCGATGCACCATTGCAGGTTTACTGTATCCCTTGGACCTTCAAATCAACCATGAAACACAGAAATTGCATCGATATTGAATACAAAAGGCAAAATGTCGACTTATTTACAAGAGGAATAACACTTCTAATAGTTCGTGCATTGAACATTTCCTGGGACAGCAGTATTAGATTCCGATGCACCATTGCAGAGTCACTGTATCCCTTGGACCTTCAAATCAACGATGAAACACAGATATTGCATCGATATTGTATACAAAAGGCAATATGTAGACTTATTTACAAGAAGAGTAACTCTTCTAATAGTTCGTGTGTTAGCCTTTCCTGGGACAGCAGTATTAGATTCCGATGCACCATTGCACGTTTACTGTATCCCTTGGTCCTTCAAATCAACGATGAAACACAGAAATTGCATCGATATTGAATACAAAAGGCAAAATGTCGACTTATTTACAAGAGGAGTAACTCTTCCAATAGTTCGTGTATTTGAGCCTTACATTGGACAGCAGTATTAGATTCCGATGCACCATTGCAGGTTTACTGTATCCCTTGGACCTTCAAATCAACGATGAAACACAGAAATTGCATCGATATTGAATACAAAAGGCAAAATGTCGACTTATTTATAAGAGGAGTAACTCTTCTAATAGCTCGTAATTTGAGACTTTCCTTGGACAGCAGTATAAGATTCCGATGCACCATTGCAGGTTTACTGTATCCCTTGGACCTTCAAATCAACGATGAAACACAGAAATTGCATCTATATTGAATACAAAAGGCCAAATTTCGACTTATTTACAAGAGGAGTAACTCTTCTAATAGTTCGTGCTTCGAGCCTTCCTGGTACAGCAGTATTAGATTTCGAAGCACCATTGCAGGTTTACTGTATCCCTTGGACCTTCAAATCAACGATGAAACACAGAAATTGCATCGATATTGAATACAAAAGTCAAAATGTCGACTTATTTACAAGAGGAATAACTCTTCTAATAGTTCGAGCATTGAACCTATCCTGGGACAGCAGTATTAGATTCCGATGCACCATTGCAGGTTTACTGTATCCCTTGGACCTTCAAATCAACAATGAAACACAGAAATTGCATCGATATTGAATACAAAAGGCAAAACGTCGACTTATTTACAAGAGGAGTAACTCTTCTAATAGTTCGGGCTTTCAGCCTTTCCTGGGACAGCAGTATTAGATTCCGATGGACCATTGCAGGTTTACAGTATCCCTTGGACTTTCAAATCAACGATGAAACACAGAAAATGCATCGATATTGAATACAAAAAGCAAAATGTCGACTTATTTACAAGAGGAGTAACTCTTCTAATAGTTCATGCTTTGAGCCTTTCCTGGGACAGCAGTATTAGATTCCGATGCACCATTGCAGGTTTACTGTATCCCCTGGACCTTCAAATCAACGATGAAACACAGAAATTGCATCGATATTGAATACAAAAGGCATAATGTCGATTTATTTACAAGAGGAGTAACTCTTCTAGTAGTTCGTGCTTTGAGCCTTTCCTGGGACAGCATTATTACATTCCGATGCACCATTGCAGGATTACTGTATCCCTTGGACCTTCAAATCAACGATGAAACACAGAAATTGCATCGATATTGAATACAAAAGGCGAAATGTCGACTTATTTATAAGAGGAGTAACTCTTCTGATAGTTCGTGCTTTGAGCCTTTCCTGGGACAGCAGTATTAGATTCCGACGCACCATTGCAGGTTTACTGTATCCCTTGGACCTTCAAATCAACGATGAAGCACAGAAATTGCATCGATATTGTATACAAAAGGCAATATGTCGACTTATTTACAAGAGGAGTAACTCTTCTAATAGTTCGTGTTTTAGCCTTTCCTCGGACAGCAGTATTAGATTCCGATGCACCATTGCAGGTTTACTGTATCCCTTGGACCTCCAAATCAACGATGAAACACAGAAATTCCATCGATATTGACAACAAAAGGCAAAATGTCGACTTATTTACAAGAGGAGTAACTCTTCTAATAGTTCGTGCTTTGAGCCTTTCCTGGGACTGCAGAATTAGATTCCGATGCACCATTGCAGGTTTATTGTATCCCTTGGACCTTCAAATCAACGATGAAACACAGAAGTTGCAGTGATATTGAATACAAAAGGCAAAATGTCGACTTATTTATGCGAGGAGTAACTCTTCTAATAGTTCGTACTTTGAGCCTTTTCTGGGACAGCAGTAATAGATTCCGATGCACCATTGCAGATTTACTGTATCCCCTGGACCTTCAAATCATCGATGAAACACAGAAATTGCATCGATATTGTATACAAAAGGCAAAATGTCGACTTATTTACAAGAGGAGTAACTCTTCTAATAGTTCGTGTTTTAGCCTTCCTGGGACAGCAGTAATAGATTCCGATGCACCATTGCAGGTTTACTGTATTCCTTGGACCTTCAAATCAACGATGAAACACAGAAATTGCATCGATATTGAATACAAAAGGCATAATGTCGACTTATTTATAAGAGGAGTAACTCTTCTAATAGTTCGTGTTTTGAGCCTTTCCTGGGACAGCAGTATTTGATTCCGATGGACCATTGCAGGTTTACAGTATCCCTTGGACTTTCAAATCAACGATGAAACACAGAAATTACATCGATATTGAATACAAAAGGCAAAATGTCGACTTATTTACAAGAGGAGTAACTCTTCTAATAGTTCGTACTTTGAGCCTTTCCTGGGACAGCAGTATTAGATTCCGAAGCACCATTGCAGGTTTACTGTATCCCTTGGACCTTCAAATCAACGATGAAACACAGAAATTGCATCGATATTGAATACAAAAGGCAAAATGTCGACTTACTTATAAGAGGAGTAACTCTTCTAATAGTTCGTGCTTTGAGCCTTTCCTGGGACAGCAGTATTAGATTCCGATGCACCCTTGCAGGTTTATTGTATCCCTTGGTCGTTCAAATCAACGATGAAACACAGAAATTGCATCGATATTGCATACAAAAGGCAAAATGTCGCCTTATTTACAAGAGGAGTAACTCTTCTAATATTTCGTGTTTTTGAGCCTTTCCTTGGACAGCAGTATTAGATTCCGATGCAACATGCAGGTTTACTGTATCCCTTGGACCTTCAAATCAACGATGAAACACAGAAATTGCTTAGATATTAAATACAAAAGGCAAAATGTCGACTTATTTATAAGAGGAGTAACTCTTCTACTAGATCGTGCTTTGAGCCTTTCCTGGGACAGCAGTATTAGATTCCGATGCACCATTGCAGGTTTACTGTATCCCTTGCACCTTCAAATCAACGATGAAACACAGAAATTGCATCGATATTGAATACAAAAGGCAAAATGTCGACTTATTTGCAAGAAGAGTAAATCTTCTAATAGTTCGTGCTTTGAGCCTTTCCTGGGACAGCAGTATTAGATTCCGATGCACCATTGCAGGTTTACTGTATCCCTTGGACCTTCAAATCAACGATGAAACACAGAAATTGCATCGATATTGAATTCAAAAGGGAAAAGTCGACTTATTTATAACAGGAGTATCTCTTCTAATAGTTCGTGTTTTAGCCTTTCCTGTGACAGCAGTATTAGATTCCGATGCACCATTGCAGGTTTATTGTATCCCTTGGACCTTAAAATCAACGATGAAACACAGAAATTGCATCGATATTTAATACAAAAGGCAAAATGTCGACTTATTTACAAGAGGAGGAACTCTTCTAATAGTTCGTGATTTGAGCCTTTCCTGGGACAGCAGTATTAGATTCCGATGCACCATTGCAGGTTTTCTGTATCCCTTGGACCTTCAAATCAACGATGAAACACAGAAATTGCATCGATATTGATTACAAAAGGCAAAATGTCGACTTATTTGCAAGAGGAGTAACTCTTCTAATAGTTCGTGTTTTGAACCTTTCCTGGGACAGCAGTATTAGATTCCGCTGCACCATTGCAGGTGTACTGTATCCCTTGGACCTTCAAAACAACGATGACACACAGAAATTGCATCGATATTGAATACAAAAGGCAAAATTTGGACTTACTTATAAGAGGAGTAACTCTTCTAATAGCTCGTAATTTGGGCCTTTCGTGGGACAGCAGTATTAGATTCCGATGCACCATTGCAGGTTTACAGTATCCCTTGGACCTTCATATAAACGATGAAACACAGAAATTGCATCGATATTGAATACAAAAGGCAAAATGTCGACTTATTTACAAGAGGAGTAACTCTTCTAATAGTTCGTGCTTTGAGCCTTTCCTGGGACAGCAGTATTAGATTCCGATGCACCATTGCAGGTTTACTGTATCCCTTGGACCTTCAAATCATCGATGAAACACAGAAATTGCATCGATATTGAATACAAAAGGCAAAATGTCGACTTATTTGCAAGAGGAGTAACTCTTCTAATAGTTCGTGCTTTGAGCCTTTCCTGGGACAGCAGTATTAGATTCCGATGCACCATTGCAGGTTTACTGTATCCCCTGGACCTTCAAATCAACGATGAAACACAGAAATTGCATCGATATTGAATACAAAAGGCATAATGTCTACTTATTTACAAGAGGAGTAACTCTTCTAGTTGTTCGTGCTTTGAGCCTTTCCTGGGACAGCATTATTAGATTCCGATGCACCATTGCAGGATTACTGTATCCCTTGGACCTTCAAATCAACGATGAAACACAGAAATTGCATCGATATTGAATACAAAAGGCAAAATGTCGACTTATTTATAAGCGGAGTAACTCTTCTGATAGATCGTGCTTTGAGCCTTTCCTGGGACAGCCGTATTAGATTCCGATGCACCATTGCAGGTTTAATGTATCCCTTGGACCTTCAAATCAACGATGAAGCACAGAAATTGCACCGATATTGTATACAAAAGGCAATATGTCGACTTATTTACAAGAGGAGTAACTCTTCTAATAGTTCGTGTTTTAGCCTTTCCTGGGACAGCAGTATTAGATTCCGATGCACCATTGCAAGTTTACTGTATCCCTTGGACCTCCAAATCAACGATGAAACACAGAAATTGCATCGATATTGACAACAAAATGCAAAATGTCGACATATTTACAAGAGGAGTAACTGTCCATTATAATTATCCGGGCTGTTATGCCGTGGTCGGTTGATGAATGCTGTGGTGATTCCCAACGTTTACATTTTAGTATTAGAGGAGTAACTCTTCTAATAGTTCGTGCTTTGTGCCTTTCCTGGGACTGCAGTATTAGATTCCGATGCACCATTGCAGGTTTACTGTATCCCTTGGACCTTCAAATCAACGATGCAACACAAAAATTGCAGTGATATTGAATACAAAAGGCCAAATGTCGACTTATTTATACGAGGAGTAACTCTTCTAATAGTTCGTGTTTTAGCCTATCCTGGGACAGCAGTAATAGATTCCGATGCACCATTGCAGGTTTACTGTATTCCTTGGACCTTCAAATCAACGATGAAACACAGAAATTGCATCGATATTGAATACAAAAGGCATAATGTCAACTTATTTATAAGAGGAGTAACTCTTCTAATAGTTCGTGTTTTGAGCCTTTCCTGGGACAGCAGTATTTGATTCCGATGAACCATTGCAGGTTTACAGTATCCCTTGGACTTTCAAATCAACGATGAAACACAGAAATTACATCGATATTGAATACAAAAGGCAAAAGTCGACTCATTTACAAGAGGAGTAACTCTTCTAATAGTTCGTACTTTGAGCCTTTCCCGGGACAGCAGTATTGGATTCCGATGCACCATTGCAGGTTTACTGTATCCCTTGGACCTTCAAATCAAGGATGAAACACAGAAATTGCATCGATATTGAATACAAAAGGCAAAATGTCGACTTACTTATAAGAGGAGTAACTCTTCTAATAGTTCGTGCTTTGAGCCTTTCCTGGGACAGCAGTATTAGATTCCGATGCACCCTTGCAGGTTTATTGTATCCCTTGGTCGTTCAAATCAACGATGAAACACAGAAATTGCATCGATATTGCATACAAAAGGCAAAATGTCGCCTTATTTACAAGAGGAGTAACTCTTCTAATATTTCGTGTTTTTGAGCCTTTCCTTGGACAGCAGTATTAGATTCCGATGCAACATTGCAGGTTTACTGTATCCCTTGGACCTTCAAATCAACGATGAAACACAGATATTGCTTAGATATTAAATACAAAAGGCAAAATGTCGACTTATTTATAAGAGGAGTAACTCTTCTACTAGATCGTGCTTTGAGCCTTTCCTGGGACAGCAGTATTAGATTCCGATGCACCATTGCAGGTTTACTGTATCCCTTGCACCTTCAAATCAACGATAAAACGCAGAAATTGCATCGATATTGAATACAAAAGGCACAATGTCGACTTATTTACAAGAGGAGTAACTCTTGTATTAGTTCGTGATTTGAGCCTTTCCTGGGACAGCATTATTAGATTCCGATGCACCATTGCAGGTTTACTGTATCCCTTGGACCTTCAAATCAACGATGAAACACAGAAATTGCATCGATATTGACAACAAAATGCAAAATGTCGACTTATTTACAAGAGGAGTAACTCTTCTAATAGTTCGTGCTTTTAGCCTTTCCTGGGACAGCAGTATTAGATTCCGATGCACCATTGCAGGTTTACTGTATCCCTTGCACCTTCAAATCAACGATGAAACACAGAAATTGCATCGATATTGACAACAAAATGCAAAATGTCGACTTATTTACAAGAGGAGTAACTCTTCTAATAGTTCGTGCTTTTAGCCTTTCCTGGGACAGCAGTATTAGATTCCGATGCACCATTGCAGGTTTACTGTATCCCTTGCACCTTCAAATCAACGATGAAACACAGAAATTGCATCGATATTGAATACAAAAGGCAAAATGTCGACTTATTTGCAAGAAGAGTAAATCTTCTAATAGTTCGTGATTTGAGCCTTTCCTGGGACAGCAGTATTAGATTCCGATGAACCATTGCAGGATTACTGTATCCCTTGGACCTTCAAATCAACGATGAAACACAGAAATTTCATCGATATTGAATACAAAAGGGAAAAGTCGACTTATTTATAACAGGAGTATCTCTTCTAATAGTTCGTGTTTTAGCCTTTCCTGTGACAGCAGTATTAGATTCCGATGCACCATTGCAGGTTTATTGTATCCCTTGGACCTTAAAATCAACGATGAAACACAGAAATTGCATCGATATTTAATACAAAAGGCAAAATGTCGACTTATTTACAAGAGGAGGAACTCTTCTAATATTTCGTGGTTTGAGCCTTTCCTGGGACAGCAGTATTAGATTCCGATGCACCGTTGCAGGTTTTCTGTATCCCTTGGACCTTCAAATCAACGATGAAACACAGAAATTGCATCGATATTGATTACAAAATGCTAAATGTCGACTTATTTACAAGAGGTGTAACTCTTCTAATAGTTCGTGCTTTGAACCTTTCCTGGGACAGCAGTATTAGATTCCGATGCACCATTGCAGGTTTACTGTATCCCTTGGACCTTCAAAACAACGATGACACACAGAAATTGCATCGATATTGAATACAAAAGGCAAAATGTCGACTTATTTACAAGAGGAGTAACTCTTCTAATAGCTCGTAATTTGAGCCTTTCGTGGGACAGCAGTATTAGATTCCGATGCACCATTGCAGGTTTACAGTATCTTTTAGACCTTCATATCAACGATGAAACACAGAAATTGCATCGATATTGAATACAAAAGGCAAAATGTCGACTTATTTACAAGAGGAGTAACTCTTCTAATAGTTCGTGCTTTGAGCCTTTCCTGGGACAGCAGTATTAGATTCTGATGCACCATTGCATGTTTACTCTATCCCTTGGACCTTCAAATGAACGATGAAACACAGAAATGGCATCAATATTGAATGCAAAAGGCAAAATGTCGACTTATTTATAAGAGGAGTAACTCTTCTAATAAGTCGTGCTTTGAGCCTTTCCTGGGACAGCAGTATTAGATTCCGATGCACCATTGCAGGTTTACTGTATCCCTTGGACCTTCAAATCAACGATGAAGCACAGAAATTGCATCGATATTGTATACAAAAGGCAATATGTCGACTTATTTACAAGAGGAGTAACTCTTCTAATTGTTCGTGTTTTAGCCTTTCCTCGGACAGCAGTATTAGATTCCGATGCACCATTGCAGGTTTACTGTATCCCTTGGATCTCCAAATCAACGATGAAACACAGAAATTGCATCAATATTGACAACAAAAGGCAAAATGTCGCCTTATTTACAAGAGGAGTAACTCTTCTATTAGTTCGTGCTTTGAGCCTTTCCTGGGACTGCAGTATTAGATTCCGATGCACCATTGCAGGTTTACTGTATCCCTTGGACCTTCAAGTCAACGATGAAACACAGAAATTGCATCATTATTGAATACAAAAGGCAAAATGTCGACTTACTTATAAGAGGAGTAACTCTTCTAATAGTTCGTGCTTTGAGCCTTTCCTGGGACAGCAGTATTAGATTCCGATGCACCCTTGCAGGTTTATTGTATCCCTTGGTCGTTAAATCAACGATGAAACACAGAAATTGCATCGATATTGCATACAAAAGGCAAAATGTCGCCTTATTTACAAGAGGAGTAACTCTTCTAATATTTCGTGTTTTTGAGCCTTTCCTTGGATAGCAGTATTAGATTCCGATGCAACATTGCAGGTTTACTGTATCCCTTGGACCTTCAAATCAACGATGAAGCACAGAAATTGCTTAGATATTAAATACAAAAGGCAAAATGTCGACTTATTTATAAGAGGAGTAACTCTTCTACTAGATCGTGCTTTGAGCCTTTCTTGGGACAGCAGTATTAGATTCCGATGCACCATTGCATGTTTACTGTATCCCTTGCACCTTCAAATCAACGATGAAACACAGAAATTGCATCGATATTGAATACAAAAGGCAAAATGTCGACTTATTTGCAAGAAGAGTAAATCTTCTAATAGTTCGTGCTTTGAGCCTTTCCTGGGACAGCAGTATTAGATTGCGATGCACCATTGCAGGTTTACTGTATCCCTTGGACCTTCAAATCAACGATGAAACACAGAAATTGCAGTGATATTGAATACAAAAGGCAAAATGTCGACTTATTTATAAGAGGAGTAACTCTTCTAATAGTTCGTGCTTTGAGCCTTTCCTGGGGCAGCAGTATTAGATTCCGATGAACCATTGCAGGATTACTGTATCCCTTGGACCTTCAAATCAACGTTGAAACACAGAAATTGCATCGATATTGAATACAAAAGGGAAAAGTCGACTTATTTATAACAGGAGTATCTCTTCTAATAGTTCGTGTTTTAGCCTTTCCTGTGACAGCATTATTAGATTCCGATGCACCATTGCAGGTTTATTGTATCCCTTGGACCTTCAAATCAACGATGAAACACAGAAATTGCATCAATATTTAATACAAAAGGCAAAATGTCGACTTATTTACAAGAGGAGGAACTCTTCTAATAGTTCGTGATTTGAGCCTTTCCTGGGACAGCAGTATTAGATTCCGATGCACCATTGCTGGTTTTCAGTATCCCTTGGACCTTCAAATCAACGATGAAACACAGAAATTGCATCGATATTGATTACAAAAGGCAAAATGTCGACTTATTTACAAGAGGAGTAACTCTTCTAATAGTTCGTGCTTTGAACCTTTCCTGGGACAGCAGTATTAGATTCCGATGCACCATTGCAGGTGTACTGTATCCCTTGGACCTTCAAAACAACGATGACACACAGAAATTGCATCGATATTGAATACAAAAGGCAAAATTTGGACTTACTTATAAGAGGAGGAACTCTTCTAATAGCTCGTCATTTGAGCCTTTCGTGGGACAGCAGTATTAGATTCCGATGCACCATTGCAGGTTTACAGTATCCCTTGGACCTTCATATCAACGATGAAACACAGAAATTGCATCGATATTGAATACAAAAGGCAAAATCTCGACTTATTTACAAGAGGAGTAACTCTTCTAATAGTTCGTGCTTTGAGCCTTTCCTGGGAAAGCAGTATTAGATTCTGATGCACCATTGTATGTTTACTGTATCCCTTGGACCTTCAAATGAACGATGAAACACAGAAATGGCATCAATATTGAATGCAAAAGGCAAAATGTCGACTTATTTATAAGAGGAGTAACTCTTCTAATAAGTCGTGCTTTGAGCCTTTCCTGGGACAGCAGTATTAGATTCCGATGCACCATTGCAGGTTTACTGTATTCCTTGGACCTTCAAATCAACGATGAAACACAGAAATTGCACATATATTGTATACAAAAGGTAATATGTCGACTTATTTACAAGAGGAGTAACTCTTCTAATAGATCGTGTTTTAGCCTTTCCTGGGACAGCTGTATTAGATTCCGATGCACCATTGCAGGTTTACTGTATCCCTTGGTCCTTCAAATCAACGATGAAACACAGAAATTGCATCGATATTGAATACAAAAGGCAAAATGTCGACTTATTTACAAGAGGAGTAACTGTTCTAATAGTTCGTGTTTTTGAGCCTTACCTTGGACAGCAGTATTAGATTCCGATGCACCATTGCAGGTTTACTGTATCCCTTGGACTTTCAAATCAACGATGAAACACAGAAATTGCATCGATATTGAATACAAAAGGCAAAATGTAGACTTATTTATAAGAGGAGTAACTCTTCTAATAGCTCGTAATTTGAGACTTTCCTGGGACAGCAGTATTAGATTCCGATGCACCATTGCAGGTTTACTGTATCCCATGGACCTTCAAATCAACGATGAAACACCGAAATTGCATCGATATTGAATACAAAAGGCAAAATGTCGACTTATTTACAAGAGCAGTAACTCTTCTAATAGTTCGTGCTTTGAGCCTTCCTGGGACAGCAGTATTAGATTCCGATGGACCATGGCAGGTTTACTGTATCCCTTGGTCCTTCAAATCAACGATGAAACACAGAAATTGCATCGATATTGAATACAAAAGGCAAAATGTCGACTTATTTACAAGAGGAGTAACTGTTCTAATAGTTCGTGTTTTTGAGCCTTACCTTGGACAGCAGTATTAGATTCCGATGCACCATTGCAGGTGTACTGTATCCCTTGGACCTTCAAAACAACGATGACACACAGAAATTGCATCGATATTGAATACAAAAGGCAAAATGTGGACTTACTTATAAGATTAGGAACTCTTCTAATAGCTCGTCATTTGAGACTTTCGTGGGACAGCAGTATTAGATTCCGATGCACCATTGCAGGTTTACAGTATCCCTTGGACCTTCATATCAACGATGAAACACAGAAATTGCATCGATATTGAATACAAAAGGCAAAATGTCGACTTATTTACAAGTGGAGTAACTCTTCTAATAGTTCGTGCCTTGAGACTTTCCTGGGACAGCAGTATTAGATTCTGATGCACCATTGCATGTTTACTGTATCCCTTGGACCTTCAAATCAACGATGAAACACAGAAATGGCATCAATATTGAATGCAAAAGGCAAAATTTTGACTTATTTATAAGAGGAGTAACTCTTCAAATAAGTCGTGCTTTGAGCCTTTCCTGAGACAGCAGTATTAGATTCCGATGCACCATTGCAGGTTTACTGTATTCCTTGGACCTTCAAGTCAACGATGAAACACAGAAATTGCATCGATATTGAATACAAAAGGCATAATGTCGACTTATTTATAAGAGGAGTAACTCTTCTAATAGTTCGTGTTTTGAGCCTTTCCTGGGACAGCAGTATTTGATTCCGATGGACCATTGCAGGTTTACAGTTTCCCTTGGACTTTCAAATCAACGATGAAACACAGAAATTACATCGATATTGAATACAAAAGGCAAAATGTCGACTTATCTACAAGAGGAGTAACTCTTCTTATAGTTCGTGCTTTGAGCCTTTCCTGGGACAGCAGTATTAGATTCCGATGCACCATTGCAGGTTTACTGTATCCCTTGGACCTTCAAATCAACGATGAAACACAGAAATTGCTTAGATATTAAATACAAAAGGCAAAATGTCGACTTATTTATAAGAGGAGTAACTCTTCTACTAGATCGTGCTTTGAGCCTTTCCTGGGACAGCAATATTAGATTCCGATGCACCATTGCAGATTTACTGTACCCCTTGCACCTTCAAATCAACGATGAAACACAGAAATTGCATCGATATTGAATACAAAAGGCAAAATGTCGACTTATTTGCAAGAAGAGTAAATCTTCTAATAGTTCGTGCTTTGAGCCTTTCCTGGGACAGCAGTATTAGATTCCGATGCACCATTGCAGGTTTACTGTATCCCTAGGACCTTCAAATCAACGATGAAACACAGAAATTGCAGTGATATTGAATAGAAAGTCAAAATGTCGACTTATTTATAAGAGGAGTAACTCTTCTAATAGTTCGTACTATGAGCCTTTTCTGGGACAGCAGTAATAGATTCCGATGCACCATTGCAGGTTTACTGTATCCCTTGGACCTTCAAATCATCGATGAAACACAGAAAATGCATCGATATTGAATACAAAAGGCAAAATGTCGACTTATTTATAAGAGGAGTAACTCTTCTAATAGTTCGTGCTTTGAGCCTTTCCTGGGACAACAGTATTAGATTCCGATGCACCATTGCAGATTTACTGTATCCCTTAGACCTTCAAATCAACGATGAAACACAGAAATAGCACCGATATTGAATACATAAGGCAAAATGTCGACTTATTTACAAGAGGGGTAACTCTTCTAATAGTTCGTGCTTTGAGCCTTTCCTGGGACAGCAGTATTAGATTCCGATGAACCATTGCAGGATTACTGTATCCCTTGGACCTTCAAATCAACGATGAAACACAGAAATTGCATCGATATTGAATACAAAAGGGAAAAGTCGACTTATTTATAACAGGAGTATCTCTTCTAATAGTTCGTGATTTGAGCCTTTCCTGGGACAGCAGTATTAGATTCCGATGAACCATTGCAGGATTACTGTATCTCTTGGACCTTCAAATCAACGATGAAACACAGAAATTTCATCGATATTGAATACAAAAGGGAAAAGTCGACTTATTTATAACAGGAGTATCTCTTCTAATAGTTCGTGTTTTAGCCTTTCCTGTGACAGCAGTATTAGATTCCGATGCACCATTGCAGGTTTATTGTATCCCTTGGACCTTAAAATCAACGATGAAACACAGAAATTGAATCGATATTTAATACAAAAGGCAAAATGTCGACTTATTTACAAAAGGAGGAACTCTTCTAATAGTTCGTGATTTGAGCCTTTCCTGGGACAGCAGTATTAGATTCCGATGCACCGTTGCAGGTTTTCTGTATCCCTTGGACCTTCAAATCAACGATGAAACACAGAAATTGCATTGATATTGATTACAAAATGCTAAATGTCGACTTATTTACAAGAGGTGTAACTCTTCTAATAGTTCGTGCTTTGAACCTTTCCTGGGACAGCAGTATTAGATTCCGATGCACCATTGCAGGTTTACTGTATCCCTTGGACCTTCAAAACAACGATGACACACAGAAATTGCATCGATATTGAATACAAAAGGCAAAATGTCGACTTATTTACAAGAGGAGTAACTCTTCTAATAGCTCGTAATTTGAGCCTTTCGTGGGACAGCAGTATTAGATTCCGATGCACCATTGCAGGTTTACAGTATCTTTTAGACCTTCATATCAACGATGAAACACAGAAATTGCATCGATATTGAATACAAGAGGCAAAATGTCGACTTATTTACAAGAGGAGTAACTCTTCTAATAGTTCGTGCTTTGAGCCTTTCGTGGGACAGCAGTATTAGATTCTGATGCACCATTGCATGTTTACTGTATCCCTTGGACCTTCAAATGAACGATGAAACACAGAAATGGCATCAATATTGAATGCAAAAGGCAAAATGTCGACTTATTTATAAGAGGAGTAACTCTTCTAATAAGTCGTGCTTTGAGCCTTTCCTGGGACAGCAGTATTAGATTCCGATGCACCATTGCAGGTTTACTGTATCCCTTGGACCTTCAAATCAACGATGAAGCACAGATATTGCATCGATATTGTATACAAAAGGCAATATGTCGACTTATTTACAAGAGGAGTAACTCTTCTAATAGTTCGTGTTTTAGCCTTTCCTGGGACAGCAGTATTAGATTCCGATGCACCATTGCAGGTTTACTGTATCCCTAGGACCTTCAAATCAACGATGAAACACAGAAATTGCAGTGATATTGAATAGAAAGGCAAAATGTCGACTTATTTATAAGAGGAGTAACTCTTCTAATAGTTCGTACTATGAGCCTTTTCTGGGACAGCAGTAATAGATTCCGATGCACCATTGCAGGTTTACTGTATCCCTTGGACCTTCAAATCATCGATGAAACACAGAAAATGCATCGATATTGAATACAAAAGGCAAAATGTCGACTTATTTATAAGAGGAGAAACTCTTCTAATAGTTCGTGCTTTGAGCCTTTCCTGGGACAACAGTATTAGATTCCGATGCACCATTGCAGATTTACTGTATCCCTTAGACCTTCAAATCAACGATGAAACACAGAAATAGCACCGATATTGAATACATAAGGCAAAATGTCGACTTATTTACAAGAGGGGTAACTCTTCTAATAGTTCGTGCTTTGAGCCTTTCCTGGGACAGCAGTATTAGATTCCGATGAACCATTGCAGGATTACTGTATCCCTTGGACCTTCAAATCAACGATGAAACACAGAAATTGCATCGATATTGAATACAAAAGGCATAATGTCGACTTATTTATAAGAGGAGTATCTCTTCTAATAGTTCGTGTTTTAGCCTTTCCTGTGACAGCAGTATTAGATTCCGATGCACCATTGCAGGTTTATTGTATCCCTTGGACCTTAAAATCAACGATGAAACACAGAAATTGCATCGATATTTAATACAAAAGGCAAAAAGTCGACTTATTTACAAGAGGAGGAACTCTTCTAATAGTTCGTGATTTGAGCCTTTCCTGGGACAGCAGTATTAGATTCCGATGAACCATTGCAGGATTACTGTATCCCTTGGACCTTCAAATCAACGATGAAACACAGAAATTTCATCGATATTGAATACAAAAGGGAAAAGTCGACTTATTTATAACAGGAGTATCTCTTCTAATAGTTCGTGTTTTAGCCTTTCCTGTGACAGCAGTATTAGATTCCGATGCACCATTGCAGGTTTATTGTATCCCTTGGACCTTAAAATCAACGATGAAACACAGAAATTGCATCGATATTTAATACAAAAGGCAAAATGTCGACTTATTTACAAAAGGAGGAACTCTTCTAATAGTTCGTGATTTGAGCCTTTCCTGGGACAGCAGTATTAGATTCCGATGCACCGTTGCAGGTTTTCTGTATCCCTTGGACCTTCAAATCAACGATGAAACACAGAAATTGCATCGATATTGATTACAAAATGCTAAATGTCGACTTATTTACAAGAGGTGTAACTCTTCTAATAGTTCGTGCTTTGAACCTTTCCTGGGACAGCAGTATTAGAGTCCGATGCACCATTGCAGGTTTACTGTGTCCCTTGGACCTTCAAAACAACGATGACACACAGAAATTGCATCGATATTGAATACAAAAGGCAAAATGTCGACTTATTTACAAGAGGAGTAACTCTTCTAATAGCTCGTAATTTGAGCCTTTCGTGGGACAGCAGTATTAGATTCCGATGCACCATTGCAGGTTTACAGTATCTTTTAGACCTTCATATCAACGATGAAACACAGAAATTGCATCGATATTGAATACAAAAGGCAAAATGTCGACTTATTTACAAGAGGAGTAACTCTTCTAATAGTTCGTGCTTTGAGCCTTTCCTGGGACAGCAGTATTAGATTCTGATGCACCATTGCATGTTTACTGTATCCCTCGGACCTTCAAATGAACGATGAAACACAGAAATGGCATCAATATTGAATGCAAAAGGCAAAATGTCGACTTATTTATAAGAGGAGTAACTCTTCTAATAAGTCGTGCTTTGAGCCTTTCCTGGGACAGCAGTATTAGATTCCGATGCACCATTGCAGGTTTACTGTATCCCTTGGACCTTCAAATCAACGATGAAGCACAGAAATTGCATCGATATTGTATACAAAAGGCAATATGTCGACTTATTTACAAGAGGAGTAACTCTTCTAATAGTTCGTGTTTTAGCCTTTCCTGGGACAGCAGTATTAGATTCCGATGCACCATTGCAGGTTTACTGTATCCCTTGGATCTCCAAATCAACGATGAAACACAGAAATTGCATCGATATTGACAACAAAAGGCAAAATGTCGCCTTATTTACAAGAGGAGTAACTCTTCTATTAGTTCGTGCTTTGAGCCTTTCCTGGGACTGCAGTATTAGATTCCGATGCACCATTGCAGGTTTACTGTATCCCTTGCACCTTCAAATCAACGATGAAACACAGAAATTGCAGTGATATTGAATAGAAAGGCAAAATGTCGACTTATTTATAAGAGGAGTAACTCTTCTAATAGTTCGTACTATGAGCCTTTTCTGGGGACAGCAGTAATAGATTCCGATGCACCATTGCAGGTTTACTGTATCCCTTGGACCTTCAAATCATCGATGAAACACAGAAAATGCATCGATATTGAATACAAAAGGCAAAATGTCGACTTATTTATAAGAGGAGTAACTCTTCTAATAGTTCGTGCTTTGAGCCTTTCCTGGGACAACAGTATTAGATTCCGATGCACCATTGCAGATTTACTGTATCCCTTAGACCTTCAAATCAACGATGAAACACAGAAATAGCACCGATATTGAATACATAAGGCAAAATGTCGACTTATTTACAAGAGGGGTAACTCTTCTAATAGTTCGTGCTTTGAGCCTTTCCTGGGACAGCAGTATTAGATTCCGATGAACCATTGCAGGATTACTGTATCCCTTGGACCTTCAAATCAACGATGAAACACAGAAATTGCATCGATATTGAATACAAAAGGGAAAAGTCGACTTATTTATAACAGGAGGATCTCTTCTAATAGTTCGTGTTTTAGCCTTTCCTGTGACAGCATTATAAGATTCCGATGCACCATTGCAGGTTTATTGTATCCCTTGGACCTTAAAATCAACGATGAAACACAGAAATTGCATCGATATTTAATACAAAAGGCAAAAAGTCGACTTATTTACAAGAGGAGGAACTCTTCTAATAGTTCGTGATTTGAGCCTTTCCTGGGACAGCAGTATTAGATTCCGATGAACCATTGCAGGATTACTGTATCCCTTGGACCTTCAAATCAACGATGAAACACAGAAATTTCATCGATATTGAATACAAAAGGGAAAAGTCGACTTATTTATAACAGGAGTATCTCTTCTAATAGTTCGTGTTTTAGCCTTTCCTGTGACAGCAGTATTAGATTCCGATGCACTATTGCAGGTTTATTGTATCCCTTGGACCTTAAAATCAACGATGAAACACAGAAATTGCATCGATATTTAATACAAAAGGCAAAATGTCGACTTATTTACAAAAGGAGGAACTCTTCTAATATTTCGTGATTTGAGCCTTTCCTGGGACAGCAGTATTAGATTCCGATGCACCGTTGCAGGTTTTCTGTATCCCTTGGACCTTCAAATCAACGATGAAACACAGAAATTGCATCGATATTGATTACAAAATGCTAAATGTCGACTTATTTACAAGAGGTGTAACTCTTCTAATAGTTCGTGCTTTGAACCTTTCCTGGGACAGCAGTATTAGAGTCCGATGCACCATTGCAGGTTTACTGTATCCCTTGGACCTTCAAAACAACGATGACACACAGAAATTGCATCGATATTGAATACAAAAGGCAAAATGTCGACTTATTTACAAGAGGAGTAACTCTTCTAATAGCTCGTAATTTGAGCCTTTCGTGGGACAGCAGTATTAGATTCCGATGCACCATTGCAGGTTTACAGTATCTTTTAGACCTTCATATCAACGATGAAACACAGAAATTGCATCGATATTGAATACAAAAGGCAAAATGTCGACTTATTTACAAGAGGAGTAACTCTTCTAATAGTTCGTGCTTTGAGCCTTTCCTGGGACAGCAGTATTAGATTCTGATGCACCATTGCATGTTTACTGTATCCCTTGGACCTTCAAATGAACGATGAAACACAGAAATGGCATCAATATTGAATGCAAAAGGCAAAATGTCGACTTATTTATAAGAGGAGTAACTGTTCTAATAAGTCGTGCTTTGAGCCTTTCCTGGGACAGCAGTATTAGATTCCGATGCACCATTGCAGGTTTACTGTATCCCTTGGACCTTCAAATCAACGATGAAGCACAGAAATTGCATCGATATTGTATACAAAAGGCAATATGTCGACTTATTTACAAGAGGAGTAACTCTTCTAATAGTTCGTGTTTTAGCCTTTCCTGGGACAGCAGTATTAGATTCCGATGCACCATTGCAGGTTTACTGTATCCCTTGGATCTCCAAATCAACGATGAAACACAGAAATTGCATCGATATTGACAACAAAAGGCAAAATGTCGCCTTATTTACAAGAGGAGTAACTCTTCTATTAGTTCGTGCTTTGAGCCTTTCCTGGGACTGCAGTATTAGATTCCGATGCACCATTGCAGGTTTACTGTATCCCTTGGACCTTCAAGTCAACGATGAAACACAGAAATTGCATCATTATTGAATACAAAAGGCAAAATGTCGACTTACTTATAAGAGGAGTAACTCTTCTAATAGTTCGTGCTTTGAGCCTTTCCTGGGACAGCAGTATTAGATTCCGATGCACCCTTGCAGGTTTATTGTATCCCTTGGTCGTTAAATCAACGATGAAACACAGAAATTGCATCGATATTGCATACAAAAGGCAAAATGTCGCCTTATTTACAAGAGGAGTAACTCTTCTAATATTTCGTGTTTTTGAGCCTTTCCTTGGATAGCAGTATTAGATTCCGATGCAACATTGCAGGTTTACCTTATCCCTTGGACCTTCAAATCAACGATGAAACACAGAAATTGCTTAGATATTAAATACAAAAGGCAAAATGTCGACTTATTTATAAGAGGAGTAACTCTTCTACTAGATCGTGCTTTGAGCCTTTCTTGGGACAGCAGTATTAGATTCCGATGCACCATTGCAGGTTTACTGTATCCCTTGCACCTTCAAATCAACGATGAAACACAGAAATTGCAGTGATATTGAATAGAAAGGCAAAATGTCGACTTATTTATAAGAGGAGTAACTCTTCTAATAGTTCGTATTATGAGCCTTTTCTGGGACAGCAGTAATTGATTCCGATGCACCATTGCAGGTTTACTGTATCCCTTGGACCTTCAAATCATCGATGAAACACAGAAAATGCATCGATATTGAATACAAAAGGCAAAATGTCGACTTATTTATAAGAGGAGTAACTCTTCTAATAGTTCGTGCTTTGAGCCTTTCCTGGGACAACAGTATTAGATTCCGATGCACCATTGCAGATTTACTGTATCCCTTAGACCTTCAAATCAACGATGAAACACAGAAATAGCACCGATATTGAATACATAAGGCAAAATGTCGACTTATTTACAAGAGGGGTAACTCTTCTAATAGTTCGTGCTTTGAGCCTTTCCTGGGACAGCAGTATTAGATTCCGATGAACCATTGCAGGATTACTGTATCCCTTGGACCTTCAAATCAAACGATGAAACACAGAAATTGCATCGATATTGAATACAAAAGGGAAAAGTCGACTTATTTATAACAGGAGGATATCTTCTAATAGTTCGTGTTTTAGCCTTTCCTGTGACAGCATTATAAGATTCCGATGCACCATTGCAGGTTTATTGTATCCCTTGGCCCTTAAAATCAACGATGAAACACAGAAATTGCATCGATATTTAATACAAAAGGCAAAAAGTCGACTTATTTACAAGAGGAGGAACTCTTCTAATAGTTCGTGATTTGAGCCTTTCCTGGGACAGCAGTATTAGATTCCGATGAACCATTGCAGGATTACTGTATCCCTTGGACCTTCAAATCAACGATGAAACACAGAAATTTCATCGATATTGAATACAAAAGGGAAAAGTCGACTTATTTATAACAGGAGTATCTCTTCTAATAGTTCGTGTTTTAGCCTTTCCTGTGACAGCAGTATTAGATTCCGATGCACCATTGCAGGTTTATTGTATCCCTTGGACCTTAAAATCAACGATGAAACACAGAAATTGCATCGATATTTAATACAAAAGGCAAAATGTCGACTTATTTACAAAAGGAGGAACTCTTCTAATAGTTCGTGATTTGAGCCTTTCCTGGGACAGCAGTATTAGATTCCGATGCACCGTTGCAGGTTTTCTGTATCCCTTGGACCTTCAAATCAACGATGAAACACAGAAATTGCATCGATATTGATTACAAAATGCTAAATGTCGACTTATTTACAAGAGGTGTAACTCTTCTAATAGTTCGTGCTTTGAACCTTTCCTGGGACAGCAGTATTAGAGTCCGATGCACCATTGCAGGTTTACTGTATCCCTTGGACCTTCAAAACAACGATGACACACAGAAATTGCATCGATATTGAATACAAAAGGCAAAATGTCGACTTATTTACAAGAGGAGTAACTCTTCTAATAGCTCGTAATTTGAGCCTTTCGTGGGACAGCAGTATTAGATTCCGATGCACCATTGCAGGTTTACAGTATCTTTTAGACCTTCATATCAACGATGAAACACAGAAATTGCATCGATATTGAATACAAAAGGCAAAATGTCGACTTATTTACAAGAGGAGTAACTCTTCTAATAGTTCGTGCTTTGAGCCTTTCCTGGGACAGCAGTATTAGTTTCTGATGCACCATTGCATGTTTACTGTATCCCTTGGACCTTCAAATGAACGATGAAACACAGAAATGGCATCAATATTGAATGCAAAAGGCAAAATGTCGACTTATTTATAAGAGGAGTAACTCTTCTAATAAGTCGTGCTTTGAGCCTTTCCTGGGACAGCAGTATTAGATTCCGATGCACCATTGCAGGTTTACTGTATCCCTTGGACCTTCAAATCAACGATGAAGCACAGAAATTGCATCGATATTGTATACAAAAGGCAATATGTCGACTTATTTACAAGAGGAGTAACTCTTCTAATAGTTCGTGTTTTAGCCTTTCCTGGGACAGCAGTATTAGATTCCGATGCACCATTGCAGGTTTACTGTATCCCTTGGATCTCCAAATCAACGATGAAACACAGAAATTGCATCGATATTGACAACAAAAGGCAAAATGTCGCCTTATTTACAAGAGGAGTAACTCTTCTATTAGTTCGTGCTTTGAGCCTTTCCTGGGACTGCAGTATTAGATTCCGATGCACCATTGCAGGTTTACTGTATCCCTTGGACCTTCAAGTCAACGATGAAACACAGAAATTGCATCATTATTGAATACAAAAGGCAAAATGTCGACTTACTTATAAGAGGAGTAACTCTTCTAATAGTTCGTGCTTTGAGCCTTTCCTGGGACAGCAGTATTAGATTCCGATGCACCCTTGCAGGTTTATTGTATCCCTTGGTCGTTAAATCAACGATGAAACACAGAAATTGCATCGATATTGCATACAAAAGGCAAAATGTCGCCTTATTTACAAGAGGAGTAACTCTTCTAATATTTCGTGTTTTTGAGCCTTTCCTTGGATAGCAGTATTAGATTCCGATGCAACATTGCAGGTTTACCTTATCCCTTGGACCTTCAAATCAACGATGAAACACAGAAATTGCTTAGATATTAAATACAAAAGGCAAAATGTCGACTTATTTATAAGAGGAGTAACTCTTCTACTAGATCGTGCTTTGAGCCTTTCTTGGGACAGCAGTATTAGATTCCGATGCACCATTGCAGGTTTACTGTATCCCTTGCACCTTCAAATCAACGATGAAACACAGAAATTGCAGTGATATTGAATAGAAAGGCAAAATGTCGACTTATTTATAAGAGGAGTAACTCTTCTAATAGTTCGTACTATGAGCCTTTTCTGGGACAGCAGTAATAGATTCCGATGCACCATTGCAGGTTTACTGTATCCCTTGGACCTTCAAATCATCGATGAAACACAGAAAATGCATCGATATTGAATACAAATGGCAAAATGTCGACTTATTTATAAGAGGAGTAACACTTCTAATAGTTCGTGCTTTGAGCCTTTCCTGGGACAACAGTATTAGATTCCGATGCACCATTGCAGATTTACTGTATCCCTTATACCTTCAAATCAACGATGAAACACAGAAATAGCACCGATATTGAATACATAAGGCAAAATGTCGACTTATTTACAAGAGGGGTAACTCTTCTAATAGTTCGTGCTTTGAGCCTTTCCTGGGACAGCAGTATTAGATTCCGATGAACCATTGCAGGATTACTGTATCCCTTGGACCTTCAAATCAACGATGAAACACAGAAATTGCATCGATATTGAATACAAAAGGGAAAAGTCGACTTATTTATAACAGGAGGATCTCTTCTAATAGTTCGTGTTTTAGCCTTTCCTGTGACAGCATTATAAGATTCCGATGCACCATTGCAGGTTTATTGTATCCCTTGGACCTTAAAATCAACGATGAAACACAGAAATTGCATCGATATTTAATACAAAAGGCAAAAAGTCGACTTATTTACAAGAGGAGGAACTCTTCTAATAGTTCGTGATTTGAGCCTTTCCTGGGACAGCAGTATTAGATTCCGATGAACCATTGCAGGATTACTGTATCCCTTGGACCTTCAAATCAACGATGAAACACAGAAATTTCATCGATATTGTATACAAAAGGGAAAAGTCGACTTATTTATAACAGGAGTATCTCTTCTAATAGTTCGTGTTTTAGCCTTTCCTGTGACAGCAGTATTAGATTCCGATGCACTATTGCAGGTTTATTGTATCCCTTGGACCTTAAAATCAACGATGAAACACAGAAATTGCATCGATATTTAATACAAAAGGCAAAATGTCGACTTATTTACAAAAGGAGGAACTCTTCTAATATTTCGTGATTTGAGCCTTTCCTGGGACAGCAGTATTAGATTCCGATGCACCGTTGCAGGTTTTCTGTATCCCTTGGACCTTCAAATCAACGATGAAACACAGAAATTGCATCGATATTGATTACAAAATGCTAAATGTCGACTTACTTACAAGAGGTGTAACTCTTCTAATAGTTCGTGCTTTGAACCTTTCCTGGGACAGCAGTATTAGATTCCGATGCACCATTGCAGGTTTACTGTATCCCTTGGACCTTCAAAACAACGATGACACACAGAAATTGCATCGATATTGAATACAAAAGGCAAAATGTCGACTTATTTACAAGAGGAGTAACTCTTCTAATAGCTCGTAATTTGAGCCTTTCGTGGGACAGCAGTATTAGATTCCGATGCACCATTGCAGGTTTACAGTATCTTTTAGACCTTCATATCAACGATGAAACACAGAAATTGCATCGATATTGAATACAAAAGGCAAAATGTCGACTTATTTACAAGAGGAGTAACTCTTCTAATAGTTCGTGCTTTGAGCCTTTCCTGGGACAGCAGTATTAGATTCTGATGCACCATTGCATGTTTACTGTATCCCTTGGACCTTCAAATGAACGATGAAACACAGAAATGGCATCAATATTGAATGCAAAAGGCAAAATGTCGACTTATTTATAAGAGGAGTAACTCTTCTAATAAGTCGTGCTTTGAGCCTTTCCTGGGACAGCAGTATTAGATTCCGATGCACCATTGCAGGTTTACTGTATCCCTTGGACCTTCAAATCAACGATGAAGCACAGAAATTGCATCGATATTGTATACAAAAGGCAATATGTCGACTTATTTACAAGAGGAGTAACTCTTCTAATAGTTCGTGTTTTAGCCTTTCCTGGGACAGCAGTATTAGATTCCGATGCACCATTGCAGGTTTACTGTATCCCTTGGATCTCCAAATCAACGATGAAACACAGAAATTGCATCGATATTGACAACAAAAGGCAAAATGTCGCCTTATTTACAAGAGGAGTAACTCTTCTATTAGTTCGTGCTTTGAGCCTTTCCTGGGACTGCAGTATTAGATTCCGATGCACCATTGCAGGTTTACTGTATCCCTTGGACCTTCAAGTCAACGATGAAACACAGAAATTGCATCATTATTGAATACAAAAGGCAAAATGTCGACTTACTTATAAGAGGAGTAACTCTTCTAATAGTTCGTGCTTTGAGCCTTTCCTGGGACAGCAGTATTAGATTCCGATGCACCCTTGCAGGTTTATTGTATCCCTTTGTCGTTAAATCAACGATGAAACACAGAAATTGCATCGATATTGCATACAAAAGGCAAAATGTCGCCTTATTTACAAGAGGAGTAACTCTTCTAATATTTCGTGTTTTTGAGCCTTTCCTTGGATAGCAGTATTAGATTCCGATGCAACATTGCAGGTTTACCTTATCCCTTGGACCTTCAAATCAACGATGAAACACAGAAATTGCTTAGATATTAAATACAAAAGGCAAAATGTCGACTTATTTATAAGAGGAGTAACTCTTCTACTAGATCGTGCTTTGAGCCTTTCTTGGGACAGCAGTATTAGATTCCGATGCACCATTGCAGGTTTACTGTATCCCTTGCATCTTCAAATCAACGATGAAACACAGAAATTGCATCGATATTGAATACAAAAGGCAAAATGTCGACTTATTTGCAAGAAGAGTAAATCTTCTAATAGTTCGTGCTTTGAGCCTTTCCTGGGACAGCAGTATTAGATTCCGATGCACCATTGCAGGTTTACTGTATCCCTTGGATCTCCAAATCAACGATGAAACACAGAAATTGCATCGATATTGACAACAAAAGGCAAAATGTCGCCTTATTTACAAGAGGAGTAACTCTTCTATTAGTTCGTGCTTTGAGCCTTTCCTGGGACTGCAGTATTAGATTCCGATGCACCATTGCAGGTTTACTGTATCCCTTGGACCTTCAAGTCAACGATGAAACACAGAAATTGCATCATTATTGAATACAAAAGGCAAAATGTCGACTTACTTATAAGAGGAGTAACTCTTCTAATAGTTCGTGCTTTGAGCCTTTCCTGGGACAGCAGTATTAGATTCCGATGCACCCTTGCAGGTTTATTGTATCCCTTGGTCGTTAAATCAACGATGAAACACAGAAATTGCATCGATATTGCATACAAAAGGCAAAATGTCGCCTTATTTACAAGAGGAGTAACTCTTCTAATATTTCGTGTTTTTGAGCCTTTCCTTGGATAGCAGTATTAGATTCCGATGCAACATTGCAGGTTTACCTTATCCCTTGGACCTTCAAATCAACGATGAAACACAGAAATTGCTTAGATATTAAATACAAAAGGCAAAATGTCGACTTATTTATAAGAGGAGTAACTCTTCTACTAGATCGTGCTTTGAGCCTTTCTTGGGACAGCAGTATTAGATTCCGATGCACCATTGCAGGTTTACTGTATCCCTTGGACCTTCAAATCAACGATGAAACACAGAAATTGCAGTGATATTGAATACAAAAGGCAAAATGTCGACTTATTTATAAGAGGAGTAACTCTTCTAATAGTTCGTGCTTTGAGCCTTTCCTGGGGCAGCAGTATTAGATTCCGATGAACCATTGCAGGATTACTGTATCCCTTGGACCTTCAAATCAACGTTGAAACACAGAAATTGCATCGATATTGAATACAAAAGGGAAAAGTCGACTTATTTATAACAGGAGTATCTCTTCTAATAGTTCGTGTTTTAGCCTTTCCTGTGACAGCATTATTAGATTCCGATGCACCATTGCAGGTTTATTGTATCCCTTGGACCTTCAAATCAACGATGAAACACAGAAATTGCATCGATATTTAATACAAAAGGCAAAATGTCGACTTATTTACAAGAGGAGGAACTCTTCTAATAGTTCGTGATTTGAGCCTTTCCTGGGACAGCAGTATTAGATTCCGATGCACCATTGCTGGTTTTCAGTATCCCTTGGTCCTTCAAATCAACGATGAAACACAGAAATTGCATCGATATTGATTACAAAAGGCAAAATGTCGACTTATTTACAAGAGGAGTAACTCTTCTAATAGTTCGTGCTTTGAACCTTTCCTGGGACAGCAGTATTAGATTCCGATGCACCATTGCAGGTGTACTGTATCCCTTGGACCTTCAAAACAACGATGACACACAGAAATTGCATCGATATTGAATACAAAAGGCAAAATGTGGACTTACTTATAAGAGGAGGAACTCTTCTAATAGCTCGTCATTTGAGCCTTTCGTGGGACAGCAGTATTAGATTCCGATGCACCATTGCAGGTTTACAGTATCCCTTGGACCTTCATATCAACGATGAAACACAGAAATTGCATCGATATTGAATACAAAAGGCAAAATGTCGACTTATTTACAAGAGGAGTAACTCTTCTAATAGTTCGTGCTTTGAGCCTTTCCTGGGACAGCAGTATTAGATTCTGATGCACCATTGCATGTTTACTGTATCCCTTGGACCTTCAAATGAACGATGAAACACAGAAATGGCATCAATATTGAATGCAAAAGGCAAAATGTCGACTTATTTATAAGAGGAGTAACTCTTCTAATAAGTCGGGCTTTGAGCCTTTCCTGGGACAGCAGTATTAGATTCCGATGCACCATTGCAGGTTTACTGTATTCCTTGGACCTTCAAATCAACGATGAAACACAGAAATTGCACATATATTGTATACAAAATGTAATATGTCGACTTATTTACAAGAGGAGTAACTCTTCTAATAGATCGTGTTTTAGCCTTTCCTGGGACAGCTGTATTAGATTCCGATGCACCATTGCAGGTTTACTGTATCCCTTGGTCCTTCAAATCAACGATGAAACACAGAAATTGCATCGATATTGAATACAAAAGGCAAAATGTCGACTTATTTACAAGAGGAGTAACTGTTCTAATAGTTCGTGTTTTTGAGCCTTACCTTGGACAGCAGTATTAGATTCCGATGCACCATTGCAGGTTTACTGTATCCCTTGGACCTTCAAATCAACGATGAAACACAGAAATTGCATCGATATTGAATACAAAAGGCAAAATGTAGACTTAATTATAAGAGGAGTAACTCTTCTAATAGCTCGTAATTTGAGACTTTTCTGGGACAGCAGTATTAGATTCCGATGCACCATTGCAGGTTTACTGTATCCCATGGACCTTCAAATCAACGATGAAACACCGAAATTGCATCGATATTGAATACAAAAGGCAAAATGTCGACTTATTTACAAGAGGAGTAACTGTTCTAATAGTTCGTGTTTTTGAGCCTTACCTTGGACAGCAGTATTAGATTCCGATGCACCATTGCAGGTGTACTGTATCCCTTGGACCTTCAAAACAACGATGACACACAGAAATTGCATCGATATTGAATACAAAAGGCAAAATGTGGACTTACTTATAAGAGGAGGAACTCTTCTAATAGCTCGTCATTTGAGACTTTCGTGGGACAGCAGTATTAGATTCCGATGCACCATTGCAGGTTTACAGTATCCCTTGGACCTTCATATCAACGATGAAACACAGAAATTGCATCGATATTGAATACAAAAGGCAAAATGTCGACTTATTTACAAGTGGAGTAACTCTTCTAATAGTTCGTGCCTTGAGCCTTTCCTGGGACAGCAGTATTAGATTCTGATGCACCATTGCATGTTTACTGTATCCCTTGGACCTTCAAATGAACGATGAAACACAGAAATGGCATCAATATTGAATGCAAAAGGCAAAATTTTGACTTATTTATAAGAGGAGTAACTCTTCAAATAAGTCGTGCTTTGAGCCTTTCCTGAGACAGCAGTATTAGATTCCGATGCACCATTGCAGGTTTACTGTATTCCTTGGACCTTCAAATCAACGATGAAACACAGAAATTGCATCGATATTGAATACAAAAGGCATAATGTCGACTTATTTATAAGAGGAGTAACTCTTCTAATAGTTCGTGTTTTGAGCCTTTCCTGGGACAGCAGTATTTGATTCCGATGGACCATTGCAGGTTTACAGTATCCCTTGGACTTTCAAATCAACGATGAAACACAGAAATTACATCGATATTGAATACAAAAGGCAAAATGTCGACTTATTTACAAGAGGAGTAACTCTTCTAATAGATCGTGTTTTAGCCTTTCCTGGGACAGCTGTATTAGATTCCGATGCACCATTGCAGGTTTACTGTATCCCATGGACCTTCAAATCAACGATGAAACCCCGAAATTGCATCGATATTGAATACAAAAGGCAAAATATCGACTTATTTACAAGAGCAGTAACTCTTCTAATAGTTCGTGGTTTGAGCCTTCCTGGGACAGCAGTATTAGATTCCGATGGACCATGGCAGGTTTACTGTATCCCTTGGTCCTTCAAATCAACGATGAAACACAGAAATTGCATCGATATTGAATACAAAAGGCAAAATGTCGACTTATTTACAAGAGGAGTAACTGTTCTAATAGTTCGTGTTTTTGAGCCTTACCTTGGACAGCAGTATTAGATTCCGATGCACCATTGCAGGTGTACTGTATCCCTTGGACCTTCAAAACAACGATGACACACAGAAATTGCATCGATATTGAATACAAAAGGCAAAATGTGGACTTACTTATAAGAGGAGGAACTCTTCTAATAGCTCGTCATTTGAGACTTTCGTGGGACAGCAGTATTAGATTCCGATGCACCATTGCAGGTTTACAGTATCCCTTGGACCTTCATATCAACGATGAAACACAGAAATTGCATCGATATTGAATACAAAAGGCAAAATGTCGACTTATTTACAAGTGGAGTAACTCTTCTAATAGTTCGTGCCTTGAGCCTTTCCTGGGACAGCAGTATTAGATTCTGATGCACCATTGCATGTTTACTGTATCCCTTGGACCTTCAAATGAACGATGAAACACAGAAATGGCATCAATATTGAATGCAAAAAGCAAAATTTTGACTTATTTATAAGAGGAGTAACTCTTCAAATAAGTCGTGCTTTGAGCCTTTCCTGAGACAGCAGTATTAGATTCCGATGCACCATTGCAGGTTTACTGTATTCCTTGGACCTTCAAATCAACGATGAAACACAGAAATTGCATCGATATTGAATACAAAAGGCATAATGTCGACTTATTTATAAGAGGAGTAACTCTTCTAATAGTTCGTGTTTTGAGCCTTTCCTGGGACAGCAGTATTTGATTCCGATGGACCATTGCAGGTTTACAGTATCCCTTGGACTTTCAAATCAACGATAAAACACAGAAATTACATTGATATTGAATACAAAAGGCAAAATGTCGACTTATTTACAAGAGGAGTAACTCTTCTTATAGTTCGTGCTTTGAGCCTTCCTGGGACAGCAGTATTAGATTCCGATGGACCATGGCAGGTTTACTGTATCCCTTGGTCCTTCAAATCAACGATGAAACACAGAAATTGCATCGATATTGAATACAAAAGGCAAAATGTCGACTTATTTACAAGAGGAGTAACTGTTCTAATAGTTCGTGTTTTTGAGCCTTACCTTGGACAGCAGTATTAGATTCCGATGCACCATTGCAGGTGTACTGTATCCCTTGGACCTTCAAAACAACGATGACACACAGAAATTGCATCGATATTGAATACAAAAGGCAAAATGTGGACTTACTTATAAGAGGAGGAACTCTTCTAATAGCTCGTCATTTGAGACTTTCGTGGGACAGCAGTATTAGATTCCGATGCACAATTGCAGGTTTACAGTATCCCTTGGACCTTCATATCAACAATGAAACATAGAAATTGCATCGATATTGAATACAAAAGGCAAAATGTCGACTTATTTACAAGTGGAGTAACTCTTCTAATAGTTCGTGCCTTGAGCCTTTCCTGGGACAGCAGTATTAGATTCTGATGCACCATTGCATGTTTACTGTATCCCTTGGACCTTCAAATGAACGATGAAACACAGAAATGGCATCAATATTGAATGCAAAAGGCAAAATTTTGACTTATTTATAAGAGGAGTAACTCTTCAAATAAGTCGTGCTTTGAGCCTTTCCTGAGACAGCAGTATTAGATTCCGATGCACCATTGCAGGTTTACTGTATTCCTTGGACCTTCAAATCAACGATGAAACACAGAAATTGCATCGATATTGAATACAAAAGGCATAATGTCGACTTATTTATAAGAGGAGTAACTCTTCTAATAGTTCGTGTTTTGAGCCTTTCCTGGGACAGCAGTATTTGATTCCAATGGACCATTGCAGGTTTACAGTATCCCTTGGACTTTCAAATCAACGATGAAACACAGAAAGTACATCGATATTGAATACAAAAGGCAAAATGTCGACTTATTTACAAGAGGAGTAACTCTTCTAATAGATCGTGTTTTAGCCTTTCCTGGGACAGCTGTATTAGATTCCGATGCACCATTGCAGGTTTACTGTATCCCATGGACCTTCAAATCAACGATGAAACCCCGAAATTGCATCGATATTGAATACAAAAGGCAAAATGTCGACTTATTTACAAGAGCAGTACCTCTTCTAATAGTTCGTGGTTTGAGCCTTCCTGGGACAGCAGTATTAGATTCCGATGGACCATGGCAGGTTTACTGTATCCCTTGGTCCTTCAAATCAACGATGAAACACAGAAATTGCATCGATATTGAATACAAAAGGCAAAATGTCGACTTATTTACAAGAGGAGTAACTGTTCTAATAGTTCGTGTTTTTGAGCCTTACCTTGGACAGCAGTATTAGATTCCGATGCACCATTGCAGGTGTACTGTATCCCTTGGACCTTCAAAACAACGATGACACACAAAAATTGCATCGATATTGAATACAAAAGGCAAAATGTGGACTTACTTATAAGAGGAGGAACTCTTCTAATAGCTCGTCATTTGAGACTTTCGTGGGACAGCAGTATTAGATTCCGATGCACCATTGCAGGTTTACAGTATCCCTTGGACCTTCATATCAACGATGAAACACAGAAATTGCATCGATATTGAATACAAAAGGCAAAATGTCGACTTATTTACAAGTGGAGTAACTCTTCTAATAGTTCGTGCCTTGAGCCTTTCCTGGGACAGCAGTATTAGATTCTGATGCACCATTGCATGTTTACTGTATCCCTTGGACCTTCAAATGAACGATGAAACACAGAAATGGCATCAATATTGAATGCAAAAGGCAAAATTTTGACTTATTTATAAGAGGAGTAACTCTTCAAATAAGTCGTGCTTTGAGCCTTTCCTGAGACAGCAGTATTAGATTCCGATGCACCATTGCAGGTTTACTGTATTCCTTGGACCTTCAAATCAACGATGAAACACAGAAATTGCATCGATATTGAATACAAAAGGCATAATGTCGACTTATTTATAAGAGGAGTAACTCTTCTAATAGTTCGTGTTTTGAGCCTTTCCTGGGACAGCAGTATTTGATTCCGATGGACCATTGCAGGTTTACAGTATCCCTTGGACTTTCAAATCAACGATAAAACACAGAAATTACATCGATATTGAATACAAAAGGCAAAATGTCGACTTATTTACAAGAGGAGTAACTCTTCTTATAGTTCGTGCTTTGAGCCTTTCCTGGGACAGCAGTATTAGATTCCGATGCACCATTGCAGGTTTACTGTATCCCTTGGACCTTCAAATCAACGATGAAACACAGAAATTGCTTAGATATTAAATACAAAAGGCAAAATGTCGACTTATTTATAAGAGGAGTAACTCTTCTACTAGATCGTGCTTTGAGCCTTTCCTGGGACAGCAATATTAGATTCCGATGCACCATTGCAGATTTACTGTACCCCTTGCACCTTCAAATCAACGATGAGACACAGAAATTGCATCGATATTGAATACAAAAGGCAAAATGTCGACTTATTTGCAAGAAGAGTAAATCTTCTAATAGTTCGTGCTTTGAGCCTTTCCTGGGACAGCAGTATTAGATTCCGATGCACCATTGCAGGTTTACTGTATCCCTTGGACCTTCAAATCAACGATGAAACACAGAAATTGCAGTGATATTGAATAGAAAATGCAAAATGTCGACTTATTTATAAGAGGAGTAACTCTTCTAATAGTTCGTACTATGAGCCTTTTCTGGGACAGCAGTAATAGATTCCGATGCACCATTGCAGGTTTACTGTATCCCTTGGACCTTCAAATCATCGATGAAACACAGAAAATGCATCGATATTGAATACAAAAGGCAAAATGTCGACTTATTTATAAGAGGAGTAACTCTTCTAATAGTTCGTGCTTTGAGCCTTTCCTGGGACAACAGTATTAGATTCCGATGCACCATTGCAGATTTACTGTATCCCTTAGACCTTCAAATCAACGATGAAACACAGAAATAGCACCGATATTGAATACATAAGGCAAAATGTCGACTTATTTACAAGAGGAGTAACTCTTCTAATAGTTCGTGCTTTGAGCCTTTCCTGGGACAGAATTATTAGATTCCGATGCACCATTGCAGGTTTACTGTATCCCTTGGACCTTCAAATCAACGATGAAACACAGAAATTGCATCGATATTGAAAACAAAAGGCAAAATGTCGACTTATTTACAAGAGGAATAACTCATCTAATAGTTCGTGCATTGAACATTTCCTGGGACAGCAGTATTAGATTCCGATGCACCATTGCAGGTTTACTGTATCCCTTGGAACTTCAAATCAACGATGAAACACAGAAATTGCATCGATATTGTATACAAAACGCAATATGTCGACTTATTTACAAGAGGAGTAACTCTTCTAATAGTTCGTGTTTTAGCCTTTCCTGGGACAGCAGTATTAGATTCCGATGCACCATTGCAGGTTTACTGTATCCCTTGGACCTTCAAATCAACGATGAAACACAGAAAATGCATCGATATTGAATACAAAAGGCAAAATGTCGATTTATTTACAAGAGGAGTAACTCTTCTAATAGTTCGTGATTTTAGCCTTTCCTGGGACAGCAGTATTAGATTCCGATGCACCATTGCAGGTTTACTGTATCCCTTGGACCTTCAAATCAACGATGCAACACAGAAATTGCATCGATATTGAATACAAAAGGCAAAATGTCGACTTATTTACAAGAGGAGTAACTCTTCTAATAGTTCGTGCTTTGAGCCTTTCCTGGGACAGCATTATTAGATTCCGATGCACCATTGCAGGTTTACTGTATCCCTTGGACCTTCAAATCAACGATGAAACACAGAAATTGCATCGATATTGAAAACAAAAGGCAAAATGTCGACTTATTTACAAGAGGAATAACTCATCTAATAGTTCGTGCATTGAACATTTCCTGGGACAGCAGTATTAGATTCCGATGCACCATTGCAGGTTTACTGTATCCCTTGGAACTTCAAATCAACGATGAAACACAGAAATTGCATCGATATTGTATACAAAACGCAATATGTCGACTTATTTACAAGAGCAGTAACTCTTCTAATAGTTCGTGTTTTAGCCTTTCCTCGGACAGCAGTATTAGATTCCGATGCACCATTGCAGGTTTACTGTATCCCTTGGTCCTTCAAATCAACGATGAAACACAGAAATTGCATCGATATTGAACACAAAAGGAAAAATGTCGTCTTATTTACAAGAGGAGTAACTGTTCTAATAGTTCGTGTTTTTGAACCTTACCTTGGACAGCAGTATTAGATTCCGATGCACCATTGCAGGTTTACTGTATCCCTTGGACTTTCAAATCAACGATGAAACACAGAAAATGCATCGATATTGAATACAAAAGGCAAAATGTCGACTTATTTACAAGAGGAGTAACTCTTCTAATAGTTCGTGCTTTGAGCCTTTCCTGGGACAGCAGTATTAGATTCCGATGCACCATTGCAGGTTAACTGTATCCCTTGGACCTTCGAATCAACGATGAAACAAAGAAATTGCATCGATATTGAATACAAAAGGCAAAATGTCGACTTATTTACAAGAGGAGTAACTCTTCTAATAGTTCGTGCTTTGAGCCTTTCCTGGGACAGCATTATTAGATTCCGATGCACCATTGCAGGTTAACTGTATCCCTTGGACCTTCAAATCAACGATGAAACACAGAAATTGCATCGATATTGACAACAAAGGGCAAAATGTCGACTTATTTACAAAAGGAGTAACTCTTCTAATAGTTCGTGCTTTGAGCCTTTCCTGGGACTGCAGTATTAGATTCCGATGCACCACTGCAGGTTTACTGTATCCCTTGGACCTTCAAATCAACGATGAAACCCAGAAATTGCAGTGATATTGAATACAAAAGGCAAAATGTCGACTTATTTATACGAGGAGTAACTCTTCTAATAGTTCGTACTTCGAGCCTTTTCTGGGACAGCAGTAATAGATTCCGATGCACCATTGCAGGTTTACTGTATCCCTTGGACCTTCAAATCAACGATGTAACCCAGAAATTGCAGTGATATTGAATACAAAAGGCAAAATTTCGACTTATTTATACGAGGAGTAACTCTTCTAATAGTTCGTATTTTGAGCCTTTTCTGGGACAGCAGTAATAGATTCCGATGCACCATTGCAGGTTTACTGTATCCCTTGGACCTTCAAATCAACGATGAAACACAGAAATTGCATCGATATTGACAACAAAGGGCAAAATGTCGACTTATTTACAAAAGGAGTAACTCTTCTAATAGTTCGTGCTTTGAGCCTTTCCTGGGACTGCAGTATTAGATTCCGATGCACCACTGCAGGTTTACTGTATCCCTTGGACCTTCAAATCAACGATGAAACCCAGAAATTGCAGTGATATTGAATACAAAAGGCAAAATGTCGACTTATTTATACGAGGAGTAACTCTTCTAATAGTTCGTACTTCGAGCCTTTTCTGGGACAGCAGTAATAGATTCCGATGCACCATTGCAGGTTTACTGTATCCCTTGGACCTTCAAATCAACGATGTAACCCAGAAATTGCAGTGATATTGAATACAAAAGGCAAAATTTCGACTTATTTATACGAGGAGTAACTCTTCTAATAGTTCGTACTTTGAGCCTTTTCTGGGACAGCAGTAATAGATTCCGATGCACCATTGCAGGTTTACTGTATCCCTTGGACCTTCAAATCAACGATGAAACACAGAAATTGCATCGATATTGACAACAAAAGGCAAAATGTCGACTTATTTACAAAAGGAGTAACTCTTCTAATAGTTCGTAGTTTGAGCCTTTCCTGGGACTGCAGTATTAGATTCCGATGCACCATTGCAGGTTTACTGTATCCCTTGGACCTTCAAATCAACGATGAAACACAGAAATTGAATCGATATTGAATACAAAGGGCAAAATTTCGACTTATTTACAAGAGGAGTAACTCTTCTAATAGTTCGTACTTTGAGCTTTTCCTGGGACAGCAGTATTAGATTCCGATGCACCATTGCAGGTTTACTGTATCCCTTGGACCTTCAAATCAGCGATGAAACACCGAAATTGCATCGATATTGAATACAAAAGGCTAAATGTCTACTTATTTACAAGAGGAGTAACTCTTCTAATAGTTCGTGCTTTGAGCCTTTCCTGGGACAACAGTATTAGATTCCGATGCACCATTGCAGATTTACTGTATCCCTTGGACCTCCAAATCAACGATGAAACACAGAAATTGCATCGATATTGAATACAAAAGGCAAAATGTCGTCTTATTTACAAGAGGAATAACTTTTCTAATAGTTCGTGCTTTTAGCCTTTCCTGGGACAGCAGTATTAGATTCCGATGCACCATTCCAGGTTTACTGTAACCCTTCGACCTTCAAATCAACGATGAAACACAGAAATTGCTTCGATATTGAATACAAAAGGCAAAATGTCGACTTATTTACAAGAGGATTAACTCTTCTAATAGTTCGTGCTTTGAGCTTTCCTGGGACAGCAGTATTAGATTCCGATGCACCATTGCAGGTTTACAGTATCCCTTGGACCTTCAAATAAACGATGAAACACAGAAATTTCATCGATATTGAATACAAAAGGCAAAATGTCGACTTATTTACAAGAGGTGTAACTCTTCTAATAGTTCGTGATTTGAGCCTTTCCTGGGACAGCAGTATTAGATTCTGATGCACCATTGCATGTTTACTGTATCCCTTGGACCTTCAAATGAACGATGAAACACAGAAATGGCATCAATATTGAATGCAAAATGCAAAAAGTCTACTTATTTATAAGAGGAGTAACCCTTCTAATAATTCGTGCTTTGAGCCTTTCCTGGGACAGCAGTATTAGATTCCGATGCACCATTGCAGGTTTACTGTATCCCTTGGACCTTCAAATCAACGATGAAACACAGAAACTGCATCGATATTGAATACAAAAGGCAAAATGTCGACTTATTTATAAGAGGAGTAACTCCTCTAATAGTTCGTGATTTGAGCCTTTCCTGGGACAGCAGTATTAGATTCCGATGCACCCTTGCAGGTTTACTGTATCCCTTGGTCCTTCAAATCAACGATGAAACACAGAAATTGCATCGATATTGCATACAAAAGGCAAAATGTCGCCTTATTTACAAGAGGAGTAACTCTTCTAATAGTTCGTGTATTTGAGCCTTTCCTTGGACAGCAGTATTAGATTCCGATGCACCATTGCAGGTTTACTGTATCCCTTGGACCTTCAAATCAACGATGAAACACAGAAATTGCATCGATATTGACAACAAAAGGCAAAATGTCGACTTATTTACAAAAGGAGTAACTCTTCTAATAGTTCGTGCTTTGAGCCTTTCCTGGGACTGCAGTATTAGATTCCGATGCACCACTGCAGGTTTACTGTATCCCTTGGACCTTCAAATCAACGATGAAACCCAGAAATTGCAGTGATATTGAATACAAAAGGCAAAATGTCGACTTATTTATACGAGGAGTAACTCTTCTAATAGTTCGTACTTTGAGCCTTTTCTGGGACAGCAGTAATAGATTCCGATGCACCATTGCAGGTTTACTGTATCCCTTGGACCTTCAAATCAACGATGAAACACTAAAATTGCATCGATATTGAATACAAAAGGCAAAATGTCGACTTACTCACAAGAGGAGTAACTCTTCTGATAGTTCGTGCTTTGAGCCTTTCCTGGGACAGCAGTATTAGATTCCGATGCACAATTGCAGGTTTGCTGTATCCCTTGGACCTTCAAATCAACGATGAAACAGAGAAATTTCATCGATATTGAATACAATAGGCAAAATGTCGACTTATTTACAAGAGGAGTAACTCTTTTAATAGTTCGTAATTTGAGCTTTTCCTGGGACAGCAGTATTAGATTCCGATGCACCATTGCAGGTTTACTGTATCCCTTGGACCTTCAAATCAACGATGAAACACAGAAATTGAATCGATATTGAATACAAAGGGCAAAATTTCGACTTATTTACAAGAGGAGTAATTCTCCTAATAGTTCGTACTTTGAGCTTTTCCTGGGACAGCAGTATTAGATTCCGATGCACCATTGCAGGTTTACTGTATCCCTTGGACCTTCAAATCAGCGATGAAACACAGAAATTGCATCGATATTGAGTACAAAAGGCTAAATGACTACTTATTTACAAGAGGAGTAACTCTTCTAATAGTTCGTGCTTTGAGCCTTTCCTGGGACAACAGTATTAGATTCCGATGCACCATTGCAGATTTACTGTATCCCTTGGACCTCCAAATCAACGATGAAACACAGAAATTGCATCGATATTGAATACAAATGCAAAATGTCGTCTTATTTACAAGAGGAATAACTTTTCTAATAGTTCGTGCTTTTAGCCTTTCCTGGGACAGCAGTATTAAATTCCGATGCACCATTGCAGGTTTACTGTAACCCTTCGACCTTCAAATCAACGATGAAACACAGAAATTGCATCGATATTGAATACAAAAGGCAAAATGTCGACTTATTTACAAGAGGATTAACTCTTCTAATAGTTCGTGCTTTGAGCCTTCCTGGGACAGCAGTATTAGATTCCGATGCACCATTGCAGGTTTACAGTATCCCTTGGACCTTCAAATCAACGATGAAACACAGAAATTGCATCGATATTGAATACAAAAGGCAAAATGTCGACTTATTTACAAGAGGTGTAACTCTTCTAATAGTTCGTGCTTTGAGCCTTTCCTGGGACAGCAGTATTAGATTCTGATGCACCATTGCATGCTTACTGTATCCCTTGGACCTTCAAATGAACGATGAAACACAGAAATGGCATCAATATTGAATGCAAAATGAAAAATGTCTACTTATTTATAAGAGGAGTAACCCTTCTAATAATTCGTGCTTTGAGCCTTTCCTGGGACAGCAGTATTAGATTCCGATGCACCATTGCAGGTTTACTGTATCTCTTGGACCTTCAAATCAACGATGAAACACAGAAACTGCATCGATATTGAATACAAAAGGCAAAATGTCGACTTATTTATAAGAGGAGTAACTCTTCTAATAGTTCGTGATTTGAGCCTTTCCTGGGACAGCAGTATTAGATTCCGATGCACCCTTGCAGGTTTACTGTATCCCTTGGTCCTTCAAATCAACGATGAAACACAGAAATTGCATCGATATTGCATACAAAAGGCAAAATGTCGCCTTATTTACAAGAGGAGTAACTCTTCTAATAGTTCGTGTATTTGAGCCTTTCCTTGGACAGCAGTATTAGATTCCGACGCACCATTGCAGGTTTACTGTATCCCTTGGACCTTCAAATCAACGATGAAACACAGAAATTGCTTAGATATTAAATACAAAAGGCTAAATGTCTACTTATTTACAAGAGGAGTAACTCTTCTGATAGTTCGTGTTTTAGCCTTTCAAGGGACAGCAGTATTAGATTACGATGCACCATTGCAGGTTTACTGTATCCCTTGGACCTTCAAATCAACGATGAAACACAGAAATTGCATCGATATTGACAACAAAAGGCAAAATGTCGCCTTATTTACAGAAGGAGTAACTCTTCTAATAGTTCGTGTATTTGAGCCTTTCCTGGGACAGCAGTATTAGATTCCGATGCACAATTGCAGGTTTGCTGTATCCTTTGGACCTTCAAATCAACGATGTAATAGAGAAATTGCATCGATATTGAATACAAAAGGCAAAATGTCGACTTATTTATAAGAGGAGTACCTCTTCTGATAGTTCGTGCTTTGAGCCATTCCTGGGACAGCAGTATTAGATTCCGATGCACCATTGCAGGTTTACTGTATCCCTTGCACCTTCAAATCAGCGATGAAACACAGAAATTGCATCGATATTGAATACAAAAGGCTAAATGTCTACTTATTTACAAGAGGAGTAACTCTTCTAATAGTTCGTGCTTTGAGCCTTTCCTGGGACAACAGTATTAGATTCCGATGCACCATTGCAGATTTACTGTATCCCTTGGACCTTCAAATCAACGATGAAACACAGAAATGGCATCAATATTGAATGCAAAATGCAAAATGTCTACTTATTTATAAGAGGAGTAACCCTTCTAGTAATTCGTGCTTTGAGCCTTTCCTGGGACAGCAGTATTAGATTCTGATGCACCATTGCATGCTTACTGTATCCCTTGGACCTTCAAATGAACGATGAAACACAGAAATGGCATCAATATTGAATGCAAAATGCAAAATGTCTACTTATTTATAAGAGGAGTAACCCTTCTAATAATTCGTGCTTTGAGCCTTTCCTGGGACAGCAGTATTAGATTCCGACGCACCATTGCAGGTTTACTGTATCCCTTGGACCTTCAAATCAACGATGAAACACAGAAACTGCATCGATATTGAATACAAAAGGCAAAATGTCGACTTATTTATAAGAGGAGTAACTCTTCTAATAGTTCGTGATTTGAGCCTTTCCTGGGACAGCAGTATTAGATTCCGATGCACTCTTGCAGGTTTACTGTATCCCTTGGTCCTTCAAATCAACGATGAAACACAGAAATTGCATCGATATTGCATACAAAAGGCAAAATGTCGCCTTATTTACAAGAGGAGTAACTCTTCTAATAGTTCGTGTATTTGAGCCTTTCCTTGGAAAGCAGTATTAGATTCCGACGCACCATTGCAGGTTTACTGTATCCCTTGGACCTTCAAATCAACGATGAAACACAGAAATTGCTTAGATATTAAATACAAAAGGCTAAATGTCTACTTATTTACAAGAGGAGTAACTCTTCTGATAGTTCGTGTTTTAGCCTTTCAAGGGGCAGCAGTATTAGATTCCGATGCACCATTGCAGGTTTACTGTATCCCTTGGACCTTCAAATCAACGATGAAACACAGAAATTGTATCGATATTGACAACAAAAGGCAAAATGTCGACTTATTTACAAAAGGAGTAACTCTTCTAATAGTTCGTGCTTTGAGCCTTTCCTGGGACTGCAGTATTAGATTCCGATGCACCCTTGCAGGTTTACTGTATCCCTTGGTCCTTCAAATCAACGATGAAACACAGAAATTGCATCGATATTGCATACAAAAGGCAAAATGTCGACTTATTTATAAGAGGAGTAACTCTTCTAATAGTTCGTGATTTGAGCCTTTCCTGGGACAGCAGTATTAGATTCCGATGCACCCTTGCAGGTTTACTGTATCCCTTGGTCCTTCAAATCAACGATGAAACACAGAAATTGCATCGATATTGCATACAAAAGGCAAAATGTCGCCTTATTTACAAGAGGAGTAACTCTTCTAATAGTTCGTGTATTTGAGCCTTTCCTTGGACAGCAGTATTAGATTCCGACGCACCATTGCAGGTTTACTGTATCCCTTGGACCTTCAAATCAACGATGAAACACAGAAATTGCTTAGATATTAAATACAAAAGGCTAAATGTCTACTTATTTACAAGAGGAGTAACTCTTCTGATAGTTCGTGTTTTAGCCTTTCAAGGGACAGCAGTATTAGATTCCGATGCACCATTGCAGGTTTACTGTATCCCTTGGACCTTCAAATCAACGATGAAACACAGAAATTGCATCGATATTGACAACAAAAGGCAAAATGTCGACTTATTTACAAAAGGAGTAACTCTTCTAATAGTTCGTGCTTTGAGCCTTTCCTGGGACTGCAGTATTAGATTCCGATGCACCCTTGCAGGTTTACTGTATCCCTTGGTCCTTCAAATCAACGATGAAACACAGAAATTGAATCGATATTGCATACAAAAAGCAAAATGTCGCCTTATTTACAAGAGGAGTAACTCTTCTAATAGTTCGTGTATTTGAGCCTTTCCTTGGACAGCAGTATTAGATTCCGATGCACCATTGCAGGTTTACTGTATCCCTTGGACCTTCAAATCAACGATGAAACACAGAAATTGCTTAGATATTAAATACAAAAGGCTAAATGTCTACTTATTTACAAGAGGAGTAACTCATCTGATAGTTCGTGTTTTAGCCTTTTAAGGGACAGCAGTATTAGATTCCGATGCACCATTGCAGGTTTACTGTATCCCTTGGACCTTCAAATCAACGATGAAACACAGAAATTGCATCGATATTGACAACAAAAGGCAAAATGTCGACTTATTTACAAAAGGAGTAACTCTTCTAATAGTTGGTGCTTTGAGCCTTTCCTGGGACTGCAGTATTAGATTCCGATGCACCACTGCAGGTTTACTGTATCCCTTGGACCTTCAAATCAACGATGAAACTTAGAAATTGCAGTGATATTGAATACAAATGGCCAAATGTCGACTTATTTATACGAGGAGTAACTCTTCTAATAGTTCGTAATTTGAGCCTTTTCTGGGACAGCAGTAATAGATTCCGATGCACCATTGCAGGTTTACTGTATCCCTTGGACCTTCAAATCAACGATGAAACACAGAAATTGCATCGATATTGAATACAAAAGGCAAAATGTCGACTTACTCACAAGCGGAGTAACTCTTCTAATAGTTCGTGCTTTGAGCCTTTCCTGGGACAGCAGTATTAGATTCCGATGCACAATTGCAGGTTTGCTGTATCCCTTGGACCTTCAAATTAACGATGAAACAGAGAAATTGCATCGATATTGAATACAAAAGGCAAAATGTCGACTTATTTATAAGAGGAGTACCTCTTCTGATAGTTCGTGCTTTGAGCCTTTCCTGGGACAGCAGTATTAGATTCCGATGCACCATTGCAGGTTTACTGTATCCCTTGGACCTTCAAATCAACGATGAAACACAGAAATTGCATCGATATTGAATACAAAGGGCAAAATTTCGACTTATTTACAAGAGGAGTAACTCTTCTAATAGTTCGTACTTTGAGCTTTTCCTGGGACAGCAGTATTAGATTCCGATGCACCATTGCAGGTTTACTGTATCCCTTGGACCTCCAAATCAACGATGAAACACAGAAATTGCATCGATATTGAATACAAAAGGCAAAATGTCGTCTTATTTTCAAGAGGAATAACTTTTCTAATCGTTCGTGCTTTTAGCCTTTCCTGGGACAGCAGTATTAGATTCCGATGCACCATTGCAGGTTTACTGTAACCCTTCGACCTTCAAATCAACGATGAAACACAGAAATTGCATCGATATTGAATGCAAAAGGCAAAATGTCGACTTATTTACAAGAGGATTAACTCTTCTAATAGTTCGTGCTTTGAGCCTTCCTGGGACAGCAGTAATAGATTCCGATGCACCATTGCAGGTTTACAGTATCCCTTGGACCTTCAATTCAACGATGAAACAGAGAAATTGCATCGATATTGAATACAAATTGCATAATGTCGACTTATTTATAAGAGGAGTAACTCTTCTAATAGTTCGTGTTTGAGCCTTTCCTGGGACAGCAGAATTAGATTCCGATGGACCATTGCAGGTTTACAGTATCCCTTGGACTTTCAATTCAACGATGAAACACAGAAGTTACATCGATATTGAATACAAAAGGCAAAATGTCGACTTATTTACAACAGGAGTAACTCTTCTAATAGCTCGTGCTTTGAGCCTTTCCTGGGACAGCAGTATTAGATTCCGATGCACCATTGCAGGTTTACTGTATCCCTTGGACCTTCAAATCAACGATGAAACACAGAAACTGCATCGATATTGAATACAAAAGGCAAAATGTCGACTTATTTATAAGAGGAGTAACTCTTCTAATAGTTCGTGATTTGAGCCTTTCCTGGGACAGCAGTATTAGATTCCGATGCACCCTTGGAGGTTTACTGTATCCCTTGGTCCTTCAAATCAACGATGAAACACAGAAATTGCATCGATATTGCATACAAAAGGCAAAATGTCGCCTTATTTACAAGAGGAGTAACTCTTCTAATAGTTCGTGTATTTGAGCCTTTCCTTGGACAGCAGTATTAGATTCCGATGCACCATTGCAGGTTTACTGTATCCCTTGGACCTTCAAATCAACGATGAAACACAGAAATTGCTTAGATATTAAATACAAAAGGTAAAATGTTGACTTATTTATAAGAGGAGTAACTCTTCTCCTACATCGTGCTTTGTGCCTTTCCTGGGACAGCAGTATTAGATTCCGATGCACCATTGCAGGTTTACTGTATCCCTTGGACCTTCAAATCAACGATGAAACACAGAAATTGCATCGATATTGAATACAAAAGGCAAAATGTCGACTTATTTGCAAGAGGAGTAACTCTTCTAATAGTTCGTGTTTGAGCCTTTCCTGGGACAGCAGTATTAGATTCCGATGCACCATTGCAGGTTTACTGTATCCCTTGGACCTTAAAATCAACGATGAAACACAGAATTTGCAGTGATATTGAATACAAATGGCAAAATGTCGACTTATTTATAAGAGGAGTAACTCTTCTAATAGTTTGTACTATGAGCCTTTTTTGGGACAGCAGTAATAGATTCCGATGCACCATTGCAGGTTTACTGTATCCCTTGGACCTTCAAATCATCGATGAAACACAGAAAATGCATCGATATTGAATACAAAAGGCAAAATGTCGACTTATTTACAAGAGGAGTAACTCTTCTAATAGTTCGTACTTTTGAGCCTTACCTTGGACAGCAGTATTAGATTCCGATGCACCATTGCGGGTTTACTGTATCCCTTGGACCTTCAAATCAACGATGAAACACAGAAATTGCATCGATATTGAATACAATAGGCAAAATGTCGACTTATTTACAAGACGAGTATTTCTTCTAGTAGTTCGTGATTTGAGCCTTTCCTGGGACAGCAGTATTAGATTCCGATGCACCATTGCAGGTTTACTGTACCCTTGCACCTTCAAATCAACGATGAAACACAGAAATTGCATCGATATTGAATACAAAAGTCAAAATGTCGACTTATTTATAAGAGGAGTAACTCTTCTAATAGATCGTGCTTTGAGAATTTCCTGGGACAGCAGTATTAGATTCCCATTCACCATTCCAGGTTTACTGTATCCCTTGGACCTTCAAATCAACGATGAAACACAGAAATTGCATCGATATTGAATGCCACAGGCAAAATGTCGACTTATTTATAAGAGGAGTAACTCTTCTAATAGTTCGTGATTTCAGCCTTTCCTGGGACAGCAGTATTAGATTCCGATGGACCATTGCAGGTTTAAAGTATCCCTTGGACCTTCAAATCAACGATCAAACACAGAAATTGCATCGATATTGAATACAAAAGGCAAAATTCGACTTATTTACAAGACGAGTACTCTTCTAATAGTTCGTGCTTTGAGCCTTTCCTGGGACAGCCGTATTAGATTTCGATGCACCATTGCAGGTTTACTTTATCCCTTGGACCTTCAAATCAACGATGAAACAGAGTAATTGCTTACATATTGAATACAAAAGTAAAAATGTCGACTTATTTACAACAGGAATAACTCTTCTAATAGTTCGTGCATTGAACCTTTCCTGGAACAGCAGTATTAGATTTCGATGCACCATTGCAGGTTTACTGTATCCCTTGGACCTTGAAATCAACGATGAAACACAGAAATTGCATCGATATTGTATACAAAAGGCAATATATCGACTTATTTACAATAGGAGTAACTCTTCTAATGGTTCGTGCTTTTAGCCTTTCCTGGGACAGCAGTAATAGATTCCGATGTACCATTGCAGGTTTACTGTATCCCTTGCACCTTCAAATAAACGACGAAACACAGAAATTGCAACGATATTGTATCCAAAGGGCAAAATTCGACTTATTTACAAGAGGAGTACTCTTCTAATAGTTCGTGCTTTGAGGATTTCCTGGGACAGCAGTATTAGATTCCGATGCACAATTGCAGGTTTACTGTATCCCTTGGACCTTCAAATCATCGATGAAACACAGAAATTGCATCGATATTGAATACAAAAGGCAAAATGTCGACTTATTCACAAGAGGAGTAACTTTTCTAATAGTTCGTGCTTTGAGCCTTTCCTGGGACAGCAGTATTAGATTCCGATGCACAATTGCAGGTTTACTGTATCCCTTGGACCTTCAAATCAACGATGAAACACAGAAATTGCATCGATATTGAATACAAAAGGAAAAATGTCGACTTATTTACAAGAGGAGTAACTCTTCTAATAGTTCGTGGTTTGAGCCTTTCCTGGGACAGCAGTATTAGATTCTGATGCACCATTGCATGTTTACTGTATCCCTTGGACCTTCAAATGAACGATGAAACACAGAAATGGCATCAAAATTGAATGCAAAAGGCAAAATGTCGACTTATTTATAAGAGGAGTAACTCTTCTAATAATTCGTGCTTTGAGCCTTTCCTGGGACAGCAGTATTAGATCCCGTTGCACCATTGCAGGTTAACTGTATCCCTTGGACCTTCAAATCAACGATGAAACACAGAAATTGCATCGATATTGAATACAATAGGCAAAATGTCGACTTATTTACAAGAGGAGTATTTCTTCTAGTAGTTCGTGATTTGAGCCTTTCCTGGGACAGCAGTATTAGATTCCGATGCACCATTGCAGGTTTACTGTATCCCTTGCACCTTCAAATCAACGATGAAACACAGAAATTGCATCGATATTGAATACAAAAGTCAAAATGTCGACTTATTTATAAGAGGAGTAACTCTTCTAATAGATCGTGCTTTGAGAATTTCCTGGGACAGCAGTATTAGATTCCCATTCACCATTCCAGGTTTACTGTATCCCTTGGACCTTCAAATCAACGATGAAACACAGAAATTGCATCGATATTGAATACCACAGGCAAAATTTCGACTTATTTATAAGAGGAGTAACTCTTCTAATAGTTCGTGATTTCAGCCTTTCCTGGGACAGCAGTATTAGATTCCGATGGACCATTGCAGGTTTACAGTATCCCTTGGACTTTCAAATCAACGATCAAACACAGAAATTGCATCGATATTGAATACAAAAGGCAAAATTCGACTTATTTACAAGACGAGCACTCTTCTAATAGTTCGTGCTTTGAGCCTTTCCTGGGACAGCCGTATTAGATTTCGATGCACCATTGCAGGTTTACTTTATCCCTTGCACCTTCAAATCAACGATGAAACAGAGTAATTGCTTACATATTGAATACAAAAGTAAAAATGTCGACTTATTTACAAAAGGAATAACTCTTCTAATAGTTCGTGCATTGAACCTTTCCTGGAACAGCAGTATTAGATTTCGATGCACCATTGCAGGTTTACTGTATCCCTTGGACCTTGAAATCAACGATGAAACACAGAAATTGCATCGATATTGTATACAAAAGGCAATATATCGACTTATTTACAAGAGGAGTAACTCTTCTAATGGTTCGTGATTTTAGCCTTTCCTGGGACAGCAGTAATAGATTCCGATGTACCATTGCAGGTTTAATGTATCCCTTGCACCTTCAAATAAACGACGAAACACAGAAATTGCATCGATATTGTATCCAAAGGGCAAAATTCGACTTATTTACAAGAGGAGTACTCTTCTAATAGTTCGTGCTTTGAGCCTTTCCTGGGACAGCAGTATTAGATTCCGATGCACCATTGCAGGTTTACTGTATCCCTTAAACCTTCAAATCAACGATGAAACACAGAAATTGCTTCGATATTGACAACAAAAGGCAAAATGTCGTCTTATTTACAAGAGGAGTAACTCTACTAATAGTTCGTGCTTTTAGCCTTTCCTGGGACAGCAGTATTAGATTCCGATGCACCATTGCAGGTTTACTGTATCCCTTGCACCTTCAAATCAACGATGAAACACGGAAATTGCATCGATATTGGATACAAAAGGCAAAATGTCGACTTATTTACAAGAGGAGTAACTCTTCTAATGGTTCGTGATTTGAGCCTTTCCTGGGACAGCAGTATTAGATTCCGATGCACCATTGCAGGTTTACTGTATCCCTTGGACCTTCAAATCATCGATGAAACACAGAAATTGCATCGATATTGAATACAAAAGGCAAAAAGTCGACTTATTCACAAGAGGAGTAACTTTTCTAATAGTTCGTGCTTTGAGCCTTTCCTGGGACAGCAGTATTAGATTCCAATGCACCATTGCAGGTTTACTGTATCCCTTGGACTTTCAAATCAACGATGAAACACAGAAAATGCATCGATATTGAATACAAAAGGCAAAATGTCGACTTATTTACAAGAGGAGTAACTCTTCTAATAGTTCGTGTTTTTGAGCCTTACCTTGGACAGCAGTATTAGATTCCGATGCACCATTGCGGGCTTACTGTATCCCTTGGACCTTCAAATCAACGATGAAACACAGAAATTGCATCGATATTGAATACAATAGGCAAAATGTCGACTTATTTACAAGACGAGTATTTCTTCTAGTAGTTCGTGATTTGAGCCTTTCCTGGGACAGCAGTATTAGATTCCGATGCACCATTGCAGGTTTACTGTATCCCTTGCACCTTCAAATCAACGATGAAACACAGAAATTGCATCGATATTGAATACAAAAGTCAAAATGTCGACTTATTTATAAGAGGAGTAACTCTTCTAATAGATCGTGCTTTGAGAATTTCCTGGGACAGCAGTATTAGATTCCCATTCACCATTCCAGGTTTACTGTATCCCTTGGACCTTCAAATCAAAGACGAAACACAGAAATTGCATCGATATTGAATACCACAGGCAAAATGTCGACTTATTTATAAGAGGAGTAACTCTTCTAATAGTTCGTGATTTCAGCCTTTCCTGGGACAGCAGTATTAGATTCCGATGGATCATTGCAGGTTTACAGTATCCCTTGGACTTTCAAATCAACGATCAAACACAGAAATTGCATCGATATTGAATACAAAAGGCAAAATTCGACTTATTTACAAGACGAGTACTCTTCTAATAGTTCGTGCTTTGAGCCTTTCCTGGGACAGCCGTATTAGATTTCGATGCACCATTGCAGGTTTACTTTATCCCTTGGACCTTCAAATCAACGATGAAACAGAGTAATTGCTTACATATTGAATACAAAAGTAAAAATGTCGACTTATTTACAACAGGAATAACTCTTCTAATAGTTCGTGCATTGAACCTTTCCTGGAACAGCAGTATTAGATTTCGATGCACCATTGCAGGTTTACTCTATCCCTTGGACCTTGAAATCAACGATGAAACACAGAAATTGCATCGATATTGTATACAAAAGGCAATATATCGACTTATTTACAAGAGGAGTAACTCTTCTAATGGTTCGTGCTTTTAGCCTTTCCTGGGACAGCAGTAATAGATTCCGATGTACCATTGCAGGTTTACTGTATCCCTTGCACCTTCAAATAAACGACGAAACACAGAGATTGCATCGATATTGTATCCAAAGGGCAAAATTCGACTTATTTACAAGAGGAGTACTCTTCTAATAGTTCGTGCTTTGAGCCTTTCCTGGGACAGCAGTATTAGATTCCGATGCACAATTGCAGGTTTACTGTATCCCTTGGACCTTCAAATCATCGATGAAACACAGAAATTGCATCGATATTGAATACAAAAGGCAAAATGTCGACGTATTCACAAGAGGAGTAACTTTTCTAATAGTTCGTGCTTTGAGCCTTTCCTGGGACAGCAGTATTAGATTCCGATGCACAATTGCAGGTTTACTGTATCCCTTGGACCTTCAAATCAACGATGAAACACAGAAATTGCATCGATATTGAATACAAAAGGAAAAATGTCGACTTATTTACAAGAGGAGTAACTCTTCTAATAGTTCGTGGTTTGAGCCTTTCCTGGGACAGCAGTATTAGATTCTGATGCACCATTGCATGTTTACTGTATCCCTTGGACCTTCAAATGAACGATGAAACACAGAAATGGCATCAAAATTGAATGCAAAAGGCAAAATGTCGACTTATTTATAAGAGGAGTAACTCTTCTAATAATTCGTGCTTTGAGCCTTTCCTGGGACAGCAGTATTAGATCCCGTTGCACCATTGCAGGTTAACTGTATCCCTTGGACCTTCAAATCAACGATGAAACACAGAAATTGCATCGATATTGAATACAATAGGCAAAATGTCGACTTATTTACAAGAGGAGTATTTCTTCTAGTAGTTCGTGATTTGAGCCTTTCCTGGGACAGCAGTATTAGATTCCGATGCACCATTGCAGGTTTACTGTATCCCTTGCACCTTCAGATCAACGATGAAACACAGAAATTGCATCGATATTGAATACAAAAGTCAAAATGTCGACTTATTTATAAGAGGAGTAACTCTTCTAATAGATCGTGCTTTGAGAATTTCCTGGGACAGCAGTATTAGATTCCCATTCACCATTCCAGGTTTACTGTATCCCTTGGACCTTCAAATCAACGATGAAACACAGAAATTGCATCGATATTGAATACCACAGGCAAAATTTCGACTTATTTATAAGAGGAGTAACTCTTCTAATAGTTCGTGATTTCAGCCTTTCCTGGGACAGCAGTATTAGATTCCGATGGACCATTGCAGGTTTACAGTATCCCTTGGACTTTCAAATCAACGATCAAACACAGAAATTGCATCGATATTGAATACAAAAGGCAAAATTCGACTTATTTACAAGACGAGCACTCTTCTAATAGTTCGTGCTTTGAGCCTATCCTGGGACAGCCGTATTAGATTTCGATGCACCATTGCAGGTTTACTTTATCCCTTGCACCTTCAAATCAACGATGAAACAGAGTAATTGCTTACATATTGAATACAAAAGTAAAAATGTCGACTTATTTACAAAAGGAATAACTCTTCTAATAGTTCGTGCATTGAACCTTTCCTGGAACAGCAGTATTAGATTTCGATGCACCATTGCAGGTTTACTGTATCCCTTGGACCTTGAAATCAACGATGAAACACAGAAATTGCATCGATATTGTATACAAAAGGCAATATATCGACTTATTTACAAGAGGAGTAACTCTTCTAATGGTTCGTGCTTTTAGCCTTTCCTGGGACAGCAGTAATAGATTCCGATGTACCATTGCAGGTTTAATGTATCCCTTGCACCTTCAAATAAACGACGAAACACAGAAATTGCATCGATATTGTATCCAAAGGGCAAAATTCGACTTATTTACAAGAGGAGTACTCTTCTAATAGTTCGTGCTTTGAGCCTTTCCTGGGACAGCAGTATTAGATTCCGATGCACCATTGCAGGTTTACTGTATCCCTTAAACCTTCAAATCAACGATGAAACACAGAAATTGCTTCGATATTGACAACAAAAGGCAAAATGTCGTCTTATTTACAAGAGGAGTAACTCTACTAATAGTTCGTGCTTTTAGCCTTTCCTGGGACAGCAGTATTAGATTCCGATGCACCATTGCAGGTTTACTGTATCCCTTGCACCTTCAAATCAACGATGAAACACGGAAATTGCATCGATATTGGATACAAAAGGCAAAATGTCGACTTATTTACAAGAGGAGTAACTCTTCTAATGGTTCGTGATTTGAGCCTTTCCTGGGACAGCAGTATTAGATTCCGATGCACCATTGCAGGTTTACTGTATCCCTTGGACCTTCAAATCATCGATGAAACACAGAAATTGCATCGATATTGAATACAAAAGGCAAAATGTCGACTTATTCACAAGAGGAGTAACTTTTCTAATAGTTCGTGCTTTGAGCCTTTCCTGGGACAGCAGTATTAGATTCCAATGCACCATTGCAGGTTTACTGTATCCCTTGGACTTTCAAATCAACGATGAAACACAGAAAATGCATCGATATTGAATACAAAAGGCAAAATGTCGACTTATTTACAAGAGGAGTAACTCTTCTAATAGTTCGTGTTTTTGAGCCTTACCTTGGACAGCAGTATTAGATTCCGATGCACCATTGCGGGTTTACTGTATCCCTTGGACCTTCAAATCAACGATGAAACACAGAAATTGCATCGATATTGAATACAATAGGCAAAATGTCGACTTATTTACAAGACGAGTATTTCTTCTAGTAGTTCGTGATTTGAGCCTTTCCTGGGACAGCAGTATTAGATTCCGATGCACCATTGCAGGTTTACTGTATCCCTTGCACCTTCAAATCAACGATGAAACACAGAAATTGCATCGATATTGAATACAAAAGTCAAAATGTCGACTTATTTATAAGAGGAGTAACTCTTCTAATAGATCGTGCTTTGAGAATTTCCTGGGACAGCAGTATTAGATTCCCATTCACCATTCCAGGTTTACTGTATCCCTTGGACCTTCAAATCAACGATGAAACACAGAAATTGCATCGATATTGAATACCACAGGCAAAATGTCGACTTATTTATAAGAGGAGTAACTCTTCTAATAGTTCGTGATTTCAGCCTTTCCTGGGACAGCATATTAGATTCCGATGGATCATTGCAGGTTTACAGTATCCCTTGGACTTTCAAATCAACGATCAAACACAGAAATTGCATCGATATTGAATACAAAAGGCAAAATTCGACTTATTTACAAGACGAGTACTCTTCTAATAGTTCGTGCTTTGAGCCTTTCCTGGGACAGCCGTATTAGATTTCGATGCACCATTGCAGGTTTACTTTATCCCTTGGACCTTCAAATCAACGATGAAACAGAGTAATTGCTTACATATTGAATACAAAAGTAAAAATGTCGACTTATTTACAACAGGAATAACTCTTCTAATAGTTCGTGCATTGAACCTTTCCTGGAACAGCAGTATTAGATTTCGATGCACCATTGCAGGTTTACTGTATCCCTTGGACCTTGAAATCAACGATGAAACACAGAAATTGCATCGATATTGTATACAAAAGGCAATATATCGACTTATTTACAAGAGGAGTAACTCTTCTAATGGTTCGTGCTTTTAGCCTTTCCTGGGACAGCAGTAATAGATTCCGATGTACCATTGCAGGTTTACTGTATCCCTTGCACCTTCATATAAACGACGAAACACAGAAATTGCATCGATATTGTATCCAAAGGGCAAAATTCGACTTATTTACAAGAGGAGTACTCTTCTAATAGTTCGTGCTTTGAGCCTTTCCTGGGACAGCAGTATTAGATTCCGATGCACAATTGCAGGTTTACTGTATCCCTTGGACCTTCAAATCATCGATGAAACACAGAAATTGCATCGATATTGAATACAAAAGGCAAAATGTCGACGTATTCACAAGAGGAGTAACTTTTCTAATAGTTCGTGCTTTGAGCCTTTCCTGGGACAGCAGTATTAGATTCCGATGCACAATTGCAGGTTTACTGTATCCCTTGGACCTTCAAATCAACGATGAAACACAGAAATTGCATCGATATTGAATACAAAAGGAAAAATGTCGACTTATTTACAAGAGGAGTAACTCTTCTAATAGTTCGTGGTTTGAGCCTTTCCTGGGACAGCAGTATTAGATTCTGATGCACCATTGCATGTTTACTGTATCCCTTGGACCTTCAAATGAACGATGATACACAGAAATGGCATCAAAATTGAATGCAAAAGGCAAAATGTCGACTTATTTATAAGAGGAGTAACTCTTCTAATAATTCGTGCTTTGAGCCTTTCCTGGGACAGCAGTATTAGATCCCGTTGCACCATTGCAGGTTAACTGTATCCCTTGGACCTTCAAATCAACGATGAAACACAGAAATTGCATCGATATTGAATACAATAGGCAAAATGTCGACTTATTTACAAGAGGAGTATTTCTTCTAGTAGTTCGTGATTTGAGCCTTTCCTGGGACAGCAGTATTAGATTCCGATGCACCATTGCAGGTTTACTGTATCCCTTGCACCTTCAGATCAACGATGAAACACAGAAATTGCATCGATATTGAATACAAAAGTCAAAATGTCGACTTATTTATAAGAGGAGTAACTCTTCTAATAGATCGTGCTTTGAGAATTTCCTGGGACAGCAGTATTAGATTCCCATTCACCATTCCAGGTTTACTGTATCCCTTGGACCTTCAAATCAACGATGAAACACAGAAATTGCATCGATATTGAATACCACAGGCAAAATTTCGACTTATTTATAAGAGGAGTAACTCTTCTAATAGTTCGTGAATTCAGCCTTTCCTGGGACAGCAGTATTAGATTCCGATGGACCATTGCAGGTTTACAGTATCCCTTGGACTTTCAAATCAACGATCAAACACAGAAATTGCATCGATATTGAATACAAAAGGCAAAATTCGACTTATTTACAAGACGAGCACTCTTCTAATAGTTCGTGCTTTGAGCCTTTCCTGGGACAGCCGTATTAGATTTCGATGCACCATTGCAGGTTTACTTTATCCCTTGCACCTTCAAATCAACGATGAAACAGAGTAATTGCTTACATATTGAATACAAAAGTAAAAATGTCGACTTATTTACAAAAGGAATAACTCTTCTAATAGTTCGTGCATTGAACCTTTCCTGGAACAGCAGTACTAGATTTCGATGCACCATTGCAGGTTTACTGTATCCCTTGGACCTTGAAATCAACGATGAAACACAGAAATTGCATCGATATTGTATACAAAAGGCAATATATCGACTTATTTACAAGAGGAGTAACTCTTCTAATGGTTCGTGCTTTTAGCCTTTCCTGGGACAGCAGTAATAGATTCCGATGTACCATTGCAGGTTTAATGTATCCCTTGCACCTTCAAATAAACGACGAAACACAGAAATTGCATCGATATTGTATCCAAAGGGCAAATTTCGACTTATTTACAAGAGGAGTACTCTTCTAATAGTTCGTGCTTTGAGCCTTTCCTGGGACAGCAGTATTAGATTCCGATGCACCATTGCATGTTTACTGTATCCCTTAAACCTTCAAATCAACGATGAAACACAGAAATTGCTTCGATATTGACAACAAAAGGCAAAATGTCGTCTTATTTACAAGAGGAGTAACTCTTCTAATGGTTCGTGCTTTGAGCCTTTCCTGGGACAGCAGTATTAGATTCCGATGCACCATTGCAGGTTTACTGTATCCCTTGGACCTTCAAATCATCGATGAAACACAGATATTGCATCGATATTGAATACAAAAGGCAAAATGTCGACTTATTCACAAGAGGAGTAACTTTTCTAATAGTTCGTGCTTTGAGGCTTTCCAGGGACAGCAGTATTAGATTCCGATGCACAATTGCAGGTTTACTGTATCCCTTGGACCTTCAAATCAACGATGAAACACAGAAATTGCATCGATATTGAATACAAAAGGCAAAATGTCGACTTATTTATAAGAGGAGTACCTTTTCTAATAGTTCGTGCTTTGAGCCTTTCCTGGGACAACAGTATTAGATTCCGATGCACCATTGCAGATTTACTGTATCCCTTGGGACTCCAAATCAACGATGAAACACAGAAATTGCATCGATATTGAATACAAAAGGCAAAATGTCGTCTTATTTTCAAGAGGAATAACTTTTCTAATAGTTCGTGCTTTTAGCCTTTCCTGGGACAGCAGTATTAGATTCCGATGCACCATTTCAGGTTTACTGTAACCCTTCGACCTTCAAATCAACGATGAAACACAGAAACTGCATCGATATTGAATGCAAAAGGCAAAATGTCGACTTATTTACAAGAGGATTAACTCTTCTAATAGTTCGTGCTTTGAGCCTTCCTGGGACAGCAGTAATAGATTCCGATGCACCATTGCAGGTTTACAGTATCCCTTGGACCTTCAAATCAACGATGAAACACAGAAATTGCATCGATATTGAATACAAAAGGCATAATGTCGACTAATTTATAAGAGGAGTAACTCTTCTAATAGTTAGTGTTTGAGCCTTTCCTGGGACAGCAGTTTTAGATTCCGATGGACCATTGCAGGTTTACAGTATCCCTTGGACTTTCAATTCAACGATGAAACACAGAAGTTACATCGATATTGAATACAAAAGGCAAAATGTCGACTTACTTACAACAGGAGTAACTCTTCTAATATCTCGTGCTTTGAGCCTTTCCTGGGACAGCAGTATTAGATTCTGATGCACCATTGCAGGTTTACTGTATCCCTTGGACCTTCAAATCAACGATGAAACACAGAAACTGCATCGATATTGAATACAAAAGGCAAAATGTCGACTTATTTATAAGAGGAGTAACTCTTCTAATAGTTCGTGATTTGAGCCTTTCCTGGGACAGCAGTATTAGATTCCGATGCACCATTGCAGGTTTACTGTATCCCTTGGTCCTTCAAATCAACGATGAAACACAGAAATTGCATCGATATTGCATACAAAAGGCAAAATGTCGCCTTATTTACAAGAGGAGTAACTCTTCTAATAGTTCGTGTATTTGAGCCTTTCCTTGGACAGCAGTATTAGATTCCGATGCACCATTGCAGGTTTACTGTATCCCTTGGACCTTAAAATCAACGATGAAACACAGAAATTGCTTAGATATTAAATACAAAAGGTAAAATGTTGACTTATTTATAAGAGGAGTAACTCTTCTCCTACATCGTGCTTTGTGCCTTTCCTGGGACAGCAGTATTAGATTCCGATGCACCATTGCAGGTTTACTGTATCCCTTGCACCTTCAAATCAACGATGAAACACAGAAATTGCATCGATATTGAATACAAAAGGCAAAATGTCGACTTATTTGCAAGAGGAGTAACTCTTCTAATAGTTCGTGTTTGAGCCTTTCCTGGGACAGCAGTATTAGATTCCGATGCACCATTGCAGGTTTACTGTATCCCTTGGACCTTAAAATCAACGATGAAACACAGAAATTGCAGAGATATTGAATACAAATGGCAAAATGTCGACTTATTTATAAGAGGAGTAACTCTTCTAATAGTTTGTACTATGAGCCTTTTTTGGGACAGCAGTAATAGATTCCGATGCACCATTGCAGGTTTACTGTATCCCTTGGACCTTCAAATCATCGATGAAACACAGAAAATGCATCGATATTGAATACAAAATGCAAAATGTCGACTTATTTACAAGAGGAGAAACTCTTCTAATAGTTCGTGCTTTGAGCCTTTCCTGGGACAACAGTATTAGATTCCGATGCATCATTGCAGATTTACTGTATCCCTTGGACCTTCAAATCAACGATGAAACACAGAAATTGCATCGATATTGAATACAAAAGGAAAAATGTCGACTTATTTACAAGAGGAGTAACTCTTCTAATAGTTCGTGGTTTGAGCCTTTCCTGGGACAGCAGTATTAGATTCTGATGCACCATTGCATGTTTACTGTATCCCTTGGACCTTCAAATCAACGATGAAACACAGAAATGGCATCAATATTGAATGCAAAAGGCAAAATGTCGACTTATTTATAAGAGGAGTAACTCTTCTAATAATTCGTGCTTTGAGCCTTTCCTGGGACAGCAGTATTAGATCCCGTTGCACCATTGCAGGTTAACTGTATCCCTTGGACCTTCAAATCAACGATGAAACACAGAAATTGCATCGATATTGAATACCACAGGCAAAATGTCGACTTATTTATAAGAGGAGTAACTCTTCTAATAGTTCGTGATTTCAGCCTTTCCTGGGACTGCAGTATTAGATTCCGATGGACCATTGCAGGTTTACAGTATCCCTTGGACTTTCAAATCAACGATCAAACACAGAAATTGCATCGATATTGAATACAAAAGGCAAAATTCGACTTATTTACAAGAGGAGTACTCTTCTAATAGTTCGTGCTTTGAGCCTTTCCTGGGACAGCAGTATTAGATTTCGATGCACCATTGCAGGTTTACTTTATCCCTTGGAGCTTCAAATCAACGATGAAACAGAGTAATTGCATCGATATTGAATACAAAAGTAAAAATGTCGACTTATTTACAAGAGGAATAACTCTTCTAATAGTTCGTGCATTGAACCTTTCCTGGAACAGCAGTATTAGATTTCGATGCACCATTGCAGGTTTACTGTATCCCATGGACCTTGAAATCAACGATGAAACACAGAAATTGCATCGATATTGTATACAAAAGGCAATATATCGACTTATTTACAAGAGGAGTAACTCTTCTAATGGTTCGTGCTTTTAGCCTTTCCTGGGACAGCAGTATTAGATTCCGATGTACCATTGCAGGTTTACTGTATCCCTTGCACCTTCAATTAAACGACGAAACACAGAAATTCCATCGATATTGTATCCAAAGGGCAAAATTCGACTTATTTACAAGAGGAGTACTCTTCTAATAGTTCGTGCTTTGAGCCTTTCCTGGGACAGCAGTATTAGATTCCGATGCACCATTGCAGGTTTACTGTATCCCTTAAACCTTCAAATCAACAATGAAACACAGAAATTGCTTCGATATTGACAACAAAAGGCAAAATGTCGACTTATTTACAAGAGGAGTAACTCTACTAATAGTTCGTGCTTTTAGCCTTTCCTGGGACAGCAGTATTAGATTCCGATGCACCATTGCAGGTTTACTGTATCCCTTGCACCTTCAAATCAACGATGAAACACGGAAATTGCATCGATATTGGATACAAAAGGCAAAATGTCGACTTATTTACAAGAGGAGTAACTCTTCTAATAGTTCGTGCTTTGAGCCTTTCCTGGGACAGCAGTATTAGATTCCGATGCACCATTGCAGGTTTACTGTATCCCTTGGACCTTCAAATCAACGATGAAACACAGAAATTACATCGATATTGAATACAAAGGGCAAAATTTCGACTTATTTACAAGAGGAGTAACTCTTCTAATAGTTCGTGCTTTAAGCCTACGTGGGACAGCAGTATTAGATTCCGATGCACCATTGCAGGTTTACAGTATCCCTTGGACCTTCAAATCAACGATGAAACACAGAAAGTGCATCGATATTGAATACAAAAGGCAAAATGTCGACTTATTTACAAGAGGAGTAACTCTTCTAATGATTCGTGGATTGTGCCTTTCCTGGGACAGCAGTATTAGATTCTGATGCACCATTGCATGCTTACTGTATCCCTTGGACCTTCAAATGAACGATGAAACACAGAAATGGCATCAATATTGAATGCAAAAGGCAAAATATCGACTTATTTATAAGAGGAGTAACTCTTCTAGTAATTCGTGATTTGCGCCTTTTCTGGGATAGCAGTATTAGATTCCGATGCACCATTGCAGGTTTACTGTATTCCTTGGACCTTCAAATCAACGATGAAACACAGAAATTGCATCGATATTGAATACAAAAGGCATAATGTCGACTTATTTATAGGAGGAGTAACTCTTCTAATAGTTCGTGCTTTGAGCCTTTCCTGGGACAGCAGTATTAGATTCCGATGTACCATTGCAGATTTACTGTATCCCTTTGACCTTCAAATCAACGATGAAACACAGAAATTGCATCGAAATTGAATACAAAAAGCAAAATGTCGACTTATTTACAAGAGGAGTAACTCTTCTAATGGTTCGTGCTTTTAGCCTTTCCTGGGACAGCAGTATTAGATTCCGATGTACCATTGCAGGTTTACTGTATCCCTTGCACCTTCAATTGAACGACGAAACACAGAAATTCCATCGATATTGTATCCAAAGGGCAAAATTCGACTTATTTACAAGAGGAGTACTCTTCTAATAGTTCGTGCTTTGAGCCTTTCCTGGGACAGCAGTATTAGATTCCGATGCACCATTGCAGGTTTACTGTATCCCTTAAACCTTCAAATCAACAATGAAACACAGAAATTGCTTCGATATTGACAACAAAAGGCAAAATGTCGACTTATTTACAAGAGGAGTAACTCTACTAATAGTTCGTGCTTTTAGCCTTTCCTGAGACAGCAGTATTAGATTCCGATGCACCATTGCAGGTTTACTGTATCCCTTGCACCTTCAAATCAACGATGAAACACGGAAATTGCATCGATATTGGATACAAAAGGCAAAATGTCGACTTATTTACAAGAGGAGTAACTCTTCTAATAGTTCGTGCTTTGAGCCTTTCCTGGGACAGCAGTATTAGATTCCGATGCACCCTTGCAGGTTTACTGTACCCGTGGTCCTTCAAATCAACGATGAAACACAGAAATTGCATCGATATTGAATACAAAAGGCAAAATGTCGAATTATTTACAAGAGGAGTAACTCTTCTAATAGTTCATGCTTTCAGCCTTTCCTGGGACAACAGTATTAGATTCCGATGCACCATTGCAGGTTTACTGTATCCCTTGGACCTTCAAATCAACGATGAAACACAGAAATTGCAGTGATATTGAATACAAAACGCAAATGTCGACTTATTTACAAGAGGTGTAACTCTTCTAATAGTTCGTACTATGAGCCATTTCTGGGACAGCAGTAATAGATTCCGATGCACCATTGCAGGTTTACTGTATCCCTTTGACCTTCAAATCATCGATGAAACACAGAAAATGCATCGATATTGAATACAAAAGGCAAAATGTCGACTTATTTACAAGAGGAGTAACTCTTCTAATAGTTCGTGCTTTGAGCCTTTCCTGGGACAACAGTATTAGATTCCGATGTACCATTGCAGATTTACTGTATCCCTTTGACCTTCAAATCAACGATGAAACACAGAAATTGCATCGAAATTGAATACAAAAAGCAAAATGTCGACTTATTTACAAGAGGAGTAACTCTTCTAATAGTTCGTGATTTAAGCCTTTCCTGGGACAGCAGTATTAGATTCTGATGCACCATTGCATGTTTACTGTATCCCTTGGACCTTCAAATGAACGATGAAACACAGAAATGGCATCAATATTGAATGCAAAAGGCAAAATTTCGACTTATTTATAAGAGGAAAAACTCTTCTAATAATTCGTGCTTTGAGCCTTTCCTGGGACAGCAGTATTAGATTTCGATGCACCATTGCAGGTTTACTTTATCCCTTGGACCTTCAAATCAACGATGAAACACAGTAATTGCTTACATATTGAATACAAAAGTAAAAATGTCGACTTATTTACAAGAGGAATAACTCTTCTGATAGTTCGTGCATTGAACCTTTCCTGGGACAGCAGTATTAGATTCCGATACACCATTGCAGGTTTACTGTATCCCTTGAACCTTGAAATCAACGATGAAACACAGAAATTGCATCGATATTGTATACAAAAGGCAATTTATCGACTTATTTACAAGAGGAGTAACTCTTCTAATAGTTCGTGCTTTTAGCCTTTCCTGGGACAGCAGTATTAGATTCCGATGTACCATTGCAGGTTTACTGTATCCCTTGCACCTTCAAATAAAAGACGAAACACAGAAATTGCATCGATATTGTATCCAAAGGGCAAAATTCGACTTATTTACAAGAGGAGTACTCTTCTAATAGTTCGTGCTTTGAGCCTTTCCTGGGACAGCAGTATTAGATTCCGATGCACCATTGCAGGTTTACTGTATACCTTGCACCTTCAAATCAACGATAAAACGCAGAAATTGCATCGATATTGAATACAAAAGGCACAATGTCGACTTATTTACAAGAGGAGTAACTCTTCTATTAGTTCGTGCTTTGAGCCTTTCCTGGGACAGAATTATTAGATTCCGATGCACCATTGCAGGTTTACTGTATCCCTTGGACCTTCAAATCAACGATGAAACACAGAAATTGCATCGATATTGACAACAAAATGCAAAATGTCGACTTATTTACAAGAGGAGTAACTCTTCTAATAGTTCGTGCTCTTAGCCTTTCCTGTGACAGCAGTATTAGATTCCGATGCACCATTGCAGGTTTACTGTATCCCTTGCACCTTCAAATCAACGATGAAACACAGAAATTGCATCGATATTGAATACAAAAGGCAAAATGTCGACTTATTTACAAGAGGAGTAACTCTTCTAATAGTTCATGCTTTCAGCCTTTCCTGGGACAGCAGTATTAGATTACGATGCACCATTGCAGGTTTACTGTATCCCGTGGACCTTCAAATCAACGATGAAACACAGAAATTGCAGTGATATTGAATACAAAACGCAAAATGTCGACTTATTTACAAGAGGAGTAACTCTTCTAATAGTTCGTAATATGAGCCATTTCTGGGACAGCAGTAATAGATTCCGATGCACCATTGCAGGTTTACTGTATCCCTTTGACCTTCAAATCATCGATGAAACACAGAAAATGCTTCGATATTGAATACAAAAGGCAAAATGTCGACTTATTTACAAGAGGAGTAACTCTTCTAATAGTTCGTGCTTTTAGCCTTTCCTGGGACAGCAGTATTAGATTCCGATGCACCACTGCAGGTTTACTGTAACCCCTGGACCTTCAAATCAACGATGAAACACAGAAAGTGCATCGATATTGAATACAAAAGGCAAAATGTCGACTTACTTACAAGAGGAGTAACTCTTCTAATAGTTCGTGCTTTGAGCCTTCCTGGGACAGCAGTATTAGATTCCGATGCACCATTGCAGGTTTACTGTATCCCTTGGACCTTCAAATCAACGATGAAACACAGAAATTGCATCGATATTGAATACAAAAGGCAAAATGTCGACTTATTTACTAGAGGAGTAAGCCTGCTAATAGTTCGTGGTTTGAGCCTTTCCTGGGACAGCAGTATTAGATTCTGATGCACCATTGCATGTTTACTGTATCCCTTGGACCTTCAAATGAACGATGAAACACAGAAATGGCATCAATATTGAATGCAAAAGGCAAAATGTCGACTTATTTATAAGAGGAGTAACTCTTCTAATAATTCGTGCTTTGAGCCTTTCCTGGGACAGCAGTATTAGTTTCCGATTCACCATTGCAGGTTTACTGTATCCCTTGGACCTTCAAATCAACGATGAAACACAGAAATTGCATCGATATTGAATACAATAGGCAAAATTTCGACTTATTTACAAGAGGAGTATTTCCTCTAGTAGTTCGTGACTTGAGCCTTTCCTGGGACAGCAGTATTAGATTCCGATGGACCATTGCAGGTTTACAGTACCCCTTGGACATTCAAATCAACGATCAAACACAGAAATTGCGTCGATATTGAATACAAAAGGCAAAATTCGACTTATTTACAAGAGGAGTACTCTTCTAATAGTTCGTGCTTTGAGCCTTTCCTGGGACAGCAGTATTAGATTTCGATGCACCATTGCAGGTTTACTTTATCCCTTGGACCTTCAAATCAACGATGAAACACAGTAATTGCTTACATATTGAATACAAAAGTAAAAATGTCGACTTATTTACAAGAGGAATAACTCTTCTAATAGTTCGTGCATTGAACCTTTCCTGGGACAGCAGTATTAGATTCCGATGTACCATTGCAGGTTTACTGTATCCCTTGCACCTTCAAATAAACGACGAAACACAGAAATTGCATCGATATTGTATCCAAAGGGCAAAATTCGACTTATTTACAAGAGGAGTACTCTTCTAATAGTTCGTGCTTTGAGCCTTTCCTGGGACAGCAGTATTAGATTCCGATGCACCATTGCAGGTTTACTGTATCCCTTGGACCTTCAAATCAACGATGAAACACAGAAATTACATCGATATTGAATACAAAGGGCAAAATTTTGACTTATTTACAAGAGGAGTAACTCTTCTAATAGTTCGTGCTTAAACCTACCTGGGACATGTGTATTAGATTCCGATGCACCATTGCAGGTTTACAGTATCCCATGGACCTTCAAATCAACGATGAAACACAGAAATTGCTAAGATATTAAATACAAAAGGCAAAATGTCGACTTATTTATAAGAGGAGTAACTCTTCTACTAGATCGTGCTTTGAGCCTTTCCTGGGACAGCAGTATTAGATTCCGATGCACCATTGCAGGTTTACTGTATACCTTGCACCTTCAAATCAACGATAAAACGCAGAAATTGCATCGATATTGAATACAAAAGGCACAATGTCGACTTATTTACAAGAGGAGTAACTCTTCTATTAGTTCGTGCTTTGAGCCTTTCCTGGGACAGAATTATTAGATTCCGATGCACCATTGCAGGTTTACTGTATCCCTTGGACCTTCAAATCAACGATGAAACACAGAAATTGCATCGATATTGACAACAAAATGCAAAATGTGGACTTATTTACAAGAGGAGTAACTCTTCTAATAGTTCGTGTTTTAGCCTTTCCTGTGACAGCAGTATTAGATTCCGATGCACCATTGCAGGTTTACTGTATCCCTTGCACCTTCAAATCAACGATGAAACACAGAAATTGCATCGATATTGAATACAAAAGGCAAAATGTCGACTTATTTACAAGAGGAGTAACTCTTCTAATAGTTCATGCTTTCAGCCTTTCCTGGGACAGCAGTATTAGATTACGATGCACCATTGCAGGTTTACTGTATCCCGTGGACCTTCAAATCAACGATGAAACACAGAAATTGCAGTCATATTGAATACAAAACGCAAAATGTCGACTTATTTACAAGAGGAATAACTCTTCTAATAGTTCGTAATATGAGCCATTTCTGGGACAGCAGTAATAGATTCCGATGCACCATTGCAGGTTTACTGTATCCCTTTGACCTTCAAATCATCGATGAAACACAGAAATTGCTTAGATATTGAATACAAAAGGCAAAATGTCGACTTATTTACAAGAGGAGTAACTCTTCTAATAGTTCGTGCTTTTAGCCTTTCCTGGGACAGCAGTATTAGATTCCGATGCACCACTGCAGGTTTACTGTAACCCCTGGACCTTCAAATCAACGATGAAACACAGAAATTGCATCGATATTGAATACAAAAGGCAAAATGTCGACTTACTTACAAGAGGAGTAACTCTTCTAATAGTTCGTGCTTTGAGCCTTCCTGGGACAGCAGTATTAGATTCCGATGCACCATTGCAGGTTTACTGTATCCCTTGGACCTTCAAATCAACGATGAAACACAGAAATTGCATCGATATTGAATACAAAAGGCAAAATGTCGACTTATTTACTAGAGGAGTAACCCTGCTAATAGTTCGTGGTTTGAGCCTTTCCTGGGACAGCAGTATTAGATTCTGATGCACCATTGCATGTTTACTGTATCCCTTGGACCTTCAAATGAACGATGAAACACAGAAATGGCATCAATATTGAATGCAAAAGGCAAAATGTCGACTTATTTATAAGAGGAGTAACTCTTCTAATAATTCGTGCTTTGAGCCTTTCCTGGGACAGCAGTATTAGTTTCCGATGCACCATTGCAGGTTTACTGTATCCCTTGGACCTTCAAATCAACGATGAAACACAGAAATTGCATCGATATTGAATACAATAGGCAAAATTTCGACTTATTTACAAGAGGAGTATTTCCTCTAGTAGTTCGTGACTTGAGCCTTTCCTGGGACAGCAGTATTAGATTCCGATGCACCATTGCAGGTTTACTGTATCCCTTGGACCTTCAAATCAACGATGAAAAACAGAAATTTCATCGATATTGAATATTAAAGGCAAAATGTCGACTTATTTACAAGAGGAGTAACTCTTCTAATAGTTCGTGCTTTGAGCCTTCCTGGGACTGCAGTATTAGATTTCGATGCACCATTGCAGGTTTACTGTATCCCTTGGACCTTCAAATCAACGATGAAACACAGAAATTGCATCGATATTGAATACAAAAGTCAAAATGTCGACTTATTTACAAGAGGAATAACTCTACTAATAGTTCGTGCATTGAAGCTTTCCTGGGACAGCAGTATTAGATTCCGATGCACCATTGCAGGTTTACTGTATCCCTTGGACCTTCAAATCAACGATGAAACACCGAAATTGCATCGATATTGAATACAAAAGGCAAAAGTCGACTTATTTAGAAGAGGAGTAACTCTTCTAATTTTTTGTGCTTTGAGCCTTGCCAGGGACAGCAGTATTAGATTTCGATGCACCATTGCAGGTTTACTGTATCCCTTGGACTTTCAAATCAAGGATGAAACACAGAAATTGCATCGATATTGAATACAAAAGTAAAAATGTCGACTTATTTACAAGAGGAATAACTCTTCTAATAGATCGTGCATTGAACCTTTCCTGGGACAGCAGTATTAGATTCCGATGCACAATTGCAGGTTTACTGTATTCCGTGGTCCTTGAAATCAAGATGAAACACAGAATTTGCATCGATATTGTATACAAAAGGCAATTTGTCGACTTATTTACAAGAGGAGTAACTCTTCTAATAGTTGGTGCTTTTAGCTTTTCCTGGGACAGCAGTATTAGATTCCGATGCACCATTGCAGGTTTACTGGATCCCTTGGACTTTCAAATCAACGATGAAACACAGAATATGCATCGATATTGAATACAAAAGGCAAAATGTCGACTTATTTACAAGAGGAGTAACTCTTCTAATAGTTCGTGTTTTTGAGCCTTACCTTGGACAGCAGTATTAGATTCCGATGCACCATTGCAGGTTTACTGTATCCCTTGGACCTTCAAATCAACGATGAAACACAGAAATTGCTTAGATATTGAATACAAAAGCCAAAATGTCGACTTATTTATAAGAGGAGTAAGTCTTCTACTAGTTCGTGCTTTGAGCCTTTCCTGGGACAGCAGTATTAGATTCCGATGCACCATTGCAGGTTTACTGTATCCCTTGCACCTTCAAATCAACGATAAAACACAGAAATTGCATCGATATTGAATACAAAAGGCACAATGTCACTTATTTACAAGAGGAGTAACTCTTCTAATAGTTCGTTCTTTGAGCCTTTCCTGGGACGGCATTATTAGATTCCGATGCACCATTGCAGGTTTACTTTATCCCTTGGACCTTCAAATCAACGATGAAACACAGAAATTGCATCGATATTGATAACAAAAGGCAAAATGTCGACATATTTACAAGAGGAGTAACTCTTCTAATAGTTCGTGCTTTGAGCCTTTCCTGGGACTGCAGTATTAGATTCCGATGCACCATTGCAGGTTTACTGTATCCCTTGGACCTTCAAATCACGATGAAACACAGAAATTGCAGTGATATTGAATACAAAAGGCAAAATGTCGACTTATTTATAAGAGGAGTAACTCTTCTAATAGTTCGTACTTTGAGCCTTTTCCGGGACAGCAGTAATAGATTCCGATGCACCATTGCAGGTTTACTGTATCCCTTGGACCTTCAAATCAGCGATGAAACACAGAAATTGCATCGATATTGAATACAAAAGGCAAAATGTCGACTTAATTACGAGAGGAGTAACTCTCCTAATAGATCGTGCTTTGAGCCTTTCCTGGGACAACAGTATTAGATTCCGATGCACCATTGCAGATTTACTGTATCCCTTGGACCTTCAAATCAACGATGAAACACAGAAATTGCATCGATATAGTATACAAATTGCAAAATGTCGACTTATTTACAAGAGGAGTAACTCTTCTAATAGTTCGTGCTTTTACCCTTTCCTGGGACAGCAGTATTAGATTCCGATGCACCATTGCAGGTTTACTGTAACCCTTGGACCTTCAAATCAACGATGAAACACTGAAATTGCAATGATATTTAATACAAAAGGCAAAATGTCGACTTTTTTGCAAGAGGAGTAACTCTTCTAATAGTTCGTGCTTTGAGCCTTCCAGGGACAGCAGTATTAGATTCCGATGCACCATTGCAGGTTTACCGTATCCCTTGGAACTTCAAATCAACGATGAAACACAGAAATTGCATTGATATTGAATACAAAAGGCAAAATGTCGACTTATTTACAAGAGGAGTAACTCTTCTAATAGTTCGTGGTTTGAGGCTTTCCTGGGACAGCAGTATTAGATTCTGATGAACCATTGCATGTTTACTGTATCCCTTGGACCTTCAAATGAACGATGAAACACAGAAATGGCATCAATATTGAATGCAAAAGGCAAAATGTCGACTTATTTATAAGAGGAGTAACTTTTCTAATAGTTCGTGATTTCAGAATTTCCTGGGACAGCAGTATTAGATTCCGATGGACCATTGCAAGTTTACAGTATCCCTTGGACTTTCAAATCAACGATGAAACACAGAAATTGCATCGATATTGAATACAAAAGGCAAAATGTCGACTTATTTACAAGAGGAGTAACTCTTCTAATAGTTCGTGCTTTGAGCCTCTCCTGGGACAGCAGTATTAGATTCCGATGCACCATTGCAGGTTTACTGTATCCCTAGGACCTTCAAATCAACGATGAAACACAGAAATTGCATCGATATTGAATACAAAAGGCAAAATGTCGACTTATTTTTAAGAGGAGTAACTCTTCTAATAGTTCGTGCTTTGAGCCTTTCCTGGGACAGCAGTATTAGATTCCGATGCACCCTTGCAGGTTTACTGTATCCCTTGGTCCTTCAAATCAACGATGAAACACAGAAATTGCATCGATATTGAATACAAATGGCAAAATGTCGACTTATTTACAAGAGGAGTAACTCTTCTAATAGTTCGTGCTTTTAGCCTTTCCTGGGACAGCAGTATTAGATTCCGATGCACCATTGCAGGTTTACTGTATCCCTTGCACCTTCAGATCAACGATGAAACACAGAAATTGCATGGATATTGAATACAAAAGGCAAAATGTCGACTTATTTACAAGAGGAGTAACTCTTCTAATAGTTCGTGCCCTGAGCCTTTCCTGGGACAGCAGTATTAGATTCCGATGCACCATTGCAGGTTTACTGTATCCCTTGGACCTTCAAATTAACGATGAAACACAGAAATTGCAGTGATATTGAACACAAAAGGCAAAATGTCGACTTATTTATAAGAGGAGTAACTCTTCTAATAGTTCGTACTTTGAGCCTTTTCTGGGACAGCAGTAATAGATTCCGATGCACCATTGCAGGTTTACTGTGTCCCTTGGACCTTCAAATCAACGATGAAACACAGAAATTGCATCGATATTGAATACAAAAGGCAAAATATCGACTTATTTACAAGAGGAGTAACTCTTCTAATAGTACGTGCTTTGAGCCTTTCCTGGGACAGCAGTATTAGATTCCGATTCACCATTGCAGGTTTACTGTATCCCTTGGACCTTCAAATCAACGATGAAACACAGAAATTGCATTGATATTGAATATAAAAGGAAAAACGTCGACTTATTTATAAGAGGAGAAACTCTTCTGATAGGTCGTGCTTTGAGCCTTTCCTGGGACAGCAGTATTAGATTCCGATGCACCATTGCAGGTTTACTGTATCCCTTGCACCTTCAAATCAACGATGAAACACAGCAATTGCATCGATATTGAATACAATAGGCAAAATGTAGACTTATTTACAAGAGGAGTATTTCTTCTAGTAGTTCGTGATTTGAGCCTTTCCTGGGACAGCAGTATTAGATTCCGATGCACCATTGCAGGTTTACTGTATCCCTTGGACCTTCAAATCAACGATGAAACACAGAAATTGCATCGATATTGAATACAAAGGGCAAAATTTCTACTTATTTACAAGAGGAGTAACTTTTCTAATAGTTCGTGCTTTGAGCCATTCCTGGGACAGCAGTATTAGATTCCGATGCACCATTGCAGGTTTACTGTATCCCTTGGACCTTCAAATCAGCGATGAAACACAGAAATTGCATCGATATTGAATACAAAAGGCAAAATGTCGACTTATTTACAAGAGGAGTAACTCTTCTAATAGTTCGTGCTTTGAGCCTTTCCTGGGACAACAGTATTAGATTCCGATGCACCATTGCAGATTTACTGTAGCCCTTGGACCTTCAAATCAACGTTGAAACACAGAAATTGCATCGATATTGAATACAAAAGGCAAAATGCCGACTTATTTACAAGAGGAGTAACTCTTCTAATAGTTCGTGCTTTTAGCCTTTCCTGGGACAGCAGTATTAGATTCCGATGCACCATTGCAGATTTACTGTAACCCTTGGACCTTCAAATCAACGATGAAACACAGAAATTGCATCGATATTGAATACAAAAGGCAAAATGTTGACTTATTTGGAAGAGGAGTAACTCTTCTAATAGTTAGTGGGTTGAGCCTTTCCTGGGACAGCAGTATTAGATTCTGATGCACCATCGCATGTTTAATGTATCCTTTGGACCTTCAAATGAACGATGAAACACAGAAATGGCATCAATATTGAATGCAAAAGGCAAACTGTCGACTTATTTATAAGAGGAGTAACTCTTCTAATAATTCGTGCTTTGAGCCTTTCCTGGGACAGCAGTATTAGATTCCGATGCACCATTGCAGGTTTACTGTATCACTTGGACCTTGAAATCAACGACGAAACACAGCAATTGCATCGATATTGAATACAATAGGCAAAATGTCGACTTATTTACAAGAGGAGTATTTCTTCTAGTAGTTCGTGATTTGAGCCTTTCCTGGGACAGCAGTATTAGATTCCGATGCACCATTGCAGGCTTACTGTTTCCCTTGCACCTTCAAATCAACGATGAAACACAGAAATTGCATCGATATTGAATACAAAAGGCAAAATGTCGACTTATTTACAAGAGGAGAAACTCTTCTAATAGTTCGTGCTTTGAGCCTTTCCTGGGACAGCAGTATTAGATTCCGATGCACCATTGCAGGTTTCCTGTATCCCTTGGACCTTCAAATCAACGATGAAACAAAGAAATTTCATCGATATTGAATACAAAAGGCAAAATGTCGACTTATTTATAAGAGAGGTAACTCTTCTAATAGTTCGTACTTTGAGCCTTTTCTGGGACAGCAGTAATAGATTCCGATGCACCATTGCAGGTTTACTGTATCCCTTGGACCTTCAAATCAACGATGAAACACAGAAATTGCATCGATACTGAATACAAAAGGCAAAATGTCGACTTACTTACAAGAGGAGTAACTCTTGTACTAGTTCGTGCTTTGAGCCTTTCCTGGGACAGCAGTATTAGATTCCGATTCACCATTGCAGGTTTACTGTATCCCTTGGACCTTCAAATCAACGATGAAACACAGAAATTGCATCGATATTGAATATAAAAGGCAAAATGTAGACTCATTTATAAGAGGAGTAACTCTTCTGATAGTTTGTGCTTTGAGCCTTTCCTGGGACAGCAGTATTAGATTCCGATGCACCATTGCATGTTTACTGTATCCCTTGGACCTTCAAATCAACGATGAAACAGAAATTGCATCGATATTGAATACAAAGGGCAAAATTTCGACTTATTTACAAGAGGAGTAACTCTTCTAATAATTCGTGCTTTGAGCCATTCCTGGGACAGCAGTATTAGATTCCGATGCACCATTGCAGGTTTACTGTATCCCTTGGACCTTCAACACAGCGATGAAACACAGAAATTGCATCGATATTGAATACAAAATTCAAAATCTCTACTTATTTACAAGAGGAGTAACTCTTCTAATAGTTCGTGCTTTGAGATTTTCCTGGGACAACAGTATTAGATTCCGATGCACCATTGCAGATTTACTGTATCCCTCGGACCTTCAAATCAACGTTGAAACACAGAAATTGCATCGACATTGAATACAAAAGGCAAAATGTCGACTTATTTACAAGAGGAGTAACTCTTCAAATAGTTCGTGCTTTTAGCCTTTCCTGGGACAGCAGTATTAGATTCCGATGCACCATTGCAGATTTACTGTAAGCCTTGGACCTTCATATCAACGATGAAACACAGAAATTGCATCGATATTGAATACAAAAGGCAAAATGTCGACTTATTTAGAAGAGGAGTAACTCTTCTAATAGTTCGTGCTTTGAGCCTTCCTTGGACAGCAGTATTAGATTCCGATGCACCATTGCAGGTTTACTGTATCCCTTGGACCTTCAAATCAACGATGAAACACAGAAATTGCATCAATATTGAATACAAAAGCAAAATGTCGACTTATTTACAAGAGGAGTAACTCTTCTAATAGTTCGTGGATTGAGCCTTTCCTGGGACAGCAGTATTAGATTCTGATGCACCATTGCATGTTTAATGTATCCCTTGGACCTTCAAATGAACGATGAAACACAGAAATGGCATCAATATTGAATGCAAAAGGCAAAATGTCGACTTATTTAGAAGAGGAATAACTCTTCTAATAGTTCGTGCTTTGAGCCTTTCCTGGGACAGCAGTATTAGATTCCGATTCACCATTGCAGGTTTACTGTATCCCTTGGACCTTCAAATCAACGATGAAACACAGAAATTGCATCTATTTTGAATATAAAAGGCAAAATGTCGACTTATTTATAAGAGGAGTAACACTTCTGATAGTTCGTGCTTTGAGCCTTTCCTGGGACAGCAGTATTAGATTCCGATGCACCATTGCAGGTTTACTGTATCCCTTGGACCTTCAAATCAACGATGAAACACAGCAATTGCATCGATATTGAATACAATAGGCAAAATGTCGACTTATTTACAAGAGGAGTATTTCTTCTGGTAGTTCGTGATCTGAGCCTTTCCTGGGACAGCAGTATTAGATTCCGATGCACCATTGCAGGTTTACTGTATCCCTTGGACCATCAAATCAACGTTGAAACACAGAAATTGCATCGATATTGAATACAAAAGGCAAAATGTCAACTTATTTACAAGAGGAGTAACTCTTCTAATAGTTCGTGCTTTTAGCCTTTCCTGGGACAGCAGTATTAGATTCCGATGCACCGTTGCAGATTTACTGTAACCCTTGGACCTTCAAATCAACGATGAAACACAGAAATTGCATCGATATTGAACACCAAAGGCAAAATGTTGACTTATTTGGAAGAGGAGTAACTCTTCTAATAGTTCGTGCTTTGAGCCTTCCTAGGACAGCAGTATTAGATTCCGATGCACCATTGCAGGTTTACTGTATCCCCTGGACCTTCAAATCAACGATGAAACACAGAAATTGAATCGATATTGAATACAAAAGGCAAAATGTCGACTTATTTACAAGAGAAGTAACTCTTCTAATAGTTCGTGGATTGAGCCTTTCCTGGGACAGCAGTATTAGATTCCGATGCACCATTGCAGGTTTACTGTATCCCTTGCACCTTCAAATCAACGATGAAACACAGAAATTGCATCGATATTGAATACAAAAGGCAAAATGTTGACTTATTTACAAGAGGAGAAACTCTTCTAATAGTTCGTGCTTTGAGCCTCTCCTGGGACAGCAGTATTAGATTCCGATGCACCATTGCAGGTTTACTGTATCCCTTGGACCTTCAAATTAACGATGAAACACAGAAATTGCAGTGATATTGAATACAAAAGGCAAAATGTCGACTTATTTATAAGAGGAGTAACTCTTCTAATAGTTCGTACTTTGAGCCTTTTCTGGGACAGCAGTAATAGATTCCGATGCACCAATGAAGGTTTACAGTATCCCTTGGAGCTTCAAATCAACGATGAAACACAGAAATTGCATCGATATTGAATACAAAACCAAAATGTCGACTTATTTACAAGAGGAGTAACTCTTCTAATAGATCGTGGATTGAGCCTTTCCTGGGACAGCAGTATTAGATTCTGATGCACCATTGCATGTTTAATGTATCCCTTGGACCTTCAAATGGACGATGAAACACAGAAATTGCATCAATATTGAATGCAAAAGGCAAAATGTCGACTTATTTATAAGAGGAGTAACTCTTCTAATAATTCGTGCTTTGAGCCTTTCCTGGGACAGCAGTATTAGATTCCGATGCGCCATTGCAGGTTTACTGTATCCCTTGGACCTTCAAATCAACGATGAAGCACAGCAATTGCACGATATTGAATACAATAGGCAAAATGTCGACTTATTTACAAGTGGAGTATTTCTTCTAGTAGTTCGTGATTTGAGCCTTTCCTGGGACAGCAGTATTAGATTCCGATGCACGATTGCAAGTTTAATGTAACCCTTGGACCTTCAAATCAACGATGAAACACAGAAATTGCTTCGATATTGAATACAAAAGGCAAATTGTCGACTTATTTACAAGAGGAGTAACTCTTCTAATAGTTCGTGTTTTTGAGCCTTTCCTTGGAGAGCAGTATTAGATTCCGATGCACCACTGCAGGTTTACTGTATCCCTTGGACCTTCAAATCAACGATGAAACACAGAAATTGCTTCGATATTGAATACAAAAGGCAAAATGTCGACTTATTTATAAGAGGAGTAAATCTTCTACTAGTTCGTGGTTTGAGCCTTTCCTGGTTCAGCAGTATTAGATTCCGATGCACCATTGCAGGTTTACTGTATCCCTTGGACCTTCAAATCAACGATGAAACACAGAAATTGCATCAATATTGAATACAAAAGGCAAAATGTCGACTTATTTACAAGAGGTGTAACTCTTCTAATAGTTCGTGTTTTTGAGCCTTACCTTGGACAGCAGTATTAGATTCCGATGCACCATTGCAGGTTTACTGTATCCCTTGGACCTTCAAATCAACGATGAAACACAGAAATAGCTTCGATATTGAATACAAAAGGCAAAATTTCGACTTATTTATAAGAGGAGTAACTCTTCTACTAGTTCGTGCTTTGAGCCTTTCCTTGGTCAGCAGTATTAGATTCCGATGCACCATTGCAGGTTTACTGTATCCCTTGGACTTTCAAATCAACGATGAAACACAGAAAATGCATCGATATTGAATACAAAAGGCAAAATGTCCACTTATTTACAAGAGGAGTAACTCTTCTAATAGTTCGTGCTTTGAGCCTTTCCTGGGACAGCAGTATTAGTTTCCGATGCACCATTGCAGGTTTACTGTATCCCTTGGACCTTCAAATCAACGATGAAACACAGAAATTGCATCGATATTGAATACAAAAGGCAAAATGTCGACTTATTTATAAGAGGAGTAACTCTTCTAATAGTTCGTGTTTTGAGCCTCTCCTGGGACAGCAGTATTAGATTCCGATGCACCATTGCAGGTTTACTGTATCCCTTGGTCCTTCTAATCAACGATGAAACACAGAAATTGCATCGATATTGAATACAAAAGGCAAAATGTCGACTTATTTACAAGAGGTGTAACTCTTCTAATAGTTCGTGCTTTTGAGCCTTACCTTGGACAGCAGAATTAGATTCCGATGCACCATTGCAGGTTTACTGTATCCCTTGGACCTTCAAATGAACGATGAAACACAGAAATTGCTTAGATATTGAATACAAAAGGCAAAATGTCGACTTATTTAGAAGAGGAGTAAGTCTTCTACTAGTTCGTGCTTTGAGCCTTTCCTGGGACAGCAGTATTAGATTCCGATGCACCATTGCAGGTTTACTGTATCCCTTGGACCTTCAAATCAACGAAGAAACACAGAAATTGCTTAGATATTGAATACAAAAGGCAAAATGTCGACTTATTTAGAAGAGGAGTAAGTCTTCCACTAGTTCGTGCTTTGAGCCTTTTCTGGGACAGCAGTATTAGATTCCGATGCACCATTGCAGGTTTACTGTATCCCTTGGAGCTTCAAATCAACGATGAAACACAGAAATTGCAGCGATATTGAATACAAAAGCAAAATGTCGACTTATTTACAAGAGAAGTAACTCTTCTAATAATTCGTGGATTGAGCCTTTCCTGGGACAGCAGTATTAGATTCTGATGCACCATTGCATGTTTAATGTATCCCTTGGACCTTCAAATGGGCGATGAAACACAGAAATTGCATCAATATTGAATGCAAAAGGCAAAATGTCGACTTATTTATAAGAGGAGTAACTCTTCTAATAATTCGTGCTTTGAGCCTTTCCTGGGACAGCAGTATTAGATTCAGATGCACCATTGCAGGTTTACTGTATCCCTTGGACCTTCAAATCAACGATGAAGCACAGCAATTGCATCGATATTGAATACAATAGGCAAAATGTCGACTTATTTACAAGAGGAGTATTTCTTCTAGTAGTTCGTGATTTGAGCCTTTCCTGGGACAGCAGTATTAGACTCCGATGCACGATTGCAGGTTTAATGTAACCCTTGGTCCTTCAAATCAACGATGAAACACAGATATTGCATCGATATTGAATACAAAAGGCAAAATGTCGACTTATTTACAAGAGGTGTAACTCTTCTAATAGTTCGTGTTTTTGAGCCTTTCCTTGGACAGCAGTATTAGATTCCGATGCACTACTGCAGGTTTACTGTATGCCGTGGACCTTCAAATCAACGATGCAACACAGAAATTGCTTCGATATTGAATACAAAAGGCAAAATGTCGACTTATTTATAAGAGGAGTAACTCTTCTACTAGTTCGTGCTTTGAGCCTTTCCTGGTTCAGCAGTATTAGATTCCGATGCACCATTGCAGGTTTACTGTATCCCTTGGACCTTCAAATCAACGATAAAACACAGAAATTGCATCGATACTGAATACAAAAGGCACAATGTCGACTTATTTACAAGGGGAGTAACTCTTCTAATAGTTCGTGGTTTGAGCCTTTCCTGGGACAGCAGTATTAGATTCCGATGCACCATTGCAGGTTTACTGTATCCCTTGGACCTTCAAATCAACGATGAAACACAGAAATTGCATCGATATTGAATACAAAAGGCAAAATGTCGACTTATTTATAAGTGGAGTAATTCTTCTAATAGTTCGTGCTTTCAGCATTTCCTGGGACAGCAGTATTAGATTCCGATGCACCATTGCAGGTTTACTGTATCCCTTGGACTTTCAAATCAACGATGAAACACAGAAAATGCATCGATATTGAATACAAAAGGCAAAATGTCGACTTATTTACAAGAGGAGTAACTCTTCTAATAGTTCGTGTTTGAGCCTTTCCTGGGACAGCAGTATTAGATTCCGATGCACCATTGCAGGTTTACTGTATCCCTTGGACCTTCAAATCAACGATGAAACACAGAAATTGCATCGATATTGAATACAAAAGGCAAAATGTCGACTTATTTACAAGAGGTGTAACTCTTCTAATAGTTCGTGTTTTTGAGCCTTACCTTGGACAGCAGTATTAGATTCCGATGCACCATTGCAGGTTTACTGTATTCCTTGGACCTTCAAATCAACGATGAAACACAGAAATTGCTTAGATATTGAATACAAAAGGCAAAATGTCGACTTATTTAGAAGAAGAGTAAGTCTTCTACTAGTTCGTGCTTTGAGCCTTTCCTGGGACAGCAGTATTAGATTCCGATACACCATTGCAGGTTTACTGTATCCCTTGCACCTTCAAATCAACGATAAAACACAGAAATTGCATCGATATTGAATACAAAAGGCACAATGTCACTTAATTACAAGAGGAGTAACTCTTCTAATAGTTCGTGCTTTGAGCCTTTCCTGGGACAGCATTATTAGATTCCGATGCACCATTGCAGGTTTACTGTATCGCTTGGACCTTCAAATCAACGATGAAACACAGAAATTGCATCGATATTGACAACAAAAGGCAAAATGTCGACTTATTTACAAGAGGAGAAACTCTTCTAATAGTTCGTGCTTTGAGCCTTTCCTGGGACTGCAGTATTAGATTCCGATGCACCATTGCAGGTTTACTGTATCCCTTGGACCTTCAAATCAACGATGAAACACAGAAATTGCATCGATATTGAAAACAAAAGGCAAAATGTCGACTTATTTATAAGAGGAGTAACTCTTCTGATAGTTCGTGCTTTGAGCCTTTCCTTGGACAGCAGTATTAGATTCGGATGCACCATTGCAGGTTTACTGTGTCCCTTGGACCTTCAAATCAACGATGAAACACAGAAATTGCATCGATATTGAATACAAATGGCAAAATTTCGACTTATTTACATGAGAAGTAACTCTTCTAATAGTTCGTGCTTTGAGCCTTTCCTGGGACAGCAGTATTAGATTCCGATGCACCATTTCAGGTTTACTGTATCCCTTGGACCTTCAAATCAGCGATGAAACACAGAAATTGCATCGATATTGAGTACAAAAGGCAAAATGTCGACTTATTTACAAGAGGAGTAACTCTTCTAATAGTTCGTGCTTTGAGCCTTTCCTGGGACAACAGTATTAGATTCCGATGCACCATTGCAGATTTACTGTATCCCTTGGACCTTCAAATCAACGATGAAACACAGAAATTGCATCGATATTGAATACAAAAGGCAAAATGTCAACTTTTTTACAAGAGGAGTAACTCTTCTAATAGTTCGTGCTTTTAGCCTTTCCTGGGACAGCAGTATTAGATTCCGATGCACCATTGCAGGTTTACTGTAACCCTTGGACCCTCAAATCAACGATGAAACATTGAAATTGCATCGGTATTGAATACAAAAGGCAAAATGTCGATTTATTTACAAGAGGAGTAACTCTTCTAATAGTTCGTGCTTTGAGCCTTCCTGGGACAGCAGTATTAGATTCCGATGCACCATTGCAGGTTTACCGTATCCCTTGGACCTTCAAATCAACGATGAAACACAGAAATTGCATCGATATTGAATACAAAACGCAAAATGTCGACTTATTTACAAGAGGAGTCACTCTTCTAATAGTTAGTGGATTGAGCCTTTCCTGGGACAGCAGTATTAGATTCTGATGCACCATTGCATGTTTAATGTATCCCTTGGACATTCAAATGAACGATGAAACACAGAAATGGCATCAATATTGAATGCAAAAGGCAAAATATCGACTTATTTATAAGAGGAGTAACTCTTCTAATAATTCGTGCTTTGAGCCTTTCCTTGGTCAGCAGTATTAGATTCCGATGCACCATTGCAGGTTTACTGTATCCCTTGGACTTTCAAATCAACGATGAAACACAGAAAATGCATCGATATTGAATACAAAAGGCAAAATGTCGACTTATTTACAAGAGGAGTAACTCTTCTAATAGTTCGTGCTTTGAGCCTTTCCTGGGACAGCAGTATTAGTTTCCGATGCACCATTGCAGGTTTACTGTATCCCTTGGACCTTCAAATCAACGATGAAACACAGAAATTGCATCGATATTGAATACAAAACGCAAAATGTCGACTTATTTATAAGAGGAGTAACTCTTCTAATAGTTCGTGTTTTGAGCCTCTCCTGGGACAGCAGTATTAGATTCCGATGCACCATTGCAGGTTTACTGTATCCCTTGGTCCTTCTAATCAACGATGAAACACAGAAATTGCATCGATATTGAATACAAAAGGCAAAATGTCGACTTATTTACAAGAGGTGTAACTCTTCTAATAGTTCGTGTTTTTGAGCCTTACCTTGGACAGCAGTATTAGATTCCGATGCACCATTGCAGGTTTACTGTATCCCTTGGACCTTCAAATCAACGATGAAACACAGAAATTGCTTAGATATTGAATACAAAAAGCAAAATGTCGACTTATTTAGAAGAGGAGTAAGTCTTCTACTAGTTCGTGCTTTCAGCCTTTCCTGGGACAGCAGTATTAGATTCCGATGCACCATTGCAGGTTTACTGTATCCCTTGGACCTTCAAATCAACGAAGAAACACAGAAATTGCTTAGATATTGAATACAAAAGGCAAAATGTCGACTTATTTAGAAGAGGAGTAAGTCTTCTACTAGTTCGTGCTTTGAGCCTTTCCTGGGACAGCAGTATTAGATTCCGATGCACCATTGCGGGTTTACTATATCCCTTGGAGCTTCAAATCAACGATGAAACACAGAAATTGCAGCGATATTGAATACAAAAGCAAAATGTCGACTTATTTACAAGAGAAGTAACTCTTCTAATAGTTCGTGGATTGAGCCTTTCCTGGGACAGCAGTATTAGATTCTGATGCACCATTGCATGTTTAATGTATCCCTTGGACCTTCAAATGGACGATGAAACACAGAAATTGCATCAATATTGAATGCAAAAGGCAAAATGTCGACTTATTTATAAGAGGAGTAACTCTTCTAATAATTCGTGCTTTGAGCCTTTCCAGGGACAGCAGTATTAGATTCAGATGCACCATTGCAGGTTTACTGTATCCCTTGGACCTTCAAATCAACGATGAAGCACAGCAATTGCATCGATATTGAATACAATAGGGAAAATGTCGACTTATTTACAAGAGGAGTATTTCTTCTAGTAGTTCGTGATTTGAGCCTTTCCTGGGACAGCAGTATTAGATTCCGAAGCACGATTGCAGGTTTAATGTAACCCTTGGTCCTTCAAATCAACGATGAAACACAGAAATTGCATCGATACTGAATACAAAACGCACAATGTCGACTTATTTACAAGAGGTGTAACTCTTCTAATAGTTCGTGTTTTTGAGCCTTTCCTTGGACAGCAGTATTAGATTCCGATGCACTACTGCAGGTTTACTGTATCCCGTGGACCTTCAAATCAACGATGAAACACAGAAATTGCTTCGATATTGAATACAAAAGGCAAAATGTCGACTTATTTATAAGAGGAGTAACTCTTCTACTAGTTCGTGCTTTGAGCCTTTCCTGGTTCAGCAGTATTAGATTCCGATGCACCATTGCAGGTTTACTGTATCCCTTGGACCTTCAAATCAACGATAAAACACAGAAATTGCATCGATACTGAATACAAAAGGCACAATGTCGACTTATTTACAAGGGGAGTAACTCTTCTAATAGTTCGTGCTTTGAGCCTTTCCTGGGACAGCAGTATTAGATTCCGATGCACCATTGCAGGTTTACTGTATCCCTTGGACCTTCAAATCAACGATGAAACACAGAAAGTGCATCGATATTGAATACAAAAGGCAAAATGTCGACTTATTTATAAGTGGAGTAATTCTTCTAATAGTTCGTGCTTTCAGCATTTCCTGGGACAGCAGTATTAGATTCCGATGCACCATTGCAGGTTTACTGTATCCCTTGGACTTTCAAATCAACGATGAAACACAGAAAATGCATCGATATTGCATACAAAAGGCAAAATGTCGACTTATTTACAAGAGGAGTAACTCTTCTAATAGTTCGTGCTTTGAGCCTTTCCTGGGACAGCAGTATTAGTTTCCGATGCACCATTGCAGGTTTACTGTATCCCTTGGACCTTCAAATCAACGATGAAACACAGAAATTGCATCGATATTGAATACAAAAAGCAAAATGTCGACTTATTTATAAGAGGAGTAACTCTTCTAATAGTTCGTGCTTTGAGCCTTTCCTGGGACAGCAGTATTAGATTCCGATGCACCATTGCAGGTTTACTGTATCCCTTGGTCCTTCAAATCAACGATGAAACACAGAAATTGCATCGATATTGAATACAAAAGGCAAAATGTCGACTTATTTAGAGGAGGAGTAAGTCTTCTACTAGTTCGTGCTTTGAGCCTTACCTGGGACAGCAGTATTAGATTCCGATACACCATTGCAGGTTTACTGTATCCCTTGCACCTTCAAATCAACGATAAAACACAGAAATTGCATCGATATTGAATACAAAAGGCACAATGTCACTTAATTACAAGAGGAGTAACTCTTCTAATAGTTCGTGCTTTGAGCCTTTCCTGGGACAGCATTATTAGATTCCGATGCACCATTGCAGGTTTACTGTATCGCTTGGACATTCAAATCAACGATGAAACACAGAAATTGCATCGATATTGACAACAAAAGGCAAAATGTCGACTTATTTACAAGAGGAGAAACTCTTCTAATAGTTCGTGCTTTGAGCCTTTCCTGGGACTGCAGTATTAGATTCCGATGCACCATTGCAGGTTTACTGTATCCCTTGGACCTTCAAATCAACGATGAAACACAGAAATTGCATCGATATTGAAAACAAAAGGCAAAATGTCGACTTATTTATAAGAGGAGTAACTCTTCTGATAGTTCGTGCTTTGAGCCTTTCCTTGGACAGCAGTATTAGATTCGGATGCACCATTGCAGGTTTACTGTATCCCTTGGACCTTCAAATCAACGATGAAACACAGAAATTGCATCGATATTGAATACAAATGGCAAAATTTCGACTTATTTACATGAGAAGTAACTCTTCTAATAGTTCGTGCTTTGAGCCTTTCCTGGGACAGCAGTATTAGATTCCGATGCACCATTTCAGGTTTACTGTATCCCTTGGACCTTCAAATCAGCGATGAAACACAGAAATTGCATCGATATTGAGTACAAAAGGCAAAATGTCGACTTATTTACAAGAGGAGTAACTCTTCTAATAGTTCGTGCTTTGAGCCTTTCCTGGGACAACAGTATTAGATTCCGATGCACCATTGCAGATTTACTGTATCCCTTGGACCTTCAAATCAACGATGAAACACAGAAATTGCATCGATATTGAATACAAAAGGCAAAATGTCAACTTTTTTACAAGAGGAGTAACTCTTCTAATAGTTCGTGCTTTTAGCCTTTCCTGGGACAGCAGTATTAGATTCCGATGCACCATTGCAGGTTTTCTGTAACCCTTGGACCTTCAAATCAACGATGAAACATTGAAATTGCATCGGTATTGAATACAAAAGGCAAAATGTCGATTTATTTACAAGAGGAGTAACTCTTCTAATAGTTCGTGCTTTGAGCCTTCCTGGGACAGCAGTATTAGATTCCGATGCACCATTGCAGGTTTTCCGTATCCCTTGGACCTTCAAATCAACGATGAAACACAGAAATTGCATCGATATTGAATACAAAACGCAAAATGTCGACTTATTTACAAGAGGAGTAACTCTTCTAATAGTTAGTGGATTAAGCCTTTCCTGGGACAGCAGTATTAGATTCTGATGCACCATTGCATGTTTAATGTATCCCTTGGACCTTCAAATGAACGATGAAACACAGAAATGGCATCAATATTGAATGCAAAAGGCAAAATGTCGACTTATTTATAAGAGGAGTAACTCTTCTAATAATTCGTGCTTTGAGCCTTTCCTGGGACAGCAGTATTAGATTCCGATGCACCATTGCAGGTTTACTGTATCCCTTGGACCTTAAAATCAACGATGAAACACAGAAATTGCATCGATATTGAATACAAAAGGCAAAATGTCGACTTATTTACAAGAGGAGTAACTCTTCTAATAGTTCGTGCTTTTAGCCTTTCCTGGGACAGCAGTATTAGATTCCGGTGCACCATTGCAGGTTTACTGTATCCCTTGGACCTTCAAATCAACGATGAAACAAAGAAATTGCATCGATATTGAATACAAAATGCAAAATGTCGACTTATTTAGAAGAGGAGTAACTCTTCTAATAGTTCGTGCTTTGAGCCTTCCTTGGACAGCAGTATTAGATTCCGATGCACCATTGCAGGTTTACTGTATCCCTTGGACCTTCAAATCAACGATGAAACAAAGAAATTTCATCGATATTGAATACAAAAGGCAAAATGTCGACTTAATTACAAGAGGAGTAACTCTTCTAATAGTTCGTGGATTGAGCCTTTCCTGGGACAGCAGTATTAGATTCTGATGCACCATTGCATGTTTAATGTATCCCTTGAACATTCAAATGAACGATGAAACACAGAAATGGCATCAATATTGAATGCAAAAGGCAAAATATCGACTTATTTATAAGAGGAGTAACTCTTCTAATAATTCGTGCTTTGAGCCTTTCCTGGGACAGCAGTATTAGATTCCGATGCACCATTGCAGGTTTACTGTATCCCTTGGAACTTCAAATCAACGATGAAACACAGCAATTGCATCGATATTGAATACAATAGGCAAAATGTCGACTTATTTATAAGAAGAGTAACTCTTCTACTAGTTCGTGTTTGAGCCTTTCCTGGGACAGCAGTATTAGATTCCGATGCACCATTGCAGGATTAATGTATCCCTTAGACCTTCAAATAAACAATGAAACACATAAAAAGCATCGATATTGAATACAAAAGGCAAAATGTCGACTTATTTACAAGAGGAGTAACTCTTCTAATAGTTCGTGTTTTTGAGCCTTTCCTTGGACAGCAGTATTAGATTCCGATGCACCACTGCAGGTTTACTGTATCCCTTGGACCTTCAAATCAACAATGAAACACAGAAATTGCTTCGATATTGAATACAAAAGGCAAAATGTCGACTTATTTATAAGAAGAGTAACTCTTCTACTAGTTCGTGCTTTGAGCCTTTCCTGGGTCAGCAGTATTAGATTCCGATGCACCATTGCAGGTTTACTGTATCCCTTGGACCTTCAAATCAACGATAAAAAACAGAAATTGCATCGATATTGATTAGAAAAGGCACAATGTCGACTTATTTACAAGGGGAGTAACTCTTCTAATGGTTCGTGCTTTCAGCCTTTCCTGGGACAGCAGTATTAGATTCCGATGCACCATTTCAGGTTTACTGTATCCCTTGGACCTTCAAATCAGCGATGAAACACAGAAATTGCATCGATATTGAGTACAAAAGGCAAAATGTCGACTTATTTACAAGAGGAGTAACTCTTCTAATAGTTCGTGCTTTGAGCCTTTCCTGGGACAACAGTATTAGATTCCGATGCACCATTGCAGATTTACTGTATCCCTTGGACCTTCAAATCAACGATGAAACACAGAAATTGCATCGATATTGAATACAAAAGGCAAAATGTCAACTTTTTTACAAGAGGAGTAACTCTTCTAATAGTTCGTGCTTTTAGCCTTTCCTGGGACAGCAGTATTAGATTCCGATGCACCATTGCAGGTTTTCTGTAACCCTTGGACCTTCAAATCAACGATGAAACATTGAAATTGCATCGGTATTGAATACAAAAGGCAAAATGTCGATTTATTTACAAGAGGAGTAACTCTTCTAATAGTTCGTGCTTTGAGCCTTCCTGGGACAGCAGTATTAGATTCCGATGCACCATTGCAGGTTTTCCGTATCCCTTGGACCTTCAAATCAACGATGAAACACAGAAATTGCATCGATATTGAATACAAAACGCAAAATGTCGACTTATTTACAAGAGGAGTAACTCTTCTAATAGTTAGTGGATTAAGCCTTTCCTGGGACAGCAGTATTAGATTCTGATGCACCATTGCATGTTTAATGTATCCCTTGGACCTTCAAATGAACGATGAAACACAGAAATGGCATCAATATTGAATGCAAAAGGCAAAATGTCGACTTATTTATAAGAGGAGTAACTCTTCTAATAATTCGTGCTTTGAGCCTTTCCTGGGACAGCAGTATTAGATTCCGATGCACCATTGCAGGTTTACTGTATCCCTTGGACCTTAAAATCAACGATGAAACACAGAAATTGCATCGATATTGAATACAAAAGGCAAAATGTCGACTTATTTACAAGAGGAGTAACTCTTCTAATAGTTCGTGCTTTTAGCCTTTCCTGGGACAGCAGTATTAGATTCCGATGCACCATTGCAGGTTTACTGTATCCCTTGGACCTTCAAATCAACGATGAAACAAAGAAATTGCATCGATATTGAATACAAAATGCAAAATGTCGACTTATTTAGAAGAGGAGTAACTCTTCTAATAGTTCGTGCTTTGAGCCTTCCTTGGACAGCAGTATTAGATTCCGATGCACCATTGCAGGTTTACTGTATCCCTTGGACCTTCAAATCAACGATGAAACAAAGAAATTTCATCGATATTGAATACAAAAGGCAAAATGTCGACTTAATTACAAGAGGAGTAACTCTTCTAATAGTTCGTGGATTGAGCCTTTCCTGGGACAGCAGTATTAGATTCTGATGCACCATTGCATGTTTAATGTATCCCTTGAACATTCAAATGAACGATGAAACACAGAAATGGCATCAATATTGAATGCAAAAGGCAAAATATCGACTTATTTATAAGAGGAGTAACTCTTCTAATAATTCGTGCTTTGAGCCTTTCCTGGGACAGCAGTATTAGATTCCGATGCACCATTGCAGGTTTACTGTATCCCTTGGAACTTCAAATCAACGATGAAACACAGCAATTGCATCGATATTGAATACAATAGGCAAAATGTCGACTTATTTATAAGAAGAGTAACTCTTCTACTAGTTCGTGCTTTGAGCCTTTCCTGGGACAGCAGTATTAGATTCCGATGCACCATTGCAGGATTAATGTATCCCTTAGACCTTCAAATAAACAATGAAACACATAAAAAGCATCGATATTGAATACAAAAGGCAAAATGTCGACTTATTTACAAGAGGAGTAACTCTTCTAATAGTTCGTGTTTTTGAGCCTTTCCTTGGACAGCAGTATTAGATTCCGATGCACCACTGCAGGTTTACTGTATCCCTTGGACCTTCAAATCAACAATGAAACACAGAAATTGCTTCGATATTGAATACAAAAGGCAAAATGTCGACTTATTTATAAGAAGAGTAACTCTTCTACTAGTTCGTGCTTTGAGCCTTTCCTGGGTCAGCAGTATTAGATTCCGATGCACCATTGCAGGTTTACTGTATCCCTTGGACCTTCAAATCAACGATAAAAAACAGAAATTGCATCGATATTGATTAGAAAAGGCACAATGTCGACTTATTTACAAGGGGAGTAACTCTTCTAATGGTTCGTGCTTTCAGCCTTTCCTGGGACAGCAGTATTAGATTCCGATGCACCATTGCAGGTTTACTGTATCCCTTGGACTTTCAAATCAACGATGAAACACAGAAAATGCATCGATATTGAATACAAAAGGCAAAATGTCGACTAATTTACAAGAGGAGTAACTCTTCTAATAGTTCGTGCTTTGAGCCTTTCCTGGGACAGCAGTATTAGTTTCCAATGCACCATTGCAGGTTTACTGTATCCCTTGGAGCTTCAAATCAACGATGAAACACAGAAATTGCATCGATATTGAATACAAAAGGCAAAATGTCGACTTATTTACAAGAGGAGGAACTCTTCTAATAGTTCGTGTTTTGAGCCTTTCCTGGGTCAGCAGTATTAGATTCCAATGCACCATTGCAAGTTTACTGTATCCCTTGGACTTTCAAATCAACGATGAAACACAGAAAATGCATCGATATTGAATACAAAAGGCAAAATGTCGAATTATTGACAAGAGGAGTAACTCTTCTAATAGTTCGTGCTTTGAGCCTTTCCTGGGACAGCAGTATTAGTTTCCGATGCACCATTGCAGGTTTACTGTATCCCTTGGACCTTCAAATCAACGATGAAACACAGAAATTGCATCGATATTGAATACAAAAGGCAAAATGTCGACTTATTTATAAGAGGAGTAACTCTTCTAATAGTTCATGTTTTGAGCCTTTCCTGGGACAGCAGTATTAGATTCCGATGCACCATTGCAGGTTTACTGTAACCCTTGGTCCTTCAAATCAACGATGAAACACAGAAATTCCATCGATATTGAATACAAAAGGCAAAATGTCGACTTATTTACAAGAGCAGTAACTCTTCTAATAGTTCGTGTTTTTGAGCCTTACCTTGGACAGCAGTATTAGATTCCGATGCACCATTGCGGGTTTACTGTATCCCTTGGACTTTCAAATCAACGATGAAACACAGAAATTACTTAGATATTGAATACAAAAGGCAAAATGTCGACTTTTTTACAAGAGGAGTAACTCTTCTAATAGTTCGTGCTTTTAGTCTTTCCTGGGACAGCAGTATTAGATTCCGATGCACCATTGCAGGTTAACTGTAACCCTTGGACCTTCAAATCAACGATGAAACATTGAAATTGCATCGATATTGAATACAAAAGGCAAAATGTCGACTTATTTACAAGAGGAGTAACTCTTCTAATAGTTCGTGCTTTGAGCCTTCCTGGGACAGCAGTATTAGATTCCGATGCACCATTGCAGGTTTACTGTATCCCTTGGACCTTCAAATCAACGATGAAACACAGAAATTGCATCGATATTGAATACAAAAGGCAAAATGTCGACTTATTTATAAGAGGAGTAACTCTTCTAATAGTTCGCGCTTTGAGCCTTTCCTGGGACAGCAGTATTAGATTCTGATGCACCATTGCATGTTTAATGTATCCCTTGGACCTTCAAATGAACGATGAAACACAGAAATTGGCATCAATATTGAATGCAAAAGGCAAAATGTCGACTTTTTTATAAGAGGAGTAACTCTTCTAATAATTCGTGCTTTGAGCCTTTCCTGGGACAGCAGTATTAGATTCCGATGCACCATTGCAGGTTTACTGTATCCCTTGGACCTTGAAATCAACGATGAAACACAGAAATTGCATCGATATTGAATACAAAAAGCAAAATGTCGACTTATTTACAAGAGGAGTAACTGTTCTAATAGTTCGTGCTTTTAGCCTTTCCTGGGACAGCAGTATTAGATTCCGATGCACCATTGCAGGTTTACTGTATCCCTTGGACCTTCAAATCAACGATGAAACAAAGAAATTGCATCGATATTGAATACAAAAGGCAAAATGTCGACTTATTTAGAAGAGGAGTAACTCTTCTAATAGTTCGTGCTTTGAGCCTTCCTTGGACAGCAGTATTAGATTCCGATGCACCATTGCAGGTTTACTGTATCCCTTGGACATTCAAATGAACGATGAAACACAGAAATGGCATCAATATTGAATGCAAAAGGCAAAATGTCGACTTATTTATAAGAGGAGTAACTCTTCTAATAATTCGTGCTTTGAGCCTTTCCTGGGACAGCAGTATTAGATTCCGATGCACCCTTGCAGGTTTACTGTATCCCTTGGACCTTCAAATCAACGATGAAACACAGAAATTGCTTCGATATTGAATACAAAAGGCAAAATGTCGACTTATTTACAAGAGGAGTAACTCTTCTAATAGTTCGTGTTTTTGAGCCTTTCCTTGGACAGCAGTATTAGATTCCGATGCACCACTGCAGGTTTACTGTATCCCTTGGACCTTCAAATCTACAATGAAACACAGAAATAGCTTCGATATTGAATACGAAAGGCAAAATGTCGACTTATTTATAAGAGGAGTAACTCTTCTACTAGTTCGTGCTTTGAGCCTTTCCTGGGTCAGCAGTATTGGATTCCGATGCACCATTGCAGGTTTACTGTATCCCTTGGACTTTCAAATCAACGATGAAACACAGAAATTGCATCGATATTGAATACAAAAGGCAAAATGACGACTTATTTACAAGAGGAGTAACTCTTCTAATAGTTCGTGCTTTGAGCCTTTCCTGGGTCAGCAGTATTAGATTGTAATGCACCATTGCAAGTTTACTGTATCCCTTGGACTTTCAAATCATCGATAAAACACAGAATATGCATCGATATTGAATACAAAAGGCAAAATGTCGACTTATTTACAAGAGGAGTAACTCTTCTAATAGTTCGTGTTTTTGAGCCTTACCTTGGACAGCAGTATTAGATTCCGATGCACCATTGCGGGTTTACTGTATCCCTTGGACTTTCAAATCAACGATGAAACACAGAAATTACTTAGATATTGAATACAAAAGGCAAATTGTCGACTTATTTATAAGAGGAGTAAGTCTTCTACTAGTTCGTGCTTTGAGCCTTTCCTGGGACAGCAGTATTAGATTCCGATGCACCATTGCAGGTTTACTGTATCCCTTGCACCTTCAAATCAACGATAAAACACAGAAATTGCATCGATATTGAATACAAAAGGCATAATGTCACTTATTTACAGGAGGAGTAACTCTTCTAATAGTTCGTGCTTTGAGCCTTTCCTGGGACAGCATTATTAGATTCCGATGCAGCATTGCAGGTTTACTGTATCCCTTGGACCTTCAAATCAACGATGAAACACAGAAATTGCATCGATATTGACAACAAAAGGCAAAATGTCGTCTTATTTACAAGAGGAGTAACTCTTCTAATAGTTCGTGCTTTGAGCCTTTCCTGGGACTGCAGTATTAGATTCCGATGCACCATTGCAGGTTTACTGTATCCCTTGGAGCTTCAAATCAACGATGAAACACAGAAATTGCATCGATATTGAATACAAAAGGCAAAATGTCGACTTATTTATAAGAGGAGTAACTCTTCGACTAGATCGTTTTTGGGCCTTTCCTGGGACAGCAGTATTAGATTCCGATGCACCATTGCAGGTTTACTGTATCCCTTGCACCTTCAAATCAACGATAAAACACAGAAATTGCATCGATATTGAATACAAAAGGCACAATGTCGACTTATTTACAAGGGGAGTAACTCTTCTAATAGTTCGTGCTTGGAGCCTTTCCTGGGACAGCATCATTAGATTCCGATGCACCATTGCTGGTTTACTGTATCCCTTGGACCTTCAAATCAACGATGAAACACAGAAATTGCATCGATATTGACAACAAAAGGCAAAATTTCGACTTATTTACAAGAGGAGTAACTCTTCTAATAGTTCGTGCTTTTAGCCTTTCCTGGGACAGCAGTATTAGATTCCGATGCACCATTGCAGGTTTACTGTATCCCTTGGACATTCAAATCAACGATGAAACAAAGAAATGGCATCGATATTGAATACAAAAGGCAAAATGTCGACTTATTTAGAAGAGGAGTAACTCTTCTAATAGTTCGTGCTTTGAGCACTCCTTGGACAGCTGTATTAGATTCCGATGCACCATTGCAGGTTTACTGTATGCCTTGGACCTTCAAATCAACGATGAAACACAGAAATTGCATCGATATTGAATACAAAAGCAAAATGTCGACTTATTTACAAGAGGAGTAACTCTTCTAATAGTTCGTGGATTGAGCGTTTCCTGGGACAGCAGTATTAGATTCTGATGCACCATTGCATGTTTAATGTATCCCTTGGTCCTTCAAATGAACGATGAAACACAGAAATGGCATCAATATTGAATGCAAAAGGCAGAATGTCGACTTATTTATAAGAGGAGTAACTCTTCTAAAAATTCGTGCTTTGAGCCTTTCCTGGGACAGCAGTATTAGATTCCGATGCACCATTGCAGGTTTACTGTATCCCTTGGACCTTCAAATCAACGATGAAACACAGAAATTGCATCGATATTGAATACAATGGGCAAAATGTCGACTTATTTACAAGAGGAGTAACTCTTCTAATAAATCGTGCTTTGAGCCTTTCCTGGGACAGCAGTATTAGATTCCGATGCACCATTGCAGGTTTACTGTATCCCTTGGACCTTCAAATCAACGATGAAACACAGAAATTGCCTCGATATTGAATACAAAATGCAAAATGTCGACTTATTTACAAGAGGAGTAACTCTTCTAATAGTTCGTGTTTTGAGCCTTTCCTGGGACAGCAGTATTAGATTCTGATGCACCATTGCAGGTTTACTGTATCCCTTGGACCTTCAAATCAGCGATGAAACACAGAAATTGCATCGATATTGAATACAAAAGGCAAAATGTCGACTTATTTACAAGAAGAGTAATTCTTCTAATAGTTCGTGCTTTGAGCCTTTCCTGGGACAGCAGTATTAGATTCCGATGCACCATTGCAGGTTTACTGTATCCCTTGGACATTCAAATCAGCGATGAAACACAGAAATTGCATCGATATTGAATACAAAAGGCAAAATCTCTACTTATTTACAAGAGGAGTAACTCTTCTAATAGTTCGTGCTTTGAGCCTTTCCTGGGACAACAGTATTAGATTCCGATGCACCATTGCAGATTTACTGTATCCCTTGGACCTTCAAATCAACGTTGAAAGACAGAAATTGCATCGATATTGAATACAAAAGGCAAAATGTCGACTTATTTACAAGAGGAGTAACTCTTCTAATAGTTCGTGTTTTTAGCCTTTCCTGGGACAGCAGTATTAGATTCCGATGCACCATTGCAGATTTATTGTAACCCTTGGACCTTCAAATCAACGATGAAACACAGAAATTGCATCGATATTGAATACAAAAGGCAAAATGTCGACCTATTTAGAAGAGGAGTAACTCTTCTAGTAGTTCGTGCTTTGAGCACTCCTTGGACAGCAGTATTAGATTCCGATGCACCATTGCAGGTTTACTGTATCCCTTGGACCTTCAAATCAACGAAGAAACACAGAAATTGCATCGATATTGAATACAAAAGGCAAAATGTCGACTTATTTACAAGAGGAGTAACTCTTCTAATAGTTCGTGGATTGAGCCTTTCCTGGGACAGCAGTATTAGATTCTGATGCACCATTGCATGTTTAATGTATCCCTTGGACCTTCAAATGAACGATGAAACACAGAAATGGCATCAATATTGAATGCAAAAGGCAAAATGTTGACTTATTTATAAGAGGAGTAACTCTTCTAATAATTCGTGCTTTGAGCCTTTCCTGGGACAGCAGTATTAGATTCCGATGCACCATTGCAGGTTTACTGTATCCCTTGGACCTTCAAATCAACGATGAAACACAGCAATTGCATCGATATTGAATACAATAGGCAAAATGTCGACTTATTTACAAGAGGAGTATTTCTTCTAGTAGTTCGTGATTTGAGCCTTTCCTGGGACAGCAGTATTAGATTCCGATGCACCATTGCTGATTTACTGTATCCCTTGGACCTTCAAATCAACGTTGAAAGACAGAAATTGCATCGATATTGAATACAAAAGGCAAAATGTCGACTTATTTACAAGAGGAGTAACTCTTCTAATAGTTCGTGCTTTTAGCCTTTCCTGGGACAGCAGTATTAGATTCCGATGCACCATTGCAGATTTACTGTAACCCTTGGACCTTCAAATCAACGATGAAACACAGAAATTGCATCGATATTGAATACAAAAGGAAAAATGTCGACTTATTTAGAAGAGGAGTAACTCTTCTAGTAGTTCGTGCTTTGAGCACTCCTTGGACAGCAGTATTAGATTCCGATGCACCATTGAAGGTTTACTGTATCCCTTGGACCTTCAAATCAACGAAGAAACACAGAAATTGCATCGACATTGAATACAAAAGGCAAAATGTCGACTTATTTACAAGAGGAGTAACTCTTCTAATAGTTCGTGATTTGAGCCTTTCCTGGGACAGCAGTATTAGATTCCGATGCACCATTGCAGATTTACTGTAACCCTTGGACCTTCAAATCAACGATGAAACACAGAAATTGCATCGATATTGAATACAAATGGCAAAATTTCGACTTATTTACATGAGAAGTAACTCTTCTAATAGTTCGTGCTTTGAGCCTTTCCTGGGACAGCAGTATTAGATTCCGATGCACCATTTCAGGTTTACTGTATCCCTTGGACCTTCAAATCAGCGATGAAACACAGAAATTGCATCGATATTGAGTACAAAAGGCAAAATGTCGACTTATTTACAAGAGGAGTAACTCTTCTAATAGTTCGTGCTTTGAGCCTTTCCTGGGACAACAGTATTAGATTCCGATGCACCATTGCAGATTTACTGTATCCCTTGGACCTTCAAATCAACGATGAAACACAGAAATTGCATCGATATTGAATACAAAAGGCAAAATGTCAACTTTTTTACAAGAGGAGTAACTCTTCTAATAGTTCGTGCTTTTAGCCTTTCCTGGGACAGCAGTATTAGATTCCGATGCACCATTGCAGGTTTACTGTAACCCTTGGACCCTCAAATCAACGATGAAACATTGAAATTGCATCGGTATTGAATACAAAAGGCAAAATGTCGATTTATTTACAAGAGGAGTAACTCTTCTAATAGTTCGTGCTTTGAGCCTTCCTGGGACAGCAGTATTAGATTCCGATGCACCATTGCAGGTTTACCGTATCCCTTGGACCTTCAAATCAACGATGAAACACAGAAATTGCATCGATATTGAATACAAAACGCAAAATGTCGACTTATTTACAAGAGGAGTAACTCTTCTAATAGTTAGTGGATTGAGCCTTTCCTGGGACAGCAGTATTAGATTCTGATGCACCATTGCATGTTTAATGTATCCCTTGGACCTTCAAATGAACGATGAAACACAGAAATGGCATCAATATTGAATGCAAAAGGCAAAATGTCGACTTATTTATAAGAGGAGTAACTCTTCTAATAATTCGTGCTTTGAGCCTTTCCTGGGACAGCAGTATTAGATTCCGATGCACCATTGCAGGTTTACTGTATCCCTTGGACCTTAAAATCAACGATGAAACACAGCAATTGCATCGATATTGAATACAATAGGCAAAATGTCGACTTATTTACAAGAGGAGTATTTCTTCTAGTAGTTCGTGATTTGAGCCTTTCCTGGGACAGCAGTATTAGATTCCGATGCACCATTGCTGATTTACTGTATCCCTTGGACCTTCAAATCAACGCTGAAACACAGAAATTGCCTCGATATTGAATACAAAATGCAAAATGTCGACTTATTTACAAGAGGAGTAACTCTTCTAATAGTTCGTGTTTTGAGCCTTTCCTGGGACAGCAGTATTAGATTCTGATGCACCATTGCAGGTTTACTGTATCCCTTGGACCTTCAAATCAGCGATGAAACACAGAAATTGCATCGATATTGAATACAAAAGGCAAAATGTCGACTTATTTACAAGAAGAGTAATTCTTCTAATAGTTCGTGCTTTGAGCCTTTCCTGGGACAGCAGTATTAGATTCCGATGCACCATTGCAGGTTTACTGTATCCCTTGGACATTCAAATCAGCGATGAAACACAGAAATTGCATCGATATTGAATACAAAAGGCAAAATCTCTACTTATTTACAAGAGGAGTAACTCTTCTAATAGTTCGTGCTTTGAGCCTTTCCTGGGACAACAGTATTAGATTCCGATGCACCATTGCAGATTTACTGTATCCCTTGGACCTTCAAATCAACGTTGAAAGACAGAAATTGCATCGATATTGAATACAAAAGGCAAAATGTCGACTTATTTACAAGAGGAGTAACTCTTCTAATAGTTCGTGTTTTTAGCCTTTCCTGGGACAGCAGTATTAGATTCCGATGCACCATTGCAGATTTATTGTAACCCTTGGACCTTCAAATCAACGATGAAACACAGAAATTGCATCGATATTGAATACAAAAGGCAAAATGTCGACCTATTTAGAAGAGGAGTAACTCTTCTAGTAGTTCGTGCTTTGAGCACTCCTTGGACAGCAGTATTAGATTCCGATGCACCATTGCAGGTTTACTGTATCCCTTGGACCTTCAAATCAACGAAGAAACACAGAAATTGCATCGATATTGAATACAAAAGGCAAAATGTCGACTTATTTACAAGAGGAGTAACTCTTCTAATAGTTCGTGGATTGAGCCTTTCCTGGGACAGCAGTATTAGATTCTGATGCACCATTGCATGTTTAATGTATCCCTTGGACCTTCAAATGAACGATGAAACACAGAAATGGCATCAATATTGAATGCAAAAGGCAAAATGTTGACTTATTTATAAGAGGAGTAACTCTTCTAATAATTCGTGCTTTGAGCCTTTCCTGGGACAGCAGTATTAGATTCCGATGCACCATTGCAGGTTTACTGTATCCCTTGGACCTTCAAATCAACGATGAAACACAGCAATTGCATCGATATTGAATACAATAGGCAAAATGTCGACTTATTTACAAGAGGAGTATTTCTTCTAGTAGTTCGTGATTTGAGCCTTTCCTGGGACAGCAGTATTAGATTCCGATGCACCATTGCTGATTTACTGTATCCCTTGGACCTTCAAATCAACGTTGAAAGACAGAAATTGCATCGATATTGAATACAAAAGGCAAAATGTCGACTTATTTACAAGAGGAGTAACTCTTCTAATAGTTCGTGCTTTTAGCCTTTCCTGGGACAGCAGTATTAGATTCCGATGCACCATTGCAGATTTACTGTAACCCTTGGACCTTCAAATCAACGATGAAACACAGAAATTGCATCGATATTGAATACAAAAGGAAAAATGTCGACTTATTTAGAAGAGGAGTAACTCTTCTAGTAGTTCGTGCTTTGAGCACTCCTTGGACAGCAGTATTAGATTCCGATGCACCATTGAAGGTTTACTGTATCCCTTGGACCTTCAAATCAACGAAGAAACACAGAAATTGCATCGACATTGAATACAAAAGGCAAAATGTCGACTTATTTACAAGAGGAGTAACTCTTCTAATAGTTCGTGATTTGAGCCTTTCCTGGGACAGCAGTATTAGATTCCGATGCACCATTGCAGATTTACTGTAACCCTTGGACCTTCAAATCAACGATGAAACACAGAAATTGCATCGATATTGAATACAAATGGCAAAATTTCGACTTATTTACATGAGAAGTAACTCTTCTAATAGTTCGTGCTTTGAGCCTTTCCTGGGACAGCAGTATTAGATTCCGATGCACCATTTCAGGTTTACTGTATCCCTTGGACCTTCAAATCAGCGATGAAACACAGAAATTGCATCGATATTGAGTACAAAAGGCAAAATGTCGACTTATTTACAAGAGGAGTAACTCTTCTAATAGTTCGTGCTTTGAGCCTTTCCTGGGACAACAGTATTAGATTCCGATGCACCATTGCAGATTTACTGTATCCCTTGGACCTTCAAATCAACGATGAAACACAGAAATTGCATCGATATTGAATACAAAAGGCAAAATGTCAACTTTTTTACAAGAGGAGTAACTCTTCTAATAGTTCGTGCTTTTAGCCTTTCCTGGGACAGCAGTATTAGATTCCGATGCACCATTGCAGGTTTACTGTAACCCTTGGACCCTCAAATCAACGATGAAACATTGAAATTGCATCGGTATTGAATACAAAAGGCAAAATGTCGATTTATTTACAAGAGGAGTAACTCTTCTAATAGTTCGTGCTTTGAGCCTTCCTGGGACAGCAGTATTAGATTCCGATGCACCATTGCAGGTTTACCGTATCCCTTGGACCTTCAAATCAACGATGAAACACAGAAATTGCATCGATATTGAATACAAAACGCAAAATGTCGACTTATTTACAAGAGGAGTAACTCTTCTAATAGTTAGTGGATTGAGCCTTTCCTGGGACAGCAGTATTAGATTCTGATGCACCATTGCATGTTTAATGTATCCCTTGGACCTTCAAATGAACGATGAAACACAGAAATGGCATCAATATTGAATGCAAAAGGCAAAATGTCGACTTATTTATAAGAGGAGTAACTCTTCTAATAATTCGTGCTTTGAGCCTTTCCTGGGACAGCAGTATTAGATTCCGATGCACCATTGCAGGTTTACTGTATCCCTTGGACCTTAAAATCAACGATGAAACACAGAAATTGCATCGATATTGAATACAAAAGGCAAAATGTCGACTTATTTACAAGAGGAGTAACTCTTCTAATAGTTCGTGCTTTTAGCCTTTCCTGGGACAGCAGTATTAGATTCCGATGCACCATTTTAGGTTTACTGTATCCCTTGGACCTTCAAATCAACGATGAAACAAAGAAATTGCATCGATATTGAATACAAAATGCAAAATGTCGACTTATTTAGAAGAGGAGTAACTCTTCTAATAGTTCGTGCTTTGAGCCTTCCTTGGACAGCAGTATTAGATTCCGATGCACCATTGGAGGTTTACTGTATCCCTTGGACCTTCAAATCAACGATGAAACAAAGAAATTTCATCGATATTGAATACAAAAGGCAAAATGTCGACTTAATTACAAGAGGAGTAACTCTTCTAATAGTTCGTGGATTGAGCCTTTCCTGGGACAGCAGTATTAGATTCTGATGCACCATTGCATGTTTAATGTATCCCTTGAACATTCAAATGAACGATGTAACACAGAAATGGCATCAATATTGAATGCAAAAGGCAAAATATCGACTTATTTATAAGAGGAGTAACTCTTCTAATAATTCGTGCTTTGAGCCTTTCCTGGGACAGCAGTATTAGATTCCGATGCACCATTGCAGGTTTACTGTATCCCTTGGAACTTCAAATCAACGATGAAACACAGCAATTGCATCGATATTGAATACAATAGGCAAAATGTCGACTTTTTTACAAGAGGAGTATTTCTTCTGGTAGTTCGTGATTTGAGCCTTTCCTGGGACAGCAGTATTAGATTCCGATGCACCATTGCAGGTTTACTGTATCCCTTGGACCTTCAAATCAACGATGAAACACAGAAATTGCTTCGATATTGAATACAAAAGGCAAAATGTCGACTTATTTACAAGAGGAGTGACTCTTCTAATAGTTCGTGTTTTTGAGCCTTTCCTTGGACAGCAGTATTAGATTCCGATGCACCACTGCAGGTTTACTGTATCCCTTGGACCTTCAAATCAACAATGAAACACAGAAATTGCTTCGATATTGAATACAAAAGGCAAAATGTCGACTTATTTATAAGAGGAGTAACTCTTCTACTAGTTCGTGCTTTGAGCCTTTCCTGGGTCAGCAGTATTAGATTCCGATGCACCATTGCAGGTTTACTGTATCCCTTGGACCTTCAAATCAACGATAAAAAACAGAAATTGCATCGATATTGATTAGAAAAGGCACAATGTCGACTTATTTACAAGGGGAGTAACTCTTCTAATGGTTCGTGCTTTCAGCCTTTCCTGGGACAGCAGTATTAGATACCGATGCACCATTGCAGGTTTACTGTATCCCTTGGACTTTCAAATCAACGATGAAACACAGAAAATGCATCGATATTGAATACAAAAGGCAAAATGTCGACTAATTTACAAGAGGAGTAACTCTTCTAATAGTTCGTGCTTTGAGCCTTTCCTGGGACAGCAGTATTAGTTTCCAATGCACCATTGCAGGTTTACTGTATCCCTTGGAGCTTCAAATCAACGATGAAACACAGAAATTGCATCGATATTGAATACAAAAGGCAAAATGTCGACTTATTTACAAGTGGAGGAACTCTTCTAATAGTTCGTGTTTTGAGCCTTTCCTGGGTCAGCAGTATTAGATTCCAATGCACCATTGCAAGTTTACTGTATCCCTTGGACTTTCAAATCAACGATGAAACACAGAAAATGCATCGATATTGAATACAAAAGGCAAAATGTCGAATTATTGACAAGAGGAGTAACTCTTCTAATAGTTCGTGCTTTGAGCCTTTCCTGGGACAGCAGTATTAGTTTCCGATGCACCATTGCAGGTTTACTGTATCCCTTGGACCTTCAAATCAACGATGAAACACAGATATTGCATCGATATTGAATACAAAAGGCAAAATGTCGACTTATTTATAAGAGGAGTAACTCTTCTAATAGTTCATGTTTTGAGCCTTTCCTGGGACAGCAGTATTAGATTCCGATGCACCATTGCAGATTTACTGTAACCCTTGGACCTTCAAATCAACGATGAAACACAGAAATTGCATCGATATTGAATACAAAAGGAAAAATGTCGACTTATTTAGAAGAGGAGTAACTCTTCTAGTAGTTCGTGCTTTGAGCACTCCTTGGACAGCAGTATTAGATTCCGATGCACCATTGAAGGTTTACTGTATCCCTTGGACCTTCAAATCAACGAAGAAACACAGAAATTGCATCGACATTGAATACAAAAGGCAAAATGTCGACTTATTTACAAGAGGAGTAACTCTTCTAATAGTTCGTGATTTGAGCCTTTCCTGGGACAGCAGTATTAGATTCCGATGCACCATTGAAGATTTACTGTAACCCTTGGACCTTCAAATCAACGATGAAACACAGAAATTGCATCGATATTGAATACAAATGGCAAAATTTCGACTTATTTACATGAGAAGTAACTCTTCTAATAGTTCGTGCTTTGAGCCTTTCCTGGGACAGCAGTATTAGATTCCGATGCACCATTTCAGGTTTACTGTATCCCTTGGACCTTCAAATCAGCGATGAAACACAGAAATTGCATCGATATTGAGTACAAAAGGCAAAATGTCGACTTATTTACAAGAGGAGTAACTCTTCTAATAGTTCGTGCTTTGAGCCTTTCCTGGGACAACAGTATTAGATTCCGATGCACCATTGCAGATTTACTGTATCCCTTGGACCTTCAAATCAACGATGAAACACAGAAATTGCATCGATATTGAATACAAAAGGCAAAATGTCAACTTTTTTACAAGTGGAGTAACTCTTCTAATAGTTCGTGCTTTTAGCCTTTCCTGGGACAGCAGTATTAGATTCCGATGCACCATTGCAGGTTTACTGTAACCCTTGGACCCTCAAATCAACGATGAAACATTGAAATTGCATCGGTATTGAATACAAAAGGCAAAATGTCGATTTATTTACAAGAGGAGTAACTCTTCTAATAGTTCGTGCTTTGAGCCTTCCTGGGACAGCAGTATTAGATTCCGATGCACCATTGCAGGTTTACTGTATCCCTTGGACCTTAAAATCAACGATGAAACACAGAAATTGCATCGATATTGAATACAAAAGGCAAAATGTCGAATTATTTACAAGAGGAGTAACTCTTCTAATAGTTCGTGCTTTTAGCCTTTCCTGGGACAGCAGTATTAGATTCCGATGCACCATTTTAGGTTTACTGTATCCCTTGGACCTTCAAATCAACGATGAAACAAAGAAATTGCATCGATATTGAATACAAAATGCAAAATGTCGACTTATTTAGAAGAGGAGTAACTCTTCTAATAGTTCGTGCTTTGAGCCTTCCTTGGACAGCAGTATTAGATTCCGATGCACCATTGCAGGTTTACTGTATCCCTTGGACCTTCAAATCAACGATGAAACAAAGAAATTTCATCGATATTGAATACAAAAGGCAAAATGTCGACTTAATTACAAGAGGAGTAACTCTTCTAATAGTTCGTGGATTGAGCCTTTCCTGGGACAGCAGTATTAGATTCTGATGCACCATTGCATGTTTAATGTATCCCTTGAACATTCAAATGAACGATGTAACACAGAAATGGCATCAATATTGAATGCAAAAGGCTAAATATCGACTTATTTATAAGAGGAGTAACTCTTCTAATAATTCGTGCTTTGAGCCTTTCCTGGGACAGCAGTATTAGATTCCGATGCACCATTGCAGGTTTACTGTATCCCTTGGAACTTCAAATCAACGATGAAACACAGCAATTGCATCGATATTGAATACAATAGGCAAAATGTCGACTTTTTTACAAGAGGAGTATTTCTTCTGGTAGTTCGTGATTTGAGCCTTTCCTGGGACAGCAGTATTAGATTCCGATGCACCATTGCAGGTTTACTGTATCCCTTGGACCTTCAAATCAACGATGAAACACAGAAATTGCTTCGATATTGAATACAAAAGGCAAAATGTCGACTTATTTACAAGAGGAGTGACTCTTCTAATAGTTCGTGTTTTTGAGCCTTTCCTTGGACAGCAGTATTAGATTCCGATGCACCACTGCAGGTTTACTGTATCCCTTGGACCTTCAAATCAACAATGAAACACAGAAATTGCTTCGATATTGAATACAAAAGGCAAAATGTCGACTTATTTATAAGAGGAGTAACTCTTCTACTAGTTCGTGCTTTGAGCCTTTCCTGGGTCAGCAGTATTAGATTCCGATGCACCATTGCAGGTTTACTGTATCCCTTGGACCTTCAAATCAACGATAAAAAACAGAAATTGCATCGATATTGATTAGAAAAGGCACAATGTCACTTATTTACAAGGGGAGTAACTCTTCTAATGGTTCGTGCTTTCAGCCTTTCCTGGGACAGCAGTATTAGATTCCGATGCACCATTGCAGGTTTACTGTATCCCTTGGACTTTCAAATCAACGATGAAACACAGAAAATGCATCGATATTGAATACAAAAGGCAAAATGTCGACTAATTTACAAGAGGAGTAACTCTTCTAATAGTTCGTGCTTTGAGCCTTTCCTGGGACAGCAGTATTAGTTTCCAATGCACCATTGCAGGTTTACTGTATCCCTTGGAGCTTCAAATCAACGATGTAACACAGAAATTGCATCGATATTGAATACAAAAGGCAAAATGTCGACTTATTTACAAGAGGAGGAACTCTTCTAATAGTTCGTGTTTTGAGCCTTTCCTGGGTCAGCAGTATTAGATTCCAATGCACCATTGCAAGTTTACTGTATCCCTTGGACTTTCAAAACAACGATGAAACACAGAAAATGCATCGATATTGAATACAAAAGGCAAAATGTCGAATTATTGACAAGAGGAGTAACTCTTCTAATAGTTCGTGCTTTGAGCCTTTCCTGGGACAGCAGTATTAGTTTCCGATGCACCATTGCAGGTTTACTGTATCCCTTGGACCTTCAAATCAACGATGAAACACAGAAATTGCATCGATATTGAATACAAAAGGCAAAATGTCGACTTATTTATAAGGGGAGTAACTCTTCTAATAGTTCATGTTTTGAGCCTTTCCTGGGACAGCAGTATTAGATTCCGATGCACCATTGCAGGTTTACTGTATCCCTTGGTCCTTCAAATCAACGATGAAACACAGAAATTCCATCGATATTGAATACAAAAGGCAAAATGTCGACTTATTTACAAGAGGAGTAACTCTTCTAATAGTTCGTGTTTTTGAGCCTTACCTTGGACAGCAGTATTATATTCCGATGCACCATTGCGGGTTTACTGTATCCCTTGGACTTTCAAATCAACGATGAAACACAGAAATTACTTAGATATTGAATACAAAAGGCAAATTGTCGACTTATTTATAAGAGGAGTAAACCTTCTACTAGTTCGTGCTTTGAGCCTTTCCTGGGACAGCTGTATTAGATTCCGATGCACCATTGCAGATTTACTGTATCCCTTGCACCTTCAAATCAACGATAAAACACAGAAATTGCATCGATATTGAATACAAAAGGCACAATGTCACTTATTTACAAGAGGAGTTACTCTTCTAATAGTTCGTGCTTTGAGCCTTTCCTGGGACAACAGTATTAGATTCCGATGCACCATTGCAGATTTACTGTATCCCTTGGACCTTCAAATCAACGATGAAACACAGAAATTGCATCGATATTGAATACAAAAGGCAAAATGTCGACTTTTTTACAAGAGGAGTAACTCTTCTAATAGTTCGTGCTTTTAGTCTTTCCTGGGACAGCAGTATTAGATTCCGATGCACCATTGCAGGTTTACTGTAACCCTTGGACCTTCAAATCAACGATGAAACATTGAAATTGCATCGATATTGAATACAAAAGGCAAAATGTCGACTTATTTACAAGAGGAGTAACTCTTCTAATAGTTCGTGCTTTGAGCCTTCCTGGGACAGCAGTATTAGATTCCGATGCACCATTGCAGGTTTACCGTATCCCTTGGACCTTCAAATCAACGATGAAACACAGAAATTGCATCGATATTGAATACAAAACGCAAAATGTCGACTTATTTATAAGAGGAGTAACTCTTCTAATAGTTCGTGCTTTGAGCCTTTCCTGGGACAGCAGTATTAGATTCTGATGCACCATTGCATGTTTAATGTATCCCTTGGACCTTCAAATGAACGATGAAACACAGAAATTGGCATCAATATTGAATGCAAAAGGCAAAATGTCGACTTTTTTATAAGAGGAGTAACTCTTCTAATAATTCGTGCTTTGAGCCTTTCCTGGGACAGCAGTATCAGATTCCGATGCACCATTGCAGGTTTACTGTATCCCTTGGACCTTGAAATCAACGATGAAACACAGAAATTGCATCGATATTGAATACAAAAAGCAAAATGTCGACTTATTTACAAGAGGAGTAACTGTTCTAATAGTTCGTGCTTTTAGCCTTTCCTGGGACACCAGTATTAGATTCCGATGCACCATTGCAGGTTTACTGTATCCCTTGGACCTTCAAATCAACGATGAAACAAAGAAATTGCATCGATATTGAATACAAAAGGCAAAATGTCGACTTATTTAGAAGAGGAGTAACTCTTCTAATAGTTCGTGCTTTGAGCCTTCCTTGGACAGCAGTATTAGATTCCGATGCACCATTACAGGTTTACTGTATCCCTTGGACATTCAAATGAACGATGAAACACAGAAATGGCATCAATATTGAATGCAAAAGGCAAAATGTCGACTTATTTATAAGAGGAGTAACTCTTCTAATAATTCGTGCTTTGAGCCTTTCCTGGGACAGCAGTATTAGATTCCGATGCACCCTTGCAGGTTTACTGTATCCCTTGGACCTTCAAATCAACGATGAAACACAGAAATTGCTTCGATATTGAATACAAAAGGCAAAATGTCGACTTATTTACAAGAGGAGTAACTCTTCTAATAGTTCGTGTTTTTGAGCCTTTCCTTGGACAGCAGTATTAGATTCCGATGCACCACTGCAGGTTTACTGTATCCCTTGGACCTTCAAATCTACAATGAAACACAGAAATAGCTTCGATATTGAATACAAAAGGCAAAATGTCGACTTATTTATAAGAGGAGTAACTCTTCTACTAGTTCGTGCTTTGAGCCTTTCCTGGGTCAGCAGTATTGGATTCCGATGCACCATTTCAGGTTTACTGTATCCCTTGGACTTTCAAATCAACGATGAAACACAGAAATTGCATCGATATTGAATACAAAAGGCAAAATGTCGACTTATTTACAAGAGGAGTAACTCTTCTAATAGTTCGTGCTTTGAGCCTTTCCTGGGTCAGCAGTATTAGATTCCAATGCACCATTGCAGGTTTACTGTATCCCTTGGACTTTCAAATCATCGATGAAACACAGAAAATGCATCGATATTGAATACAAAAGGCAAAATGTCGACTTATTTACAAGAGGAGTAACTCTTCTAATAGTTCGTGTTTTTGAGCCTTACCTTGGACAGCAGTATTAGATTCCGATGCACCATTGCGGGTTTACTGTATCCCTTGGACTTTCAAATCAACGATGCAACACAGAAATTACTTAGATATTGAATACAAAAGGCAAATTGTCGACTTATTTATAAGAGGAGTAAGTCTTCTACTAGTTCGTGCTTTGAGCCTTTCCTGGGACAGCAGTATTAGATTCCGATGCACCATTGCAGGTTTACTGTATCCCTTGCACCTTCAAATCAACGATAAAACACAGAAATTGCATCGATATTGAATACAAAAGGCACAATGTCACTTATTTACAAGAGGAGTAACTCTTCTAATAGTTCGTGCTTTGAGCCTTTCCTGGGACAGCATTATTAGATTCCGATTCACCATTGCAGGTTTACTGTATCCCTTGGACCTTCAAATCAACGATGAAACACAGAAATTGCATCGATATTGACAACAAAAGGCAAAATGTCGACTTATTTACAAGAGGAGTAACTCTTCTAATAGTTCGTCCTTTGAGCCTATCTTGGGACTGCAGTATTTGATTCCGATGCACCATTGCAGGTTTACTGTATCCCTTGGACCTTTAAATCAACGATGAAACACAGAAATTGCATCGATATTGAATACAAAAGGCAAAATGTCGACTTATTTATAAGAGGAGTAACTCTTCTGATAGTTCGTGCTTTGAGCCTTTCCTTGGACAGCAGTATTAGATTCCGATGCACCATTGCAGGTTTACTGTATCCCTTGGACCTTCAAATCAACGATGAAACACAGAAATTGCATCGATATTGAATACAAAGGGCAAAATTTCGACTTATTTACATGAGAAGTAACTCTTCTAATAGTTCGTGCTTTGAGCCTTTCCTGGGACAGCAGTATTAGATTCCGATGCACCATTGCAGGTTTACTGTATCCCTTGCACCTTCAAATCAACGATAAAACACAGAAATTGCATCGATATTGAATACAAAAGGCATAATGTCACTTATTTACAAGAGGAGTAACTCTTCTAATAGTTCGTGCTTTGAGCCTTTCCTGGGACAGCATTATTAGATTCCGATGCAGCATTGCAGGTTTACTGTATCCCTTGGACCTTCAAATCAACGATGAAACACAGAAATTGCATCGATATTGACAACAAAAGGCAAAATGTCGTCTTATTTACAAGAGGAGTAACTCTTCTAATAGTTCGTGCTTTGAGCCTTTCCTGGGACTGCAGTATTAGATTCCGATGCACCATTGCAGGTTTACTGTATCCCTTGGAGCTTCAAATAAACGATGAAACACAGAAATTGCATCGATATTGAATACAAAAGGCAAAATGTCGACTTATTTATAAGAGGAATAACTCTTCGACTAGATCGTTTTTGGGCCTTTCCTGGGACAGCAGTATTAGATTCCGATGCACCATTACAGGTTTACTGTATCCCTTGCACCTTCAAATCAACGATAAAACACAGAAATTGCATCGATATTGAATACAAAAGGCACAATGTCGACTTATTTACAAGGGGAGTAACTCTTCTAATAGTTCGTGCTTGGAGCCTTTCCTGGGACAGCATCATTAGATTCCGATGCACCATTGCAGGTTTACTGTATCCCTTGGACCTTCAAATCAACGATGAAACACAGAAATTGCATCGATATTGACAACAAAAGGCAAAATTTCGACTTATTTACAAGAGGAGTAACTCTGCTAATAGTTCGTGCTTTTAGCCTTTCCTGGGACAGCAGTATTAGATTCCGATGCACCATTGCAGGTTTACTGTATCCCTTGGACATTCAAATCAACGATGAAACAAAGAAATTGCATCGATATTGAATACAAAAGGCAAAATGTCGACTTATTTAGAAGAGGAGTAACTCTTCTAATAGTTCGTGCTTTGAGCACTCCTTGGACAGCTGTATTAGATTCCGATGCACCATTGCAGGTTTACTGTATGCCTTGGACCTTCAAATCAACGATGAAACACAGAAATTGCATCGATATTGAATACAAAAGCAAAATGTCGACTTATTTACAAGAGGAGTAACTCTTCTAATAGTTCGTGGATTGAGCGTTTCCTGGGACAGCAGTATTAGATTCTGATGCACCATTGCATGTTTAATGTATCCCTTGGTCCTTCAAATGAACGATGAAACACAGAAATGGCATCAATATTGAATGCAAAAGGCAAAATGTCGACTTATTTATAAGAGGAGTAACTCTTCTAACAATTCGTGCTTTGAGCCTTTCCTGGGACAGCAGTATTAGATTCCGATGCACCATTGCAGGTTTACTGTATCCCTTGGACCTTCAAATCAACGATGAAACACAGAAATTGCATCGATATTGACAACAAAAGGCAAAATTTCGACTTATTTACAAGAGGAGTAACTCTTCTAATAGTTCGTGCTTTTAGCCTTTCCTGGGACAGCAGTATTAGATTCCGATGCACCATTGCAGGTTTACTGTATCCCTTGGACCTTCAAATCAACGATGAAACACAGAAATTGCCTCGATATTGAATACAAAATGCAAAATGTCGACTTATTTACAAGAGGAGTAACTCTTCTAATAGTTCGTGTTTTGAGCCTTTCCTGGGACAGCAGTATTAGATTCTGATGCACCATTGCAGGTTTACTGTATCCCTTGGACCTTCAAATCAGCGATGAAACACAGAAATTGCATCGATATTGAATACAAAAGGCAAAATGTCGACTTATTTACAAGAAGAGTAATTCTTCTAATAGTTCGTGCTTTAAGCCTTTCCTGGGACAGCAGTATTAGATTCCGATGCACCATTGCAGGTTTACTGTATCCCTTGGACATTCAAATCAGCGATGAAACACAGAAATTGCATCGATATTGAATACAAAAGGCAAAATCTCTACTTATTTACAAGAGGAGTAACTCTTCTAATAGTTCGTGCTTTGAGCCTTTCCTGGGACAACAGTATTAGATTCCGATGCACCATTGCAGATTTACTGTATCCCTTGGACCTTCAAATCAACGTTGAAAGACAGAAATTGCATCGATATTGAATACAAAAGGCAAAATGTCGACTTATTTACAAGAGGAGTAACTCTTCTAATAGTTCGTGTTTTAGCCTTTCCTGGGACAGCAGTATTAGATTCCGATGCACCATTGCAGATTTATTGTAACCCTTGGACCTTCAAATCAACGATGAAACACAGAAATTGCATCGATATTGAATACAAAAGGCAAAATGTCGACCTATTTAGAAGAGGAGTAACTCTTCTAGTAGTTCGTGCTTTGAGCACTCCTTGGACAGCAGTGTTAGATTCCGATGCACCATTGCAGGTTTACTGTATCCCTTGGACCTTCAAATCAACGAAGAAACACAGAAATTGCATCGATATTGAATACAAAAGGCAAAATGTCGACTTATTTACAAGAGGAGTAACTCTTCTAATAGTTCGTGGATTGAGCCTTTCCTGGGACAGCAGTATTAGATTCTGATGCACCATTGCATGTTTAATGTATCCCTTGGACCTTCAAATGAACGATGAAACACAGAAATGGCATCAATATTGAATGCAAAAGGCAAAATGTTGACTTATTTATAAGAGGAGTAACTCTTCTAATAATTCGTGCTTTGAGCCTTTCCTGGGACAGCAGTATTAGATTCCGATGCACCATTGCAGGTTTACTGTATCCCTTGGACCTTCAAATCAACGATGAAACACAGCAATTGCATCGATATTGAATACAATAGGCAAAATGTCGACTTATTTACAAGAGGAGTATTTCTTCTAGTAGTTCGTGATTTGAGCCTTTCCTGGGACAGCAGTATTAGATTCCGATGCACCATTGCTGATTTACTGTATCCCTTGGACCTTCAAATCAACGTTGAAAGACAGAAATTGCATCGATATTGAACACAAAAGGCAAAATGTCGACTTATTTACAAGAGGAGTAACTCTTCTAATAGTTCGTGCTTTTAGCCTTTCCTGGGACAGCAGTATTAGATTCCGATGCACCATTGCAGATTTACTGTAACCCTTGGACCTTCAAATCAACGATGAAACACAGAAATTGCATCGATATTGAATACAAAAGGCAAAATATCGACTTATTTAGAAGAGGAGTAACTCTTCTAGTAGTTCGTGCTTTGAGCACTCCTTGGACAGCAGTATTAGATTCCGATGCACCATTGAAGGTTTACTGTATCCCTTGGACCTTCAAATCAACGAAGAAACACAGAAATTGCATCGACATTGAATACAAAAGGCAAAATGTCGACTTATTTACAAGAGGAGTAACTCTTCTAATAGTTCGTGCTTTGAGCCTTTCCTGGGACAGCAAAATTAGATTCTGATGCACCATTGCATGTTTAATGTATCCCTTGGACCTTCAAATCAACGATGAAAAACAGAAATTGCATCGATATTGAATACAAAAGGCAAAATGTCGACTTATTTACAAGAGGAGTAACTCTTCTAATAGTTCGTGTTTTGAACCATCCTGGGACAGCAGTATTAGATTTCGATGCACCATTGCAGGTTTACTTTAACCTTGGACCGTGAAATCAACGATGAAACACAAAAATTGCATCGATATTGAATACAAAAGTCAAAATGTCGACTTATTTATAAGAGGAATAACTCTTCTAATAGTTCGTGCATTGAACCTTTCCTGGGACAGCAGTGTTAGATTCCGATGCACCATTGCAGGTTTACTGTATCCCTTGGACCTTCAAATCAACGATGAAACACCGAAATTGCATCGATATTGAATACAAAAGTAAAAATGTCGACTTATTTACAAGAGGAATAACTCTTCTAATAGTTCGTGCATTGAACCTTTCCTGGGACAGCAGTATTAAATTCCGATGCACCATTGCAGGTTTACTGTATCCCTTGGACTTGAAATCAACGATGAAACACAGAAATTGCATCGATATTGTATACAAAAGGCAATATATCGGCTTATTTACAAAGGGATTAACTCTTCTAATAGTTCGTGCTTTTAGCCTTTCCTGGGACAGCAGTATTAGATTGCGATGCACCATTGCAGGTTTACTGTATCCCTTGGACCTTCAAATCAACGATGAAACACAGAAATTGCATCGATATTGAATACAAAAGGCAAAATGTCGACTTATTTAGAAGAGGAGTAACTCTTCTAATAGTTCGTGCTTTGAGCCTTTCCTGGGACAGCAGTATTAGATTCTGATGCACCATTGCATGTTTAATGTATCCCTTGGACCTTCAAATCAACGATGAAACACAGAAATTGCCTCGATATTGAATACAAAATGCAAAATGTCGACTTATTTACAAGAGGAGTAACTCTTCTAATAGTTCGTGTTTTGAGCCTTTCCTGGGACAGCAGTATTAGATTCTGATGCACCATTGCAGGTTTACTGTATCCCTTGGACCTTCAAATCAGCGATGAAACACAGAAATTGCATCGATATTGAATACAAAAGGCAAAATGTCGACTTATTTACAAGAAGAGTAATTCTTCTAATAGTTCGTGCTTTGAGCCTTTCCTGGGACAGCAGTATTAGATTCCGATGCACCATTGCAGGTTTACTGTATCCCTTGGACATTCAAATCAGCGATGAAACACAGAAATTGCATCGATATTGAATACAAAAGGCAAAATCTCTACTTATTTACAAGAGGAGTAACTCTTCTAATAGTTCGTGCTTTGAGCCTTTCCTGGGACAACAGTATTAGATTCCGATGCACCATTGCAGATTTACTGTATCCCTTGGACCTTCAAATCAACGTTGAAAGACAGAAATTGCATCGATATTGAATACAAAAGGCAAAATGTCGACTTATTTACAAGAGGAGTAACTCTTCTAATAGTTCGTGTTTTTAGCCTTTCCTGGGACAGCAGTATTAGATTCCGATGCACCATTGCAGATTTATTGTAACCCTTGGACCTTCAAATAAACGATGAAACACAGAAATTGCATCGATATTGAATACAAAAGGCAAAATGTCGACCTATTTAGAAGAGGAGTAACTCTTCTAGTAGTTCGTGCTTTGAGCACTCCTTGGACAGCAGTATTAGATTCCGATGCACCATTGCAGGTTTACTGTATCCCTTGGACCTTCAAATCAACGAAGAAACACAGAAATTGCATCGATATTGAATACAAAAGGCAAAATGTCGACTTATTTACAAGAGGAGTAACTCTTCTAATAGTTCGTGGATTGAGCCTTTCCTGGGACAGCAGTATTAGATTCTGATGCACCATTGCATGTTTAATGTATCCCTTGGACCTTCAAATGAACGATGAAACACAGAAATGGCATCAATATTGAATGCAAAAGGCAAAATGTTGACTTATTTATAAGAGGAGTAACTCTTCTAATAATTCGTGCTTTGAGCCTTTCCTGGGACAGCAGTATTAGATACCGATGCACCATTGCAGGTTTACTGTATCCCTTGGACCTTCAAATCAACGATGAAACACAGCAATTGCATCGATATTGAATACAATAGGCAAAATGTCGACTTATTTACAAGAGGAGTATTTCTTCTAGTAGTTCGTGATTTGAGCCTTTCCTGGGACAGCAGTATTAGATTCCGATGCACCATTGCTGATTTACTGTATCCCTTGGACCTTCAAATCAACGTTGAAAGACAGAAATTGCATCGATATTGAATACAAAAGGCAAAATGTCGACTTATTTACAAGAGGAGTAACTCTTCTAATAGTTCGTGCTTTTAGCCTTTCCTGGGCCAGCAGTATTAGATTCCGATGCACCATTGCAGATTTACTGTAACCCTTGGACCTTCAAATCAACGATGAAACACAGAAATTGCATCGATATTGAATACAAAAGGCAAAATGTCGACTTATTTAGAAGAGGAGTAACTCTTCTAGTAGTTCGTGCTTTGAGCACTCCTTGGACAGCAGTATTAGATTCCGATGCACCATTGAAGGTTTACTGTATCCCTTGGACCTTCAAATCAACGAAGAAACACAGAAATTGCATCGACATTGAATACAAAAGGCAAAATGTCGACTTATTTACAAGAGGAGTAACTCTTCTAATAGTTCGTGCTTTGAGCCTTTCCTGGGACAGCAGTATTAGATTCTGATGCACCATTGCATGTTTAATGTATCCCTTGGACCTTCAAATCAACGATGAAAAACAGAAATTGCATCGATATTGAATACAAAAGGCAAAATGTCGACTTATTTACAAGAGGAGTAACTCTTCTAATAGTTCGTGTTTTGAACCATCCTGGGACAGCAGTATTAGATTTCGATGCACCATTGCAGGTTTACTTTAACCTTGGACCGTGAAATCAACGATGAAACACAAAAATTGCATCGATATTGAATACAAAAGTCAAAATGTCGACTTATTTACAAGAGGAATAACTCTTCTAATAGTTCGTGCATTGAACCTTTCCTGGGACAGCAGTGTTAGATTCCGATGCACCATTGCAGGTTTACTGTATCCCTTGGACCTTCAAATCAACGATGAAACACCGAAATTGCATCGATATTGTTACAAAAGTAAAAATGTCGACTTATTTACAAGAGGAATAACTCTTCTAATAGTTCGTGCATTGAACCTTTCCTGGGACAGCAGTATTAAATTCCGATGCACCATTGCAGGTTTACTGTATCCCTTGGACTTGAAATCAACGATGAAACACAGAAATTGCATCGATATTGTATACAAAAGGCAATATATCGGCTTATTTACAAAGGGATTAACTCTTCTAATAGTTCGTGCTTTTAGCCTTTCCTGGGACAGCAGTATTAGATTGCGATGCACCATTGCAGGTTTACTGTATCCCTTGGACCTTCAAATCAACGATGAAACACAGAAATTGCATCGATATTGAATACAAAAGGCAAAATGTCGACTTATTTAGAAGAGGAGTAACTCTTCTAATAGTTCGTGCTTTGAGCCGTCCTTGGACAGCAGTATTAGATTCCGATGCACCATTCCAGGTTTACTGTATCCCTTGGACCTTCAAATCAACGATAAAACACAGAAATTGCATCGATATTGAATACAAAAGGCAAAATGTCGACTTATTTACAAGAGGAGTAACTCTTCTAATAGTTCGTGGATTGAGCCTTTCCTGGGACAGCAGTATTTGATTCTGATGCACCATTGCATGTTTAATGTATCCCTTGGACCTTCAAATCAACGATGAAACACAGAAATGGCATCAATATTAAATGCAAAAGGCAAAATGTCTACTTATTTATAAGAAGAGTAACTCTTCTAATAATTCGTGCTTTGAGCCTTTCCTGGGACAGCAGTATTAGATTCCGATGCACCATTGCAGGTTTACTGTATCCCTTGGACCTTCAAATCAACGATGAAACACAGCAATTGCATCGATATTGAATACAATAGGCAAAATGTCGACTTATTTACAAGAGGAGTATTTCATCTAGTAGTTCGTGATTTGAGCCTTTCCTGGGACAGCAGTATTAGAATACGATGCACCATTGCAGGTTTACTGTATCCCTTGGACCTTCAAATCAACGATGAAACACAGAAATTGCATCGATATTGGATACAAAAGGCAAAATGTCGACTTATATATAAGAGGAGTAACTCTTCTAATAGTTAGTATTTTGCGCCTTTCCTGGGACAGCAGTATTAGATTCCGATGCACCATTGCAGGTTTACTGTATCCCTTGGTTCTTCAAATCAACGATGAAAAACAGAAATTGCATCGATATTGAATACAAAAGGCAAAATGTCGACTTATTTACTAGAGGAGTAACTCTTGTAATAGTTCGTGCTTTGAGCCTTCCTGGGACAGCAGTATTAGATTTCGATACACCATTGCAGGTTTACTGTATCCCTTAGACCTTCAAATCAACGATGAAACACAGAAATTGCATCGATATTGAATACAAAAGTCAAAATGTCGACTTATTTACAAGAGGAATAACTCTTCTAATAGTTCGTGCTTTGAGCCTTTCCTGGGACAACAGTATTAGATTCCGATGCACCATTGCAGATTTACTGTATCCCTTGGACCTTCAAATCAACGTTGAAAGACAGAAATTGCATCGATATTGAATACAAAAGGCAAAATGTCGACTTATTTACAAGAGGAGTAACTCTTCTACTAGTTCGTGCTTTTAGCCTTTCCTGAGACAGCAGTATTAGAGTCCGATGCACCATTGCAGATTTACTGTAACCCTTGGACCTTCAAATCAACGATGAAACACAGATATTGCATCGATATTGAATACAAATGGCAAAATGTTGACTTATTTATAAGAGGAGTAACTCTTCTAATAATTCGTGCTTTGAGCCTTTCGTGGGACAGCAGTATTAGATTCCGATGCACCATTGCAGGTTTACTGTATCCCTTGGACCTTCAAATCAACGATGAAACACAGCAATTGCATCGATATTGAATACAATAGGCAAAATGTCGACTTATTTACAAGAGGAGTATTTCTTCTAGTAGTTCGCGATTTGAGCCTTTCCTGGGACAGCAGTATTAGATTCCGATGCACCATTGCAGATTTACTGTATCCCTTGGACCTTCAAATCAACGTTGAAAGACAGAAATTGCATCGATATTGAATACAAAAGGCAAAATATCGATTTATTTACAAGAGGAGTAACTCTTCTAATAGTTCGTGCTTTTAGCCTTTCCTGGGACAGCAGTATTAGATTCCGATGCACCATTGCAGATTTACTGTAACCCTTGGACCTTCAAATCAACGATGAAACACAGAAATTGCATCGATATTGAATACAAAAGGCAAAATGTCGACTTATTTAGAAGAGGAGTAACTCTTCTAGTAGTTCGTGCTTTGAGCACTCCTTGGACAGCAGTATAAGATTCCGATGCACCATTGCAGGTTTACTGTATCCCTTGGACCTTCAAATCAACGAAGAAACACAGAAATTGCATCGACATTGAATACAAAAGGCAAAATGTCGACTTATATACAAGAGGAGTAACTCTTCTAATAGTTCGTGGATTGAGCCTTTCCTGGGACAGCAGTATTAGATTCTGATGCACCATTGCATGTTTAATGTATCCCTTGGATCATCAAATGAACGATGAAACACAGAAATGGCATCAATATTGAATGCAAAAGGCAAAATGTTGATTTATTTATAAGAGGAGTAACTCTTCTAATAATTCGTGCTTTGAGCCTTTCCTGGGACAGCAGTATTACATTCCGATGCACCATTGCAGGTTTACTGTATCCCTTGGACCTTCAAATCAACGATGAAAAACAGAAATTGCATCGATATTGAATACAAAAGGCAAAATGTCGACTTATTTACAAGAGGAGTAACTCTTCTAATAGTTCGTGTTTTGAACCTTCCTGGGACAGCAGTATTAGATTTCGATGCACCATTGCAGGTTTACTTTAACATTGGACCTTGAAATCAACGATGAAACACAGAAATTGCATCGATATTGAATACAAAAGTCAAAATGTCGACTTATTTACAAGAGGAATAACTCTTCTAATAGTTCGTGCATTGAGCCTTTCCTGGGACAGCAATATTAGATTTCGATGCACCATTGCAGGTTTACTGTATCCCTTAGACCTCCAAATCAACGATGAAACACAGAAATTGCATCGATATTGAATACAAAAGGCAAAATGTCGACTTATTTAGAAGAGGAGTAACTCTTCTAATAGTTCGTGCTTTGAGCCGTCCTTGGACAGCAGTATTAGATTCCGATGCACCATTCCAGGTTTACTGTATCCCTTGGACCTTCAAATCAACGATAAAACACAGAAATTGCATCGATATTGAATACAAAAGGCAAAATGTCGACTTATTTACAAGAGGAGTAACTCTTCTAATAGTTCGTGGATTGAGCCTTTCCTGGGACAGCAGTATTAGATTCTGATGCACCATTGCATGTTTAATGTATCCCTTGGACCTTCAAATCAACGATGAAACACAGAAATAGCATCAATATTAAATGCAAAAGGCAAAATGTCTACTTATTTATAAGAAGAGTAACTCTTCTAATAATTCGTGCTTTGAGGCTTTCCTGGGTCAGCAGTATTAGATTCCGATGCACCATTGCAGGTTTACTGTATCCCTTGGACCTTCAAATCAACGATGAAACACAGCAATTGCATCGATATTGAATACAATAGGCAAAATGTCGACTTATTTACAAGAGGAGTATTTCTTCTAGTAGTTCGTGATTTGAGCCTTTCCTGGGACAGCAGTATTAGATTCCGATGCACCATTGCAGGTTTACTGTATCCCTTGGACCTTCAAATCATCGATGAAACACAGAAATTGCATCGATATTGGATACAAAAGGCAAAATGTCCCATTATTTATAAGAGGAGTAACTCTTCTAATAGATCGTGCTTTGAGAATTTCCTGGGACAGCAGTATTAGATTCCGATGCACCATTCCAGGTTTACTGTATCCCTTGGACCTTCAAATCAACGATGAAACACAGAAATTGCATCGATATTGAATACAACAGGCAAAATGTCGACTTATTTATAAGAGGAGTAACTCTTCTAATAGTTCGTATTTTGCGCCTTTCCTGGGACAGCAGTATTAGATTCCGATGCACCATTGCAGGTTTACTGTATCCCTTGGAACTTCAAATCAACGATGAAAAACCGAAATTGCATCGATATTGAATACAAAAGGCAAAATGTCGACTTATTTACTAGAGGAGTAACTCTTCTGATAGTTCGTGCTTTGAGCCTTCCTGGGACAGCAGTATTAGATTTCGATACACCATTGCAGGTTTACTGTGTCCCTTAGACCTTCAAATCAACGATGAAACACAGAAATTGCATCGATATTGAATACAAAAGTCAAAATGTCGACTTATTTACAAGAGGAATAACTCTTCTAATAGTTCGTGCATTGAACCTTTCCTGGGACAGCAGTATTAGATTCCGATGCACCATTGCAGGTTTACTGTATCCCTTGGACCTTCAAATCAACGATGAAACACCGAAATTCCATCGATATTGAATACAAAAGGCAAAATGTCGACTTATTTACAAGAGGAGTAACTCTTCTAATAGTTCGTGCTTTGAGCCTTTCCTGGGACAGCAGTATTAGATTTCGATGCACCATTGCAGGTTTACTGTATCCCTTAGACCGTCAAATCAACGATGAAACACAGAAATTGCATCAATATTGAATCCAAAAATAAAAATGTCGACTTATTTACAAGAGGAATAACTTTTCTAATAGTTCGTGTATTGAACCTTTCCTGGGACAGCAGTATTAGATTCCGATGATCCTTTGCAGGTTTACTGTATGCCTTGGACCTTCAAATCAACGATGAAACACAGAAATTGCATCGATATTGAATAGAAAACTCAAAATGTCGACTTATTTACAAGAGGAGTACCTCTTCTAATAGTTCGTGGATTGAGCCTTTCCTGGGACAGCAGTATTAGATTCTGATGCACCATTGCATGTTTAATGTATCCCTTGGACCTTCAAATGAACGGTGAAACACAGAAATGGCATCAATATTGAATGCAAAAGGCAAAATGTCGACTTATTTATAAGAGGAGTAACTCTTCTAATAATTCGTGGTTTGAGCCTTTCCTGGGACAGCAGTATTAGATTCCGATGCACCATTGCAGGTTTACTGTATCCCATGGACCTTCAAATCAACGATGAAACACAGAAATTGCATCGATATTGAATACAATGTGCAAAATGTCGACTTATTTACAAGAGGAGTAACTCTTCTAATAAATCGTGCTTTGAGCCTTTCCTGGGACAGCAGTATTAGATTCCGATGCACCATTGCAGGTTTCCTGTATACCTTGGACCTTCAAATCAACGATGAAACACAGAAATTGCCTCGATATAGAATACAAAAGGCAAAATGTCGACTTATTTACAAGAGGAGTAACTCTTCTAATAGTACGTGCTTTGAGCCTTTCCTGGGACAGCAGTATTAGATTCCGATGCACCATTGCAGGTTTACTGTATCCCTTGGACCTTCAAATCAGCGATGAAACACAGAAATTGCATCGATATTGAATACAAAAGGCAAAATCTCTACTTATTTACAAGAGGAGTAACTCTTCTAATAGTTCGTGCTTTGAGCCTTTCCTGGGACAACAGTATTAGATTCCGATGCACCATTGCAGATTTACTGTATCCCTTGGACCTTCAAATCAACGTTGAAAGGCAGAAATTGCATCGATATTGAATACAAAAGGCAAAATGTTGACTTATTTACTAGAGGAGTAACTCTTCTAATAGTTCGTGCTTTGAGCCTTCCTGGGACAGCAGTATCAGATTTCGATACACCATTGCAGGTTTACTGTATCCCTTAGACCTTCCAATCAACGATGAAACACAGAAATTGCATCGATATTGAATACAAAATTCAAAATGTCGACTTATTTACAAGAGGAATAACTCTTCTAATAGTTCGTGCATTGAACCTTTCCTGGGACAGCAGTATTAGATTCCGATGCACCATTGCAGGTTTACTGTATCCCTTGGACCTTCAAATCAACGATGAAACACCGAAATTCCATCGATATTGAATACAAAAGGCAAAATGTCGACTTATTTACAAGAGGAGTAACTCTTCTAATATTTCGTGCTTTGAGCCTTTCCTGGGACAGCAGTATCAGATTTCGATGCACCATTGCAGGTTTACTGTATCTTTTAGACCGTCAAATCAACGATGAAACACAGAAATTGCATCGATATTGAATACAAAAGTAAAAATGTCGACTTATTTACAAGAGGAATAACTTTTCTAATAGTTCGTGTATTGAACCTTTCCTGGGACAGCAGTATTAGATTCCGATGATCCATTGCAGGTTTACCGTATGCCTTGGACCTTCAAATCAACGATGAAACAAAGAAATTGCATCGATATTGAATACAAAAGGCAAAATGTCGACTTATATACAAGAGGAGTAACTCTTCTAATAGTTCGTGGATTGAGCCTTTCCTGGGACAGCAGTATTAGATTCTGATGCACCATTGCATGTTTAATGTATCCCTTGGACCTTCAAATGAACGATGAAACACAGAAATGGCATCAATATTGAATGCAAACGGCAAAATGTCGCCTTATTTATAAGAGGAGTAACTCTTCTAATAATTCGTGGTTTGAGCCTTTCCTGGGACAGCAGTATTAGATTCCGATGCACCATTGCAGGTTTACTGTATCCCTTGGACCTTCAAATCAACGATGAAACACAGAAATTGCATCGATATTGAATACAATGGGCAAAATGTCGACTTATTTACAAGAGGAGTAACTCTTCTAATAAATCGTGCTTTGAGCCTTTCCTGCGACAGCAGTATTAGATTCCGATGCACCATTGCTGGTTTCCTGTATCCCTTGGACCTTCAAATCAACGATGAAACACAGAAATTGCCTCGATATTGAATACAAAAGGCAAAATGTCGACTTATTTACAAGAGGAGTAACTCTTCTAATAGTTCGTGCTTTGAGCCTTTCCTGGGACAGCAGTATTAGATTCCGATGCACCATTGCAGGTTTACTGTATCCCTTGGACATTCAAATCAGCGATGAAACACAGAAATTGCATCGATATTGAATACAAAAGGCAAAATGTCGACTTATTTACAAGAAGAGTAACTCTTCTAATAGTTCGTGCTTTGAGCCTTTCCTGGGACAGCAGAATTAGATTCCGATGCACCATTGCAGGTTTACTGTATCCCTTGGACCTTCAAATCAGCGATGAAACACAGAAATTGCATCGATATTGAATACAAAAGGAAAAATCTCTACTTATTTACAAGAGGAGTAACTCTTCTAATAGTTCGTGCTTTGAGCCTTTCCTGGGACAACAGTATTAGATTCCGATGCACCATTGCAGATTTACTGTATCCCTTGGACCTTCAAATCAACGTTGAAAGACAGAAATTGCATCGATATTGAATACAAAAGGCAAAATGTCGACTTATTTAGAAGAGGAGTAACTCTTCTAGTAGTTCGTGCTTTGAGCACTCCTTGGACAGCAGTATTAGATTCCGATGCACCATTGCAGGTTTACTGTATCCCTTGGACCTTCAAATCAACGAAGAAACACAGAAATTGCATCGATATTGAATACAAAAGGCAAAATGTCGACTTATTTACAAGAGGAGTAACTCTTCTAATAGTTCGTGGATTGAGCCTTACCTGGGACAGCAGTATTAGATTCTGATGCACCATTGCATGTTTAATGTATCCCTTTGACCTTCAAATGAACGATGATACACAGAAATGGCATCAATATTGAATGCAAAAGGCAAAATTTGACTTATTTATAAGAGGAGTAACTCTTCTAATAATTCGTGCTTTGAGCCTTTCCTGGGACAGCAGTATTAGATTCCGATGCACCATTGCAGGTTTACTGTATCCCTTGGACCTTCAAATCAACGATGAAACACAGCAATTGCATCGATATTGAATACAATAGGCAAAATGTCGACTTATTTACAAGAGGAGTATTTCTTCCAGTAGTTCGTGATTTGAGCCTTTCCTGGGACAGCAGTATTAGATTCCGATGCACCATTGCAGATTTACTGTATCCCTTGGACCTTCAAATCAACGTTGAAAGACAGAAATTGCATCGATATTGAATACAAAAGGCAAAATGTCGACTTATTTACAAGAGGAGTAACTCTTCTAATAGTTCGTGCTTTTAGCCTTTCCTGGGACAGCAGTATTTGATTCCGATGCACCATTGCAGATTTACTGTAACCCTTGGACCTTCAAATCAACGATGAAACACAGAAATTGCATCGATATTGAATACAAAAAGCAAAATGTCGACTTATTTAGAAGAGGAGTAACTCTTCTAGTAGTTCGTGCTTTGAGCACTCCTTGGACAGCAGTATTAGATTCCGATGCACCATTGCAGGTTTACTGTATCCCTTGGACCTTCAAATCAACGAAGAAATACAGAAATTGCATCGACATTGAATACAAAAGGCAAAATGTCGACTTATTTACAAGAGGAGTAACTCTTCTAATAGTTCGTGGATTGAGCCTTTCCTGGGACAGCAGTATTAGATTCTGATGCACCATTGCATGTTTGATGTATCCCTTGGACCTTCAAATTAACGATGAAACACAGAAATGGCATCAATATTGAATGCAAAAGGCATAATGTTGACTTATTTATAAGAGGAGTAACTCTTCTAATAATTCGTTTTTTGAGCCTTTCCTGTGACAGCAGTATTAGATTCCGATGCACCATTGCAGGTTTACTGTATCCCTTGGACCTTCAAATCAACGATGAAACACAGCAATTGCTTCGATATTGAATACAATAGGCAAAATGTCGACTTATTTACAAGAAGAGTATTTCTTCTAGTAGTTCGTGATTTGAGCCTTTCCTGGGACAGCAGTATTAGATTGCGATGCACCATTGCAGGTTTACTGTATCCCTTGGACCTTCAAATCAACGATGAAACACAGAAATTGCATCGATATTGAATACAAAATGCAAATTGTCGACTTATTTATAAGAGGAGTAACTCTTCTAATAGATCGTGCTTTGAGAATTTCCTGGGACAGCAGTATTAGATTCCGATGCACCATTCCAGGTTTACTGTATCGCTTGGACCTTCAAATCAACGATGAAACACAGAAATTGCATCGATATTGATTACAACAGGCAAAATGTCGACTTATTTATAAGAGGAGTAACTCTTCTAATAGTTCGTCTTTGAGCCTTTCCTGGGACAGCAGTATTACATTCCGATGCACCATTGCAGGTTTACTGTATCCCTTGGACCTTCAAATCAACAATGAAAAACAGAAATTGCATCGATATTGATTACAAAAGGCAAAATGTCGACTTATTTACAAGAGGAGTAACTCTTCTAATAGTTCGTGTTTTGAACCTTCCTGGGACAGCAGTATTAGATTTCGATGCACCATTGCAGGTTTACTTTAACCTTGGACCTTGAAATCAACGATGAAACACAGAATTTGCATCGATATTGAATACAAAAGTCAAAATGTCGACTTATTTACAAGAGGAATAACTCTTCTAATGGTTCGTGCATTGAACCTTTCCTGGGACAGCAGTATTAGATTCCGATGCACAATTGCAGGTTTACTGTATCGCTTGGACCTTCAAATCAACGATGAAACACCGAAATTGCATCGATATTGAATACAAAAGGCAAAATGTCGACTTATTTACAAGAGGAGTTACTCTTCTAATATTTCGTGCTTTGAGCCTTTCCTGGGACAGCAATATTAGATTTCGATGCACCATTGCAGGTTTACTGTATCCCTTAGACCTTCAAATCAACGATGAAACACAGAAATTGCATCGATATTGAATACAAAAGTAAAAATGTCGACTTATTTACAAGAGGAATAACTCTTCTAATAGTTCGTGCATTGAACCTTTCCTGGGACAGCAGTATTAGATTCCGATGCACCATTGCAGGTTTACTGTATCCCTTGGACTTGAAATCAACGATGAAACACAGAAATTGCATCGATATTGTATACAAAAGGCAATATATTGGCTTATTTACAAGAGGATTAACTCTTCTAATAGTTCGTGCTTTTAGCCTTTCCTGGGACAGCAGTATTAGATTGCGATGCACCATTGCAGGTTTACTGTATCCCTTGGACCTTCAAATCAACGATGAAACACAGAAATTGCATCGATATTGAATACAAAAGGCAAAATGTCGACTTATTTAGAAGAGGAGTAACTCTTCTAATAGTTCGTGCTTTGAGCCGTCCTTGGACAGCAGTATTAGATTCCGATGCACCATTCCAGGTTTACTGTATCCCTTGGACCTTCAAATCAACGATAAAACACAGAAATTGCATCGATATTGAATACAAAAGGCAAAATGTCGACTTATTTACAAGAGGAGTAACTCTTCTAATAGTTCGTGGATTGAGCCTTTCCTGGGACAGCAGTATTAGATTCTGATGCACCATTGCATGTTTAATGTATCCCTTGGACCTTCAAATCAACGATGAAACACAGAAATGGCATCAATATTAAATGCAAAAGGCAAAATATCGACTTATTTATAAGAAGAGTAACTCTTCTAATAATTCGTGTGTTGAGCCTTTCCTGGGTCAGCAGTATTAGATTCCGATGCACCATTGCAGGTTTACTGTATCCCTTGGACCTTCAAATCAACGATGAAACACAGCAATTGCATCGATATTGAATACAATAGGCAAAATGTCGACTTATTTACAAGAGGAGTATTTCTTCTAGTAGTTCGTGATTTGAGCCTTTCCTGGGACAGCAGTATTAGATTCCGATGCACCATTGCAGGTTTACTGTATCCCTTGGACCTTCAAATCAACGATGAAACACAGAAATTGCATCGATATTGGATACAAAAGGCAAAATGTCGACTTATTTATAAGAGGAGTAACTCTTCTAATAGTTCGTATTTTGCGCCTTTCCTGGGACAGCAGTATTCGATTCCGATGCACCATTGCAGGTTTACTGTATCCCTTGGACCTTCAAATCAACGATGAAAATCAGAAATTGCATCGATATTGAATACAAAAGGCAAAATGTCGACGTATTTACTAGAGGAGTAACTCTTCTAATAGTTCGTGCTTTGAGCCTTCCTGGGACAGCAGTATTAGATTTCGATACACCATTGCAGGTTTACTGTATCCCTTAGACCTTCAAATCAACGATGAAACACAGAATTTGTATCGATATTGAATACAAAAGTCAAAATGTCGACTTATTTACAAGAGGAATAACTCTTCTAATAGTTCGTGCATTGAACCTTTCCTGGGACAGCAGTATTAGATTCCGATGCACCATTGCAGATTTACTGTATCCCTTGGACCGTCAAATCAACGATGAAACACTGAAATAGCATCGATATTGAATACAAAAGGCAAAATATCGACTTATTTACAAGAGGAGTAACTCTTCTAATAGTTCGTGCTTTGGGCCTTTCCTGGGACAGCAGTATTAGATTCCGATGCACCATTGCAGGTTTACTGTATCCCTTGGACCTTCAAATCAACGATGAAACACATAAATTACATCGATATTGAATACAAAAAAGCAAAATGTCGACTTGTTTATAAGAGGAGTAACTCTTCTAATAGCTCGAGCTTTGAGCCTTTCCTGGGACAGCAGTATAAGATTCCAATGCACCATTGCAGGTTTACTGTATCCCTTGGACCTTCAAATCAACGATGAAACACAGAAATTGCATCGATATTGAATACAAAAGGCAAAATGTCGACTTATTTACAAGAGGAGTAACTCTTCTAATACTTCGTGCTTTGAGCCTTTCCTGGGACAGCAGTATTAGATTCCGATGCACCATTGCAGGATTAATGTATCCCTTAGACCTTCAAATAAACAATGAAACACAGAAAGGGCATCGATATTGAATACAAAAGGCAAAATGTCAACTTTTTCACAAGAGGAGTAACTCTTCTAATAGTTCGTGCTTTGAGCCTTTCCTGGGACAGCAGTATTAGATTCCGATGCACCATTGCAGGTTTACTGTATCCCTTGGACCTTCAAATCAACGATGAAACACAGAAATTGCATCGATATTGAATACAAAAAGCAAAATGAAGACTTATTTACAAGAGGAGTAACTCTTCTAATTGTTGGTGCATTTAGCCTTTCCTGGGACAGCAGTATTAGATTCCGATGCACCATTGCAGGTTTACTGTATCCCTCGGACCTTCAAATCAACGATGAAACACAGAAATTGCATCGATATTGTATACAAAAGGCAGAATGTAGACTTATTTCCAAGAGGAATAACTCTTCTAATAGTTCGTGTTTGAGCCTTTCCTGGGACAGCAGTATTAGATTCCGATGCACCATTGCAGGTTTACCGTATCCCTTGGACCTTCAGATCAACGATGAAACACTGAAATCGCATCGATATTGAATACAAAAGGCAAAATATCGACTTAATTACAAAAGGAGTAACTCTTCTAATAGTTCGTGTTTGAGCCTTTCCTGGGACAGCAGTATTAGATTCCGATGCACCATTGCAGGTTTACTGTATCCCTTGGACATTCAAATCAACGATGAAACAAAGTTATTGCATCGAGATTGAATACAAAAGGCAAAATGTCGACTTATTTACAAGAGGAGTAACTCTTCCAATAGTTCGTGCTTTGAGCCTTTCCTGGGACAGCAGATTCGATTCCAATGCACCATTGCAGGTTTACTCTACCTCTTGGACCTTCAAATCAACGATGAAACACTGAAATTGCATCGATATTGAATACAAAAGGCAAAATATCGACTTATTTACAAGAGGAGTAACTCTTCTAATAGTTCGTGCTTTGAGCCTTTGCTGGGACAGCAGTATTAGATTCCCATGCACTATTGCAGGTTTACTGTATCCCTTGGACCTTCAAATCAACGATGAAACACAGAAATTGCATCGATATTGAATACAAAAAAGCAAAATGTCCACTTATTTATAAGAGGAGTAACTCTTCTAATAGCTCGAGCTTTGAGCCTTTCCTGGGACAGCAGTATAAGATTTCGATGCACCATTGCAGGTTTACTGTATCCCTTGGAACTACAAATCAACGATGAAACACAGAAATTGCATCGATATTGTATACAAAAGGCAAAATGTCGACTTATTTACAAGAGGAGTAACTCTTCTAATAGTTCGTGCTTTGGGCCTTTCCTGGGACAGCAGTATTAGATTCCGATGCACCATTGCAGGATTAATGTATCCCTTAGACCTTCAAATAAACACTGAAACACAGAAAAAGCATCGATATTGAATACAAAAAGCAAAATGTCAAATTTTTACAAGAGGAGTAACTCTTCTAATAGTTCGTGCTTTGAGCCTTTCCTGGGACAGCAGTATTAGATTCCGATGCACCATTGCAGGTTTACTGTATCCGTTGGACCTTCAAATCAACGATGAAAGACAGAAATTTCATCGATATTGAATACAGAAAGCAAAATATCGACTTATTTACAAGAGGAGTAACTCATCTAGTAGTTCGTGCTTTGAGCCTTTCCTGGGACAGCAGTATTAGATTCCGATGCACCATTGCAGGTTTACTGTATCCGTTGGACCTTCAAATCAACGATGAAAGACAGAAATTTCAACGATATTGAATACAGAAAGCAAAATATCGACTTATTTACAAGAGGAGTAACTCATCTAATAGTTCGTGCTTTGAGCCTTTCCTGGGACAGCAGTATTAGACTCCGATGCACCATTGCACCATTGCAGGTTTGCTGTATCCCTTGGACCTTCAAATCAACGATGAAACACAGAAATTACAACGATATTGAATACAAAAAAGCAAAATGTCCACTTATTTATAAGAGGAGTAACTCTTCTATTAGCTCGAGCTTTGAGCCTTTCCTGGGACAGCAGTATTGCATTCCGATGCACCATTGCAGGTTTACTGTATCCCTTGGACCTTCAAATCAACGATGAAACACAGAAATTGCATCGATATTGAATAAAAATGGCAAAATGTCGACTTATTTACAAGAGGAGTAACTCTTCTAATAGTTCGTGCTTTGGGCCTTTCCTGGGACAGCAGTATTAGATTCCGATGCACCATTGCAGGTTTAATGTATCCCTTAGACCTTCAAATAAACACTGAAACACAGAAAAAGCATCGATATTGAATACAAAAAGCAAAATGTCAAATTTTTACAAGAGGAGTAACTCTTCTAATAGTTCGTGATTTGAGCCTTTCCTGGGACAGCAGTATTAGATTCCGATGCACCATTGCAGGTTTACTGTATCCGTTGGACCTTCAAATCAACGATGAAAGACAGAAATTTCATCGATATTGAATACAGAAAGCAAAATATCGACTTATTTACAAGAGGAGTAACTCATCTAATAGTTCGTGCTTTGAGCCTTTCCTGGGACAGCAGTATTAGACTCCGATGCACCATTTCAGGTTTACTGTATCCCTTGGACCTTCAAATCAACGATGAAACACAGAAATTGCATCGATATTGACTCCAAAGGCAAAATGTCGACTTATTTACAAGAGGAGTAACTCTTCCAATAGTTCGTGCTTTGAGCCTTTCCTGGGACAGCAGTATTAGATTCCGATGCACCATTGCAGGTTTACTGTATCCCTTGGACCTTCAAATCAACGATGAAACACAGAAATTGCATCGATATTGAATACAAAAAAGCAAACTGTCCACTTATTTATAAGAGGAGTAACTCTTCTATTAGCTCGAGCTTTGAGCCTTTCCTGGTTCAGCAGTATTGCATTCCGATGCACCATTGCAGGTTTACTGTATCCCTTGGACCTTCAAATCAACGATGAAACACAGAAATTGCATCGATATTGAATCCAAAGGCAAAATGTCGACTTATTTACAAGAGGAGTAACTCTTAAAATAGTTCGTGCCTTGAGCCTTTCCTGGGACAGCAGATTCGATTCCAATGCACCATTGCAGGTTTCCTCTACCCCTTGGACCTTCAAATCAACGATGAAACACTGAAATTGCATCGATATTGATACAAAAGGCAAAATATCGACTTATTTACAAGAGGAGTAACTCTTCTAATAGTTCGTGCTTTGAGCCAATCCTGGGACAGCAGTATTAGATTCCGATGCACCATTGCAGGTTTACTGTATCCCTTGGACCTTCAAATCAACGATGAAACACATAAATTACATCGATATTGAATACAAAAAAGCAAAATGTCGACTTATTTATAAGAGGAGTAACTCTTCTAATAGCTCGAGCTTTGAGCCTTTCCTGGGACAGCAGTATAAGATTCCGATGCACCATTGCAGGTTTACTGTATCCCTTGGACCTTCAAATCAACGATGAAACACAGAAATTGCATCGATATTGAATACAAAAGGCAAAATGTCGACTTATTTACAAGAGGAGTAACTCTTCTAATACTTCGTGCTTTGAGCCTTTCCTGGGACAGCAGTATTAGATTCCGATGCACCATTGCAGGATTAATGTATCCCTTAGACCTTCAAATAAACAATGAAACACAGAAAAGGCATCGATATTGAATACAAAAGGCAAAATGTCAACTTTTTTACAAAAGGAGTAACTCTTCTAATAGTTCGTGCTTTGAGCCTTTCCTGGGACAGCAGTATTAGATTCCGATGCACCATTGCAGGTTTACTGTATCCCTTGGACCTTCAAATCAACGATGAAACACAGAAATTGCATCGATATTGAATACAAAAAGCAAAATGTCGACTTATTTACAAGAGGAGTAACTCTTCTAATAGTTGGTGCATTTAGCCTTTCCTTGGACAGCAGTATTAGATTCCGATGCACCATTGCAGGTTTACTGTATCCCTCGGACCTTCAAATCAACGATGAAACACAGAAATTGCATCGATATTGAATACAAAAGGCAGAATGTCGACTTATTTCCAAGGGGAATAACTCTTCTAATAATTCGTGTTTGAGCCTTTCCTGGGACAGCAGTATTAGATTCCGATGCACCATTGCAGGTTTACTGTATCCCTTGGACCTTCAAATCAACGATGAAACACAGAAATCGCATCGATATTGAATACAAAAGGCAAAATATCGACTTAATTACAAGAGGAGTAACTCTTCTAATAGTTCGTGTTTGAGCCTTTCCTGGGACAGCAGTATTAGATTCCGATGCACCATTGCAGGTTCACTGTATCCCTTGGACATTCAAATCAACGATGAAACAAAGTAATTGCATCGATATTGAATACAAAAGGCAAAATGTCGACTTATTTACAAGAAAAGTAACTCTTCCAATAGTTCGTGCTTTGAGCCTTTCCTGGGACAGCAGATTCGATTCCAATGCACCATTGCAGGTTTACTCTACCTCTTGGACCTTCAAATCAACGATGAAACACTGAAATTGCATCGATATTGAATACAAAAAGCAAAATATCGACTTATTTACAAGAGGAGTAACTCTTCTAATAGTTCGTGCTTTGAGCCTTTGCTGGGACAGCAGTATTAGATTCCGATGCACTATTGCAGGTTTACTGTATCCCTTGGACCTTCAAATCAACGATGAAACACAGAAATTGCATCGATATTGAATACAAAAAAGCAAAATGTCCACTTATTTATAAGAGGAGTAACTCTTCTAATAGCTCGAGCTTTGAGCCTTTCCTGCGACAGCAGATTCGATTCCAATGCACCATTGCAGGTTTACTGTATCCGTTGGACCTTCAAATCAACGATGAAACACAGAAATTTCATCGATATTGAATACAGAAAGCAAAATATCGACTTATTTACAAAAGGAGTAACTCTTCTAATAGTTCGTGCTTTGAGCCTTTCCTGGGACAGCAGTATTAGACTCCGATGCACCATTGCAGGTTTTTCTGTATCCCTTGGACCTTCAAATCAACGATGAAACACAGAAATTGCATCGATATTGAATCCAAAGGCAAAATGTCGACTTATTTACAAGAGGAGTAACTCTTCCAATAGTTCGTGCTTTGAGCCTTTCCTGGGACAGCAGATTCGATTCCAATGCACCATTGCAGGTTTCCTCTACCCCTTGGACCTTCAAATCAACGATGAAACACTGAAATTGCATCGATATTGAATACAAAAGGCAAAATGTCGACTTATTTACAAGAGGAGTAACTCTTCTAATACTTCGTGCTTTGAGCCTTTCCTGGGACAGCAGTATTAGATTCCGATGCACCATTGCAGGATTAATGTATCCCTTAGACCTTCAAATAAACAATGAAACACAGAAAAAGCATCGATATTGAATACAAAAGGAAATGTCAACTTTTTTACAAGAGGAGTAACTCTTCTAATAGTTCGTGCTTTGAGCCTTTCCTGGGACAGCAGTATTAGATTCCGATGCACCATTGCAGGTTTACTGTATCCCTTGGACCTTCAAATCAACGATGAAACACAGAAATTGCATCGATATTGAATACAAAAAGCAAAATGTCGACTTATTTACAAGAGAAGTAACTCTTCTAATAGTTGGTGCATTTAGCCTTTCCTGGGACAGCAGTATTAGATTCCGATGCACCATTGCAGGTTTACTGTATCCCTTGGACCTTCAAATCAACGATGAAACACAGAAATCGCATCGATATTGAATACAAAAGGCAAAATATCGACTTAATTACAAGAGGAGTAACTCTTCTAATAGTTCGTGTTTGAGCCTTTCCTGGGACAGCAGTATTAGATTCCGATGCACCATTGCAGGTTTACTCTACCTCTTGGACCTTCAAATCAACGATGAAACACTGAATTTGCATCGATATTGAATACAAAAGGCAAAATATCGACTTATTTACAAGAGGAGTAACTCTTCTAATAGTTCGTGCTTTGAGCCTTTGCTGGGACAGCAGTATTAGATTCCGATGCACTATTGCAGGTTTACTGTATCCCTTGGACCTTCAAATCAACGATGAAACACAGAAATTGCATCAATATTGAATACAAAAAAGCAAAATGTCCACTTATTTATAAGAGGAGTAACTCTTCTAATAGCTCGAGCTTTGAGCCTTTCCTGGGACAGCAGTATAAGATTCCGATGCACCATTGCAGGTTTACTGTATCCCTTGGAACTTCATATCAACGATGAAACACAGAAATTGCATCGATATTGTATACAGAAGGCAAAATGTCGACTTATTTACAAGAGGAGTAACTCTTCTAATAGTTCGTGCTTTGAGCATTTCCTGGGACAGCAGTATTAGATTCCGATGCACCATTGCAGGATTAATGTATCCCTTAGACCTTCAAATAAACACTGAAACACAGAAAAAGCATCGATATTGAATACAAAAAGCAAAATGTCAAATTTTTACAAGAGGAGTAACTCTTCTAATAGTTCGTGCTTTGAGCTTTTCCTGGGACAGCAGTATTAGATTCCGATGCACCATTGCAGGTTTACTGTATCCGTTGGACCTTCTAATCAACGATGAAACACAGAAATTTCATCGATATTGAATACAGAAAGCAAAATATCGACTTATTTACAAAAGGAGTAACTCTTCTAATAGTTCGTGCTCTGAGCCTTTCCTGGGACAGCAGTATTAGACTCCGATGCACCATTGCAGGTTTACTGTATCCCTTGGACCTTCAAATCAACGATGAAACACAGAAATTGCATCGATATTGAATCCAAAGGCAAAATGTCGACTTATTTACAAGAGGAGTAACTCTTCCAATAGTTCGTGCTTTGAGCCTTTCCTGGGACAGCAGATTCGATTCCAATGCACCATTGCAGGTTTCCTCTACCCCTTGGACCTTCAAATCAACGATGAAACACTGAAATTGCATCGATATTGAATACAAAAGGCAAAATATCGACTTATTTACAAGAGGAGTAACTCTTCTAATAGTTCGTGCTTTGAGCCTTTCCTGGGACAGCAGTATTAGATTCCGATGCACCATTGCAGGTTTACTGTATCCCTTGGACCTTCAAATCAACGATGAAACACAGAAATTACATCGATATTGAATACAAAAAAGCAAAATGTCCACTTATTTATAAGAGGAGTAACTCTTCTATTAGCTCGAGCTTTGAGCCTTTCCTGGGACAGCAGTATTGCATTCCGATGCACCATTGCAGGTTTACTGTATCCCTTGGACCTTCAAATCAACGATGAAACACAGAAATTGCATCGATATTGAATACAAAAGGCAAAATGTCGACTTATTTACAAGAGGAGTAACTCTTTTAATACTTCGTGCTTTCAGCCTTTCCTGGGACAGCAGTTTTAGATTCAGATGCACCATTGCAGGATTGATGTATCCCTTAGACCTTCAAATAAACGATGAAACACAGAAAAAGCATCGATATTGAATACAAGATGCAAAATGTCAACTTTTTTACAAGAGGAGTAACTCTTCTAATAGTTCGTGCTTTGAGCCTTTCCTGGGACAGCAGTATTAGATTCCGATGCACCATTGCAGGTTTACTATATCCCTTGGACCTTCAAATCAACCTTGAAACACAGAAATTGCATCGATATTGAATACAAAAAGCAAAATGTCGACTTATTTACAAGAGGAGTAACTCTTCTAATAGTTGGTGCATTTAGCCTTTCCTGGGACAGCAGTATTAGATTCCGATGCACCATTGCAGGTTTACTGTATCCCTCGGACCTTCAAATCAACGATGAAACACAGAAATTGCATCGATATTGAATACAAAAGGCAGAATGTCGACTTATTTCCAAGAGGAATAACTCTTCTAATAGTTCGTGTTTGAGCCTTTCCTGGGACAGCAGTATTAGATTCCGATGCACCATTGCAGGTTTACTGTATTCCTTGGACCTTCAAATCAACGATGAAACACAGAAATCGCATCGATATTGAATACAAAAGGCAAAATATCGACTTAATTACAAGAGGAGTAACTCTTCTAATAGTTCGTGTTTGAGCCTTTCCTGGGACAGCAGTATTAGATTCCGATGCACCATTGCAGGTTTACTGTATCCCTTGGACATTCAAATCAACGATGAAACAAATAAATTGCATCGAAATTGAATACAAAAGGCAAAATGTCGACTTATTTACAAGAGGAGTAACTCTTCCAATAGTTCGTGCTTTGAGCCTTTCCTGGGACAGCAGATTCGATTCCAATGCACCATTGCAGGTTTACTCTACCTCTTGGACCTTCAAATCAACGATGAAATACTGAAATTGCATCGATATTGAATACAAAATGCAAAATATCGACTTATTTACAAGAGGAGTAACTCTTCTAGTAGTTCGTGCTTTGAGCCTTTACTGGGACAGCAGTATTAGATTCCGATGCACTATTGCAGGTTTACTGTATCCCTTGGACCTTCAAATCAACGATGAAACACAGAAATTGCATCGATATTGAATACAAAAGGCAAAATGTCGACTTATTTACAAGAGGAGTAACTCTTCTAATACTTCGTGCTTTGAGCCTTTCCTGGGACAGCAGTATTAGATTCCGATGCATCATTGCAGGATTAATGTATCCCTTGGACCTTCAAATCAACGATGAAACACAGAAATTGCATCGATATTGAATACAAAAAGCAAAATGTCGACTTATTTACAAGAGGAGTAACTCTTCTAATAGTTGGTGCATTTAGCCTTTCCTGGGACAGCAATATTAGATTCCGATGCACCATTGCAGGTTTACTGTATCCCTCGGACCTTCAAATCAACGATGAAACACAGAAATTGCATCGATATTGAATACAAAAGGCAGAATGTCGGTTTTTTTCAAAGAGGAATAACTCTTCTAATAGTTCGTGTTTGAGCCTTTCCTGGGACAGCAGTATTACATTCCGATGCACCATTGTAGGTTTACTGTATCCCTTCGACCTTCAAATCTACGATGAACTACAGAAATTGCATCGATATTGAATACAAAAGGCAAAATATCAACTTATTTACAAGAGGAGTAACTCTTCTAATAGTTCGTGCTTTCAGCCTTTCCTGGGACAGCAGTATTAGATTCCGATGCACCTTTGCAGGTTTACTGTATCCCTTGGACCTTCAAATCAACGATGAAACACAGAAATTGCATCGATATTGAATACAAAAGGCAAAATGTCGACTTATTTACAAGAGGAATAACTCTTTCAAAAGTTCGTGTATGAGCCTTTCCTGGGACAGCAGTATTACATTCGGATACACCATTGCAGGTTTACTGTATCCCTTGGACCATCAAATCAACGATGAAACACAGAAATCGCATCGATATTGAATACAAAAGGCAAAATTTCGACTTACTTACAAGAGGAGTAACTCTTCTAATAGTACGTGCTTTGAGCGTTTCCTGGGACAGCAGTATTAGATTCCCATGCACCATTGCAGGTTTTCTGTATCCCTTGGACATTCAAATCAACGATAAAACAAAGAAATTGCATCGATATTGAATACAAAATGCCAAATGTCGACTTATTTACAAGAGGAGTAACACTTCTAATAGTTCGTGCTTTCAGCCTTTCCTGGGACAGCAGTATTAGATTCCGATGCACCATTACAGGTTTACTATATCCCTTGGACCTTCAAATCAACGATGAAACACAGAAATTGCATCGATATTGAATACAAAAGGCAAAATGTCGACTTATTTACAAGAGGAGTAACTCTTCTAATAGTTCGTGCTTTTAGCCTTTCCTGGGACAGCAGTATTAGATTCCGATGCACCATTGCAGGTTTACTGTATCCCTCGGACCTTCAAATCAACGATGAAACACAGAAATTGCATCGATATTGAATACAAAAGGCAAAATGTCGACTTCTTTACAAGAGGAATAACTCTTCTAATAGTTCGTGTTTGAGCCTTTCCTGGGACAGCAGTATTAGTTTCCGATGCACCATTGCAGGTTTACTGTATCCCTTGGACCTTCAAATCAACGATGAAACACAGAAATCGCATCGATATTGAATACAAAAAGCAAAATGTCGACTTATTTACAAGAGGAGTAACTCTTCTAATAGTTCGTGCTTTGAGCCTTTCCTGGGACAGCAGTATTAGATTCCGATGCACCATTGCAGGTTTCCTGTATCCGTTGGACCTTCAAATCAACGATGAAACACAGAAATTTCATCGATATTGAATACAAAAAGCAAAATACCGACTTATTTACAAGAGGAGTAACTCTTCTAATAGTTCGTGCTTTGAGCCTTTCCTGGGACAGCAGTATTAGACTCCGATGCACCATTTCAGGTTTACTGTATCCCTTGGACCTTCAAATCAACGATGAAACACAGAAATTGCATCGATATTGACTCCAAAGGCAAAATGTCGACTTATTTACAAGAGGAGTAACTCTTCCAATAGTTCGTGCTTTGAGCCTTTCCTGGGACAGCAGTATTAGATTCCGATGCACCATTGCAGGTTTACTGTATCCCTTGGACCTTCAAATCAACGATGAAACACAGAAATTGCATCGATATTGAATACAAAAAAGCAAACTGTCCACTTATTTATAAGAGGAGTAACTCTTCTATTAGCTCGAGCTTTGAGCCTTTCCTGGTTCAGCAGTATTGCATTCCGATGCACCATTGCAGGTTTACTGTATCCCTTGGACCTTCAAATCAACGATGAAACACAGAAATTGCATCGATATTGAATCCAAAGGCAAAATGTCGACTTATTTACAAGAGGAGTAACTCTTAAAATAGTTCGTGCCTTGAGCCTTTCCTGGGACAGCAGATTCGATTCCAATGCACCATTGCAGGTTTCCTCTACCCCTTGGACCTTCAAATCAACGATGAAACACTGAAATTGCATCGATATTGATACAAAAGGCAAAATATCGACTTATTTACAAGAGGAGTAACTCTTCTAATAGTTCGTGCTTTGAGCCAATCCTGGGACAGCAGTATTAGATTCCGATGCACCATTGCAGGTTTACTGTATCCCTTGGACCTTCAAATCAACGATGAAACACATAAATTACATCGATATTGAATACAAAAAAGCAAAATGTCGGCTTATTTATAAGAGGAGTAACTCTTCTAATAGCTCGAGCTTTGAGCCTTTCCTGGGACAGCAGTATAAGATTCCGATGCACCATTGCAGGTTTACTGTATCCCTTGGACCTTCAAATCAACGATGAAACACAGAAATTGCATCGATATTGAATACAAAAGGCAAAATGTCGACTTATTTACAAGAGGAGTAACTCTTCTAATACTTCGTGCTTTGAGCCTTTCCTGGGACAGCAGTATTAGATTCCGATGCACCATTGCAGGATTAATGTATCCCTTAGACCTTCAAATAAACAATGAAACACAGAAAAGGCATCGATATTGAATACAAAAGGCAAAATGTCAACTTTTTTACAAAAGGAGTAACTCTTCTAATAGTTCGTGCTTTGAGCCTTTCCTGGGACAGCAGTATTAGATTCCGATGCACCATTGCAGGTTTACTGTATCCCTTGGACCTTCAAATCAACGATGAAACACAGAAATTGCATCGATATTGAATACAAAAAGCAAAATGTCGACTTATTTACAAGAGGAGTAACTCTTCTAATAGTTGGTGCATTTAGCCTTTCCTTGGACAGCAGTATTAGATTCCGATGCACCATTGCAGGTTTACTGTATCCCTCGGACCTTCAAATCAACGATGAAACACAGAAATTGCATCGATATTGAATACAAAAGGCAGAATGTCGACTTATTTCCAAGGGGAATAACTCTTCTAATAATTCGTGTTTGAGCCTTTCCTGGGACAGCAGTATTAGATTCCGATGCACCATTGCAGGTTTACTGTATCCCTTGGACCTTCAAATCAACGATGAAACACAGAAATCGCATCGATATTGAATACAAAAGGCAAAATATCGACTTAATTACAAGAGGAGTAACTCTTCTAATAGTTCGTGTTTGAGCCTTTCCTGGGACAGCAGTATTAGATTCCGATGCACCATTGCAGGTTCACTGTATCCCTTGGACATTCAAATCAACGATGAAACAAAGTAATTGCATCGATATTGAATACAAAAGGCAAAATGTCGACTTATTTACAAGAAAAGTAACTCTTCCAATAGTTCGTGCTTTGAGCCTTTCCTGGGACAGCAGATTCGATTCCAATGCACCATTGCAGGTTTACTCTACCTCTTGGACCTTCAAATCAACGATGAAACACTGAAATTGCATCGATATTGAATACAAAAAGCAAAATATCGACTTATTTACAAGAGGAGTAACTCTTCTAATAGTTCGTGCTTTGAGCCTTTGCTGGGACAGCAGTATTAGATTCCGATGCACTATTGCAGGTTTACTGTATCCCTTGGACCTTCAAATCAACGATGAAACACAGAAATTGCATCGATATTGAATACAAAAAAGCAAAATGTCCACTTATTTATAAGAGGAGTAACTCTTCTAATAGCTCGAGCTTTGAGCCTTTCCTGCGACAGCAGATTCGATTCCAATGCACCATTGCAGGTTTACTGTATCCGTTGGACCTTCAAATCAACGATGAAACACAGAAATTTCATCGATATTGAATACAGAAAGCAAAATATCGACTTATTTACAAAAGGAGTAACTCTTCTAATAGTTCGTGCTTTGAGCCTTTCCTGGGACAGCAGTATTAGACTCCGATGCACCATTGCAGGTTTTTCTGTATCCCTTGGACCTTCAAATCAACGATGAAACACAGAAATTGCATCGATATTGAATCCAAAGGCAAAATGTCGACTTATTTACAAGAGGAGTAACTCTTCCAATAGTTCGTGCTTTGAGCCTTTCCTGGGACAGCAGATTCGATTCCAATGCACCATTGCAGGTTTCCTCTACCCCTTGGACCTTCAAATCAACGATGAAACACTGAAATTGCATCGATATTGAATACAAAAGGCAAAATATCGACTTATTTACAAGAGGAGTAACTCTTCTAATAGTTCGTGCTTTGAGCCTTTCCTGGGACAGCAGTATTAGATTCCGATGCACCATTGCAGGTTTACTGTATCCCTTGGACCTTCAAATCAACGATGAAACACAGAAATTGCATCGATATTGAATACAAAAGGCAAAATGTCGACTTATTTACAAGAGGAGTAACTCTTCTAATACTTCGTGCTTTGAGCCTTTCCTGGGACAGCAGTATTAGATTCCGATGCACCATTGCAGGATTAATGTATCCCTTAGACCTTCAAATAAACAATGAAACACAGAAAAAGCATCGATATTGAATACAAAAGGAAATGTCAACTTTTTTACAAGAGGAGTAACTCTTCTAATAGTTCGTGCTTTGAGCCTTTCCTGGGACAGCAGTATTAGATTCCGATGCACCATTGCAGGTTTACTGTATCCCTTGGACCTTCAAATCAACGATGAAACACAGAAATTGCATCGATATTGAATACAAAAAGCAAAATGTCGACTTATTTACAAGAGGAGTAACTCTTCTAATAGTTGGTGCATTTAGCCTTTCCTGGGACAGCAGTATTAGATTCCGATGCACCATTGCAGGTTTACTGTATCCCTTGGACCTTCAAATCAACGATGAAACACAGAAATCGCATCGATATTGAATACAAAAGGCAAAATATCGACTTAATTACAAGAGGAGTAACTCTTCTAATAGTTCGTGTTTGAGCCTTTCCTGGGACAGCAGTATTAGATTCCGATGCACCATTGCAGGTTTACTCTACCTCTTGGACCTTCAAATCAACGATGAAACACTGAATTTGCATCGATATTGAATACAAAAGGCAAAATATCGACTTATTTACAAGAGGAGTAACTCTTCTAATAGTTCGTGCTTTGAGCCTTTGCTGGGACAGCAGTATTAGATTCCGATGCACTATTGCAGGTTTACTGTATCCCTTGGACCTTCAAATCAACGATGAAACACAGAAATTGCATCAATATTGAATACAAAAAAGCAAAATGTCCACTTATTTATAAGAGGAGTAACTCTTCTAATAGCTCGAGCTTTGAGCCTTTCCTGGGACAGCAGTATAAGATTCCGATGCACCATTGCAGGTTTACTGTATCCCTTGGAACTTCATATCAACGATGAAACACAGAAATTGCATCGATATTGTATACAGAAGGCAAAATGTCGACTTATTTACAAGAGGAGTAACTCTTCTAATAGTTCGTGCTTTGAGCATTTCCTGGGACAGCAGTATTAGATTCCGATGCACCATTGCAGGATTAATGTATCCCTTAGACCTTCAAATAAACACTGAAACACAGAAAAAGCATCGATATTGAATACAAAAAGCAAAATGTCAAATTTTTACAAGAGGAGTAACTCTTCTAATAGTTCGTGCTTTGAGCTTTTCCTGGGACAGCAGTATTAGATTCCGATGCACCATTGCAGGTTTACTGTATCCCTTGGACCTTCAAATCAACGATGAAACACAGAAATCGCATCGATATTGAATACAAAAGGCAAAATATCGACTTAATTACAAGAGGAGTAACTCTTCTAATAGTTCGTGTTTGAGCCTTTCCTGGGACAGCAGTATTAGATTCCGATGCACCATTGCAGGTTTACTCTACCTCTTGGACCTTCAAATCAACGATGAAACACTGAATTTGCATCGATATTGAATACAAAAGGCAAAATATCGACTTATTTACAAGAGGAGTAACTCTTCTAATAGTTCGTGCTTTGAGCCTTTGCTGGGACAGCAGTATTAGATTCCGATGCACTATTGCAGGTTTACTGTATCCCTTGGACCTTCAAATCAACGATGAAACACAGAAATTGCATCGATATTGAATACAAAAGGCAAAATGTCGACTTATTTACAAGAGGAGTAACTCTTCTAATACTTCGTGCTTTGAGCCTTTCCTGGGACAGCAGTATTAGATTCCGATGCATCATTGCAGGATTAATGTATCCCTTGGACCTTCAAATCAACGATGAAACACAGAAATTGCATCGATATTGAATACAAAAAGCAAAATGTCGACTTATTTACAAGAGGAGTAACTCTTCTAATAGTTGGTGCATTTAGCCTTTCCTGGGACAGCAATATTAGATTCCGATGCACCATTGCAGGTTTACTGTATCCCTCGGACCTTCAAATCAACGATGAAACACAGAAATTGCATCGATATTGAATACAAAAGGCAGAATGTCGGTTTTTTTCAAAGAGGAATAACTCTTCTAATAGTTCGTGTTTGAGCCTTTCCTGGGACAGCAGTATTACATTCCGATGCACCATTGTAGGTTTACTGTATCCCTTCGACCTTCAAATCTACGATGAACTACAGAAATTGCATCGATATTGAATACAAAAGGCAAAATATCAACTTATTTACAAGAGGAGTAACTCTTCTAATAGTTCGTGCTTTCAGCCTTTCCTGGGACAGCAGTATTAGATTCCGATGCACCTTTGCAGGTTTACTGTATCCCTTGGACCTTCAAATCAACGATGAAACACAGAAATTGCATCGATATTGAATACAAAAGGCAAAATGTCGACTTATTTACAAGAGGAATAACTCTTTCAAAAGTTCGTGTATGAGCCTTTCCTGGGACAGCAGTATTACATTCGGATACACCATTGCAGGTTTACTGTATCCCTTGGACCATCAAATCAACGATGAAACACAGAAATCGCATCGATATTGAATACAAAAGGCAAAATTTCGACTTACTTACAAGAGGAGTAACTCTTCTAATAGTACGTGCTTTGAGCGTTTCCTGGGACAGCAGTATTAGATTCCCATGCACCATTGCAGGTTTTCTGTATCCCTTGGACATTCAAATCAACGATAAAACAAAGAAATTGCATCGATATTGAATACAAAATGCCAAATGTCGACTTATTTACAAGAGGAGTAACACTTCTAATAGTTCGTGCTTTCAGCCTTTCCTGGGACAGCAGTATTAGATTCCGATGCACCATTACAGGTTTACTATATCCCTTGGACCTTCAAATCAACGATGAAACACAGAAATTGCATCGATATTGAATACAAAAGGCAAAATGTCGACTTATTTACAAGAGGAGTAACTCTTCTAATAGTTCGTGCTTTTAGCCTTTCCTGGGACAGCAGTATTAGATTCCGATGCACCATTGCAGGTTTACTGTATCCCTCGGACCTTCAAATCAACGATGAAACACAGAAATTGCATCGATATTGAATACAAAAGGCAAAATGTCGACTTCTTTACAAGAGGAATAACTCTTCTAATAGTTCGTGTTTGAGCCTTTCCTGGGACAGCAGTATTAGTTTCCGATGCACCATTGCAGGTTTACTGTATCCCTTGGACCTTCAAATCAACGATGAAACACAGAAATCGCATCGATATTGAATACAAAAAGCAAAATGTCGACTTATTTACAAGAGGAGTAACTCTTCTAATAGTTCGTGCTTTGAGCCTTTCCTGGGACAGCAGTATTAGATTCCGATGCACCATTGCAGGTTTCCTGTATCCGTTGGACCTTCAAATCAACGATGAAACACAGAAATTTCATCGATATTGAATACAAAAAGCAAAATACCGACTTATTTACAAGAGGAGTAACTCTTCTAATAGTTCGTGCTTTGAGCCTTTCCTGGGACAGCAGTATTAGACTCCGATGCACCATTTCAGGTTTACTGTATCCCTTGGACCTTCAAATCAACGATGAAACACAGAAATTGCATCGATATTGACTCCAAAGGCAAAATGTCGACTTATTTACAAGAGGAGTAACTCTTCCAATAGTTCGTGCTTTGAGCCTTTCCTGGGACAGCAGTATTAGATTCCGATGCACCATTGCAGGTTTACTGTATCCCTTGGACCTTCAAATCAACGATGAAACACAGAAATTGCATCGATATTGAATACAAAAAAGCAAACTGTCCACTTATTTATAAGAGGAGTAACTCTTCTATTAGCTCGAGCTTTGAGCCTTTCCTGGTTCAGCAGTATTGCATTCCGATGCACCATTGCAGGTTTACTGTATCCCTTGGACCTTCAAATCAACGATGAAACACAGAAATTGCATCGATATTGAATCCAAAGGCAAAATGTCGACTTATTTACAAGAGGAGTAACTCTTAAAATAGTTCGTGCCTTGAGCCTTTCCTGGGACAGCAGATTCGATTCCAATGCACCATTGCAGGTTTCCTCTACCCCTTGGACCTTCAAATCAACGATGAAACACTGAAATTGCATCGATATTGATACAAAAGGCAAAATATCGACTTATTTACAAGAGGAGTAACTCTTCTAATAGTTCGTGCTTTGAGCCAATCCTGGGACAGCAGTATTAGATTCCGATGCACCATTGCAGGTTTACTGTATCCCTTGGACCTTCAAATCAACGATGAAACACATAAATTACATCGATATTGAATACAAAAAAGCAAAATGTCGGCTTATTTATAGGAGGAGTAACTCTTCTAATAGCTCGAGCTTTGAGCCTTTCCTGGGACAGCAGTATAAGATTCCGATGCACCATTGCAGGTTTACTGTATCCCTTGGACCTTCAAATCAACGATGAAACACAGAAATTGCATCGATATTGAATACAAAAGGCAAAATGTCGACTTATTTACAAGAGGAGTAACTCTTCTAATACTTCGTGCTTTGAGCCTTTCCTGGGACAGCAGTATTAGATTCCGATGCACCATTGCAGGATTAATGTATCCCTTAGACCTTCAAATAAACAATGAAACACAGAAAAGGCATCGATATTGAATACAAAAGGCAAAATGTCAACTTTTTTACAAAAGGAGTAACTCTTCTAATAGTTCGTGCTTTGAGCCTTTCCTGGGACAGCAGTATTAGATTCCGATGCACCATTGCAGGTTTACTGTATCCCTTGGACCTTCAAATCAACGATGAAACACAGAAATTGCATCGATATTGAATACAAAAAGCAAAATGTCGACTTATTTACAAGAGGAGTAACTCTTCTAATAGTTGGTGCATTTAGCCTTTCCTTGGACAGCAGTATTAGATTCCGATGCACCATTGCAGGTTTACTGTATCCCTCGGACCTTCAAATCAACGATGAAACACAGAAATTGCATCGATATTGAATACAAAAGGCAGAATGTCGACTTATTTCCAAGGGGAATAACTCTTCTAATAATTCGTGTTTGAGCCTTTCCTGGGACAGCAGTATTAGATTCCGATGCACCATTGCAGGTTTACTGTATCCCTTGGACCTTCAAATCAACGATGAAACACAGAAATCGCATCGATATTGAATACAAAAGGCAAAATATCGACTTAATTACAAGAGGAGTAACTCTTCTAATAGTTCGTGTTTGAGCCTTTCCTGGGACAGCAGTATTAGATTCCGATGCACCATTGCAGGTTCACTGTATCCCTTGGACATTCAAATCAACGATGAAACAAAGTAATTGCATCGATATTGAATACAAAAGGCAAAATGTCGACTTATTTACAAGAGGAGTAACTCTTCCAATAGTTCGTGCTTTGAGCCTTTCCTGGGACAGCAGATTCGATTCCAATGCACCATTGCAGGTTTACTCTACCTCTTGGACCTTCAAATCAACGATGAAACACTGAAATTGCATCGATATTGAATACAAAAAGCAAAATATCGACTTATTTACAAGAGGAGTAACTCTTCTAATAGTTCGTGCTTTGAGCCTTTGCTGGGACAGCAGTATTAGATTCCGATGCACTATTGCAGGTTTACTGTATCCCTTGGACCTTCAAATCAACGATGAAACACAGAAATTGCATCGATATTGAATACAAAAAAGCAAAATGTCCACTTATTTATAAGAGGAGTAACTCTTCTAATAGCTCGAGCTTTGAGCCTTTCCTGCGACAGCAGATTCGATTCCAATGCACCATTGCAGGTTTACTGTATCCGTTGGACCTTCAAATCAACGATGAAACACAGAAATTTCATCGATATTGAATACAGAAAGCAAAATATCGACTTATTTACAAAAGGAGTAACTCTTCTAATAGTTCGTGCTTTGAGCCTTTCCTGGGACAGCAGTATTAGACTCCGATGCACCATTGCAGGTTTTTCTGTATCCCTTGGACCTTCAAATCAACGATGAAACACAGAAATTGCATCGATATTGAATCCAAAGGCAAAATGTCGACTTATTTACAAGAGGAGTAACTCTTCCAATAGTTCGTGCTTTGAGCCTTTCCTGGGACAGCAGATTCGATTCCAATGCACCATTGCAGGTTTCCTCTACCCCTTGGACCTTCAAATCAACGATGAAACACTGAAATTGCATCGATATTGAATACAAAAGGCAAAATATCGACTTATTTACAAGAGGAGTAACTCTTCTAATAGTTCGTGCTTTGAGCCTTTCCTGGGACAGCAGTATTAGATTCCGATGCACCATTGCAGGTTTACTGTATCCCTTGGACCTTCAAATCAACGATGAAACACAGAAATTGCATCGATATTGAATACAAAAGGCAAAATGTCGACTTATTTACAAGAGGAGTAACTCTTCTAATACTTCGTGCTTTGAGCCTTTCCTGGGACAGCAGTATTAGATTCCGATGCACCATTGCAGGATTAATGTATCCCTTAGACCTTCAAATAAACAATGAAACACAGAAAAAGCATCGATATTGAATACAAAAGGAAATGTCAACTTTTTTACAAGAGGAGTAACTCTTCTAATAGTTCGTGCTTTGAGCCTTTCCTGGGACAGCAGTATTAGATTCCGATGCACCATTGCAGGTTTACTGTATCCCTTGGACCTTCAAATCAACGATGAAACACAGAAATTGCATCGATATTGAATACAAAAAGCAAAATGTCGACTTATTTACAAGAGGAGTAACTCTTCTAATAGTTGGTGCATTTAGCCTTTCCTGGGACAGCAGTATTAGATTCCGATGCACCATTGCAGGTTTACTGTATCCCTTGGACCTTCAAATCAACGATGAAACACAGAAATCGCATCGATATTGAATACAAAAGGCAAAATATCGACTTAATTACAAGAGGAGTAACTCTTCTAATAGTTCGTGTTTGAGCCTTTCCTGGGACAGCAGTATTAGATTCCGATGCACCATTGCAGGTTTACTCTACCTCTTGGACCTTCAAATCAACGATGAAACACTGAATTTGCATCGATATTGAATACAAAAGGCAAAATATCGACTTATTTACAAGAGGAGTAACTCTTCTAATAGTTCGTGCTTTGAGCCTTTGCTGGGACAGCAGTATTAGATTCCGATGCACTATTGCAGGTTTACTGTATCCCTTGGACCTTCAAATCAACGATGAAACACAGAAATTGCATCAATATTGAATACAAAAAAGCAAAATGTCCACTTATTTATAAGAGGAGTAACTCTTCTAATAGCTCGAGCTTTGAGCCTTTCCTGGGACAGCAGTATAAGATTCCGATGCACCATTGCAGGTTTACTGTATCCCTTGGAACTTCATATCAACGATGAAACACAGAAATTGCATCGATATTGTATACAGAAGGCAAAATGTCGACTTATTTACAAGAGGAGTAACTCTTCTAATAGTTCGTGCTTTGAGCATTTCCTGGGACAGCAGTATTAGATTCCGATGCACCATTGCAGGATTAATGTATCCCTTAGACCTTCAAATAAACACTGAAACACAGAAAAAGCATCGATATTGAATACAAAAAGCAAAATGTCAAATTTTTACAAGAGGAGTAACTCTTCTAATAGTTCGTGCTTTGAGCTTTTCCTGGGACAGCAGTATTAGATTCCGATGCACCATTGCAGGTTTACTGTATCCGTTGGACCTTCTAATCAACGATGAAACACAGAAATTTCATCGATATTGAATACAGAAAGCAAAATATCGACTTATTTACAAAAGGAGTAACTCTTCTAATAGTTCGTGCTCTGAGCCTTTCCTGGGACAGCAGTATTAGACTCCGATGCACCATTGCAGGTTTACTGTATCCCTTGGACCTTCAAATCAACGATGAAACACAGAAATTGCATCGATATTGAATCCAAAGGCAAAATGTCGACTTATTTACAAGAGGAGTAACTCTTCCAATAGTTCGTGCTTTGAGCCTTTCCTGGGACAGCAGATTCGATTCCAATGCACCATTGCAGGTTTCCTCTACCCCTTGGACCTTCAAATCAACGATGAAACACTGAAATTGCATCGATATTGAATACAAAAGGCAAAATATCGACTTATTTACAAGAGGAGTAACTCTTCTAATAGTTCGTGCTTTGAGCCTTTCCTGGGACAGCAGTATTAGATTCCGATGCACCATTGCAGGTTTACTGTATCCCTTGGACCTTCAAATCAACGATGAAACACAGAAATTACATCGATATTGAATACAAAAAAGCAAAATGTCCACTTATTTATAAGAGGAGTAACTCTTCTATTAGCTCGAGCTTTGAGCCTTTCCTGGGACAGCAGTATTGCATTCCGATGCACCATTGCAGGTTTACTGTATCCCTTGGACCTTCAAATCAACGATGAAACACAGAAATTGCATCGATATTGAATACAAAAGGCAAAATGTCGACTTATTTACAAGAGGAGTAACTCTTTTAATACTTCGTGCTTTCAGCCTTTCCTGGGACAGCAGTTTTAGATTCAGATGCACCATTGCAGGATTGATGTATCCCTTAGACCTTCAAATAAACGATGAAACACAGAAAAAGCATCGATATTGAATACAAGATGCAAAATGTCAACTTTTTTACAAGAGGAGTAACTCTTCTAATAGTTCGTGCTTTGAGCCTTTCCTGGGACAGCAGTATTAGATTCCGATGCACCATTGCAGGTTTACTATATCCCTTGGACCTTCAAATCAACCTTGAAACACAGAAATTGCATCGATATTGAATACAAAAAGCAAAATGTCGACTTATTTACAAGAGGAGTAACTCTTCTAATAGTTGGTGCATTTAGCCTTTCCTGGGACAGCAGTATTAGATTCCGATGCACCATTGCAGGTTTACTGTATCCCTCGGACCTTCAAATCAACGATGAAACACAGAAATTGCATCGATATTGAATACAAAAGGCAGAATGTCGACTTATTTCCAAGAGGAATAACTCTTCTAATAGTTCGTGTTTGAGCCTTTCCTGGGACAGCAGTATTAGATTCCGATGCACCATTGCAGGTTTACTGTATTCCTTGGACCTTCAAATCAACGATGAAACACAGAAATCGCATCGATATTGAATACAAAAGGCAAAATATCGACTTAATTACAAGAGGAGTAACTCTTCTAATAGTTCGTGTTTGAGCCTTTCCTGGGACAGCAGTATTAGATTCCGATGCACCATTGCAGGTTTACTGTATCCCTTGGACATTCAAATCAACGATGAAACAAATAAATTGCATCGAAATTGAATACAAAAGGCAAAATGTCGACTTATTTACAAGAGGAGTAACTCTTCCAATAGTTCGTGCTTTGAGCCTTTCCTGGGACAGCAGATTCGATTCCAATGCACCATTGCAGGTTTACTCTACCTCTTGGACCTTCAAATCAACGATGAAATACTGAAATTGCATCGATATTGAATACAAAATGCAAAATATCGACTTATTTACAAGAGGAGTAACTCTTCTAGTAGTTCGTGCTTTGAGCCTTTACTGGGACAGCAGTATTAGATTCCGATGCACTATTGCAGGTTTACTGTATCCCTTGGACCTTCAAATCAACGATGAAACACAGAAATTGCATCGATATTGAATACAAAAGGCAAAATGTCGACTTATTTACAAGAGGAGTAACTCTTCTAATACTTCGTGCTTTGAGCCTTTCCTGGGACAGCAGTATTAGATTCCGATGCATCATTGCAGGATTAATGTATCCCTTGGACCTTCAAATCAACGATGAAACACAGAAATTGCATCGATATTGAATACAAAAAGCAAAATGTCGACTTATTTACAAGAGGAGTAACTCTTCTAATAGTTGGTGCATTTAGCCTTTCCTGGGACAGCAATATTAGATTCCGATGCACCATTGCAGGTTTACTGTATCCCTCGGACCTTCAAATCAACGATGAAACACAGAAATTGCATCGATATTGAATACAAAAGGCAGAATGTCGACTTTTTTCAAAGAGGAATAACTCTTCTAATAGTTCGTGTTTGAGCCTTTCCTGGGACAGCAGTATTACATTCCGATGCACCATTGTAGGTTTACTGTATCCCTTCGACCTTCAAATCTACGATGAACTACAGAAATTGCATCGATATTGAATACAAAAGGCAAAATATCAACTTATTTACAAGAGGAGTAACTCTTCTAATAGTTCGTGCTTTCAGCCTTTCCTGGGACAGCAGTATTAGATTCCGATGCACCTTTGCAGGTTTACTGTATCCCTTGGACCTTCAAATCAACGATGAAACACAGAAATTGCATCGATATTGAATACAAAAGGCAAAATGTCGACTTATTTACAAGAGGAATAACTCTTTCAAAAGTTCGTGTATGAGCCTTTCCTGGGACAGCAGTATTACATTCGGATACACCATTGCAGGTTTACTGTATCCCTTGGACCATCAAATCAACGATGAAACACAGAAATCGCATCGATATTGAATACAAAAGGCAAAATTTCGACTTACTTACAAGAGGAGTAACTCTTCTAATAGTACGTGCTTTGAGCGTTTCCTGGGACAGCAGTATTAGATTCCCATGCACCATTGCAGGTTTTCTGTATCCCTTGGACATTCAAATCAACGATAAAACAAAGAAATTGCATCGATATTGAATACAAAATGCCAAATGTCGACTTATTTACAAGAGGAGTAACACTTCTAATAGTTCGTGCTTTCAGCCTTTCCTGGGACAGCAGTATTAGATTCCGATGCACCATTACAGGTTTACTATATCCCTTGGACCTTCAAATCAACGATGAAACACAGAAATTGCATCGATATTGAATACAAAAGGCAAAATGTCGACTTATTTACAAGAGGAGTAACTCTTCTAATAGTTCGTGCTTTTAGCCTTTCCTGGGACAGCAGTATTAGATTCCGATGCACCATTGCAGGTTTACTGTATCCCTCGGACCTTCAAATCAACGATGAAACACAGAAATTGCATCGATATTGAATACAAAAGGCAAAATGTCGACTTCTTTACAAGAGGAATAACTCTTCTAATAGTTCGTGTTTGAGCCTTTCCTGGGACAGCAGTATTAGTTTCCGATGCACCATTGCAGGTTTACTGTATCCCTTGGACCTTCAAATCAACGATGAAACACAGAAATCGCATCGATATTGAATACAAAAAGCAAAATGTCGACTTATTTACAAGAGGAGTAACTCTTCTAATAGTTCGTGCTTTGAGCCTTTCCTGGGACAGCAGTATTAGATTCCGATGCACCATTGCAGGTTTCCTGTATCCGTTGGACCTTCAAATCAACGATGAAACACAGAAATTTCATCGATATTGAATACAAAAAGCAAAATACCGACTTATTTACAAGAGGAGTAACTCTTCTAATAGTTCGTGCTTTGAGCCTTTCCTGGGACAGCAGTATTAGATTCCGATGCACCATTGCAGGTTTACTGTATCCCTTGGACCTTCAAATCAACGATGAAACACAGAAATTACATCGATATTGAATACAAAAAAGCAAAATGTACACTTATTTATAAGAGGAGTAACTCTTCTAATAGCTCGAGATTTGAGCCTTTCCTGGGACAGCAGTATTAGATTCCGATGCACCATTGCAGGTTTACTGTATCCCTTGGACCTTCAAATCAACGATGAAACACAGAAACTGCATCGATATTGAATACAAAAGGCAAAATGTCGACTTATTTACAAGAGGAAATACTCTTTCAAAAGTTCGTGTTTGAGCCTTTCCTGGGACAGCAGTATTAGATTCCGATGCACCATTGCAGGTTTACTGTATCCCTCGGACCTTCAAATCAACGACGAAACACAGAAATTGCATCGATATTGAATACAAAAGGCAAAATGTCGACTTATTTACAAGAGGAGTAACTCTTCCAATAGTTCGTGCTTTGAGCCTTTCCTGGGACAGCAGATTCGATTCCAATGCACCATTGCAGGTTTCCTCTACCCCTTGGACCTTCAAATCAACGATGAAACACTGAAATTGCATCGATATTGAATATAAAAGGCAAAATATCTACTTATTTACAAGAGGAGTAACTCTTCTAATAGTTCGTGCTTTGAGCCTTTCCTGGGACAGCAGTATTAGATTCCGATGCACCATTGCAGGTTTACTGTATCCCTTGGACCTTCAAATCAACAATGAAACACAGAAATTACATCGATATTGAATACAAAAAAGCAAAATGTCCACTTATTTATAAGAGGAGTAACTCTTCTAATAGCTCGAGCTTTGAGCCTTTCCTGGGACAGCAGTATTAGATTCCGATGCACCATTGCAGGTTTACTGTATCCCTTGGACATTCAAATCAACGATGAAACAAAAAAATTGCATCGATATTGAATACAAAAGGCCAAATGTCAACTTATTTACAAGAGGAGTAACACTTCCAATAGTTCGTGCTTTCAGCCTTTCCTGGGACAGCAGTATTAGATTCCGATGCACCATTGCAGGATTAATGTGTCCCTTAGACCTTCAAATAAACAATGAAACACAGAAAAAGCATCGATATTGAATACAAAAGGCAAAATGTCAACATTTTTACAAGAGGAGTAACTCTTCTAATAGTTCGTGCTTTGAGCCTTTCCTCGGACAGCAGTATTAGATTCCGATGCACCATTGCAGGTTTACTGTATCCCTTGGACCTTCAAATCAACGATGAAACACAGAAATTGCATCGATATTGAATACAAAAAGCAAAATGTCGACTTATTTACAAGAGGAGTAACTCTTCTAATAGTTGGTGCATTTAGCCTTTCCTGGGACAGCAGTGTTAGATTCCGATGCACCATTGCAGGTTTCCTGTATCGCTCGGACCTTCAAATCAATGATGAAACACAGAAATTGCGTCGATATTGAATACAAAAGGCAGAATGTCGACTTATTTCCAAGAGGAATAACTCTTCTAATAGTTCGTGTTTGAGCCTTTCCTGGGACAGCAGTATTAAATTCCGATGCACCATTGCAGGTTTACTGTATCCCTTGGACCTTCAAATCAACGATGAAACACAGAAATCGCATCGATATTGAATACAAAAGGCAAAATATCGACTTAATTACAAGAGGAGTAACTCTTCTAATAGTTCGTGTTTGAGCCTTTCCTGGGACAGCAGTATTAGATTCCGATGCACAATTGCAGGTTTACTGTATCCCTTGGACATTCAAATCAACGATGAAACAAAGAAATTGCATCGATATTGAATACAAAAGGCAAAATGACGACTTTTTTACAAGAGGAGTAACACTTCTAATAGTTCGTGTTTTCAGCCTTTCCTGGGACAGCAGTATTAGATTCCGAAGCACCATTCCAGGTTTACTGTATCCTTGGACCTTCAAATCAACGATGAAACACAGAAATTGCATCGATATTGACTACAAAAGGCAAAATGTCGACTTATTTACAAGAGTAGTAACTCTTCTAATAGTTCGTGCTTTGAGCCTTTCCTGGGACAGCAGTATTAGATTCCGATGCACCATTGCATGTTTACTGTATTTCTTGGACCTTCAAATCAACGATGAAACACAGAAATAGCATCGATATTGAATACAAAAGGCAAAATGTCGACTTATTTACAAGAGTAGTAACTCTTCTAATAGTTCGTGCTTTGAGCCTTTCCTGGGACAGCAGTATTAGATTCCGATGCACCATTGCAGGTTTACTGTATCCCTTGGACCTTCAAATCAACGATGAAACACAGAAATAGCATCGCTATTGAATACAAAAAGTAAAAAGTCGACTTATTTACAAGAGGAGTAACTCTTCTAATAGTTCATGTTTTGAGCCTTTCCTGGGACAGCAGTATTAGATTCCGGTGCACTATTGCAGGTTTACTGTATCCCTTGGACCTTCAGATCAACGATGAAACACAGAAATTGCATCGATTTGAATACAAAAGGCAAAATGTCCACTTATTTACAAGAGGAATAACTCATTCAAAATTTCGTGTTTGAGCCTTTCCTGGGACAGCAGTATTACATTCCGATACACCATTGCAGGTTTACTGTATCCCCTGGACCTTCAAATCAACGATGAAACACGGAAATCGCATTGATATTGAATACAATAGGAAAATATCGACTTACTTACAAGAGGAGTAACTCTTCTAATAGTTCGTGCTTTGAGCCTTTCCTGGGACAGCAGTATTAGATTCCGATGCACCATTGCAGGTTTACTGTATCCCTTGGACATTCAAATCAACGATGAAACACAGAAATTGCATCGATATTGAATACAAAAAGCAAAATGTCGACTTATTTACGAGAGGAGTAACTCTTCCAATAGTTCGTGCTTTGAGCCTTTCCTGGGACAGCAGATTCGATTCCAATGCACCATTGCAGGTTTCCTCTACCCCTTGGACCTTAAAATAACGATGAAACACTGAAATTGCATCGATATTGAATTCAAAATGCAAAATATCGACTTATTTACAAGAGGAGTAACTCTTCTAATAGTTCGTGATTTGAGCCTTTCCTGGGACAGCAGTATTAGATTCCGATGCACCATTGCAGGTTTACTGTATCCCTTGGACTTTCAAATCAACGATGAAACACAGAAATTACATCGATATTGAATACAAAAAAACAAAATGTCCACTTATTTAAAAGAGGAAGAACTCTTCTAATAGCTCGAGCTTTGAGCCTTTCCTGGGACAGCAGTATTAGATTCCGATGCACCATTGCAGGTTTACTGTATCGCTTGGACATTCAAATCATCGATGAAACAAAGAAATTGCATCGATATTGAATACAAAAGTCCAAATGTCGACTTATTTACAAGAGGAGTAACACTTTTAATAGTTCGTGCTTTCAGCCTTTCCTGGGACAGCAGTATTAGATTCCGATGCACCATTGCAGGTTTACTGTATCCCTTGGAACTTCAAATCAACGATGAAACACAGAAATTGCATCGATATTGACTACAAAAGGCAAAATATCGACTTACTTACAATTGGAGTAACTCTTGTAATAATTCGTGATTTGAGCGTTTCCTGGGACAGCAGTTTTAGATTCCGATGCACCATTGTAGGTTTACTGTATCCCTTCGACCTTCAAATCTACGATGAACTACAGAAATTGCATCGATATTGAATACAAAATGCAAAATATCAACTTTTTTACAAGAGGAGTAAATCTTCTAATAGTTCGTGCTTTCATCTTTTCCTGGGACAGCAGTATTAGATTCCGATGCACCATTGCAGGTTTACTGTATCCCTTGGACCTTCAAATCAACGATGAAACACAGAAACTGCATCGATATTGAATACAAAAGGCAAAATGTCGACTTATTTACAAGAGGAATAACTCTTTCAAAAGTTCGTGTTTGAGCCTTTCCTGGGACAGCAGTATTACATTCGGATACACCATTGCAGGTTTACTGTATCCCTTGGACCATCAAATCAATGATGAAACACAGAAATTGCATCGATATTGAATACAAAAAGCAAAATATCGACTTACTTACAAGAGGAGTAACTCTTCTAATAGTTCGTGCTTTGAGCGTCTCCTGGGACAGCAGTATTAGATTCCCATGCACCATTGCAGGTTTACTGTATCCCTTGGACCTTCAAATCAACGATGAAACACAGAAATTGCATCGATATTGAATACAAAAGGCAAAATGTCGACTTATTTACAAGAGGAGTAACTCTTCTAATAGTTCGTGTTTGAGCCTTTCCTGGGACAGCAGTATTAGATTCCGATGCACCATTGCAGGTTTACTGTATCCCTTGGACCTTCAAATCAACGATGAAACACAGAAATTGCATCGATATTGAATACAAAAAGCAAAATATCGACTTACTTACAAGAGGAGTAACACTCCTAATAGTTCGTGCTTTCAGCCTTTCCTGGGACAGCAGTATTAGATTCCGATGCACCATTGCAGGTTTACTGTATCCCTTGGACCTTCAAATCAACGATGAAACACAGAAATTGCATCGATATTGAATACAAAAGGCAAAATGTCGACTTATTTACAAGAGGAGTAACTCTTCTAATAGTTCGTGTTTGAGCCTTTCCTGGGACAGCAGTATTAGATTCCGATGCACCATTGCAGGTTTACTGTATCCCTTGGACCTTCAAATCAACGATGAAACACAGAAATCGCATCGATATTGAATACAAAAGGCAAAATATCGACTTAATTACAAGAGGAGTAACTCTTCTAATAGTTCGTGTTTGAGCCTTTCCTGGGACAGCAGTATTAGATTCCGATGCACCATTGCAGGTTTACTGTATCCCTTGGACATTCAAATCAACGATGAAACAAAGAAAATGCATCGATATTGAATACAAAAGGCAAAATGACGACTTATTTACAAGAGGAGTAACACTTCTAATAGTTCGTTTATTCAGCCTTTCCTGGGACAGCAGTATTAGATTCCGAAGCACCATTCCAGGTTTTCTGTATCCTTGGACCTTCAAATCAACGATGAAACACAGAAATTGCATCGATATTGACTACAAAAGGCAAAATGTCGACTTATTTACAAGAGGAGTAACTTTTCTAATAGTTCGTGCTTTGAGCCTTTCCTGGGACAGCAGTATTAGATTGTGATGCACCATTGCAGGTTTACTGTATTTCTTGGACCTTCAAATCAACGATGAAACACAGAAATAGCATCGATATTGAATACAAAAGGCAAAATGTCGACTTATTTACAAGAGGAGTAACTCTTCTAATAGTTCGTGCTTTGAGCCTTTCCTGGGACAGCAGTATTAGATTCCGATGCACCATTGCAGGTTTACTGTATCTCTTGGACCTTCAAATCAACGATGAAACACAGAAATTGCATCGATATTGAATACAAAAGGCAAAATGTCGACTTATTTGCAAGAGGAGTAACTCTTCCAATAGTTCGTGCTTTGAGCCTTTCCTGGGACAGCAGATTCGATTCCAATGCACTATTGCCGGTTTACTCTTCCCCTTGGACCTTCAAATCAACGATGAAACACTGAAATTGCATCGATATTGAATACAAAAGGCAAAATATCGACTTAATTACAATAGGAGTAACTCTTCTAATAGTTCGTGCTTTGAGCCTTTCCTGGGACAGCAGTATTAGATTCCGGTGCACTATTGCAGGTTTACTGTATCCCTTGGACCTTCAAATCAACGATGAAACACAGAAATTGCATCGATTTGAATACAAAAGGCAAAATGTCCACTTATTTACAAGAGGAATAACTCTTTCAAAATTTCGTGTTTGAGCCTTTCCTGGGACAGCAGTATTACATTCCGATACACCATTGCAGGTTTACTGTATCCCCTGGACCTTCAAATCAACGATGAAACACGGAAATCGCATCGATATTGAATACAAAAGGAAAATATCGACTTACTTACAAGAGGAGTAACTCTTCTAATAGTTCGTGCTTTGAGCCTTTCCTGGGACAGCAGTATTAGATTCCGATGCACCATTGCAGGTTTACTGTATCCCTTGGACCTTCAAATCAACGATGAAACACAGAAATTGCATCGATATTGAATACAAAAGGCAAAATGTCGACTTATTTACAAGAGGAGTAACTCTTCCAATAGTTCGTGCTTTGAGCCTTTCCTGGGACAACAGATTCGATTCCAATGCACCATTGCAGGTTTCCTCTACCCCTTGGACCTTCAAATCAACGATGAAACACTGAAATTGCATCGATATTGAATTCAAAATGCAAAATATCGACTTATTTACAAGAGGAGTAACTCTTCTAATAGTTCGTGATTTGAGCATTTCCTGGGACAGCAGTATTAGATTCCGATGCACCATTGCAGGTTTACTGTATCCCTTGGACCTTCAAATCAACGATGAAACACAGAAATTACATCGATATTGAATACAAAAAAACAAAATGTCCACTTATTTAAAAGAGGAGTAACTCTTCTAATAGCTCGAGCTTTGAGCCTTTCCTGGGACAGCAGTATTAGATTCCGATGCACCATTGCAGGTTTACTGTATCCCTTGGACATTCAAATCAACGATAAAACAAAGAAATTGCATCGATATTGAATACAAAAGGCCAAATGTCGACTTATTTACAAGAGGAGTAACACTTCTAATAGTTCGTGCTTTCAGCCTTTCCTGGGACAGCAGTATTACATTCCGATGCACCATTGCAGGTTTACTGTATCCCTTGGAACTTCAAATCAACGATGAAACACAGAAATTGCATCTATATTGACTACAAAAGGCAAAATATCGACTTACTTACAATAGGAGTAACTCTTGTAATAGTTCGTGATTTGAGCGTTTCCTGGGACAGCAGTATTAGATTCCGATGCACCATTGTAGGTTTACTGTATCCCTTCGACCTTCAAATCTACGATGAACTACAGAAATTGCATCGATATTGAATACAAAATGCAAAATATCAACTTTTTTACAAGAGGAGTAATTCTTCTAATAGTTCGTGCTTTCATCTTTTCCTGGGACAGCAGTATTAGATTCCGATGCACCATTGCAGGTTTACTGTATCCCATGGACCATCAAATCAACGATGAAACACAGAAATCGCATCGATATTGAATACAAAAGGCAAAATATCGACTTACTTACAAGAGGAGTAACTCTTCTAATAGTTCGTGCTTTGAGCGTTTCCTGGGGCAGCAGTATTAGATTCCCATGCACCATTGCAGGTTTACTGTATCCCTTAGACATTCAAATCAACGATGAAACAAAGAAATTGCATCGATATTGAATACAAATGGCCAAATGTCGACTTATTTACAAGACGAGTAACACTCCTAATAGTTCGTGCTTTCAGCCTTTGTGGGGACAGCAGTATTAGATTCCGATGCACCATTGCAGGTTTACTGTATCCCTTGGACCTTCAAATCAACGATGAAACACAGAAATTGCATCGATATTGAATACAAAAGGCAAAATGTCGACTTATTTACAAGAGGAGTAACTCTTCTAATAGCTCGTGCTTTTAGTCTTTCCTGGGACAGCAGTATTAGATTCCGATGCACCATTGCAGGTTTACTGTATCCCTCGGACCTTCAAATCAACGATGAAACACAGAAATTGCATCGATATTGAATACAAAAGGCAAAATGTCGACTTATTTACAAGAGGAATAACTCTTCTAACAGTTCGTGTTTGAGCCTTTCCTGGGACAGCAGTATTAGTTTCCGATGCACCATTGCAGGTTTACTGTATCCCTTGGACCTTCACATCAACGATGAAACACAGTAATTGCATCGATATTGAATACAAACAGCAAAATGTCGACTTATAAATAAGAGGAGTAACTCTTCTAATAGTTCGTGCTTTGAGCCTTTCCTAGGACAGCAATATTAGATTCCGATGAACCATTGCAGGTTTACTGTATCCCTTGGACCTTCAAATCAACGATGAAACACAGAAATTGCTTGGATATTGAATACAAAAGGCAAAATGTCGACTTATTTACAAGAGGAGTAACTCTTCTAATAGTTCGTGCTTTGAGCCTTTCCTGGGACAGCAGTATTAGATTCCGATGCACCATTGCAGGTTTACTGTATCCCTTGGACCTTCAAATCAACGATGAAACACAGAAATTGCATCGATATTGAATACAAAAGGCAAAATGTCGACTTATTTACAAGAGGTGTAACTCTTCCAATAGTTCGTGCTTTGAGCCTTTCCTGGGACAGCAGATTCGATTCCAATGCACCATTGCAGGTTTCCTCTACCCCTTGGACCTTCAAATCAACGATGAAACACTGAAATTGCATCGATATTGAATATAAAAGGCAAAATATCGACTTATTTACAAGAGGAGTAACTCTTCTAATAGTTCGTGCTTTGAGCCTTTCCTGGGACAGCAGTATTAGATTCCGATGCACCATTGCAGGTTTACTGTATCCCTTGGACCTTCAAATCAACGATGAAACACAGAAATTACATCGATATTGAATACAAAAAAGCAAAATGTCCACTTATTTATAAGACGAGTAACTCTTCTAATAGCTCGAGCTTTGAGCCTTTCCTGGGACAGCAGTATTAGATTCCGATGCACCATTGCAGGTTTACTGTATCCCTTGGACATTCAAATCAACGATGAAACAAAGAAATTGCATCGATATTGAATACAAAAGGCAAAATGACGACTTATTTACAAGAGGAGTAACACTTCTAATAGTTCGTGTTTTCAGCCTTTCCTGGGACAGCAGTATTAGATTCCGAAGCACCATTCCAGGTTTACTGTATCCTTGGACCTTCAAATCAACGATGAATCACAGAAATTGCATCGATATTGACTACAAAAGGCAAAATGTCGACTTATTTACAAGAGGAGTAACTTTTCTAATAGTTCGTGCCTTGAGCATTTCCTGGGACAGCAGTATTTGATTCCGATGCACCATTGCAGGTTTACTGTATCCCTTGGACCTTCAAATCAACGATGAAACACAGAAATAGCATCGCTATTGAATACAAAAAGTAATATGTCGACTTATTTACAAGAGGAGTAACTCTTCTAATAGTTCGTGTTTTGAGCCTTTCCTGGGACAGCAGTATTAGATTCCGATGCACCATTGCAGGTTGACTGTATCCCTTGGACCTTCAAATCAACGATTAAACACAGAAATTGCATCGATATTGAATACAAACGGCAAAATGTCAACTTATTTATAAGAGGAGTAACTCTTATAATAGTTCGTGGTTTTAGCCTTTCCTGAGACAGCAGTATTCGATTCCGATGCACCATTGCAGGTTTACTGTATCCCTTGGACCTTCAAATCAACGATGAAACACAGAAATTGCATCGATATTGAATACAAAAGGCAAAATGTCGACTTATTTACAAGAGGAGTAACTCTTCTAATAGTTCGTGTTTGAGCCTTTCCTGGGACAGCAGTATTAGATTCCGATGCACCATTGCAGGTTTACTGTATCCCTTGGACCTTCAAATCAACGATGAAACACAGAAATCGCATCGATATTGAATACAAAAGGCAAAATATCGACTTAATTACAAGAGGAGGAACTCTTCTAATAGTTCGTGTTTGAGCCTTTCCTGGGACAGCAGTATTAGATTCCGATGCACAATTGCAGGTTTACTGTATCCCTTGGACATTCAAATCAACGATGAAACAAAGAAAATGCATCGATATTGAATACAAAAGGCAAAATGACGACTTATTTGCAAGAGGAGTAACACTTCTAATAGTTCGTGTTTTCAGCCTTTCCTGGGACAGCAGTATTAGATTCCGAAGCACCATTCCAGGTTTACTGTATCCTTGGACCTTCAAATCAACGATGAAACACAGAAATTGCATCGATATTGACTACAAAAGGCAAAATGTCGACTTATTTACAAGAGGAGTAACTTTTCTAATAGTTCGTGCTTTGAGCCTTTCCTGGGACAGCAGTATTAGATTGTGATGCACCATTGCAGGTTTACTGTATTTCTTGGACCTTCAAATCAACGATGAAACACAGAAATAGCATCGATATTGAATACAAAAGGCAAAATGTCGACTTATTTACAAGAGGAGTAACTCTTCTAATAGTTCGTGATTTGAGCCTTTCCTGGGACAGCAGTATTAGATTCCGATGCACCATTGCAGGTTTACTGTATCCCTTGGACCTTCAAATCAACGATAAAACACAGAAATTGCATCGATATTGAATACAAAAGGCAAAATGTCGACTTATTTGCAAGAGGAGTAACCCTTCCAATAGTTCGTGCTTTGAGCCTTTCCTGGGACAGCAGATTCGATTCCAATGCACTATTGCAGGTTTACTCTTCCCCTTGGACCTTCAAATCAACGATGAAACACTGAAATTGCATCGATATTGAATACAAAAGGCAAAATATCGACTTAATTACAATAGGAGTAACTCTTCTAATAGTTCGTGCTTTGAGCCTTTCCTGGGACAGCAGTATTAGATTCCGGTGCACTATTGCAGGTTTACTGTATCCCTTGGACCTTCAAATCAACGATGAAACACAGAAATAGCATCGATATTGAATACAAAAGGCAAAATGTCGACTTATTTACAAGAGGAGTAACTCTTCTAATAGTTCGTTATTTGAGCCTTTCCTGGGACAGCAGTATTAGATTCCGATGCACCATTGCAGGTTTACTGTATCCCCTGGACCTTCAAATCAACGATGAAACACGGAAATCGCATCGATATTGAATACAAAAGGAAAATATCGACTTACTTACAAGAGGAGTAACTCTTCTAATAGTTCGTGCTTTGAGCCTTTCCTGGGACAGCAGTATTAGATTCCGATGCACCATTGCAGGTTTACTGTATCCCTTGGACCTTCAAATCAACGATGAAACACAGAAATTGCATCGATATTGAATACAAAAGGCAAAATGTCGACTTATTTACAAGAGGAGTAACTCTTCCAATAGTTCGTGGTTTGAGCCTTTCCTGGGACAGCAGATTCGATTCCAATGCACCATTGCAGGTTTCCTCTACCCCTTGGACCTTCAAATCAACGATGAAACACTGAAATTGCATCGATATTGAATTCAAAATGCAAAATATCGACTTATTTACAAGAGGAGTAACTCTTCTAATAGTTCGTGATTTGAGCATTTCCTGGGACAGCAGTATTAGATTCCGATGCACCATTGCAGGTTTACTGTATCCCTTGGACCTTCAAATCAACGATGAAACACAGAAATTACATCGATATTAAATACAAAAAAAACAAAATGTCCACTTATTTAAAAGAGGAATAACTCTTCTAATAGCTCGAGCTTTGAGCCTTTCCTGGGACAGCAGTATTAGATTCCGATGCACCATTGCAGGTTTACTGTATCCCTTGGACATTCAAATCAACGATAAAACAAAGAAATTGCATCGATATTGAATACAAAAGGCCAAATGTCGACTTATTTACAAGAGGAGTAACACTTCTAATAGTTCGTGCTTTCAGCCTTTCCTGGGACAGCAGTATTAGATTCCGATGCACCATTGCAGGTTTACTGTATCCCTTGGAACTTCAAATCAACGATGAAACACAGAAATTGCATCTATATTGACTACAAAAGGCAAAATATCGACTTACTTACAATAGGAGTAACTCTTGTAATAGTTCGTGATTTGAGCGTTTCCTGGGACAGCAGTATTAGATTCCGATGCACCATTGTAGGTTTCCTGTATCCCTTCGACCTTCAAATCGACGATGAACTACAGAAATTGCATCGATATTGAATACAAAATGCAAAATATCAACTTTTTTACAAGAGGAGTAATTCTTCTAATAGTTCGTGCTTTCATCTTTTCCTGGGACAGCAGTATTAGATTCCGATGCACCATTGCAGGTTTACTGTATCCCTTGGACCTTCAAATCAACGATGAAACACAGAAATCGCATCGATATTGAATACAAAAGGCAAAATATCGACTTACTTACAAGAGGAGTAACTCTTCTAATAGTTCGTGCTTTCAGCGTTTCCTGGGGCAGCAGTATTAGATTCCCATGCACCATTGCAGGTTTACTGTATCCCTTGGACATTCAAATCAACGATGAAACAAAGAAATTGCATCGATATTGAATACAAATGGCCAAATGTCGACTTATTTACAAGACGAGTAACACTCCTAATAGTTCGTGCTTTCAGCCTTTGTTGGGACAGCAGTATTAGATTCCGATGCACCATTGCAGGTTTACTGTATCCCTTGGACCTTCAAATCAACGATGAAACACAGAAATTGCATCGATATTGAATACAAAAGGCAAAATGTCGACTTATTTACAAGAGGAGTAACTCTTCTAATAGTTCGTGATTTTAGTCTTTCCTGGGACAGCAGTATTAGATTCCGATGCACCATTGCAGGTTTACTGTATCCCTCGGACCTTCAAATCAACGATGAAACACAGAAATTGCATCGATATTGAATACAAAAGGCAAAATGTCGACTTATTTACAAGAGGAATAACTCTTCTAACAGTTCGTGTTTGAGCCTTTCCTGGGACAGCAGTATTAGTTTCCGATGCACCATTGCAGGTTTACTGTATCCCTTGGACCTTCACATCAACGATGAAACACAGTAATTGCATCGATATTGAATACAAACGGCAAAATGTCGACTTATAAATAAGAGGAGTAACTCTTCTAATAGTTCGTGATTTGAGCCTTTCCTAGGACAGCAATATTAGATTCCGATGAACCACTGCAGGTTTACTGTATCCCTTGGACCTTCAAATCAACGATGAAACACAGAAATTGCTTGGATATTGAATACAAAAGGCAAAATGTCGACTTATTTACAAGAGGAGTAACTCTTCTAATAGTTCGTGCTTTGAGCCTTTCCTGGGACAGCAGTATTAGATTCCGATGCACCATTGCAGGTTTACTGTATCCCTTGGACCTTCAAATCAACGATGAAACACAGAAATTGCATCGATATTGAATACAAAAGGCAAAATGTCGACTTCTTTACAAGAGGTGTAACTCTTCCAATAGTTCGTGCTTTGAGCCTTTCCTGGGACAGCAGATTCGATTCCAATGCACCATTGCAGGTTTCCTCTACCCCTTGGACCTTCAAATCAACGATGAAACACAGAAATTGCATCGATATTGAATATAAAAGTTAAAATATCGACTTATTTACAAGAGGAGTAACTCTTCTAATAGTTCGTGCTTTGAGCCTTTCCTGGGACAGCAGTATTAGATTCCGATGCACCATTGCAGGTTTACTGTATCCCTTGGACCTTCAAATCAACGATGAAACACAGAAATTACATCGATATTGAATACAAAAAAGCAAAATGTCCACTTATTTATAAGAGGAGTAACACTTCTAATAGTTCGTGTTTTCAGCCTTTCCTGGGACAGCAGTATTAGATTCCGAAGCACCATTCCAGGTTTACTGTATCCTTGGACCTTCAAATCAACGATGAATCACAGAAATTGCATCGATATTGACTACAAAAGGCAAAATGTCGACTTATTTACAAGAGGAGTAACTTTTCTAATAGTTCGTGCCTTGAGCATTTCCTGGGACAGCAGTATTTGATTCCGATGCACCATTGCAGGTTTACTGTATCCCTTGGACATTCAAATCAATGATGAAACAAAGAAATTGCATCGATATTGAATACAAAAGGCAAAATGACGACTTATTTACAAGAGGAGTAACACTTCTAATAGTTCGTGCTTTCAGCCTTTCCTGGGACAGCAGTATTAGATTCCGATGCACCATTGCAGGATTAATGTGTCTCTTAGACCTTCAAATAAACATTGAAACACAGAAAAAGCATCGATATTGAATACAAAAGGCAAAATGTCAACTTTTTTACAAGAATGGTAACTCTTCTAATAGTTCGTGCTTTGAGCCTTTCCTGGGACAGCAGTATTAGATTCCGATGCACCATTGCAGGTTTACTGTATCCCTTGGACCTTCAAATCAACGATGAAACACAGAAATTGCATCGATATTGAATACAAAAAGCAAAATGTCGACTTATTTACAAGAGGAGTAACACTTCTAATAGTTCGTGTTTTCAGCCTTTCCTGGGACAGCAGTATTAGATTCCGAAGCACCATTCCAGGTTTACTGTATCCTTGGACCTTCAAATCAACGATTAAACACAGAAATTGCATCGATATTGAATACAAAAGGCAAAATGTCGACTTATTTGCAAGAGGAGTAACTCTTCCAATAGTTCGTGCTTTGAGCCTTTCCTGGGACAGCAGATTCGATTCCAATGCACAATTGCAGGTTTACTCTTCCCCTTGGACCTTCAAATCAACGATGAAACACTGAAATTGCATCGATATTGAATACAAAAGGCAAAATATCGACTTATTTACAAGAGGAGTAACTCTTCTAATAGTTCGTGCTTTCAGCCTTTCCTGGGACAGCAGTATTAGATTCCGATGCACCATTGCAGGTTTACTGTATCCCTTGGACCTTCAAATCAACGATGAAACACAGAAATTGCATCGATATTGAATACAAAAGGCAAAATGTCGACTTATTTACAAGAGGAATAACTCTTTCAAAAGTTCGTGTTTGAGCCTTTCCTGGGACAGCAGTATTACATTCGGATACACCATTGCAGGTTTACTGTATCCCTTGGACCATCAAATCAACGATGAAACACAGAAATCGCATCGATATTGAATACAAAAGGCAAAATATCGACTTACTTACAAGAGGAGTAACTCTTCAAATAGTTCGTGCTTTGAGCGTTTCCTGGGACAGCAGTATTAGATTCAGATGCACCATTACAGGTTTACTATATCCCTTGGACCTTCAAATCAACGATGAAACACAGAAATTGCATCGATATTGAATACAAAAAGAAAAATGTCGACTTCTTTACAAGAGGAGTAACTCTTCTAATAGTTCGTGCTTTGAGCCTTTCCTGGGACAGCAGTATTAGATTCCGATGCACCATTGCAGGTTTACTGTATCCCTTGGACCTTCAAATCAACGATGAAACACAGAAATTACATCGATATTGAATACAAAAAAGCAAAATGTCCACTTATTTATAAGACGAGTAACTCTTCTAATAGCTCGAGCTTTGAGCCTTTCCTGGGACAGCAGTATTAGATTCCGATGCACCATTGCAGGTTTACTGTATCCCTTGGACATTCAAATCAACGATGAAACAAAGAAATTGCATCGATATTGAATACAAAAGGCAAAATGACGACTTATTTACAAGAGGAGTAACACTTCTAATAGTTCGTGTTTTCCGAAATAGCATCGATATTGACTACAAAAGGCAAAATGTCGACTTATTTACAAGAGGAGTAACTTTTCTAATAGTTCGTGCTTTGAGCCTTTCCTGGGACAGCAGTATTAGATTGTGATGCACCATTGCAGGTTTACTGTATTTCTTGGACCTTCAAATCAACGATGAAACACAGAAATAGCATCGATATTGAATACAAAAGGCAAAATGTCGACTTATTTACAAGAGGAGTAACTCTTCTAATAGTTCGTGCTTTGAGCCTTTCCTGGGACAGCAGATTCGATTCCAATGCACCATTGCAGGTTTCCTCTACCCCTTGGACCTTCAAATCAACGATGAAACACTGAAATTGCATCGATATTGAATTCAAAATGCAAAATATCGACTTATTTACAAGAGGAGTAACTCTTCTAATAGTTCGTGTTTTGAGCATTTCCTGGGACAGCAGTATTAGATTCCGATGCACCATTGCAGGTTTACTGTATCCCTTGGACCTTCAAATCAACGATGAAACACAGAAATTACATCGATATTAAATACAAAAAAAACAAAATGTCCACTTATTTAAAAGAGGAATAACTCTTCTAATAGCTCGAGCTTTGAGCCTTTCCTGGGACAGCAGTATTAGATTCCGATGCACCATTGCAGGTTTACTGTATCCCTTGGACATTCAAATCAACGATGAAACAAAGAAATTGCATCGATATTGAATACAAATGGCCAAATGTCGACTTATTTACAAGACGAGTAACACTCCTAATAGTTCGTGCTTTCAGCCTTTGTTGGGACAGCAGTATTAGATTCCGATGCACCATTGCAGGTTTACTGTATCCCTTGGACCTTCAAATCAACGATGAAACACAGAAATTGCATCGATATTGAATACAAAAGGCAAAATGTCGACTTATTTACAAGAGGAGTAACTCTTCTAATAGTTCGTGATTTTAGTCTTTCCTGGGACAGCAGTATTAGATTCCGATGCACCATTGCAGGTTTACTGTATCCCTCGGACCTTCAAATCAACGATGAAACACAGAAATTGCATCGATATTGAATACAAAAGGCAAAATGTCGACTTATTTACAAGAGGAATAACTCTTCTAACAGTTCGTGTTTGAGCCTTTCCTGGGACAGCAGTATTAGTTTCCGATGCACCATTGCAGGTTTACTGTATCCCTTGGACCTTCACATCAACGATGAAACACAGTAATTGCATCGATATTGAATACAAACGGCAAAATGTCGACTTATAAATAAGAGGAGTAACTCTTCTAATAGTTCGTGCTTTGAGCCTTTCCTAGGACAGCAATATTAGATTCCGATGAACCACTGCAGGTTTACTGTATCCCTTGGACCTTCAAATCAACGATGAAACACAGAAATTGCTTGGATATTGAATACAAAAGGCAAAATGTCGACTTATTTACAAGAGGAGTAACTCTTCTAATAGTTCGTGCTTTGAGCCTTTCCTGGGACAGCAGTATTAGATTCCGATGCACCATTGCAGGTTTACTGTATCCCTTGGACCTTCAAATCAACGATGAAACACAGAAATTGCATCGATATTGAATACAAAAGGCAAAATGTCGACTTCTTTACAAGAGGTGTAACTCTTCCAATAGTTCGTGCTTTGAGCCTTTCCTGGGACAGCAGATTCGATTCCAATGCACCATTGCAGGTTTCCTCTACCCCTTGGACCTTCAAATCAACGATGAAACACTGAAATTGCATCGATATTGAATATAAAAGTTAAAATATCGACTTATTTACAAGAGGAGTAACTCTTCTAATAGTTCGTGCTTTGAGCCTTTCCTGGGACAGCAGTATTAGATTCCGATGCACCATTGCAGGTTTACTGTATCCCTTGGACCTTCAAATCAACGATGAAACACAGAAATTACATCGATATTGAATACAAAAAAGCAAAATGTCCACTTATTTATAAGAGGAGTAACACTTCTAATAGTTCGTGTTTTCAGCCTTTCCTGGGACAGCAGTATTAGATTCCGAAGCACCATTCCAGGTTTACTGTATCCTTGGACCTTCAAATCAACGATGAATCACAGAAATTGCATCGATATTGACTACAAAAGGCAAAATGTCGACTTATTTACAAGAGGAGTAACTTTTCTAATAGTTCGTGCCTTGAGCATTTCCTGGGACAGCAGTATTTGATTCCGATGCACCATTGCAGGTTTACTGTATCCCTTGGACATTCAAATCAACGATGAAACAAAGAAATTGCATCGATATTGAATACAAAAGGCAAAATGACGACTTATTTACAAGAGGAGTAACACTTCTAATAGTTCGTGCTTTCAGCCTTTCCTGGGACAGCAGTATTAGATTCCGATGCACCATTGCAGGATTAATGTGTCTCTTAGACCTTCAAATAAACATTGAAACACAGAAAAAGCATCGATATTGAATACAAAAGGCAAAATGTCAACTTTTTTACAAGAAGAGTAACTCTTCTAATAGTTCGTGCTTTGAGCCTTTCCTGGGACAGCAGTATTAGATTCCGATGCACCATTGCAGGTTTACTGTATCCCTTGGACCTTCAAATCAACGATGAAACACAGAAATTGCATCGATATTGAATACAAAAGGCAAAATGTCCACTTATTTAAAAGAGGAATAACTCTTCTAATAGCTCGAGCTTTGAGCCTTTCCTGGGACAGCAGTATTTGATTCCGATGCACCATTGCAGGTTTACTGTATCCCTTGGACCTTCAAATCAACGATGAAACACAGAAATAGCATCGCTATTGAATACAAAAAGTAATATGTCGACTTATTTACAAGAGGAGTAACTCTTCTAATAGTTCGTGTTTTGAGCCTTTCCTGGGACAGCAGTATTAGATTCCGATGCACCATTGCAGGTTGACTGTATCCCTTGGACCTTCAAATCAACGATTAAACACAGAAATTGCATCGATATTGAATACAAACGGCAAAATGTCAACTTATTTATAAGAGGAGTAACTCTTATAATAGTTCGTGGTTTTAGCCTTTCCTGAGACAGCAGTATTCGATTCCGATGCACCATTGCAGGTTTACTGTATCCCTTGGACCTTCAAATCAACGATGAAACACAGAAATTGCATCGATATTGAATACAAAAGGCAAAATGTCGACTTATTTACAAGAGGAGTAACTCTTCTAATAGTTCGTGTTTGAGCCTTTCCTGGGACAGCAGTATTAGATTCCGATGCACCATTGCAGGTTTACTGTATCCCTTGGACCTTCAAATCAACGATGAAACACAGAAATCGCATCGATATTGAATACAAAAGGCAAAATATCGACTTAATTACAAGAGGAGGAACTCTTCTAATAGTTCGTGTTTGAGCCTTTCCTGGGACAGCAGTATTAGATTCCGATGCACAATTGCAGGTTTACTGTATCCCTTGGACATTCAAATCAACGATGAAACAAAGAAAATGCATCGATATTGAATACAAAAGGCAAAATGACGACTTATTTGCAAGAGGAGTAACACTTCTAATAGTTCGTGCTTTCAGCCTTTCCTGGGACAGCAGTATTAGATTCCGAAGCACCATTCCAGGTTTACTGTATCCTTGGACCTTCAAATCAACGATGAAACACAGAAATTGCATCGATATTGACTACAAAAGGCAAAATGTCGACTTATTTACAAGAGGAGTAACTTTTCTAATAGTTCGTGCTTTGAGCCTTTCCTGGGACAGCAGTATTAGATTGTGATGCACCATTGCAGGTTTACTGTATTTCTTGGACCTTCAAATCAACGATGAAACACAGAAATAGCATCGATATTGAATACAAAAGGCAAAATGTCGACTTATTTACAAGAGGAGTAACTCTTCTAATAGTTCGTGATTTGAGCCTTTCCTGGGACAGCAGTATTAGATTCCGATGCACCATTGCAGGTTTACTGTATCCCTTGGACCTTCAAATCAACGATAAAACACAGAAATTGCATCGATATTGAATACAAAAGGCAAAATGTCAACTTATTTGCAAGAGGAGTAACTCTTCCAATAGTTCGTGCTTTGAGCCTTTCCTGGGACAGCAGATTCGATTCCAATGCACTATTGCAGGTTTACTCTTCCCCTTGGACCTTCAAATCAACGATGAAACACTGAAATTGCATCGATATTGAATACAAAAGGCAAAATATCGACTTAATTACAATAGGAGTAACTCTTCTAATAGTTCGTGCTTTGAGCCTTTCCTGGGACAGCAGTATTAGATTCCGGTGCACTATTGCAGGTTTACTGTATCCCTTGGACCTTCAAATCAACGATGAAACACAGAAATAGCATCGATATTGAATACAAAAGGCAAAATGTCGACTTATTTACAAGAGGAGTAACTCTTCTAATAGTTCGTGATTTGAGCCTTTCCTGGGACAGCAGTATTAGATTCCGATGCACCATTGCAGGTTTACTGTATCCCCTGGACCTTCAAATCAACGATGAAACACGGAAATCGCATCGATATTGAATACAAAAGGAAAATATCGACTTACTTACAAGAGGAGTAACTCTTCTAATAGTTCGTGCTTTGAGCCTTTCCTGGGACAGCAGTATTAGATTCCGATGCACCATTGCAGGTTTACTGTATCCCTTGGACCTTCAAATCAACGATGAAACACAGAAATTGCATCGATATTGAATACAAAAGGCAAAATGTCGACTTATTTACAAGAGGAGTAACTCTTCCAATAGTTCGTGCTTTGAGCCTTTCCTGGGACAGCAGATTCGATTCCAATGCACCATTGCAGGTTTCCTCTACCCCTTGGACCTTCAAATCAACGATGAAACACTGAAATTGCATCGATATTGAATTCAAAATGCAAAATATCGACTTATTTACAAGAGGAGTAACTCTTCTAATAGTTCGTGTTTTGAGCATTTCCTGGGACAGCAGTATTAGATTCCGATGCACCATTGCAGGTTTACTGTATCCCTTGGACCTTCAAATCAACGATGAAACACAGAAATTACATCGATATTAAATACAAAAAAAACAAAATGTCCACTTATTTAAAAGAGGAATAACTCTTCTAATAGCTCGAGCTTTGAGCCTTTCCTGGGACAGCAGTATTAGATTCCGATGCACCATTGCAGGTTTACTGTATCCCTTGGACATTCAAATCAACGATAAAACAAAGAAATTGCATCGATATTGAATACAAAAGGCCAAATGTCGACTTATTTACAAGAGGAGTAACACTTCTAATAGTTCGTGCTTTCAGCCTTTCCTGGGACAGCAGTATTAGATTCCGATGCACCATTGCAGGTTTACTGTATCCCTTGGAACTTCAAATCAACGATGAAACACAGAAATTGCATCTATATTGACTACAAAAGGCAAAATATCGACTTACTTACAATAGGAGTAACTCTTGTAATAGTTCGTGATTTGAGCGTTTCCTGGGACAGCAGTATTAGATTCCGATGCACCATTGTAGGTTTACTGTATCCCTTCGACCTTCAAATCTACGATGAACTACAGAAATTGCATCGATATTGAATACAAAATGCAAAATATCAACTTTTTTACAAGAGGAGTAATTCTTCTAATAGTTCGTGCTTTCATCTTTTCCTGGGACAGCAGTATTAGATTCCGATGCACCATTGCAGGTTTACTGTATCCCTTGGACCTTCAAATCAACGATGAAACACAGAAATCGCATCGATATTGAATACAAAAGGCAAAATATCGACTTACTTACAAGAGGAGTAACTCTTCTAATAGTTCGTGCTTTCAGCGTTTCCTGGGGCAGCAGTATTAGATTCCCATGCACCATTGCAGGTTTACTGTATCCCTTGGACATTCAAATCAACGATGAAACAAAGAAATTGCATCGATATTGAATACAAAAGGCAAAATGACGACTTATTTACAAGAGGAGTAACACTTCTAATAGTTCGTGTTTTCAGCCTTTCCTGGGACAGCAGTATTAGATTCCGAAGCACCATTCCAGGTTTACTGTATCCTTGGACCTTCAAATCAACGATGAATCACAGAAATTGCATCGATATTGACTACAAAAGGCAAAATGTCGACTTATTTACAAGAGGAGTAACTTTTCTAATAGTTCGTGCCTTGAGCATTTCCTGGGACAGCAGTATTTGATTCCGATGCACCATTGCAGGTTTACTGTATCCCTTGGACCTTCAAATCAACGATGAAACACAGAAATAGCATCGCTATTGAATACAAAAAGTAATATGTCGACTTATTTACAAGAGGAGTAACTCTTCTAATAGTTCGTGTTTTGAGCCTTTCCTGGGACAGCAGTATTAGATTCCGATGCACCATTGCAGGTTGACTGTATCCCTTGGACCTTCAAATCAACGATTAAACACAGAAATTGCATCGATATTGAATACAAACGGCAAAATGTCAACTTATTTATAAGAGGAGTAACTCTTATAATAGTTCGTGGTTTTAGCCTTTCCTGAGACAGCAGTATTCGATTCCGATGCACCATTGCAGGTTTACTGTATCCCTTGGACCTTCAAATCAACGATGAAACACAGAAATTGCATCGATATTGAATACAAAAGGCAAAATGTCGACTTATTTACAAGAGGAGTAACTCTTCTAATAGTTCGTGTTTGAGCCTTTCCTGGGACAGCAGTATTAGATTCCGATGCACCATTGCAGGTTTACTGTATCCCTTGGACCTTCAAATCAACGATGAAACACAGAAATCGCATCGATATTGAATACAAAAGGCAAAATATCGACTTAATTACAAGAGGAGGAACTCTTCTAATAGTTCGTGTTTGAGCCTTTCCTGGGACAGCAGTATTAGATTCCGATGCACAATTGCAGGTTTACTGTATCCCTTGGACATTCAAATCAACGATGAAACAAAGAAAATGCATCGATATTGAATACAAAAGGCAAAATGACGACTTATTTGCAAGAGGAGTAACACTTCTAATAGTTCGTGCTTTCAGCCTTTCCTGGGACAGCAGTATTAGATTCCGAAGCACCATTCCAGGTTTACTGTATCCTTGGACCTTCAAATCAACGATGAAACACAGAAATTGCATCGATATTGACTACAAAAGGCAAAATGTCGACTTATTTACAAGAGGAGTAACTTTTCTAATAGTTCGTGCTTTGAGCCTTTCCTGGGACAGCAGTATTAGATTGTGATGCACCATTGCAGGTTTACTGTATTTCTTGGACCTTCAAATCAACGATGAAACACAGAAATAGCATCGATATTGAATACAAAAGGCAAAATGTCGACTTATTTACAAGAGGAGTAACTCTTCTAATAGTTCGTGATTTGAGCCTTTCCTGGGACAGCAGTATTAGATTCCGATGCACCATTGCAGGTTTACTGTATCCCTTGGACCTTCAAATCAACGATAAAACACAGAAATTGCATCGATATTGAATACAAAAGGCAAAATGTCAACTTATTTGCAAGAGGAGTAACTCTTCCAATAGTTCGTGCTTTGAGCCTTTCCTGGGACAGCAGATTCGATTCCAATGCACTATTGCAGGTTTACTCTTCCCCTTGGACCTTCAAATCAACGATGAAACACTGAAATTGCATCGATATTGAATACAAAAGGCAAAATATCGACTTAATTACAATAGGAGTAACTCTTCTAATAGTTCGTGCTTTGAGCCTTTCCTGGGACAGCAGTATTAGATTCCGGTGCACTATTGCAGGTTTACTGTATCCCTTGGACCTTCAAATCAACGATGAAACACAGAAATAGCATCGATATTGAATACAAAAGGCAAAATGTCGACTTATTTACAAGAGGAGTAACTCTTCTAATAGTTCGTGATTTGAGCCTTTCCTGGGACAGCAGTATTAGATTCCGATGCACCATTGCAGGTTTACTGTATCCCCTGGACCTTCAAATCAACGATGAAACACGGAAATCGCATCGATATTGAATACAAAAGGAAAATATCGACTTACTTACAAGAGGAGTAACTCTTCTAATAGTTCGTGCTTTGAGCCTTTCCTGGGACAGCAGTATTAGATTCCGATGCACCATTGCAGGTTTACTGTATCCCTTGGACCTTCAAATCAACGATGAAACACAGAAATTGCATCGATATTGAATACAAAAGGCAAAATGTCGACTTATTTACAAGAGGAGTAACTCTTCCAATAGTTCGTGCTTTGAGCCTTTCCTGGGACAGCAGATTCGATTCCAATGCACCATTGCAGGTTTCCTCTACCCCTTGGACCTTCAAATCAACGATGAAACACTGAAATTGCATCGATATTGAATTCAAAATGCAAAATATCGACTTATTTACAAGAGGAGTAACTCTTCTAATAGTTCGTGTTTTGAGCATTTCCTGGGACAGCAGTATTAGATTCCGATGCACCATTGCAGGTTTACTGTATCCCTTGGACCTTCAAATCAACGATGAAACACAGAAATTACATCGATATTAAATACAAAAAAAACAAAATGTCCACTTATTTAAAAGAGGAATAACTCTTCTAATAGCTCGAGCTTTGAGCCTTTCCTGGGACAGCAGTATTAGATTCCGATGCACCATTGCAGGTTTACTGTATCCCTTGGACATTCAAATCAACGATAAAACAAAGAAATTGCATCGATATTGAATACAAAAGGCCAAATGTCGACTTATTTACAAGAGGAGTAACACTTCTAATAGTTCGTGCTTTCAGCCTTTCCTGGGACAGCAGTATTAGATTCCGATGCACCATTGCAGGTTTACTGTATCCCTTGGAACTTCAAATCAACGATGAAACACAGAAATTGCATCTATATTGACTACAAAAGGCAAAATATCGACTTACTTACAATAGGAGTAACTCTTGTAATAGTTCGTGATTTGAGCGTTTCCTGGGACAGCAGTATTAGATTCCGATGCACCATTGTAGGTTTACTGTATCCCTTCGACCTTCAAATCTACGATGAACTACAGAAATTGCATCGATATTGAATACAAAATGCAAAATATCAACTTTTTTACAAGAGGAGTAATTCTTCTAATAGTTCGTGCTTTCATCTTTTCCTGGGACAGCAGTATTAGATTCCGATGCACCATTGCAGGTTTACTGTATCCCTTGGACCTTCAAATCAACGATGAAACACAGAAATCGCATCGATATTGAATACAAAAGGCAAAATATCGACTTACTTACAAGAGGAGTAACTCTTCTAATAGTTCGTGCTTTCAGCGTTTCCTGGGGCAGCAGTATTAGATTCCCATGCACCATTGCAGGTTTACTGTATCCCTTGGACATTCAAATCAACGATGAAACAAAGAAATTGCATCGATATTGAATACAAATGGCCAAATGTCGACTTATTTACAAGACGAGTAACACTCCTAATAGTTCGTGCTTTCAGCCTTTGTTGGGACAGCAGTATTAGATTCCGATGCACCATTGCAGGTTTACTGTATCCCTTGGACCTTCAAATCAACGATGAAACACAGAAATTGCATCGATATTGAATACAAAAGGCAAAATGTCGACTTATTTACAAGAGGAGTAACTCTTCTAATAGTTCGTGATTTTAGTCTTTCCTGGGACAGCAGTATTAGATTCCGATGCACCATTGCAGGTTTACTGTATCCCTCGGACCTTCAAATCAACGATGAAACACAGAAATTGCATCGATATTGAATACAAAAGGCAAAATGTCGACTTATTTACAAGAGGAATAACTCTTCTAACAGTTCGTGTTTGAGCCTTTCCTGGGACAGCAGTATTAGTTTCCGATGCACCATTGCAGGTTTACTGTATCCCTTGGACCTTCACATCAACGATGAAACACAGTAATTGCATCGATATTGAATACAAACGGCAAAATGTCGACTTATAAATAAGAGGAGTAACTCTTCTAATAGTTCGTGCTTTGAGCCTTTCCTAGGACAGCAATATTAGATTCCGATGAACCACTGCAGGTTTACTGTATCCCTTGGACCTTCAAATCAACGATGAAACACAGAAATTGCTTGGATATTGAATACAAAAGGCAAAATGTCGACTTATTTACAAGAGGAGTAACTCTTCTAATAGTTCGTGCTTTGAGCCTTTCCTGGGACAGCAGTATTAGATTCCGATGCACCATTGCAGGTTTACTGTATCCCTTGGACCTTCAAATCAACGATGAAACACAGAAATTGCATCGATATTGAATACAAAAGGCAAAATGTCGACTTCTTTACAAGAGGTGTAACTCTTCCAATAGTTCGTGCTTTGAGCCTTTCCTGGGACAGCAGATTCGATTCCAATGCACCATTGCAGGTTTCCTCTACCCCTTGGACCTTCAAATCAACGATGAAACACTGAAATTGCATCGATATTGAATATAAAAGTTAAAATATCGACTTATTTACAAGAGGAGTAACTCTTCTAATAGTTCGTGCTTTGAGCCTTTCCTGGGACAGCAGTATTAGATTCCGATGCACCATTGCAGGTTTACTGTATCCCTTGGACCTTCAAATCAACGATGAAACACAGAAATTACATCGATATTGAATACAAAAAAGCAAAATGTCCACTTATTTATAAGAGGAGTAACACTTCTAATAGTTCGTGTTTTCAGCCTTTCCTGGGACAGCAGTATTAGATTCCGAAGCACCATTCCAGGTTTACTGTATCCTTGGACCTTCAAATCAACGATGAATCACAGAAATTGCATCGATATTGACTACAAAAGGCAAAATGTCGACTTATTTACAAGAGGAGTAACTTTTCTAATAGTTCGTGCCTTGAGCATTTCCTGGGACAGCAGTATTTGATTCCGATGCACCATTGCAGGTTTACTGTATCCCTTGGACATTCAAATCAACGATGAAACAAAGAAATTGCATCGATATTGAATACAAAAGGCAAAATGACGACTTATTTACAAGAGGAGTAACACTTCTAATAGTTCGTGCTTTCAGCCTTTCCTGGGACAGCAGTATTAGATTCCGATGCACCATTGCAGGATTAATGTGTCTCTTAGACCTTCAAATAAACATTGAAACACAGAAAAAGCATCGATATTGAATACAAAAGGCAAAATGTCAACTTTTTTACAAGAAGAGTAACTCTTCTAATAGTTCGTGCTTTGAGCCTTTCCTGGGACAGCAGTATTAGATTCCGATGCACCATTGCAGGTTTACTGTATCCCTTGGACCTTCAAATCAACGATGAAACACAGAAATTGCATCGATATTGAATACAAAAAGCAAAATGTCGACTTATTTACAAGAGGAGTAACTCTTCTAATAGTTGGTGCATTTAGCCTTTCCTGGGACAGCAGTGTTAGATTCCGATGCACCATTGCAGGTTTACTGTATCCCTCGGACCTTCAAATCAATGATGAAACACAGAAATTGCATCGATATTGAATACAAAAGGCAGAATGTCGACTTATTTCCAAGAGGAATAACTCTTCTAATAGTTCGTGTTTGAGCCTTTCCTGGGACAGCAGTATTAGATTCCGATGCACCATTGCAGGTTTACTGTATCCCTTGGACATTCAAATCAACGATGAAACAAAGAAATTGCATCGATATTGAATACAAAAGGCAAAATGACGACTTATTTACAAGAGGAGTAACACTTCTAATAGTTCGTGTTTTCAGCCTTTCCTGGGACAGCAGTATTAGATTCCGAAGCACCATTCCAGGTTTACTGTATCCTTGGACCTTCAAATCAACGATTAAACACAGAAATTGCATCGATATTGAATACAAAAGGCAAAATGTCGACTTATTTGCAAGAGGAGTAACTCTTCCAATAGTTCGTGCTTTGAGCCTTTCCTGGGACAGCAGATTCGATTCCAATGCACAATTGCAGGTTTACTCTTCCCCTTGGACCTTCAAATCAACGATGAAACACTGAAATTGCATCGATATTGAATACAAAAGGCAAAATATCGACTTATTTACAAGAGGAGTAACTCTTCTAATAGTTCGTGCTTTCAGCCTTTCCTGGGACAGCAGTATTAGATTCCGATGCACCATTGCAGGTTTACTGTATCCCTTGGACCTTCAAATCAACGATGAAACACAGAAATTGCATCGATATTGAATACAAAAGGCAAAATGTCGACTTATTTACAAGAGGAATAACTCTTTCAAAAGTTCGTGTTTGAGCCTTTCCTGGGACAGCAGTATTACATTCGGATACACCATTGCAGGTTTACTGTATCCCTTGGACCATCAAATCAACGATGAAACACAGAAATCGCATCGATATTGAATACAAAAGGCAAAATATCGACTTACTTACAAGAGGAGTAACTCTTCAAATAGTTCGTGCTTTGAGCGTTTCCTGGGACAGCAGTATTAGATTCAGATGCACCATTACAGGTTTACTATATCCCTTGGACCTTCAAATCAACGATGAAACACAGAAATTGCATCGATATTGAATACAAAAAGAAAAATGTCGACTTCTTTACAAGAGGAGTAACTCTTCTAATAGTTCGTTCTTTTAGCCTTTCCTGGGACAGCAGTATTAGATTCCGATGCACCATTGCAGGTTTACTGTATCCCTCGGACCTTCAAATCAACGATGAAACACAGAAATTGCATCGATATTGAATACAAAAGGCAAAATGTCGACTTATTTACAAGAGGAATAACTCTTCTAATAGTTCGTGTTTGAGCCTTTCCTGGGACAGCAGTATTAGTTTCCGATGCACCATTGCAGGTTTACTGTATCCCTTGGACCTTCAAATCAACGATGAATCACAGAAATCGCATCGATATTGAATACAAAAAGCAAAATGTCGACTTATTTACAAAAGGAGTAACTCTTCTAATAGTTCGTGCTTTGAGCCTTTCCTGGGACAGCAGTATTAGATTCCGATGCACCATTGCAGGTTTACTGTATCCGTTGGACCTTCAAATCAACGATGAAACACAGAAATTTCATCGATATTGAATACAAAATGCAAAATATCGACTTATTTACAAGAGGAGTAACTCTTCTAATAGTTCGTGCTTTGAGCCTTTCCTGGGACAGCAGTATTAGATTACGATGCGCCATTGCAGGTTTACTGTATCCCTTGGACCTTCAAATCAACGATGAAACACAGAAATTGCATCGATATTGAATACAAAAGGCAAAATGTCGACTTATTTACAAGAGGAGTAACTCTTCCAATAGTTCGTGCTTTGAGCCTTTCCTGGGACAGCAGATTCGATTCCAATGCACCATTGCAGGTTTCCTCTACCCCTTGGACCTTCAAATCAACGATGAAACACTGAAATTGCATCGATATTGAATTCAAAATGCAAAATATCGACTTATTTACAAGAGGAGTAACTCTTCTAATAGTTCGTGATTTGAGCCTTTCCTGGGACAGCAGTATTAGATTCCGATGCACCATTGCAGGATTACTGTATCCCTTGGACCTTCAAATCAACGATGAAACACAGAAATTACATCGATATTGAATACAAAATGCAAAATTTCGACTTATTTACAAGAGGAGTAACACTTCTAATAGTTCGTGCATTCAGCCTTTGCTGGGACAACAGTATTAGATTCCGATGCTCCATTACAGGTTTACAACATCCCTTGGACCTTCAAATCAACGATAAAACACAGAAATTGCATCGATATTGAATACAAAAGGCAAAATGTCGACTTCTTTACAAGAGGAGTAACTCTTCTAATAGCTCGTTCTTTTAGCCTTTCCTGGGACAGCAGTATTAGATTCCGATGCGCCATTGCAGGTTTACTGTATCGCCCGGACCTTCAAATTAACGATGAAACACAGAAATTGCATCGATATTGAATACAAAAGGCAAAATGTCGACTTATTTACAAGAGGAATAACTCTTCTAATAGTTCGTGTTTGAGCCTTTCCTGGGACAGCAGTATTAGTTTCCGATGCACCATTGCAGGTTTACTGTATCCCTTGGACCTTCAAATCAACGATGAAACACAGAAATCGCATCGATATTGAATACAAAAGGCAAAATGTCGACTTATTTACAAGAGGAGTAACTCTTCTAATAGTTCGTGAATTGAGCCTTTCCTGGGACAGCAGTATTAGATTCCGATGCACCATTACAGGTTTACTACATCCCTTGGACCTTCAAATCTACGATGAACTACAGAAATTGCATCGATATTGAATACAAAAAGCAAAATATCAACTTTTTTACAAGAGGAGTAATTCTTCTAATAGTTCGTGCTTTCATCTTTTCCTGGGACAGCAGTATTAGATTCCGATGCACCACTGCAGGTTTACTGTATCCCTTGGACCTTCAAATCAACGATTGAAACACAGAAATTGCATCGATATTGAATTCAAAATGCAAAATATCGACTTATTTACAAGAGGAGTAACTCTTCTAATAGTTCGTGATTTGAGCCTTTCCTGGGACAGCAGTATTAGATTCCGATGCACCATTGCAGGTTTACTGTATCCCTTGGACCTTCAAATCAACGATGAAACACAGAAATTACATCGATATTGAATACAAAAGGCAAAATATCGACTTACTTACTAGAGGAGTAACTCTTCTAATAGTTCGTGCTTTGAGCGTTTCCTGGGACAGCAGTATTAGATTCCCATGCACCATTGCAGGTTTACTGTATCCCTTGGACATTTAAATCAACGATGAAACAAAGAAATTGCATCGATATTGAATACAAAAGGCCAAATGTCGACTTATTTACAAGAGGAGTAACACTTCTAATAGTTCGTGCTTTCAGCCTTTGCTGGGACAACAGTATTAGATTCCGATGCACCATTACAGGTTTACTACATCCCTTGGACCTTCAAATCAACGATGAAACACAGAAATTGCATCGATATTGAATACAAAAGGCAAAATGTCGACTTCTTTCCAAGAGGAGTAACTCTTCTAATAGTTCGTTCTTTTAGCCTTTCCTGGGACAGCAGTATTAGATTCCGATGCACCACTGCAGGTTTACTGTATCGCTCGGACCTTCAAATCAACGATGAAACACAGAAATTGCATCGATATTGAATACAAAAAGCAAAATGTCGACTTATTTACAAGAGGAATAACTCTTCTAATGGTTCGTGTTTGAGCCTTTCCTGGGACAGCAGTATTAGTTTCCGATGCACCATTGCAGATTTACTGTATCCCTTGGACCTTCAAATCAACGATGAAACACAGAAATCGCATCGATATTGAATACAAAAAGCAAAATGTCGACTTATTTACAAGAGGAGTAACTCTTCTAATAGTTCGTGCTTTGAGCCTTTCCTGGGACAGCAGTATTAGATTCCGATGCACCATTGCAGGTTTGCTGTATCCGTTGGACCTTCAAATCAACGATGAAACACAGAAATTTCATCGATATTGAATACAAAATGCAAAATATCGACTTATTTACAAGAGGAGTAACTCTTCTAATAGTTCGTGCTTTGAGCCTTTCCTGGGACAGCAGTATTAGATTACGATGCACCATTGCAGGTTTACTGTATCCCTTGGACCTTCAAATCAACGATGAAACACAGAAATTGCATCGATATTGAATACAAAAGGCAAAATGTCGACTTATTTACAAGAGGAGTAACTCTTCCAATAGTTCGTGCTTTGAGCCTTTCCTGGGACAGCAGATTCGATTCCAATGCACCATTGCAGGTTTCCTCTACCCCTTGGACCTTCAAATCAACGATGAAACACTGAAATTGCATCGATATTGAATTCAAAATGCAAAATATCGACTTATTTACAAGAGGAGTAACTCTTCTAATAGTTCGTGATTTGAGCCTTTCCTGGGACAGCAGTATTAGATTCCGATGCACCATTGCAGGTTTACTGTATCCCTTGGACCTTCAAATCAACGATGAAACACAGAAATTACATCGATATTGAATACAAAAAAGCAAAATGTCCACTTATTTATAAGAGGAGTAAATCTTCTAATAGCTCGAGCTTTGAGCCTTTATTGGGACAGCAGTATTAGATTCCGATGCACCATTGCAGGTTTACTGTATCCCTTGGACATTCAAATCAACGATGAAACAAAGAAATTGCATCGATATTGAATACAAAAGGCCAAATGTCGACTTATTTACAAGAGGAGTAACACTTCTTATAGTTCGTGCTTTCAGCCTTTCCTGGGACAGCAGTATTAGATTCCGATGCACCATTGCAGGTTTACTGTATCCCTTGGAGCTTCAAATCAACGATGAAACACAGAAATTGCATCGATATTGACTACAAAAGGCAAAATATCGACTTACTTACAATAGGATTAACTCTTGTAATAGTTCGTGATTTGAGCGTTTCCTGGGACAGCAGTATTAGATTCCGATGCACCATTGTAGGTTTACTGTATCGCTTCGACCTTCAAATCTACGATGAACTAGAGATATTGCATCGATATTGAATACAAAAGGCAAAATATCAACTTTTTTACAAGAGGAGCAACTCTTCTAATAGTTCGTGCTTTCAGCCTTTCCTGGGACAGCAGTATTAGATTCCGATGCACCATTGCAGGTTTACTGTATCCCTTGGACCTTCAAATCAACGATGAAACACAGAAATTGCATCGATATTGAATACAAAAGGCAAAATGTCGACTTATTTACAAGAGGAATAACTCTTCTAATAGTTCGTGTTTGAGCCTTTCCTGGGAGAGCAGTATTACATTCGGATACACCATTGCAGGTTTACTGTATCCCTTGGACCATAAAATCAACGATGAAACACAGAAATCGCATCGATATTGAATACAAAAGGCAAAATATCGACTTACTTACAAGAGGAGTAACTCTTCTAATTGTTCGTGCTTTGAGCGTTTCCTGGGACAGCAGTATTAGATTCCCATGCACCATTGCAGGTTTACTGTATCCCTTGGACATTTAAATCAACGATGAAACAAAGAAATTGCATCGATATTGAATACAAAAGGCCAAATGTCGACTTATTTACAAGAGGAGTAACACTTCTAATAGTTCGTGCTTTCAGCCTTTCCTGGGACAGCAGTATTAGATTCCGATGCACCATTACAGGTTTACTATATCCCTTGGACCATCAAATCAACGATGAAACACAGAAATTGCATCGATATTGAATACAAACGGCAAAATGTCAACTTATTTATAAGAGGAGTAACTCTTATAATATTTCGTGGTTTGAGCCTTTCCTGGGACAGCAGTATTCGATTCCGATGCACCATTGCAGGTTTACTGTATCCCTTGGACCTTCAAATCAACGATGAAACACAGAAATTGCATCGATATTGAATACAAAAGGCAAAATGTAGTCTTATTTACAAGAGGAGTAACTCTTCTAATAGTACGTGCTTTTAGCCTTTCCTGGAACAGCAGTATTAGATTCCGATGCACCATTGCAGGTTTACTGTATCCCTTGGAACTTCAAATCAACGATGAAACACAGAAATTGCATCGATATTGACTACAAAAGGCAAAATATCGACTTACTTACAATAGGAGTAACTCTTGTAATAGTTCGTGATTTGAGCGTTTCCTGGGACAGCAGTATTAGATTCCGATGCACCATTGTAGGTTTACTGTATCCCTTCGACCTTCAAATCTACGATGATCTTGAGATATTGCATTGATATTGAATACAAAAGGCAAAATATCAACTTTTTTACAAGAGGAGTAACTCTTCTAATAGTTCGTGCTTTCAGCCTTTCCTGGGACAGCAGTATTAGATTCCGATGCACCATTGCAGGTTTACTGTATCCCTTGGACCTTCAAATCAACGATGAAACACAGAAATTGCATCGATATTGAATACAAAAGGCAAAATGTCGACTTATTTACAAGAGGAATAACTCTTTCAAAAGTTCGTGTTTGAGCCTTTCCTGGGACAGCAGTATTACATTCGGATACACCATTGCAGGTTTACTGTATCCCTTGGACCATCAAATCAACGATGAAACATAGAAATCGCATCGATATTGAATGCAAAAGGCAAAATATCGACTTACTTACAAGAGGAGTAACTCTTCTAATAGTTCGTGCTTTGAGCGTTTCCTGGGACAGCAGTATTAGATTCCCATGCACCATTGCAGGTTTACTGTATCCCTTGGACATTTAAATCAACGATGAAACAAAGAAATTGCATCGATATTGAATACAAAAGGCCAAATGTCGACTTATTTACAAGAGGAGTAACACTTCTAATAGTTCGTGCTTTCAGCCTTTGCTGGGACAGCAGTATTAGATTCCGATGCACCATTACAGGTTTACTATATCCCTTGGACCTTCAAATCAACGATGAAACACAGAAATTGCATCGATATTGAATACAAAAGGCAAAATGTCGACTTCTTTACAAGAGGAGTAACTCTTCTAATAGTTCGTTCTTTTAGCCTTTCCTGGGACAGCAGTATTAGATTCCGATGCACCATTGCGGGTTTACTGTATCCCTCGGACCTTCAAATCAACGATGAAACACAGAAATTGCATCGATATTGAATACAAAAGGCAAAATGTCGACTTATTTACAAGAGGAATAACTCTTCTAATAGTTCGTGTTTGAGCCTTTCCTGGGACAGCAGTATTAGTTTCCGATGCACCATTGCAGGTTTACTGTATCCCTTGGACCTTCAAATCAACGATGAAACACAGAAATCGCTTCGATATTGAATACAAAAAGCAAAATGTCGACTTATTTACAAGAGGAGTAACTCTTCTAATAGTTCGTGCTTTGAGCCTTTCCTGGGACAGCAGTATTAGATTCCGATGCACCATTACAGGTTTACTATATCCCTTGGACCATCAAATCAACGATGAAACCCAGAAATTGCATCGATATTGAATACAAACGGCAAAATGTCAACTTATTTATAAGAGGAGTAACTCTTATAATAGTTCGTGGTTTGAGCCTTTCCTGGGACAGCAGTATTCGATTCCGATGCACCATTGCAGGTTTACTGTATCCCTTGGACCTTCAAATCAACGATGAAACACAGAAATTGCATCGATATTGAATACAAAAGGCAAAATGTCGACTTATTTACAAGAGGAGTAACTCTTCTAATAGTTCGCGAATTTAGCCGTTCCTGGGACAGCAGTATTAGATTCCGATGCACCATTGCAGGTTTACTGTATCCCTCGGACCTTCAAATCAACGATGAAACACAGAAATTGCGTCGATATTGAGTACAAAAGGCAAAATGTCGACTTATTTACAAGAGGAGTAACTCTTCCAATAGTTCGTGCTTTGAGCCTTTCCTGGGACAGCAGATTCGATTCCAATGCACCATTGCAGGTTTCCTCTACCCCTTGGACCTTCAAATCAACGATGAAACACTGAAATTGCATCGATATTGAATATAAAAGGCAAAATATCGACTTATTTACAGGAGGAGTAACTCTTCTAATAGTTCGTGCTTTGAGCCTTTCCTGGGACAGCAGTATTAGATTCCGATGCACCATTGCAGGTTTACTGTATCCCTTGGACCTTCAAATCAACGATGAAACACAGAAATTACATCGATATTGAATACAAAAAAGCAAAATGTCCACTTATTTATAAGAGGAGTAACTCTTCTAATAGCTCGAGCTTTGAGCCTTTCCTGGGACAGCAGTATTAGATTCCGATGCAGCATTGCAGGTTTATTGTATCCCTTGGAACTTCAAATCAACGATGAAACACAGAAATTGCATCGATATTGACTACAAAAGACAAAATATCGACTTACTTACAATAGGAGTAACTCTTGTAATAGTTCGTGATTTGAGCGTTTCCTGGGACAGCAGTATTAGATTCCGATGCACCATTGTAGGTTTACTGTATCCCTTCGACCTTCAAATCTACGATGAACTAGAGATATTGCATCGATATTGATTACAAAAGGCAAAATATCAACTTTTTTACAAGAGGAGTAACTCTTCTAATAGTTCGTGCTTTCAGCCTTTCCTGGGACAGCAGTATTAGATTCCGATGCACCATTGCAGGTTTACTGTATCCCTTGGACCTTCAAATCAACGATGAAACACAGAAATTGCATCGATATTGAATACAAAAGGCAAAATGTCGACTTATTTACAAGAGGAATATCTCTTTCAAAAGTTCGTGTTTGAGCCTTTTCTGGGACAGCAGTATTACAATCGGATACACCATTGCAGGTTTACTGTATCCCTTGGACCATCAAATCAACGATGAAACACAGAAATCGCATCGATATTGAATACAAAAGGCAAAATATCGACTTACTTACAAGAGGAGTAACTCTTCTAATAGTTCGTGCTTTGAGCGTTTCCTGGGACAGCAGTATTAGATTCCGATGCACCATTACAGGTTTACTATATCCCTTGGACCTTCAAATCAACGATGAAACACAGAAATTGCATCGATATTGAATACAAAAGGAAAAATGTCGACTTCTTTACAAGAGGAGTAACTCTTCTAATAGTTCGTGTTTGAGCCTTTCTAGGGACAGCAGTATTAGTTTCCGATGCACCATTGCAGGTTTACTGTATCCCTTGGACCTTCAAATCAACGATGAAACACAGAAATCGCATCGATATTGAATACAAAAAGCAAAATGTCGACTTATTTACAAGAGGAGTAACTCTTCTAATAGTTCGTGCTTTGAGCCTTTCCTGGGACAGCAGTATTAGATTCCGATGCACCATTGCAGGTTTACTGTATCCGTTGGACCTTCAAATCAACGATGAAACACAGAAATTTCATCGATATTGAATACAAAATGCAAAATATCGACTTATTTACAAGAGGAGTAACTCTTCCAATAGTTCGTGCTTTGAGCCTTTCCTGGGACAGCAGGTTCGATTCCAATGCACCATTGCAGGTTTCCTCTACGCCTTGGACCTTCAAATCAACGATGAAACACTGAAATTGCATCGATATTGAATTCAAAATGCAAAATATCGACTTATTTACAAGAGGAGTAACTCTTCTAATAGTTCGTGCTTTCAGCCTTTCCTGGGAAAGCAGTATTAGATTCCGATGCACCATTACAGGTTTACTATATCCCTTGGACCATCAAATCAACGATGAAACTCAGAAATTGCATCGATATTGAATACAAACGGCAAAATGTCAACTTATTTATAAGAGGAGTAACTCTTATAATAGTTCGTGGTTTGAGCCTTTCCTGGGACAGCAGTATTCGATTCCGATGCACCATTGCAGGTTTACTGTATCCCTTGGACCTTCAAATCAACGATGAAACACAGAAATTGCATCGATATTGAATACAAAAGGCAAAATGTCGACTTCTTTACAAGAGGAGTAACTCTTCTAATAGTTCGTGCTTTTAGCCTTTCCTGGGACAGCAGTATTTGATTCCGATGCACCATTGCAGGTTTACTGTATCCCTCGGACCTTCAAATCAACGATGAAACACAGAAATTGCATCGATATTGAATACAAAAGGCAAAATGTCGACTTATTTACAAGAGGAATAACTCTTCTAATAGTTCGTGTTTGAGCCTTTCCTGGGACAGCAGTATTAGTTTCCGATGCACCATTGCAGGTTTACTGTATCCCTTGGACCTTCAAATCAACGATGAAACACAGAAATCGCATCGATATTGAATACAAAAAGCAAAATGTCGACTTATTTACAAGAGGAGTAAATCTTCTAATAGTTCGTGATTTGAGCCTTTCCTGGGACAGCAGTATTAGATTCCGATGCACCAATGCAGGTTTACTGTATCCGTTGGACCTTCAAATCAACGATGAAACACAGAAATTTCATCGATATTGAATACAAAAAGCAAAATATCGACTTATTTACAAGAGGAGTAACTCTTCTAATAGTTCGTGCTTTGAGCCTTTCCTGGGACTGCAGTATTAGATTCCGATGCACCATTGCAGGTTTACTGTATGCCTTGGACCTTCAAATCAACGATGAAACACAGAAATTGCATCGATATTGAATACAAAAGGCAAAATGTCGACTTATTTACAAGAGGAGTAACTCTTCCAATAGTTCGTGCTTTGAGCCTTTCCTGGGACAGCAGATTCGATTCCAATGCCCCATTGCAGGTTTCCTCTACCCCTTGGACCTTCAAATCAACGATGAAACACTGAAATTGCATCGATATTGAATATAAAAGGCAAAATATCGACTTATTTACAGGAGGAGTAACTCTTCTAATAGTTCGTGCTTTGAGCCTTTCCTGGGACAGCAGTATTAGATTCCGATGCACCATTGCAGGTTTACTGTATCCCTTGGACCTTCAAATCAACGATGAAACACAGAAATTACATCGATATTGAATACAAAAAAGCAAAATGTCCACTTATTTATAAGAGGAGTAACTCTTCTAATAGCTCGAGCTTTGAGCCTTTCCTGGGACAGCAGTATTAGATTCCGATGCACCATTGCAGGTTTACTGTATCCCTTGGAACTTCAAATCAACGATGAAACACAGAAATTGCATCGATATTGACTACAAAAGGCAAAATATCGACTTACTTACAATAGGAGTAACTCTTGTAATAGTTCGTTATTTGAGCGTTTCCTGGGACAGCAGTATTAGATTCCGATGCACCATTGTAGGTTTACTGTATCCCTTCGACCTTCAAATCTACGATGAACTAGAGATATTGCATCGATATTGAATACAAAAGACAAAATATCAACTTTTTTACAAGAGGAGTAACTCTTCTAATAGTTCGTGCTTTCAGCCTTTCCTGGGACAGCAGTATTAGATTCCGATGCACCATTGCAGGTTTACTGTATCCCTTGGACCTTCAAATCAACGATGAAACACAGAAATTGCATCGATATTGAATACAAAAGGCAAAATGTCGACTTATTTACAAGAGGAATAACTCTTTCAAAAGTTCGTGTTTGAGCCTTTCCTGGGACAGCAGTATTACATTCGGATACACCATTGCAGGTTTACTGTATCCCTTGGACATTTAAATCAACGATGAAACAAAGAAATTGCATCGATATTGAATACAAAAGGCCAAATGTCGACTTATTTACAAGAGGAGTAACACTTCTAATAGTTCGTGCTTTCAGCCTTTGCTGGGACAGCAGTATTAGATTCCGATGCACCATTACAGGTTTACTATATCCCTTGGACCTTCAAATCAACGATGAAACACAGAAATTGCATCGATATTGAATACAAAAGGCAAAATGTCGACTTCTTTACAAGAGGAGTAACTCTTCTAATAGTTCGTCCTTTTAGCATTTCCTGGGACAGCAGTATTAGATTCCGATGAACCATTGCAGGTTTACTGTATCTCTTGGACCTTCAAATCAACGATGAAACACAGAAATAGCATCGATATTGAATACAAGAGGCAAAATGTCGACTTATTTACAAGACGAATAACTCTTCTAATAGTTCGTGTTTGAGCCTTTCCTGGGACAGCAGTATTAGTTTCCGATGCACCATTGCAGGTTTACTGTATCCCTTGGACCTTCAAATCAACGATGAAACACAGAAATTGCATCGATAATGAATACAAAAGGCAAAATGTCGACTTATTTACAAGAGGAGTAACTCTTCCAATAGTTCGTGCTTTGAGCCTTTCCTGGGACAGCAGATTCGATTCCAATGCACCATTGCAGGTTTCCTCTAGCCCTTGGACCTTCAAATCAACGATGAAACACTGAATTTGCATCGATATTGAATTCAAAATGCAAAATATCGACTTATTTACAAGAGGAGTAACTCTTCTAATAGTTCGTGCTTTCAGCCTTTCCTGGGACAGCAGTATTAGATTCCGATGCACCATTACAGGTTTACTATATCCCTTGGACCTTCAAATCAACGATGAAACACAGAAATTGCATCGATATTGAATATAAAAGGCAAAATGTCGACTTCTTTACAAGAGGAGTAACTCTTCTAATAGTTCGTTCTTTTAGCATTTCCTTTGAAAGCAGTATTAGATTCCGATGCAACATTGCAGGTTTACTGTATCCCTTGGACCTTCAAATCAACGATGAAACACAGAAATTGCATCGATATTGAATACAAAAGGCAAAATGTCGACTTATTTACAAGAGGAATAACTCTTCTAATAGTTCGTGTTTGAGCCTTTCCTGGGACACCAGTATTAGTTTCCGATGCACCATTGCAGGTTTACTGTATCCCTTGGACCTTCAAATCAACGATGAAACACAGAAATCGCATCGATATTGAATACAAAAAGCAAAATGTCGACTTATTTACAAGAGGAGTAACTCTTCTAATAGTTCGTGCTTTGAGCCTTTCCTGGGACAACAGTATTAGATTCCGATGCACCATTGCAGGTTTACTGTATCCGTTGGACCTTCAAATCAACGATGAAACACAGAAATTTCATCGATATTGAATACAAAATGCAAAATATCGACTTATTTACAAGAGAAGTAACTCTTCTAATAGTTCGTGCTTTGAGCCTTTCCTGGGACAGCAGTATTAGATTACGATGCACCATTGCAGGTTTACTGTATCCCTTGGACCTTCAAATCATCGATGAAACACAGAAATTGCATCGATATTGAATACAAAAGGCAAAATGTCGACTTATTTACAAGAGGAGTAACTCTTCCAATAGTTCGTGCTTTGAGCCTTTCCTGGGACAGCAGATACGATTCCAATGCACCATTGCAGGTTTCCTCTACCCCTTGGACCTTCAAATCAACGATGAAACACAGAAATTACATCGATATTGAATACAAAAAAGCAAAATGTACACTTATTTATAAGAGGAGTAACTCTTCTAATAGCTCGAGATTTGAGCCTTTCCTGGGACAGCAGTATTAGATTCCGATGCACCATTACAGGTATACTATATCCCTTGGACCTTCAAATCAACGATGAAACACAGAAATTGCATCGATATTGAATACAAACGGCAAAATGTCAACTTATTTATAAGAGGAGTAACTCTTATAATAGTTCGTGGTTTGAGCCTTTCCTGGGACAGCAGTATTCCATTCCGATGCACCATTGCAGGTTTACTGTATCCCTTGGACCTTCAAATCAACGATGAAACACAGAAATTGCATCGATATTGAATACAAAAGGCAAAATGTCGACTTATTTACAAGAGGAGTAACTCTTCTAATAGTTCGTGCTTTTAGCCTTTCCTGGGACAGCAGTATTAGATTCCGATGCACCATTGCAGGTTTACCGTATCCCTCGGACCTTCAAATCAACGATGAAACACAGAAATTGCATCGATATTGAATACAAAAGGCAAAATGTCGACTTATTTACAAGAGGAATAACTCTTCTAATAGTTCGTGATTTGAGCCTTTCCTGGGACAGCAGTATTAGATTCCGATGCACCATTGCAGGTTTACTGTATCCCTTGGACCTTCAAATCAACGATGAAACACAGAAATCGCATCGATATTGAATACAAAAGGCAAAATATCGACCTAATTACAAGAGGAGTAACTCTTCTAATAGTTCGTGTTTGAGCCTTTCCTGGGACAGCAGTATTAGAATCCGATGCACAATTGCAGGTTTACTGTATCCCTTGGACATTCAAATCAACGATGAAACAAAGAAATTGCATCGATATTGAATACAAAAGGCAAAATGACGACTTATTTACAAGAGGAGTAACACTTCTAATAGTTCGTGTTTTCAGCCTTTCCTGGGACAGCAGTAATACATGCCGATGCACCATTGCAGGTTTACTGTATCCTTGGACCTTCAAATCAACGATGAAACACAGAAATTGCATCGATATTGACTACAAAAGGCAAAATGTCGACTTATTTACAAGAAGAGTAACTCTTCTAATAGTTCGTGCTTTGAGCCTTTCCTGGGACAGCAGTATTAGATTCCGATGCACCATTGCAGGTTTACTGTATTCCTTGGACCTTCAAATCAACGATGAAACACAGAAATTGCATCGATAGTGAATACAAAAGGCAAAATGTCGACTTATTTACAAGAGGAGTAACTCTTCTAATAGTTCGTGCTTTGAGCCTTTCCTGGGACAGCAGTATTAGATTCCGATGCACCATTGCAGGTTTACTGTATCCCTTGGACCTTCAAATCAACGATGAAACACAGAAATAGCATCGCTATTGAATACAAAAAGTAAAATGTCCACTTATTTACAAGAGGAGTAACTCTTCTAATAGTTCGTGTTTTGAGCCTTTCCTGGGACAGCAGTATTAGTTTCCGATGCACCATTGCAGGTTTACTGTATCCCTTGGAACATCAAATCAACGATGAAACACAGAAATTGCATCGATATTGACTACAAAATGCAAAATGTCGACTTATTTACAAGAGGAGTAACTCTTCTAATAGTTCGTGATTTGAGCCTTTCCTTGGACAGCAGTATTAGATTCCGATGCACCAATGCAGGTTTACTGTATCCGTTGGACCTTCAAATCAACGATGAAACACAGATATTTCATCGATATTGAATACAAAAAGCAAAATATCGACTTATTTACAAGAGGAGTAACTCTTCTAATAGTTCGTGCTTTGAGCCTTTCCTGGGACAGCAGTATTAGATTCCGATGCACCATTGCAGGTTTACTGTATGCCTTGGACCTTCAAATCAACGATGAAACACAGAAATTGCATCGATATTGAATACAAAAGGCAAAATGTCGACTTATTTACAAGAGGAGTAACTCTTCCAATAGTTCGTGCTTTGAGCCTTTCCTGGGACAGCAGATTCGATTCCAATGCACCATTGCAGGTTTCCTCTACCCCTTGGACCTTCAAATCAACGATGAAACACAGAAATCGCATCGATATTGAATACAAAAAGCAAAATGTCGACTTATTTACAAGAGGAGTAACTCTTCTAATAGTTCGTGCTTTGAGCCTTTCCTGGGACAGCAGTATTAGATTCCGATGCACCATTGCAGGTTTACTGTATCCGTTGGACCTTCAAATCAACGATGAAACACAGAAATTTCATCGATATTGAATACAAAATGCATAATATCGACTTATTTACAAGAGGAGTAACTCTTCTAATAATTCGTGCTTTGAGCCTTTCCTGGGACAGCAGTATTAGATTACGATGCACCATTGCAGGTTTACTGTATCCCTTGGACCTTCAAATCATCGATGAAACACAGAAATTGCATCGATATTGAATACAAAAGGCAAAATGTCGACTTATTTACAAGAGGAATAACTCTTCTAATAGTTCGTGTTTGAGCCTTTCCTGGGACAGCAGTATTAGTTTCCGATGCACCATTGCAGGTTTACTGTATCCCTTGGACCTTCAAATCAACGATGAAACACAGAAATCGCATCGATATTGAATACAAAAAGCAAAATGTCGACTTATTTACAAGAGGAGTAACTCTTCTAATAGTTCGTGATTTGAGCCTTTCCTTGGACAGCAGTATTAGATTCCGATGCACCAATGCAGGTTTACTGTATCCGTTGGACCTTCAAATCAACGATGAAACACAGATATTTCATCGATATTGAATACAAAAAGCAAAATATCGACTTATTTACAAGAGGAGTAACTCTTCTAATAGTTCGTGCTTTGAGCCTTTCCTGGGACAGCAGTATTAGATTCCGATGCACCATTGCAGGTTTACTGTATGACTTGGACCTTCAAATCAACGATGAAACACAGAAATTGCATCGATATTGAATACAAAAGGCAAAATGTCGACTTATTTACAAGAGGAGTAACTCTTCCAATAGTTCGTGCTTTGAGCCTTTCCTGGGACAGCAGATTCGATTCCAATGCACCATTGCAGGTTTCCTCTACCCCTTGGACCTTCAAATCAACGATGAAACACTGAAATTGCATCGATATTGAATATAAAAGGCAAAATATCGACTTATTTACAGGAGGAGTAACTCTTCTAATAGTTCGTGTTTTGAGCCTTTCCTGGGACAGCAGTATTAGATTCCGATGCACCATTGCAGGTTTACTGTATCCCTTGGACCTTCAAATCAACGATGAAACACAGAAATTGCATCGATATTGAATACAAAAGGCAAAATGTCGACTTATTTACAAGAGGAATAACTCTTCTAATAGTTCGTGTTTGAGCCTTTCCTGGGACACCAGTATTAGTTTCCGATGCACCATTGCAGGTTTACTGTATCCCTTGGACCTTCAAATCATCGATGAAACACAGAAATCGCATCGATATTGAATACAAAAAGCAAAATGTCGACTTATTTACAAGAGGAGTAACTCTTCTAATAGTTCGTGCTTTGAGCCTTTCCTGGGACAGCAGTATTAGATTCCGATGCACCATTGCAGGTTTACTGTATCCGTTGGACCTTCAAATCAACGATGAAACACAGAAATTTCATCGATATTGAATACAAAATGCAAAATATCGACTTATTTACAAGAGGAGTAACTCTTCTAATAATTCGTGCTTTGAGCCTTTCCTGGGACAGCAGTATTAGATTACGATGCACCATTGCAGGTTTACTGTATCCCTTGGACCTTCAAATCATCGATGAAACACAGAAATTGCATCGATATTGAATACAAAAGGCAAAATGTCGACTTATTTACAAGAGGAGTAACTCTTCCAATAGTTCGTGCTTTGAGCCTTTCCTGGGACAGCAGATACGATTCCAATGCACCATTGCAGGTTTCCTCTACCCCTTGGACCTTCAAATCAACGATGAAACACTGAAATTGCATCGATATTGAATTCAAAATGCAAAATATCGACTTATTTACAAGAGGAGTAACTCTTCTAATAGTTCGTGTTTCAGCCTTTCCTGGGACAGCAGTATTAGATTCCGATGCACCATTACAGGTTTACTATATCCCTTGGACCTTCAAATCAACGATGAAACACAGAAATTGCATCGATATTGAATACAAACCGCAAAATGTCAACTTATTTATAAGAGGAGTAACTCTTATAATAGTTTGTGGTTTGAGCCTTTCCTGGGACAGCAGTATTCGATTCCGATGCACCATTGCAGAATTACTGTATCCCTTGGACCTTCAAATCAACGATGAAACACAGAAATTGCATCGATATTGAATACAAAAGGCAAAATGTCGACTTATTTACAAGAGGAGTAACTCTTCTAATAGTTCGTGCTTTTAGCCTTTCCTGGGACAGCAGTATTAGATTCCGATGCACCATTGCAGGTTTACCGTATCCCGCGGACCTTCAAATCAACGATGAAACACAGAAATTGCATCGATATTGAATACAAAAGGCAAAATGTCGACTTATTTACAAGAGGAATAACTCTTCTAATAGTTCGTGTTTGAGCCTTTCCTGGGACAGCAGTATTAGTTTCCGATGCACCATTGCAGGTTTACTGTATCCCTTGGACCTTCAAATCAACGATGAAACACAGAAATCGCATCGATATTGAATACAAAAAGCAAAATGTCGACTTATTTACAAGAGGAGTAAATCTTCTAATAGTTCGTGATTTGAGCCTTTCCTTGGACCGCAGTATTAGATTCCGATGCACCAATGCAGGTTTACTGTATCCGTTGGACCTTCAAATCAACGATGAAACACAGATATTTCATCGATATTGAATACAAAAAGCAAAATATCGACTTATTTACAAGAGGAGTAACTCTTCTAATAGTTCGTGCTTTGAGCCTTTCCTGGGACAGCAGTATTAGATTCCGATGCACCATTGCAGGTTTACTGTATGCCTTGGACCTTCAAATCAACGATGAAACACAGAAATTGCATCGATATTGAATACAAAAGGCAAAATGTCGACTTATTTACAAGAGGAGTAACTCTTCCAATAGTTCGTGCTTTGAGCCTCTCCTGGGACAGCAGATTCGATTCCAATGCACCATTGCAGGTTTCTTCTACCCCTTGGACCTTCAAATCAACGATGAAACACTGAAATTGCATCGATATTGAATATAAAAGGCAAAATATCGACTTATTTACAGGAGGAGTAACTCTTCTAATAGTTCGTGCTTTGAGCCTTTCCTGGGACAGCAGTATTAGATTCCGATGCACCATTGCAGGTTTACTGTATCCCTTGAACCTTCAAATCAACGATGAAACACAGAAATTACATCGATATTGAATACAAAAAAGCAAAATGTCCACCTATTTATAAGAGGAGTAACTCTTCTAATAGCTCGAGTTTGAGCCTTTCCTGGGACAGCAGTGTTAGATTCCGATGCACCATTGCAGGTTTACTGTATCCCTCGGACCTTCAAATCAACGATGAAACACAGAAATTGCATCGATATTGAATACAAAAGGCAGAATGTCGACTTATTTCCAAGAGGAATAACTCTTCTAATAGTTCGTGTTTGAGCCTTTCCTGGGACAGCAGTATTAGATTCCGATGCACCATTGCAGGTTTACTGTATCCCTTGGACCTTCAAATCAACGATGAAACACAGAAATCGCATCGATATTGAATACAAAAGGCAAAATATCGACCTAATTACAAGAGGAGTAACTCTTCTAATAGTTCGTGTCTGAGCCTTTCCTGGGACAGCAGTATTAGAATCCGATGCACAATTGCAGGTTTACTGTATCCCTTGGACATTCAAATCAACGATGAAACAAAGAAATTGCATCGATATTGAATACAAAAGGCAAAATGACGACTTAATTACAAGAGGAGTAACACTTCTAATAGTTCGTTTTTTCAGCCTTTCCTGGGACAGCAGTAATAGATGCCGATGCACCATTGCAGGTTTACTGTATCCTTGGACCTTCAAATCAACGATGAAACACAGAAATTGCATCGATATTGACTACAAAAGGCAAAATGTCGACTTATTTACAAGAGGAGTAACTCTTCTAATAGTTCGTGCTTTGAGCCTTTCCTGGGACAGCAGTATTAGATTCCGATGCACCATTGCAGGTTTACTGTATTCCTTGGACCTTCAAATCAACGTTGAAACACAGAAATTGCATCGATATTGAATACAAAAGGCAAAATGTCGACTTATTTACAAGAGGAGTAACTCTTCTAATAGTTCGTGCTTTGAGCCTTTCCTGGGACAGCAGTATTAGATTCCGATGCACCATTGCAGGTTTACTGTATCCCTTGGACCTTCAAATCAACGAAGAAACACAGAAATAGCATCGCTATTGAATACAAAAAGTAAAATGTCCACTTATTTAAAAGAGGAGTAACTCTTCTAATAGTTCGTGTTTTGAGCCTTTCCTGGGACAGCAGTATTGGATTCCGATGCACCATTGCAGGTTTACTGTATCCCTTGGACTTTCAAATCAACGATGAAACACAGAAATTGCATCGATATTGAATACAAAAGGCAAAATGTCGACTTATTTGCAAGAGGAGTAACTCTTCCAATAGTTCGTGCTCTGAGCCTTTCCTGGGACAGCAGATTCGATTCCAATGCACTATTGCAGGTTTACTCTTCCCCTTGGACCTTAAAATCAACGATGAAACACTGAAATTGCATCGATATTGAATACAAAACGCAAAATATCGACTTATTTACAAGAGGAGTAACTCTTCTAATAGTTCGTGCTTTGAGCCTTTCCTGGGACAGCAGTATTAGATTCCGATGCACTATTGCAGGTTTACTGTATCCCTTGGACCTTCAAATCAACGATGAAACACAGAAATTGCATCGATATTGAATACAAAAGGCAAAATGTCCACTTATTTACAAGAGGAATAACTCTTTCAAAATTTCGTGTTTGAGCCTTTCCTGGGACAGCAGTATTACATTCCGATACACCATTGCAGGTTTACTGTATCCCCTGGACCTTCAAATCAACGATGAAACACGGAAATCGCATCGATATTGAATACAAAAGGAAAATATCGACTTACTTACAAGAAGAGTAACTCTTCTAATAGTTCGTGCTTTGAGCCTTTCTTGGGACAGCAGTATTAGATTCCGATGCACCATTGCAGGTTTACTGTATCCCTTGGACATTCAAATCAACGATGAAACGAAGAAATTGCATCGATATTGAATACAAATGGCCAAATGTCGACTTATTTACAAGAGGAGTAACACTTCTAATAGTTCGTGCTTTCAGCCTTTCCTGGGACAGCAGTATTAGATTCCGATGCACCATTGCAGGTTTACTGTATCCCTTGGAACTTCAAATCAACGATGAAACACAGAAATTGCATCGATATTGACTACAAAATGCAAAATATCGACTTACTTACAATAGGAGTAACTCTTGTAATAGTTCGTGATTTGAGCGTTTCCTGGGACAGCAGTATTACATTCTGATGCACCATTGTAGGTTTACTGTATCCCTTCGACCTTCAAATCTACGATGAACTAGAGCTATTGCATCGATATTGAATACAAAAGGCAAAATATCAACTTTTTTACAAGAGGAGTAACTCTTCTAATAGTTCGTGCTTTCAGCCTTTCCTGGGACAGCAGTATTAGATTCCGATGCACCATTGCAGGTTTACTGTATCCCTTGGACCTTCAAATCAACGATGAAACACAGAAATTGCATCGATATTGAATACAAAAGGCAAAATGTCGACTTATTTACAAGAGGAATAACTCTTTCAAAAGTTCGTGTTTGAGCCTTTCCTGGGACAGCGGTATTACATTCGGATACACCATTGCAGGTTTGCTGTATCCCTTGGACCATCAAATCAACGATGAAACACAGAAATCGCATCGATATTGAATACAAAAGGCAAAATATCGACTTAGTTACAAGAGGAGTAACTCTTCTAATAGTTCGTGCTTTGAGCGTTTCCTGGGACAGCAGTATTAGATTCCGATGCACCATTGCAGGTTTACTGTATCCCTTGGACATTCAAATCAACGTTGAAACAAAGAAATTGCATCGATATTGTATACAAAAGTCCAAATGTCGACTTATTTACAAGAGGAGTAACACTTCTAATAGTTCGTGCTTTTAGCCTTTCCTGGGACAGCAGTATTAGATTCCGATGCACCATTACATGTTTACTATATCCCTTGGACCATCAAATCAACGATGAAACACAGAAATTGCATCGATATTGAATACAAAAGGCAAAATGTCGACTTATTTACAAGTGGAGTAACTCTTCTAATAGTTCTTGCTTTGAGCCTTTCCTGGGACAGCAGTATTAGATTCCGATGCACCATTGCAGGTTTGCTGTATCCCTTGGACCTTCAAATCAACGATGAAACACAGAAATAGCATTGCTATTGAATACAAAAAGTGAAATGTCGACTTGTTTACAAGAGGAGTAACTCTTCTAATAGTTCGTGTTTTGAGCCTTTCCTGGGACAGCAGTATTAGATTCCGATGCACCATTGCAGGTTTACTGTATCCCTTGGAACTTCAAATCAACGATGAAACACAGAAATTGCATCGATATTGAATACAAAAAGCAAAATGTCGACTTATTTGCAAGAGGAGTAACTCTTCCAATAGTTCGTGCTTTGAGCCTTTCCTGGGACAGCAGATTCGATTCCAATGCACTATTGCAGGTTTACTCTTCCCCTTGGACCTTCAAATCAACGATGAAACACTAAAATTGCATCGATATTGAATACAAAAGGCAAAATATCGACTTAATTACAAGAGGAGTAACTCTTCTAATAGTTCGTGCTTTGAGCCTTTCCTGGGACAGCAGTATTAGATTCCGATGCACTATTGCAGGTTTACTGTATCCCTTGGACCTTGAAATCAACGATGAAACACAGAAATTGCATCGATTTGAATACAAAAGGCAAAATGTCCACTTATTTACAAGAGGAATAACTCTTTCAAAATTTCGTGTTTGAGCCTTTCCTGGGACAGCAGTATTACATTCCGATACACCATTGCAGGTTTAATGTATCCCCTAGACCTTCAAATCAACGATGAAACACGGAAATCGCATCGATATCGAATACAAAAGGAAAATATCGACTTACTTACAAGAGGAGTAATTCTTCTAATAGTTCGTGCTTTGAGCCTTTCCTGGGACAGCAGTATTAGATTCCGATGCACCATTGCAGGTTTACTGTATCCCTTGGACCTTCAAATCAACGATGAAACACAGAAATTGCATCGATATTGAATACAAAATGCAAAATGTCGACTTATTTACAAGAGGAGTAACTCTTCCAATAGTTCGTGCTTTGAGCCTTTCCTGGGACAGCAGATTCGATTCCAATGCACCATTGCAGGTTTCCTCTACCCCTTGGACCTTCAAATCAACGATGAAACACTGAAATTGCATCGATATTGAATTCAAAATGCAAAATATCGACTTATTTACAAGAGGAGTAACTCTTCTAATAGTTCGTGATTTGAGCCTTTGCTGGGACAGCAGTATTAGATTCCGATGCACCATTGCAGGTTTACTGTATCCCTTGGACCTTCAAATCAACGATGAAACACAGAAATTACATCGATATTGAATACAAAAAAACAAAATGTCCACTTATTTATAAGAGGAGTAACTCTTCTAATAGCTCGAGCTTTGAGCCTTTCCTGGGACAGCAGTATTAGATTCCGATGCTCCATTGCAGGTTTACTGTATCCCTTGGACATTCAAATCAACGATGAAACAAAGAAATTGCATCGATATTGAATACAAAAGGCAAAATGTCGACTTATTTACAAGAGAAGTAACACTTCTAATAGTTCGTGCTTTCAGCCTTTCCTGGGACAGCAGTATTAGATTCCGATGCACCATTGCAGGTTTACTGTATCCCTTGGAACATCAAATCAACGATGAAACACAGAAATTGCATTGATATTGACTACAAAAGGCAAAATATCGACTTACTTACAATAGGAGTAACTCTTGTAATAGTTCCTGATTTGAGCGTTTCCTGGGACAGAAGTATTAGATTCCGATGCACCATTGTAGGTTTACTGTATCCCTTCGACCTTCAAATCTACGATGAACTACAGAAATTGCATCGATATTGAATACAAAAGGCAAAATATCAACTTTTTTACAAGAGGAGTAATTCTTCTAATAGTTCGTGCTTTCATCTTTTCCTGGGACAGCAGTATTAGATTCCGATGCACCATTGCAGGTTTACTGTTTCCCTTGGACCTTCAAATCAACGATGAAACACAGAAACTGCATCGATATTGAATACAAAAGGCAAAATGTCGACTTATTTACAAGAGGAATAACTCTTTCAAAAGTTCGTGTTTGAGCCTTTCCTGGGACAGCAGTGTTTCATTCGGATACACCATTGCACATTTACTGTATCCCTTGGACCATCAAATCAACGATGAAACACGGAAATCGCATCGATATTGAATACAAAAGGCAAAATATCGACTTACTTACAAGAGGAGTAACTCTTCTAATAGTTCGTGCTTTGAGCGTTTCCTGGGACAGCAGTATTAGATTCCAATGCACCATTGCAGGTTTACTGTATCCCTTGGACATTCAAATCAACGATGAAACAAAGAAATTGCATCGATATTGAATACAAAAGCCCAAATGTCGACTTATTTACAAGAGGAGTAACACTCCTAATAGTTCGTGCTTTCAGCCTTTCCTGGGACAGCAGTATTAGATTCCGATGCACCTTTACAGGTTTACTATATCCCTTGGACCATCAAATCAACGATGAAACACAGAAATTGCATCCATATTGAATACAAACGGCAAAATGTCAACTTATTTATAAGAGGAGTAACTCTTATAATAGTTCGTGCTTTCAGCCTTTCCTGGGACAGCAGTGTTAGATTCCGATGCACCATTGCAGGATTAATGTGTCCCTTAGACCTTCAAATAAACAATGAATCACAGAAAAAGCATCGATATTGAATACAAAAGGCAAAATGTCAACTTTTTTACAAGAGGAGTAACTCTTCTAATAGTTCGTGCTTTGAGCCTTTCCTGGGACAGCAGTATTAGATTCCGAAGCACCATTCCAGGTTTACTGTATCCCTCGGACCTTCAAATCAACGATGAAACACAGAAATTGCATCGATATTGACTACAAAAGGCAAAATGTCGACTTATTTACAAGAGGAGTAACTCTTCTAATAGTTGGTACATTTAGCCTTTCCTGGGACAGCAGTGTTAGACTCCGATGCACCATTGCAGGTTTACTGTATCCCTCGGACCTTCAAATCAATGATGAAACACAGAAATTGCATCGATATTGAATACAAAAGGCAGAATGTCGACTTATTTCCAAGAGGAATAACTCTTCTAATAGTTCGTGTTTGAGCCTTTCCTGGGACAGCAGTATTAGATTCCGATGCACCATTGCAGGTTTACTGTATCCCTTGGACCTTCAAATCAACGATGAAACACAGAAATCGCATCGATATTGAATACAAAAGGCAAAATATCGACTTAATTACAAGAGGAGTAACTCTTCTAATAGTTCGTGTTTGAGCCTTTCCTGGGACAGCAGTATTAGATTCCGATGCACAATTGCAGGTTTACTGTATCCCTTGGACATTCAAATCAACGATGAAACAAAGAAATTGCATCGATATTGAATACAAAAGGCAAAATGACGACTTATTTACAAGAGGAGTAACACTTCTAATAGTTCGTGTTTTCAGCCTTTCCTGGGACAGCAGTATTAAATTCCGAAGCACCATTCCAGGTTTACTGTATCCCTCGGACCTTCAAATCAACGATGAAACACAGAAATTGCATCGATATTGACTACAAAAGGCAAAATGTCGACTTATTTACAAGAGGAGTAACTTTTCTAATAGTTCGTGCTTTGAGCCTTTCCTGGGACAGCAGTATTAGATTCCGATGCAACATTGCAGGTTTACTGTATTCCTTGGACCTTCAAATCAACGATGAAACACAGAAATATCATCGATATTGAATACAAAAGGCAAAATGTCGACTTATTTACAAGAGGAGTAACTCTTCTAATAGTTCGTGCTTTGAGCCTTTCCTGGGACAGCAGTATTTGATTCCGATGCACCATTGCAGGTTTACTGTACCCCTTGGACCTTCAAATCAACGATGAAACACAGAAATAGCATCGCTATTGAATATAAAAAGTAAAATGTCGACTTATTTACAAGAGGAGTAACTCTTCTAATAGTTCGTGTTTTGAGCCTTTCCTGGGACAGCAGTATTAGATTCCGATGCACCATTGCAGGTTTACTGTATCCCTTGGACCTTCAAATCAACGATGAAACACAGAAATCGCATCGATATTGAATACAAAAGGCCAAATGTCGACTTATTTGCAAGAGGAGTAACTCTTCCAATAGTTCGTGCTTTGAGCCTTTCCTGGGACAGCAGATTCGATTCCAATGCACCATTGCAGGTTTCCTCTACCCCTTGGACCTTCAAATCAACGATGAAACACTGAAATTGCATCGATATTGAATTCAAAATGCAAAATATCGACTTCTTTACAAGAGGAGTAACTCTTCTAATAGTTCGTGATTTGAGCCTTTGCTGGGACAGCAGTATTAGATTCCGATGCACCATTGCAGGTTTACTGTAATCCTTGGACCTTCAAATCAACGATGAAACACAGAAATTACATCGATATTGAATACAAAAAAACAAAATGTCCACTTATTTATAAGAGGAGTAACTCTTCTAATAGCTCGAGCTTTCAGCCTTTCCTGGGACAGCAGTATTAGATTCCGATGCACCATTGCAGGTTTACTGTATCCCTTGGAAATTCAAATCAACGATGAAACAAAGAAATTGCATCGATATTGAATACAAAAGGCCAAATGTCGACTTATTTACAAGAGGAGTAACACTTCTAATAGTTCGTGCTTTCAGCCTTTCCTGGGACAGCAGTATTAGATTCCGATGCACCATTGCAGGTTTACTGTATCCCTTGGAACATCAAATCAACGATGAAACACAGAATTTGCATCGATATTGACTACAAAAGGCAAAATATCGACTTACTTACAATAGGAGTAACTCTTGTAATAGTTCGTGATTTGAGCGTTTCCTGGGACAGAAGTATTAGATTCCGATGCACCATTGTAGGTTTACTGTATCCCTTCGACCTTCAAATCTACGATGAACTACAGAAATTGCATCGATATTGAATACAAAAGGCAAAATATCAACTTTTTTACAAGAGGAGTAATTCTTCTAATAGTTCGTGCTTTCATCTTTTCCTGGGACAGCAGTATTAGATTCCGATGCACCATTGCAGGTTTACTGTTTCCCTTGGACCTTCAAATCAACGATGAAACACAGAAACTGCATCGATATTGAATACAAAAGGCAAAATGTCGACTTATTTACAAGAGGAATAACTCTTTCAAAAGTTCGTGTTTGAGCCTTTCCTGGGACAGCAGTGTTTCATTCGGATACACCATTGCACATTTACTGTATCCCTTGGACCATCAAATCAACGATGAAACACAGAAATCGCATCGATATTGAATACAAAAGGCAAAATATCGACTTACTTACAAGAGGAGTAACTCTTCTAATAGTTCGTGCTGTGAGCGTTTCCTGGGACAGCAGTATTAGATTCCCATGCACCATTGCAGGTTTACTGTATCCCTTGGACATTCAAATCAACGATGAAACAAAGAAATTGCATCGATATTGAATACAAAAGGCCAAATGTCGACTTATTTACAAGAGGAGTAACACTTCTAATAGTTCGTGCTTTCAGCCTTTCCTGGGACAGCAGTATTAGATTCCGATGCACCATTACAGGTTTACTATATCCCTTGGACCTTCAAATCAACGATGAAACACAGAAATTGCATCGATATTGAATACAAAAGGCAAAATGTCGATTTCTTTACAAGAGGAGTAACTCTTCTAATAGCTCGTGCTTTAAGCCTTTCCTGGGACAGCAGTATTAGATTCCGATGCACCATTGCAGGTTTACTGTATCCCTCGGACCTTCAAATCAACGATGAAACACAGAAATCGCATCGATATTGAATTAAAAAGGCAAAATGTCGACTTATTTACAAGAGGAATAACTCTTCTAATAGTTCGTGTTTGAGCCTTTCCTGGGACAGCAGTATTAGTTTCCGATGCACCATTGCAGGTTTACTGTATCCCTTGGACCTTCAAATCAACGATGAAACACAGAAATCGCATCGATATTGAATACAAAAAGCAAAATGTCGACTTATTTACAAGAGGAGTAACTCTTCTAATAGTTCGCGCTTTGAGCCTTTCCTGGGACAGCAGTATTAGATTCCGATGCACCATTGTAGGTTTACTGTATCCGTTGGACCTTCAAATCAACGATGAAACACAGAAATTTCATCGATATTGAATACAAAATGCAAAATATCGACTTATTTACAAGAGGAGTAACTCTTCTAATAGTTCGTGCTTTGAGCCTTTCCTGGGACAGCAGTATTAGATTCCGATGCACCATTGCAGGTTTCCTCTACCCCTTGGACCTTCAAATCAACGATGAAACACTGAAATTGCATCGATATTGAATTCAAAATGCAAAATATCGACTTATTTACAAGAGGAGTAACTCTTCTAATAGTTCGTGATTTGAGCCTTTCCTGGGACAGCAGTATTAGATTCCGATGCACCATTGCAGGTTTACTGTATCCCTTGGACCTTCAAATCAACGATGAAACACAGAAATTACATCGATATTGAATACAAAAAAAAAAATGTCCACTTATTTATAAGAGGAGTAACTCTTCAAATAGCTCGAGCTTTGAGCCTTTCCTGGGACAGCAGTATTAGATTCCGATGCACCATTGCAGGTTTACTGTATCCCTTGGACATTCAAATCAACGATGAAACAAAGAAATTGCATCGATATTGAATACAAAAGGCCAAATGTCGACTTATTTACAAGAGGAGTAACACTTCTAATAGTTCGTGCTTTCAGCCTTTCCTGGGACAGCAGTATTAGATCCCGATGCACCATTGCAGGTTTACTGTATCCCTTCGAACTTCAAATCAACGATGAAACAAAGAAATTGCATCGATATTGAATACAAAAGGCCAAATGTCGACTTATTTACAAGAGGAGTAACACTTCTAATAGTTCGTGCTTTTAGCCTTTCCTGGGACAGCAGTATTAGATTCCGATGCACAATTGCAGGTTTACTGTATCCCTCGGACCTTCAAATCAACGATGTAACACAGAAATTGCATCGATATTGAATACAAAAGGCAAAATGTCGACTTTTTTACAAGAGGAATTACTCTTCTAATAGTTCGTGTTTGTCCTTTCCTGGGACAGCAGTATTAGTTTCCGATGCACCATTGCAGGTTTACTGTATCCCTTGGACCTTCAAATCAACGATGAAACACAGAAATCGCATCGATATTGAATACAAAAAGCAAAATGTCGACTTATTTACAAGAGGAGCAACTCTTCTAATAGTTCGTGATTTGAGCCTTTCCTGGTACAGCAGTATTAGATTCCGATGCACCAATGCAGGTTTACTGTATCCGTTGGACCTTCAAATCAACGATGAAACACAGAAATTTCACCGATATTGAATACAAAAAGCAAAATATCGACTTATTTACAAGAGGAGTAACTCTTCTAATAGTTCATGCTTTGAGCCTTTCCTGGGACAGCAGTATTAGATTCCGATGCACCATTGCAGGTTTACTGTATCCCTTGGACCTTCAAATCAACGATGAAACACAGAAATTGCATCGATATTTAATACAAAAGGCAAAATGTCGACTTATTTACAAGAGGAGTAACTCTTCCAATAGTTCGTGCTTTGAGCCTTTCCTGGGACAGCAGATTCGATTCCAATGCACCATTGCAGGTTTCCTCTACCCCTTGGACCTTCAAATCAACGATGAAACACTGAAATTGCATCGATATTGAATATAAAAGGCAAAATATCGACTTATTTACAAGTGGAGTAACTCTTCTAATAGTTCGTGCTTTGAGCCTTTCCTGGGACAGCAGTATTAGATTCCGATGCACCATTGCAGGTTTACTGTATCCCTTGGACCTTCAAATCAACGATGAAACAGAGAAATTACATCGATATTGAATACAAAAAAGCAAAATGTCCAATTATTTATAAGAGAAATAACTCTTATAACAGCTCGAGCTTTGAGCCTTTCCTGGGACAGCAGTATTAGATTCCGATGCACCATTGCAGGGTTACTGTATCCCTTGGACATTCAAATCAACGATGAAACAAAGAAATTGCATCGATATTGAATACAAAAGGCCAAATGTCGACTTATTTACAAGAGGAGTAACACTTCTAATAGTTCGTGCTTTCAGCCTTTCCTGGGACAGCAGTATTAGATTCCGATGCACCATTGCAGGATTAATGTGTCCCTTAGACCTTCAAATAAACAATGAAACAATGAAAAAGCATCGATATTGAATACAAAAGGCAAAATGTCAACTTTTTTACAAGAGGAGTAACTCTTCTAATAGTTCGTGCTTTGAGCCTTTCCTGGGACAGCAGTATTAGATTCCGATGCACCATTGCAGGTTTACTGTATCCCTTGGACCTTCAAATCAACGATGAAACACAGAAATTGCATCGATATTGAATACAAAAAGCAAAATGTCGACTTATTTACAAGAGGAGTACCTCTTCTAATAGTTGGTGCATTTAGCCTTTCCTGGGACAGCAGTGTTAGATTCCGATGCACCATTGCAGGTTTACTGTATCCCTCGGACCTTCAAATCAACGATGAAACACAGAAATTGCATCGATATTGAATACAAAAGGCCAAATGTCGACTTATTTACAAGAGGAGTAACACTTCTAATAGTTCGTGCTTTTAGCCATTCCTGGGACAGCAGTATTAGTTTCCGATGCACCATTGCAGGTTTACTGTATCCCTTGGACCTTCAAATCAACGATGAAACACAGAAATCGCATCGATATTGAATACAACAAGCAAAATGTCGACTTATTTACAAGAGGAGCAACTCTTCTAATAGTTCGTGATTTGAGCCTTTCCTGGGACAGCAGTATTAGATTCCGATGCACCAATGCAGGTTTACTGTATCCGTTGGACCTTCAAATCAACGATGAAACACAGAAATTTCATCGATATTGAATACAAAAAGCAAAATATCGACTTATTTACAAGAGGAGTAACTCTTCAAATAGCTCGAGCTTTGAGCCTTTCCTGGGACAGCAGTATTAGATTCCGATGCAGCATTGCAGGTTTACTGTATCTCTTGGACATTCAAATCAACGATGAAACAAAGAAATTGCATCGATATTGAATCCAAAAGGCCAAATGTCGACTTATTTACAAGAGGAGTAACACTTCTAATAGTTCGTGCTTTCAGCCTTTCCTGGGACAGCAGTATTAGATTCCGATGCACCATTGCAGGATTAATGTGTCCCTTAGACCTTCAAATAAACAATGAAACAATGAAAAAGCATCGATATTGAATACAAAAGGCAAAATGTCAACTTTTTTACAAGAGGAGTAACTCTTCTAATAGTTCGTGCTTTGAGCCTTTCCTGGGACAGCAGTATTAGATTCCGATGCACCATTGCAGGTTTACTGTATCCCTTGGACCTTCAAATCAACGATGAAACACAGAAATTGCATCGATATTGAATACAAAAAGCAAAATGTCGACTTATTTACAAGAGGAGTACCTCTTCTAATAGTTGGTGCATTTAGCCTTTCCTGGGACAGCAGTGTTAGATTCCGATGCACCATTGCAGGTTTACTGTATCCCTCGGACCTTCAAATCAACGATGAAACACAGAAATTGCATCGATATTGAATACAAAAGGCCAAATGTCGACTTATTTACAAGAGGAGTAACACTTCTAATAGTTCGTGCTTTTAGCCATTCCTGGGACAGCAGTATTAGTTTCCGATGCACCATTGCAGGTTTACTGTATCCCTTGGACCTTCAAATCAACGATGAAACACAGAAATCGCATCGATATTGAATACAACAAGCAAAATGTCGACTTATTTACAAGAGGAGCAACTCTTCTAATAGTTCGTGATTTGAGCCTTTCCTGGGACAGCAGTATTAGATTCCGATGCACCAATGCAGGTTTACTGTATCCGTTGGACCTTCAAATCAACGATGAAACACAGAAATTTCATCGATATTGAATACAAAAAGCAAAATATCGACTTATTTACAAGAGGAGTAACTCTTCAAATAGCTCGAGCTTTGAGCCTTTCCTGGGACAGCAGTATTAGATTCCGATGCAGCATTGCAGGTTTACTGTATCTCTTGGACATTCAAATCAACGATGAAACAAAGAAATTGCATCGATATTGAATCCAAAAGGCCAAATGTCGACTTATTTACAAGAGGAGTAACACTTCTAATAGTTCGTGCTTTCAGCCTTTCCTGGGACAGCAGTATTAGATTCCGATGCACCATTGCAGGTTTACTGTATCCCTAGGAACTTCAAATCAACGATGAAACACAGAAATTGCATCGATATTGACTACAAAATGCAAAATATCGACTTACTTACAATAGGAGTAACTCTTGTAATAGTTCGTGATTTGAGCGTTTCCTGGGACAGCAGTATTAGATTCCGATGCACCATTGTAGGTTTACTGTATCCCTTCGACCTTCAAATCTACGATGAACTACAGAAATTGCATCGATATTGAATACAAAAGGCAAAATATCAACTTTTCTACAAGAGGAGTAATTCTTCTAATAGTTCGTGCTTTCATCTTTTCCTGGGAAAGCAGTATTAGATTCCGATGCACCATTGAAGGTTTACTGTATCCCTTGGACCTTCAAATCAACGATGAAACACAGAAATTGCATCGATATTGAATACAAAAGGCAAAATGTCGACTTATTTACAAGAGGAATAACTCTTTCAAAAGTTCGTGTTTGAGCCTTTCCTGGGACAGCAGTATTACATTCGGATACACCATTGCAGGTTTACTGTATCCCTTGGACCATCAAATCAACGATGAAACACAGAAATCGCATCGATACTGAATACAAAAGGCAAAATATCGACTTAATTACAAGAGGAGTAACTCTTCTAATAGTTCGTGCTTTGAGCGTTTCCTGGGACAGCAGTATTAGATTCCCATGCACCATTGCAGGTTTACTGTATCCCTTGGACATTCAAATCAACGATGAAACAAAGAAATTGCATCGATATCGAATACAAAAGGCCAAATGTCGACTTATTTACAAGAGGAGTAACACTTCTAATAGTTCGTGCTTTTAGCCATTCCTGGGACAGCAGTATTAGATTCCGATGCACCATTGCAGGTTTACTGTGTCCCTCGGACCTTCAAATCAACGATGTAACACAGAAATTGCATCGATATTGAATACAAAAGCAAAATGTCGACTTTTTTACAAGAGGAATAACTCTTCTAATAGTTCGTGTTTGAGCCTTTCCTGGGACAGCAGTATTAGTTTCCGATGCACCATTGCAGGTTTACTGTATCCCTTGGACCTTCAAATCAACGATGAAACACAGAAATCGCATCGATATTGAATACAAAATGCAAAATGTCGACTTATTTACAAGAGGAGCAACTCTTCTAATAGTTCGTGATTTGAGCCTTTCCTGGGACAGCAGTATTAGATTCCGATGCACCAATGCAGGTTGACTGTATCCGTTGGACCTTCAAATCAACGATGAAACACAGAAATTTCATCGATATTGAATACAAAAAGCAAAATATCGACTTATTTACAAGACGAGCAACTCTTCTAATAGTTCGTGCTTTGAGCCTTTCCTGGGACAGCAGTATTAGATTCCGATGCACCATTGCAGGTTTACTGTATCCCTTGGACCTTCAAATCAACGATGAAACACAGAAATTGCATCGATATTTAATACAAAAGGCAAAATGTCGACTTATTTACAAGAGGAGTAACTCTTCCAATAGTTCGTGCTTTGAGCCTTTCCTGGGACAGCAGATTCGATTCCAATGCACCATTGCAGGTTTCCTCTACCCCTTGGACCTTCAAATCAACGATGAAACACTGAAATTGCATCGATATTGAATACCACAGGCAAAATTTCGACTTATTTACAAGAGGAGTAACTCTTCTAATAGTTCGTGCTTTGAGCCTTTCCTGGGACAGCAGTATTAGATTCCGATGCACCATTGCAGGTTTCCTGTATCCCTTGGACCTTCAAATCAACGATGAAACACAGAAATTACATCGATATTGAATACAAAAAAGCAAAATGTCCACTTATTTATAAGAGGAATAACTCTTCTAACAGCTTGAGCTTTGAGCCTTTCCTGGGACAGCAGTATTAGATTCCGATGCACCATTGCAGGTTTACTGTATCCCTTGGACATTCAAATCAACGATGAAACAAAGAAATTGCATCGATATTGAATACAAAAGGCCAATGTCGACTTATTTACAAGAGGAGTAACACTTCTAATAGTTCGTGCTTTCAGCCTTTCCTGGGACAGCAGTATTAGATTCCGATGCACCATTTCAGGATTAATGTGTCCCTTAGACCTTCAAATAAACAATGAAACACAGAAAAAGCATCGATATTGAATACAAAAGGCAAAATGTCAACTTTTTTACAAGAGGAGTAACTCTTCTAATAGTTCGTGCTTTGAGCCTTTCCTGGGACAGCAGTATTAGATTCCGATGCACCATTGCAGGTTTACTGTATCCCTTGGACCTTCAAATCAACGATGAAACACAGAAATTGCATCGATATTGAATACAAAAAGCAAAATGTCGACTTATTTACAAGAGGAGTAACACTTCTAATAGTTGGTGCATTTAGCCTTTCCTGGGACAGCAGTGTTAGATTCCGATGCACCATTGCAGGTTTACTGTATCCCTCGGACCTTCAAATCAACGATGAAACACAGAAATTGCATCGATATTGAATACAAAAGGCAGAATGTCGACTTATTTCCAAGAGGAATTACTCTTCTAATCGTTCGTGTTTGAGCCTTTCCTGGGACAGCAGTATTAGATTCCGATGCACCATTGCAGGTTTACTGTATCCCTTGGACCTTCAAATCAACGATGAAACACAGAAATCGCATCGATATTGAATACAAAAGGCAAAATATCGACTTAATTACAAGAGGAGTAACTCTTCTAATAGTTCGTGTTTGAGCCTTTCCTGGGACAGCAGTATTAGAATCCGATGCGCAATTGCAGGTTTACTGTATCCCTTGGACATTCAAATCAACGATGAAACAAAGAAATTGCATCGATATTGAATACAAAAGGCAAAATGACGACTTATTTTCAAGAGGAGTAACACTTCTAATAGTTCGTGTTTTCAGCCTTTCCTGGGACAGCAGTATTAGATTCCGAAGCACCATTCCAGGTTTACTGTATCCTTGGACCTTCAAATCAACGATGAAACACAGAGATTGCATCGATATTGACTACAAAAGGCAAAATGTCGACTTATTTACAAGAGGAGTAACTCTTCTAATAGTTCGTGCTTTGAGCCTTTCCTGGGACAGCAGTATTAGATTCCGATGCACCATTGCAGGTTTACTGTATTCCTTGGACCTTCAAATCAACGATGAAACACATAAATTGCACCGATATTGAATACAAAAGGCAAAATGTCGACTTATTTACAAGAGGAGTAACTCTTCTAATAGTTCGTGCTTTGAGCCTTTCCTGGGACAGCAGTATTAGATTCCGATGCACCATTGCAGGTTTACTGTATCCCTTGGACCTTCAAATCAACGATGAAACACAGAAACAGCATCGCTATTGAATACAAAAGTAAAATGTCGACTTATTTACAAGAGGAGTAACTCTTCTAATAGTTCGTGTTGTTGAGCCTTTCCTGGGACAGCAGTATTAGATTCCGATGCACCATTGCAGGTTTACTGTATCCCTTGGACCTTCAAAAAACGATGAAACACAGTAATTGCATCGATGTTGAATACAAAAGGCAAAATGTCGACTTATTTACAAGAGGAGTAACTCTTCTAATAGTTCGTGCTTTGAGCCTTTCCTGGGACAGCAGTATTAAATTCCGATGCACCATTGCAGGTTTACTGTATCCCTTGGACCTTCAAATCAACGATGAAACACAGAAATTGCATCGATATTGAATACAAAAGGCAAAATGTCCACTTATTTACAAGAGGAATAACTCTTTCAAAATTTCGTGTTTGAGCCTTTCCTGGGACAGCAGTATTACATTCCAATACACCATTGCAGGTTTACTGTATCCCCTGGACCTTCAAATCAACGATGAAACACGGAAATCGCATCGATATTGAATACAAAAGGAAAATATAGACTTACTTACAAGAAGAGTAACTCTTCTAATAGTTCGTGCTTTGAGCCTTTCCTGGGACAGCAGTATTAGATTCCGATGCACCATTGCAGGTTTACTGTATCCCTTGGACATTCAAATCAACGATGAAACATAGAAATTGCATCGATATTGAATACAAATGGCCAAATGTCGACTTATTTACAAGAGGAGTAACACTTCTAATAGTTCGTGCTTTCAGCCTTTCCTGGGACAGCAGTATTAAATTCCGATGCACCATTGCAGGTTTACTGTATCCCTTGGAACTTCAAATCAACGATGAAACACAGAAATTGCATCGATATTGACTACAAAAGGCAAAATATCGTCTTACTTACAATAGGAGTAACTCTTGTAATAGTTCGTGATTTGAGCGTTTCCTGGGACAGCAGTATTAGATCCCGATGCACCATTGTAGGTTTACTGTATCCCTTCGACCTTCAAATCTACAATGAACTAGAGTTATTGCATCGATATTGAATACAAAAGGCAAAATATCAACTTTTTTACAAGAGGAGTAACTCTTCTAATTGTTCGTGTTTTCAGCCTTTCCTGGGACAGCAGTATTAGATTCCGATGCACCATTGCAGGTTTACTGTATCCCTTGGACCTTCAAATCAACGATGAAACACAGAAATTGCATCGATATTGAATACAAAAGGCAAAATGTCGACTTATTTACAAGAGGAATAACTCTTTCAAAAGTTCGTGTTTGAGCCTTTCCTGGGACAGCAGTATTACATTCGGATACACCATTGCAGGTTTGCTGTATCCCTTGGACCATCAAATCAACGATGAAACACAGAAATCGCATCGATATTGAATACAAAAGGCAAAATATCGACTTACTTACAAGAGGAGTAACTCTTCTAATAGTTCGTGCTTTGAGCGTTTCCTGGGACAGCAGTATTAGATTCCGATGCACCATTGCAGGTTTACTGTATCCCTTCGACCTTCAAATCAACGATGAAACACAGAAATTGCATCAATATTAAATACAAAAGGCCAAATGTCGACTTATTTACAGGAGGATTAACTCTTCTAATAGTTCGTGTTTGAGCCTTTCCTGGGTCAGCAGTATTACATTCCGATACACCATTGCAGGTTTACTGTTTCCCTTGGACCTTCAAATCAACGATGAAACACAGAAATTGCATCGATATTGAATACAAAAGGCAAAATATCGACTTACTTACAAAAGGAGTACTCTTCTAATAGTTCGTGCTTAAGCCTTTCCTGCGATAGCAGTATTAGATTCCGATGCACCATTGCAGGTTTACTGTATCCCTTCGACCTTCAAATCAACGATGAAACACAGAAATTGCATCAATATTAAATACAAAAGGCCAAATGTCGACTTATTTACAGGAGGATTAACTCTTCTAATAGTTCGTGTTTGAGCCTTTCCTGGGTCAGCAGTATTACATTCCGATACACCATTGCAGGTTTACTGTTTCCCTTGGACCTTCAAATCAACGATGAAACACAGAAATTGCATCGATATTGAATACAAAAGGCAAAATATCGACTTACTTACAAAAGGAGTACTCTTCTAATAGTTCGTGCTTAAGCCTTTCCTGCGACAGCAGTATTAGATTCCGATGCACCATTGTAGGTTTACTGTATTCCTTGGACCTTCAAATCAACGATGAAACACAGAAATTGCATCGATATTGAATATAAAAGGCAAAATGTCGACTTATTTACAAGAGGAGTAACTCTTCTAATAGCTACTGCTTTGAGCCGTTCCTGGGTCAGCAGTATTAGATTCCGATGCACCATTGCAGGTTTACAGTATCCCTTGGACCTTCAAATCAACGATGGAGCACAGAAATTTCATCGATATTGAATACAAAAGGCAAAATGCCGACTTATTTACAAGAGGAGTAACTCTTCTAATAGTTCGTGCTTCGAGCCTTAACTGGGACAGCAGTATTAGATTCCGATGCACCATTGCAGGTTTACTGTATCCCTTGGACATTCAAATCAACGATGATACACAGAAATTGCATCGATATTTATTACAAAAGGCAAAATGTCGACTTATTTACAAGAGGATTAACTCTTCTAATAGTTCGTGCTTTGAGCCTTTCCTGAGACAGCAGTATTCGATTCCGATGCACCATTGCAGGTTTACTCTACCCCTTGGACCTTAAAATCAACGTTGAAACACTGAAATTGCATCGATATTGAATACAAAAGGCAAAATGTCGACTTATTTACAAGAGGAGTAACTCTTCTAATAGTTCGTGCTTTGAGCCTTACCTGGGACAGCAGTATTAGATTCCGATGCACCATTGCAGGATTAATGTATCCCTTAGACCTTCAAATAAACGATGAAACACAGAAAAAGCATCGATATTGAATACAAACGGCAAAATGTCAACTTATTTATAAGAGGAGCAACTCTTATAATAGTTCGTGCTTTGAGCCTTTCCTAGGACAGCAGTATTAGATTCCGATGCACCATTGCAGGTTTACTGTATCCCTTGGACCTTCAAATCAACGATGAAGCACAGAAATTGCATCGATATAGAATACAAAAGGCAAAACGCCGACTTATTTACAAGAGGAGTAACTCTTCTAATAGTTCGTGCTTCGAGCCTTAACTGGGACAGCAGTATTAGATTCCGATGCACCATTGCAGGTTTACTGTATCCCTTGGACATTCAAATCAACGATGAAACACAGAAATTGCATCGATATTGAATACAAAAGGCAAAATGTCAACTTTTTTACAAGAGGACTAACTGTTCCAATAGTTCGTGCTGTTAGTCTTTCCTGGGACAGCAGTATTAGATTCCGATGCACCATTCCAGGTTTACTGTATCCTTTGGACCTTCAAATCAACGATGAAACACACAAATTGCATCAATATTGAATACAAAGTTCAAAATGTCGACTTATTTACAAGAGGAATAACTCTTCTAATAGTTCGTGCTTTGAGCCGTTCCTGGGACAGCAGTATTAGATTCCGATGCACCATTGCAGGTTTACTATATCCCTTGGACCACCAAATCAACGATGAAACACAGAAATTGCATCGATATTGAATACAAACGGCAAAATGTCAACTTATTTATAAGAGGAGCAACTCTTATAATAGTTCGTGCTTTGAGCCTTTCCTAGGACAGCAGTATTAGATTCCGATGCACCATTGCAGGTTTACTGTATCCCTTTGACCTTCAAATCAACGATGAAACACAGAAATTGCATCGATATTGAATAGAAAAAGCGAAATGTCGACTTATTTACAAGAGGAGTAACTCTTCTAACAGTTCGTGCTTTTAGCCTTTCCTGGGACAGCAGTATTAGATTCCGATGCACCATTCCAGGTTTACTGTATCCGTTGGACCTTCAAATCAACGATGAAACACAGAAATTGCATCGATATTGAATACAAAAGGCAAAATGGCGACTTATTTACAAGAGGAATAACTCTTCTAATAGTTCGTGTTTGAGCCTTTCCTGGGACAGCAGTATTAGATTCCGATGCATCATTGCAGGTTTACTGTATCCCTTGGACCTTCAAATCAACGATGAAACATAGAAATCGCATCGATATTGAATACAAAAGGCAATATATCGACTTACTTACAAGAGGAGTAACTCTTCTAATAGTTCGTGTTTGAACCTTTCCTGGGACAGCAGTATTAGAATCCGATGCACCATTGCAGGTTTACTGTATCCCTTGGACATTCAAATCAACGATTAAACAAAGAAATTGCGACGATATTTAATACAAAAGACGAAAAATCGACTTATTTACAAGAGGAGTAACACTTCTAATAGTTCGTCATTTCAGCCTTTCCTGGGACAGCAGTATTAGATTCCGATGCACCATTGCAGGTTTACTGTATCCCTTGGACCTTCAAATCAACGATGAAACACAGAAATTGCATCGATATTGACTACAAAAAGCAACATGTCGACATATTTACAAGAGGAGTAACTCTTCTAATAGTTAGTGCTTTGAGCCTTTCCTGGGTCAGCAGTATTAGATTCCGATGCACCATTGCAGGTCTACTATATCCCTCGGACCTTCAAATCAACGATGAAACACAGAAATTGCATCGATACTGAATACAAAAGGCAAAATGTCGACTTATTTACAAGAGGAGTAACTCTTCTAATAGTTCGTGCTTTGAGCCTTTCCTGGGACAGCAGTATTAGATTCCGATGCACCATTGCAGGATTAGTGTATCCCTTACACCTTCAAATAAACGATGAAACACAGAAAAAGCATCGATATTGAATACAAAAGGCAAAATGTCAACTTTTTTCCAAGAGGAGTAACTCTTCTACTAGTTCGTGCTGTTCGCCTTTCCTGGGACAGCAGTATTAGATTCCGATGCACCATTCCAGGTTTACTGTATCCCTCGGACCTTCAAATCAACGATGTAACACAGAAATTGCATCAGTATTGAATACAAAGTTCAAAATGTCGACTTATTTACAAGAGGAGTAACTCTTCTAATAGTTCGTGCTTTGAGCCTTTCCTGGGAGAGCAGTATTAGATTCCGATGCACCATTCCAGGTTTACTGTATCCCTCGGACCTTCAAATCAGCGATGTAACACAGAAATTGCATCAATATTGAATACAAAAGGCAATATATCGACTTACTTACAAGAGGAGTAACTCTTATAATAGTTCGTGGTTTGAGCCTTTCCTGCGACAGCAGTATTAGATTCCGATGCACCATTGCAGGTTTACTGTATCCCTTGGACCTTCAAATCAACGATGAAACACAGAAATTGCATCGATATTGAATACAATAGGCAAAATGTCGACTTATTTACAAGAGGAGTAACTCTTCTAATAGTTGGTGCTTTTAGCCTATCCTGGGACAGCAGTATTAGATTCCGATGCACCATTGCAGGTTTATTGTATCCCTTGGACCTTCAAATCAACGATGAAACACAGAAATTGCATCGATATTCAATACAAAAGGCAAAATGTCGACTTATTAAAAGACGAGTACCTCTTCTAATAGTTCGTGTGTTTAGCCTTTCCTGGGACAGCAGTATTAGATTCCGATGCACCATTGCAGGTCTACTATATCCCTCGGACCTTCAAATCAACGATGAAACACAGAAATTGCCTCGATACTGAATACAAAAGGCAAAATGTCGACTTATTTACAAGAGGAGTAACTCTTCTAATAGTTCGAGCTTTGAGCCTTTCCTGGGACAGCAGTACTAGATTCCGATGCACCATTGCAGGATTAGTGTATCCCTTAGACCTTCAAATAAACGATGAAACACAGAAAAAGCATCGATATTGAATACAAAAGGCAAAATGTCAACTTTTTTCCAAGAGGAGTAACTCTTCTACTAGTTCGTGCTGTTCGCCTTTCCTGGGACAGCAGTATTAGATTCCGATGCACCATTCCAGGTTTACTGTATCCCTCGGACCTTCAAATCAACGATGTATCACAGAAATTGCATCAATATTGTATACAAAGTTCAAAATGTCGACTTATTTACAAGAGGAGTAACTCTTCTAATAGTTCGTGCTTTGAGCCTTTCCTGGGACAGCAGTATTAGATTCCGATGCATCATTGCAGGTTTACTATATCCCTTGGACCACCAAATCAACGATGAAACCCAGAAATTGCATCGATATTGAATACAAACGGCAAATCGTCAACTTACTTATAAGAGGAGTAACTGTTATAATAGTTCGTGCTTTGAGCCTTTCCTGGGACAGCAGTATTAGATTCCGATGCACCATTGCAGGTTTACTGTATCCCTTGGACCTTCAAATCAACGATGAAACACAGAAATTGCATCGATATTGAATACAATAGGCAAAATGTCGACTTATTTACAAGAGGAGAAACTCTTCTAATAGTTCGTGCTTTGAGCCTTTCCTGGGATTGCACTATTTGATTCCGATGCACCATTGCAGGTTTAATATATCCCTTGGACCACCTAATCAACGATGAAACACAGAAATTGTATCGATATTAAATACAAACGGCAAAATGTCAACTTATTAATAAGAGGAGTAACTCTTATAATAGTTCGTGCTTTTGAGTCTTTCCTGGGACAGCAGTATTAGATTCCGATGCACCATTGCAGGTTTTCTGTATTCCTTGGACCTTCAAATCAACGATGAAACACAGAAATTGCATCGATATTGAATACAAAAGGCAAAATGTCGACTTATTTACAAGAGGAATAACTCTTCTAATAGTTCGTGTTTGAGCCTTTCCTGGGACAGCAGTATTACATTCCGATACACCATTGCAGGTTTACTGTATCCCTTGGACCTTCAAATCAACGATGAAACACAGAAATCGCATCGATATTGAATACAAAAGGCAAAATATCGACTTACTTACAAGAGGAGTAGCTCTTCTAATAGTTCGTGCTTTGAGCGTTTCCTGGGACAGCAGTATTAGATTCCGATGCACCATTGCAGGTTTACTGTATCCCTTGGACATTCAAATGAACGATGAAACAAAGATATTGCATCGATATTGAATACAAAAGGCAAAATATCGACTTATTTACAAGAGGAGTAACTCTTCTAACAGTTCGTGCTTTGAGCCTTTCCTGGGACAGCAGTATTAGATTCCGATGCACCATTGCTGGTTTACTGTATATCCGTTGGACCTTCAAATCAACGATGAAACAGAGAAATTGCATCGATATTGTATACAAAAAACAAAATGTCCCCTTATTTATAAGAGGAGTAACTCTTCTAACAGTTCGTGCTTTGAGCCTTTCCTGGGACAGCAGTATTAGATTCCGATGCACCATTGCAGGTTTACTGTATCCCTTAGACCTTCAAATCACCGATGAAACACAGAAATCGCATCGATATTGAATAAAAAAGGCAAAATGTCGACTTATTTACAAGAGGAGTAACTCTTCTAATAGTTCGTGCTTTGAGCCTTTCCTGGGACAGCAGTATTAGATTCCGATGCACCATTTCAGGTTTACTGTCTCCCTTGGACCTTCAAATCAACGATGAAACACAGATATTGCATCGATATTGAATACAAAAGGCAGAATGTCGACTTATTTACAAGAGGAGTAACTCTTCTAATAGTTCGTGCTTTGAGACATTCCTGGGACAGCAGTATTAGATTCTGATGAACCATATCAGGTTTACTGTATCCCTTGGACCTTCAAATCAACGATGAAACACAGAAATTGCATCGATATTGAATACGAAAGGCGAAAAGTCGACTTATTTACAAGGGAAGTAACTCTTTTAATAGTTCTTGTTTTGAGCCTTTCCTGGGACAGCAGTATTCGATTCCGATGCACCATTGCAGGTTTACTCTACCCCTTGGAACTTCAAATCAACGATGCAACACTGAAATTGCATCGATACTGAATACAAAAGGCAAAATATCGACTAATTTACATGAGGAGTGCTCTTCTAATAGTTCGTGCTCTGAGCCTTTCCTGGGACAGCAGTATTAGATTCCGATGCTCCATTGCAGGATTACTGTATCCCTTGGACCTTCAAATCAACGATGAAACACAGAAATTGCATCGATATTGAATACAAAAAGCGAAATGTCGACTTATTTACAAGAGGAGTAACTCTTCTAACAGTTCGTGATTTTAGTCATTCCTGGGACAGCAGTATTAGATTCCGATGAACCAATGCAGGTTTACTGTATCCCTTGGACCTTCAAATCAACGATGAAACACAGAAATTGCATCGATATTGAATACAAAAAGCGAAATGTCAACTTATTTATAAGAGGAGTAACTCTTCTAACAGTTCGTGCTTTTAGCCTTTCCTGGGATAGCAGTATTAGATTCCGATGCACCATTGCAGGTTTACTGTATCCCTTGGACCTTCAAATCAACGATGAAACACAGAAATTGCATCGATATTGATTACAAAAGGCAAAATGTCGACTTATTTACAAGAGGAATAACTCTTTCAAAAGTTCGTGTTTGAGCCTTTCCTGGGACAGCGGTATTAGATTCCGATGCACCATTGCAGGTTTACTGTATCCCTTGGACCTTCAAATCAACGATGAAACACAGAAACCGCATCGATATTGAATACAAAAGGCAATATATCGACTTACTTACAAGAGGAGTAACTCTTCTAATAGTTCGTGTTTAAGCCTTTCCTGAGACAGCAGTATTAGATTCCGATGCACCATTCCAGGTTTACTGTATCCCTCGGACCTTCAAATCAACGATGTAACACAGAAATTGCATCAATATTGAATACAAAGTTCAAAATGTCGACTTATTTACAAGAGGAGTAACTCTTCTAATAGTTCGTGCTTTGAGCCTTAACTGGGACAGCAGTATTAGATTCCGATGCATCATTGCAGGTTTACTATATCCCTTGGACCACCAAATCAACGATGAAACCCAGAAATTGCATCGATATTGAATACAAACGGCAAATTGTCAACTTACTTATAAGAGGAGTAACTGTTATAATAGTTCGTGCTTTGAGCCTTTCCTGGGACAGCAGTATTAGATTCCGATGCACCATTGCAGGTTTACTGTATCCCTTGGACCTTCAAATCAACGATGAAACACAGAAATTGCATCGATATTGAATACAATAGGCAAAATGTCGACTTATTTACAAGAGGAGAAACTCTTCTAATAGTTCGTGCTTTGAGCCTTTCCTGGGATTGCAGTATTAGATTCCGATGCACCATTGCAGGTTTAATATATCCCTTGGACCACCTAATCAACGATGAAACACAGAAATTGTATCGATATTAAATACAAACGGCAAAATGTCAACTTATTAATAAGAGGAGTAACTCTTATAATAGTTCGTGCTTTGAGTCTTTCCTGGGACAGCAGTATTAGATTCCGATGCACCATTGCAGGTTTTCTGTATCCCTTGGACCTTCAAATCAACGATGAAACACAGAAATTGCATCGATATTGAATACAAAAGGCAAAATGTCGACTTATTTACAAGAGGAATAACTCTTCTAATAGTTCGTGTTTGAGCCTTTCATGGGACAGCAGTATTACATTCCGATACACCATTGCAGGTTTACTGTATCCCTTGGACCTTCAAATCAACGATGAAACACTGAAATCGCATCGATATTGAATACAAAAGGCAAAATATCGACTTACTTACCAGAGGAGTAACTCTTCTAATAGTTCGTGCTTTGAGCGTTTCATGGGACAGCAGTATTAGATTCCGATGCACCATTGCAGGTTTACTGTATCCCTTGGAAAATCAAATCAACGATGAAACTAAGAAATTGCATCGATATTGAATACAAAAGGCAAAATATCGACTTATTTACAAGAGGAGTAACTCTTCTAACAGTTCGTGCTTTGAGCCTTTCCTGGGACAGCAGCATTAGAGTCCGATGCACCATTGCTGGTTTACTGTATATCCGTTGGACCTTCAAATCAACGATGAAACAGAGAAATTGCATCGATATTGAATACAAAAAAGCAAAATGTCCCCTTATTTATAAGAGGAGTAACTCTTCTAACAGTTCGTGCTTTGAGCCTTTCCTGGGACAGCAGTATTAGATTCCGATGCACCATTGCAGGTTTACTGTATCCCTTCGACCTTCAAATCAACGATGAAACACAGAAATTGCATCGATATTGAATAAAAAAGGCAAAATGTCGACTTATTTACAAGAGGGGTAACTCTTCTAATAGTTCGTGCTTTGAGCCTTTCCTGGGACAGCAGTATTACATTCCGATGCACCATTTCAGGTTTACTGCCTCCCTTGGAACTTCAAATCAACGATGAAACACAGAAATTGCATCGATATTGAATACAAAGGCAAAATGTCGACTTATTTACAAGAGGAGTAACTCTTCTAATACTTCGTGCTTTGAGCCTTTCCTGGGACAGCAGTATTAGATTCCGATGCACCATTGCAGGTTTACTGTATCCCTTGGACCTTCAAATCAACGATGAAACACAGATATTGCTTCGATATTGAATATAAAAGGCAAAATGTCGACTTATTTACAAGAGGAGTAACTCTTCTAATAGTTCGTGCTATGAGACTTTCTTGGGACAGCAGTATTAGATTCCGATGAACCATATCAGGTTTACAGTATCCCTTTGACCTTCAAATCAACGATGAAACACAGAAATTGCATCGATATTGAATACAAAAGGCGAAATGTCGACTTATTTACAAGGGAAGTAACTCTTTTAATAGTTCGTGTTTTGAGCCTTTCCTGGGACAGCAGTATTCGATTCCGATGCACCATTGCAGGTTTACTCTACCCCTTGGAACTTCAAATCAACGATGCAACACTGAAATTGCATCGATATTGAATACAAAAGGCAAAATGTCGACTTATTTACAATAGGAGTAACTCTTCTAATAGTTCGTGCTTTGAACCTTTCCTAGGACAGCAGTATTGGATTCCGATGCACCATTGCAGGTTTACTGTATCCCTTGGACCTTCAAATCAACGATGAAACACAGAAATTGCATCGATATTGAATACAAAACGCAAAATGTCGACTTAATTACAAGAGGAGTAACTCTTCTAAGAGTTCGTGCTTTTAGCCTTTCCTGGGACAGGAGTATTAGATTTCGATGCACTATTCCACGTTTACTGTGTCCGTTGGACATTCAAATCAACGATGAAACAAAGAAATTGCATCGATATTGAATACAAGTGCAAAATATCGACCTATTTATAAGAGGAGTAACTTTTCTAATAGTTCATGATTGGAGCCTTTCCTGGGACAGCAGTATTAGATTCCGATGCACCATTGCAGGTTTACTGTATCCCTTGGACCTTCAAATCAACGATGAAACACAGAAATTGCATCGATATTGAAGACAAAAGGCAAAATGTCGTATTATTTACAAGAGGAATAACTCTTCTAATGGTTCGTGTTTGAGCCTTTCCTGGGACAGCAGTATTAGATTCCGATGCACCATTGCAGGTTTACTGTATCCCTTGGACCTTCAAATCAACGATGAAACACAGAAATCGCATCGATATTGAATACAAAAGGCAATTTATCGACTTACTTACAAGAGGAGTAACTCTTCTAATAGTTCGTGTTTGAGCCTTTCCTGGGACAGCAGTATTAGATTCCGATGCATCATTGCAGGTTTACTGTATCCCTTGGACATTCAAATCAACGATTAAACAAAGAAATTGCGACGATATTGAATACAAAAGGCAAAATATCGACTTATTTACAAGAGGAGTAACTCTTCTAACAGTTCGTGCTTTTAGTCTTTCCTGGGACAGCAGTATTAGATTCCGATGCACCATTGCAGGTTTACTGTATCCCTTGGACCTTCAAATCAACGATGAAACACAGAAATTGCATCGATATTGAATACAAAATGCAAAATATCGACTTATTTACATGGGGAGTACTCTTCTAATAGTTCGTGCTCTGAGCCTTTCCTGGGACAGCAGTATTAGATTCCGATGCACCATTGCAGGTTTACTGTATCCCTTGGACCTTCAAATCAACGATGAAACACAGAAATTGCATCGATAATTAATACAAAAATCGAAATGTCGACTTATTTACAAGAGGAGTAACTCTTCTAACAGTTCGTGCTTTTAGTCTTTCCTGGGACAGCAGTATTAGATTCCGATGCACCATTGCAGGTTTACTGTATCCCTTAGACCTTCAAATAAACGATGAAACACAGAAAAAGCATCGATATTGAATACAAAAGGCAAAATGTCAACTTTTTTCCGAGAGGAGTAACTCTTCTACTAGTTCGTGTTGTTCGCCTTTCCTGGGACAGCAGTATTAGATTCCGATGCACCATTCCAGGTTTACTGTATCCCTCGGACCTTCAAATCAACGATGTAACACAGAAATTGCATCAATATTGAATACAAAGTTCAAAAGGTCGACTTATTTACAAGAGGAGTAACTCTTCTAATAGTTCGTGCTTTGAGCCTTTCCTGGGACAGCAGTATTAGATTCCGATGCACCATTCCCGGTTTACTGTATCCCTCGGACCTTCAAATCAACGATGTAACACAGAAATTGCATCAATATTGAATACAAAAGGCAATATATCGACTTACTTACAAGAGGAGTAACTCTTATAATAGTTCGTGGTTTGAGCCTTTCCTGCGACAGAAGTATTAGATTCCGATGCACCATTGCAGGTTTACTGTATCCCTTGGACCTTCAAATCAACGATGAAACACAGAAATTGCATCGATATTGAATACAATAGGCAAAATGTCGACTTATTTACAAGAGGAGTAACTCTTCTAATAGTTGGTGCTTTTAGCCTTTCCTGGGACAGCAGTATTAGATTCCGATGCACCATTGCAGGTTTACTGTATATCCGTTGGACCTTCAAATCAACGATGAAACAGAGAAATTGCATCGATATTGAATACAAAAAAGCAAAATGTCCCCTTATTTATAAGAGGAGTAACTCTTCTAACAGTTCGTGCTTTGAGACTTTCCTGGGACAGCAGTATTAGATTCCGATGCACCATTGCAGGTTTACTGTATCCCTTAGACCTTCAAATCAACGATGAAACACAGAAATTGCAACGATATTGAATAAAAAAGGCAAAATGTCGACTTATTTACAAGAGGGTAACTCTTCTAATAGTTCGTGCTTTGAGCCTTTCCTGGGACAGCAGTATTACATTCCGATGCACCATTTCAGGTTTACTGTCTCAATTGGACCTTCAAATCAACGATGAAACACAGAAATTGCATCGATATTGAATACAAAGGCAAAATGTCGACTTATTTACAAGAGGAGTAACTATTCTAATACTTCGTGCTTTGAGCCTTTCCTGGGACAGCAGTATTAGATTCCGATGCACCATTGCAGGTTTACTGTATCCCTTGGACCTTCAAATCATCGATGAAACACAGATATTGCATCGATATTGAATATAAAAGGCAAAATGTCGACTTATTTACAAGAGGAGTAACTCTTCTAATAGTTCGTGCTTTGAGACTTTCCTGGGACAGCAGTATTAGATTCCGATGAACCATATCAGGTTTACAGTATCCATTGGACCTTCAAATCAACGATAAAACACAGAAATTGCATCGATATTGAATACAAAAGGCGAAATGTCGACTTATTTACAAGGGAAGTAACTCTTTTAATAGTTCGTATTTTGAGCCTTTCCTGGGACAGCAGTATTCGATTCCGATGCACCATTGCAGGTTTACTCTATTCCTTGGAACTTCAAATCAACGATGCAACACTGAAATTACATCGATATTGAATATAAAAGGCAAAATGTCGACTTATTTACAATAGGAGTAACTCTTCTAATAGTTCGTGCTTTGAACCTTTCCTAGGACAGCAGTATTGGATTCCGATGCACCATTGCAGGTTTACTGTATCCCTTGGACCTTCAAATCAACGATGAAACACAGAAATTGCATCGATATTGAATACAAAACGCAAAATGTCGACTTATTTACAACAGGAGTAACTCTTCTAAGAGTTCGTGCTTTTAGCCTTTCCTGGGACAGGAGTATTAGATTTCGATGCACCATTCCACGTTTACTGTGTCCGTTGGACATTCAAATCAACGATGAAACAAAGAAATTGCATCGATATTGAATACAAATGCAAAATATCGACCTATTTATAAGAGGAGTAACTTTTCTAATAGTTCATGATTGGAGCCTTTCCTGGGACAGCAATATTAGATTCCGATGCACCATTGCAGGTTTACTGTATCCCTTGGACCTTCAAATCAACGATGAAACACAGAAATTGCATCGATATTGAATACAAAAGGCAAAATGTCGTATTATTTACAAGAGGAATAACTCTTCTAATAGTTCGTGTTTGAGCCTTTCCTGGGACAGCAGTATTAGATTCCGATGCACCATTGCAGGTTTACTGTATCCCTTGGACCTTCAAATCAACGATGAAACACAGAAATCGCATCGATATTGAATACAAAAGGCAATTTATCGACTTACAAGAGGAGTAACTCTTCTAATAGTTCGTGTTTGAGCCTTTCCTGGGACAGCAGTATTAGATTCCGATGCACCATTGCAGGTTTACTGTATCCGTTGGACCTTCAAATCAACGATGAAACACAGAAATTGCATCGATATTGAATACAAAAAGCGAAATGTCGACTTATTTACAAGAGGAGTAACTCTTCTAACAGTTCGTGCTTTTAGTCTTTCCTGGGACAGCAGTATTAGATTCCGATGCACCATTGCAGGTTTACTGTATCCCTTGGACCTTCAAATCAACGATGAAACACAGAAATTGCATCGATATTGAATACAAAAAGCGAAATGTCGACTTATTTACAAGAGGAGTAACTCTTCTAACAGTTCGTGCTTTTAGCCATTCCTGGGACAGCAGTATTAGATTCCAATGCACCATTGCAGGTTTACTGTATCCCTTGGACCTTCAAATCAACGATGAAACACAGAAATTGCATCGATACTGAATACAAAAGGCAAAATGTCGTATTATTTACAAGAGGAATAACTCTTCTAATAGTTCGTGTTTGAGCCTTTCCTGGGACAGCAGAACAAGATTCCGATGCACCATTGCAGAATTACTGTATCCCTTGGACCTTCCAATCAACGAAGAAACACAGAAATCGCATCGATATTGAATACAAAAGGCAATATATCGACTTACTTATAAGAGGAGTAACTCTTCTAATAGTTCGTGTTTGAGCCTTTCCTGGGACAGCAGTATTAGATTCCGATGCACCATTGCAGGTTTACTGTATCCGTTGGACATTCAAATCAACGATTTAACAAATGAATTGCGACGATATTGAATACAAAAGGCAAAATATCGACTTATTTACAATAGGAGTAACACTTCCAATAGTTCGTGATTCCAGCCTTTCCTGGGACAGCAGTATTAGATTCCGATGCACCATTGCAGGTTTACTGTATCCCTTGGACCTTCAAATCAACGATGAAACACAGAAATTGCATCGATATTGACTACAAAAAGCAACATGTCGACATATTTACAAGAGGAGTAACTCTTCTAATAGTTCGTGCTTTGAGCCTTTCCTGGGTCAGCAGTATTAGATTCCGATGCACCATTGCAGGTCTACTATATCCCTCGGACCTTCAAATCAACGATGAAACACAGAAATTGCATCGATACTGAATACAAAAGGCAAAATGTCGACTTATTTACAAGAGGAGTAACTCTTCTAATAGTTCGTGCTTTGAGCCTTTCCTGGGACAGCAGTATTAGATTCCGATGCACCATTGCAGGATTAGTGTATCCCTTAGACCTTCAAATAAACGATGAAACACAGAAAAAGCATCGATATTGAATACAAAAGGCAAAATGTCAACTTTTTTCCGAGAGGAGTAACTCTTCTACTAGTTCGTGCTGTTCGCCTTTCCTGGGACAGCAGTATTAGATTCCGATGCACCATTCCAGGTTTACTGTATCCCTCGGACCTTCAAATCAACGATGTAACACAGAAATTGCATCAATATTGAATACAAAGTTCAAAATGTCGACTTATTTACAAGAGGAGTAACTCTTCTAATAGTTCGTGCTTTGAGCCTTTCCTGGGACAGCAGTATTAGATTCCGATGCACCATTCCAGGTTTACTGTATCCCTCGGACCTTCAAATCAACGATGTAACACAGAAATTGCATCAATATTGAATACAAAAGGCAATATATCGACTTACTTACAAGAGGAGTAACTCTTATAATAGTTCGTGGTTTGAGCCTTTCCTGCGACAGAAGTATTAGATTCCGATGCACCATTGCAGGTTTACTGTATCCCTTGGACTTTCAAATCAACGATGAAACACAGAAATTGCATCGATATTGAATACAATAGGCAAAATGTCGACTTATTTACAAGAGGAGTAACTCTTCTAATAGTTGGTGCTTTTAGCCTTTCCTGGGACAGCAGTATTAGATTCCGATGCACCATTGAAGGTTTACTGTATCCCTTGGACCTTCAAATCAACGATGAAACACAGAAATTGCATCGATATTGACTAAAAAAAGCAAAATGTCGACATATTTACAAGAGGAGTAACTCTTCCAATAGTTCGTGCTTTGAGCCATTCCTGGGTCAGCAGTATAGGTTCCGATGCACCATTGCAGGTTTACTATATTCCTTGGACCTTCAAATCAACTATGAAACACAGAAATTGCATCGATATTGAATACAAAAGGCAAAATGTCGACTTATTTACAAGAGGAGTAACTCTTCTAATAACTCGTGCTTTGAGCCTTTCCTGGGACAGCAGTATTAGATTCCGATGCACCATTGCAGGTTTACTGTACACGTTGGACCTTCAAATCAACGATGAAACACAGAAATTGCATCGATATTAAATACAAAATGCAAAATGTCGACTTATTTACAAGAGAAGTAACTCTTCTAATAGTTCGTGCTTTGAGCCTTTCCTGGGACAGCAGTATTAGATTCCGATGCACCATTGCAGGTTTACTGTATCCCTTGGACCTTCAAATCAACGATGAAACACAGAAATTGCATCGATATTGAATACAAAAGGCAAAATGTCGACTTATTTACAAGAGGAGTAACTCTTCTAATAACTCGTGCTTTGAGCCTTTCCTGGGACAGCAGTATTAGATTCCGATGCACCATTGCAGGTTTACTGTACCCGTTGGACCTTCAAATCAACGATGAAACACAGAAATTGCATCGATATTAAATACAAAATGCAAAATGTCGACTTATTTACAAGAGGAGTAACTCTTCTAATAGTTCGTGCTTTGAGCCTTTCCTGGGACAGCAGTATTAGATTCCGATGCACCATTGCAGGTTTACTGTATCCCTTGGACCTTCAAATCAACGATGAAACACAGAAATTGCATCGATATTGAATAAAAAAGGCAAAATTTCGACTTATTTAAAAGAGGAGTAACTCTTCTAATAATTCGTGCTTTGAGCCTTTCCTGGGACAGCAGTATTCGATTCCGATGCACCATTGCAGGTTTACTCTACCCCCTGGACCTTCAAATGAACGGTTAAAACACTGAAATTGCATCGATATTGAATACAAAAGGCAAAATGTCAACTTATTTATAAGAGGAGTAACTCTTATAATAGTTCGTGGTTTGAGCCTTTCCTGGGACAGCAGTATTAGATTCCGATGCACCATTGCAGGTTTACTGTATCCCTTGGACCTTCAAATCAACGATGAAACACAGAAATTGCATCGATATTGAATACAAAAGGCAAAATGTCGTATTATTTACTAGAGGAATAACTCTTCTAATAGTTCGTGTTTGAGCCTTTCCTGGGACAGCAGTATAAGATTCCGATGCACCATTGCAGAATTACTGTATCCCTTGGACCTTCAAATCAACGAAGAAACACAGAAATCGCATCGATATTGAATACAAAAGGCAATATATCGACTTACTTATAAGAGGAGTAACTCTTCTAATAGTTCGTGTTTGAGCCTTTCCTGGGACAGCAGTATTAGATCCGGAGCACCATTGCAGGTTTACTGTATCCCTTGGACATTCAAATCAACGATTAAACAAATAAATTGCGACGATATTGAATACAAAAGGCAAAATATCGACTTATTTACAAGAGGAGTAACACTTCTAATAGTTCGTGCTTTGAGCCTTTCCTGGGTCAGCAGTATTAGATTCGGATGCACCATTGCAGGTCTACTATATCCCTCGGACCTTCAAATCAACGATGAAACACAGAAATTGCATCGATACTGAATACAAAAGGCAAAATGTCGACTTATTTACAAGAGGAGTAACTCTTCTAATTGTTCGTGCTTTGAGCCTTTCCTGGGACAGCAGTATTAGATTCCGATGCACCATTGCAGGATTAATGTATCCCTTAGACCTTCAAATAAACGATGAAACACAGAAAAAGCATCGATATTGAATACAAAAGGCAAAATGTCAACTTTTTTCCAAGAGGAGTAACTCTTCTACTAGTTCGTGCTGTTCGCCTTTCCTGGGACAGCAGTATTAGATTCCGATGCACCATTCCAGGTTTACTGTATCCCTCGGACCTTCAAATCAACGATGTAACACAGAAATTGCATCAATATTGAATACAAAGTTCAAAATGTCGACTTATTTACAAGAGGAGTAACTCTTCTAATAGTTCGTGCTTTGAGCCTTTCCTGGGACAGCAGTATTAGATTCCGATGCACCATTCCAGGTTTACTGTATCCCTCGGACCTTTAAATCAACGATGTAACACAGAAATTGCATCAATATTGAATACAAAAGGCAATATTTCGACTTACTTACAAGAGGAGTAACTCTTATAATAGTTCGTGGTTTGAGCCTTTCCTGCGACAGCAGTATGAGATTCCGATGCACCATTGCAGGTTTACTGTATCCCTTGGACCTTCAAATCAACGATGAAACACAGAAATTGCATCGATATTGAATACAATAGGCAAAATGTCGACTTATTTACAAGAGGAGTAACTCTTCTAATAGTTGGTGCTTTTAGCCTTTCCTGGGACAGCAGTATTAGATTCCGATGCACCATTGCAGGTTTACTGTATTCCTTGGACCTTCAAATCAACGATGAAACACAGAAATTGCATCGATATTGACTAAAAAAAGCAAAATGTCGACATATTTACAAGAGGAGTAACTCTTCCAATAGTTCGTGCTTTGAGCCTTTCCTGGGTCAGCAGTATAGGTTCCGATGCACCATTGCAGGTTTACTATATTCCTTGGACCTTCAAATCAACGATGAAACACAGAAATTGCATCGATATTGAATACAAAAGGCAAAATGTCGACTTATTTACAAGAGGAGTAACTCTTCTAATAACTCGGGCTTTGAGCCTTTCCTGGGACAGCAGTATTAGATTCCGATGCACCATTGCAGGTTTACTGTACCCGTTGGACCTTCAAATCAACGATGAAACACAGAAATTGCATCGATATTAAATACAAAATGCAAAATGTCGACTTATTTACAAGAGGAGTAACTCTTCTAATACTTCGTGCTTTGAGCCTTTCCTGGGACAGCAGTATTAGATTCCGATGCACCATTGCAGGTTTACTGTATCCCTTGGACCTTCAAATCGACTATGAAACACGGAAATTGAATCGATATTGAATACAAAAGGCAAAATGTCGACTTATTTACAAGAGGAGTAACTCTTCTAATAACTCGTGCTTTGAGCCTTTCCTGGGACAGCAGTATTAGATTCCGATGCACCATTGCAGGTTTACTGTACCCGTTGGACCTTCAAATCAACGATGAAACACAGAAATTGCATCGATATTAAATACAAAATGCAAAATGTCGACTTATTTACAAGAGGAGTAACTCTTCTAATAGTTCGTGCTTTGAGCCTTTCCTGGGACAGCAGTATTAGATTCCGATGCACCATTGCAGGATTAGTGTATCCCTTAGACCTTCAAATAAACGATGAAACACAGAAAAAGCATCGATATTGAATACAAAAGGCAAAATGTCAACTTTTTTCCAAGAGGAGTAACTCTTCTACTAGTTCGTGCTGTTCGCCTTTCCTGGGACAACAGTATTAGATTCCGATGCACCATTCCAGGTTTACTGTATCCTTTGGACCTTCAAATCAACGATGTAACACAGAAATTGCATCAATATTGAATACAAAGTTCTAAATGTCGACTTATTTACAAGAGGAGTAACTCTTCTAATAGTTCGTGCTTTGAGCCTTTCCTGGGACAGCAGTATTAGATACCGATGCATCATTGCAGGTTTACTATATCCCTTGGACCACCAAATCAACGATGAAACCCAGAAATTGCATCGATATTGAATACAAACGGCAAATTGTGAACTTACTTATAAGAGGAGTAACTGTTATAATAGTTCGTGCTTTGAGCCTTTCCTGGGACAGCAGTATTAGATTCCGATGCACCATTGCAGGTTTACTGTATCCCTTGGACCTTCAAATCAACGATGAAACACAGAAATTGCATCGATATTGAATACAATAGGCAAAATGTCGACTTATTTGCAAGAGGAGAAACTCTTCTAATAGTTCGTGCTTTGAGCCTTTCCTGGGATTGCAGTATTAGATTCCGATGCACCATTGCAGGTTTAATATATCCCTTGGACCACCAAATCAACGATGAAACACAGAAATTGCATCGATATTGAATACAAAAGGCAAAATTTCGACTTACTTACAAGAGTAATAACTCTTCTAATAGTTCGTGTTTGAGCCTTTCCTGGGACAGCAGTATTACATTCCGATACACCATTGCAGGTTTACTGTATCCCTTGGACCTTCAAATAACGATGAAACACAGAAATCGCATCGATATTGATTACAAAAGGTAAAATATCGACTTACTTACAAGAGGAGTAACTCTTCTAATAGTTCGTGATTTGAGCGTTTCCTGGGACAGCAGTATTAGATTCCGATGCACCATTGCAGGTTTACTGTATCCCTTGGACATTCAAATCAACGATGAAACAAAGAAATTGCATCGATATTGAATACAAAAGGCAACATATCGACCTATTTACAAGAGGAGTAACTCTTCTAACAGTTCGTGCTTTCAGCCTTTCCTGGGACAGCAGTATTAGATTCCGATGCACCATTGCAGGTTTACTGTATCCCTTAGACCTTCAAATCAACGATGAAACACAGAAATTGCAACGATATTGAATAAAAAAGGCAAAATGTCGACTTATTTACAAGAGGGTAACTCTTCTAATAGTTCGTGCTTTGAGCCTTTCCTGGGACAGCAGTATTACATTCCGATGCACCATTTCAGGTTTACTGTCTCCCTTGGACCTTCAAATCAACGATGAAACACAGAAATTGCATCGATATTGAATACAAAGGCAAAATGTCGACTTATTTACAAGAGGAGTAACTATTCTAATACTTCGTGCTTTGAGCCTTTCCTGGGACAGCAGTATTAGATTCCGATGCACCATTGCAGGTTTACTGTATCCCTTGGACCTTCAAATCGTCGATGAAACACAGATATTGCATCGATATTGAATATAAAAGGCAAAATGTCGACTTATTTACAAGAGGAGTAACTCTTCTAATAGTTCGTGCTTTGAGACTTTCCTGGGACAGCAGTATTAGATTCCGATGAACCATATCAGGTTTACAGTATCCATTGGACCTTCAAATCAACGATAAAACACAGAAATTGCATCGATATTGAATACAAAAGGCGAAATGTCGACTTATTTACAAGGGAAGTAACTCTTTTAATAGTTCGTATTTAGAGCCTTTCCTGGGACAGCAGTATTCGATTCCGATGCACCATTGCAGGTTTACTCTACCCCTTGGAACTTCAAATCAACGATGCAACACTGAAATTGCATCGATATTGAATATAAAAGGCAAAATGTCGACTTATTTACAATAGGAGTAACTCTTCTAATAGTTCGTGCTTTGAACCTTTCCTAGGACAGCAGTATTGGATTCCGATGCACCATTGCAGGTTTACTGTATCCCTTGGATCTTCAAATCAACGATGAAACACAGAAATTGCATCGATATTGAATACAAAACGCAAAATGTCGACTTATTTACAAGAGGAGTAACTCTTCTAAGAGTTCGTGCTTTTAGCCTTTCCTGGGACAGGAGTATTAGATTTCGATGCACCATTCCACGTTCACTGTGTCCGTTGGACATTCAAATCAACGATGAAACAAAGAAATTGCATCGATATTGAATACAAATGCAAAATATCGACCTATTTATAAGAGGAGTAACTTTTCTAATAGTTCATGATTGGAGCCTTTCCTGGGACAGCAATATTAGATTCCGATGCACCATTGCAGGTTTACTGTATCCCTTGGACCTTCAAATCAACGATGAAACACAGAAATTGCATCGATATTGAATACAAAAGGCAAAATGTCGTATTATTTACAAGAGGAATAACTCTTCTAATAGTTCGTGTTTGAGCCTTTCCTGGGACAGCAGTATTAGATTCCGATGCACCATTGCAGGTTTACTGTATCCCTTGGACCTTCAAATCAACGATGAAACACAGAAATCGCATCGATATTGAATACAAAAGGCAATTTATCGACTTACTTACAAGAGGAGTAACTCTTCTAATAGTTCGTGTTTGAGCCTTTCCTGGGACAGCAGTATTAGATTCCGATGCACCATTGCAGGTTTACTGTATCCGTTGGACCTTCAAATCAACGATGAAACACAGAAATTGCATCGATATTGAATACAAAAAGCGAAATGTCGACTTATTTACAAGAGGAGTAACTCTTCTAACAGTTCGTGCTTTTAGTCTTTCCTGGGACAGCAGTATTAGATTCCGATGCACCATTGCAGGTTTACTGTATCCCTTGGACCTTCAAATCAACGATGAAACACAGAAATTGCATCGATATTGAATACAAAAAGCGAAATGTCGACTTATTAACAAGAGGAGTAACTCTTCTAACAGTTCGTGCTTTTAGCCATTCCTGGGACAGCAGTATTAGATTCCAATGCACCATTGCAGGTTTACTGTATCCCTTGGACCTTCAAATCAACGATGAAACACAGAAATTGCATCGATATTGAATACAAAAGGCAAAATGTCGTATTATTTACAAGAGGAATAACTCTTCTAATTGTTCGTGTTTGAGCCTTTCCTGGGACAGCAGTATAAGATTCCGAAGCACCATTGCAGAATTACTGTATCCCTTGGACCTTCCAATCAACAAAGAAACACAGAAATCGCATCGATATTGAATACAAAAAGCAATATATCGACTTACTTATAAGAGGAGTAACTCTTCTAATAGTTCGTGTTTGAGCCTTTCCTAGGACAGCAGTATTAGATTCCGATGCACCATTGCAGGTTTACTGTATCCCTTGGACATTCAAATCAACGATTAAACAAATGATTTGCGACGATATTGAATACAAAAGGCAAAATATCGACTTATTTACAAGAGGAGTAACACTTCCAATAGTTCGTGATTCCAGCCTTTTCTGGGACAGCAGTATTAGATTCCGATGCACCATTGCAGGTTTACTGTATCCCTTGGACCTTCAAATCAACGATGAAACACAGAAATTGCATCGATATTGACTACAAAAAGCAACATGTCGACATATTTACAAGAGGAGTAACTCTTCTAATAGTTCGTGCTTTGAGCCTTTCCTGGGTCAGCAGTATTAGATTCCGATGCACCATTGCAGGTCTACTATATCCCTCGGACCTTCAAATCAACGATGAAACACAGAAATTGCATCGATACTGAATACAAAAGGCAAAATGTCGACTTATTTACAAGAGGAGTAACTCTTCTAATAGTTCGTGCTTTGAGCCTTTCCTGGGACAGCAGTATTAGATTCCGATGCACCATTGCAGGTTTACTGTATCCCTTGGACCTTCAAATCAACGATGAAACACAGAAATTGCATCGATATTGAATACAATAGGCAAAATGTCGACTTATTTACAAGAGGAGTAACTCTTCTAATAGTTGGTGCTTTTAGCCTTTCCTGGGACAGCAGTATTAGATTCCGATGCACCATTGCAGGTTTACTGTATCCCTTGGACCTTCAAATCAACGATGAAACACAGAAATTGCATCGATATTGACTAAAAAAAGCAAAATGTTGACATATTTACAAGAGGAGTAACTCTTCCAATAGTTCGTGCTTTGAGCCTTTCCTGGGTCAGCAGTATAGGTTCCGATGCACCATTGCAGGTTTACTATATTCCTTGGACCTTCAAATCAACGATGAAACACAGAAATTGCATCGATATTGAATACAAAAGGCAAAATGTCGACTTATTTACAAGAGGAGTAACTCTTCTAATAACTCGTGCTTTGAGCCTTTCCTGGGACAGCAGTATTAGATTCCGATGCACCATTGCAGGTTTACTGTACCCGTTGGACCTTCAAATCAACGATGAAACACAGAAATTGCATCGATATTAAATACAAAATGCAAAATGTCGACTTATTTACAAGAGGAGTAACTCTTCTAATAGTTCGTGCTTTGAGCCTTTCCTGGGACAGCAGTATTAGATTCCGATGGACCATTGCAGGTTTACTGTATCCCTTGGACCTTCAAATCAACGATGAAACACAGAAATTGCATCGTTATTGAATACAAAAGGCAAAATGTCGACTTATTTACAAGAGCAGTAACTCTTCTAATAACTCGTGCTTTGAGCCTTTCCTGGGACAGCAGTATTAGATTCCGATGCACCATTGCAGGTTTACTGTACCCGTTGGACCTTCAAAGCAACGATGAAACACAGAAATTGCATCGATATTAAATACAAAATGCAAAATGTCGACTTATTTACAAGAGGAGTAATTCTTCTAATAGTTCGTGCTTTGAGCCTTTCCTGGGACAGCAGTATTAGATTCCGATGCACCATTGCAGGTTTACTGTATCCCTTGGACCTTCAAATCAACGATGAAACACAGAAATTGCATCGATATTGAATAAAAAAGGCAAAATTTCGACTTATTTACAAGAGGAGTAACGCTTCTAATAATTCGTGCTTTGAGCCTTTCCTGGGACAGCAGTATTCGATTCCGATGCACCATTGCAGGTTTACTCTACCCCCTGGACCTTCAAATCAACGGTTAAAACACTGAAATTGCATCGATATTGAATACAAAAGGCAAAATGTCAACTTATTTATAAGAGGAGTAACTCTTATAATAGTTCGTGGTTTGAGCCTTTCCTGGGACAGCAGTATTAGATTCCGATGCACCATTGCAGGTTTACTGTATCCCTTGGACCTTCAAATCAACGATGAAACACAGAAATTGCATCGATATTGAATACAAAAGGCAAAATGTCGTATTATTTACAAGAGGAATAACTCTTCTAATAGTTCGTGTTTGAGCCTTTCCTGGGACAGCAGTATAAGATTCCGATGCACCATTGCAGGTTTACTGTATCCCTTGGACATTCAAATCAACGATTAAACAAATAAATTGCGACGATATTGAATACAAAAGGCAAAATATCGACTTATTTACAAGAGGAGTAACACTTCTAATAGTTCGTGCTTTGAGCCTTTCCTGGGTCAGCAGTATTAGATTCGGATGCACCATTGCAGGTCTACTATATCCCTCGGACCTTCAAATCAACGATGAAACACAGAAATTGCATCGATACTGAATACAAAAGGCAAAATGTCGACTTATTTACAAGAGGAGTAACTCTTCTAATAGTTCGTGCTTTGAGCCTTTCCTGGGACAGCAGTATTAGATTCCGATGCACCATTGCAGGTTTGCTGTATTCCTTGGACCTTCAAATCAACGATGAAACACAGAAATTGCATCGATATTGACTAAAAAAAGCAAAATGTCGACATATTTACAAGAGGAGTAACTCTTCCAATAGTTCGTGCTTTGAGCCTTTCCTGGGTCAGCAGTATAGGTTCCGATGCACCATTGCAGGTTTACTATATTCCTTGGACCTTCAAATCAACGATGAAACACAGAAATTGCATCGATATTGAATACAAAAGGCAAAATGTCGACTTAATTACAAGAGAAGTAACTCTTCTAATAACTCGTGCTTTGAGCCTTTCCTGGGACAGCAGTATTAGATTCCGATGCACCATTGCAGGTTTACTGTACCCGTTGGACTTTCAAATCAACGATGAAACACAGAAATTGCATCGATATTAAATACAAAATGCAAAATGTCGACTTATTTACAAGAGGAGTAACTCTTCTAATAGTTCGTGCTTTGAGCCTTTCCTGGGACAGCAGTATTAGATTCCGATGCACCATTGCAGGTTTACTGTATCCCTTGGACCTTCAAATCGACGATGAAACACGGAAATTGCATCGATATTGAATACAAAAGGAAAATGTCCACTTATTTACAAGAGGAGTAACTCTTCTAATAACTCGTGCTTTGAGCCTTTCCTGGGACAGCAGTATTAGATTCCGATGCACCATTGCAGGTTTACTGTACCCGTTGGACCTTCAAATCAACGATGAAACACAGAAATTGCATCGATATTAAATACAAAATGCAAAATGTCGACTTATTTACAAGAGGAGTAACTCTTCTAATAGTTCGTGCTTTGAGCCTTTCCTGGGACAGCAGTATTAGATTCCGATGAACCATTGCAGGTTTACTGTATCCCTTGGACATTCAAATCAACGATGAAACACAGAAATTGCATCGATATTGAATACAAAAAGCAAAATTTCGACTTATTTACAAGAGGAGTAACTCTTCTAATAATTCGTGCTTTGAGCCTTTCCTGGGACAGCAGTATTCGATTCCGATGCACCATTGCAGGTTTACTCTACCCCCTGGACCTTCAAATCAACGGTTAAAACACTGAAATTGCATCGATATTGAATACAAAAGCCAAAATGTCAACTTATTTATAAGAGGAGTAACTCTTATAATAGTTCGTGGTTTGAGCCTTTCCTGGGACAACAGTATTAGATTCCGATGCACCATTGCAGGTTTACTGTATCCCTTGGACCTTCAAATCAACGATGAAACACAGAAATTGCATCGATATTGAATACAATAGGCAAAATGTCGACTTATTTACAAGAGGAGTAACTCTTCTAATAGTTCGTGCTTTGACCCTTTCCTGGGACAGCAGTATTAGATTCCGATGCACCATTGCAGGATTAGTGTATCCCTTAGACCTTCAAATAAACGATGAAACACAGAAATTGCATCGATACTGAATACAAAAGGCAAAATGTCGACTTATTTACAAGAGGAGTAACTCTTCTAATAGTTCGTGCTTTGACGCTTTCCTGGGACAGCAGTATTAGATTCCGATGCACCATTGCAGGATTAGTGTATCCCTTAGACCTTCAAATAAACGATGAAACACAGAAAAAGCATCGATATTGAATACAAAAGGCAAAATGTCAACTTTTTTCCAAGAGGAGTAACTCTTCTACTAGTTCGTGCTGTTCGCCTTTCCTGGGACAACAGTATTAGATTCCGATGCACCATTCCAGGTTTACTGTATCCTTTGGACCTTCAAATCAACGATGTAACACAGAAATTGCATCAATATTGAATACAAAGTTCTAAATGTCGACTTATTTACAAGAGGAGTAACTCTTCTAATAGTTCGTGCTCTGAGCCTTTCCTGGGACAGCAGTATTAGATACCGATGCATCATTGCAGGTTTACTATATCCCTTGGACCACCAAATCAACGATGAAACCCAGAAATTGCATCGATATTGAATACAAACGGCAAATTGTGAACTTACTTATAAGAGGAGTAACTGTTATAATAGTTCGTGCTTTGAGCCTTTCCTGGGACAGCAGTATTAGATTCCGATGCACCATTGCGGGTTTACTGTATCCCTTGGACCTTCAAATCAACGATGAAACACAGAAATTGCATCGATATTGAATACAATAGGCAAAATGTCGACTTATTTGCAAGAGGAGAAACTCTTCTAATAGTTCGTGCTTTGAGCCTTTCCTGGGATTGCAGTATTAGATTCCGATGCACCATTGCAGGTTTAATATATCCCTTGGACCACCAAATCAACGATGAAACACAGAAATTGCATCGATATTGAATACAAAAGGCAAAATTTCGACTTACTTACAAGAGTAATAACTCTTCTAATAGTTCGTGTTTGAGCCTTTCCTGGGACAGCAGTATTACATTCCGATACACCATTGCAGTTTTACTGTATCCCTTGGACCTTCAAATAACGATGAAACACAGAAATCGCATCGATATTGATTACAAAAGGTAAAATATCGACTTACTTACAAGAGGAGTAACTCTTCTAATAGTTCGTGATTTGAGCGTTTCCTGGGACAGCAGTATTAGATTCCGATGCACCATTGCAGGTTTACTGTATCCCTTGGACATTCAAATCAATGATGAAACAATGAAATTGCATCGATATTGAATACAAAAGGCAACATATCGACCTATTTACAAGAGGAGTAACTCTTCTAACAGTTCGTGCTTTCAGCCTTTCCTGGGACAGCAGTATTAGATTCCGATGCACCATTGCAGGTTTACTGTATCCCTTGGACCTTGAAATCAACGATGAAACAGAGAAATTGCATCGATATTGAATACATAAAAGCAAAATGCCCACTTATTTATAAGAGGAGTAACTCTTCTAACAGTTCGTGCTTTGAGCCTTTCCTGGGACAGCAGTATGAGATTCCGATGCACCATTGCAGGTTTACTGTATCCCTTAGACCTTCACATCAACGATGAAACACAGAAATTGCATCGATATTGAATAAAAAAGGCAAAATGTCGACTTAATTACAAGAGGAGTAACTCTTCTAATAGTTCGTGCTTTGAGCCTTTCCTGGGACAGCAGTATTAGATTCCGATGCACCATTGAAGGTTTACTGTATCCCTTGGGCCTTCAAATCAACGATGAAACACAGAAATTGCATCGATATTGAATACAAAAGGCATAATGTCGACTTATTTACAAGAGGAGTAACTCTCTAATATTTCGTGCTTTGAGCCTTTCCTGGGACAGCAGTATTAGATTCCGATGCACTATTGCAGGTTTACTGTATCCCTTGGACCTTCAAATCAACGATGAAACACAGATATTGCATCGATATTGAATACAAAAGGCAAAATGTCGACTTATTTACAAGAGGAGTAACTCTTCTAATTGTTCGTGCTTTGAGACTTTCCTGGGACAGCAGTATTAGATTCCGATGAACCATTGCAGGTTTACTGTGTCCCTTCGACCTTCAAATCATCGATGAAACACAGAAATTGCATCGATATTGAATACAAAAGAAGAAATGTCGACTTATTTACAAGGGAAGAAACTCTTCTAATAGTTCGTGTTTTGAGCCTTTCCTGGGACAGCAGTATTAGATTCCGATGCACCATTGCAGGTTTACTGTATCCCTTGGACCTTGAAATCAACGATGAAACAGAGAAATTGCATCGATATTGAATACATAAAAGCAAAATGTCCACTTATTTATAAGAGGAGTAACTCTTCTAACAGTTCGTGCTTTGAGCCTTTCCTGGGACAGCAGTATGAGATTCCGATGCACCATTGCAGGTTTACTGTATCCCTTAGACCTTCAAATCAACGATGAAACACAGAAATTGCATCGATATTGAATAAAAAAGGCAAAATGTCGACTTAATTACAAGAGGAGTAACTCTTCTAATAGTTCGTGCTTTGAGCCTTTCCTGGGTCAGCAGTGTTAGATTCCGATGCACCATTTCAGGTTTACTGTATCCCTTGGGCCTTCAAATCAACGATGAAACACAGAAATTGCATCGATATTGAATACAAAAGGCATAATGTCGACTTATTTACAAGAGGAGTAACTCTTCTAATATTTCGTGCTTTGAGCCTTTCCTGGGACAGCAGTATTAGATTCCGATGCACTATTGCAGGTTTACTGTATCCCTTGGACCTTCAAATCAACGATGAAACACAGATATTGCATCGATATTGAATACAAAATGCAAAATGTCGACTTATTTACAAGAGGAGTAACTGTTCTAATAGTTCGTGCTTTGAGACTTTCCTGGGACAGCAGTATTAGATTCCGATGAACCATTGCAGGTTTACTGTGTCCCTTCGACCTTCAAATCAACGATGAAACACAGAAATTGCATCGATATTGAATACAAAAGAAGAAATGTCGACTTATTTACAAGGGAAGAAACTCTTCTAATAGTTCGTGTTTTGAGCCTTTCCTGGGACAGCAGTATTCGATTCCGATGCACCATTGCAGGTTTACTCTACCCCTTGGACATTCAAATCAACGATGCAACACTGAACTTGCATCGATATTGAATACAAAAGTCAAAATATCGACTTCTTTACATGAGGAATACTCTTCTAATAGTTCGTGCTCTGAGCCTTTCCTGGGACAGCAGTATTAGATTCCGATGCTCCATTGCAGGTTTACTGTATCCCTTGGACCTTCAAATCAACGATGAAACACAGAAATTGCATCGATATTGAATACAAAAAGCGAAATGTCGACTTATTTACAAGAGGAGTAACTCTTCTAACTGTTCGTGCTTTTAGCCTTTCCTGGGACAGCAGTAATAGATTCCGATGCACCATTGCAGGTTTACTGTATCCCTTGGACCTTCAAATCAACGATGAAACACAGAAATTGCATCGATATTGAATACAAAAGGCATAATGTCGTATTATTTACAAGAGGAATAACTCTTCTAATAATTCGTGTTTGAGGCTTTCCTGGGACAGCAGTATTAGATTCCGATGCACCATTGCAGGTTTACTGTATCCCTTGGACCTTCAAATCAACGATGAAACACAGAAATCGCATCGATATTGAATACATAAGGCAATATATCGACTTACTTACAATAGGAGTAACTCTTCTAATAGTTCGTGTTTGAGCCTTTCCTGGGACAGCAGTATTAGATTCCGATGCACCATTGCAGGTTTACTGTATCCCTTGGACATTCAAATCAACGATTAAACAAAGAAATTGCGACGATATTGAATACAAAAGGCAAAATATCGACTTATTTACAAGAGGAGTAACACTTCTAATAGTTCGTAATTTCAGCCTTTCCTGGGACAGCAGTATTAGATTCCGATGCACCATTGCAGGTTTACTGTATCCCTTGGACCTTCAAATCAACGATGAAACACAGAAATTGCATCGATATTGAATACAAAAGGCAAAATATCGACTTATTTACATGGGGAGTACTCTTCTAATAGTTCGTGCTCTGAGCCTTTCCTGGGACAGCAGTATTAGATTCCGATGCACCATTGCAGGTTTACTGTATCCCTTGGACCTTCAAATCAACGATGAAACACAGAAATTGCATCGATATTGAATACAATAAGCGAAATGTCGACTTATTTGCAAGAGGAGTAACTCTTCTAACAGTTCGTGCTTTTAGTCTTTCCTGGGACAGCAGTATTAGATTCCGATGCACCATTGCAGGTTTACTGTATCCCTTGGACCTTCAAATCAACGATGAAACACAGAAATTGCATCGATATAGAATACAAAAAGCGAAATGTCGACTTATTTACAAGAGGAGTAACTCTTCTAACAGTACGTGCTTTTAGCCTTTCCTGGGACAGCAGTATTAGATTCCGATGCACCATTGCAGGTTTACTGTATCCCTTGGACCTTCAAATCAACGATGAAACACAGAAATTGCATTGATATAGAACACAACAGGCAAAATGTCGATTTTATTATAAGAGGAGTAACTCTTCTAATAGTTCGTCTTTTGAGCCTTTCCTGGGACAGCAGTATTAGATTCCGATGCACCATTGCAGGTTTACTGTTACCCTTGGACCCTCAAATCAACGATGAAACACAGAAATTGCATCGATATTCAATACAAAAGGCAAAATGTCGACTTATTTACAAGACGAGTAACTCTTCTAATAGTTCGTGTGTTTAGCCTTTCCTGGGACAGCAGTATTAGATTCCGATGCACCATTTCAGGTCTACTATATCCCTCGGACCTTCAAATCAACGATGAAACACAGAAATCGCATCGATACTGAATACAAAATGCAAAATGTCGACTTATTTACAAGAGGAGTAACTCTTCTAATAGTTCGTGCTTTGAGCCTTTCCTGGGACAGCAGTATTAGATTCCGATGCACCATTGCAGGATTAATGTATCCCTTAGACATTCAAATAAACGACGAAACACAGAAAAAGCATCGATATTGAATACAAAAGGCAAAATGTCAACTTTTTTACAAGAGGAGTAACTCTTCTAATAGTTCGTGCTGTTAGCCTTTCCTGGGACAGCAGTATTAGATTCCGATGCACCATTCCAGGTTTATTGTATCCTTTGGACATTCAAATCAACGATGAAACAAAGAAATTGCATTGATATTGAATACAAAAGGCAAAATATCGACTTATGTACAAGAGGAGTAACTCTTTTAACTGATCGTGCTTTGAGCCTTTCCTGGGACAGCAGTATTAGATTCCGATGCACCATTGCAGGTTTACTGTATCCGTTGGACCTTCAAATCAACGATGAAACACAGAAATTGCATCGATATTGAATACAAAAGGCAAAATATCGACTTAATTACAAGAGGAGTAACTCTTCTAATAGTTCGTGCTTTGAGCCTTTCCTGGGACAACAGTATTAGATTCCGATGCACCATTCCAGGTTTACTGTATCCCTTGGACCTTCAAATCAACGATGAAACACAGAAATTGCATCGATATTGAATACAAAAGGCAAAATGTCGACTTATTTACAAGAAGAGTAACTCTTCTAATAGTTCGTGCTTTGAGAATTTCCTGGGACAGCAGTATTCGATTCCGATGCACCATTGCAGGTTTACTCTACCCCTTGGACCTTCAAATCAACGATGAAACACTGAAACTGCATCGATATTGAATACAAAAGGCAAAATATCGACTTATTTACAAGAGGAGTAACTCTTCTAGTAGTTAGTGCTTTCAGCCTTTCCTGGGACAGCAGTATTAGATTCCGATGCACCATTTCAGGTTTACTGTATCCCTTGGACCTTCAAATCAACGATGAAACCAGAAATTGCATCGATATTGAATACAAAATGCAAAATGTCGACTTATTTACAAGAGGAAAAACTCTTGTAATTGTTCGTGTTTTGAGACTTTCCTGGGACAGCAGTATTAGATTCCGATGAACCATTGCAGGTTTACTGTATCCCTTGAACCTTCAAATCAACGATCAAACACAGAAATTGCATCGATACTGAATACAAAAATGCAATATGTCCACTTATTTATAAGAGGAGTAACTATTCTAACAGTTCGTGCTTTGAGCCTTTCCTGGGAAAGCAGTATTAGATTCCGATGCACCATATCAGGTGTACTGTATCCCTTGGACCTTCAAATCAACGATGAAACCAGAAATTGCATCGATATTGAATACAAAATGCAAAATGTCGACTTATTTACAAGAGGAAAAACTCTTGTAATAGTTCGTGTTTTGAGACTTTCCTGGGACAGCAGTATTAGATTCCGATGAACCATTGCAGGTTTACTGTATCCCTTGGACCTTCAAATCAACGATGAAACACAGAAATTGCATCGATATTGAATACAAAAGGCGAAATGTCGACTTATTTACAAGGGAAGTAACTCTTCTAATAGTTCGTGTTTTGAGCATTTCCTGGGACAGCAGTATTCGATTCCGATGCACCATTGCAGGTTTACTCTACCCCTTGGACCTTCAAATCAACGATGCAAGACTGAAATTGCATCGATATTGAATACAAAAGGCAAAATATCGATTTATTTACATGAGGAGTACTCTTCTAATAGTTCGTGCTCTGAGCCTTTCCTGGGACAGCACTATTAGATTCCGATGCACCATTGCAGGTTTACTGTATCCCTTGGCCCTTCAAATCAACGATGAAACACAGAAGTTGCATCGATATTGAATACAAAAAGCGAAATGTCGTTTTATTTACAAGAGGAGTAACTCTTCTAACAGTTCATGCTTTTAGCCTTTCCTGGGACAGCTGTATTAGATTCCGATGCACCATTGCAGGTTTACTGTATCCCTTGGACCTTCAAATCAACGATGAAACACAGAAATTGCATCGGTATTGAATACAAAAAGCGAAATGTCGACTTATTTACAAGAGGAGTAACTCTTCTAACAGTTCGTGCTTTTAGCCTTTCCTGGGACAGCAGTATTAGATTCCGATGCACCATTGCAGGTTTACTGTATCCCTTGGACCTTCAAATCAACGATGAAACACAGAAATCGCATAGATATTGAATACAAAAGGCAATATATCGACTTACTTACAAGAGGAGTAACTCTTCTAATAGTTCGTGTTTGAGCCTTTCCTGGGACAGCAGTATTAGATTCCGATGCACCATTGCAGGTTTACTGTATCCCTTGGACATTCAAATCAACGATTAAGCAAAGAAATTGCGACGATATTGAATACAAAATGCAAAATATCGACTTATTTACAAGAGGAGTAACACTTCTAATAGTTCGTGATTTCAGCCTTTCCTGGTACAGCAGTATTAGTTTCCGATGCACCATTCCAGGATTAGTGTATCCCTTAGACCTTCAAATAAACGATGAAACACAAAAAAAGCATCGATATTGAATACAAAAGGCAAAATGTCAACTTTTTTACAAGAGGAGTAACTCTTCTAATAGTTCGTGCTGTTCGCCTTTCCTGGGACAGCAGTATTAGATTCCGATGCACCATTCCAGGTCTACTGTATCCTTTGGACCTTCAAATGAACGATGTAACACAGAAATTGCATCAATATTGAATACAAAGTTCAAAATGTCGACTTATTTACAAGAGGAGTAACTCTTCTAATAGTTCGTGCTTCGGGCCTTTCCTGGGACAGCAGTATTAGATTCCGATGCACCATTGAAGGTTTACTGTATCCCTTGGACCTTCAAATCAACGATGAATCACAGAAATTGCATCGATATTGAATACAAAAGGCAAAATATCGACTTATTTACAAGAGGAGTAACTCTTCTAATAGTTCGTACTTTGAGCCTTTCCTGGGACAGCAGTATTCGATTCCGATGCACCATTGCAGGTTTACTCTACCCCTTTGACCTTCAAATCAACGATGAAACACTGTAATTGCATCGATATTGAATACAAAAGGCAAAATATCGACTTATTTACAAGAGGAGTACTCTTCTAATAGTTCGCGCTCTGAGCCTTTCCTGGGACAGCAGTATTGGATTCCGATGCACCATTGCAGGTTTACTGTATCCCTTGGATCCTCAAATCAACGATGAAACACAGAAATTGCATCGATATTGAATACAAAAGGCAAAATGTCGACTTATTTACAAAAGGAATAACTCTTCTAATAGTTCGTGCATTGAGCCTTTCCTTGGACAGCAGTATTAGATTCCGATGCACCATTGCAGGTTTACTGTATCCCTTGGACCTTCAAATCAGCGATGAAACAGGGAAATTGCATCGATATTGAATACAAAAAAGCAAAATGTCCACTTATTTATAAGAGGAGTAACTCTTCTAATAGTTCGTGCTTTGAGCCATTCCTGGGACAGCAGTATTAGATTCCGATGCACCATTGCAGGTTTACTGTATCCCTTGGACCTTCAAATCAACGAAGAAACACAGATATTGCATCGATATTGAATACAAAAGGCAAAATATCGACTTATTTACAAGAGGAGTAACTCTTCTAATAGTTCGTGATTTCAGCCTTTCCTGGGACAACAGTATTAGATTCCGATGCACCATTGCTGGTTTTCCTGTATCCCTTGGACTTTCAAATCAACGATGAAACACAGAAATTGCATCGATATTGAATACAAAAGGCAAAATGTCGACTTATTTACAAGAGGAGTAACTCTTCTAATAGTTCGTCTTTTGAGCCTTTCCTGGGACAGCAGTATTAGATACCGATGCACCATTGCAGGTTTACTGTATCCCTTGGACTTTCAAATCAACGAAGAAACACTGAAATTGCATCGATATTGAATACAAAAGGCAAAATATCGACTTATTTACAAGAGGAGTACTCTTCTAATAGTTCGTGCTTACAGCCTTTCCTGGGACAACAGTATTAGATTCCGATGCACCATTGCAGGTTTTCCTGTATCCCTTGGCCTTTCAAATCAACGATGAAACACAGAAATTGCATCGATATTGAATACAAAAGGCAAAATATCGACTTATTTACAAGAGGAGTAACTCTTCTAATAGTTCGTGTTTTTGCCTTTCCTGGGACAGCAGTATTAGATTCCGATGCACCATTCCAGGTTTACTGTATTCCTTGGACCTTCACATCAACGATGAAACACTGAAATTGCATCGATATTGAATACAAAAGGCTAAATGTCGACTTATTTACAATAGGAGTAACTCTTCTAGTTGTTCGTGCTGTACGCCTTTCCTCGGACAGCAGTATTCGATTCCGATGCACCATTGAAGGTTTACTGTATCCCTTGGACCTTCGAATCAACGATGAAACACAGAAATTGCATCGATATTGAATACAAAAGGCAAAATATCGACTTATTTACAAGAGGAGTAACTCTTCTAATAGTTCGTGCTTTGAGCCTTTCCTGGGACAGCAGTATTCGATTCCGATGCACCATTGCAGGTTTACTCTACCCCTTGGACCTTCAAATCAACGAAGAAACACTGAAATTGCATCGATATTGAATACAAAAGGCAAAATATCGACTTATTTACAAGAGGAGTAACTCTTCTAATAGTTCGTGATTTGAGCCTTTCCTGGGACAGCAGTATTCGATTCCGATGCACCATTGCAGTTTTACTCTACCCCTTGGACATTCAAATCAACGATGAAACAAAGAAATTGCATCGATATTGAATACAAATGGCAAAATGTCGACTTATTTTCAAGAGGAGTAACACTTCTAATAGTTCGTGCTTACAGCCTTTCCTGGGACAACAGTATTAGATTCCGATGCACCATTGCAGGTTTTCCTGTATCCCTTGGACTTTCAAATCAACGATGAAACACAGAAATTGCATCGATATTGAATACAAAAGGCTAAATGTCGACTTATTTACAAGAGGAGTAACTCTTTTAGTAGTTCGTGCTGTACGCCTTTCCTCGGACAGCAGTATTCGATTCCGATGCACCATTGAAGGTTTACTGTATCCCTTGGACCTTCAAATCAACGATGAAACACAGAAATTGCATCGATATTGAATACAAAAGGCAAAATATCGACTTATTTACAAGAGGAGTAACTCTTCTAATAGTTCGTGCTTTGAGCCTTTCCTGGGACAGCAGTATTCGATTCCGATGCACCATTGCAGGTTTACTCTACCCCTTGGACCTTCAAATCAACTAAGAAACACTGAAATTGCATCGATATTGAATACAAAAGGCAAAATATCGACTTATTTACAAGTGGAGTAACTCTTCTAATAGTTCGTGCTTTTAGCCTTTCCTGGGACAGCAGTATTAGATTCCGATGCACCATTGCAGGTTTACTCTACCCCTTGGACTTTCAAATCAACGATGAAACACTGAAATTGCATCGATATTGAATACAAAAGGCAAAATATCGACTTATTTACATGAGGAGTACTCTTCTAATAGTTCGTGCTCTGAGCCTTTCCTGGGACAGCAGTATTGGATTCCTATGCACCATTGCAGGTTTACTGTATCCCTTGGACCTTCAAATCAACGATGAAACACAGAAATTGCATCGATATTGAATACAAAAGGCAAAATGTCGACTTATTTACAAGTGGAGTAACTCTTCTAATAGTTCGTGTTTTAGCCTTTCGTGGGACAGCAGTATTAGATTCCGATGCACCATTGCAGGTTGACTGTATCCATTGGACCTTCAAATCAACGATGAATCCCAGAAATTGCATCGATATTGAATACAAAAGGCAAAATGTCGACTTATTTACAAGAGGAGTAACTCTTTCAATAGTTCGTGCTTTGAGCCTTCCTGGGACAGCAGTATTAGATTCCGATGCACCATTGCAGGTTTACTGTCTCCCGTGGACCTTCAAATCAACGATGAAACACAGAAATCGAATCGATATTGAATACAAAAGGCAAAATGTCGACTTACTTACAAGAGGAGTAACTCTTCTAATAGTTAGTGGTTTGAGCCTTTCTTGGGACTGCAGTATTAGATTCCAATGCACCATTCCAGGTTTACTGTATCCCTTGGACATTCAAATCAACGATGAAACAAAGACATTGCATCGATATTGAATACAAAAGGCAAAATGTCGACTTATTTACAGGAGGAGTAACTCTTCTAATAGTTCGTGCTTTTAGCCTTTCCTGGGACAGCAGTATTAGATTCCGATGCACCATTGCAGGTTTACTGTATCCCTTGGACCTTCAAATCAACGATGAAACACAGAAATTGCATCTATATTGAATACAAAAGGCAAAATATCGACTTATTTACAAGAGGAGTAACTCTTCTAATAGTTCGTGCTTCGAGCCTTTCCTGGGACAGCAGTATTCGATTCCGATGCACCATTGCAGGTTTACTGTATCCCTTGGACCTTCAAATCAACGATGAAGCACAGAAATTGCATCGATATTGAATACAAAAGGCGAAATTTCGACTGATTTACAAGGGAAGTAACTCTTCTAATAGTTCGTGTTTTGAGCCTTTCCTGGGACAGCAGTATTCGATTCCGATGCACCATTGCAAATTTACTCTACCCCTTGGACCTTCAAATCAACGATGAAACACTGAAATTGCATCGATATTGAATACAAAACGCAAAATATCGACTTATTTACATGAGGAGTACTCTTCTAATAGTTCGTGCTCTGAGCCTTTCCTGGGACAGCAGTATTGGATTCCGATCCACCATTCAAGGTTTACTGTATCCCTTGGACCTTCAAATCAACGATGAAACACAGAAATTGCATCGATATTGAATACAAAGGGCAAAATGTCGACTTATTTACAAGAGGAGTAACTCTTCTAATAGTTCGTGCTTTTAGCCTTTTGTGGGACAGCAGTATCAGATTCCGATGCACCATTGCAGGTTTACTGTATCCCTTGGACCTTCAAATCAACGATGAAACACAGAAATTGAATCGATATTGAATACAAAAGGCAAAATGTCGACTTATTTACAAGAGGAGTAACTCTTCTAATAGTTCGTGATTTTAGCCTTTCCTGGGACAGCAGTATTTGATTCCGATGCACCATTGCAGGTTTACTGTATCCCTTGGACCTTCAAATCAACGATGACACACAGAAATTGCATCGATATTGAATACAAAGGGCAGAATGTCGACTTATTTACAAGAGGAGTAACTCTTCTAATAGTTCGTGCATTTAGCCTTTCGTGGGACAGCAGTATTAGATTCCGATGCACCATTGCAGGTTTACTGTATATCTTGGACCTTCACATCAACAATGAAACACAGAAATTGCTTCGATATTGAATACAAAAGTCAAAATGTCGACTTATTTACAAGACTAGTAACTCTTCTAATAGATCGTGCTTTGAGCCTTCCTGGGTCAGCAGTATTAGATTCCGATGCACCATTGCAGGTTTACTGTATCCCGTGGACCTTCAAATCAACGATGAAACACAGAAATTGCATCGATATTGAATACAAATGGCAAAATGTCGTCTTATTTACAAGAGGAGTAACTCTTCTAATAGTTCGTGCTTTGAGCCTTTCCTGGGATTGCAGTATTCGATTCCGATGCACCATTGCAGGTTTACTCTACCCCTTGGACTTTCAAATCAACGATGAAACACTGAAATTGCATCGATATTGAATACAAAAGGCAAAATATCGACTTATTTACATGAGGAGTACTCTTCTAATAGTTCGTGCTCTGAGCCTTTCCTGGGACAGCAGTATTGGATTCCTATGCACCATTGCAGGTTTACTGTATCCCTTGGACCTTCAAATCAACGATGAAACACAGAAATTGCATCGATATTGAATACAAAAGGCAAAATGTCGACTTATTTACAAGTGGAGTAACTCTTCTAATATTTCGTGTTTTAGCCTTTCGTGGGACAGCAGTATTAGATTCCGATGCACCATTGCAGGTTGACTGTATCCCTTGGACCTTCAAATCAACGATGAAACCCATAAATTGCATCGATATTGAATACAAAAGGCAAAATGTCGACTTATTTACAAGAGGAGTAACTCTTCTAATAGTTCGTGCTTTGAGCCTTCCTGGGACAGCAGTATTAGATTCCGATGCACCATTGCAGGTTTACTGTATCCCGTGGACCTTCAAATCAACGATGAAACACAGAAATCGCATCGATATTGAATACAAAAGGCAAAATGTCGACTTACTTACAAGAGGAGTAACTCTTCTAATAGTTAGTGGTTTGAGCCTTTCTTGGGACTGCAGTATTAGATTCCAATGCGCCATTGCAGGTTTACAGTATCCCTTGGACATTCAAATCAACGATGAAACAAAGACATTGCATCGATATTGAATACAAAAGGCAAAATATCGACTTATTTACAGGAGGAGTAACTCTTCTAATAGTTCGTGCTTTTAGCCTTTCCTGGGACAGCAGTATTAAATTCCGATGCACCATTGCAGGTTTACTGTATCCCGTGGACCTTCAAATCAACGATGAAACACAGAAATTGCATCGATATTGAATACAAAAGGCAAAATGTCGACTTATTTACAAGAGGAGTAACTCTTCTAATAGTTCGTCTTTTGAGCCTTTCCTGGGACAGCAGTATTAGATACCGATGCACCATTGCAGGTTTACTGTATCCCTTGGACTTTCAAATCAACGAAGAAACACTGAAATTGCATCGATATTGAATACAAAAGGCAAAATATCGACTTATTTACAAGAGGAGTACTCTTCTAATAGTTCGTGCTTACAGCCTTTCCTGGGACAGCAGTATTACATTCCGATGCACCATTGCAGGTTTACTGTATCCCGTGGACCTTCAAATCAACGATGAAACTCAGAAATTGCATCGATATTGAATACAAATGGCAAAATGTCGTCTTATTTACAAGAGGAGTAACTCTTGTAATAGTTCGTGCTTTGAGCCTTTCCTGGGATTGCAGCATTCGATTCCGATGCACCATTGCAGGTTTACTCTACCCCTTGGACCTTCAAATCAACGATGAAACACAGAAATTGCATAGATATTGAATACAAAATCAAAATGTCGACTTATTTACAAGAGGAGTAACTCTTCTAATGGTTCGTGCTTTTAGCCTTTCGTGGGACAGCAGTATTAGATTCCGATGCACCATTGCAGGTGTACTTTATCCCTTGGACCTTCAAATCAACGATGAAACACAGAAATTGCATCGATATTGAATACAAAAAGCAAAATGTCGACTTATTTACAGAGGAGTAACTCTTCTAATAGTTCGTGCTTTGAGCCTTCCTGGGTCAGCAGTATTAGATTCCGATGCACCATTGCTGGTTTGCTGTATTCCGTGGACCTTCAAATCAACGATGAAACACAGAAATCGCATCGATATTGAATACAAAAGGCAAAATGTCGACATACGTACAAGAGGAGTAACTCTTCTAATAGTTGGTGCTTTGAGCCTTTCCTGGGACAGCAGTATTAGATTCCAATGCACCATTGCAGGTTTACTGTATCCCTTGGACATTCAAATCAACGATGAAACAAAGAAATTGCATCGATATTGAATACAAAAGGCAAAATGTCGACTTATTTACAAGAGGAGTAACACTTCTAATAGTTCGTGATTTCAGCCTTTCCTGGGACAGCAGTATTCGATTCCGATGCACCATTGCAGGTTTACTGTATCCCTTGGACCTTCAAATCAACGATGAAACACAGAAATTGCATCGATATTGAATACAAAAGGCGAAATTACGACTGATTTACAAGGGAAGTAACTCTTCTAATAGTTCGTGTTTTGAGCCTTTCCTGGGACAGCAGTATTCGATTCCGATGCACCATTGCAGGTTTACTCTACCCCTTGGACCTACAAATCAACGATGAAACACTGAAATTGCATCGATATTGAATACAAAACGCAAAATATCGACTTATTTACATGAGGAGTACTCTTCTAATAGTTCGTGCCCTGAGCCTTTCCTGGGACAGCAGTATTGGATTCCGATGAACCATTCCAGGTTTACTTTATCCCTTGGACCTTCAAATCAACGATGAACCACAGAAATTGCATCGATATTGAATACAAATGACAAAATGTCGACTTATTTACATGAGGAGTACTCTTCTAATAGTTCGTGCTTTTAGCCTTTTGTGGGACAGCAGTATTAGATTCCGATGCACCATTGCAGGTTTACTGTATCCCTTGGACCTTCAAATCAACGATGAAACCCAGAAATTGCATCGATATTGAATACAAAAGGCAAAATGTCGACTTATTTACAAGAGGAGTAACTCTTCTAATAGTTCGTGCTTTGAGCCTTCCTGGGACAGCGGTATTAGATTCCGATGCACCATTGCAGGTTTACTGTATACCTTGGACCTTCAAATCAACGATGAAACACAGAAATTGCATCGATATTGAATACAAAAGGCAAAATGTCGACTTACTTACAAGAGGAGTAACTCTTCTAATAGTTCGTGCTTTGAGCCTTTCCTGGGACAGCAGTATTAGATTCCAATGCACCATTGCAGGTTTACAGTATCCCTTGGACCTTCAAATCAACGATGAAACACAGAAATTGCATCGATATAGAATACAAAGGGCAAAATGTCGACTTATTTACAAGAAGAGTAACACTTCTAATAGTTCGTGCTTTCAGCCTTTCCTGGGACAGCAGTATTAGATTCCGATGCACCATTGCAGGTTTACTGTATCCCTTGGACTTTCAAATCAACGATGAAACACAGAAATTGCATCGATATTGAATAGAAAAGGCAAAATATCGATTTATTTACAAGAGGAGTAACTCTTCTAATAGATCGTGCTTTGAGCCTTTCTGGGACAGCAGTATTAGATTCCGATGCACCATTGCAGGTTTACTCTACCCCTTGGACCTTCAAATCAACGATGAAACACTGAAAATGCATCCATATTGAATACAAAAGGCAAAATATCGACTTATTCACATGAGGAGTAACTCTTCTAATAGTTCGTGCTTTCAGCCTTTCCTGGGACAGCAGTATTTGATTCATTTGCACCATTGCAGGTTTACAGTATCCCTTGGACCTTCAAATCAACGATGAAACACAGAAATTGCATCGATATTGAATACAAAAGGCAAAACGTCGACTTATTTACAAGAGGAGTAATTCTTCTAATAGTTCGTGCTTTGAGCCTTTCCTGGGACAGCAGTATTAGATTCCGATGCACCATTGCAGGTTTACTGTATCCCTTGGACCTTCAAATCAACGATGAAACACAGAAATTGCATCGATATTGAATACAAAAGGCGAAATTTCGACTGATTTACAAGGGAAGTAACTCTTCTAATAGTTCGTGTTTTGAGCCTTTCCTGGGACAGCAGTATTCGATTCCGATGCACCATTGCCGGTTTACTCTACCCCTTGGACCTTCAAATCAACGATGAAACACTGATATTGCATCGATATTGAATACAAAACGCAAAATATCGACTTATTTACATGAGGAGTACTCTTCTAATAGTTCGTGCTCTGAGCCTTTCCTGGGACAGCAGTATTGGATTCCGATGCACCATTCCAGGTTTACTTTAGCCCTTGGACCTTCAAATCAACGATGAACCACAGAAATTGCATCGATATTGAATACAAAAGGCAAAATGTCGACTTATTTACAAGAGGAGTAACTCTTCTAATAGTTCGTGCTTTGAGCCTTCCTGGGACAGCAGTATTAGATTCCGATGCACCATTGCAGGTTTACTGTATACCTTGGACCTTCAAATCAACGATGAAACACAGAAATTGCATCGATATTGAATACAAAAGGCAAAATGTCGACTTACTTACAAGAGGAGTAACTCTTCTAATAGTTCGTGCTTTGAGCCTTTCCTGGGACAGCAGTATTAGATTCCAATGCACCATTGCAGGTTTACAGTATCCCTTGGACCTTCAAATCAACGTTGAAACACAGAAATTGCATCGATATTGAATACAAAGGGCAAAATGTCGACTTATTTACAAGAGGAGTAACACTTCTAATAGTTCGTGCTTTCAGCCTTTCCTGGGACAGCAGTATTAGATTCCGATGCACCATTGCTGGTTTACTGTATCCCTTGGACTTTCAAATCAACGATGAAACACAGAAATTGCATCGAAATTGAATACAAAAGGCAAAATATCGATTTATTTACAAGAGGAGTAACTCTTCTAATAGATCGTGCTTTGAGCCTTTCCTGGGACAGCAGTATTCGATTCCGATGCACCATTGCAGGTTTACTCTACCCCTTGGACCTTCAAATCAACGATGAAACACAGAAAATGCATCGATATTGAATACAAAAGGCAAAATATCGACTTATTTACAAGAGGAGTAACTCTTCTAATAGTTCGTGCTTTCTGCCTTTCCTGGGACAGCAGTATTGGATTCATTTGCACCATTGCAGGTTTACTGTATCCCTTGGACCTTCAAATCAACGATGAAACACAGAAATTGCATCGATATTGAATACAAAAGGCAAAACGTCGACTTATTTACAAGAGGAGTAATTCTTCTAATAGTTCGTGCTTTGAGCCTTTCCTGGGACAGCAGTATTAGATTCCGATGCACCATTGCAGGTTTACTGTATCCCTTGGACCTTCAAATCAACGATGAAACACAGAAATTGCGTCGATATTGAATACGAAAGGCGAAATTTCGACTGATTTACAAGGGAAGTAACTCTTCTAATAGTTCGTGTTTTGAGCTTTTCCTGGGACAGCAGTATTCGATTCCGATGCACCATTGCAGGTTTACTCTACCCCTTGGACCTTCAAATCAACGATGAAACACTGAAATTGCATCTATATTGAATACAAAACGCCAAATATCGACTTATTTACATGAGGAGTACTCTTCTAATAGTTCGTGCTCTGAGCCTTTCCTGGGACAGTAGTATTGGATTCCGATGCACCATTCCAGGTTTACTGTATCCCTTGGACCTTCAAATCAACGATGAAACACAGAAATTGCATCGATATTGAATACAAAGGGCTAAATGTCGACTTATTTACAAGAGGAGTAACTCTTCTAATAGTTCGTGCTTTTAGCCTTTTGTGGGACAGCAGTATTAGATTCCGATGCACCATTGCAGGTTTACTGTATCCCTTGGACCTTCAAATCAACGATGAAACTCAGAAATTGCATCGATATTGAATACAAAAGGCAAAATGTCGACTTATTTACAAGAGGAGTAACTCTTCTAATAGTTCGTGCTTTGAGCCTTCCTGGGACAGCAGTATTAGATTCCGATGCACCATTGCAGGTTTACTGTATCCCGTGGACCTTCACATCAACGATGAAACACAGAAATTGCATCGATATTGAATACAAAAGGCAAAATGTCGACTTACTTACAAGAGGAGTAACTCTTCTAATAGTTCGTGCTTTGAGCCTTTCCTGGGACAGCAGTATTAGATTCCAATGCACCATTGCAGGTTTACTGTATCCCTTGGACCTTCAAATCAACGATGAAACACAGAAATTGCATCGATCTTGAATAAAGGGCAAAATGTCGACTTATGTACAAGAGGAGTAACTCTTCTAATAGCTCGTGTTTTGAGCCTTTCCTGGGACAGCAGTATTAGATTCCGATGCACCATTGCAGGTTTACTGTATCCCGTGGACCATCAAATCAACGATGAAACTCAGAAATTGCATCGATATTGAACACAAATGGCAAAATGTCGTCTTGTTTACAAAAGGAGTAACTCTTCTAATAGTTCGTGCTTTGAGCCTTTCCTGGGATTGCAGCATTCGATTCCGATGCACCATTGCAGGTTTACTCCACCCCTTGGACCTTCAAATCAACGATGAAACACTGAAATTGCATCGATTTTGAATACAAAAGGCAAAATATCGACTTATTTACAAGAGGAGTAACTCTTCTAATAGTTCGTGCTCTGAGCCTTTCCTGGGACAGGAGTATTGGATTCCGATGCACCATTGCAGGTTTACTGTATCCCTTGGCCCTTCAAATCAACGATGAAACACAGAAATTGCATCGATATTGAATACAAAAGGCGAAATTTCGACTGATTTACAAGGGAAGTAACTCTTCTAATAGTTCGTGCTTTCAGCCTTTCCTGGGACAGCAGTATTGGATTCCGATGCACCATTGCAGGTTTACTGTATCCCTTGGACCTTCAAATCAACGATGAAACACAGAAATTGCGTCGATATTGAATACGAAAGGCGAAATTTCGACTGATTTACAAGGGAAGTAACTCTTCTAATAGTTCGTGTTTTGAGCTTTTCCTGGGACAGCAGTATTCGATTCCGATGCACCATTGCAGGTTTACTCTACCCCTTGGACCTTCAAATCAACGATGAAACACTGAAATTGCATCTATATTGAATACAAAACGCCAAATATCGACTTATTTACATGAGGAGTACTCTTCTAATAGTTCGTGCTCTGAGCCTTTCCTGGGACAGTAGTATTGGATTCCGATGCACCATTCCAGGTTTACTGTATCCCTTGGACCTTCAAATCAACGATGAAACACAGAAATTGCATCGATATTGAATACAAAGGGCTAAATGTCGACTTATTTACAAGAGGAGTAACTCTTCTAATAGTTCGTGCTTTTAGCCTTTTGTGGGACAGCAGTATTAGATTCCGATGCACCATTGCAGGTTTACTGTATCCCTTGGACCTTCAAATCAACGATGAAACTCAGAAATTGCATCGATATTGAATACAAAAGGCAAAATGTCGACTTATTTACAAGAGGAGTAACTCTTCTAATAGTTCGTGCTTTGAGCCTTCCTGGGACAGCAGTATTAGATTCCGATGCACCATTGCAGGTTTACTGTATCCCGTGGACCTTCACATCAACGATGAAACACAGAAATTGCATCGATATTGAATACAAAAGGCAAAATGTCGACTTACTTACAAGAGGAGTAACTCTTCTAATAGTTCGTGCTTTGAGCCTTTCCTGGGACAGCAGTATTAGATTCCAATGCACCATTGCAGTTTTACTGTATCCCTTGGACCTTCAAATCAACGATGAAACACAGAAATTGCATCGATCTTGAATAAAGGGCAAAATGTCGACTTATGTACAAGAGGAGTAACTCTTCTAATAGCTCGTGTTTTGAGCCTTTCCTGGGACAGCAGTATTAGATTCCGATGCACCATTGCAGGTTTACTGTATCCCGTGGACCTTCAAATCAACGATGAAAACTCAGAAATTGCATCGATATTGAATACAAATGGCAAAATGTCGTCTTGTTTACAAAAGGAGTAACTCTTCTAATAGTTCGTGCTTTGAGCCTTTCCTGGGATTGCAGCATTCGATTCCGATGCACCATTGCAGGTTTACTCCACCCCTTGGACCTTCAAATCAACGATGAAACACTGAAATTGCATCGATTTTGAATACAAAAGGCAAAATATCGACTTATTTACAAGAGGAGTAACTCTTCTAATAGTTCGTGCTCTGAGCCTTTCCTGGGACAGGAGTATTGGATTCCGATGCACCATTGCAGGTTTACTGTATCCCTTGGCCCTTCAAATCAACGATGAAACACAGAAATTGCATCGATATTGAATACAAAAGGCAAAATGTCGACTTATTTACAAGAGGGGTAACTCTTCTAATAGTCCGTGCTTTGAGCCTTTCCTGGGACAGCAGTATTGGATTCCGATGCACCATTGCAGGTTTACTGTATCCCTTGGACCTTCAAATCAACGATGAAACACAGAAATTGCATCGATATTGAATACAAAAGGCGAAATTTCGACTGATTTACAAGGGAAGTAACTCTTCTAATAGTTCGTGCTTTCAGCCTTTCCTGGGACAGCAGTATTGGATTCATTTGCACCATTGCAGGTTTACAGTATCCCTTGGACCTTCAAATCAACGATGAAACACAGAAATTGCATCGATATTGAATACAAAAGGCAAAACGTCGACTTATTTACAAGAGGAGTAATTCTTCTAATAGTTCGTGCTTTGAGCCTTTCCTGGGACAGCAGTATTAGATTCCGATGCACCATTGCAGGTTTACTGTATCCCTTGGACCTTCAAATCAACGATGAAACACAGAAATTGCATCGATATTGAATACAAAAGGCGAAATTTCGACTGATTTACAAGGGAAGTAACTCTTCTAATAGTTCGTGTTTTGAGCCTTTCCTGAGACAGCAGTATTCGATTCCGATGCACCATTGCCGGTTTACTCTACCCCTTGGACCTTCAAATCATCGATGAAACACTGATATTGCATCGATATTGAATACAAAACGCAAAATATCGACTTATTTACATGAGGAGTACTCTTCTAATAGTTCGTGCTCTGAGCCTTTCCTGGGACAGCAGTATTGGATTCCGATGCACCATTCCAGGTTTACTTTAGCCCTTGGACCTTCAAATCAACGATGAACCACAGAAATTGCATCGATATTGAATACAAAAGGCAAAATGTCGACTTATTTACAAGAGGAGTAACTCTTCTAATAGTTCGTGCTTTGAGCCTTCCTGGGACAGCAGTATTAGATTCCGATGCACCATTGCAGGTTTACTGTATACCTTGGACCTTCAAAACAACGATGAAACACAGAAATTGCATCGATATTGAATACAAAAGGCAAAATGTCGACTTACTTACAAGAGGAGTAACTCTTCTAATAGTTCGTGCTTTGAGCCTTTCCTGGGATTGCAGCATTCGATTCCGATGCACCATTGCAGGTTTACTCCACCCCTTGGACCTTCAAATCAACGATGAAACACTGAAATTGCATCGATATTGAATACAAAAGGCAAAATATCGACTTATTTACAAGAGGAGTAACTCTTCTAATAGTTCGTGCTCTGAGCCTTTCCTGGGACAGGAGTATTGGATTCCGATGCACCATTGCAGGTTTACTGTATCCCTTGGCCCTTCAAATCAACGATGAAACACAGAAATTGCATCGATATTGAATACAAAAGGCAAAATGTCGACTTATTTACAAGAGGGGTAACTCTTCTAATAGTCCGTGCTTTGAGCCTTTCCTGGGACAGCAGTATTGGATTCCGATGCACCATTGCAGGTTTACTGTATCCCTTGGACCTTCAAATCAACGATGAAACACAGAAATTGCATCGATATTGAATACAAAAGGCGAAATTTCGACTGATTTACAAGGGAAGTAACTCTTCTAATAGTTCGTGATTTCAGCCTTTCCTGGGACAGCAGTATTGGATTCATTTGCACCATTGCAGGTTTACAGTATCCCTTGGACCTTCAAATCAACGATGAAACACAGAAATTGCATCGATATTGAATACAAAAGGCAAAACGTCGACTTATTTACAAGAGGAGTAATTCTTCTAATAGTTCGTGCTTTGAGCCTTTCCTGGGACAGCAGTATTAGATTCCGATGCACCATTGCAGGTTTACTGTATCCCTTGGACCTTCAAATCAACGATGAAACACAGAAATTGCATCGATATTGAATACAAAAGGCGAAATTTCGACTGATTTACAAGGGAAGTAACTCTTCTAATAGTTCGTGTTTTGAGCCTTTCCTGAGACAGCAGTATTCGATTCCGATGCACCATTGCCGGTTTACTCTACCCCTTGGACCTTCAAATCAACGATGAAACACTGATATTGCATCGATATTGAATACAAAACGCAAAATATCGACTTATTTACATGAGGAGTACTCTTCTAATAGTTCGTGCTCTGAGCCTTTCCTGGGACAGCAGTATTGGATTCCGATGCACCATTCCAGGTTTACTTTAGCCCTTGGACCTTCAAATCAACGATGAACCACAGAAATTGCATCGATATTGAATACAAAAGGCAAAATGTCGACTTATTTACAAGAGGAGTAACTCTTCTAATAGTTCGTGCTTTGAGCCTTCCTGGGACAGCAGTATTAGATTCCGATGCACCATTGCAGGTTTACTGTATACCTTGGACCTTCAAATCAACGATGAAACACAGAAATTGCATCGATATTGAATACAAAAGGCAAAATGTCGACTTACTTACAAGAGGAGTAACTCTTCTAATAGTTCGTGCTTTGAGCCTTTCCTGGGACAGCAGTATTAGATTCCAATGCACAATTGCAGGTTTACAGTATCCCTTGGACCTTCAAATCAACGTTGAAACACAGAAATTGCATCGATATTGAATACAAAGGGCAAAATGTCGACTTATTTACAAGAGGAGTAACACTTCTAATAGTTCGTGCTTTCAGCCTTTCCTGGGACAGCAGTATTAGATTCCGATGCACCATTGCAGGTTTACTGTATCCCTTGGACTTTCAAATCAACGATGAAACACAGAAATTGCATCGAAATTGAATACAAAAGGCAAAATATCGATTTATTTACAAGAGGAGTAACTCTTCTAATAGATCGTGCTTTGAGCCTTTCCTGGGACAGCAGTATTCGATTCCGATGCACCATTGCAGGTTTACTCTACCCCTTGGACCTTCAAATCAACGATGAAACACAGAAAATGCATCGATATTGAATACAAAAGGCAAAATATCGACTTATTTACAAGAGGAGTAACTCTTCTAATAGTTCGTGCTTTCTGCCTTTCCTGGGACAGCAGTATTGGATTCATTTGCACCATTGCAGGTTTACTGTATCCCTTGGACCTTCAAATCAACGATGAAACACAGAAATTGCATCGATATTGAATACAAAAGGCAAAACGTCGACTTATTTACAAGAGGAGTAATTCTTCTAATAGTTCGTGCTTTGAGCCTTTCCTGGGACAGCAGTATTAGATTCCGATGCACCATTGCAGGTTTACTGTATCCCTTGGACCTTCAAATCAACGATGAAACACTGAAATTGCATCGATATTGAATACAAAACGCAAAATATCGACTTATTTACATGAGGAGTACTCTTCTAATAGTTCGTGCTCTGAGCCTTTCCTGGGACAGTAGTATTGGATTCCGATGCACCATTCCAGGTTTACTGTATCCCTTGGACCTTCAAATCAACGATGAAACACAGAAATTGCATCGATATTGAATACAAAGGGCTAAATGTCGACTTATTTGCAAGAGGAGTAACTCTTCTAATAGTTCGTGCTTTTAGCCTTTTGTGGGACAGCAGTATTAGATTCCGATGCACCATTGCAGGTTTACTGTATCCCTTGGACCTTCAAATCAACGATGAAACTCAGAAAGTGCATCGATATTGATTACAAAAGGCAAAATGTCGACTTATTTACAAGAGGAGTAACTCTTCTAATAGTTCGTGCTTTGAGCCTTCCTGGGACAGCAGTATTAGATTCCGATGCACCATTGCAGGTTTACTGTATCCCGTGGACCTTCACATCAACGATGAAACACAGAAATTGCATCGATATTGAATACAAAAGGCAAAATGTCGACTTACTTACAAGAGGAGTAACTCTTCTAATAGTTCGTGCTTTGAGCCTTTCCTGGGACAGCAGTATTAGATTCCAATGCACCATTGCAGGTTTACTGTATCCCTTGGACCTTCAAATCAACGATGAAACACAGAAATTCCATCGATCTTGAATAAAGGGCAAAATGTCGACTTATGTACAAGAGGAGTAACTCTTCTAATAGCTCGTGTTTTGAGCCTTTCCTGGGACAGCAGTATTAGATTCCGATGCACCATTGCAGGTTTACTGTATCCCGTGGACCTTCAAATCAACGATGAAACTCAGAAATTGCATCGATATTGAATACAAATGGCAAAATGTCGTCTTGTTTACAAAAGGAGTAACTCTTCTAATAGTTCGTGCTTTGAGCCTTTCCTGGGATTGCAGCATTCGATTCCGATGCACCATTGCAGGTTTACTCCACCCCTTGGACCTTCAAATCAACGATGAAACACTGAAATTGCATCGATATTGAATACAAAAGGCAAAATATCGACTTATTTACAAGAGGAGTAACTCTTCTAATAGTTCGTGCTCTGAGCCTTTCCTGGGACAGGAGTATTGGATTCCGATGCACCATTGCAGGTTTACTGTATCCCTTGGCCCTTCAAATCAACGATGAAACACAGAAATTGCATCGATATTGAATACAAAAGGCAAAATGTCGACTTATTTACAAGAGGGGTAACTCTTCTAATAGTTCGTGCTTTCAGCCTTTCCTGGGACAGCAGTATTAGATTCCAATGCGCCATTGCAGGTTTACTGTATCCCTTGGACATCCAAATCAACGATGAAACAAAGAAATTGCATCGATATTGAATACAAAAGGCAAAATGTCGACTTATTTACAAGAGGAGTAACTCTTCTAATAGTTCGTGCTTTGAGCCTTTCCTGGGACAGCAGTATTCGATTCCGATGCACCATTGCAGGTTTGCTCTACCCCTTGTACCTTCAAATCAACGATGAAACACTGAAATTGCATCGATATTGAATACAAAACGCAAAATATCGACTTATTTACATGAGGAGTACTCTTCTAATAGTTCGTGCTCTGAGCCTTTCCTGGGACAGCAATATTGGATTCCGATGCACCATTGCAGGTTTGCTGCATTCCGTGGACCTTCAAATCAACGATGAAACACAGAAATCGCATCGATATTGAATACAAAAGGCAAAATGTCGACTTACTTACAAGAGGAGTAACTCTTCTAATAGTTCGTGCTTTCAGCCTTTCCTGGGACAGCAGTATTAGATTCCAATGCGCCATTGCAGGTTTACTGTATCCCTTGGACATCCAAATCAACGATGAAACAAAGAAATTGCATCGATATTGAATACAAAAGGCAAAATGTCGACTTATTTACAAGAGGAGTAACTCTTCTAATAGTTCGTGCTTTGAGCCTTTCCTGGGACAGCAGTATTAGATTCCGATGCACCATTGCAGGTTTACTGTATCCCTTGGACCTTCAAATCAACGATGAAACACAGGAATTGCATCGATATTGAATACAAAAGGCGAAATTTCGACTGATTTACAAGGGAAGTAACTCTTCTAATAGTTCGTGTTTTGAGCCTTTCCTGGGGCAGCAGTATTCATTTCCGATGCACCATTGCAGGTTTACTCTACCCCTTGGACCTTCAAATCAACGATGAAACACTGAATATGCATCGATATTGAATACAAAACGCAAAATATCGACTTATTTACATGAGGAGTACTCTTCTAATATTTCGTGCTCTGAGCCTTTCCTGTGACAGCAGTATTGGATTCCGATGCACCATTCCAGGTTTACTGTATCCCTTGGACCTTCAAATCAACGATGAAACACAGAAATTGCATCGATATTGAATACAAATGGCAAAATGTCGACTTATTTACAAGAGGAGTAACTCTTCTAATAGTTCGTGCTGTTAGCCTTTTGTGGGACAGCAGTATTAGATTCCGATGCACCATTGCAGGTTAACTGTATCCCTTGGACTTGCAAATCAACGATGAAACCCAGAAATTGCATCGATATTGAATACAAAAGGCAAAATGTCGACTTATTTACAAGAGTAGTAACTCTTCTAATAGTTCGTGCTTTGAGCCTTCCTGGGACAGCAGTATTAAATTCCGATGCACCATTGCAGGTTTACTGTATACCTTGGACCTTCAAATCAACGATGAAACACAGAAATTGCATCGATATTGAATACAAAAGGCAAAATGTCGACTTACTTACAAGAGGAGTAACTCTTCTAATAGTTCGTGCTTTGAGCCTTTCCTCGGACAGCAGTATTAGGTTCCAATGCACCATTGCAGGTTTACTGTATCCCTTGGACCTTCAAATCAACGATGAAACACAGAAATTGCATCGATATTGAATGCAAAGGGCAAAATGTCGACTTATTTACAAGAGGAGTAACACTTCTAATAGTTCGTGGTTTCAGCCTTTCCTGGGACAGCAGTATTAGATTCCGATGCACCATTGCAGGTTTACTGTATCCCTTGGACTTTCAAATCAACGATGAAACACAGAAATTGCATCGATATTGAATACAAAAGGCAAAATGTCGACTTATTTACAAGAGGAGTAACTCTTCTAATAGTTCGTGCTCTGAGCCTTTCCTGGGACAGCAGTATTGGATTCATTTGCACCATTGCAGGTTTACTGTATTCCTTGGACCTTCAAATCAACGATGAAACACAGAAATTGTATCGATATTGAATACAAAAGGCAAAATGTCGACTTATTTACAAGAGGAGTAACTCTTCTAATAGTTCGTGCTTTGAGCCTTTCCTGGGACAGCAGTATTAGATTCCGATGTACCATTGCAGGTTTACTCTACCCCTGGTACCTTCAAATCAACGATGAAATACAGAAATCGCATCGATATTGAATACAAAAGGCAAAATGTCGACTTACTTACAAGAGGAGTAACTCTTCTAATAGTTCGTGCTTTCAGCCTTTCCTGGGACAGCAGTATTAGATTCCAATGCGCCATTGCAGGTTTACTGTATCCCTTGGACATTCAAATCAACGATGAAACAAAGAAATTGCATCGATATTGAATACAAAAGGCAAAATGTCGACTTATTTACAAGAGGAGTAACTCTTCTAATAGTTCGTGCTTTGAGCCTCTCCTGGGACAGCAGTATTAGATTCCGATGCACCATTGCAGGTTTACTGTATCCCTTGGACCTTCAAATCAACGATGAAACACAGGAATTGCATCGATATTGAATACAAAAGGCGAAATTTCGACTGATTTACAAGGGAAGTAACTCTTCTAATAGTTCGTGTTTTGAGCCTTTCCTGGGACAGCAGTATTCGATTCCGATGCACCATTGCAGGTTTACTCTACCCCTTGGACCTTCAAATCAACGATGAAACACTGAATATGCATCGATATTGAATACAAAACGCAAAATATCGGCTTATTTACATGAGGAGTACTCTTCTAATATTTCGTGCTCTGAGCCTTTCCTGTGACAGCAGTATTGGATTCCGATGCACCATTCCAGGTTTACTGTATCCCTTGGACCTTCAAATCAACGATGAAACACAGAAATTGCATCGATATTGAATACAAATGGCAAAATGTCGACTTATTTACAAGAGGAGTAACTCTTCTAATAGTTCGTGCTTTTAGCCTTTTGTGGGACAGCAGTATTAGATTCCGATGCACCATTGCAGGTTAACTGTATCCCTTGGACTTGCAAATCAACGATGAAACCCAGAAATTGCATCGATATTGAATACAAAAGGCAAAATGTCGACTTATTTACAAGAGTAGTAACTCTTCTAATAGTTCGTGCTTTGAGCCTTCCTGGGACAGCAGTATTAAATTCCGATGCACCATTGCAGGTTTACTGTATACCTTGGACCTTCAAATCAACGATGAAACACAGAAATTGCATCGATATTGAATACAAAAGGCAAAATGTCGACTTACTTACAAGAGGAGTAACTCTTCTAATAGTTCGTGCTTTGAGCCTTTCCTCGGACAGCAGTATTAGGTTCCAATGCACCATTGCAGGTTTACTGTATCCCTTGGACCTTCAAATCAACGATGAAACACAGAAATTGCATCGATATTGAATGCAAAGGGCAAAATGTCGACTTATTTACAAGAGGAGTAACACTTCTAATAGTTCGTGGTTTCAGCCTTTCCTGGGACAGCAGTATTAGATTCCGATGCACCATTGCAGGTTAACTGTATCCCTTGGACTTGCAAATCAACGATGAAACCCAGAAATTGCATCGATATTGAATACAAAAGGCAAAATGTCGACTTATTTACAAGAGGAGTAACTCTTCTAATAGTTCGTGCTTTGAGCCTTCCTGGGACAGCAGTATTAAATTCCGATGCACCATTGCAGGTTTACTGTATACCTTGGACCTTCAAATCAACGATGAAACACAGAAATTGCATCGATATTGAATACAAAAGGCAAAATGTCGACTTACTTACAAGAGGAGTAACTCTTCTAATAGTTCGTGCTTTGAGCCTTTCCTGGGACAGCAGTATTAGGTTCCAATGCACCATTGCAGGTTTACTGTATCCCTTGGACCTTCAAATCAACGATGAAACACAGAAATTGCATCGATATTGAATGCAAAGGGCAAAATGTCGACTTATTTACAAGAGGAGTAACACTTCTAATAGTTCGTGCTTTCAGCCTTTCCTGGGACAGCAGTATTAGATTCCGATGCACCATTGCAGGTTTACTGTATCCCTTGGACTTTCAAATCAACGATGAAACACAGAAATTGCATCGATATTGAACACAAAAAGCAAAATATCGACTTATTTACAAGATGAGTAACTCTTCTAATAGATCGTGCTTTGAGCGTTTCCTGGGACAGCAGTATTCGATTCCGATGCACCATTGCAGGTTTACTCTACCCCTTGGACCTTCAAATCAACGATGAAACACAGAAATATTATCGATATTGAATACAAAAGGGAATGTATCGTCTTATTTACAAGAGGAGTAACTCTTCTAATAGTTCGTGCTCTGAGCCTTTCCTGGGACAGCAGTTTTGGATTCATTTGCACCATTGCAGGTTTACTGTATTCCTTGGACCTTCAAATCAACGATGAAACACAGAAATTGTATCGATATTGAATACAAAAGGCAAAATGTCGACTTATTTACAAGAGGAGTAACTCTTCTAATTGTTCGTGCTTTGAGCCTTTCCTGGGACAGCAGTATTAGATTCCGATGCACCATTGCAGGTTTACTGTATCCCATGGACCTTCAAATCAACGATGAAACACAGAAATTGCATCGATATTGAATACAAAAGGCGAAATTTCGACTGATTTTCAAGGGAAGTAACTCTTCTAATAGTTCGTGTTTTGAGCCTTTCCTGGGACAGCAGTACTCGATTCCGATGCACCAATGCAGGTTTACGCTACCCCTTGGACCTTCAAATCAACGATGAAACACTGAAATTGCATCGATATTGAATACAAAACGCAAAATATCGACTTATTTACATGAGGAGTACTCTTCTAATAGTTCGTGCTCTGAGCCTTTCCTGGGACAGCAGTATTGGATTCCGATGCACCATTCCAGGTTTACTGTATCCCTTGCACCTTCAAATCAACGATGAAACACAGAAATTGCATCGATATTGAATACAAAGGGCGAAATGTCGACTTATTTACAAGAGGAGTAACTCTTCTAATAGTTCGTGCTTTTAGCCTTTTGTGGTACAGCAGTATTAGATTCCGATGCACCATTGCAGGTTTACTGTATTCTTTGGACCTTCAAATCAACGATGAAACCCAGAAATTGCATCGATATTGAATACAAAATGCAAAATGTCGACTTATTTACAAGAGGAGTAACTCTTCTAATGGTTCGTGCTTTGAGCCTTCCTGGGACAGCAGTATTAGATTCCGATGCACCTTTGCAGGTTTACTGTATCCCGTGGACCTTCAAATCAACGATGAAACACAGAAATTGCATCGATATTGAATACAAAAGGCAAAATGTCGACTTACTTACAAGAGGAGTAACTCTTCTAATAGTTCGTGCTTTGAGCCTTTCCTGGGACAGCAGTATTAGATTCCAGTGCACCATTGCAGGTTTACTGTATCCCTTGGACTTTCAAATGAACGATGAAACACAGAAATTGCATCGATATTGAATACAAAGGGCAAAATGTCGACTTATTTACAAGAGGAGTAACTCTTCTAATGGTTCGTGCTTTGAGCCTTTCCTGGGACAGCAGTATTAGATTCCGATGCACCATTGCAAGTTTACTGTATCCCGTGGACCTTCAAATCAACGATGAAACTCAGAAATTGCATCGATATTGAATACAAATGGCAAAATGTCGTCTTATTTACAAGAGGAGTAACTCTTCTAACAGTTCGTGCTTTGAGCCTTTACTGGGATTGCAGCATTCGATTCCGATGCACCATTGCAGGTTTACTCCACCCCTTGGACCTTCAAATCAACGATGAAACACTGAAATTGCATCGATATTGAATACAAAAGGCAAAATATCGACTTATTTACAAGAGGAGTAACTCTTCTAATAGTTCATGCTCTGAGCCTTTCCTGGGACAGCAGTATTGGATTCCGATGCACCATTGCAGGTTTACTGTATCCCTTGGCCCTTCAAATCAACGATGAAACACAGAAATTGCATCGATATTGAATACAAAAGGCAAAATGTCGACTTATTTTCAAGAGGGGTAACTCTTCTAATAGTTCGTGCTTTGAGCCTTTCCTGGGACAGCAGTATTAGATTCCGATGCACCATTGCAAGTTTACTGTATCCCTTGGACCTTCAAATCAACGATGAAACACAGAAATTGCATCGATATTGAATACAAAGGGCAAAATATCGACTTATTTACAAGAGGAGTAACTCTTCTAATGGTTCGTGCTTTTAGCCTTTCGTGGGACAGCAGTATTAGTTTCCGATGCACCATTGCAGGTTTACTGTATCCCTTGGACCTTCAAATCAACGATGAAACACAGAAATTGCATCGATATTGAATACAAAAGCCAAAACGTCGACTTATTTACAAGAGGAGTAACTCTTCTAATAGTTCGTGATTTCAGCCTTTCCTGGGACAGCAGTATTAGATTCCAATGCACCATTGCAGGTTTACTGTATCCCTTGGACATTCTAATCAACGATGAAACAAAGAAATTGCATCGATATTAAATACAAAAGGCAAAATGTCGACTTATTTACAAGAGGAGTAACACTTCTAATAGTTCGTGCTTTAAGTTTTTCCTGGGACAGCAGTATTCGATTCCGATGCACCATTGCAGGTTTACTCTACGGCTTGGACCTTCAAATCAACGATGAAACACTGAAATTGCATCGATATTGAATACAAAACGCAAAATATCGACTTATTTACATGAGGAGTACTCTTCTAATAGTTTGTGCTCTGAGCCTTTCCTGGGACAGCAGTATTGGATTCCGATGCACCATTCAAGGTTTACTGTATCCCTTGGACCTTCAAATCAACGATGAAACACAGAAATTGAATCGATATTGAATACAAATGGCAAAATGTCGACTTATTTACAAGAGGAGTAACTCTTCTAATAGTTCGTGCTTTTAGCCTTTTGTGGGACAGCAGTATTAGATTCCGATGCACCATTGCAGGTTTACTGTATCCCTTGAACCTTCAAATCAACGATGAAACCCAGAAATTGCATCGATATTGAATACAAAAGGCAAAATGTCGACTTATTTACAAGAGGAGTAACTCTTCTAATAGTTCGCGCTTTGAGCCTTCCTGGGACAGAAGTATTAGTTTCCGATGCACCATTGCAGGTTTACTGTATCCCTTGGACATTCAAATCAACGATGAAACACAGAAATTGCAACGATATTGAATACAAAAAGCAAAATGTCGACTTACTTACAAGAGGAGTAACTCTTCTAATAGTTCGTGCTTTGAGCCTTTCCTGGGATTGCAGCATTCGATTCCGATGCACCATTGCAGGTTTACTCTACCCCTTGGACCATCAAATCAACGATGAAACACTGAAATTGCATCGATATTGAATACAAAAGGCAAAATATCGACTTATTTACAAGAGGAGTAACTCTTCTAATAGTTCGTGGTCTGAGCCTTTCCTGGGACAGAAGTATTGGATTCCGATGCACCATTGCAGGTTTACTGTATCCCTTGAACCTTCAAATCAACGATGAAACCCAGAAATTGCATCGATATTGAATACAAAAGGCAAAATGTCGACTTATTTACAAGAGGAGTAACTCTTCTAATAGTTTGTGCTTTGAGCCTTCCTGGGACAGCAGTATTAGATTCCGATGCACCATTGCAGGTTTACTGTATCCCGTGGACCTTCAAATCAACGATGAAACACAGAAATTGCATCGATATTGAATACAAAGGGCAAAATGTCGACTTATTTACAAAAGGAGTAACTCTTCTAATGGTTCGTGCTTTTAGCCTTTCGTGGGACAGCAGTATTAGATTCCGATGCACCATTGCAGGTTTACTGTATCCCTTGGACCTTTAAATCAACGATGAAACACAGATATTGCATCGATATTGAATACAAAAGGCAAAATGTCGACTTATTTACAAGAGGAGTAACTCTTCTAATAGTTCGTGCTTTGAGCCTTCCTGGGTCAGCAGTATTAGATTCCGATGCACCATTGCAGGTTTGCTGTATTCCGTGGACCTTCAAATCAACGATGAAACACAGAAATCGCATCGATATTGATTACAAAAGGCAAAATGTCGACTTACTTACAAGAGGAGTAACTATTCGAATAGTTCGTGCTTTGAGCCTTTCCTGGGACAGCAGTATTAGATTCCAATGCACCATTGCAGGTTTACTGTATCCCTTGGACATTCAAATCAACGATGAAACAAAGAAATTGCATCGATATTGAATACAAAAGGCAAAATGTCGACTTATTTACAAGTGGAGTAACACTTCTAATAGTTCGTGCTTTCAGCCTTTCCTGGGACAGCAGTATTAGATTCCGATGCACCATTGCAGGTTTACTGTATCCCTTGGACTTTCAAATCAACGATGAAACTTAGAAATTGCATCGATATTGAATACACTAGGCAAAATGTCGACTTATTTACAAGAGGAGAAACTCTTCTAATAGATCGAGCTTTGAGCCTTTCCTGGGACAGCAGTATTCGATTCCGATCCACCATTGCAGGTTTACTCTACCCTTGAGACCTTCAAATCAACGATGAAACACAGAAATTGCATCGATATTGAATACAAAAGGCAAAATATCGACTTATTTACAAGAGGAGTAACTCTTCTAATAGTTCGTGCTTTGAGCCTTCCTGGGACAGCAGTATTAGATTCCGATGCACCATTGCAGGTTTACTGTATACCTTGGACCTTCAAATCAACGATGAAACACAGAAATTGCATCGATATTGAATACAAAAGGCAAAATGTCGACTTACTTACAAGAGGAGTAACTCTTCTAATAGTTCGTGCTTTGAGCCTTTCCTGGGACAGCAGTATTAGATTCCAATGCACAATTGCAGGTTTACAGTATCCCTTGGACCTTCAAATCAACGTTGAAACACAGAAATTGCATCGATATTGAATACAAAGGGCAAAATGTCGACTTATTTACAAGAGGAGTAACACTTCTAATAGTTCGTGCTTTCAGCCTTTCCTGGGACAGCAGTATTAGATTCCGATGCACCATTGCAGGTTTACTGTATCCCTTGGACTTTCAAATCAACGATGAAACACAGAAATTGCATCGAAATTGAATACAAAAGGCAAAATATCGATTTATTTACAAGAGGAGTAACTCTTCTAATAGATCGTGCTTTGAGCCTTTCCTGGGACAGCAGTATTCGATTCCGATGCACCATTGCAGGTTTACTCTACCCCTTGGACCTTCAAATCAACGATGAAACACAGAAAATGCATCGATATTGAATACAAAAGGCAAAATATCGACTTATTTACAAGAGGAGTAACTCTTCTAATAGTTCGTGCTTTCTGCCTTTCCTGGGACAGCAGTATTGGATTCATTTGCACCATTGCAGGTTTACTGTATCCCTTGGACCTTCAAATCAACGATGAAACACAGAAATTGCATCGATATTGAATACAAAAGGCAAAACGTCGACTTATTTACAAGAGGAGTAATTCTTCTAATAGTTCGTGCTTTGAGCCTTTCCTGGGACAGCAGTATTAGATTCCGATGCACCATTGCAGGTTTACTGTATCCCTTGGACCTTCAAATCAACGATGAAACACTGAAATTGCATCGATATTGAATACAAAACGCAAAATATCGACTTATTTACATGAGGAGTACTCTTCTAATAGTTCGTGCTCTGAGCCTTTCCTGGGACAGTAGTATTGGATTCCGATGCACCATTCCAGGTTTACTGTATCCCTTGGACCTTCAAATCAACGATGAAACACAGAAATTGCATCGATATTGAATACAAAGGGCTAAATGTCGACTTATTTGCAAGAGGAGTAACTCTTCTAATAGTTCGTGCTTTTAGCCTTTTGTGGGACAGCAGTATTAGATTCCGATGCACCATTGCAGGTTTACTGTATCCCTTGGACCTTCAAATCAACGATGAAACTCAGAAAGTGCATCGATATTGATTACAAAAGGCAAAATGTCGACTTATTTACAAGAGGAGTAACTCTTCTAATAGTTCGTGCTTTGAGCCTTCCTGGGACAGCAGTATTAGATTCCGATGCACCATTGCAGGTTTACTGTATCCCGTGGACCTTCACATCAACGATGAAACACAGAAATTGCATCGATATTGAATACAAAAGGCAAAATGTCGACTTACTTACAAGAGGAGTAACTCTTCTAATAGTTCGTGCTTTGAGCCTTTCCTGGGACAGCAGTATTAGATTCCAATGCACCATTGCAGGTTTACTGTATCCCTTGGACCTTCAAATCAACGATGAAACACAGAAATTGCATCGATCTTGAATAAAGGGCAAAATGTCGACTTATGTACAAGAGGAGTAACTCTTCTAATAGCTCGTGTTTTGAGCCTTTCCTGGGACAGCAGTATTAGATTCCGATGCACCATTGCAGGTTTACTGTATCCCGTGGACCTTCAAATCAACGATGAAACTCAGAAATTGCATCGATATTGAATACAAATGGCAAAATGTCGTCTTGTTTACAAAAGGAGTAACTCTTCTAATAGTTCGTGCTTTGAGCCTTTCCTGGGATTGCAGCATTCGATTCCGATGCACCATTGCAGGTTTACTCCACCCCTTGGACCTTCAAATCAACGATGAAACACTGAAATTGCATCGATATTGAATACAAAAGGCAAAATATCGACTTATTTACAAGAGGAGTAACTCTTCTAATAGTTCGTGCTCTGAGCCTTTCCTGGGACAGGAGTATTGGATTCCGATGCACCATTGCAGGTTTACTGTATCCCTTGGCCCTTCAAATCAACGATGAAACACAGAAATTGCATCGATATTGAATACAAAAGGCAAAATGTCGACTTATTTACAAGAGGGGTAACTCTTCTAATAGTCCGTGCTTTGAGCCTTTCCTGGGACAGCAGTATTGGATTCCGATGCACCATTGCAGGTTTACTGTATCCCTTGGACCTTCAAATCAACGATGAAACACAGAAATTGCATCGATATTGAATACAAAAGGCGAAATTTCGACTGATTTACAAGGGAAGTAACTCTTCTAATAGTTCGTGTTTTGAGCCTTTCCTGGGACAGCAGTATTCGATTCCGATGCACCATTGCAGGTTTGCTCTACCCCTTGTACCTTCAAATCAACGATGAAACACTGAAATTGCATCGATATTGAATACAAAACGCAAAATATCGACTTATTTACATGAGGAGTACTCTTCTAATAGTTCGTGCTCTGAGACTTTCCTGGGACAGCAATATTGGATTCCGATGCACCATTGCAGGTTTGCTGCATTCCGTGGACCTTCAAATCAACGATGAAACACAGAAATCGCATCGATATTGAATACAAAAGGCAAAATGTCGACTTACTTACAAGAGGAGTAACTCTTCTAATAGTTCGTGCTTTCAGCCTTTCCTGGGACAGCAGTATTAGATTCCAATGCGCCATTGCAGGTTTACTGTATCCCTTGGACATCCAAATCAACGATGAAACAAAGAAATTGCATCGATATTGAATACAAAAGGCAAAATGTCGACTTATTTACAAGAGGAGTAACTCTTCTAATAGTTCGTGCTTTGAGCCTTTCCTGGGACAGCAGTATTAGATTCCGATGCACCATTGCAGGTTTACTGTATCCCTTGGACCTTCAAATCAATGATGAAACACAGGAATTGCATCGATATTGAATACAAAAGGCGAAATTTCGACTGATTTACAAGGGAAGTAACTCTTCTAATAGTTCGTGTTTTGAGCCTTTCCTGGGGCAGCAGTATTCATTTCCGATGCACCATTGCAGGTTTACTCTACCCCTTGGACCTTCAAATCAACGATGAAACACTGAATATGCATCGATATTGAATACAAAACGCAAAATATCGACTTATTTACATGAGGAGTACTCTTCTAATATTTCGTGCTCTGAGCCTTTCCTGTGACAGCAGTATTGGATTCCGATGCACCATTCCAGGTTTACTGTATCCCTTGGACCTTCAAATCAACGATGAAACACAGAAATTGCATCGATATTGAATACAAATGGCAAAATGTCGACTTATTTACAAGAGGAGTAACTCTTCTAATAGTTCGTGCTGTTAGCCTTTTGTGGGACAGCAGTATTAGATTCCGATGCACCATTGCAGGTTAACTGTATCCCTTGGACTTGCAAATCAACGATGAAACCCAGAAATTGCATCGATATTGAATACAAAAGGCAAAATGTCGACTTATTTACAAGAGTAGTAACTCTTCTAATAGTTCGTGCTTTGAGCCTTCCTGGGACAGCAGTATTAAATTCCGATGCACCATTGCAGGTTTACTGTATACCTTGGACCTTCAAATCAACGATGAAACACAGAAATTGCATCGATATTGAATACAAAAGGCAAAATGTCGTCTTACTTACAAGAGGAGTAACTCTTCTAATAGTTCGTGCTTTGAGCCTTTCCTCGGACAGCAGTATTAGGTTCCAATGCACCATTGCAGGTTTACTGTATCCCTTGGACCTTCAAATCAACGATGAAACACAGAAATTGCATCGATATTGAATGCAAAGGGCAAAATGTCGACTTATTTACAAGAGGAGTAACACTTCTAATAGTTCGTGGTTTCAGCCTTTCCTGGGACAGCAGTATTAGATTCCGATGCACCATTGCAGGTTTACTGTATCCCTTGGACTTTCAAATCAACGATGAAACACAGAAATTGCATCGATATTGAATACAAAAGGCAAAATATCGACTTGTTTACAAGAGGAGTAACTCTTCTAATAGAGCGTGCTTTGAGCGTTTCCTGGGACAGCAGTATTCGATTCCGATGCACCATTGCAGGTTTACTCTACCCCTTGGACCTTCAAATCAACGATGAAACACAGAAATATCATCGATATTGAATACAAAAGGGAAAATATCGTCTTATTTACAAGAGGAGTAACTCTTCTAATAGTTCGTGCTCTGAGCCTTTCCTGGGACAGCAGTATTGGATTCATTTGCACCATTGCAGGTTTACTGTATTCCTTGGACCTTCAAATCAACGATGAAACACAGAAATTGTATCGATATTGAATACAAAAGGCAAAATGTCGACTTATTTACAAGAGGAGTAACTCTTCTAATAGTTCGTGCTTTGAGCCTTTCCTGGGACAGCAGTATTAGATTCCGATGTACCATTGCAGGTTTACTCTACCCCTGGTACCTTCAAATCAACGATGAAATACAGAAATCGCATCGATATTGAATACAAAAGGCAAAATGTCGACTTACTTACAAGAGGAGTAACTCTTCTAATAGTTCGTGCTTTCAGCCTTTCCTGGGACAGCAGTATTAGATTCCAATGCGCCATTGCAGGTTTACTGTATCCCTTGGACATTCAAATCAACGATGAAACAAAGAAATTGCATCGATATTGAATACAAAAGGCAAAATGTCGACTTATTTACAAGAGGAGTAACTCTTCTAATAGTTCGTGCTTTGAGCCTCTCCTGGGACAGCAGTATTAGATTCCGATGCACCATTGCAGGTTTACTGTATCCCTTGGACCTTCAAATCAACGATGAAACACAGGAATTGCATCGATATTGAATACAAAAGGCGAAATTTCGACTGATTTACAAGGGAAGTAACTCTTCTAATAGTTCGTGTTTTGAGCCTTTCCTGGGACAGCAGTATTCGATTCCGATGCACCATTGCAGGTTTACTCTACCCCTTGGACCTTCAAATCAACGATGAAACACTGAATATGCATCGATATTGAATACAAAACGCAAAATATCGACTTATTTACATGAGGAGTACTCTTCTAATATTTCGTGCTCTGAGCCTTTCCTGTGACAGCAGTATTGGATTCCGATGCACCATTCCAGGTTTACTGTATCCCTTGGACCTTCAAATCAACGATGAAACACAGAAATTGCATCGATATTGAATACAAATGGCAAAATGTCGACTTATTTACAAGAGGAGTAACTCTTCTAATAGTTCGTGCTTTTAGCCTTTTGTGGGACAGCAGTATTAGATTCCGATGCACCATTGCAGGTTAACTGTATCCCTTGGACTTGCAAATCAACGACGAAACCCAGAAATTGCATCGATATTGAATACAAAAGGCAAAATGTCGACTTATTTACAAGAGTAGTAACTCTTCTAATAGTTCGTGCTTTGAGCCTTCCTGGGACAGCAGTATTAAATTCCGATGCACCATTGCAGGTTTACTGTATACCTTGGACCTTCAAATCAACGATGAAACACAGAAATTGCATCGATATTGAATACAAAAGGCAAAATGTCGACTTACTTACAAGAGGATAAACTCTTCTAATAGTTCGTGCTTTGAGCCTTTCCTCGGACAGCAGTATTAGGTTCCAATGCACCATTGCAGGTTTACTGTATCCCTTGGACCTTCAAATCAACGATGAAACACAGAAATTGCATCGATATTGAATGCAAAGGGCAAAATGTCGACTTATTTACAAGAGGAGTAACACTTCTAATAGTTCGTGGTTTCAGCCTTTCCTGGGACAGCAGTATTAGATTCCGATGCACCATTGCAGGTTAACTGTATCCCTTGGACTTGCAAATCAACGATGAAACCCAGAAATTGCATCGATATTGAATACAAAAGGCAAAATGTCGACTTATTTACAAGAGGAGTAACTCTTCTAATAGTTCGTGCTTTGAGCCTTCCTGGGACAGCAGTATTAAATTCCGATGCACCATTGCAGGTTTACTGTATACCTTGGACCTTCAAATCAACGATGAAACACAGAAATTGCATCGATATTGAATACAAAAGGCAAAATGTCGACTTACTTACAAGAGGAGTAACTCTTCTAATAGTTCGTGCTTTGAGCCTTTCCTGGGACAGCAGTATTAGGTTCCAATGCACCATTGCAGGTTTACTGTATCCCTTGGACCTTCAAATCAACGATGAAACACAGAAATTGCATCGATATTGAATGCAAAGGGCAAAATGTCGACTTATTTACAAGAGGAGTAACACTTCTAATAGTTCGTGCTTTCAGCCTTTCCTGGGACAGCAGTATTAGATTCCGATGCACCATTGCAGGTTTACTGTATCCCTTGGACTTTCAAATCAACGATGAAACACAGAAATTGCATCGATATTGAATACAAAAAGCAAAATATCGACTTATTTACAAGATGAGTAACTCTTCTAATAGATCGTGCTTTGAGCGTTTCCTGGGACAGCAGTATTCGATTCCGATGCACCATTGCAGGTTTACTCTACCCCTTGGACCTTCAAATCAACGATGAAACACAGAAATATTATCGATATTGAATACAAAAGGGAATGTATCGTCTTATTTACAAGAGGAGTAACTCTTCTAATAGTTCGTGCTCTGAGCCTTTCCTGGGACAGCAGTTTTGGATTCATTTGCACCATTGCAGGTTTACTGTATTCCTTGGACCTTCAATCAACGATGAAACACAGAAATTGTATCGATATTGAATACAAAAGGCAAAATGTCGACTTATTTACAAGAGGAGTAACTCTTCTAATTGTTCGTGCTTTGAGCCTTTCCTGGGACAGCAGTATTAGATTCCGATGCACCATTGCAGGTTTACTGTATCCCATGGACCTTCAAATCAACGATGAAACACAGAAATTGCATCGATATTGAATACAAAAGGCGAAATTTCGACTGATTTTCAAGGGAAGTAACTCTTCTAATAGTTCGTGTTTTGAGCCTTTCCTGGGACAGCAGTACTCGATTCCGATGCACCAATGCAGGTTTACGCTACCCCTTGGACCTTCAAATCAACGATGAAACACTGAAATTGCATCGATATTGAATACAAAACGCAAAATATCGACTTATTTACATGAGGAGTACTCTTCTAATAGTTCGTGCTCTGAGCCTTTCCTGGGACAGCAGTATTGGATTCCGATGCACCATTCCAGGTTTACTGTATCCCTTGCACCTTCAAATCAACGATGAAACACAGAAATTGCATCGATATTGAATACAAAGGGCGAAATGTCGACTTATTTACAAGAGGAGTAACTCTTCTAATAGTTCGTGCTTTTAGCCTTTTGTGGTACAGCAGTATTAGATTCCGATGCACCATTGCAGGTTTACTGTATTCTTTGGACCTTCAAATCAACGATGAAACCCAGAAATTGCATCGATATTGAATACAAAATGCAAAATGTCGACTTATTTACAAGAGGAGTAACTCTTCTAATGGTTCGTGCTTTGAGCCTTCCTGGGACAGCAGTATTAGATTCCGATGCACCTTTGCAGGTTTACTGTATCCCGTGGACCTTCAAATCAACGATGAAACACAGAAATTGCATCGATATTGAATACAAAAGGCAAAATGTCGACTTACTTACAAGAGGAGTAACTCTTCTAATAGTTCGTGCTTTGAGCCTTTCCTGGGACAGCAGTATTAGATTCCAGTGCACCATTGCAGGTTTACTGTATCCCTTGGACTTTCAAATGAACGATGAAACACAGAAATTGCATCGATATTGAATACAAAGGGCAAAATGTCGACTTATTTACAAGAGGAGTAACTCTTCTAATGGTTCGTGCTTTGAGCCTTTCCTGGGACAGCAGTATTAGATTCCGATGCACCATTGCAGGTTTACTGTATCCCGTGGACCTTCAAATCAACGATGAAACTCAGAAATTGCATCGATATTGAATACAAATGGCAAAATGTCGTCTTATTTACAAGAGGAGTAACTCTTCTAACAGTTCGTGCTTTGAGCCTTTACTGGGATTGCAGCATTCGATTCCGATGCACCATTGCAGGTTTACTCCACCCCTTGGACCTTCAAATCAACGATGAAACACTGAAATTGCATCGATATTGAATACAAAAGGCAAAATATCGACTTATTTACAAGAGGAGTAACTCTTCTAATAGTTCATGCTCTGAGCCTTTCCTGGGACAGCAGTATTGGATTCCGATGCACCATTGCAGGTTTACTGTATCCCTTGGCCCTTCAAATCAACGATGAAACACAGAAATTGCATCGATATTGAATACAAAAGGCAAAATGTCGACTTATTTTCAAGAGGGGTAACTCTTCTAATAGTTCGTGCTTTGAGCCTTTCCTGGGACAGCAGTATTAGATTCCGATGCACCATTGCAAGTTTACTGTATCCCTTGGACCTTCAAATCAACGATGAAACACAGAAATTGCATCGATATTGAATACAAAGGGCAAAATATCGACTTATTTACAAGAGGAGTAACTCTTCTAATGGTTCGTGCTTTTAGCCTTTCGTGGGACAGCAGTATTAGTTTCCGATGCACCATTGCAGGTTTACTGTATCCCTTGGACCTTCAAATCAACGATGAAACACAGAAATTGCATCGATATTGAATACAAAAGCCAAAACGTCGACTTATTTACAAGAGGAGTAACTCTTCTAATAGTTCGTGATTTCAGCCTTTCCTGGGACAGCAGTATTAGATTCCAATGCACCATTGCAGGTTTACTGTATCCCTTGGACATTCTAATCAACGATGAAACAAAGAAATTGCATCGATATTAAATACAAAAGGCAAAATGTCGACTTATTTACAAGAGGAGTAACACTTCTAATAGTTCGTGCTTTAAGTTTTTCCTGGGACAGCAGTATTCGATTCCGATGCACCATTGCAGGTTTACTCTACGGCTTGGACCTTCAAATCAACGATGAAACACTGAAATTGCATCGATATTGAATACAAAACGCAAAATATCGACTTATTTACATGAGGAGTACTCTTCTAATAGTTTGTGCTCTGAGCCTTTCCTGGGACAGCAGTATTGGATTCCGATGCACCATTCAAGGTTTACTGTATCCCTTGGACCTTCAAATCAACGATGAAACACAGAAATTGCATCGATATTGAATACAAATGGCAAAATGTCGACTTATTTACAAGAGGAGTAACTCTTCTAATAGTTCGTGCTTTTAGCCTTTTGTGGGACAGCAGTATTAGATTCCGATGCACCATTGCAGGTTTACTGTATCCCTTGAACCTTCAAATCAACGATGAAACCCAGAAATTGCATCGATATTGAATACAAAAGGCAAAATGTCGACTTATTTACAAGAGGAGTAACTCTTCTAATAGTTCGCGCTTTGAGCCTTCCTGGGACAGAAGTATTAGTTTCCGATGCACCATTGCAGGTTTACTGTATCCCTTGGACATTCAAATCAACGATGAAACACAGAAATTGCAACGATATTGAATACAAAAAGCAAAATGTCGACTTACTTACAAGAGGAGTAACTCTTCTAATAGTTCGTGCTTTGAGCCTTTCCTGGGATTGCAGCATTCGATTCCGATGCACCATTGCAGGTTTACTCTACCCCTTGGACCATCAAATCAACGATGAAACACTGAAATTGCATCGATATTGAATACAAAAGGCAAAATATCGACTTATTTACAAGAGGAGTAACTCTTCTAATAGTTCGTGGTCTGAGCCTTTCCTGGGACAGAAGTATTGGATTCCGATGCACCATTGCAGGTTTACTGTATCCCTTGAACCTTCAAATCAACGATGAAACCCAGAAATTGCATCGATATTGAATACAAAAGGCAAAATGTCGACTTATTTACAAGAGGAGTAACTCTTCTAATAGTTTGTGCTTTGAGCCTTCCTGGGACAGCAGTATTAGATTCCGATGCACCATTGCAGGTTTACTGTATCCCGTGGACCTTCAAATCAACGATGAAACACAGAAATTGCATCGATATTGAATACAAAGGGCAAAATGTCGACTTATTTACAAAAGGAGTAACTCTTCTAATGGTTCGTGCTTTTAGCCTTTCGTGGGACAGCAGTATTAGATTCCGATGCACCATTGCAGGTTTACTGTATCCCTTGGACCTTTAAATCAACGATGAAACACAGATATTGCATCGATATTGAATACAAAAGGCAAAATGTCGACTTATTTACAAGAGGAGTAACTCTTCTAATAGTTCGTGCTTTGAGCCTTCCTGGGTCAGCAGTATTAGATTCCGATGCACCATTGCAGGTTTGCTGTATTCCGTGGACCTTCAAATCAACGATGAAACACAGAAATCGCATCGATATTGATTACAAAAGGCAAAATGTCGACTTACTTACAAGAGGAGTAACTATTCGAATAGTTCGTGCTTTGAGCCTTTCCTGGGACAGCAGTATTAGATTCCAATGCACCATTGCAGGTTTACTGTATCCCTTGGACATTCAAATCAACGATGAAACAAAGAAATTGCATCGATATTGAATACAAAAGGCAAAATGTCGACTTATTTACAAGTGGAGTAACACTTCTAATAGTTCGTGCTTTCAGCCTTTCCTGGGACAGCAGTATTAGATTCCGATGCACCATTGCAGGTTTACTGTATCCCTTGGACTTTCAAATCAACGATGAAACTTAGAAATTGCATCGATATTGAATACACTAGGCAAAATGTCGACTTATTTACAAGAGGAGAAACTCTTCTAATAGATCGAGCTTTGAGCCTTTCCTGGGACAGCAGTATTCGATTCCGATCCACCATTGCAGGTTTACTCTACCCTTGAGACCTTCAAATCAACGATGAAACACAGAAATTGCATCGATATTGAATACAAAAGGCAAAATATCGACTTATTTACAAGAGGAGTAACTCTTCTAATAGTTCGTGCTCTGAGCCTTTCCTGGGACAGCAGTATTGGATTCATTTGCACTATTGGAGGTTTACTGTATCCATTGGACCTTCAAATCAACAATGAAACACAGAAATTGCATCGATATTGAATACAAAAGGCAAAATGTCGACTTATTTACAAGAGGAGTAACTCTTCTAATAGTTCGTGCTCTGAGCCTTTCCTGGGACAGCAGTATTGGATTCATTTGCACCATTGGAGGTTTACTGTATCCCTTGGACCTTCAAATCAACGATGAAACACAGAATTTGCATCGATATTGAATATAAAAGGCTAAATGTCGACTTATTTACAAGAGCAGTAACTCTTCTAATTGTTCGTGCTTCTATCCTTCCTAGGACAGCAAAATTAAATTTCGATGCACCATTTCAGGTTTAGTGTATCCCTTTGACCTTCAAATCAACGATGAAACACAGAAATTGCATCGATATTGAAAACAAACGGCAAAATGTCGACTTATAAATAAGAGGAGTAACTATTCTAATAATTCGTGCTTTCAGCCTTTCCTGGGACAGCAGTATTAGATTCCGATGCACCATTGCAGGTTTACTGTATCCCTTGGACCTTCAAATCAACGATAAAACACAGAAATTGCATCGATATTGAACACAAAAGGCAAAATGTCGACTTATTTACAAGAGGAGTAACTCTTCTAATAGTTCGTGATTTTAGCCTTTCCTGGGACAGCAGTATTAGATTCCGATGCACCATTGCAGGTTTACTGTATCCCTTGGACCTTCAAATCAACGATAAAACACAGAAATTGCATCGATATTGAACACAAAAGGCAAAATATCGACTTATTTACAAGAGGAGTAACACTTCTAATAGTTCGTGCTTTCAGTTTTTCCTGGGACAGCAGTATTCGATTCCGATGCACCATTGCAGGTTTACTCTACGGCTTGGACCTTCAAATCAACGATGAAACACTGAAATTGCATCGATATTGAATACAAAACGCAAAATATCGACTTATTTACATGAGGAGTACTCTTCTAATAGTTCGTGCTCTGAGCCTTTCCTGGGACAGCAGTATTGGATTCCGATGCACCATTCAAGGTTTACTGTATCCCTTGGACCTTCAAATCAACGATCAAACACAGAAATTGCATCGATATTGAATACAAATGGCAAAATGTCGACTTATTTACAAGAGGAGTAACTCTTCTAATAGTTCGTGCTTTTAGCCTTTTGTGGGACAGCAGTATTAGATTCCGATGCACCATTGCAGGTTTACTGTATCCCCTGAACCTTCAAATCAACGATGAAACCCAGAAATTGCATCGATATTGAATACAAAAGGCAAAATGTCGACTTATTTACAAGAGGAGTAACTCTTCTAATAGTTCGTGCTTTGAGCCTTCCTGGGACAGCAGTATTAGATTCCGATGCACCATTGCAGGTTTACTGTATCCCTTGGACATTCAAATCAACGATGAAACACAGAAATTGCAACGATATTGAATACAAAAAGCAAAATGTCGACTTACTTACAAGAGGAGTAACTCTTCTAATAGTTCGTGTTTTGAGCCTTTCCTGGGATTGCAGCATTCGATTCCGATGCACCATTGCAGGTTTACTCTACCCCTTGGACCTTCAAATCAACGATGAAACACTGAAATTGCATCGATATTGAATACAAAAGGCAAAATATCGACTTATTTACAAGAGGAGTAACTCTTCTAATAGTTCGTGCTCTGAGCCTTTCCTGGGACAGAAGTATTGGATTCCGATGCACCATTGCAGGTTTACTGTATGCCGTGGACATTCAAATCAACGATGAAACCCAGAAATTGCATCGATATTGAATACAAAAGGCAAAATGTCGACTTATTTACAAGAGGAGTAACTCTTCTAATAGTTCGTGCTTTGAGCCTTCCTGGGACAGCAGTATTAAATTCCGATGCACCATTGCAGGTTTACTGTATCCCTTGAACCTTCAAATCAACGATGAAACCCAGAAATTGCATCGATATTGAATACAAAAGGCAAAATGTCGACTTATTTACAAGAGGAGTAACTCTTCTAATAGTTCGTGCTTTGAGCCTTCCTGGGACAGCAGTATTAGATTCCAATGCACCATTGCAGGTTTACTGTATCCCTTGGACATTCAAATCAACGATGAAACCCAGAAATTGCATCGATATTGAATACAAAAGGCAAAATGTCGACTTATTTACAAGAGGAGTAACTCTTTTTATAGTTCGTGCTTTGAGCCTTCCTGGGACAGCAGTATTAGATTCCGATGCACCATTGCAGGTTTACTGTATCCCGTGGACCTTCAAATCAACGATGAAACACAGGAATTGCATCGATATTGAATACAAAGGGCAAAATGTCGACTTATTTACAAGAGGAGTAACTCTTCTAATGGTTCGTGTTTTTAGCCTTTCGTGGGACAGCAGTATTAGATTCCGATGCACCATTGCAGGTTTACTGTATCCCTTGGACCTTTAAATCAACGATGAAACACAGAAATTGCATCGATATTGAATACAAATGGCAAAATGTCGACTTATTTACAAGAGGAGTAACTCTTCTAATAGTTCGTGCTTTGAGCCTTCCTGGGTCAGCAGTATTAGATTCCGATGCACCATTGCAGGTTTGCTGTATTCCGTTAACCTTCAAATCAACGATGAAACACAGAAATCGCATCGATATTGAATACAAAAGGCAAAATGTCGACTTACTTACAAGAGGAGTAACTATTCTAATAGTTCGTGCTTTGAGCCTTTCCTGGGACAGCAGTATTAGATTCCAATGCACCATTGCAGGTTTACTGTATCCCTTGGACATTCAAATCAACGATGAAACAAAGAAGTTGCATCGATATTGAATACAAAAGGCCAAATGTCGACTTATTTACAAGTGGAGTAACACTTCTAATAGTTCGTGCTTTCAGCCTTTCCTGGGACAGCAGTATTAGATTCCGATGCACCATTGCAGGTTTACTGTATCCCTTGGACTTTCAAATCAACGATGAAACTTAGAAATTGCATCGATATTGAATACAAAAGGCAAAATGTCGACTTATTTACAAGAGGAGTAACTCTTCTAATAGTTCGTGCTTTGAGCCTTCCTGGGACAGCAGTATTAGATTCCGATGCACCATTGCAGGTTTACTGTATCCCGTGGACCTTCAAATCAACGATGAAACACAGAAATTGCATCGATATTGAATACAAAGGGCTAAATATCGACTTATTTACAAGAGGAGAAACTCTTCTAATAGTTCGTGTTTTGAGCCTTCCTGGGACAGCAGTATTAGATTCCGATGCACCATTGCAGGTTTACTGTATCCCTTGGACATTCAAATCAACGATGAAACCCAGAAATTGCATCGATATTGAATACAAAAGGCAAAATGTCGACTTATTTACAAGAGGAGTAACTCTTCTAATAGTTCGTGCTTTGAGCCTTCCTGGGACAGCAGTATTAGATTCCGATGCACCATTGCAGGTTTACTGTATCCCGTGGACCTTCAAATCAACGATGAAACACAGAAATTGCATCGATATTGAATACAAAGGGCAAAATGTCGACTTATTTACAAGAGGAGAAACTCTTCTAATAGATTGAGCTTTGAGCCTTTCCTGGGACAGCAGTATTCGATTCCGATCCACCATTGCAGGTTTACTCTACCCTTGAGACCTTCAAATCAACGATGAAACACAGAAATTGCATCGATATTGAATACAAAAGGCAAAATATCGACTTATTTACAAGAGGAGTAACTCTTCTAATAGTTCGTGCTCTGAGCCTTTCCTGGGACAGCAGTATTGGATTCATTTGCACCATTGGAGGTTTACTGTATCCATTGGACCTTCAAATCAACGATGAAACACAGAAATTGCATCGATATTGAATACAAAAGGCAAAATATCGACTTATTTACAAGAGGAGTAACTCTTCTAATAGTTCGTGCTCTGAGCCTTTCCTGGGACAGCAGTATTGGATTCATTTGCACCATTGGAGGTTTACTGTATCCCTTGGACCTTCAAATCAACGATGAAACACAGAATTTGCATCGATATTGAATATAAAAGGCTAAATGTCGACTTATTTACAAGAGCAGTAACTCTTCTAATTGTTCGTGCTTCTAGCCTTCCTAGGACAGCAAAATTAGATTTCGATGCACCATTTCAGGTTTAGTGTATCCCTTGGACCTTCAAATCAACGATGAAACACATACATTGCGTCGATATTGAATACAAAAGGCAAAATGTCGACTTATAAATAAGAGGAGTAACTATTCTAATAATTCGTGCTTTCAGCCTTTCCTGGGACAGCAGTATTAGATTCCGATGCACCATTGCAGGTTTACTGTATCCCTTGGACCTTCAAATCAACGATAAAACACAGAAATTGCATCGATATTGAACACAAAAGGCAAAATGTCGACTTATTTACAAGAGGAGTAACTCTTCTAATAGTTCGTGATTTTAGCCTTTCCTGGGACAGCAGTATTAGATTCCGATGCACCATTGCAGGTTTACTGTATCCCTTAGACCTTCAAATCAACGATGGAGCACAGAAATTGCATCGATATTGAATACAAAAGGCAAAATGTCGACTTATTTACAAGAGGAGTAACTCTTCTAATAGTTCGTGCTTTGAGCCTTTCCTGGGACAGCAGCATTAGATTCCGATGCACCATTGCAGGTTTACTGTATCCCTTGGACCTTCAAATCAACGATGAAACACAGAAGTTGCATCGATATTGAATACAAAAGGCAAAATGTCGACTTATTTACAAGAGGAGTAACTCTTCTAATATTTCGTGCTTTGAGCCTTTCCTGGGACAGCAGAATTGGATTCCGATGCACCATATCTGGTTTACTGTATCCCTTGGACCTTCAAATCAACGATGAAACACAGAAATTGCATCGATATTGAATACAAAAGGCCAAATGGAGACTTATTTACATGAGGAGTAACTCTTCTAATACTTCGTGCTATGAGCCATTCCTGGGACAGCAGTATAGATTCCGATGCACCATTGCAGGTTTACTCTACCCCTTGGACCTTCAAATCAACCTTGAAACATAGAAATTGCATCGATATTGAATACAAAGGGCAAAATATCGCCTTTTTTACAAGAGGAATAACTCTTCTAATAGTTCGTGCTCTGAGCCTTTCCTGGGACAGCAGTATTGGATTCCGATGCACCATTGCAGGTTTACTGTTTCCCTTGGACCTTCAAATCAACGCTGAAACACAGAAATTGCATCGATATTGAATACAAAAAAGCAAAATGTCCACTTATTTATAAGAGGAATAACTCTTCTAACAGTTCGTGATTTGAGCCTTTCCTGAGACAGTAGTATTAGATTCCGATGCACCTTTGCAGGTTTACTCTACCCTTGGGACCTTCAAATCAACGATGAAACACAGAAATTGCATCGATATTGAATACAAAAGGCAAAATATCGACTTATTTACAAGAGGAGTAACTCTTCTAATAGTTCGTGCTCTGAGCCATTCCTGGGACAGCAGTATTGGATTCATTTGCACCATTGGAAGTTTACTGTATCCCTTGGACCTTCAAATCAACGATGAAACACATACATTGCGTCGATATTGAATACAAAAGGCAAAATGTCGACTTATTTACAAGAGGAGCAACTCTTCTAATAGTTCGTGCTTTGAGCCTTCCTGGGACAGCAGTATTAGATTCCGATGCACCATTGCAGGTTTACTGTATCCCGTGGACCTTCAAATCAACGATGAAACACAGAAATTGCATCGATATTGAATACAAAGGGCAAAATGTCGACTTATTTACAAGAGGAGTAACTCTTCTAATGGTTCGTGCTTTTAGCCTTTCGTGGGACAGCAGTATTAGATTCCGATGCACCATTGCAGGTTTACTGTATCCCTTGGACCTTCAAATCAACGATGAAACACAGAAATTGCATCGATATTGAATACAAAAGGCAAAATGTCGGCTTATTTACAAGAGGAGTAACTCTCTAATAGTTCGTGCTTTGAGCCTTCCTGGGTCAGCAGTATTAGATTCCGATGCACCATTGCAGGTTTGCTGTATTCCGTGGACCTTCAAATCAACGATGAAACACAGAAATCGCATCGATATTGAATACAAAAGGCAAAATGTCGACTTATTTACAAGAGGAGTAACTCTTTTTATAGTTCGTGCTTTGAGCCTTCCTGGGACAGCAGTATTAGATTCCGATGCACCATTGCAGGTTTACTGTATCCCGTGGACCTTCAAATCAACGATGAAACACAGGAATTGCATCGATATTGAATACAAAGGGCAAAATGTCGACTTATTTACAAGAGGAGTAACTCTTCTAATGGTTCGTGCTTTTAGCCTTTCGTGGGACAGCAGTATTAGATTCCGATGCACCATTGCAGGTTTACTGTATCCCTTGGACTTTCAAATCAACGATGAAACACAGAAATTGCATCGATATTGAATACAATAGGCAAAATGTCGACTTATTTACAAGAGGAGAAACTCTTCTAATAGTTCGTGCTTTCAGCCTTCCTGGGACAGCAGTATTAGATTCCGATGCACCATTGCAGGTTTACTGTATCCCGTGGACCTTCAAATCAACGATGAAACACAGAAATTGCATCGATATTGAATACAAAGGGCAAAATGTCGACTTATTTACAAGAGGAGAAACTCTTCTAATAGATTGAGCTTTGAGCCTTTCCTGGGACAGCAGTATTCGATTCCGATCCACCATTGCAGGTTTACTCTACCCTTGAGACCTTCAAATCAACGATGAAACACAGAAATTGCATCGATATTGAATACAAAAGGCAAAATATCGACTTATTTACAAGAGGAGTAACTCTTCTAATAGTTCGTGCTCTGAGCCTTTCCTGGGACAGCAGTATTGGATTCATTTGCACCATTGGAGGTTTACTGTATCCATTGGACCTTCAAATCAACGATGAAACACAGAAATTGCATCGATATTGAATACAAAAGGCAAAATATCGACTTATTTACAAGAGGAGTAACTCTTCTAATAGTTCGTGCTCTGAGCCTTTCCTGGGACAGCAGTATTGGATTCATTTGCACCATTGGAGGTTTACTGTATCCCTTGGACCTTCAAATCAACGATGAAACACAGAATTTGCATCGATATTGAATATAAAAGGCTAAATGTCGACTTATTTACAAGAGCAGTAACTCTTCTAATTGTTCGTGCTTCTAGCCTTCCTAGGACAGCAAAATTAGATTTCGATGCACCATTTCAGGTTTAGTGTATCCCTTGGACCTTCAAATCAACGATGAAACACATACATTGCGTCGATATTGAATACAAAAGGCAAAATGTCGACTTATAAATAAGAGGAGTAACTATTCTAATAATTCGTGCTTTCAGCCTTTCCTGGGACAGCAGTATTAGATTCCGATGCACCATTGCAGGTTTACTGTATCCCTTGGACCTTCAAATCAACGATAAAACACAGAAATTGCATCGATATTGAACACAAAAGGCAAAATGTCGACTTATTTACAAGAGGAGTAACTCTTCTAATAGTTCGTGATTTTAGCCTTTCCTGGGACAGCAGTATTAGATTCCGATGCACCATTGCAGGTTTACTGTATCCCTTAGACCTTCAAATCAACGATGGAGCACAGAAATTGCATCGATATTGAATACAAAAGGCAAAATGTCGACTTATTTACAAGAGGAGTAACTCTTCTAATAGTTCGTGCTTTGAGCCTTTCCTGGGACAGCAGCATTAGATTCCGATGCACCATTGCAGGTTTACTGTATCCCTTGGACCTTCAAATCAACGATGAAACACAGAAGTTGCATCGATATTGAATACAAAAGGCGAAATGTCGACTTATTTACAAGAGGAGTAACTCTTCTAATATTTCGTGCTTTGAGCCTTTCCTGGGACAGCAGAATTGGATTCCGATGCACCATATCTGGTTTACTGTATCCCTTGGACCTTCAAATCAACGATGAAACACAGAAATTGCATCGATATTGAATACAAAAGGCCAAATGGAGACTTATTTACATGAGGAGTAACTCTTCTAATACTTCGTGCTATGAGCCATTCCTGGGACAGCAGTATGGATTCCGATGCACCATTGCAGGTTTACTCTACCCCTTGGACCTTCAAATCAACCTTGAAACATAGAAATTGCATCGATATTGAATACAAAGGGCAAAATATCGCCTTTTTTACAAGAGGAATAACTCTTCTAATAGTTCGTGCTCTGAGCCTTTCCTGGGACAGCAGTATTGGATTCCGATGCACCATTGCAGGTTTACTGTTTCCCTTGGACCTTCAAATCAACGCTGAAACACAGAAATTGCATCGATATTGAATACAAAAAAGCAAAATGTCCACTTATTTATAAGAGGAATAACTCTTCTAACAGTTCGTGATTTGAGCCTTTCCTGAGACAGTAGTATTAGATTCCGATGCACCTTTGCAGGTTTACTCTACCCTTGGGACCTTCAAATCAACGATGAAACACAGAAATTGCATCGATATTGAATACAAAAGGCAAAATATCGACTTATTTACAAGAGGAGTAACTCTTCTAATAGTTCGTGCTCTGAGCCATTCCTGGGACAGCAGTATTGGATTCATTTGCACCATTGGAAGTTTACTGTATCCCTTGGACCTTCAAATCAACGATGAAACACATACATTGCGTCGATATTGAATACAAAAGGCAAAATGTCGACTTATTTACAAGAGGAGCAACTCTTCTAATAGTTCGTGCTTTGAGCCTTCCTGGGACAGCAGTATTAGATTCCGATGCACCATTGCAGGTTTACTGTATCCCGTGGACCTTCAAATCAACGATGAAACACAGAAATTGCATCGATATTGAATACAAAGGGCAAAATGTCGACTTATTTACAAGAGGAGTAACTCTTCTAATGGTTCGTGCTTTTAGCCTTTCGTGGGACAGCAGTATTAGATTCCGATGCACCATTGCAGGTTTACTGTATCCCTTGGACCTTCAAATCAACGATGAAACACAGAAATTGCATCGATATTGAATACAAAAGGCAAAATGTCGGCTTATTTACAAGAGGAGTAACTCTTCTAATAGTTCGTGCTTTGAGCCTTCCTGGGTCAGCAGTATTAGATTCCGATGCACCATTGCAGGTTTGCTGTATTCCGTGGACCTTCAAATCAACGATGAAACACAGAAATCGCATCGATATTGAATACAAAAGGCAAAATGTCGACTTATTTACAAGAGGAGTAACTCTTTTTATAGTTCGTGCTTTGAGCCTTCCTGGGACAGCAGTATTAGATTCCGATGCACCATTGCAGGTTTACTGTATCCCGTGGACCTTCAAATCAACGATGAAACACAGGAATTGCATCGATATTGAATACAAAGGGCAAAATGTCGACTTATTTACAAGAGGAGTAACTCTTCTAATGGTTCGTGCTTTTAGCCTTTCGTGGGACAGCAGTATTAGATTCCGATGCACCATTGCAGGTTTACTGTATCCCTTGGACTTTCAAATCAACGATGAAACACAGAAATTGCATCGATATTGAATACAATAGGCAAAATGTCGACTTATTTACAAGAGGAGAAACTCTTCTAATAGTTCGTGCTTTCAGCCTTTCCTGGGACAGCAGTATTCGATTCCGATCCACCATTGCAGGTTTACTCTACCCTTGGGACCTTCAAATCAACGATGAAACACAGAAATATCATCGATATTGAATACAAAAGGCAAAATATCGACTTATTTACAATAGGAGTAACTCTTCTAATAGTTCGTGCTTTGAACCTTTCCTGGGACAGCAGTATTGGATTCATTTGCACCATTGGAGGTTTACTGTATCCCTTGGACTTTCAAATCAACGATGAAACACAGACATTGCGTCGATATTGAATACAAAAGGAAAAATGTCGACTTATTTACAAGAGGAGTAACTCTTCTAATAGTTCGTGCTTTGAGCCTTTCCTGGGACAGCAGCATTAGATTCCGATGCACCGTTGCAGGTTTACTGTATCCCTTGGACCTTCAAATCAACGATGAAACACAGAAGTTGCATCGATATTGAATACAAAAGGCAAAATGTCGACTTATTTACAAGAGGAGTAACTCTTCTAATATTTCGTGCTTTGAGCCTTTCCTGGGACAGCAGAATTGGATTCCGATGCACCATATCTGGTTTACTGTATCCCTTGGACCTTCAAATCAACGATGAAACACAGAAATTGCATCGATATTGAATACAAAAGTCCAAATGGAGACTTATTTACATGAGGAGTAACTCTTCTAATACTTCGTGCTATGAGCCATTCCTGGGACAGCAGTATAGATTCCGATGCACCATTGCAGGTTTACTCTACCCCTTGGACCTTCAAATCAACCTTGAAACATAGAAATTGCATCGATATTGAATACAAAGGGCAAAATATCGCCTTTTTTACAAGAGGAATAACTCTTCTAATAGTTCGTGCTCTGAGCCTTTCCTGGGACAGCAGTATTGGATTCCGATGCAGCATTGCAGGTTTACTGTTTCCCTTGGACCTTCAAATCAACGCTGAAACACAGAAATTGCATCGATATTGAATACAAAAAAGCAAAATGTCCACTTATTTATAAGAGGAATAACTCTTCTAACAGTTCGTGATTTGAGCCTTTCCTGAGACAGTAGTATTAGATTCCGATGCACCTTTGCAGGTTTACTCTACCCTTAGGACCTTCAAATCAACGATGAAACACAGAAATTGCATCGATATTGAATACAAAAGGCAAAATATCGACTTATTTACAAGAGGAGTAACTCTTCTAATAGTTCGTGCTCTGAGCCATTCCTGGGACAGCAGTATTGGATTCATTTGCACCATTGGAAGTTTACTGTATCCCTTGGACCTTCAAATCAACGATGAAACACATACATTGCGTCGATATTGAATACAAAAGGCAAAATGTCGACTTATTTACAAGAGGAGCAACTCTTCTAATAGTTCGTGCTTTGAGCCTTCCTGGGACAGCAGTATTAGATTCCGATGCACCATTGCAGGTTTACTGTATCCCGTGGACCTTCAAATCAACGATGAAACACAGAAATTGCATCGATATTGAATACAAAGGGCAAAATGTCGACTTATTTACAAGATGAGTAACTCTTCTAATGGTTCGTGCTTTTAGCCTTTCGTGGGACAGCAGTATTAGATTCCGATGCACCATTGCAGGTTTACTGTATCCCTTGGACCTTCAAATCAACGATGAAACACAGAAATTGCATCGATATTGAATACAAAAGGCAAAATGTCGGCTTATTTACAAGAGGAGTAACTCTTCTAATAGTTCGTGCTTTGAGCCTTCCTGGGTCAGCAGTATTAGATTCCGATGCACCATTGCAGGTTTGCTGTATTCCGTGGACATTCAAATCAACGATGAAACACAGAAATCGCATCGATATTGAATACAAAAGGCAAAATGTCGACTTACTTACAAGAGGAGTAACTCTTCTAATAGTTCGTGCTTTGAGCCTTTCCTGGGACAGCAGTATTAGATTCCAATGCACCATTGCAGGTTTACAGTATCCCTTGGACATTCAAATCAACGATGAAACAAAGAAATTGCATCGATATTGAATACAAAAGGCAAAATGTCGACTTATTTACAAGAGGAGTAACACTTCTAATAGTTCGTGCTTTCAGCCTTTCCTGGGACAGCAGTATTAGATTCCGATGCACCATTTCAGGTTTACTGTATCCCTTGGACTTTCAAATCAACGATGAAACACAGAAATTGCATCGATATTGAATACAATAGGCAAAATGTCGACTTATTTACAAGAGGAGAAACTCTTCTAACAGATCGTGCTTTGAGCCTTTCCTGGGACAGCAGTATTCGATTCCGATCCACCATTGCAGGTTTACTCTACCCTTGGGACCTTCAAATCAACGATGAAACACAGAAATTGCATCGATATTGAATACAAAAGGCAAAATATCGACTTATTTACAATAGGAGTAACTCTTCTAATAGTTCGTGCTTTGAACCTTTCCTGGGACAGCAGTATTGGATTCATTTGCACCATTGGAGGTTTACTGTATCCCTTGGACTTTCAAATCAACGATGAAACACAGACATTGCGTCGATATTGAATACAAAAGGAAAAATGTCGACTTATTTACAAGAGGAGTAACTCTTCTAATAGTTCGTGCTTTGAGCCTTTCCTGGGACAGCAGCATTAGATTCCGATGCACCATTGCAGGTTTACTGTATCCCTTGGACCTTCAAATCAACGATGAAACACAGAAGTTGCATCGATATTGAATACAAAAGGCAAAATGTCGACTTATTTACAAGAGGAGTAACTCTTCTAATATTTCGTGCTTTGAGCCTTTCCTGGGACAGCAGAATTGGATTCCGATGCACCATATCTGGTTTACTGAATCCCTTGGACCTTCAAATCAACGATGAAACACAGAAATTGCATCGATATTGAATACAAAAAAGCAAAATGTCCACTTATTTATAAGAGGAATAAGTCTTCTAACAGTTCGTGATTTGAGCCTTTCCTGAGACAGCAGTATTAGATTCCGATGCACCTTTGCAGGTTTACTCTACCCTTGGGACCTTCAAATCAACGATGAAACACAGAAATTGCATCGATATTGAATACAAAAGGCAAAATATCGACTTATTTACAAGAGGAGTAACTCTTCTAATAGTTCGTGCTCTGAGCCATTCCTGGGACAGCAGTATTGGATTCATTTGCACCATTGGAAGTTTACTGTATCCCTTGGACCTTCAAATCAACGATGAAACACATACATTGCGTCGATATTGAATACAAAAGGCAAAATGTCGACTTATTTACAAGAGGAGCAACTCTTCTAATAGTTCGTGCTTTGAGCCTTCCTGGGACAGCAGTATTAGATTCCGATGCACCATTGCAGGTTTACTGTATCCCGTGGACCTTCAAATCAACGATGAAACACAGAAATTGCATCGATATTGAATACAAAGGGCAAAATGTCGACTTATTTACAAGAGGAGTAACTCTTCTAATGGTTCGTGCTTTTAGCCTTTCGTGGGACAGCAGTATTAGATTCCGATGCACCATTGCAGGTTTACTGTATCCCTTGGACCTTCAAATCAACGATGAAACACAGAAATTGCATCGATATTGAATACAAAAGGCAAAATGTCGGCTTATTTACAAGAGGAGTAACTCTTCTAATAGTTCGTGCTTTGAGCCTTCCTGGGTCAGCAGTATTAGATTCCGATGCACCATTGCAGGTTTGCTGTATTCCGTGGACCTTCAAATCAACGATGAAACACAGAAATCGCATCGATATTGAATACAAAAGGCAAAATGTCGACTTACTTACAAGAGGAGTAACTCTTCTAATAGTTCGTGCTTTGAGCCTTTCCTGGGACAGCAGTATTAGATTCCAATGCACCATTGCAGGTTTACAGTATCCCTTGGACATTCAAATCAACGATGAAACAAAGAAATTGCATCGATATTGAATACAAAAGGCAAAATGTCGACTTATTTACAAGAGGAGTAACACTTCTAATAGTTCGTGCTTTCAGCCTTTCCTGGGACAGCAGTATTAGATTCCGATGCACCATTTCAGGTTTACTGTATCCCTTGGACTTTCAAATCAACGATGAAACACAGAAATTGCATCGATATTGAATACAATAGGCAAAATGTCGACTTATTTACAAGAGGAGAAACTCTTCTAATAGATCGTGCTTTGAGCCTTTCCTGGGACAGCAGTATTCGATTCCGATCCACCATTGCAGGTTTACTCTACCCTTGGGACCTTCAAATCAACGATGAAACACAGAAATTGCATCGATATTGAATACAAAAGGCAAAATATCGACTTATTTACAATAGGAGTAACTCTTCTAATAGTTCGTGCTTTGAACCTTTCCTGGGACAGCAGTATTGGATTCATTTGCACCATTGGAGGTTTACTGTATCCCTTGGACTTTCAAATCAACGATGAAACACAGACATTGCGTCGATATTGAATACAAAAGGAAAAATGTCGACTTATTTACAATAGGAGTAACTCTTCTAATAGTTCGTGCTTTGAACCTTTCCTAGGACAGCAGTATTGGATTCCGATGCACCATTGCAGGTTTACTGTATCCCTTGGACCTTCAAATCAACGATGAAACACAGAAATTGCATCGATATTGAATACAAAACGCAAAATGTCGACTTATTTACAAGAGGAGTAACTCTTCTAAGAGTTCGTGCTTTTAGCCTTTCCTGGGACAGGAGTATTAGATTTCGATGCACCATTCCACGTTTACTGTGTCCGTTGGACATTCAAATCAACGATGAAACAAAGAAATTGCATCGATATTGAATACAAATGCAAAATATCAACCTATTTATAAGAGGAGTAACTTTTCTAATAGTTCATGATTGGAGCCTTTCCTGGGACAGCAGTATTAGATTCCGATGGACCATTGCAGGTTTACTGTATCCCTTGGACCTTCAAATCAACGATGAAACACAGAATTTGCATCGATATTGAATATAAAAGGCTAAATGTCGACTTATTTACAAGAGCAGTAACTCTTCTAATTGTTCGTGCTTCGAGCCTTCCTAGGACAGCAAAATTAGATTTCGATGCACCATTTGAGGTTTAGTGTATCCCTTGGACCTTCAAATCAACGATGAAACACAGAAATTGCATCGATTCTGAAAACAAACGGCAAAATGTCGACTTATAAATAATAGGAGTAACTCTTCTAATAGTTCGTGCTTTCAGCCTTTCCTGGGACAGCAGTATTAGATTCCGATGCACCATTGCAGGTTTACTGTATACCTTGGACCTTCACATCAACGATGATACACAGAAATTGCATCGATATTGAACACAAAAGGCAAAATGTCGACTTATTTACAAGAGGAGTAACTCTTCTAATAGTTCATGGTTTGAGCCTTTCCTGGGATAGCAGTATTAGATTCCAATGCACCACTGCAGGTTTACTGTATCCCTTGGACCTTCAAATCAACGATGAAACACAGAGATTGCATCGATATTGAATACAAAAGGCAAAATGTCGACTGATTTACAAGAGGAGTAACTCTTCTAATAGTTCGTGCTTTTAGCCTTTCCTGGGACAGCAGTATTGGATTCCAATGCACCATTGCAGGTTTACTGTATTCCTTGGAACTTCAAATCAGCGATGAAACTCAGAAATTGCATCGATATTGAATACATAAGGCAAAATGTCGACTTATTTACAAGAGGAGTAACTCTTCTAATAGTTCGTGATTTGAGCCTTCCCTGGGACAGCAGTATTAGATTCCGATGCACCATTGCAGGTTTACTGTATCCCTTGGACCTTCAAATCAACGATGAAATACAGAAATTGCATCGATATTGAATACAAAAAAGCAAAATGTCCACTTATTTATAAGAGGAATAACTCTTCTAATAGTTCGTGATTTGAGCCTTTCCTGGGACAGCAGTATTAGATTCCGATGCACCATTGCAGGTTTACTGTATCCCTTGGACCTTCAAATCAACGATGTAACACAGAAATTGCATCGATATTGAATACAAAAGGCAAAATGTCGACTTATTTACAAGAAGAGTAACTCTTCTAATACTTCGCGCTTTGAGCCTTTCTTGGGAAAGCAGTATTAGATTCCGATGCACCATTGCAGGTTTACTATATCCCTTGGACCTTCAAATCAACGATGAAACAAAGAAATTGCATCGATTTTGAATACAAATGCAAAATATCGACTTATTTATAAGAGGAGTAACTTTTCTAATAGTTCATGATTTGAGCCTTTCCTGGGACAGCAGTATTAGATTCCGATGCACCATTGCAGGTTTACTGTATCCCTTGGACCTTCATATCAACGATGAAACACAGAAATTGCATCGATATTGAATACAGAAGGCAAAATTTCGACTTATTTACAAGAGGAGTAACTCTTCTAACAGTTCGTGCTTTGAGCCTTTCCTTGGACAGCAGTATTAGATTCCGATGCACCATTGCAGGTTTACTGTATCCCTTGGACCTTCAAATCAACGATGAAACACAGAAATTGCAACGATATTGAATACAAAAGGCAAAATGTCTACTTATTTACAAGAGGAGTAACTCTTCTAATAGTTCGTGCTTTGAGCCTTTCCTGGGACAACAGTATTAGATTCCGATGCACCATTGCAGGTTTACTGTATCCCTTGCACCTTCAAATCAACGATGAAACACAGAAATCGCATCGATATTGAATACAAAATGCAAAATGTCGACTGATTTACAAGAGGAGTAACTCTTCTAATAGTTCGTGCTTTTAGCCTTTCCTGGGACAGCAGTATTAGTTTCCGATGCACCATTGCAGGTTTACTGTATCCCTTGGACCTTCCAATCAACGATGAAACACAGAAATTGCATCGATATTGAATATAAAAGGCAAAATGTCGACTCATTTACAAGAGCAGTAACTCTTCTAATAGTTCGTGCTTTGAGCCTTTCCTGGGACAACAGTATTAGATTCCGATGCACCATTGAAGGTTTACTGTATCCCTTGGACCTTCAAATCAACGATGAAACACAGAAATTGCATCGATATTGAATACAAAAGGCAAAATGTCGACTTATTTACAAGAGGAGTAACTCTTCTAATAGTTCATGGTTTGAGCCTTTCCTTGTATAGCAGTATTAGATTCCGATGCACCATTGCAGGTTTACTGTATCCCTTGGACCTTCAAATCAACGATGAAACACAGAAATTGCATCGATATTGAATACAAAAGACAAAATGTCGACTTATTTGCAAGAGGAGTAACTCTTCTAATAGTTCGTGCTTTTAGCTTTTCCTTTGACAGCAGTATTAGATTCCAATGCACCATTGCAGGTTTACTGTATCCCTTGGACCTTCAAATCAACGATGAAACACAGAAATTGCATCGATATTGAATACAGAAGGCAAAATGTTTACTTATTTACAAGAGGAGTAACTCATCTAATTGTTCGTGCTTTTGAGTCTTTCCTGGGACAGCAGTATTAGATTCCGATGCACCATTAGAGGTTTACTGTATCCCTTGGTTCTTCAAATCAACGATGAAACACAGAAATTGCATCGATATTGAATACAAAAGGCAAAATGTCGACTTATTTACAAGAGGTGTAACTCTTCTAATAGTTCGTGTCTTTGAGCCTTTCCTGGGACAGCAGTATTAGATTCCAATGCACCACTGCAGGTTTACTGTATCCCATGGACCTTCAAATCAACGATGAAACACAGAAATAGCTTCGATATTGAATACAAAAGGCAAAATGTCGACTTATTTATAAGAGGAGTAACTCTTTAATAGTTCTTGCTTTGAGCCTTTCCTGGGACAGCAGTATTAGATTGCGATGCACCATTGCAGGTTTACTGTATCCCTTGGACCTTCAAATCAACGATGAAACACAGAAATTGCATCGATATTGAATACAAAATGCAAAATGTCGACTTATTTACAAGAGGAGTAACTCTTCTAATACTTCGTGCTTTTAGCCTTTCCTGGGACAGCAGTATTAGATTCCAATGCACCATTGCAGGTTTACTGTATCCCTTGGACCTTCAAATCAACGATGAAACACAGAAATTGCATCGATATTGAATACAAAACGCAAAATGTCGACTTATTTACAAGAGGAGTAACTCTTCTAATACTTCATGTTTTTAGCCTTTCCTGGGACAGCAGTATTAGATTCCAATGCACCATTGCAGGTTTACTGTATCCCTTGGACCTTCAAATCAACGATGAAACACAGAAATTGCATCGATATTGAATACAAAAGGCAAAATGTCGACTTATTTACAAGAGGAGTAACTCTTCTAATAGTTCGTGATTTGAGCCTTTCCTGGGACAACAGTATTAGATTCCGATGCACCATTGCAGGTTTACTGTATCCCTTGGACCTTCAAATCAACGATGAAACACAGAAATTGCATCGATATTGAATACAAAAAGCATAATGTCGACTTAGATACAAGAGGAGGAACTCTTCTAATAGTTCGTGATTTTAGCCTTTCCTGGGACAGCAGTATTAGATTCCGATGCACCATTGCAGGTTTACTGTATCCCTTGGACCTTCAAATCAACGATGAAACACAGAAATTGCTTCGATATTGAATACAAAATGCAAAATGTCGACTTATTTACAAGAGCAGTAACTCTTCTAATACTTCGTGCTTTGAGCCTTCCTGGGACAGCAAAATTAGATTTCAATGCACCATTGCAGGTTTACTGTATCCCTTGGACCTTCAAATCAACGATGAAACACAGTAATTGCATCGATATTGAATACAAACGTCAAAATGTCGACTTATAAATAAGAGGAGTAACTCATCTAATAGTTCGTGCTTTGAGCCTTTCCTAGGACAGCAATATTAGATTCCGATGAACCATTGCAGGTTTACTGTATCCCTTGGACCTTCAAATCAACGATGAAACACAGAAATTGCTTGGATATTGAATACAAAAGGCAAAATGTCGACTTATTTACAAGAGGAGAAACTCTTCTAATAGTTCATGGTTTGAGCCTTTCCTGGGACAGCAGTATTAGATTCCGATGCACCATTGCAGGTTTACTGTATCCCTTGGACCTTCAAATCAACGATGAAACACAGAAATTGCTTCGATATTGAACACAAAAGCCAAAACGTCGACTTATTTACAAGAGGAGTAACTCTTCTAATAGTTCGTGCTTTTAGCCTTTCCTGGGTCAGCAGTATTAGATTCCGATGCACCATTGCAGGTTTGCTGTATTCCGTGGACCTTCAAATCAACGATGAAACACAGATATCGCATCGATTTTGAATACAAAAGGCAAAATGTCGACGTACTTACAAGAGGAGTAACTCTTCTAATAGTTCGTGCTTTGAGCCTTTCCTGGGACAGCAGTATTAGATTCCAATGCACCATTGCAGGTTTACTGTGTCCCTTGGACATTCAAATCAACGATGAACAAAGAAATTGCATCGACATTGAAGACAAAAGGCAAAATGTCGACTTATTTACAAGAGGAGTAACTCTTCTAATAGTTCGTGCTTTGAGCCTTTCCTGGGACAGCAGTATTAGATTCCGATGCACCATTGCAGGTTTACTGTATCCCTTGGACCTTCAAATCAACGATGAAACACAGAAATTGCATCGATATTGAATACAGAAGGCAAAATTTCGACTTATTTACAGGAAGAGTAACTCTTCTAACAGTTCGTGCTTTGAGCCTTTCCTTGGACAGCAGTATTAGATTCCGATGCACCATTGCAGGTTTACTGTATCCCTTGGACCTTCAAATCTACGATGAAACACAGAAATCGCACGATATTGAATACAAAATGCAAAATGTCGACTGATTTACAAGAGGAGTAACTCTTCTAATAGTTCGTGCTTTTAGCCTTTCCTGGGACAGCAGTATTAGATTCCGATGCACCATTGCAGGTTTACTGTATCCCTTGGACCTTCCAATCAACGATGAAACACAGAAATTGCATCGATATTGAATATAAAGGGCAAAATGTCGACTCATTTACAAGAGCAGTAACTCTTCTAATAGTTCGTGCTTTGAGCCTTTCCTGGGACAACAGTATTAGATTCCGATGCACCATTGCAGGTTTACTCTATCCCTTGGACCTTCCAATCAACGATGAAACACAGAAATTGCATCGATATTGAATACAAACGGCAAAATGTCGACTTATAAATAAGTGGAGTAACTCTTCTAATAGTTCGTGATTTCAGCCTTTCCTGGGACAGCAGTATTAGATTCCGATGCACCATTGCAGGTTTACTGTATCCCTTGGACCTTCAAATCAACGATGAAACACAGAAATTGCATCGATATTGAATACAAAAGGCAAAATGTCGACTTATTTACAAGAGGAGTAACTCTTCTAATAGTTCATGGTTTGAGCCTTTCCTGGGATAGCAGTATTAGATTCCGATGCACCATTGCAGGTTTACTGTATCCCTTGGACCTTCAAATCAACGATGAAACACAGAAATTGCATCGATATTGAATACAAAAGCCAAAATGTCGACTTATTTACAAGAGGAGTAACTCTTCTAATAGTTCGTGCTTTTAGCTTTTCCTTTGACAGCAGTATTAGATTCCAATGCACCATTGCAGGTTTACTGTATCCCTTGGACCTTCAAATCAACGATGAAACACAGAAATTGCATCGATAATGAATACAGAAGGCAAAATGTTTACTTATTTACAAGAGGAGTAACTCTTCTAATTGTTCGTGCTTTTGAGCCTTTCCTGGGACAGCAGTATTAGATTCTGATGCACCATTGGAGGTTTACTGTATAACTTGGTTCTTCAAATCAACGATGAAACACATAAATTGCATCGATATTGAATACAAAAGGCAAAATGTCGACTTATTTACAAGAGGAGTAACTCTTCTAATAGTTCGTGTCTTTGAGCCTTTCCTGGGACAGCAGTATTAGACTCCAATGCACCACTGCAGGTTTACTGTATCCCATGGACCTTCAAATCAACGATGAAACACAGAAATTGCTTCGATATTGAATACAAAAGGCAAAATGTCGACTTATTTATAAGAGGAGTAACTCTTTAATAGTTCTTGCTTTGAGCCTTTCCTGGGACAGCAGTATTAGATTCCGATGCACCATTGCAGGTTTATTGTATCCCTTGGACCTTCAAATCAACGATGAAACACAGAAATTGCATCGATATTGAATACAAAAGGCAAAATGTCGACTTATTTACAAGAGGAGTATCTCTTCTAATAGTTCGTGCTTTGAGCCTTTCGTGGGACAGCAGTATTAGATTCCGATGCACCATTGCAGGTTTATTGTATCCCTTGGACCTTCAAATCAACGATGAAACACAGAAATTGCATCGATATTGAATACAAAAGGCAAAATGTCGACTTATTTACAAGAGGAGTAACTCTTCTAATAGTTCGTGCTTTGAGCCTTTCCTGGACAACAGTATTAGATTCCGGTGCACCATTGCAGGTTTACTGTATCCCTTGGACCTTCAAATCAACGATGAAACACAGAAATTGCATCGATATTGAATACAAAAAGCATAATGTCGACTTAGTTACAAGAGGAGGAACTCTTCTAATAGTTCGTGATTTTAGCCTTTCCTGGGACAGCAGTATTAGATTCCGATGCACCATTGCACGTTTACTGTATCCCTTAGGCTTTCAAATCAACGATGAAACACAGAAATTGCATCGATATTGAATACAAAAGGCAAAATGTCGACTTATTTACAAGAGCAGTAACTCTTCTAATAGTTCTTGATTTGAGCCTTCCTGGGACAGCAAAATTAGATTTCGATGCACCATTGCAGGTTTACTGTATCCCTTGGACCTTCAAATCAACGATGAAACACAGTAATTGCATCGATATTGAATACAAACGGCAAAATGTCGACTTATAAATAAGAGGAGTAACTCTTCTAATAGTTCGTGCTTTGAGCCTTTCCTAGGACAGCAATATTAGATTCCGATGAACCATTGCAGGTTTACTGTATCCCTTGAACCTTCAAATCAACGATGAAACCCAGAAAGTGCATCGATATTGAATACAAAATGCAAAATGTCGACTTATTTACAAGAAGAGTAACTCTTCTAACAGTTCGTGCTTTGAGCCTTTCCTTGGACAGCAGTATTAGATTCCGATGCACCATTGCAGGTTTACTGTATCCCTTGGACCTTCAAATCAACGATGAAACACAGAAATCGCACGATATTGAATACAATATGCAAAATGTCGACTGATTTACAAGAGGAGTAACTCTTCTAATAGTTCGTGCTTTTAGCCTTTCCTGGGACAGCAGTATTAGATTCCGATGCACCATTGCAGGTTTACTGTATCCCTTGGACATTCCAATCAACGATGAAACACAGAAATTGCATCGATATTGAATATAAAGGGCAAAATGTCGACTCATTTACAAGAGCAGTAACTCTTCTAATAGTTCGTGCTTTGAGCCTTTCCTGGGACAACAGTATTAGATTCCGATGCACCATTGCAGGTTTACTGTATCCCTTGGACCTTCCAATCAACGATGAAACACAGAAATTGCATCGATATTGAATACAAACGGCAAAATGTCGACTTATAAATAAGTGGAGTAACTCTTCTAATAGTTCGTGATTTCAGCCTTTCCTGGGACAGCAGTATTAGATTCCGATGCACCATTGCAGGTTTACTGTATCCCTTGGACCTTCAAATCAACGATGAAACACAGAAATTGCATCGATATTGAATACAAAAGGCAAAATGTCGACTTATTTACAAGAGGAGTAACTCTTCTAATAGTTCATGGTTTGAGCCTTTCCTGGGATAGCAGTATTAGATTCCGATGCACCATTGCAGGTTTACTGTATCCCTTGGACCTTCAAATCAACGATGAAACACAGAAATTGCATCGATATTGAATACAAAAGCCAAAATGTCGACTTATTTACAAGAGGAGTAACTCTTCTAATAGTTCGTGCTTTTAGCTTTTCCTTTGACAGCAGTATTAGATTCCAATGCACCATTGCAGGTTTACTGTATCCCTTGGACCTTCAAATCAACGATGAAACACAGAAATTGCATCGATAATGAATACAGAAGGCAAAATGTTTACTTATTTACAAGAGGAGTAACTCTTCTAATTGTTCGTGCTTTTGAGCCTTTCCTGGGACAGCAGTATTAGATTCCGATGCACCATTGGAGGTTTACTGTATAACTTGGTTCTTCAAATCAACGATGAAACACATAAATTGCATCGATATTGAATACAAAAGGCAAAATGTCGACTTATTTACAAGAGGAGTAACTCTTCTAATAGTTCGTGTCTTTGAGCCTTTCCTGGGACAGCAGTATTAGATTCCAATGCACCACTGCAGGTTTACTGTATCCCATGGACCTTCAAATCAACGATGAAACACAGAAATTGCTTCGATATTGAATACAAAAGGCAAAATGTCGACTTATTTATAAGAGGAGTAACTCTTTAATAGTTCTTGCTTTGAGCCTTTCCTGGGACAGCAGTATTAGATTCCGATGCACCATTGCAGGTTTATTGTATCCCTTGGACCTTCAAATCAACGATGAAACACAGAAATTGCATCGATATTGAATACAAAAGGCAAAATGTCGACTTATTTACAAGAGGAGTATCTCTTCTAATAGTTCGTGCTTTGAGCCTTTCGTGGGCCAGCAGTATTAGATTCCGATGCACCATTGTATGTTTACTGTATCCCTTGGACCTTCAAATCAACGATGAAACACAGAAATTGCATCGATATTGAATACAAAAGGCAAAATGTCGACTTATTTACAAGAGGAGTAACTCTTCTAATAGTTCGTGATTTGAGCCTTTCCTGGGACAACTGTATTAGATTCCGGTGCACCATTGCAGGTTTACTGTATCCCTTGGACCTTCAAATCAACGATGAATTACAGAAATTGCATCGATATTGAATACAAAAAGCATAATGTCGACTTAGTTACAAGAGGAGGAACTCTTCTAATAGTTCGTGATTTTAGCCTTTCCTGGGACAGCAGTATTAGATTCCGATGCACCATTGCAGGTTTACTGTATCCCTTAGGCTTTCAAATCAACGATGAAACACAGAAATTGCATCGATATTGAATACAAAAGGCAAAATGTCGACTTATTTACAAGAGCAGTAACTCTTCTAATAGTTCTTGATTTGAGCCTTCCTGGGACAGCAAAATTAGATTTCGATGCACCATTGCAGGTTTACTGTATCCCTTGGACCTTCAAATCAACGATGAAACACAGTAATTGCATCGATATTGAATACAAACGGTAAAATGTCGACTTATAAATAAGAGGAGTAACTCTTCTAATAGTTCGTGCTTTGAGCCTTTCCTAGGACAGCAATATTAGATTCCGATGAACCATTGCAGGTTTACTGTATCCCTTGGACCTTCAAATCAACGATGAAACACAGAAATTGCTTGGATATTGAATACAAAAGGCAAAATGTCGCCTTATTTACAAGAGGAGAAACTCTTCTAATAGTTCATGGTTTGAGCCTTTCCTGGGACAACAGTATTAGATTCCGATGCACCATTGCAGGTTTACTGTATCCCTTGGACCTTCAAATCAACGATGAAACACAGAAATTGCATCGATATTGAACACAAAAGCCAAAACGTCGACTTATTTACAAGAGGAGTAACTCTTCTAATAGTTCGTGCTTTTAGCCTTTCCTGGGTCGCAGTATTAGATTCCGATGCACCATTGCACGTTTGCTGTATTCCGTGGACCTTCAAATCAATGATGAAACACAGAAATCGCATCGATATTGAATACAAAAGGCAAAATGTCGACTTACTTACAAGAGGAGTAACTCTTCTAATAGTTCGTGCTTTGAGCCTTTCCTGGGACAGCACTATTAGATTCCAATGCACCATTGCAGGTTTTCTGTATCCCTTGGACATTCAAATCAACGATGAAACAAAGAAATTGCATCGATATTGAATACAAAAGGCAAAATGTCGACTTATTTACAAGAGGAGTAACACTTCTAATAGTTCGTGCTTTCAGCCTTTCCTGGGACAGCAGTATTAGATTCCGATGCACCATTGCAGGTTTACTGTATCCCTTGGACTTTCAAATCAACGATGAAACACAGAAATCGCATCGATATTGAATACAATAGGCAAAATTTCGACTTACTTACAAGAGGAGTAACTCTTCTAATAGATCGTGTTTTGAGCCCTTCCTGGGACAGCAGTATTCGATTCCGATGCACCATTGCAGGTTTACTCTACCCTTGGGACCTTCAAATCAACGATGAAACACAGAAATTGCATCGATATTGAATACAAGAGGCAAAATATCGACTTATTTACAAGAGGAGTAACTCTTCTAAGAGTTCGTGCTTTTAGCCTTTCCTGGGACAGGGGTATTAGATGTCGATGCACCATTCCAGGTTTACTGTGTCCGTTGGACATTCAAATCAACGATGAAACAAAGAAATTGCATCGATATTGAATACAAATGCAAAATATCGACCTATTTATAAGAGGAGTAACTTTTCTAATAGTTCATGATTGGAGCCTTTCCTGGGACAGCAGTATTGGATTCCGATGCACCATTGCAGGTTTACTGTATCCCTTGGACCTTCAAATCAACGATGAAACACAGAAATTGTATCGATATTGAATACAAAATGCAAAATGTCGACTTATTTACAAGAGGAGTAACTCTTCTTATAGTTCGTGCTTTGAACTATTCCTGGGACAGCAGTATTAGATTCCGATGCACCATTGCAGGTTTACGGTATCCCTTTGACCTTCAAATCAACGATGAAACACAGAAATTGCATCGATATTGAATACAAAACGCAAAATGTCGACTTATTTACAAGAGGAGTAACTCTTCTAATAGTTCGTGCTTTTAGCCTTTCCTGGGACAGCAGTATTAGATTCCGATGCACCGTTGCTGGTTTACTGTATCCCTTGAACCTTCAAATCAACGATGAAACACAGAAATTGCATCGATATTGAATACAGAAGGCAAAATGTTTACTTATTTACAAGAGGAGTAACTCTTCTAATTGTTCGTGCTTTTGAGCCTTTCCTGGGACAGCAGTATTAGATTCCGATGCACCATTGGAGGTTTACTGTATCCCTTGGTTCTTCAAATCAACGATGAAACACAGAAATTGCATCGATATTGAATACAAAAGGCAAAATGTCGACTTATTTACTGGAGGAGTAACTCTTCTAATAGTTCGTGTCTTTGAGCCTTTCCTGGGACAGCAGTATTAGATTCCAATGCACCACTGCAGGTTTACTGTATCCCATGGACCTTCAAATCAACGATGAAACACAGAAATTGCTTCGATATTGAATACAAAAGGCAAAATGTCGACTTATTTATAAGAGGAGTAACTCTTTAATAGTTCTTGCTTTGAGCCTTTCCTGGGACAGCAGTATTAGATTCCGATGCACCATTGCAGGTTTACTGTATCCCTTGGACATTCAAATTAACGATGAAACACAGACATTGCATCGATATTGAATACAAAAGGCAAAATGTCGACTTATTTACAAGAGGAGTATCTCTTCTAATAGTTCGTGCTTTGAGCCTTTCGTGGGACAGCAGTATTAGATTCCGATGCACCATTGCATGTTTACTGTATCCCTTGGACCTTCAAATCAACGATGAAACACAGAAATTGCATCGATATTGAATACAAAAAACCAAATGTCGACTTATTTATAAGAGGAGTAACTCTTCTAATAATTCGTGCTATGAGCCTTTCCTGGGACAGCAGTATTCGATTCCGATGCACCATTGCAGGTTTACTCTATCCCTTGGACCTTCAAATCAACGATGAAACATTGAAATTGCATCGATATTGAATACAAAAGGCAAAATATCGCCTTATTTACAAGAGTAATAACTCTTCTAATAGTTCGTGGTCTGAGCCTTTCTTGGGACAGCAGTATTGGATTTCGATGTACCATTGCAGGTTTACTGTATCCCTTGCACCTTCAAATCAACGATGAAACACAGAAATTGCATCGATATTGATTACAAAAGGCAAAATAACGACTTATTTACAAGAGGAGTAACTCTTCTAATAGTTCGTGCTTTGAACCTTTCCTGGGACAGCAGTATTAGATTCCGATGCACCATTGCAGGTTTACTGTATCCCTTTGACCTTCAAATCAACGATGAAACACAGAAATTGCATCGATATTGAATACAAAACGCAAAATATCGACTTATTTACAAGAGGAGTAACTCTTCTAATACTTCGTGCTTTTAGCCTTTCCTGGGACAGCAGTATTAGATTCCAATGCACCATTGCAGGTTTACTGTATCCCTTGGACCTTCAAATCAACGATGAAACACAGAAATTGCATCGATATTGAATACAAAAGGCAAAATGTCGACTTATTTACAAGAAGAGTAGCTCTTCTAATAGTTCGTGATTTGAGCCTTTCCTGGGACAACAGTATTAGATTCCGATGCACCATTGCAGGTTTACTGTATCCCTTGGACCTTCAAATCAACGATGAAACACAGAAATTGCATCGATATTGAATACAAAAAGCATAATGTCGACTTAGTTACAAGAGGAGGAACTCTTCTAATAGTTCGTGATTTTAGCCTTTCCTGGGACAGCAGTATTAGATTCCGATGCACCATTGCAGGTTTACTGTATCCCTTGGACCTTCAAATCAACAATGAAACACAGAAATTGCATCGATATTGAATACCAAAGGCAAAATGTCGACTTATTTACAAGAGCAGTAACTCTTCTAATAGTTCGTGCTTTGAGCCTTCCTGGGACAGCAAAATTAGATTTCGATGCACCATTGCAGGTTTACTGTATCCCTTGGACCTTCAAATCAACGATGAAACACAGAAATCGCATCGATATTGAATACAAAAGGCAAAATGTCGACTTACTTACAAGAGGAGTAACTCTTCTAATAGTTCGTGGTTTGAGCCTTTCCTGGGACAGCAGTATTAGATTCCAGTGCACCATTGCAGGTTTACTGTATCCCTTGGACCTTCAAATCAACGATGAAACACAGAAATTGCTTGGATATTGAATACAAAAGGCAAAATGTCGACTTATTTACAAGAGGAGAAACTCTTCTAATAGTTCATGGTTTGAGCCATTCCTGGGACAGCAGTATTAGATTCCGATGCACCATTGCAGGTTTACTGTATCCCTTGGGCCTTCAAATCAACGATGAAACACAGAAATTGCATCGATATTGAACACAAAAGCCAAAACGTCGACTTATTTACAAGAGGAGTAACTCTTCTAAGAGTTCGTGCTTTTAGCCTTTCCTGGGACAGGAGTATTAGATGTCGATGCACCATTCCAGGTTTACTGTGTCCGTTGGACATTCAAATCATCGATGAAACAAAGAAATTGCATCGATATTGAATACAAATGCAAAATATCGACCTATTTATAAGAGGAGTAACTTTTCTAATAGTTCATGATTAGAGCCTTTCCTGGGACAGCAGTATTAGATTCCGATGCACCATTGCAGGTTTACTGTATCCCTTGGACCTTCAAATCAACGATGAAACACAGAAATCGCATCGATATTGAATATAAGAGGCAAAATGTCGACTTATTTACAAGAGCAGTAACTCTTCCAATAGTTCGTGCTTCGAACCTTCCTAGGACAGCAAAATTAGATTTCGATGCACCATTGCAGGTTTAGTGTATCCCTTGGACCTTCAAATCAACGATGAAACACAGAAATTGCATCGATATTGAATACAAACGGCAAAATGTCGACTTATAAATAAGGGGAGTAACCCCTCTAATAGTTCGTGCTTTCAGCCTTTCCTGGGACAGCAGTATCAGATTCCGATGCACCATTGCAGGTTTACTGTATCCCTTGGACCTTCAAATCAACGATGAAACACAGAAATTGCATCGATATTGAATACAAAATGCAAAATGTCGACTTATTTACAAGAGGAGTAACTCTTCTAATAGTTCGTGCTTTGAACCTTTCCTGGGACAGCAGTATTAGTTTCCGATGCACCATTGCAGGTTTACTGTATCCCTTTGACCTTCAAATCAACGATGAAACACAGAAATTGCATCGATATTGAATACAAGACGCAAAATGTCGACTTATTTACAAGAGGAGTAACTCTTCTAATAGTTCGTGCTTTTAGCCTTTCCTGGGACAGCAGTATTAGATTCCAATGCACCATTGCAGGTTTACTGTATCCCTTGGACCTTCAAATCAACGATGAAACACAGAAATTGCATCGATATTGAATACAAAAGGCAAAATGTCGACTTATTTACAAGAGGAGTAACTCTTCTAATAGTTCGTGATTTGAGCCTTTCCTGGGACATCAGTATTAGATTCCGATGCACCATTGCAGGTTTACTGTATCCCTTGGACCTTCAAATCAACGATGAAACACAGAAATTGCATCGATATTGAATACAAAAGGCAAAATGTCGACTTATTTACAAGAGCAGTAACTCTTCTAATAGTTCGTGCTTTGAGCCTTGCTGGGACAGCAAAATTAGATTTCGATGCACCATTGCAGGTTTACTGTATCCCTTGGACCTTCAAATCAACGATGAAACACAGTAATTGCATCGATATTGAATACAAACGGCAAAATGTCGACTTATAAATAAGAGGAATAACTCTTCTAATAGTTCGTGCTTTGAGCCTTTCCTAGGACAGCAATATTAGATTCCGATGAACCATTGCAGGTTTACTGTATCCCTTGGACCTTCAAATCAACGATGAAACACAGAAATTGCTTGGATATTGAATACAAAAGGCAAAATGTCGACTTATTTACAAGAGGAGAAACTCTTCTAATAGTTCATGGTTTGAGCCTTTCCTGGGACAGCAGTATTAGATTCCGATGCACCATTGCAGGTTTACTGTATCCCTTGGACCTTCAAATCAACGATGAAACACAGAAATAGCATCGATATTGAACACAAAAGCCAAAACGTCGACTTATTTACAAGAGGAGTAACTCTTCTAATAGTTCGTGCTTTAGCCTTTCCTGGGTCAGCAGTATTAGATTCCGATGCACCATTGCAGGTTTGCTGTATTCCGTGGACCTTCAAATCAACGATGAAACACAGAAATCGCATCGATATTGAATACAAAAGGCAAAATGTCGACTTACTTACAAGAGGAGTAACTCTTCTAATAGTTCGTGGTTTGAGCCTTTCCTGGGACAGCAGTATTAGATTCCAGTGCACCATTGCAGGTTTACTGTATCTCTTGGACGTTCAAATCAACGATGAAACAATGAAATTGCATCGATATTGAATACAAAAGGCAAAATGTCGACTTATTTACAAGAGGAGTAACACTTCTAATAGTTCGTGCTTTCAGCCTTTCCTAGGACAGCAGTATTCGATTCCGATGCACCATTGCAGGTTTACTCTACCCTTGGGACCTTCAAATCAACGTTGAAACACAGAAATTGCATCGATATTGAACACAAAAGCCAAAACGTCGACTTATTTACAAGAGGAGTAACTCTTCTAATAGTTCGTGCTCTGAGCCTTTCCTGGGACAGCAGAATTGGATTCATTTGCACCATTGCAGGTTTACTGTATCCCTTGGACCTTCAAATCAACGATGAAACACAGACATTGCGTCGATATTGAATACAAAAGGCAAAAAGTCGACTTATTTACAATAGGAGTAACTCTTCTAATAGTTCGTGCTTTGAACCTTTCCTAGGACAGCAGTATTTTATTCCGATGCACCATTGGAGGTTTATTGTATCCCTTGGACTTTCAAATCAACGATGAAACACAGATATTGCATCGATATTGAATACAAATGCAAAATATCGACCTATTTATAAGAGGAGTAACTTTTCTAATAGTTCATGATTGGAGCCTTTCCTGGGACAGCAGTATTAGATTCCGATGCACCATTGCAGGTTTACTGTATCCCTTGGACCTTCAAATCAACGATGAAACACAGAAATTGCATCGATATTGAATACAAAAGGCAAAATGTCGACTTATTTACAAGAGCAGTAACTCTTCTAATAGTTCGTGCTTCGAGCCTTCCTAGGACAGCAAAATTAGATTTCGATGCACCATTTCAGGTTTAGTGTATCCCTTGGACCTTCAAATCAACGATGAAACACAGAAATTGCATCGATATTGAATACAAACGGCAAAATGTCGACTTATAAATAAGGGGAGTAACTCTTCTAATAGTTCGTGCTTTCAGCCTTTCCTGGGACAGCAGTATTAGATTCCGATGCACCATTGCAGGTTTACTGTATCCCTTGGACCTTCAAATCAACGATGAAACACAGAAATTGCATCGATATTGAAAACAAAAGGCAAAATGTCGACTTATTTACAATAGGAGTAACTCTTCTAATAGTTCATGGTTTGAGCCTTTCCTGGGATAGCAGTATTAGATTCCGATGCACCATTGCAGGTTTACTGTATCCCTTGGACCTTCAAATCAACGATGAAACACAGAAATTGCATCGATATTGAATACAGAAAGCAAAATGTTTACTTATTTACAAGAGGAGTAACTCTTCTAATAGTTCGTGCTTTGAGCCTTTCCTGGGACAGCAGGATTAGATTCCGATGCACCATTGGAGGTTTACTGTATCCCTTGGACTTTCAAATCAACGATGAAACACAGAAATTGCATCGATATTGAATACGAAAGGCAAAATTTCGACTTATTTATAAGAGGAGTAACTCTTCTAACAGTTCGTGCTTTGAGCCTTTCCTGGGACAGCAGTATTAGATTCCGATGCACCATTGCAGGTTTACTGTATCCCTTGGTTCTTCAAATCAACGATGAAACACAGAAATTGCATCGATATTGAATACAAAATGCAAAATGTCGACTTATTTACAAGAGGAGTAACTCTTCTAATAGTTCGTGCTTTCAGCCTTTCCTGGGACAGCAGTATTAGATTCCAATGCACCATTGCAGGTTTACTGTATCCCTTGGACATTCAAATCAACGATGAAACAAAGAAATTGCATCGATATTGAATACAAAAGGCAAAATGTCGACTTATTTACAAGAGGAGTAACACTTCTAATAGTTCGTGCTTTCAGCCTTTCCTGGGACAGCAGTAATCGATTCCGATGCACCTTTGCAGGTTTACTGTATCCCTTGGACTTTCAAATCAACGATGAAACACAGAAATTGCATCGATATTGAATACAAAAGGCAAAATGTCGACTTATTTACAAGAGGAGTAACTCTTCTAATAGTTCGTGCTTTTAGCCTTTCCTGGGACAGCAGTATTGGATTCCGATGCACCATTGCAGATTTACTGTGTTCCTTGGAACTTCAATCAGCGATGAAACTCAGAAATTGCATCGATATTGAATACAAAAGGCAAAATGTCGATTTATTTACAAGAGGAGTGACTCTTCTAACAGTTCGTGCTTTGAGCTTTTCGTGGGACAGCTGTATTACATTCCGATGCTCCATTGCAGGTTTACTGTATCCCTTGGACATTCAAATCAACGATGAAACACAGAAATTGCATCGATATTGGATACAAAAGGCAAAATGTCGACTTATTTACAAGAGGAGTAACTCTTCTAATAGTTCGTGCTTCAAGCCTTTCCTGGGACAGCAGTATTAGATTCCGATGCACCATTGAAGGTTTACTGTATCCCTTGGAACTTCAAATCAACGATGAAACACAGAAATTGCATCGCTATTGAATACAAAAGGCAAAATGTCGACTTATTTACAAGAGGAGTAACTCTTCTAATAAATCGTGCATTGAGCCTTTCCTGGGACAGCAGTATTCGATTCCGATGCACCATTGCAGGTTTACTCTACCCCTTGGACCTTCAAATCAACGATGAAACACAGAAATTGCATCGATATTGAATACAAAAGGCAAAATATCGACTTATTTACAAGAGGAGTAACTCTTCTAATAGTTCGTGTTTTAACCTTTCCTAGGACAGCAGTATTGGATTCCGATGGACCATTTCAGGTTTACTGTATCCCTTGGACCTTCAAATCAACGATGAAACAAAGAAATTGCATCGATATTGAATACAAATGCAAAATATCGACTTATTTATAAGAGGAGTAACTTTTCTAATAGTTCATGATTTGTGCCTTTCCTGGGACAGCAGTATTAGATTCCGATGCACCATTGCAGGTTTACTGTATCCCTTGGACCTTCAAATCAACGATGAAACACAGAAATTGCATCGATATTGAATACAGAAGGCAAAATTTCGACTTATTTACAAGAGGAGTAACTCTTCTAACAGTTCGTGCTTTGAGCCTTTACTTGGACAGCAGTATTAGATTCCGATGCACCATTGCAGGTTTACTGTATCCCTTGGACCTTCAAATCAACGATGAAACACAGAAATTGCAACGATATTGAATACGAAAGACAAAATGTCTACTTATTTACAAGAGGAGTAACTCTTCTAATAGTTCGTGCTTTGAGCCTTTCCTGGGACAACAGTATTAGATTCCGATGCACCATTGCAGGTTTACTGTATCCCTTGGACCTTCAAATCAACGATGAAACACAGAAATTGTATCGATATTGAATACAAAAGGCAAAATGTCGACTTATTTACAAGAGGAGTAACTCTTCTAATAGTTCGTGCTTTGAACCTTTCCTAGGACAGCAGTATTGGATTCCGATGCACCATTTCAGGTTTACTGTATCCCTTGGACCTTCAAATCAACGATGAAACACAGATATTGCATCGATATTGAATACAAAACGCAAAACGTCGGCTTATTTACAAGAGGAGTAACTCTTCTAAGAGTTCGTGCTTTTAGCCTTTCCTGGGACAGGAGTATTAGATTCCGATGCACCATTCCAGGTTTACTGTATCCCTTGGACCAGAAAATAAAAGATGAAACACAGAAATTGCATCGATATTGAATACAAAAGGCAAAATGTTGACTTATTTACAAGAGGAGTAACTCTTCTAATAGTTCGTGATTTGAGCCTTCCCTGGGACAGCAGTATTAGATTCCGATGCACCATTGCAGGTTTACTGTATCCCTTGGACCTTCAAATCAACGATGAAACACAGAAATTGCATCGATATTGAATACAAAAAAGCAAAATGTCCACTTATTTATAAGAGGAAGAACTCTTCTAATAGTTCGTGATTTGAGCCTTTCCTGGGACAGCAGTATTAGATTCCGAAGCACCATTGCAGGTTTACTGTATCCCTTGGACCTTCAAATCAACGATGAAACACAGAAATTGCAACGATATTGAATACAAAAGACAAAATGTCTACTTATTTACAAGAGGAGTAACTCTTCTAATAGTTCGTGCTTTGAGCCTTTCCTGGGACAACAGTATTAGATTCCGATGCACCATTGCAGGTTTACTGTATCCCTTGGACCTTCAAATCAACGATGAAACACAGAAATTGCATCGATATTGAATACAAAAGGCAAAATGTCGACTTATTTACAAGAGGAGTAACTCTTCTAATAGTTCGTGCTTTGAACCTTTCCTAGGACAGCAGTATTGGATTCCGATGCACCATTTCAGGTTTACTGTATCCCTTGGACCTTCAAATCAACGATGAAACACAGATATTGCATCGATATTGAATACAAAACGCAAAACGTCGGCTTATTTACAAGAGGAGTAACTCTTCTAAGAGTTCGTGCTTTTAGCCTTTCCTGGGACAGGAGTATTAGATTGCGATGCACCATTCCAGGTTTACTGTATCCCTTGGACCAGAAAATAAAAGATGAAACACAGAAATTGCATCGATATTGAATACAAAAGGCAAAATGTTGACTTATTTACAAGAGGAGTAACTCTTCTAATAGTTCGTGATTTGAGCATTCCCTGGGACAGCAGTATTAGATTCCGATGCACCATTGCAGGTTTACTGTATCCCTTGGACCTTCAAATCAACGATGAAACACAGAAATTGCATCGATATTGAATACAAAAAAGCAAAATGTCCACTTATTTATAAGAGGAAGAACTCTTCTAATAGTTCGTGATTTGAGCCTTTCCTGGGACAGCAGTATTAGATTCCGAAGCACCATTGCAGGTTTACTGTATCCCTTGGACCTTCAAATCAACGATGAAACACAGAAATTGCATCGATATTGAATACGAAAGGCAAAATGTCGACTTATTTATAAGAGGAGTAACTCTTCTAACAGTTCGTGCTTTGAGCCTTTCCTGGGACAGCAGTATTGGATTCCGATGCACCATTGCAGGTTTACTGTTTCCCTTGCACCTTCAAATCAACGATGAAACACAGAAATTGCATCGATATTCAATACAAAAGGCAAAATATCGACTTATTTACAAGAGGAGTAACTCTTCTAATAGTTCGTGCTTTGAACCTTTCCTGGGACAGCAGAATTAGATTCCGATGCACCATTGCAGGTTTACTGTATCCCTTTGACCTTCAAATCAACGATGAAACACAGAAATAGCATCGATATTGAATACAGAAGGCAAAATGTTTACTTATTTACAAGAGGAGTAACTCTTCTAATAGTTCGTGTTTTGAGCCTTTCCTGGGACAGCAGTATTAGATTCCGATGCACCATTGGAGGTTTACTGTATCCCTTGGACTTTCAAATCAACGATGAAACACAGAAATTGCATCGATATTGAATACGAAAGGCAAAATGTCGACTTATTTATAAGAGGAGTAACTCTTCTAACAGTTCGTGCTTTGAGCCTTTCCTGGGACAGCAGTATTAGATTCCGATGCACCATTGCAGGTTTACTGTATCCCTTGGTTCTTCAAATCAACGATGAAACACAGAAATTGCATCGATATTGAATACAAAATGCAAAATGTCGACTTATTTACAAGAGGAGTAACTCTTCTAATAGTTCGTGCTTTCAGCCTTTCCTGGGACAGCAGTATTAGATTCCAATGCACCATTGCAGGTTTACTGTATCCCTTGGACATTCAAATCAACGATGAAACAAAGAAATTGCATCGATATTGAATACAAAAGGCAAAATGTCGACTTATTTACAAGAGGAGTAACACTTCTAATAGTTCGTGCTTTCAGCCTTTCCTGGGACAGCAGTAATCGATTCCGATGCACCATTGCAGGTTTACTGTATCCCTTGGACTTTCAAATCAACGATGAAACACAGAAATTGCATCGATATTGAATACAAAAGGCAAAATGTCGACTTATTTACAAGAGGAGTAACTCTTCTAATAGTTCGTGCTTTTAGCCTTTCCTGGGACAGCAGTATTGGATTCCGATGCACCATTGCAGGTTTACTGTGTTCCTTGGAACTTCAATCAGCGATGAAACTCAGAAATTGCATCGATATTGAATACAAAAGGCAAAATGTCGATTTATTTACAAGAGGAGTGACTCTTCTAGCAGTTCGTGCTTTGAGCTTTTCGTGGGACAGCAGTATTACATTCCGATGCACCATTGCAGGTTTACTGTATCCCTTGGACATTCAAATCAACGATGAAACACAGAAATTGCATCGATATTGGATACAAAAGGCAAAATGTCGACTTATTTACAAGAGGAGTAACTCTTCTAATAGTTCGTGCTTCAAGCCTTTCCTGGGACAGCAGTATTAGATTCCGATGCACCATTGAAGGTTTACTGTATCCCTTGGAACTTCAAATCAACGATGAAACACAGAAATTGCATCGCTATTGAATACAAAAGGCAAAATGTCGACTTATTTACAAGAGGAGTAACTCTTCTAATAAATCGTGCATTGAGCATTTCCTGGGACAGCAGTATTCGATTCCGATGCACCATTGCAGGTTTACTCTACCCCTTGGACCTTCAAATCAACGATGAATTACAGAAATTGCATCGATATTGAATACAAAAGGCAAAATATCGACTTATTTACAAGAGGAGTAACTCTTCTAATAGTTCGTGCTTTGAACCTTTCCTAGGACAGCAGTATTGTATTCCGATGGACCATTTCAGGTTTACTGTATCCCTTGGACCTTCAAATCAACGATGAAACAAAGAAATTGCATCGATATTGAATACAAATGCAAAATATCGACTTATTTATAAGAGGAGTAACTTTTCTAATAGTTCATGATTTGAGCCTTTCCTGGGACAGCAGTATTAGATTCCGATGCACCATTGCAGGTTTACTGTATCCCTTGGACCTTCAAATCAACGATGAAACACAGAAATTGCATCGATATTGAATACAGAAGGCAAAATTTCGACTTATTTACAAGAGGAGTAACTCTTCTAACAGTTCGTGCTTTGAGCCTTTACTTGGACAGCAGTATTAGATTCCGATGCACCATTGCAGGTTTACTGTATCCCTTGGACCTTCAAATCAACGATGAAAAACAGAAATTGCAACGATATTGAATACAAAAGACAAAATGTCTACTTATTTACAAGAGGAGTAACTCTTCTAATAGTTCGTGCTTTGAGCCTTCCCTGGGACAACAGTATTAGATTCCGATGCACCATTGCAGGTTTACTGTATCCCTTGGACCTTCAAATCAACGATGAAACACAGAAATTGCATCGATATTGAATACAAAAGGCAAAATGTCGACTTATTTACAAGAGGAGTAACTCTTCTAATAGTTCGTGCTTTGAACCTTTCCTAGGACAGCAGTATTGGATTCCGATGCACCATTTCAGGTTTACTGTACCCCTTGGACCTTCAAATCAACGATGAAACACAGATATTGCATCGATATTGAATACAAAACGCAAAACGTCGGCTTTTTTACAAGAGGAGTAACTCTTCTAAGAGTTCGTGCTTTTAGCCTTACCTGGGACAGGAGTATTAGATTCCGATGCACCATTCGATGTTTACTGTATCCCTTGGACCAGATAATAAAAGATGAAACACAGAAATTGCATCGATATTGAATACAAAAGGCAAAATGTTGACTTATTTACAAGAGGAGTAACTCTTCTAATAGTTCGTGATTTGAGCCTTCCCTGGGACAGCAGTATTAGATTCCGATGCACCATTGCAGGTTTACTGTATCCCTTGGACCTTCAAATCAACGATGAAACACAGAAATTGCATCGATATTGAATACAAAAAAGCAAAATGTCCACTTATTTATAAGAGGAAGAATTCTTCTAATAGTTCGTGATTTGAGCCTTTCCTGGGACAGCAGTATTAGATTCCGAAGCACCATTGCAGGTTTACTGTATCCCTTGGACCTTCAAATCAACGATGAAACACAGAAATTGCATTGATATTGAATACGAAAGGCAAAATGTCGACTTATTTATAAGAGGAGTAACTCTTCTAACAGTTCGTGCTTTGAGCCTTTCCTGGGACAGCAGTATTGGATTCCGATGCACCATTGCAGGTTTACTGTTTCCCTTGCACCTTCAAATCAACGATGAAACACAGAAATTGCATCGATATTCAATACAAAAGGCAAAATATCGACTTATTTACAAGAGGAGTAACTCTTCTAATAGTTCGTGCTTTGAACCTTTCCTGGGACAGCAGAATTAGATTCCGATGCACCATTGCAGGTTTACTGTATCCCTTTGACCTTCAAATCAACGATGAAACACAGAAAATGCATCGATATTGAATACAAAACGCAAAATGTCGCTTTATTTAAAAGAGGAGTAACTCTTCTAATAGTTCGTGCTTTTAGCCTTTCTTGGGACAGCAGTATTAGATTCCAATGCACCATTGCAGGTTTACTGTATCCCTTGGACCTTCAAATCAACGATGAAACACAGAAATTGCATCGATATTGAATACAAAAGGCAAAATGTCGACTTATTTACAAGAGGAGTAACTCTTCTAATAGTTCGTGATTTGAGCCTTTCCTGGGACAACAGTATTAGATTCCGATGCACCATTGCAGGTTTACTGTATCCCTTGGACCTTCAAATCAACGATGAAACACAGATATTGCATCGATATTGAATACAAAAGGCAAAATGTCGACTTATTTACAAGAGCAGTAACTCTTCTAATAGTTCGTGCTTTGAGCCTTCCTGGGAAAGCAAAATTAGATTTCGATGCACCTTTGCAGGTTTACTGTATCCCTTGGACCTTCAAATCAACGATGAAACACAGTAATTGCATCGATATTGAATACAAACGGCAAAATGTCGACTTATAAAAAAGAGGAGTAACTCTTCTAATAGTTCGTGCTTTGAGCCTTTCCTAGGACAGCAATATTAGATTCCGATGAACCTTTGCAGGTTTACTGTATCCCTTGGACCTTCAAATCAACGACGAAACACAGAAATTGCTTGGATATTGAATACAAAAGGCAAAATGTCGACTTATTTACAAGAGGTGTAACTCTTCTAATAGTTCATGGTTTGAGCCTTTCCTGGGACAGCAGTATTAGATTCCGATGCACCATTGCAGGTTTACTGTATCCCGTGGACCTTCAAATCAACGATGAAACACAGAAATTGCTTCGATATTGAATACAAAAGGCAAAATGTCGACTTATTTATAAGAGGAGTAACTCTTCTAACAGTTCGTGTTTGAGCCTTTCCTGGGACAGCAGTATTAGATTCCGATGCACCATTGCAGGTTTACTGTATCCCTTGGTTCTTCAAATCAACGATGAAACACAGAAATTGCATCGATATTGAATGCAAAATGCAAAATGTCGACTTATTCACAAGAGGAGTAACTCTTCTAATAGTTCGTGTTTTTGAGCCTTTCCTGGGACAGCAGTATTAGATTCCAATGCACCACTGCAGATTTACTGTATCCCTTGGACCTTCAAATCAACGATGAAACACAGAAATTGCTTCGATATTGTATACAAAAGGCAAAATGTCGACTTATTTATAAGAGGAGTAACTCTTTAATAGTTCTTGCTTTGAGCCGTTCCTGGGACAGCAGTATTAGATTCCGATGCACCATTGCAGGTTTACTCTATCCCTTGGACCTTCAAATCAACGATGAAACATTGAAATTTCATCGATATTGAATACAAAAAGTAAAATACCGCTTTATTTACAAGAGTAATAACTCTTCTAATAGTTCGTGGTCTGAGCCTTTCCTGGGACAGCAGTATTGGATTCCGATGCACCATTGCAGGTTTACTGTTTCCCTTGCACCTTCAAATCAACGATGAAACCAAAAAGTTGCATCGATATTGAATACAAAATGCAAAATATCGACTTATTTACAAGAGGAGTAACTATTCTAATAGTTCGTGCTTTGAACCTTTCCTGGGACAGCAGTATTAGATTCCGATGCACCATTGCAGGTTTACTGTATCCCTTTGACCTTCAAATCAACGATGAAACACAGAAATTGCATCGATATTGAATACAAAACGCAAAATTTCGACATATTTTCAAGAGGAGTAACTCTTGTAATAGTTCGTGCTTTTAGCCTTTCCTGGGACAGCAGTATTAGATTCCGATGCACCATTGCAGGTTTACTGTATCCCTTGGACCTTCAAATCAACGATGAAACACAGAAATTGCATCGATATTGAATACAAAAGGCAAAATTTCGACTTATTTACAAGAGGAGTATCTCTTCTAATAGTTCGTGCTTTGAGCCTTACGTGGGACAGCAGTATTAGATTACGATGCACCATTGCAGGTTTACTGTATCACTTGGACCTTCAAATCAACGATGAAACACAGTTATTGCATCGATATTGAATACAAACGGCAATATGTCGACTTATAAATAAGAGGAGTAACTCTTCTAATAGTTCGTGTTTGAGCCTTTCCTAGGACAGGAATATTAGATTCCGATGAACCATTGCAGGTTTACTGTATCCCTTGGACCTTCAAATCAACGATGAAACACAGAAATTGCATCGATATTGAACACAAAAGCCAAAACGTCGACTTATTTACAAGAGGAGTAACTCTTCTAATAGTTCGTGTTTTAGCATTTCCTGGGACAGCAGTATTAGATTCCGATGCACCATTGCAGGTTTACTGTACCCGTGGACCTTCAAATCAACGATGAAACACAGAAACTGCTTCGATATTGAATACAAAAGGCAAAATGTCGACTTATTTATAAGAGGAGTAACTCTTCTAACAGTTTGTGCTTTGAGCCTTTCCTGGGACAGCAGTATTAGATTCCGATGCACCATTGAAGGTTTACCGTATCCCTTGGTTCTGCAAATCAACGATGAAACACAGAAATTGCATCGATATTGAATGCAAAATGCAAAATGTCGACTTATTTACAAGAGGAGTAATGCTTCTAATAGTTCGTGTTTTTGAGCCTTTCCTGGGACAGCAGTATTAGATTCCAATGCACCACTGCAGGTTTACTGTATCCCTTGGACCTTAAAATCAACGATGAAACACAGAAATTGCTTCGATATTGAATACAAAAGGCAAAATGTCGACTTATTTATAAGAGGAGTAACTCTTTAATAGTTCTTGCTTTTAGCCTTTCCTGGGACAGCAGTATTAGATTCCGATGCACCATTGCAGGTTTACTGTATCCCTTGGACCTTCAAATCAACGATGAAACACAGAAATTGCATCGATATTGAATACAAAATGCATAATGTCGACTTATTTACAAGAGGAGTATCTCTTCTAATAGTTCGTGCTTTGAGCCTTACGTGGGACAGCAGTATTAGATTCATATGCACCATTGCAGGTTTACTGTATCCCTTCGATCTTCAAATCAACGATGAAACACAGAAATTGCATCGATATTGAATACAAAAAACCAAATGTCGACTTAATTACAAGAGGAGTAACTCTTCTAATAGTTCGTGCTATGAGCCTTTCCTGGGACAGCAGTATTAGATACCGATGCACCATTGCAGGTTTACTCTACCCCTTGAACCTTCAAATCAGCGATGAAACATTGAAATTTCATCGATATTGAATACAAAAAGTAAAATACCGCTTTATTTACAAGAGTAATAACTCTTCTAATAGTTCGTGGTCTGAGCCTTTCCTGGGACAGCAGTATTGGATGCCGATGCACCATTGCAGGTTTACTGTTTCCCTTGCACCTTCAAATCAACGATGAAACAAAGAAATTGCATCGATATTGAATACAAAATGCAAAATATCGACTTATTTACAAGAGGAGTAACTATTCTAATAGTTCGTGCTTTGAACCTTTCCTGGGACAGCAGTATTAGATTCCGATGCACCATTGCAGGTTTACTGTATCCCTTTGACTTTCAAATCAACGATGAAACACAGAAATTGAATCGATATTGAATACAAAACGCAAAATGTCGACATATTTACAAGAGGAGTAACTCTTGTAATAGTTCGTGCTTTTACCCTTTCCTGGGACAGCAGTATTAGATTCCGATGCAACATTGCAGGTTTACTGTATCCCTTGGACCTTCAAATCAACGATGAAACACAGAAATTGCATCGATATTGAATACAAAAGGCAAAATGTCGACTTATTTACAAGAGGAGTATCTCTTCTAATAGTTCGTGCTTTGAGCCTTACGTGGGACAGCAGTATTAGATTACGATGCACCATTGCAGGTTTACTGTATCACTTGGACCTTCAAATCAACGAGAAACACAGTTATTGCATCGATATTGAATACAAACGGCAATATGTCGACTTATAAATAAGAGGAGTAACTCTTCTAATAGTTCGTGTTTGAGCCTTTCCTAGGACAGCAATATTAGATTCCGATGAACCATTGCAGGTTTACTGTATCCCTTGGACCTTCAAATCAACGATGAAACACAGAAATTGCTTGGATATTGAATACAAAAGGCAAAATGTCGACTTATTTACAAGAGGAGTAACTCTTCTAATAGTTCATGGTTTGAGCCTTTCCTGGGACAGCAGTATTAGATTCCGATGCACCATTGCAGGTTTACTGTATCCCTTGGACCTTCAAATCAACGATGAAACACAGAAATTGCATCGATATTGAACACAAAAGCCAAAACGTCGACTTATTTACAAGAGGAGTAACTCTTCTAATAGTTCGTGTTTTAGCATTTCCTGGGACAGCAGTATTAGATTCCGATGCACCATTGCAGGTTTACTGTATCCCGTGGAACTTCAAATCAACGATGAAACACAGAAACTGCTTCGATATTGAATACAAAAGGCAAAATGTCGACTTATTTATAAGAGGAGTAACTCTTCTAACAGTTCGTGCTTTGAGCCTTTCCTGGGACAGCAGTACTAGATTCCGATGCACCATTGCAGGTTTACCGTATCCCTTGGTTCTTCAAATCAACGATGAAACACAGAAATTGCATCGATATTGAATGCAAAATGCAAAATGTCGACTTATTTACAAGAGGAGTAATGCTTCTAATAGTTCGTGTTTTTGAGCCTTTCCTGGGACACCAGTATTAGTTTCCAATGCACCACTGCAGGTTTACTGTATCCCTTGGACCTTAAAATCAACGATGAAACACAGAAATTGCTTCGATATTGAATACAAAAGGCAAAATGTCGACTTATTTATAAGAGGAGTAACTCTTCTAACAGTTCGTGCTTTGAGCCTTTCCTGGGACAGCAGTACTAGATTCCGATGCACCATTGCAGGTTTACCGTATCCCTTGGTTCTTCAAATCAACGATGAAACACAGAAATTGCATCGATATTGAATGCAAAATGCAAAATGTCGACTTATTTACAAGAGGAGTATCTCTTCTAATAGTTCGTGCTTTGAGCCTTACGTGGGACAGCAGTATTAGATTCCGATGCACCATTGCAGGTTTACTGTATCCCTTCGATCTTCAAATCAACGATGAAACACAGAAAGTGCATCGATATTGAATACAAAAAACCAAATGTCGACTTAATTACAAGAGGAGTAACTCTTCTAATAGTTCGTGCTATGAGCCTTTCCTGGGACAGTAGTATTCGATTCCGATGCACCATTGCAGGTTTACTCTATCCCTTGGACCTTCAAATCAACGATGAAACATTGAAATTTCATCGATATTGAATACAAAAGGCAAAATACCCCCTTATTTACAAGAGTAATAACTCTTCTAATAGTTCGTGGTCTGATCCTTTCCTGGGACAGCAGTATTGGATTCCGATCCACCATTGCAGGTTTACTGTTTCCCTTGCTCCTTCAAATCAACGATGAAACACAGAAATTGCATCGATATTGAATACAAAATGCAAAATATCGACTTATTTACAAGAGGAGTAACTCTTCTAATAGTTCGTGCTTTGAACCTTTCCTGGGACAGCAGTATTAGATTCCGATGCACCATTGCAGGTTTACTGTATCCCTTTGACCTTCAAATCAACGATGAAACACAGAAATTGCATCGATATTGAATACAAAACGCAAAATGTCGACTTATTTACAAGAGGAGTAACTCTTCTAATAGTTCGTGCTTTTAGCCTTTCCTGGGACAGCAGTATTAGATTCCGATGCACCATTGCAGGTTTACTGTATCCCTTGGACCTTCAAATCAACGATGAAACACAGAAATTGCATCGATATTGAATACAAAAGGCAAAATGTCGACTTATTTACAAGAGGAGTAATTCTTCTAATAGTTCGTGATTTGAGCCTTTCCTGGGACAACAGTATTAGATTCCGATGCACCATTGCAGGATTACTGTATCTCTTGGACCTTCAAATCAACGATGAAACACAGAAATTGCATCGATATTGAAACTAAAAGGCAAAATGTCGACTTATTTACAAGAGGAGTAACTCTTCTAATAGTTCGTGATTTTAGCCTTTCCTGGGACAGCAGTATTAGATTCCGATGCACCATTGCAGGTTTACTGTATCCCTTGGACCTTCAAATCAACGATGAAACACAGAAATTGCATCGATATTGAATACAAAAGGCAAAATGTCGACTTATTTTCAAGAGGAGTAACTCTTCTAATAGTTCGTGATTTGAGCCTTTCCTGGGACAACAGTATTAGATTCCGATGCACCATTGCAGGTTTACTGTATCCCTTTGACCTTCAAATCAATGATGAAACACAGAAATTGCATCGATATTGAATACAAAAGGCAAAATGTCGACTTATTTACAAGAGGAGTATCTCTTCTAATAGTTCGTTTTTTGAGCCTTACGTGGGACAGCAGTATTAGATTATGATGCACCATTGCAGGTTTACTGTATCCCTTGGACCTTCAAATCATCGATGAAACACAGTTATTGCATCGATATTGAATACAAACGGCAATATGTCGACTTATAAATAAGAGGAGTAACTCTTCTAATAGTTCGTGCTTTGAGCCTTTCCTAGGACAGCAATATTAGATTCCGATGAACCATTGCTGGTTTATTGTATCCCTTGGACCTTCAAATCAACGATGAAACACAGAAATTGCTTGGATATTGAATACAAAAGGCAAAATGTCGACTTATTTACAAGAGGAGTAACTCTTCTAATAGTTCATGGTTTTAGCCTTTCCTGGGACAGCAGTATTAGACTCCGATGCACCATGGCAGGTTTACTGTATCCCTTGGAACTTCAAATCAACGATGAAACACAGAAATTGCATCGATATTGAACACAAAAGCCAAAACGTCGACTTATTTACAAGAGGAGTAACTCTTCTAATAGTTCGTGCTTTTAGCCTTTCCTGGGACAGCAGTATTAGATTCCGATGCACCATTGCAGGTTTACTGTATCCCGTGGACCTTCAAATCAACGATGAAACACAGAAATTGCTTCGATATTGAATACAAAAGGCAAAATGTCGACTTATTTATAAGAGGAGTAACTCTTCTAACAGTTCGTGCTTTGAGCCTTTCCTGGGACAGCAGTATTAGATTCCGATGCACCATTGCAGGTTTACTGTATGCCTTGGTTCTTCAAATCAACGATGAAACACAGAAATTGCGTCGATATTGAATACAAAAGGCAAAATGTCGACTTATTTACAAGAGGAGTAACTCTTCTAATAGTTCGTGACTTTAGCCTTTCCTGCGACAGCAGTATTAGATTCCGATGCACCATTGCAGGTTTACTGTATCCCTTGGACCTTCAAATCAACGCTGAAAAATAGAAATTGCATCGATATTGAATGCAAAAGGCAAAATGTCGACTTATTTACAAGAGGAGAGACTCTTCTAATAGTTCGTGATTTGAGCCTTTCCTGGGACAAGAGTATTAGATTCCGATGCACCATTGCAGGTTTACTGTATCTCTTGGACCTTCAAATCAACGATGAAACACAGAAATTAAATCGATATTGATTACAAAAGGCAAAATGTCGACTTACTTACAAGAGGAGTAACTCTTCTAATAGTTCGTGATTTTAGCCTTTCCTGGGACAGCAGTATTAGATTCCGATGCACCATTGCAGGTTTACTGTATCCCTTGGACCTTCAAATCAACGATGAAACACAGAAATTGCATCGATGTTGAATACAAAAGGCAAAATGTCAACTTATTTACAAGAGCAGTAACTCTTCTAATAGTTCGTGAATTGAGCCTTCCTGGGACAGAAAAATTAGATTTCGATGCACCATTGCAGGTTTACTGTATCCCTTGGACCTTCAAATCAACGATGAAACACAGAAATTGCTTTGATATTGAATACAAAAGGCAAAATGTCGTCTTATTTATAAGAGGAGTAACTCATCTAATAGTTCGTGCTTTGAGCCTTTCCTGGGACAGCAGTATTAGATTCCGATGCACCATTGCAGGTTTACTGTATCCCTTGGACCTTCAAATCAACGATGATACACAGAAATTGCATCGATATTGAATACAAAAGGCAAAATGTCGCCTTATTTACAAGAGGAGTAACACTTCTAATAGTTCGTGATTTGAGCCTTTCCTGGGACAACAGTATTAGATTCCGATGCACCATTGCAGGTTTACTGTATCCCTTGGACCTTCAAATCAACGATGAAACACAGAAATTGCATCGATATTGAATACAAAAGGCAAAATGTCGACTTATAAATAAGAGGAGTAACTCTTATAATAGTTCGTGCTTTGAGCCTTTCCTGGGACAGCAGTATTAGATTCCGATGCACCATTGCAGGTTTACTGTATCCCTTGGACCTTCAAATCAACGATGAAACACAGAAATTGCATCGATATTGAATACAAAAAGCAAAATGTCGACTTATTTACAAGAGGAGTAACTCTTCTAATAGTTCGTGCTTTGAGCCTTTCCTGGGACAACAGTATTAGATTCCGATGCACCATTGCAGGTTTACTGTATCCCTTGGACCTCCAAATCAACGATGAAACACAAATCGCATCGATATTGAACACAAAGGGCAAAATTTCGACTTATTTACAAGAGGAGTAACTCTTCTAATAGTTCGTGTTTTAGCCTTTCCTGGGACAGCAGTATTAGATTCCGATGCACCATTGCAGGTTTACTGTATCCCTTGGACCTTCAAATCAACGATGAAACACAGAAATTGCATCGATATTGAATACAAAAGGTAAAATGTCGACTTATTTACAAGAGCAGTAACTCTTCTAATAGTTCGTGCTTTGTGCCTTCCTGGGGCAGCAAAATTAGATTTCGATGCACCATTGCAGGTTTACTGTATCCCTTGGACCTTCAAATCAACGATGAAACACAGAAATTGCATCGATATTGAATACAAAAGGTAAAATGTCGACTTATTTACAAGAGCAGTAACTCTTCTAATAGTTCGTGCTTTGTGCCTTCCTGGGGCAGCAAAATTAGATTCCGATGCACCATTGCAGGTTTACTGTATCCCTTGGACCTACAAATCAACGATGAAACACAGACATTGCATCGATATTGAATACAAACGGCAAAATGTCGACTTATAAATAAGAGGAGTAACTCTTCTAATAGTTCGTGTTTTGCGCCTTTCCTGGGACAGCAGTATTAGATTCCGATGCACCATTGCAGGTTTACTGTATCCCTTGGACCTTCAAATCAACGATGAAACACAGAAATTGCATCGATATTGAATACAAAAGGCAAAATGTCGAATTATTTACAACAGGAGTAACTCTGCTAATAGTTCATGGTTTGAGCCTTTCCTGGGACAGCAGTATTAGATTCCGATGCACCATTGCAGGTTTACTGTATCCCTTGGACCTTCAAATCAACGATGAAACACAGTAATTGCATCGATATTGAATACAAAATGCAAAATGTCGTCTTATTTACAAGAGGAGTAACTCTTCTAATAGTTCGTGCTTTGAGCCTTTCCTGGGACAACAGTATTAGATTCCGATGCACCATTGCAGGTTTACTGTATCCCTTGGACCTTCAAATCAACGATGAAACACAGAAATTGCATCGATATTGAATACAGAAGGCAAAATGTTTACTTATTTACAAGAGGAGTAACTCTTCTAATTGTTCGTGCTTTGAGCCTTTCCTGGGACAGCAGTATTAGATTCCGATGCACCATTAGAGGTTTACTGTATCCCTTGGTTCTTCAAATCAACGATGAAACACAGAAATTGCATCGATATTGAATACAAAAGGCAAAATGTCGACTTATTTACAAGAGGAGTAACTCTTCTAATAGTTCGTGTCTTTGAGCCTTTCCTGGGACAGCAGTATTAGATTCCAATGCACCACTGCAGGTTTACTGTATCCCATGGACCTTCAAATCAACGATGAAACACAGAAATAGCTTCGATATTGAATACAAAAGGCAAAATGTCGACTTATTTACAAGAGGAGTAACTCTTCTAATAGTTCGTGCTTTGAGCCTTTCCTGGGACAGCAGTATTAGATTCCGATGCACCATTGCAGGTTTACTGTATCCCTTGGACCTTCAAATCAACGATGAAACACAGAAATTGCATCGATATTGAATAGAAAAGGCAAAATGTCGACTTATTTACAAGAGGAGTAACTCTTCTAATAGTTCGTGCTTTGAGCCTTTCCTGGGCCAGCAGTATTAGATTCCGATGCACCATTGCAGGTTTACTGTATCCCTTGGACCTTCAAATCAACGATGAAACACAGAAATCGCATCGATATTGAATACAAAGGGCAAAATTTCGACTTATTTACAAGAGGAGTAACTCTTGTAATAGTTCGTGTTTTAGCCTTTCCTGGGACAGCAGTATTAGATTCTGATGCATCATTGCAGGTTTACTGTATCCCTTGGACCTTCAAATCAACGATGAAACACAGAAATTGCATCGATATTGAATACAAAAGGTAAAATGTCGACTTATTTACAAGAGGAGTAACACTTCTAAAAGTTCGTGCTTTGAGCCTTTCCTGGGACAACAGTATTAGATTCCGATGCACCATTGCAGGTTTACTGTATCCCTTGGACCTTCAAATCAACGATGAAACACAGAAATTGCATCGATATTGAATACAAAAGGCAAAATGTCGACTTATAATTAAGAGGAGTAACTCTTCTAATAGTTCGTGCTTTGAGCCTTTCCTGGGACAGCAGTATTAGATTCCGATGCACCATTGCAGGTTTACTGTATCCCTTGGACCTTCAAATCAACGATGAAACACTAAAATCGCATCGATATTGAATACAAAGGGCAAAATTTCGACTTATTTACAAGAGGAGTAACTCTTCTAATAGTTCGTGCTTTGAGGCTTTCCTGGGACAGCAGTATTAGATTCCGATGCATCATTGCAGGTTTACTGTATCCCTTGGACCTTCAAATCAACGATGAAACACAGAAATTGCATCGATATTGAATACAAAAGGTAAAATGTCGACTTATTTACAAGAGCAGTAACTCTTCTAATAGATCGTGCTTTGAGCCTTCCTGGGGCAGCAAAATTAGATTTCGATGCACCATTGCAGGTTTACTGTATCCCTAGGACCTACAAATCAACGATGAAACACAGACATTGCATCGATATTGAAAACAAACGGGAAAATATCGACTTATAAATAAGAGGAGTAACTCTTCTAATAGTTCGTGCTTTGCGCCTTTCCTGGGACAGCAGTATTAGATTCCGATGCACCATTGCAGGTTTACTGTATCCCTTGGACCTTCAAATCAACGATGAAACACAGAAATTGCATCGATATTGAATACAAAAGGCAAAATGTCGACTTATAAATAAGAGGAGTAACTCTTCTAATAGTTCGTGCTTTGAGCCTTTCCTGGGACAGCAGTATTAGATTCCGATGCACCATTGCAGGTTTACTGTATCCCTTGGACCTTCAAATCAACGATGAAACACAGAAATTGCATCGATATTGAATACAAAAGGCAAAATGTCGACTTATTTACAAGAGGAGTAACTCTTCTAATAGTTCGTGCTTTGAGCCTTTCCTGGGACAACAGTATTAGATTCCGATGCACCATTGCAGGTTTACTGTATCCCTTGGACCTTCAAATCAACGATGAAACACTAAAATCGCATCGATATTGAATACAAAGGGCAAAATTTCGACTTATTTACAAGAGGAGTAACTCTTCTAATAGTTCGTGCTTTGAGGCTTTCCTGGGACAGCAGTATTAGATTCCGATGCATCATTGCAGGTTTACTGTATCCCTTGGACCTTCAAATCAACGATGAAACACAGAAATTGCATCGATATTGAATACAAAAGGTAAAATGTCGACTTATTTACAAGAGCAGTAACTCTTCTAATAGATCGTGCTTTGAGCCTTCCTGGGGCAGCAAAATTAGATTTCGATGCACCATTGCAGGTTTACTGTATCCCTTGGACCTACAAATCAACGATGAAACACAGACATTGCATCGATATTGAAAACAAACGGCAAAATATCGACTTATAAATAAGAGGAGTAACTCTTCTAATAGTTCGTGCTTTGCGCCTTTCCTGGGACAGCAGTATTAGATTCCGATGCACCATTGCAGGTTTACTGTATCCCTTGGACCTTCAAATCAACGATGAAACACAGAAATTGCATCGATATTGAATACAAAATGCAAAATGTCGACTTATAAATAAGAGGAGTAACTCTTCTAATAGTTCGTGCTTTGAGCCTTTCCTGGGACAACAGTATTAGATTCCGATGCACCATTGCAGGTTTACTGTATCCCTTGGACCTTCAAATCAACGATGAAACACTAAAATCGCATCGATATTGAATACAAAGGGCAAAATTTCGACTTATTTACAAGAGGAGTAACTCTTCTAATAGTTCGTGCTTTGAGGCTTTCCTGGGACAGCAGTATTAGATTCCGATGCATCATTGCAGGTTTACTGTATCCCTTGGACCTTCAAATCAACGATGAAACACAGAAATTGCATCGATATTGAATACAAAAGGTAAAATGTCGACTTATTTACAAGAGCAGTAACTCTTCTAATAGATCGTGCTTTGAGCCTTCCTGGGGCAGCAAAATTAGATTTCGATGCACCATTGCAGGTTTACTGTATCCCTAGGACCTACAAATCAACGATGAAACACAGACATTGCATCGATATTGAAAACAAACGGCAAAATATCGACTTATAAATAAGAGGAGTAACTCTTCTAATAGTTCGTGCTTTGCGCCTTTCCTGGGACAGCAGTATTAGATTCCGATGCACCATTGCAGGTTTACTGTATCCCTTGGACCTTCAAATCAACGATGAAACACAGAAATTGCATCGATATTGAATACAAAAGGCAAAATGTCGACTTATAAATAAGAGGAGTAACTCTTCTAATAGTTCGTGCTTTGAGCCTTTCCTGGGACAGCAGTATTAGATTCCGATGCACCATTGCACGTTTACTGTATCCCTTGGACCTTCAAATCAACGATGAAACACAGAAATTGCATCGATATTGAATACAAAAGGCAAAATGTCGACTTATTTACAAGAGGAGTAACTCTTCTAATAGTTCGTGCTTTGAGCCTTTCCTGGGACAACAGTATTAGATTCCGATGCACCATTGCAGGTTTACTGTATCCCTTGGACCTTCAAATCAACGATGAAACACAGAAATCGCATCGATATTGAATACAAAGGGCAAAATTTCGACTTATTTACAAGAGGAGTAACTCTTCTAATAGTTCGTGTTTTAGCCTTTCCTGGGACAGCAGTATTAGATTCCAATGCACCACTGCAGGTTTACTGTATCCCATGGACCTTCAAATCAACGATGAAACACAGAAATAGCTTCGATATTGAATACAAAAGGCAAAATGTCGACTTATTTACAAGAGGAGTAACTCTTCTAATAGTTCGTGCTTTGAGCCTTTCCTGGGACAGCAGTATTAGATTCCGATGCACCATTGCAGGTTTACTGTATCCCTTGGACCTTCAAATCAACGATGAAACACAGAATTTGCATCGATATTGAATACAAAAGGCAAAATGTCGACTTATTTACAAGAGGAGTAACTCTTCTAATAGTTCGTGTTTTGAGCCTTTCCTGGGACAACAGTATTAGATTCTGATGCACCATTGCAGGTTTACTGTATCCCTTGGACCTTCAAATCAACGATGAAACACAGAAATCGCATCGATATTGAATACAAAGGGCAAAATTTCGACTTATTTACAAGAGGAGTAACTCTTCTAATAGTTCGTGTTTTAGCCTTTCCTGGGACAGCAGTATTAGATTCTGATGCATCATTGCAGGTTTACTGTATCCCTTGGACCTTCAAATCAACGATGAAACACAGAAATTGCATCGATATTGAATACAAAAGGTAAAATGTCGACTTATTTACAAGAGGAGTAACACTTCTAATAGTTCGTGCTTTGAGCCTTTCCTGGGACAACAGTATTAGATTCCGATGCACCATTGCAGGTTTACTGTATCCCTTGGACCTTCAAATCAACGATGAAACACAGAAATTGCATCGATATTGAATACAAAAGGCAAAATGTCGACTTATAAATAAGAGGAGTAACTCTTCTAATAGTTCGTGCTTTGAGCCTTTCCTGGGACAGCAGTATTAGATTCCGATGCACCATTGCAGGTTTACTGTATCCCTTGGACCTTCAAATCAACGATGAAACACAGAAATTGCATCGATATTGAATACAAAAGGCAAAATGTCGACTTATTTACAAGAGGAGTAACTCTTCTAATAGTTCGTGCTTTGAGCCTTTCCTGGGACAACAGTATTAGATTCCGATGCACCATTGCAGGTTTACTGTATCCCTTGGACCTTCAAATCAACGATGAAACACTAAAATCGCATCGATATTGAATACAAAGGGCAAAATTTCGACTTATTTACAAGAGGAGTAACTCTTCTAATAGTTCGTGCTTTGAGGCTTTCCTGGGACAGCAGTATTAGATTCCGATGCATCATTGCAGGTTTACTGTATCCCTTGGACCTTCAAATCAACGATGAAACACAGAAATTGCATCGATATTGAATACAAAAGGTAAAATGTCGACTTATTTACAAGAGCAGTAACTCTTCTAATAGATCGTGCTTTGAGCCTTCCTGGGGCAGCAAAATTAGATTTCGATGCACCATTGCAGGTTTACTGTATCCCTTGGACCTACAAATCAACGATGAAACACAGACATTGCATCGATATTGAAAACAAACGGCAAAATATCGACTTATAAATAAGAGGAGTAACTCTTCTAATAGTTCGTGCTTTGCGCCTTTCCTGGGACAGCAGTATTAGATTCCGATGCACCATTGCAGGTTTACTGTATCCCTTGGACCTTCAAATCAACGATGAAACACAGAAATTGCATCGATATTGAATACAAAATGCAAAATGTCGACTTATAAATAAGAGGAGTAACTCTTCTAATAGTTCGTGCTTTGAGCCTTTCCTGGGACAGCAGTATTAGATTCCGATGCACCATTGCAGGTTTACTGTATCCCTTGGACCTTCAAATCAACGATGAAACACAGAAATTGCATCGATATTGAATACAAAAGGCAAAATGTCGACTTATTTACAAGAGGAGTAACTCTTCTAATAGTTCGTGCTTTGAGCCTTTCCTGGGACAACAGTATTAGATTCCGATGCACCATTGCAGGTTTACTGTATCCCTTGGACCTTCAAATCAACGATGAAACACAGAAATCGCATCGATATTGAATACAAAGGGCAAAATTTCGACTTATTTACAAGAGGAGTAACTCTTCTAATAGTTCGTGTTTTAGCCTTTCCTGGGACAGCAGTATTACATTCCAATGCACCACTGCAGGTTTACTGTATCCCATGGACCTTCAAATCAACGATGAAACACAGAAATAGCTTCGATATTGAATACAAAAGGCAAAATGTCGACTTATTTACAAGAGGAGTAACTCTTCTAATAGTTCGTGCTTTGAGCCTTTCCTGGGACAACAGTATTAGATTCCGATGCACCATTGCAGGTTTACTGTATCCCTTGGACCTTCAAATCAACGATGAAACACAGAAATTGCATCGATATTGAATACAGAAGGCAAAATGTTTACTTATTTACAAGAGGAGTAACTCTTCTAATTGTTCGTGCTTTGAGCCTTTCCTGGGACAGCAGTATTAGATTCCGATGCACCATTAGAGGTTTACTGTATCCCTTGGTTCTTCAAATCAACGATGAAACACAGAAATTGCATCGATATTGAATACAAAAGGCAAAATGTCGACTTATTTACAAGAGGAGTAACTCTTCTAATAGTTCGTGTCTTTGAGCCTTTCCTGGGACAGCAGTATTAGATTCCAATGCACCACTGCAGGTTTACTGTATCCCATGGACCTTCAAATCAACGATGAAACACAGAAATAGCTTCGATATTGAATACAAAAGGCAAAATGTCGACTTATTTACAAGAGGAGTAACTCTTCTAATAGTTCGTGCTTTGAGCCTTTCCTGGGACAGCAGTATTAGATTCCGATGCACCATTGCAGGTTTACTGTATCCCTTGGACCTTCAAATCAACGATGAAACACAGAAATTGCATCGATATTGAATAGAAAAGGCAAAATGTTGACTTATTTACAAGAGGAGTAACTCTTCTAATAGTTCGTGCTTTGAGCCTTTCCTGGGACAGCAGTATTAGATTCCGATGCACCATTGCAGGTTTACTGTATCCCTTGGACCTTCAAATCAACGATGAAACACAGAAATCGCATCGATATTGAATACAAAGGGCAAAATTTCGACTTATTTACAAGAGGAGTAACTCTTGTAATAGTTCGTGTTTTAGCCTTTCCTGGGACAGCAGTATTAGATTCTGATGCATCATTGCAGGTTTACTGTATCCCTTGGACCTTCAAATCAACGATGAAACACAGAAATTGCATCGATATTGAATACAAAAGGTAAAATGTCGACTTATTTACAAGAGGAGTAACACTTCTAAAAGTTCGTGCTTTGAGCCTTTCCTGGGACAACAGTATTAGATTCCGATGCACCATTGCAGGTTTACTGTATCCCTTGGACCTTCAAATCAACGATGAAACACAGAAATTGCATCGATATTGAATACAAAAGGCAAAATGTCGACTTAGAAATAAGAGGAGTAACTCTTCTAATAGTTCGTGCTTTGAGCCTTTCCTGGGACAGCAGTATTAGATTCCGATGCACCATTGCAGGTTTACTGTATCCCTTGGACCTTCAAATCAACGATGAAACACAGAAATTGCATCGATATTGAATACAAAAGGCAAAATGTCGACTTATTTACAAGAGGAGTAACTCTTCTAATAGTTCGTGCTTTGAGCCTTTCCTGGGACAACAGTATTAGATTCCGATGCACCATTGCAGGTTTACTGTATCCCTTGGACCTTCAAATCAACGATGAAACACTAAAATCGCATCGATATTGAATACAAAGGGCAAAATTTCGACTTATTTACAAGAGGAGTAACTCTTCTAATAGTTCGTGCTTTGAGGCTTTCCTGGGACAGCAGTATTAGATTCCGATGCATCATTGCAGGTTTACTGTATCCCTTGGACCTTCAAATCAACGATGAAACACAGAAATTGCATCGATATTGAATACAAAAGGTAAAATGTCGACTTATTTACAAGAGCAGTAACTCTTCTAATAGATCGTGCTTTGAGCCTTCCTGGGGCAGCAAAATTAGATTTCGATGCACCATTGCAGGTTTACTGTATCCCTAGGACCTACAAATCAACGATGAAACACAGACATTGCATCGATATTGAAAACAAACGGCAAAATATCGACTTATAAATAAGAGGAGTAACTCTTCTAATAGTTCGTGCTTTGCGCCTTTCCTGGGACAGCAGTATTAGATTCCGATGCACCATTGCAGGTTTACTGTATCCCTTGGACCTTCAAATCAACGATGAAACACAGAAATTGCATCGATATTGAATACAAAAGGCAAAATGTCGACTTATAAATAAGAGGAGTAACTCTTCTAATAGTTCGTGCTTTGAGCCTTTCCTGGGACAGCAGTATTAGATTCCGATGCACCATTGCAGGTTTACTGTATCCCTTGGACCTTCAAATCAACGATGAAACACAGAAATTGCATCGATATTGAATACAAAAGGCAAAATGTCGACTTATTTACAAGAGGAGTAACTCTTCTAATAGTTCGTGCTTTGAGCCTTTCCTGGGACAACAGTATTAGATTCCGATGCACCATTGCAGGTTTACTGTATCCCTTGGACCTTCAAATCAACGATGAAACACAGAAATCGCATCGATATTGAATACAAAGGGCAAAATTTCGACTTATTTACAAGAGGAGTAACTCTTCTAATAGTTCGTGTTTTAGCCTTTCCTGGGACAGCAGTATTAGATTCCAATGCACCACTGCAGGTTTACTGTATCCCATGGACCTTCAAATCAACGATGAAACACAGAAATAGCTTCGATATTGAATACAAAAGGCAAAATGTCGACTTATTTACAAGAGGAGTAACTCTTCTAATAGTTCGTGCTTTGAGCCTTTCCTGGGACAGCAGTATTAGATTCCGATGCACCATTGCAGGTTTACTGTATCCCTTGGACCTTCAAATCAACGATGAAACACAGAATTTGCATCGATATTGAATACAAAAGGCAAAATGTCGACTTATTTACAAGAGGAGTAACTCTTCTAATAGTTCGTGTTTTGAGCCTTTCCTGGGACAACAGTATTAGATTCCGATGCACCATTGCAGGTTTACTGTATCCCTTGGACCTTCAAATCAACGATGAAACACAGAAATCGCATCGATATTGAATACAAAGGGCAAAATTTCGACTTATTTACAAGAGGAGTAACTCTTCTAATAGTTCGTGTTTTAGCCTTTCCTGGGACAGCAGTATTAGATTCTGATGCATCATTGCAGGTTTACTGTATCCCTTGGACCTTCAAATCAACGATGAAACACAGAAATTGCATCGATATTGAATACAAAAGGTAAAATGTCGACTTATTTACAAGAGGAGTAACACTTCTAATAGTTCGTGCTTTGAGCCTTTCCTGGGACAACAGTATTAGATTCCGATGCACCATTGCAGGTTTACTGTATCCCTTGGACCTTCAAATCAACGATGAAACACAGAAATTGCATCGATATTGAATACAAAAGGCAAAATGTCGACTTATTTACAAGAGGAGTAACTCTTCTAATAGTTCGTGCTTTGAGCCTTTCCTGGGACAGCAGTATTAGATTCCGATGCACCATTGCAGGTTTACTGTATCCCTTGGACCTTCAAATCAACGATGAAACACAGAAATTGCATCGATATTGAATACAAAAGGCAAAATGTCGACTTATTTACAAGAGGAGTAACTCTTCTAATAGTTCGTGCTTTGAGCCTTTCCTGGGACAACAGTATTAGATTCCGATGCACCATTGCAGGTTTACTGTATCCCTTGGACCTTCAAATCAACGATGAAACACTAAAATCGCATCGATATTGAATACAAAGGGCAAAATTTCGACTTATTTACAAGAGGAGTAACTCTTCTAATAGTTCGTGCTTTGAGGCTTTCCTGGGACAGCAGTATTAGATTCCGATGCATCATTGCAGGTTTACTGTATCCCTTGGACCTTCAAATCAACGATGAAACACAGAAATTGCATCGATATTGAATACAAAAGGTAAAATGTCGACTTATTTACAAGAGCAGTAACTCTTCTAATAGATCGTGCTTTGAGCCTTCCTGGGGCAGCAAAATTAGATTTCGATGCACCATTGCAGGTTTACTGTATCCCTTGGACCTACAAATCAACGATGAAACACAGACATTGCATCGATATTGAAAACAAACGGCAAAATATCGACTTATAAATAAGAGGAGTAACTCTTCTAATAGTTCGTGCTTTGCGCCTTTCCTGGGACAGCAGTATTAGATTCCGATGCACCATTGCAGGTTTACTGTATCCCTTGGACCTTCAAATCAACGATGAAACACAGAAATTGCATCGATATTGAATACAAAATGCAAAATGTCGACTTATAAATAAGAGGAGTAACTCTTCTAATAGTTCGTGCTTTGAGCCTTTCCTGGGACAGCAGTATTAGATTCCGATGCACCATTGCAGGTTTACTGTATCCCTTGGACCTTCAAATCAACGATGAAACACAGAAATTGCATCGATATTGAATACAAAAGGCAAAATGTCGACTTATTTACAAGAGGAGTAACTCTTCTAATAGTTCGTGTTTTAGCCTTTCCTGGGACAGCAGTATTAGATTCCAATGCACCACTGCAGGTTTACTGTATCCCATGGACCTTCAAATCAACGATGAAACACAGAAATAGCTTCGATATTGAATACAAAAGGCAAAATGTCGACTTATTTACAAGAGGAGTAACTCTTCTAATAGTTCGTGCTTTGAGCCTTTCCTGGGACAGCAGTATTAGATTCCGATGCACCATTGCAGGTTTACTGTATCCCTTGGACCTTCAAATCAACGATGAAACACAGAAATTGCATCGATATTGAATACAAAAGGCAAAATGTCGACTTATTTACAAGAGGAGTAACTCTTCTAATAGTTCGTGTTTTGAGCCTTTCCTGGGACAACAGTATTAGATTCCGATGCACCATTGCAGGTTTACTGTATCCCTTGGACCTTCAAATCAACGATGAAACACAGAAATCGCATCGATATTGAATACAAAGGGCAAAATTTCGACTTATATACAAGAGGAGTAACTCTTCTAATAGTTCGTGCTTTGAGCCTTTCCTGGGACAGCAGTATTAGAATCCGATGCATCATTGCAGGTTTACTGTATCCCTTGGACCTTCAAATCAACGATGAAACACAGAAATTGCATCGATATTGAATACAAAAGGTAAAATGTCGACTTATTTACAAGAGGAGTAACACTTCTAATAGTTCGTGCTTTGAGCCTTTCCTGGGACAACAGTATTAGATTCCGATGCACCATTGCAGGTTTACTGTATCCCTTGGACCTTCAAATCAACGATGAAACACAGAAATTGCATCGATATTGAATACAAAAGGCAAAATGTCGACTTATAAATAAGAGGAGTAACTCTTCTAATAGTTCGTGCTTTGAGCCTTTCCTGGGACAGCAGTATTAGATTCCGATGCACCATTGCAGGTTTACTGTATCCCTTGGACCTTCAAATCAACGATGAAACACAGAAATTGCATCGATATTGAATACAAAAGGCAAAATGTCGACTTATTTACAAGAGGAGTAACTCTTCTAATAGTTCGTGCTTTGAGCCTTTCCTGGGACAACAGTATTAGATTCCGATGCACCATTGCAGGTTTACTGTATCCCTTGGACCTTCAAATCAACGATGAAACACTAAAATCGCATCGATATTGAATACAAAGGGCAAAATTTCGACTTATTTACAAGAGGAATAACTCTTCTAATAGTTCGTGTTTTAGCCTTTCCTGGGACAGCAGTATTAGATTCCGATGCATCATTGCAGGTTTACTGTATCCCTTGGACCTTCAAATCAACGATGAAACACAGAAATTGCATCGATATTGAATACAAAAGGTAAAATGTCGACTTATTTACAAGAGCAGTAACTCTTCTAATAGATCGTGCTTTGAGCCTTCCTGGGGCAGCAAAATTAGATTTCGATGCACCATTGCAGGTTTACTGTATCCCTTGGACCTACAAATCAACGATGAAACACAGACATTGCATCGATATTGAAAACAAACGGCAAAATGTCGACTTATAAATAAGAGGAGTAACTCTTCTAATAGTTCGTGCTTTGCGCCTTTCCTGGGACAGCAGTATTAGATTCCGATGCACCATTGCAGGTTTACTGTATCCCTTGGACCTTCAAATCAACGATGAAACACAGAAATTGCATCGATATTGAATACAAAAGGCAAAATGTCGACTTATAAATAAGAGGAGTAACTCTTCTAATAGTTCGTGCTTTGAGCCTTTCCTGGGACAGCAGTATTAGATTCCGATGCACCATTGCAGGTTTACTGTATCCCTTGGACCTTCAAATCAACGATGAAACACAGAAATTGCATCGATATTGAATACAAAAGGCAAAATGTCGACTTATTTACAAGAGGAGTAACTCTTCTAATAGTTCGTGCTTTGAGCCTTTCCTGGGACAACAGTATTAGATTCCGATGCACCATTGCAGGTTTACTGTATCCCTTGGACCTTCAAATCAACGATGAAACACAGAAATCGCATCGATATTGAATACAAAGGGCAAAATTTCGACTTATTTACAAGAGGAGTAACTCTTCTAATAGTTCGTGTTTTAGCCTTTCTTGGGACAGCAGTATTAGATTCCGATGCATCATTGCAGATTTACTGTATCCCTTGGACCTTCAAATCAACGATGAAACACAGAAATTGCATCGATATTGAATACAAAAGGTAAAATGTCGACTTATTTACAAGAGATGTAACTCTTCTAATAGATCGTGCTTTGAGCCTTCCTGGGGCAGCAAAATTAGATTTCGATGCACCATTGCAGGTTTACTGTATCCCTTGGACCTACAAATCAACGATGAAACACAGACATTGCATCGATATTGAATACAAACGGCAAAATGTCGACTTATAAATAAGAGGAGTAACTCTTCTAATAGATCGTGCTTTGCGCCTTTCCTGGGACAGCAGTATTAGATTCCGATGCACCATTGCAGGTTTACTGTATCCCTTGGACCTTCAAATCAACGATGAAACACAGAAATTGCATCGATATTGAATACAAAAGGCAAAATGTCGAATTATTTACAAGAGGAATAACTCTTCTAATAGTTCATGGTTAGAGCCTTTCCTGGGACAGCAGTATTAGATTCCGATGCACCATTGCAGGTTTACTGTATCCCTTGGACCTTCAAATCAACGATGAAACACAGAATTTGCATCGATATTGAATACAAAAGGCAAAATGTCGACTTATTTACAAGAGGAGTAACTCTTCTAATAGTTCGTGCTTTTAGCCTTTCCTGGGACAGAAATATTAGATTCCGATGCACCATTGCAGGTTTACTGTGTCCCTTGGACCTTCAAATCAACGATGAAACACAGAAATTGCATCGATATTGAATACAAAAGGCAAAATGTCGACTTATTTACAAGAGGAGTAACTCTTCTAACAGTTCGTGCTTTCAGCCTTTCCTGGGACAGCAGTAATAGATTCCGATGCACCATTGCAGGTTTACTGTATCCCTTGGACTTTCAAATCAAAGATGGAACACAGAAATTGCATCGATATTGAATACAAAAGGCGAAATGTCGACTTATTTACAAGGGAAGTAACTCTTCTAATAGTTCGTGTTTTGAGCTTTTCCTGGGACAGCAGTATTCGATTCCGATGCACCATTGCAGATTTACTCTACCCCTTGGACCTTCAAATCAACGATGAAACACTGAAATTGCATCGATATTGAATACAAAAGGCATAATATCGACTTATTTACATGAGGAGTACTCTTCTAATAGTTCGTGCTCTGAGCCTTTCCTGGGACAGCAGTATTAGATTCCGATGCACCATTGCAGGTATACTGTATCCCTTGGACCTTCAAATCAACGATGAAACACAGAAATTGCATCGATATTGATTATAAAAGCCAAAACGTCGACTTATTTACAAGAGGAGTAACTCTTCTAATAGTTCGTGCTTTTAGCCTTTCCTGGGACAGCAGTATTAGATTCCGATGCACCATTGCAGGTTTACTGTATCCCTTGGACCTTCAAATCAACGATGAAACACAGAAACTGCATCGATATTGAATACAAAAGGCAAAATGTCGACTTATTTACAAGAGGAGTAACTCTTCTAATAGTTCGTGTTTTGAGCCTTTCCTGGGACAACAGTGTTAGATTCCGATGCACCATTGCAGGTTTACTGTATCCCTTGGACCTTCAAATCAACGATGAAACACAGAAATTGCATCGATATTGAATACAAACGGCAAAATGTCGACTTATAAATAAGAGGAGTAACTCTTCTAATAGTTCGTGCTTTGAGCCTTTCCTTGGACAGCAGTTTTAGATTCCGATGCACCATTGCAGTTTTACTGTATCCCTTGGACCTTCGAATCAACGATGAAACACAGAAATTGCATCGATATTGAATACAAAATGCAAAATGACGACTTATTTACAAGAGCAGTAACTCTTCTAATAGTTCGTGCTTTGAGCCTTCCTGGGACAGCAAAATTAGATTTCGATGCACCATTGCAGGTTTACTGTATCCCTTGGACCTTCAAATCAACGATGAAACACAGTAATTGCATCGATATTGAATACAAACGGCAAAATGTCGACTTATAAATAAGAGGAGTAACTCTTCTAATAGTTCGTGCTTTGAGCCTTTCCTAGGAAAGCAATATTAGATTCCGATGCACCATTGCAGATTTACTGTATCCCTTGGACCTTCAAATCAACGATGAAACACAGAAATTGCATCGATATTGAATACAAAAGGCAAAATGTCGACTTATTTACAAGAGGAGTAACTCTTCTAATAGTTCATGGTTTGAGCCTTTCCTGGGACAACAGTATTAGATTCCGATGCACCATTGCAGGTTTACTGTATCCCGTGGACCTTCAAATCAACGATGAAACACAGATATTGCATCGATATTGAACACAAAAGCCAAAACGTCGACTTATTTACAAGAGGAGTAACTCTTCTAATAGTTCGTGCTCTTAGCCTTTCCTGGGACAGCAGTATTAGATTCCGATGCACCATTGCAGGTTTACTGTATCCCGTGGACCTTCAAATCAACGATGAAACACAGAAATTGCTTCGATATTGAATACAAAAGCCAAAATGTCGACTTATTTATAAGAGGAGTAACTCTTCTAATAGTTCGTGATTTGAGACTTTCCTGGGACTGCAGTATTAGATTCCGATGCACCATTGCAGGTTTACTGTATACCTTGGACGTTCAACTCAACGATGAAACACAGAAATTGCATCGTTATTGAATTCAAAAGGCAAAAAGTCGACTTATTTACAAGAGGAATAACTCTTCTAATAGTTCGTGCTTTGCGCCTTTCCTGGGACAGCAGTATTAGATTCCGATGCACCATTGCAGGTTTACTGTATCCCTTGGACCTTCAAATCAACGATGAAACACAGAAATTGCATCGATATTGAATACAAAAGGCAAAATGTCGAATTATTTACAAGATGAGTAACTCTTCTAATAGTTCATGGTTTGAGCCTTTCCTGGGATAGCAGTATTAGATTCCGATGCACCATTGCAGGTTTACTGTATCCCTTGGAACTTCAAATCAACGATGAAACACAGAAATTGCATCGATATTGAATACAAAAGGCAAAATGTCGAATTATTTACAAGAGGAGTAACTCTTCTAATAGTTCGTGCTTTTAGCCTTTCCTGGGACAGAAGTATTAGATTCCGATGCACCATTGCAGGTTTACTGTATCCCTTGGACCTTCAAATCAACGATGAAACACCGAAATTGCATCGATATTGAATACAAAAGCCAAAACGACGACTTATTTACAAGAGGAGTAACTATTCTAATAGTTCGTGCTTTTAGCCTTTCCTAGGACAGCAGGAAACACAGAAAATGCTTCGATATTGAATACAAAAGCCAAAAAGTCGACTTATTTACAAGAGCAGTAACTCTTCTAATAGTTCGTGCTTTAAGCCTTCCTGGGACAGCAAAATTAGATTTCGATGCACCATTGCAGGTTTACTGTATCCCTTGGACCTTCAAATCAACGATGAAACACAGACATTGCATCGATATTGAGTACAAAAGGCAAAATGTCGACTTATTTACAAGAGGAGTAACTCTTCTAATAGTTCGTGCTTTGAGCCTTTCCTGGGACAACAGTATTAGATTCCGATGCAACATTGCAGGTTTGCTGTATCCCTTGGACCTTCAAATCAACGATGAAACACAGAAATTGCATCGATATTGAATACAAACGGCAAAATGTCGACTTATAAATAAGAGGAGTAACTCTTCTAATAGTTCGTGCTTTGAGCCTTTCCTTGGACAGCAGTATTAGATTCCGATGCACCATTGCAGTTTTACTGTATCCCTTGGACCTTCAAATCAACGATGAAACACAGAAATTGCATCGATATTGAATACAAAAGGCAAAATGTCGACTTATTTACAAGAGGAGTAACTCTTCTAATAGTTCATGGTTTGAGCCTTTCCTGGGACAGCAGTATTAGATTCCGATGCACCATTGTAGGTTTACTGTATCCCTTGGACCTTCAAATCAACGATGAAACACAGAAATTGCATCGATATTGAATACAAAAGCCAAAACTTCGACTTATTTACAAGAGGAGTAACTCTTCTAATAGTTCGTGCTTTTAGCCTTTCCTAGGACAGCAGGAAACACAGAAAATGCTTCGATATTGAATACAAAAGCCAAAACGTCGACTTATTTACAAGAGCAGTAACTCTTCTAATAGTTCGTGCTTTGAGCCTTCCTGGGACAGCAAAATTAGATTTCGATGCACCATTGCAGGTTTACTGTATCCCTTGGACCTTCGAATCAACGATGAAACACAGAAATTGCATCGATATTGAATACAAAATGCAAAATGACGACTTATTTACAAGAGCAGTAACTCTTCTAATAGTTCGTGCTTTGAGCCTTCCTGGGACAGCAAAATTAGATTTCGATGCACCATTGCAGGTTTACTGTATCCCTTGGACCTTCAAATCAACGATGAAACACAGTAATTGCATCGATATTGAATACAAACGGCAAAATGTCGACTTATAAATAAGAGGAGTAACTCTTCTAATAGTTCGTGCTTTGAGCCTTTCCTAGGAAAGCAATATTAGATTCCGATGCACCATTGCAGATTTACTGTATCCCTTGGACCTTCAAATCAACGATGAAACACAGAAATTGCATCGATATTGAATACAAAAGGCAAAATGTCGACTTATTTACAAGAGGAGTAACTCTTCTAATAGTTCATGGTTTGAGCCTTTCCTGGGACAACAGTATTAGATTCCGATGCACCATTGCAGGTTTACTGTATCCCGTGGACCTTCAAATCAACGATGAAACACAGATATTGCATCGATATTGAACACAAAAGCCAAAACGTCGACTTATTTACAAGAGGAGTAACTCTTCTAATAGTTCGTGCTCTTAGCCTTTCCTGGGACAGCAGTATTAGATTCCGATGCACCATTGCAGGTTTACTGTATCCCGTGGACCTTCAAATCAACGATGAAACACAGAAATTGCTTCGATATTGAATACAAAAGCCAAAATGTCGACTTATTTATAAGAGGAGTAACTCTTCTAATAGTTCGTGATTTGAGACTTTCCTGGGACTGCAGTATTAGATTCCGATGCACCATTGCAGGTTTACTGTATACCTTGGACGTTCAACTCAACGATGAAACACAGAAATTGCATCGTTATTGAATTCAAAAGGCAAAAAGTCGACTTATTTACAAGAGGAATAACTCTTCTAATAGTTCGTGCTTTGCGCCTTTCCTGGGACAGCAGTATTAGATTCCGATGCACCATTGCAGGTTTACTGTATCCCTTGGACCTTCAAATCAACGATGAAACACAGAAATTGCATCGATATTGAATACAAAAGGCAAAATGTCGAATTATTTACAAGATGAGTAACTCTTCTAATAGTTCATGGTTTGAGCCTTTCCTGGGACAGCAGTATTAGATTCCGATGCACCATTGCAGGTTTACTGTATCCCTTGGAACTTCAAATCAACGATGAAACACAGAAATTGCATCGATATTGAATACAAAAGGCAAAATGTCGAATTATTTACAAGAGGAGTAACTCTTCTAATAGTTCGTGCTTTTAGCCTTTCCTGGGACAGAAGTATTAGATTCCGATGCACCATTGCAGGTTTACTGTATCCCTTGGACCTTCAAATCAACGATGAAACACCGAAATTGCATCGATATTGAATACAAAAGCCAAAACGACGACTTATTTACAAGAGGAGTAACTATTCTAATAGTTCGTGCTTTTAGCCTTTCCTAGGACAGCAGGAAACACAGAAAATGCTTCGATATTGAATACAAAAGCCAAAAAGTCGACTTATTTACAAGAGCAGTAACTCTTCTAATAGTTCGTGCTTTAAGCCTTCCTGGGACAGCAAAATTAGATTTCGATGCACCATTGCAGGTTTACTGTATCCCTTGGACCTTCAAATCAACGATGAAACACAGACATTGCATCGATATTGAGTACAAAAGGCAAAATGTCGACTTATTTACAAGAGGAGTAACTCTTCTAATAGTTCGTGCTTTGAGCCTTTCCTGGGACAACAGTATTAGATTCCGATGCAACATTGCAGGTTTGCTGTATCCCTTGGACCTTCAAATCAACGATGAAACACAGAAATTGCATCGATATTGAATACAAAAGCCAAAACTTCGACTTATTTACAAGAGGAGTAACTCTTCTAATAGTTCGTGCTTTTAGCCTTTCCTAGGACAGCAGGAAACACAGAAAATGCTTCGATATTGAATACAAAAGCCAAAACGTCGACTTATTTACAAGAGCAGTAACTCTTCTAATAGTTCGTGCTTTGAGCCTTCCTGGGACAGCAAAATTAGATTTCGATGCACCATTGCAGGTTTACTGTATCCCTTGGACCTTCAAATCAACGATGAAACACAGACATTGCATCGATATTGAATACAAAGGGCAAAATGTCGACTTATTTATAAGAGGAGTAACTCTTCTAATAGTTCGTGCTTTGAACCTTTCCTGGGACAGCAGTATTAGATTCCGATGCACCATTGCATCTTTACTGTATCCCTTGGACCTTCAAATCAACGATGAAACACAGAAATTGCATCGATATTGAATACAAAAGCCAAAACGTCGACATATTTACAAGAGGAGTAACTCTTCTAATAGTTCGTGCTTTTAGCCTTTCCTGGGACAGCAGTATTAGATTCCGATGCACCATTGCAGGTTTACTGTTTCCCTTGGACCTTCAAATCAACGATGAAACACAGAAATTGCAACGATATTGAATACAAAAACCAAAATGTCGACTTATTTACAAGAGGAGTAACTCTTCTAATAATTCGTGCTTTGAGCCTTTCCTGGGACAGCAGTATTAGATTCCGATGCACCATTGCAGGTTTACTGTATCCCTTGGACCTTCAAATCAACGATGAAACACAGAAATTGCATCGATATTGAATACAAAAGCCAAAACGTCGACTTATTTACAAGAGGAGTAACTGTTCTAACAGTTCGTGCTTTTAGCCTTTCCTAGGACAGCAGGAAACACAGAAAATGCTTCGATATTGAATACAAAAGCCAAAACGTCGACTTATTTACAAGAGCAGTAACTCTTCTAATAGTTCGTGCTTTGAGCCTTCCTGGGACAGCAAAATTAGATTTCGATGCACCATTGCAGGTTTACTGTATCCCTTGGACCTTCAAATCAACGATGAAACACAGACATTGCATCGATATTGAATACAAAAGGCAAAATGTCGACTTATTTATAAGAGGAGTAACTCTTCTAATAGTTCGTGCTTTGAACCTTTCCTGGGACAGCAGTATTCGATTCCGATGCACCATTGCAGGTTTACTCTACCCCTTGGACCTTCAAATCAACGATGAAACATTGAAATTGCATCGATATTGAATACAAAAGCCAAAATATCGCCTTGTTTACAAGAGGAATAACTCTTCTAATAGTTCGTGCTCTGAGCCTTTCCTGGGACAGCAGTATTGGATTCCGATGCACCATTGCAGGTTTACTGTTTCCCTTGGACCTTCAAATCAACGATGAAACACAGAAATTGCGTCGATATTGAATACAAAAGGCAAAATGTCGACTTATTTACAAGATGAGTAACTCTTCTAATAGTTCGTGCTTTGAACCTTTCCTGGGACAGCAGTATTTGATTCCGATGCACCATTGCATGTTTACTGTATCCCTTGGACCTTCAAATCAACGATGAAACACAGAAATTGCATCGATATTGAATACAGAAAGCAAAATGTCGACTTATTTACAAGAGGAGTAACTCTTCTAATAGTTCGTGATTTGAGCCTTTCCAGGGACTGCAGTATTAGATACCGATGCACCATTGCAGGTTTGCTGTATCCCTTGGACCTTCAAATCAACGATGAAACACAGAAATTGCATCGATATTGAATACGAAAGGCAAAATGCCGACTTATTTATAAGAGGAGTAACTCTTCTAACAGTTCGCGCTTTGAGCCTTTCCTGGGACAGCAGTATTAGATTCCGATGCACCATTGAGGGTTTATTGTATCCCTTGGATCTTCAAATCAACGATGAAACACAGAAATTGCATCGATATTGAATACAAAATGCAAAATGTCGTTTTATTTACAAGAGGAGTAACTCTTCTAACAGTTCGTGTTCTTTAAGCCTTTCCTGGGACAGCAGTATTAGATTCCGATGCACCATTGCAGGTTTACTGTATCCCTTGGACCTTCAAATGAACGATGAAACACAGAAATTGCTTCGATATTGAATACAAAAGGCAAAATGTCGACTTATTTATAAGAGGAGTAACTCTTCTAATAGTTCGTGCTTTGAGCCTTTCCTGGGACAGCAGTATTAGATTCCGATGCACCATTGCAGGTTTACTGTATCCCTTGGACCTTCAAATCAACGATGAAACACAGAAATTGCATCGATATTGAATACAAAAGGCAAAATGTCAACTTATTTACAAGAAGAGTAACTCTTCTAATAGTTCGTGCTTTGAGCCTTTCGTGGGACAGCAGTATTAGATTCCGATGCACCATTGCAGGTTAACTGTATCCCTTGGACCTTCAAATCAACGATGAAACACAGAAATTGCATCGATATTGAATACAAAAGGCCAAATGTCGACTTATTTACAAGAGGAGTAACTCTTCTAATAGTTCCTATGAGCCTTTCCTGGGACAGCAGTATTCGATTCCGATGCACCATTGCAGGTTTACTCTACCCCTTGGACCTTCAAATCAACGATGAAACATTTAAATTGCATCGATATTGAATACAAAAGGCAAAATATCGACTTATTTACAAGAGGAATAACTCTTCTAATAGTTCGTGCTTTTAGCCTTTCCTGGGACAGCAGTATTAGATTCCGATGCACCATTGCAGGTTTACTGTATCCCTTGGACCTTCAAATCAACGATGAAACACAGAAATTGCATCGATATTGAATACAGAAGGCAAAATGTCGACTTATTTACAAGAGGAGTAACTCTTCTAATAGTTCGTGATTTGAGACTTTCCTGGGACAGCAGTATTAGATTCTGACGCACCATTGGCGGTTTACTGTATCCCTTGGACCTTCAAATCAACGATGAAACACAGAAATTGCATCGATATTGAATAAGAAAGCCAAAATGTCGACTTATTTATAAGAGGAGTAACTCTTCTAACAGTTCGTTCTTTGAGCCTTTCCTGGGACAGCAGTATTAGATTCCGATGCACCATTGCAGGTTTACTGTATCCCTTGGACCTTCAAATCAACGATGAAACACAGAAATTGCTTCGATATTGAATACAAAAGGCAAAATGTCGACTTATTTATAAGAGGAGTAACTTTTCTAATAGTTCGTGCTTTGAGCCTTTCCTGGGACAGCAGTATTAGATTCCGATGCACCATTGCAGGTTTACTGTATCCCTTGGACCTTCAAATCAACGATGAAACACAGAAATTGCATCGATATTGAATACAGAAGGCAAAATGTCGACTTATTTACAAGAGGAGTAACTCTTCTAATAGTTCGTGCTTTGACCCTTTCGTGGGACAGCAGTATTAGATTCCGATGCACCATTGCAGGTTTATTGTATCCCTTGGACCTTCAAATCAACGATGAAACCCAGAAATTGTATCGATATTGAATACAAAAGACCAAATGTCGACTTATTTACAAGAGGAGTAACTCTTCTAATAGTTCGTAATATGAGCCTTTCCTGGGACAGCAGTATTCGATTCCGATGAACCATTGCAGGTTTACTCTACCCCTTGGACCTTCAAATCAACGATAAAACATTGAAATTGCATCGATATTGAATACAAAAGGCAAAATGTCGCCTTATTACAAGAGGAATAACTCTTCTAATAGTTTGTGCTCTGAGCCTGTCCTGGGACAGCAGTATTGGATTCCGATGCTCCATTGCAGGTTTACTGTTTCCCTTGGACCTTCAAATCAACGATGAAACACAGAAATTGCATCGATATTGAATACAAAAAGCCAAATGTCGACTTATTTACAAGAGTAGTAACTCTTCTAATTGTTCGTGCTATGAGCCTTTCCTGGGACAGCAGTATTCGATTCCGATGCACCATTGCAGGTTTACTCTATCCCTTGGACCTTCAAATCAACGATGAAACATTGAAATTGCATCGATATTGAATACAAAAGGCAAAATATCGCCTTATTTACAAGAGGAATAACTCTTCCAATAGTTCGTGCTCTGAGCCTTTCCTGGGACAGCAGTATTGGATTCCGATGCACCATTGCAGGTTTACTGTTTCCCTTGGACCTTCAAATCAGCGATGAAACACAGAAATTGCATCTATATTGAATACAAAAGGCAAAATGTCGACTTATTTACAAGAGGAGTAACTCTTCTAATAGTTCGTGCTTTTAGCCTTCCCTGGGACAGCAGTATTAGATTCCGATGCACCATTGCAGGTTCACTGTATCCCTTGGACCTTCAAATCAACGATGAAACACAGAAATTGCATCGATATTGAATACAGGAAGCAAAATGTCGACTTATTTACAAGAGGAGTAACTCTTCTAATAGTTCGTGCTTTGAGCATTTCCTGGGACAGCAGTATTAGATTCCGATGCACCATTGCAGGTTTACTGTATCCCTTTGACCTTCAAATCAACGATGAAACACAAAAATTGCATCGATATTGAATACGAAAGGCAAAATGTCGACTTATTTATAAGAGGAGTAACTCTTCTAACAGTTCGTGCTTTGTGCCTTTCCTGGGACCGCAGTTTTAGATTCCGATGCACCATTGAGGGTTTATTGTATCCCTTGGTTCTTCAAATCAACGATGAAACACAGAAATTGCATCGATATTGAATACAAAATGCAAGATGTCGACTTATTTACAAGAGGAGTAACTCTTCTAATAGTTCGTGTTTTTGACTCTTTTGTGGGACAGCAGTATTAGATTCCGATGCACCATTGCAGGTTTACTGTATCCCTTGCACCTTCAAATCAACGATGAAACACAGAAATTGCATCGATATTGAATACAAAAGGCAAAATGTCGACTTATTTACAAGAGGAGCAACTCTTCTAATAGTTCGTGATTTGAGCCTTTCCTGGGACAGCAGTATTAGATTCCGATGCTCCATTGCAGGTTTACTGTATCCCTTGGACCTTCAAATGAACGATGAAACACAGAAATTGCATCGATATTGAATACAAAAGGCCAAATGTCGACTTATTTACAAGAGGAGTAACTCTTCTAATAGTTCGTGCTATGAGCCTTTCCTGGGACAGCAGTATTCGATTCCGATGCACCATTGCAGGTTTACTCTACCCCTTGGACCTTCAAATCAACGATGAAACATTGAAATTGCATCGATATTGAATACAAAAGGAAAAATATCGACTTATTTACAAGATGAATAACCCTTTTAATAGTTCGTGATTTTAGCCTTTCCTGGGACAGCAGTATTAGATTCCGATGCACCATTGCAGGTTTACTGTATCCCTTGGACCTTCAAATCAACGATGAAACACAGAAATTGCATCGATATTGAATACAGAAGGCAAAATTTCGACTTATTTACAAGAGGAGTAACTCTTCTAATGGTTCGTGATTTGAGCCTTTCCTGGGACAGCAGTATTAGATTCCGATGCACCATTGGCGGTTTACTGTATCCCTTGGACCATCAAATTAACGATGAAACACAGAAATTGCATCGATATTGAATAAGAAAGGCAAAATGTCGACTTATTTATAAGTTGAGTAACTCTTCTAACAGTTCGTTCTTTGAGCCATTCCTGGCACAGCAGTATTAGATTCCGATGCACCATTGCAGGTTTACTGTATCCCTTGGTTCTTCAAATCAACGATGAAACACAGAAATTGCATCGATATTGAATACAAAATGCAAAATGTCGACTTATTTACAAGAGCAGTAACTCTACTAATAGTTCGTGTTTTTGAGCCTTTCCTGGGACAGCAGTATTAGATTCCGATGCACCACTGCAGGTTTACTGTATCCCTTGGACCTTCAAATCAACGATGAAACACAGAAATTGCTTCGATATTGAATACAAAAGGCAAAATGTCGACTTATTTATAAGAGGAGTAACTCTTCTAATAGTTCGTGCTTTTAGCCTTTCCAGGAACAGCAGTATTAGATTCCGATGCACCATTGCAGGTTTACTGTATCCCTTGGACCTTCAAATCAACGATGGAACACAGAAATTGCATCGATATTGAATACAAAAGGCAAAATGTCGACTTATTTACAAGAGGAGTAACTCTTCTAATAGTTTGTGCTTTGACCCTTTCGTGGGACAGCAGTATTAGATTCCGATGCACCATTGCAGGTTTACTGTATCCCTTGGACCTTCAAGTCAACGATGAAACACAGAAATTGCTTCGATATTGAATACAAAAGGCAAAATGTCGACTTATTTATAAGAGGAGTAACTCTTCTAATAGTTCGTGCTTTGAGCCTTTCCTGGGACAGCAGTATTAGATTCCGATATACCATTGCAGGTTTACTTTACCCCTTGTACCTTCAAATCAACGATGAAACACAGAAATTCCATCGATATTGAATACAAAAATCAAAATGTCGACTTATTTACAAGAGGAGTAACTCTTCTAATAGTTCGTCCTATGAGCCTTTCGTGGGACAGCAGTATTAGATTCCGATGCACCAATGCAGGTTTACTGTATCCCTTTGACCTTCAAATCAACGATGAAACACAGAAATTGCATCGATATTGAATACAAAACGCAAAATGTCGACTTATTTACAAGAGGAGTAACTCTTCTAATAGTTCGTGCTTTTAGCCTTTCCTGGGACAGCAGTATTAGATTCCGATGCACCATTGCAGGTTTACTGTATCCCTTGGACCTTCAAATAAACGATGAAACACAGAAATTGCATCGATATTGAATACAGAAGACAAAATGTCGACTTATTTACAAGAGAAGTAACTCTTCTAATAGTTCGTGCTTTGAGCCTTTCCTGGGACAGCAGTATTAGATTCCGATGCACCATTGGCGGTTTACTGTATCCCTTGGACCTTCAAATCAACGATGAAACACAGAAATCGCATCAATATTGAATACGAAAGGCAAACGGTCGACTTATTTATAAGAGGAGTAACTCTTCTAATAGTTCGTGCTTTGAGCCTTTCCTGGGACAGCAGTATTTGATTCCGATGCACCATTGCAGGTTCACTGTATCCCTTGGACCTTCAAATCAACGATGAAACACAGAAATTGCATCGATATTGAATACAAAAGGCAAAATGTCGACTTATTTACAAGAGGAGTAACTCTTCTAATAGTTCGTGCTTTGAACCTTTCCTGGGACAGCAGTATTAGATTCCGATGCACCATTGCAGGTTTACTGTATCCCTTTGACCTTCAAATCAACGATGAAACACAGAAATTGCATCGATATTGAATACAAAACGCAAAATGTCGACTTATAAATAAGAGGAGTAACTCTTCTAATAGTTCGTGATTTTAGCCTTTCCTGGGACAGCAATATTAGATTCCGATGCACCATTGCAGGTTTACTGTATCCCTTGGACCTTCAAATCAACGATTAAACACAGAAATTGCATCGATATTGAATACGAAAGGCAAAATGGCGACTTATTTATAAGAGGAGTAACTCTTCTAATAGTTCGTGCTTTGAGCCTTTCCTGGGACAGCAGTATTAGATTCCGATGCACCATTGCAGGTTTACTGTATCCCTTGGACCTTCAAATCAACGATGAAACACAGAAATTGCATCGATATTGAATACAAAAGGCAAAATGTCGACTTATTTACAAGAGGAGTAACTCTTCAAATAGTTCGTTCTTTGAGCCTTTCCTGTGACAGCAGTATTAGATTCCGATGCACCATTGCAGGATTACTGTATCCCTTTGTTCTTCAAATCGACGATGAAACACAGAAATTGCATCGATATTGAACACAAAATGCAAAATGTCGACTTATTTACAAGAGGAGTAACTCTTCTAATAGTTCGGGTTTTTGAGCCTTTCCTGGGACAGCAGTATTAGATTCCGATGCTCCACTGCAGGTTTACTGTATCCCTTGGACCTTCAAATCAACGATGAAACACAGAAATTGCTTCGATATTGAATACAAAAGGCAAAATGTCGACTTATTTATAAGAGGAGTAACTCTTCTAATAGTTCGTGCTTTGAGCCTTTCCTGGGACAGCAGTATTAGAATCCGATGCACCATTGCAGGTTTACTGTATCCCTTGGACCTTCAAATCAACGATGAAACACAGAAATTGCATCGATATTGAATACAAAAGGCAAAATGTCGACTTATTTACAAGAGGAGTAACTCTTCTAATAGTTCGTTCTTTGAACCTTTCGTGGGACAGCAGTATTAGATTCCGATGCACCATTGCAGGTTTACTGTATCCCTTGGACCTTCAAATCAACGATGAAACACAGAAATTGCATCGATATTGAATACAAAAGACCAAATGTCGACTTATTTACTAGAGGAGTAACTCTTCTAATAGTTCGTAATTTGAGCCTTACCTGGGACAGCAGTGTTCGATTCCGATGCACCATTGCAGGTTTACTCTACCCCTTGGACCTTCAAATCAACGATAAAACATTGAAATTGCATCGATATTGAATACAAAAGGCAAAATATCGCCTTATTTAGAAGAGGAATAACTCTTCTAATAGTTCGTGCTCTGAGCCTTTCCTGGGACAGCAGTATTGGATTCCGATGCACCATTGCAGGTTTACTGTTTCCCTTGGACCTTCAAATCAACGATGAAGCACAGAAATTACATCGATATCGAATGCAAAAGGCAAAATGTCGACTTATTTACAAGAGGAGTAACTCTTCAAATTGTTCGTGATTTGAACCTTTCCTGGGACAGCAGTATTAGATTCCGATGCACCATTGAAGGTTTACTGTATCCCTTTGACCTTCAAATGAACGATGAAACACAGAAATTGCATCGATATTGAATACAAAACGCAAAATGTCGACCTATTTACAAGAGGAGTAACTATTCTAATAGTTCGTGCTTTGAGCCTTTCGTGGGACAGCAGTATTAGATTCCGATGCACCATTGCAGGTTTACTGTATCCCTTGGCCCTTCAAATCAACGATGAAAAACAGAAATTGCATCGATATTGAATACAAAAGGCAAAATGTCGACTTATTTACAAGAGGAGAAACTCTTCTAATATTTCGTGCTTTGAGCCTTTCCTGGGACAGCAGTATTAGATTCCGATGCACCATTGCAGGTTTGCTGTATCCCTTGGACCTTCAAATCAACGATGAAACACAGAAATTGCATCGATATTGAATACGAAAGGCAAAATGTCGACTTATTTATAAGAGGAGTAACTCTTCTAACAGATCGTGCTTTGAGCCTTTGCTGGGACAGCAGTATTAGATACCGATGCACCATTGCAGGTTTATTGTATCCCTTGGTTCTTCAAATCAACGATGAAACACAGAAATTGCATCGATATTGAATACAAAATGCAAAATGTCGCCTTATTTACAAGAGGAGTAACTCTTCTAAAAGTTCGTGTCTTTGAGCCTTTCCTGGGACAGCAGTATTAGATTCCGATGCACCACTGCAGGTTTACTGTATCCCTTGGACCTTCAAATCAACGATGAAACACAGAAATTGCTTTGATATTGAATACAAAAGGCAAAATGTCGTCTTATTTATAAGTGGAGTAACTCATCTAATAGTTCGTGCTTTCAGCCTTTCCTGGGACAGCAGTATTAGATTCCGATGCACCATTGCAGGTTTACTGTATCCCTTGGACCTTCAAATCAACGATGAAACACAGAAATTGCATCGATATTGAATACAAAAGGCAAAATGTCGACTTATTTACAAGAGGAGTAACTCTTCTAATAGTTCGTGCTTTCAGCCTTTCGTGGGACATTAGTATTAGATTCCGATGCACCATTGCAAGTTTACTGTATCCCTTGGACCTTCAAATCAACGATCAAACACAGAAATTGCATCGTTATTGAATGCAAAAGGCCAAAAGTCGACTTATTTACAAGAGGAGTAACTCTTCTAATAGTTCGTGTTTTTGAGCCTCTCCTGGGACAGCAGTATTAGATTCCGATGCACCACGGCAGGATTACTGTATCCCTTGGAACTTCAAATCAACGATGAAACACAGAAATTGCTTTGATATTGAATACAAAAGGCAAAATGTCGTCTTATTTATAAGAGGAGTAACTCATCTAATAGTTCGTGCTTTGAGCCTTTCCTGGGACAGCAGTATTGGATTCCGATGCACCATTGCAGGTTTACTGTTTCCCTTGGACCTTCAAATCAACGATGAAACACAGAAATTGCGTCGATGTTGAATACAAAAGGCAAAATGTCGACTTATTTACAAGATGAGTAACTCTTCTAATAGTTCGTGCTTTGAACCTTTCCTGGGACAGCAGTATTTGATTCCGATGCACCATTGCAGGTTTACTGTATCCCTTTGACCTTAAAATCGACGATGAAACACAGAAATTGCATCGATATTGAATACAAAACGCAAAATGTCGACTTATTTACAAGAGGAGTAACTCTTCTAATAGTTCGTGATTTTAGCCTTTCCGGGGACAGCAGTATTAGATTCCGATGCACCATTGCATGTTTACTGTATCCCTTGGACCTTCAAATCAACGATGAAACACAGAAATTGCATCGATATTGAATACAGAAAGCAAAATGTCGACTTATTTACAAGAGGAGTAACTCTTCTAATAGTTCGTGATTTGAGCCTTTCCAGGGACTGCAGTATTAGATTCCGATGCACCATTGCTGGTTTGCTGTATCCCTTGGACCTTCAAATCAACGATGAAACACAGAAATTGCATCGATATTGAATACGAAAGGCAAAATGTCGACTTATTTATAAGAGGAGTAACTCTTCTAACAGTTCGTGCTTTGAGCCTTTCCAGGGACAGCAGTATTAAATTCCGATGCACCATTGAGGGTTTATTGTATCCCTTGGATCTTCTAATCAACGATGAAACACAGAAATTGCATCGATATTGAATACAAAATGCAAAATGTCGACTTATTTACAAGAGGAGTAACTCTTCTAACAGTTCGTGTTTTTAAAGCCTTTCCTGGAACAGCAGTATTAGATTCCGATGCACCATTGCAGGTTTACTGTATCCCGTGGACCTTCAAATGAACGATGAAACACAGAAATTGCTTCGATATTGAATACAAAAGGCAAAATGTCGACTTATTTAAAAGAGGAGTAACTCTTCTAATAGTTCGTGCTTTGAGCCTTTCCTGGGACAGCAGTATTAGATTCCGATGCACCATTGCAGGTTTACTGTATCCCTTGGACCTTCAAATCAACGATGAAACACAGAAATTGCATCGATATTGAATACAAAAGGCAAAATGTCGACTTATTTACAAGAAGAGTAACTCTTCTAATAGTTCGTGCTTTGAGCCTTTCGTGGGACAGCAGTATTAGATTCCGATGCACCATTGCAGGTTTACTGTATCCCTTGGACCTTCAAATCAACGATGAAACACAGAAATTGCATCGATATTGAATACAAAAGACCAAATGTCGACTTATTTACAAGAGGAGTAACTCTTCTAATAGTTCGTAATATGAGCCTTTCCTGGGACAGCAGTATTCGATTCCGATGAACCAATGCAGGTTTACTCTACCCCTTGGACCTTCAAATCAACGATAAAACATTGAAATTGCATCGATATTGAATACAAAAGGCAAAATGACGCCTTATTTCAAGAGGAATAACTCTTCTTATAGTTTGTGCTCTGAGCCTTTCCTGGGACAGCAGTATTGGATTCCGATGCACCATTGCAGGTTTACTGTTTCCCTTGGACCTTCAAATCAACGATGAAACACAGAAATTGCATCTATATTGAATACAAAAAGCCAAATGTCGACTTATTTACAAGAGGAGTAACTCTTCTAATTGTTCGTGCTATGAGCCTTTCCTGGGACAGCAGTATTCGATTCCGATGCACCATTGCAGGTTTACTCTACCCCTTGGACCTTCAAATCAACGATGAAACACAGAAATTGCATCGATATTGAATACGAAAGGCAAAATGTCGACTTATTTATAAGAGGAGTAACTCTTCTAATAGTTCGTGCTTTGAGCCTTTCCTGGGACAGCAGTATTAGATTCCGATGCACCATTGCAGGTTTACTGTATCCCTTGCACCTTCAAATCAACGATGAAACACAGAAATTGCATCGATATTGAATACAAAAGGCAAAATGTCGACTTATTTACAAGAGGAGCAACTCTTCTAATAGTTCGTGCTTTGAGCCTTTCCTGGGACAGCAGTATTAGATTCCGATGCACCATTGCAGGTTTACTGTATCCCTTGGACCTTCAAATGAACGATGAAACACAGAAATTGCATCGATATTGAATACAAAAGGCCAAATGTCGACTTATTTACAAGAGGAGTAACTCTTCTAATAGTTCGTGCTATGAGCCTTTCCTGGGACAGCAGTATTCGATTCCGATGCACCATTGCAGATTTACTCTACCCCTTGGACCTTCAAATCAACGATGAAACATTGAAATTGCATCGATATTGAATACAAAAGGAAAAATATCGACTTATTTACAAGAGGAATAACCCTTTTAATAGTTCGTGATTTTAGCCTTTCCTGGGACAGCAGTATTAGATTCCGATGCACCATTGCAGGTTTACTGTATCCCTTGGACCTTCAAATCAACGATGAAACACAGAAATTGCATCGATATTGAATACAGAAGGCAAAATGTCGACTTATTTACAAGAGGAGTAACTCTTCTAATGGTTCGTGATTTGAGCCTTTCCTGGGACAGCAGTATTAGATTCCGATGCACCATTGGCGGTTTACTGTATCCCTTGGACCTTCAAATTAACGATGAAACACAGAAATTGCATCGATATTGAATAAGAAAGGCAAAATGTCGACTTATTTATAAGTCGAGTAACTCTTCTAACAGTTCGTTCTTTGAGCCACTCCTGGCACAGCAGTATTAGATTCCGATGCACCATTGCAGGTTTACTGTATCCCTTGGTTCTTCAAATCATCGATGAAACACAGAAATTGCATCGATATTGAATACAAAATGCAAAATGTCGACTTATTTACAAGAGCAGTAAATCTACTAATAGTTCGTGTTTTTGAGCCTTTCCTGGGACAGCAGTATTAGATTCCGATGCACCACTGCAGGTTTACTGTATCCCTTGGACCTTCAAATCAACGATGAAACACAGAAATTGCTTCGATATTGAATTCAAAAAGGCAAAATGTCGACTTATTTATAAGTGGAGTAACTCTTCTAATAGTTCGTGATTTTAGCCTTTCCGGGGACAGCAGTATTAGATTCCGATGCACCATTGCATGTTTACTGTATCCCTTGGACCTTCAAATCAACGATGAAACACAGAAATTGCATCGATATTGAATACAGAAAGCAAAATGTCGACTTATTTACAAGAGGAGTAACTCTTCTAATAGTTCGTGATTTGAGCCTTTCCAGGGACTGCAGTATTAGATACCGATGCACCATTGAGGGTTTATTGTATCCCTTGGATCTTCAAATCAACGATGAAACACAGAAATTGCATCGATATTGAATACAAAATGCAAAATGTCGACTTATTTACAAGAGGAGTAACTCTTCTAACAGTTCGTGTTCTTTAAGCCTTTCCTGGGACAGCAGTATTAGATTCCGATGCACCATTGCAGGTTTACTGTATCCCTTGGACCTTCAAATGAACGATGAAACACAGAAATTGCTTCGATATTGAATACAAAAGGCAAAATGTCGACTTATTTATAAGAGGAGTAACTCTTCTAATAGTTCGTGCTTTGAGCCTTTCCTGGGACAGCAGTATTAGATTCCGATGCACCATTGCAGGTTTACTGTATCCCTTGGACCTTCAAATCAACGATGAAACACAGAAATTGCATCGATATTGAATACAAAAGGCAAATTGTCAACTTATTTACAAGAAGAGTAACTCTTCTAATAGTTCGTGCTTTGAGCCTTTCGTGGGACAGCAGTATTAGATTCCGATGCACCATTGCAGGTTTACTGTATCCCTTGGACCTTCAAATCAACGATGAAACACAGAAATTGCATCGATATTTAATACAAAAGGCCAAATGTCGACTTATTTACAAGAGGAGTAACTCTTCTAATAGTTCCTATGAGCCTTTCCTGGGACAGCAGTATTCGATTCCGATGCACCATTGCAGGTTTACTCTACCCCTTGGACCTTCAAATCAACGATGAAACATTTAAATTGCATCGATATTGAATACAAAAGGCAAAATATCGACTTATTTACAAGAGGAATAACTCTTCTAATAGTTCGTGCTTTTAGCCTTTCCTGGGACAGCAGTATTAGATTCCGATGCACCATTGCAGGTTTACTGTATCCCTTGGACCTTCAAATCAACGATGAAACACAGAAATTGCATCGATATTGAATACAGAAGGCAAAATGTCGACTTATTTACAAGAGGAGTAACTCTTCTAATAGTTCGTGATTTGAGACTTTCCTGGGACAGCAGTATTAGATTCTGACGCACCATTGGCTGTTTACTGTATCCCTTGGACCTTCAAATCAACGATGAAACACAGAAATTGCATCGATATTGAATAAGAAAGCCAAAATGTCGACTTATTTATAAGAGGAGTAACTCTTCTAACAGTTCGTTCTTTGAGCCTTTCCTGGGACAGCAGTATTAGATTCCGATGCACCATTGCAGGTTTACTGTATCCCTTGGACCTTCAAATCAACGATGAAACACAGAAATTGCTTCGATATTGAATACAAAAGGCAAAATGTCGACTTATTTATAAGAGGAGTAACTCTTCTAATAGTTCGTGCTTTGAGCCTTTCCTGGGACAGCAGTATTAGATTTCGATGCACCATTGCAGGTTTACTGTATCCCTTGGACCTTCAAATCAACGATGAAACACAGAAATTGCATCGATATTGAATACAGAAGGCAAAATGTCGACTTATTTACAAGAGGAGTAACTCTTCTAATAGTTCGTGCTTTGACCCTTTCGTGGGACAGCAGTATTAGATTCCGATGCACCATTGCAGGTTTACTGTATCCCTTGGACCTTCAAATCAACGATGAAACCCAGAAATTGTATCGATATTGAATACAAAAGACCAAATGTCGACTTATTTACAAGAGGAGTAACTCTTCTAATAGTTCGTAATATGAGCCTTTCCTGGGACAGCAGTATTCGATTCCGATGAACCATTGCAGGTTTACTCTACCCCTTGGACCTTCAAATCAACGATAAAACATTGAAATTGCATCGATATTGAATACAAAAGGCAAAATGTCGCCTTATTACAAGAGGAATAACTCTTCTAATAGTTTGTGCTCTGAGCCTTTCCTGGGACAGCAGTATTGGATTCCGATGCTCCATTGCAGGTTTACTGTTTCCCTTGGACCTTCAAATCAACGATGAAACACAGAAATTGCATCGATATTGAATACAAAAAGCCAAATGTCGACTTATTTACAAGAGGAGTAACTCTTCTAATTGTTCGTGCTATGAGCCTTTCCTGGGACAGCAGTATTCGATTCCGATGCACCATTGCAGGTTTACTCTACCCCTTGGACCTTCAAATCAACGATGAAACATTGAAATTGCATCGATATTGAATACAAAAGGCAAAATATCGCCTTATTTACAAGAGGAATAACTCTTCCAATAGTTCGTGCTCTGAGCCTTTCCTGGGACAGCAGTATTGGATTCCGATGCACCATTGCAGGTTTACTGTTTCCCTTGGACCTTCAAATCAGCGATGAAACACAGAAATTGCATCGATATTGAATACAAAAGGCAAAATGTCGACTTATTTACAAGAGGAGTAACTCTTCTAATAGTTCGTGCTTTTAGCCTTTCCTGGGACAGCAGTATTAGATTCCGATGCACCATTGCAGGTTCACTGTATCCCTTGGACCTTCAAATCAACGATGAAACACAGAAATTGCATCGATATTGAATACAGGAAGCAAAATGTCGACTTATTTACAAGAGGAGTAACTCTTCTAATAGTTCGTGCTTTGAGCCTTTCCTGGGACAGCAGTATTAGATTCCGATGCACCATTGCAGGTTTACTGTATCCCTTTGACCTTCAAATCAACGATGAAACACAAAAATTGCATCGATATTGAATACGAAAGGCAAAATGTCGACTTATTTATAAGAGGAGTAACTCTTCTAACAGTTCGTGCTTTGTGCCTTTCCTGGGACAGCAGTATTAGATTCCGATGCACCATTGAGGGTTTATTGTATCCCTTGGTTCTTCAAATCAACGATGAAACACAGAAATTGCATCGATATTGAATACAAAATGCAAAATGTCGACTTATTTACAAGAGGAGTAACTCTTCTAATAGTTCGTGTTTTTGACTCTTTTGTGGGACAGCAGTATTAGATTCCGATGCACCACTGCAGGTTTACTGTATCCCTTGGACCTTCAAATCAACGATGAAACACAGAAATTACTTCGATATTGAATACAAAAGGCAAAATGTCGACTTATTTATAAGAGGAGTAACTCTTCTAATAGTTAGTGCTTTGAGCCTTTCCTGGGACAGCAGTATTAGATTCCGATGCACCATTGCAGGTTTACTGTACCCCTTGCACCTTCAAATCAACGATGAAACACAGAAATTGCATCGATATTGAATACAAAAGGCAAAATGTCGACTTATTTACAAGAGGAGCAACTCTTGTAATAGTTCGTGCTTTGAGCCTTTCCTGGGACAGCAGTATTAGATTCCGATGCTCCATTGCAGGTTTACTGTATCCCTTGGACCTTCAAATCAACGATGAAACACAGAAATTGCATCGATATTGAATACAAAAGGCCAAATGTCGACTTATTTACAAGAGGAGTAACTCTTCTAATAGTTCGTGCTATGAGCCTTTCCTGGGACAGCAGTATTAGATTCCGATGCACCATTGCAGGTTTACTGTATCCCTTGGACCTTCAAATCAACGATGAAACACAGAAATTGCATCGATATTTAATACAAAAGGCCAAATGTCGACTTATTTACAAGAGGAGTAACTCTTCTAATAGTTCATATGAGCCTTTCCTGGGACAGCAGTATTCGATTCCGATGCACCATTGCAGGTTTACTCTACCCCTTGGACCTTCAAATCAACGATGAAACATTTAAATTGCATCGATATTGAATACAAAAGGCAAAATATCGACTTATTTACAAGAGGAATAACTCTTCTAATAGTTCGTGCTTTTAGCCTTTCCTGGGACAGCAGTATTAGATTCCGATGCACCATTGCAGGTTTACTGTATCCCTTGGACCTTCAAATCAACGATGAAACACAGAAATTGCATCGATATTGAATACAGAAGGCAAAATGTCGACTTATTTACAAGAGGAGTAACTCTTCTAATAGTTCGTGATTTGAGACTTTCCTGGGACAGCAGTATTAGATTCTGACGCACCATTGGCTGTTTACTGTATCCCTTGGACCTTCAAATCAACGATGAAACACAGAAATTGCATCGATATTGAATAAGAAAGCCAAAATGTCGACTTATTTATAAGAGGAGTAACTCTTCTAACAGTTCGTTCTTTGAGCCTTTCCTGGGACAGCAGTATTAGATTCCGATGCACCATTGCAGGTTTACTGTATCCCTTGGACCTTCAAATCAACGATGAAACACAGAAATTGCTTCGATATTGAATACAAAAGGCAAAATGTCGACTTATTTATAAGAGGAGTAACTCTTCTAATAGTTCGTGCTTTGAGCCTTTCCTGGGACAGCAGTATTAGATTTCGATGCACCATTGCAGGTTTACTGTATCCCTTGGACCTTCAAATCAACGATGAAACACAGAAATTGCATCGATATTGAATACAGAAGGCAAAATGTCGACTTATTTACAAGAGGAGTAACTCTTCTAATAGTTCGTGCTTTGACCCTTTCGTGGGACAGCAGTATTAGATTCCGATGCACCATTGCAGGTTTACTGTATCCCTTGGACCTTCAAATCAACGATGAAAATCAGAAATTGTATCGATATTGAATACAAAAGACCAAATGTCGACTTATTTACAAGAGGAGTAACTCTTCTAATAGTTCGTAATATGAGCCTTTCCTGGGACAGCAGTATTCGATTCCGATGAACCATTGCAGGTTTACTCTACCCCTTGGACCTTCAAATCAACGATAAAACATTGAAATTGCATCGATATTGAATACAAAAGGCAAAATGTCGCCTTATTACAAGAGGAATAACTCTTCTAATAGTTTGTGCTCTGAGCCTTTCCTGGGACAGCAGTATTGGATTCCGATGCTCCATTGCAGGTTTACTGTTTCCCTTGGACCTTCAAATCAACGATGAAACACAGAAATTGCATCGATATTGAATACAAAAAGCCAAATGTCGACTTATTTACAAGAGGAGTAACTCTTCTAATTGTTCGTGCTATGAGCCTTTCCTGGGACAGCAGTATTCGATTCCGATGCACCATTGCAGGTTTAGTCTACCCCTTGGACCTTCAAATCAACGATGAAACATTGAAATTGCATCGATATTGAATACAAAAGGCAAAATATCGCCTTATTTACAAGAGGAATAACTCTTCCAATAGTTCGTTCTCTGAGCCTTTCCTGGGACAGCAGTATTGGATTCCGATGCACCATTGCAGGTTTACTGTTTCCCTTGGACCTTCAAATCAGCGATGAAACACAGAAATTGCATCGATATTGAATACAAAAGGCAAAATGTCGACTTATTTACAAGAGGAGTAACTCTTCTAATAGTTCGTGCTTTTAGCCTTTCCTGGGACAGCAGTATTAGATTCCGATGCACCATTGCAGGTTCACTGTATCCCTTGGACCTTCAAATCAACGATGAAACACAGAAATTGCATCGATATTGAATACAGGAAGCAAAATGTCGACTTATTTACAAGAGGAGTAACTCTTCTAATAGTTCGTGTTTTGAGCCTTTCCTGGGACAGCAGTATTAGATTCCGATGCACCATTGCAGGTTTACTGTATCCCTTTGACCTTCAAATCAACGATGAAACACAAAAATTGCATCGATATTGAATACGAAAGGCAAAATGTCGACTTATTTATAAGAGGAGTAACTCTTCTAACAGTTCGTGCTTTGTGCCTTTCCTGGGACAGCAGTATTAGATTCCGATGCACCATTGAGGGTTTATTGTATCCCTTGGTTCTTCAAATCAACGATGAAACACAGAAATTGCATCGATATTGAATACAAAATGCAAAATGTCGACTTATTTACAAGAGGAGTAACTCTTCTAATAGTTCGTGTTTTTGACTCTTTTGTGGGACAGCAGTATTAGATTCCGATGCACCACTGCAGGTTTACTGTATCCCTTGGACCTTCAAATCAACGATGAGACACAGAAATTACTTCGATATTGAATACAAAAGGCAAAATGTCGACTTATTTATAAGAGGAGTAACTCTTCTAATAGTTCGTGCTTTGAGCCTTTCCTGGGACAGCAGTATTAGATTCCGATGCACCATTGCAGGTTTACTGTATCCCTTGCACCTTCAAATCAACGATGAAACACAGAAATTGCATCGATATTGAATACAAAAGGCAAAATGTCGACTTATTTACAAGAGGAGCAACTCTTCTAATAGTTCGTGCTTTGAGCCTTTCCTGGGACAGCAGTATTAGATTCCGATGCTCCATTGCAGGTTTACTGTATCCCTTGGACCTTCAAATCAACGATGAAACACAGAAATTGCATCGATATTGAATACAAAAGGCCAAATGTCGACTTATTTACAAGAGGAGTAACTCTTCTAATAGTTCGTGCTATGAGCCTTTCCTGGGACAGCAGTATTCGATTCCGATGCACCATTGCAGGTTTACTCTACCCCTTGGACCTTCAAATCAACGATGAAACATTGAAATTGCATCGATATTGAATACAAAAGGATAAATATCGACTTATTTACAAGAGGAATAACCCTTTTAATAGTTCGTGATTTTAGCCTTTCCTGGGACAGCAGTATTAGATTCCGATGCACCATTGCAGGTTTACTGTATCCCTTGGACCTTCAAATCAACGATGAAACACAGAAATTGCATCGATATTGAATACAGAAGGCAAAATTTCGACTTATTTACAAGAGGAGTAACTCTTCTAATGGTTCGTGATTTGAGCCTTTCCTGGGACAGCAGTATTAGATTCCGATGCACCATTGGCGGTTTACTGTATCCCTTGGACCATCAAATAACGATGAAACACAGAAATTGCATCGATATTGAATAAGAAACGCAAAATGTCGACTTATTTATAAGTTGAGTAACTCTTCTAACAGTTCGTTCTTTGAGCCATTCCTGGCACAGCAGTATTAGATTCCGATGCACCATTGCAGGTTTACTGTATCCCTTGGTTCTTCAAATCAACGATGAAACACAGAAATTGCATCGATATTGAATACAAAATGCAAAATGTCGACTTATTTACAAGAGCAGTAACTCTACTAATAGTTCGTGTTTTTGAGCCTTTCCTGGGACAGCAGTATTAGATTCCGATGCACCACTGCAGGTTTACTGTATCCCTTGGACCTTCAAATCAACGATGAAGCACAGAAATTGCTTCGATATTGAATACAAAAGGCAAAATGTCGACTTATTTATAAGAGGAGTAACTCTTCTAATAGTTCGTGCTTTTAGCCTTTCCTGGAACAGCAGTATTAGATTCCGATGCACCATTGCAGGTTTACTGTATCCCTTGGACCTTCAAATCAACGATGAAACACAGAAATTGCATCGATATTGAATACAAAAGGCAAAATGTCGACTTATTTACAAGAGGAGTAACTCTTCTAATAGTTTGTGCTTTGATCCTTTCGTGGGACAGCAGTATTAGATTCCGATGCACCATTGCAGGTTTACTGTATCCCTTGGACCTTCAAATCAACGATGAAACACAGAAATTGCTTCGATATTGAATACAAAAGGCAAAATGTCGACTTATTTATAAGAGGAGTAACTCTTCTAATAGTTCGTGCTTTGAGCCTTTCCTGGGACAGCAGTATTAGATTCCGATATACCATTGCAGGTTTACTTAACCCCATGTACCTTCAAATCAACGATGAAACACAGAAATTCCATCGATATTGAATACAAAAATCAAAATGTCGACTTATTTACAAGAGGAGTAACTCTTCTAATAGTTCGTCCTTTGAGCCTTTCGTGGGACAGCAGTATTAGATTCCGATGCACCATTGCAGGTTTACTGTATCCCTTTGACCTTCAAATCAACGATGAAACACAGAAATTGCATCGATATTGAATACAAAACGCAAAATGTCGACTTATTTACAAGAGGAGTAACTCTTCTAATAGTTCGTGTTTTAGCCTTTCCTGGGACAGCAGTATTAGATTCCGATACACCATTGCAGGTTTACTGTATCCCTTGGACCTTCAAATCAACGATGAAACACAGAAATTGCATCGATATTGAATACAGAAGACAAAATGTCGACTTATTTACAAGAGGAGTAACTCTTCTAATAGTTCGTGCTTTGAGCCTTTCCTGGGACAGCAGTATTAGATTCCGATGCACCATTGGCGGTTTACTGTATCCCTTGGACCTTCAAATCAACGATGAAACACAGAAATCGCATCAATATTGAATACGAAAGGCAAACGGTCGACTTATTTATAAGAGGAGTAACTCTTCTAATAGTTCGTGCTTTGAGCCTTTCCTGGGACAGCAGTATTTGATTCCGATGCACCATTGCAGGTTCACTGTATCCCTTGGACCTTCAAATCAACGATGAAACACAGAAATTGCATCGATATTGAATACAAAAGGCAAAATGTCGACTTATTTACAAGAGGAGTAACTCTTCTAATAGTTCGTGCTTTGAACCTTTCCTGGGACAGCAGTATTAGATTCCGATGCACCATTGCAGGTTTACTGTATCCCTTTGACCTTCAAATCAACGATGAAACACAAAAATTGCATCGATATTGAATACAAAACGCAAAATGTCGACTTATAAATAAGAGGAGTAACTCTTCTAATAGTTCGTGATTTTAGCCTTTCCTGGGACAGCAATATTAGATTCCGATGCACCATTGGCTGTTTACTGTATCCCTTGGACCTTCAAATCAACGATTAAACACAGAAATTGCATCGATATTGAATACGAAAGGCAAAATGTCGACTTATTTATAAGAGGAGTAACTCTTCTAATAGTTCGTGCTTTGAGCCTTTCCAGGGACAGCAGTATTAGATTCCGATGCACCATTGCGGGTTTACTGTATCCCTTGGACCTTCAAATCAACGATGAAACACAGAAATTGCATCGATATTGAATACAGAAGGCAAAATGTCGACGTATTTACAAGAGGAGTAACTCTTCAAATAGTTCGTTCTTTGAGCCTTTCCTGTGACAGCAGTATTAGATTCCGATGCACCATTGCAGGATTACTGTATCCCTTTGTTCTTCAAATCGACGATGAAACACAGAAATTGCATCGATATTGAACACAAAATGCAAAATGTCGACTTATTTACAAGAGGAGTAACTCTTCTAATAGTTCGGGTTTTTGAGCCTTTCCTGGGACAGCAGTATTAGATTCCGATGCTCCACTGCAGGTTTACTGTATCCCTTGGACCCTCAAATCAACGATGAAACACAGAAATTGCTTCGATATTGAATACAAAAGGCAAAATGTCGACTTATTTATAAGAGGAGTAACTCTTCTAATAGTTCGTGCTTTGAGCCTTTCCTGGGACAGCAGTATTAGAATCCGATGCACCATTGCAGGTTTACTGTATCCCTTGGACCTTCAAATCAACGATGAAACACAGAAATTGCATCGATATTGAATACAAAAGGCAAAATGTCGACTTATTTACAAGAGGAGTAACTCTTCTAATAGTTCGTTCTTTGACCCTTTCGTGGGACAGCAGTATTAGATTCCGATGCACCATTGCAGGTTTACTGTATCCCTTGGACCTTCAAATCAACGATGAAACACAGAAATTGCATCGATATTGAATACAAAAGGCAAAATGTCGACTTATTTACAAGAGGAGTAACTCTTCTAATAGTTCGTGCTTTCAGCCTTTCGTGGGACATTAGTATTAGATTCCGATGCACCATTCCAAGTTTACTGTATCCCTTGGACCTTCAAATCAACGATCAAACACAGAAATTGCATCGTTATTGAATGCAAAAGGCCAAATGTCGACTTATTTACAAGAGGAGTAACTCTTCTAATAGTTCGTGTTTTTGAGCCTCTCCTGGGACAGCAGTATTAGATTCCGATGCACCACGGCAGGATTACTGTATCCCTTGGAACTTCAAATCAACGATGAAACACAGAAATTGCTTTGATATTGAATACAAAAGGCAAAATGTCGTCTTATTTATAAGAGGAGTAACTCATCTAATAGTTCGTGCTTTGAGCCTTTCCTGGGACAGCAGTATTGGATTCCGATGCACCATTGCAGGTTTACTGTTTCCCTTGGACCTTCAAATCAACGATGAAACACAGAAATTGCGTCGATATTGAATACAAAAGGCAAAATGTCGACTTATTTACAAGATGAGTAACTCTTCTAATAGTTCGTGATTTGAGCCTTTCCAGGGACTGCAGTATTAGATTCCGATGCACCATTGCAGGTTTGCTGTATCCCTTGGACCTTCAAATCAACGATGAAACACAGAAATTGCATCGATATTGAATACGAAAGGCAAAATGTCGACTTATTTATAAGAGGAGTAACTCTTCTAACAGTTCGTGCTTTGAGCCTTTCCAGGGACAGCAGTATTAGATTCCGATGCACCATTGAGGGTTTATTGTATCCCTTGGATCTTCAAATCAACGATGAAACACAGAAATTGCATCGATATTGAATACAAAATGCAAAATGTCGACTTATTTACAAGAGGAGTAACTCTACTAACTGTTCGTGTTTTTAAAGCCTTTCCTGGGACAGCAGTATTAGATTCCGATGCACCATTGCAGGTTTACTGTATCCTTTGGACCTTCAAATGAACGATGAAACACAGAAATTGCTTCGATATTGAATACAAAAGGCAAAATGTCGACTTATTTAAAAGAGGAGTAACTCTTCTAATAGTTCGTGCTTTGAGCCTTTCCTGGGACAGCAGTATTAGATTCCGATGCACCATTGCAGGTTTACTGTATCCCTTGGACCTTCAAATCAACGATGAAACACAGAAATTGCATCGATATTGAATACAAAAGGCAAAATGTCGACTTATTTACAAGAAGAGTAACTCTTCTAATAGTTCGTGCTTTGAGCCTTTCGTGGGACAGCAGTATTAGATTCCGATGCACCATTGCAGGTTTACTGTATCCCTTGGACCTTCAAATCAACGATGAAACACAGAAATTGCATCGATATTGAATACAAAAGACCAAATGTCGACTTATTTACAAGAGGAGTAACTCTTCTAATAGTTCGTGCTTTGAACCTTTCCTGGGACAGCAGTATTAGATTCCGATGCACCATTGCAGGTTTACTGTATCCCTTTGACCTTCAAATCAACGATGAAACACAGAAATTGCATCGATATTGAATACAAAACGCAAAATGTCGACTTATAAATAAGAGGAGTAACTCTTCTAATAGTTCGTGATTTTAGCCTTTCCTGGGACAGCAATATTAGATTCCGATGCACCATTGGCTGTTTACTGTATCCCTTGGACCTTCAAATCAACGATTAAACACAGAAATTGCATCGATATTGAATACGAAAGGCAAAATGTCGACTTATTTATAAGAGGAGTAACTCTTCTAATAGTTCGTGCTTTGAGCCTTTCCAGGGACAGCAGTATTAGATTCCGATGCACCATTGCGGGTTTACTGTATCCCTTGGACCTTCAAATCAACGATGAAACACAGAAATTGCATCGATATTGAATACAGAAGGCAAAATGTCGACGTATTTACAAGAGGAGTAACTCTTCAAATAGTTCGTTCTTTGAGCCTTTCCTGTGACAGCAGTATTAGATTCCGATGCACCATTGCAGGATTACTGTATCCCTTTGTTCTTCAAATCGACGATGAAACACAGAAATTGCATCGATATTGAACACAAAATGCAAAATGTCGACTTATTTACAAGAGGAGTAACTCTTCTAATAGTTCGGGTTTTTGAGCCTTTCCTGGGACAGCAGTATTAGATTCCGATGCTCCACTGCAGGTTTACTGTATCCCTTGGACCCTCAAATCAACGATGAAACACAGAAATTGCTTCGATATTGAATACAAAAGGCAAAATGTCGACTTATTTATAAGAGGAGTAACTCTTCTAATAGTTCGTGCTTTGAGCCTTTCCTGGGACAGCAGTATTAGAATCCGATGCACCATTGCAGGTTTACTGTATCCCTTGGACCTTCAAATCAACGATGAAACACAGAAATTGCATCGATATTGAATACAAAAGGCAAAATGTCGACTTATTTACAAGAGGAGTAACTCTTCTAATAGTTCGTTCTTTGACCCTTTCGTGGGACAGCAGTATTAGATTCCGATGCACCATTGCAGGTTTACTGTATCCCTTGGACCTTCAAATCAACGATGAAACACAGAAATTGCATCGATATTGAATACAAAAGGCAAAATGTCGACTTATTTACAAGAGGAGTAACTCTTCTAATAGTTCGTGCTTTCAGCCTTTCGTGGGACATTAGTATTAGATTCCGATGCACCATTCCAAGTTTACTGTATCCCTTGGACCTTCAAATCAACGATCAAACACAGAAATTGCATCGTTATTGAATGCAAAAGGCCAAATGTCGACTTATTTACAAGAGGAGTAACTCTTCTAATAGTTCGTGTTTTTGAGCCTCTCCTGGGACAGCAGTATTAGATTCCGATGCACCACGGCAGGATTACTGTATCCCTTGGAACTTCAAATCAACGATGAAACACAGAAATTGCTTTGATATTGAATACAAAAGGCAAAATGTCGTCTTATTTATAAGAGGAGTAACTCATCTAATAGTTCGTGCTTTGAGCCTTTCCTGGGACAGCAGTATTGGATTCCGATGCACCATTGCAGGTTTACTGTTTCCCTTGGACCTTCAAATCAACGATGAAACACAGAAATTGCGTCGATATTGAATACAAAAGGCAAAATGTCGACTTATTTACAAGATGAGTAACTCTTCTAATAGTTCGTGATTTGAGCCTTTCCAGGGACTGCAGTATTAGATTCCGATGCACCATTGCAGGTTTGCTGTATCCCTTGGACCTTCAAATCAACGATGAAACACAGAAATTGCATCGATATTGAATACGAAAGGCAAAATGTCGACTTATTTATAAGAGGAGTAACTCTTCTAACAGTTCGTGCTTTGAGCCTTTCCAGGGACAGCAGTATTAGATTCCGATGCACCATTGAGGGTTTATTGTATCCCTTGGATCTTCAAATCAACGATGAAACACAGAAATTGCATCGATATTGAATACAAAATGCAAAATGTCGACTTATTTACAAGAGGAGTAACTCTTCTAACTGTTCGTGTTTTTAAAGCCTTTCCTGGGACAGCAGTATTAGATTCCGATGCACCATTGCAGGTTTACTGTATCCTTTGGACCTTCAAATGAACGATGAAACACAGAAATTGCTTCGATATTGAATACAAAAGGCAAAATGTCGACTTATTTAAAAGAGGAGTAACTCTTCTAATAGTTCGTGCTTTGAGCCTTTCCTGGGACAGCAGTATTAGATTCCGATGCACCATTGCAGGTTTACTGTATCCCTTGGACCTTCAAATCAACGATGAAACACAGAAATTGCATCGATATTGAATACAAAAGGCAAAATGTCGACTTATTTACAAGAAGAGTAACTCTTCTAATAGTTCGTGCTTTGAGCCTTTCGTGGGACAGCAGTATTAGATTCCGATGCACCATTGCAGGTTTACTGTATCCCTTGGACCTTCAAATCAACGATGAAACACAGAAATTGCATCGATATTGAATACAAAAGACCAAATGTCGACTTATTTACAAGAGGAGTAACTCTTCTAATAGTTCGTAATATGAGCCTTTCCTGGGACAGCAGTATTCGATTCCAATGAAACATTGCAGGTTTACTCTACCCCTTGGACCTTCAAATCAACGATAAAACATTGAAATTGCATCGATATTGAATACAAAAGGCAAAATGTCGCCTTATTTCAAGAGGAATAACTCTTCTAATAGTTTGTGCTCTGAGCCTTTCCTGGGACAGCAGTATTGGATTCCGATGCACCATTGCAGGTTTACTGTTTCCCTTGGACCTTCAAATCAACGATGAAACACAGAAATTGCATCGATATTGAATACAAAAAGCCAAATGTCGACTTATTTACAAGAGGAGTAACTCTTCTAATTGTTCGTGCTATGAGCCTTTCCTGGGACAGCAGTATTCGATTCCGATGCACCATTGCAGGTTTACTCTACCCCTTGGACCTTCAAATCAACGATGAAACATTGAAATTGCATCGATATTGAATACAAAAGGCAAAATATCGCCTTATTTACAAGAGGAATAACTCTTCTAATAGTTCGTGCTCTGAGCCTTTCCTGGGGCAGCAGTATTGGATTCCGATGCACCATTGCAGGTTTACTGTTTCCCTTGGACCTTCAAATCAGCGATGAAACACAGAAATTGCATCGATATTGAATACAAAAGGCAAAATGTCGACTTATTTACAAGAGGAGTAACTCTTCTAATAGTTCGTGCTTTTAGCCTTTCCTGGGACAGCAGTATTAGATTCCGATGCACCATTGCAGGTTCACTGTATCCCTTGGACCTTCAAATCAACGATGAAACACAGAAATTGCATCGATATTGAATAAAGGAAGCAAAATGTCGACTTATTTACAAGAGGAGTAACTCTTCTAATAGTTCGTGCTTTGAGCCTTTCCTGGGACAGCAGTATTAGATTCCGATGCACCATTGCAGGTTTACTGTATCCCTTTGACCTTCAAATCAACGATGAAACACAAAAATTGCATCGATATTGAATACGAAAGGCAAAATGTCGACTTATTTATAAGAGGAGTAACTCTTCTAACAGTTCGTGCTTTGTGCCTTTCCTGGGACAGCAGTATTAGATTCCGATGCACCATTGAGGGTTTATTGTATCCCTTGGTTCTTCAAATCAACGATGAAACACCGAAATTGCATCGATATTGAATACAAAATGCAAAATGTCGACTTATTTACAAGAGGAGTAACTCTTCTAATAGTTCGTGTTTTTCACTCTTTTCTGGGACAGCAGTATTAGATTCCGATGCACCACTGCAGGTTTACTGTATCCCTTGGACCTTCAAATCAACGATGTAACACAGAAATTACTTCGATATTGAATACAAAAGGCAAAATGTCGACTTATTTATAAGAGGAGTAACTCTTCTAATAGTTCGTTCTTTGAGCCTTTCCTGGGACAGCAGTATTAGATTCCGATGCACCATTGCAGGTTTACTGTATCCCTTGCACCTTCAAATCAACGATGAAACACAGAAATTGCATCGATATTGAATACAAAAGGCAAAATGTCGACTTATTTACAAGAGGAGCAACTCTTCTAATAGTTCGTGCTTTGAGCCTTTCCTGGGACAGCAGTATTAGATTCCGATGCACCATTGCAGGTTTACTGTATCCCTTGGACCTTCAAATGAACGATGAAACACAGAAATTCCATCGATATTGAATACAAAAGGCCAAATGTCGACTTATTTACAAGAGGAGTAACTCTTCTAATAGTTCGTGCTATGAGCCTTTCCTGGGACAGCAGTATTCGATTCCGATGCACCATTGCAGGTTTACTCTACCCCTTGGACCTTCAAATCAACGATGAAACATTGAAATTGCATCGATATTGAATACAAAAGGAAAAATATCGACTTATTTACAAGAGGAATAACCCTTTTAATAGTTCGTGATTTTAGCCTTTCCTGGGACAGCAGTATTAGATTCCGATGCACCATTGCAGGTTTACTGTATCCCTTGGACCTTCAAATCAACGATGAAACACAGAAATTGCATCGATATTGAATACAGAAGGCAAAATGTCGACTTATTTACAAGAGGAGTAACTCTTCTAATGGTTCGTGATTTGAGCCTTTCCTGGGACAGCAGTATTAGATTCCGATGCACCATTGGCGGTTTACTGTATCCCTTGGACCTTCAAATTAACGATGAAACACAGAAATTGCATCGATATTGAATAAGAAAGGCAAAATGTCGACTTATTTATAAGTCGAGTAACTCTTCTAACAGTTCGTTCTTTGAGCCACTCCTGGCACAGCAGTATTAGATTCCGATGCACCATTGCAGGTTTACTGTATCCCATGGTTCTTCAAATCATCGATGAAACACAGAAATTGCATCGATATTGAATACAAAATGCAAAATGTCGACTTATTTACAAGAGCAGTAACTCTACTAATAGTTCGTGTTTTTGAGCCTTTCCTGGGACAGCAGTATTAGATTCCGATGCACCACTGCAGGTTTACTGTATCCCTTGGACCTTCAAATCAACGATGAAACACAGAAATTGCTTCGATATTGAATACAAAAGGCAAAATGTCGACTTATTTATAAGAGGAGTAACTCTTCTAATAGTTCGTGATTTAGCCTTTCCTGGAACAGCAGTATTAGATTCCGATGCACCATTGCAGGTTTACTGTATCCCTTGGACCTTCAAATCAACGATGAAACACAGAAATTGCATCGACATTGAATACAAAAGGCAAAATATCGACTTATTTACAAGAGGAGTAACTCTTCTAATAGTTCGTGCTTTGACCCTTACGTGGGACAGCAGTATTAGATTCCGATGCACCATTGCAGGTTTACTGTATCCCTTGGACCTTCAAATCAACGATGAAACACAGAAATTGCTTCGATATTGAATACAAAAGTCAAAATGTCGACTTATTTATAAGAGGAGTAACTCTTCTAATAGTTCGTGCTTTGAGCCTTTCCTGGGACAGCAGTATTAGATTCCGATGTACCATTGCAGGTTTACTCTACCCCTTGTACCTTCAAATCAACGATGAAACACAGAAATTCCATCGATATTGAATACAAACATTAAAATGTCGACTTATTTACAAGAGGAGTAACTCTTCTAATAGTTCGTGCTTTGAGCCTTTCGTGGGACAGCAGTATTAGATTCCGATGCACCATTGCAGGTTTACTGTATCCCTTGGACCTTCATATCAACGATGAAACACAGAAATTGCATCGATATTGAATACAAAACGCAAAATGTCGACTTATTTACAAGAGGAGTAACTCTTCTAATAGTTCGTGGTTTTAGCCTTTCCTGGGACAGCAGTATTAGATTCCGATACACCATTGCAGGTTTACTGTATCCCTTGGACCTTCAAATCAACGATGAAACACAGAAATTGCATCGATATTGAATACAGAAGACAAAATGTCGACTTATTTACAAGAGGAGTAACTCTTCTAATAGTTCGTGCTTGGAGCCTTTCCTGGGACAGCATCATTAGATTCCGATGCACCATTGCTGGTTTACTGTATCCCTTGGACCTTCAAATCAACGATGAAACACAGAAATTGCATCGATATTGACAACAAAAGGCAAAATTTCGACTTATTTACAAGAGGAGTAACTCTTCTAATAGTTCGTGCTTTTAGCCTTTCCTGGGACAGCAGTATTAGATTCCGATGCACCATTGCAGGTTTACTGTATCCCTTGGACATTCAAATCAACGATGAAACAAAGAAATGGCATCGATATTGAATACAAAAGGCAAAATGTCGACTTATTTAGAAGAGGAGTAACTCTTCTAATAGTTCGTGCTTTGAACCTTTCCTGGGACAGCAGTATTAGATTCCGATGCACCATTGCAGGTTTACTGTATCCCTTTGACCTTCAAATCAACGATGAAACACAGAAATTGCATCGATATTGAATACAAAACGCAAAATGTCGACTTATAAATAAGAGGAGTAACTCTTCTAATAGTTCGTGATTTTAGCCTTTCCTGGGACAGCAATATTAGATTCCGATGCACCATTGCAGGTTTACTGTATCCCTTGGACCTTCAAATCAACGATTAAACACAGAAATTGCATCGATATTGAATACGAAAGGCAAAATGTCGACTTATTTACAAGAGGAGTAACTCTTCAAATTGTTCGTGATTTGAACCATTCCTGGGACAGCAGTATTAGATTCCGATGCACCATTGAAGGTTTACTGTATCCCTTTGACCTTCAAATGAACGATGAAACACAGAAATTGCATCGATATTGAATACAAAACGCAAAATGTCGACCTATTTACAAGAGGAGTAACTATTCTAATAGTTCGTGCTTTTAGCCTTTCCTGGGACAGCAGTATTAGATTCCGATGCACCATTGCATGTTTACTGTATCCCTTGGACCTTCAAATCAACGACGAAACACAGAAATTGCATCGATATTGAATACAAAAGACAAAATGTCGACTTATTTACAAGAGGAGTAACTCTTCTAATAGTTCGTGCTTTGAGCCTTTCGTGCGACAGCAGTATTAGATTCCGATGCACCATTGCAGGTTTACTGTATCCCTTGGCCCTTCAAATCAACGATGAAAAACAGAAATTGCATCGATATTGAATACAAAAGGCAAAATGTCGACTTATTTACAAGAGGAGAAACTCTTCTAATATTTCGTGCTTTGAGCCTTTCCTGGGACAGCAGTATTAGATTCCGATGCACCATTGCAGGTTTGCTGTATCCCTTGGACCTTCAAATCAACGATGAAACACAGAAATTGCATCGATATTGAATACGAAAGGCAAAATGTCGACTTATTTATAAGAGGAGTAACTCTTCTAACAGATCGTGCTTTGAGCCTTTGCTGGGACAGCAGTATTAGATACCGATGCACCATTGCAGGTTTATTGTATCCCTTGGTTCTTCAAATCAACGATGAAACACAGAAATTGCATCGATATTGAATACAAAATGCAAAATGTCGCCTTATTTACAATAGGAGTAACTCTTCTAAAAGTTCGTGTCTTTGAGCCTTTCCTGGGACAGCAGTATTAGATTCCGATGCACCACTGCAGGTTTACTGTATCCCTTGGACCTTCAAATCAACGATGAAACACAGAAATTGCTTTGATATTGAATACAAAAGGCAAAATGTCGTCTTATTTATAAGTGGAGTAACTCATCTAATAGTTCGTGCTTTGAGCCTTTCCTGGGACAGCAGTATTAGATTCCGATGCACCATTGCAGGTTTACTGTATCCCTTGGACCTTCAAATCAACGATGAAACACAGAAATTGCATCGATATTGAATACAAAAGGCAAAATGTCGACTTATTTACAAGAGGAGTAACTCTTCTAATAGTTCGTGCTTTCAGCCTTTCGTGGGACATTAGTATTAGAACCGATGCACCATTGCAAGTTTACTGTATCCCTTGGACCTTCAAATCAACGATCAAACACAGAAATTGCATCGTTATTGAATGCAAAAGGCCAAATGTCGACTTATTTACAAGAGGAGTAACTCTTCTAATAGTTCGTGTTTTTGAGCCTCTCCTGGGACAGCAGTATTAGATTCCGATGCACCACGGCAGGATTACTGTATCCCTTGGAACTTCAAATCAACGATGAAACACAGAAATTGCTTTGATATTGAATACAAAAGGCAAAATGTCGTCTTATTTATAAGAGGAGTAACTCATCTAATAGTTCGTGCTTTGAGCCTTTCCTGGGACAGCAGTATTGGATTCCGATGCACCATTGCAGGTTTACTGTTTCCCTTGGACCTTCAAATCAACGATGAAACACAGAAATTGCGTCGATATTGAATACAAAAGGCAAAATGTCGACTTATTTACAAGATGAGTAACTCTTCTAATAGTTCGTGCTTTGAACCTTTCCTGGGACAGCAGTATTTGATTCCGATGCACCATTGCAGGTTTACTGTATCCCTTTGACCTTAAAATCAACGATGAAACACAGAAATTGCATCGATATTGAATACAAAACGCAAAATGTCGACTTATTTACAAGAGGAGTAACTCTTCTAATAGTTCGTGATTTTAGCCTTTCCGGGGACAGCAGTATTAGATTCCGATGCACCATTGCATGTTTACTGTATCCCTTGGACCTTCAAATCAACGATGAAACACAGAAATTGCATCGATATTGAATACAGAAAGCAAAATGACGACTTATTTACAAGAGGAGTAACTCTTCTAATAGTTCGTGATTTGAGCCTTTCCAGGGACTGCAGTATTAGATTCCGATGCACCATTGCAGGTTTGCTGTATCCCTTGGACCTTCAAATCAACGATGAAACACAGAAATTGCATCGATATTGAATACGAAAGGCAAAATGTCGACTTATTTATAAGAGGAGTAGCTCTTCTAACAGTTCGTGCTTTGAGCCTTTCCAGGGACAGCAGTATTAGATTCCGATGCACCATTGAGGGTTTATTGTATCCCTTGGATCTTCAAATCAACGATTAAACACAGAAATTGCATCGATATTGAATACAAAATGCAAAATGTCGACTTATTTACAAGAGGAGTAACTCTTCTAACAGTTCGTGTTTTTAAAGCCTTTCCTGGGACAGCAGTATTAGATTCCGATGCACCATTGCAGGTTTACTGTATCCCTTGGACCTTCAAATGAACGATGAAACACAGAAATTGCTTCGATATTGAATACAAAAGGCAAAATGTCGACTTATTTAAAAGAGGAGTAACTCTTCTAATAGTTCGTGCTTTGTGCCTTTCCTGGGACAGCAGTATTAGATTCCGATGCACCATTGCAGGTTTACTGTATCCCTTGGACCTTCAAATCAACGATGAAACACAGAAATTGCATCTATATTGAATACAAAAGGCAAAATGTCGACTTATTTACAAGAAGAGTAACTCTTCTAATAGTTCGTGCTTTGAGCCTTTCGTGGGACAGCAGTATTAGATTCCGATGCACCATTGCAGGTTTACTGTATCCCTTGGACCTTCAAATCAACGATGAAACACAGAAATTGCATCGATATTGAATACAAAAGACCAAATGTCGACTTATTTACAAGAGGAGTAACTCTTCTAATAGTTCGTGCTTTGAGCCTTTCCTGGGACAGCAGTATTAGATTCCGATGCACCATTGCAGGTTTACTGTATCCCTTTGACCTTCAAATCAACGATGAAACACAAAAATTGCATCGATATTGAATACGAAAGGCAAAATGTCGACTTATTTATAAGAGGAGTAACTCCTCTAACAGTTCGTGCTTTGTGCCTTTCCTGGGACAGCAGTATTAGATTCCGATGCACCATTGAGGGTTTATTGTATCCCTTGGTTCTTCAAATCAACGATGAAACACCGAAATTGCATCGATATTGAATACAAAATGCAAAATGTCGACTTATTTACAAGAGGAGTAACTCTTCTAATAGTTCGTGTTTTTGACTCTTTTCTGGGACAGCAGTATTAGATTCCGATGCACCACTGCAGGTTTACTGTATCCCTTGGACCTTCAAATCAACGATGAAACACAGAAATTACTTCGATATTGAATACAAAAGGCAAAATGTCGACTTATTTATAAGAGGAGTAACTCTTCTAATAGTTCGTGCTTTGAGCCTTTCCTGGGACAGCAGTATTAGATTCCGATGCACCATTGCAGGTTTACTGTATCCCTTGCACCTTCAAATCAACGATGAAACACAGAAATTGCATCGATATTGAATACAAAAGGCAAAATGTCGACTTATTTACAAGAGGAGAAACTCTTCTAATAGTTCGTGCTTTGAGCCTTTCCTGGGACAGCAGTATTAGATTCCGATGCACCATTGCAGGTTTACTGTATCCCTTGGACCTTCAAATGAACGATGAAACACAGAAATTGCATCGATATTGAATACAAAAGGCCAAATGTCGACTTATTTACAAGAGGAGTAACTCTTCTAATAGTTCGTGCTATGAGCCTTTCCTGGGACAGCAGTATTCGATTCCGATGCACCATTGCAGGTTTACTCTACCCCTTGGACCTTCAAATCAACGATGAAACATTGAATTTGCATCGATATTGAATACAAAAGGAAAAATATCGACTTATTTACAAGAGGAATAACCCTTTTAATAGTTCGTGATTTTAGCCTTTCCTGGGACAGCAGTATTAGATTCCGATGCACCATTGCAGGTTTACTGTATCCCTTGGACATTCAAATCAACGATGAAACACAGAAATTGCATCGATATTGAATACAGAAGGCAAAATGTCGACTTATTTACAAGAGGAGTAACTCTTCTAATGGTTCGTGATTTGAGCCTTTCCTGGGACAGCAGTATTAGATTCCGATGCACCATTGGCGGTTTACTGTATCCCTTGGACCTTCAAATTAACGATGAAACACAGAAATTGCATCGATATTGAATAAGAAAGGCAAAATGTCGACTTATTTATAAGTCGAGTAACTCTTCTAACAGTTCGTTCTTTGAGCCACTCCTGGCACAGCAGTATTAGATTCCGATGCACCATTGCAGGTTTACTGTATCCCTTGGTTCTTCAAATCATCGATGAAACACAGAAATTGCATCGATATTGAATACAAAATGCAAAATGTCGACTTATTTACAAGAGCAGTAACTCTACTAATAGTTCGTGTTTTTGAGCCTTTCCTGGGACAGCAGTATTAGATTCCGATGCACCACTGCAGGTTTACTGTATCCCTTGGACCTTCAAATCAACGATGAAACACAGAAATTGCTTCGATATTGAATACAAAAGGCAAAATGTCGACTTATTTATAAGAGGAGTAACTCTTCTAATAGTTCGTGATTTAGCCTTTCCTGGAACAGCAGTATTAGATTCCGATGCACCATTGCAGGTTTACTGTATCCCTTGGACCTTCAAATCAACGATGAAACACAGAAATTGCATCGATATTGAATACAAAAGGCAAAATATCGACTTATTTACAAGAGGAGTAACTCTTCTAATAGTTCGTGCTTTGACCCTTACGTGGGACAGCAGTATTAGATTCCGATGCACCATTGCAGGTTTACTGTATCCCTTGGACCTTCAAATCAACGATTAAACACAGAAATTGCTTCGATATTGAATACAAAAGGCAAAATGTCGACTTATTTATAAGAGGAGTAACTCTTCTAATAGTTCGTGCTTTGAGCCTTTCCTGGGACAGCAGTATTTGATTCCGATGTACCATTGCAGGTTTACTCTACCCCTTGTACCTTCAAATCAACGATGAAACACAGAAATTCCATCGATATTGAATACAAAAATCAAAATGTCGACTTATTTACAAGAGGAGTAACTCTTCTAATAGTTCGTGCTTTGAGCCTTTCGTGGGACAGCAGTATTAGATTCCGATGCACCATTGCAGGTTTACTGTATCCCTTTGACCTTCAAATCAACGATGAAACACAGAAATTGCATCGATATTGAATACGAAAGGCAAAATGTCGACTTATTTATAAGAGGAGTAACTCTTCTAACAGTTCGTGCTTTGTGCCTTTCCTGGGACAGCAGTATTAGATTCCGATGCACCATTGAGGGTTTATTGTATCCCTTGGTTCTTCAAATCAACGATGAAACACCGAAATTGCATCGATATTGAATACAAAATGCAAAATGTCGACTTATTTACAAGAGGAGTAACTCTTCTAATAGTTCGTGTTTTTGACTCTTTTCTGGGACAGCAGTATTAGATTCCGATGCACCACTGCAGGTTTACTGTATCCCTTGGACCTTCAAATCAACGATGAAACACAGAAATTACTTCGATATTGAATACAAAAGGCAAAATGTCGACTTATTTATAAGAGGAGTAACTCTTCGAATAGTTCGTGCTTTGAGCCTTTCCTGGGACAGCAGTATTAGATTCCGATGCACCATTGCAGGTTTACTGTATCCCTTGCACCTTCAAATCAACGATGAAACACAGAAATTGCATCGATATTGAATACAAAAGGCAAAATGTCAACTTATTTACAAGAGGAGCAACTCTTCTAATAGTTCGTGCTTTGAGCCTTTCCTGGGACAGCAGTATTAGATTCCGATGCACCATTGCAGGTTTACTGTATCCCTTGGACCTTCAAATGAACGATGAAACACAGAAATTACATCGATATTGAATACAAAAGGCCAAATGTCGACTTATTTACAAGAGGAGTAACTCTTCTAATAGTTCGTGCTATGAGCCTTTCCTGGGACAGCAGTATTCGATTCCGATGCACCATTGCAGGTTTACTCTACCCCTTGGACCTTCAAATCAACGATGAAACATTGAAATTGCATCGATATTGAATACAAAAGGAAAAATATCGACTTATTTACAAGAGGAATAACCCTTTTAATAGTTCGTGATTTTAGCCTTTCCTGGGACAGCAGTATTAGATTCCGATGCACCAATGCAGGTTTACTGTATCCCTTGGACCTTCAAATCAACGATGAAACACAGAAATTGCATCGATATTGAATACAGAAGGCAAAATGTCGACTTATTTTCAAGAGGAGTAACTCTTCTAATGGTTCGTGATTTGAGCCTTTCCTGGGACAGCAGTATTAGATTCCGATGCACCATTGGCGGTTTACTGTATCCCTTGGACCTTCAAATTAACGATGAAACACAGAAATTGCATCGATATTGAATAAGAAAGGCAAAATGTCGAGTTATTTATAAGTCGAGTAACTCTTCTAACAGTTCGTTCTTTGAGCTACTCCTGGCACAGCAGTATTAGATTCCGATGCACCATTGCAGGTTTACTGTATCCCTTGGTTCTTCAAATCATCGATGAAACACAGAAATTGCATCGATATTGAATACAAAATGCAAAATGTCGACTTATTTACAAGAGCAGTAACTCTACTAATAGTTCGTGTTTTTGAGCCTTTCCTGGGACAGCAGTATTAGATTCCGATGCACCACTGCAGGTTTACTGTATCCCTTGGACCTTCAAATCAACGATGAAACACAGAAATTGCTTCGATATTGAATACAAAAGGCAAAATGTCCACTTATTTATAAGAGGAGTAACTCTTCTAATAGTTCGTGATTTAGCCTTTCCTGGAACAGCAGTATTAGATTCCGATGCACCATTGCAGGTTTACTGTATCCCTTGGACCTTCAAATCAACGATGAAACACAGAAATTGCATCGATATTGAATACAAAAGGCAAAATATCGACTTATTTACAAGAGGAGTAACTCTTCTAATAGTTCGTGCTTTGACCCTTACGTGGGACAGCAGTATTAGATTCCGATGCACCATTGCAAGTTTACTGTATCCCTTGGACCTTCAAATCAACGATGAAACACAGAAATTGCTTCGATATTGAATACAAAAGGCAAAATGTCGACTTATTTATAAGAGGAGTAACTCTTCTAATAGTTCGTGCGTTGAGCCTTTCCTGGGACAGCAGTATTAGATTCCGATGTACCATTGCAGGTTTACTCTACCCCTTGTACCTTCAAATCAACGATGAAACACAGAAATTCCATCGATATTGAATACAAAAATCAAAATGTCGACTTATTTACAAGAGGAGTAACTCTTCTAATAGTTCGTCCTATGAGCCTTTCGTGGGACAGCAGTATTAGATTCCGATGCACCATTGCAGGTTTACTGTATCCCTTTGACCTTCAAATCAACGATGAAACACAGAAATTGCATCGATATTGAATACAAAACGCAAAATGTCGACTTATTTACAAGAGGAGTAACTCTTCTAATAGTTCGTGCTTTTAGCCTTTCCTGGGACAGCAGTATTAGATTCCGATACACCATTGCAGGTTTACTGTATCCCTTGGACCTTCAAATCAACGATGAAACACAGAAATTGCATCGATATTGAATACAGAAGACAAAATGTCGACTTATTTACAAGAGGAGTAACTCTTCTAATAGTTCGTGCTTTGAGCCTTTCCTGGGACAGCAGTATTAGATTCCGATGCACCATTGGTGGTTTACTGTATCCCTTGGACCTTCAAATCAACGATGAAACACAGAAATCGCATCAATATTGAATACGAAAGGCAAACGGTCGACTTATTTATAAGAGGAGTAACTCTTCTAATAGTTCGTGCTTTGAGCCTTTCCTGGGACAGCAGTATTTGATTCCGATGCACCATTGCAGGTTCACTGTATCCCTTGGACCTTCAAATCAACGATGAAACACAGAAATTGCATCGATATTGAATACAAAAGGCAAAATGTCGACTTATTTGCAAGAGGAGTAACTCTTCTAATAGTTCGTGCTTTGAACCTTTCCTGGGACAGCAGTATTAGATTCCGATGCACCATTGCAGGTTTACTGTATCCCTTTGACCTTCAAATCAACGATGAAACACAGAAATTGCATCGATATTGAATACAAAACGCAAAATGTCGACTTATAAATAAGAGGAGTAACTCTTCTAATAGTTCGTGATTTTAGCCTTTCCTGGGACAGCAATATTAGATTCCGATGCACCATTGCAGGTTTACTGTATCCCTTGGACCTTCAAATCAACGATTAAACACAGAAATTGCATCGATATTGAATACGAAAGGCAAAATGTCGACTTATTTATAAGAGGAGTAACTCTTCTAATAGTTCGTGCTTTGAGCCTTTCCTGGGACAGCAGTATTAGATTCCGATGCACCATTGCAGGTTTACTGTATCCCTTGGACCTTCAAATCAACGATGAAACACAGAAATTGCATCGATATTGAATACAGAAGGCAAAATGTCGACTTATTTACAAGAGGAGTAACTCTTCTAATAGTTCGATCTTTGAGCCTTTCCTGTGACAGCAGTATTAGATTCCGATGCACCATTGCAGGATTACTGTATCCCTTGGTTCTTCAAATCGACGATGAAACCCAGAAATTGCATCGATATTAAATACAAAATGCAAAATGTCGACTTATTTACAAGAGGAGTAACTCTTCTAATAGTTCGGGTTTTTGAGCCTTTCCTGGGACAGCAGTATTAGATTCCGATGCTCCACTGCAGGTTTACTGTATCCCTTGGACCTTCAAATCAACGATGAAACACAGAAATTGCATCGATATTGAATACAAAATACCAAATGTCGACTTATTTACTAGAGGAGTAACTCTTCTAATAGTTCGTAAATTGAGCCTTACCTGTGACAGCAGTGTTCGATTCCGATGCACCATTGCAGGTTTACTCTACCCCTTGGACCTTCAAATCAACGATAAAACATTGAAATTGCATCGATATTGAATACAAAACGCAAAATATCGCCTTATTTAGAAGACGAATAACTCTTCTAATAGTTCGTGCTCTGAGCCTTTCCTGGGACAGCAGTATTGGATTCCGATGCACCATTGCAGGTCTACTGTTTCCCTTGGACCTTCAAATCAACGATGAAACACAGAAATTACATCGATATCGAATGCAAAAGGCAAAATGTCGACTTATTTACAAGAGGAGTAACTCTTCAAATTGTTCGTGATTTGAACCTTTCCTGGGACAGCAGTATTAGATTCCGATGCACCATTGAAGGTTTACTGTATCCCTTTGACCTTCAAATGAACGATGAAACACAGAAATTGCATCGATATTGAATACAAAACGCAAAATGTCGACCTATTTACAAGAGGAGTAACTCTTCTAATAGTTCGTGCTTTTAGCCTTTCCTGGGACAGCAGTATTAGATTCCGATGCACCATTGCAGGTTTACTGTATCCCTTGGACCTTCAAATCAACGACGAAACACAGAAATTGCATCGATATTGAATACAAAAGGCAATATGTCGACTTATTTACAAGAGGAGTAACTCTTCTAATAGTTCGTGCTTTGAGCCTTTCGTGGGACAGCAGTATTAGATTCCGATGCACCATTGAAGGTTTACTGTATCCCTTGGCCCTTCAAATCAACGATGAAAAACAGAAATTGCATCGATATTGAATACAAAAGGCAAAATGTCGACTTATTTACAAGAGGAGAAACTCTTCTAATATTTCGTGCTTTGAGCCTTTCCTGGGACAGCAGTATTAGATTCCGATGCACCATTGCAGGTTTGCTGTATCCCTTGGACCTTCAAATCAACGATGAAACACAGATATTGCATCGATATTGAATACGAAAGGAAAAATGTCGACTTATTTATAAGAGGAGTAACTCTTCTAACAGTTCGTGCTTTGAGCCTTTGCTGGGACAGCAGTATTAGATACCGATGCACCATTGCAGGTTTATTGTATCCCTTGGTTCTTCAAATCAACGATGAAACACAGAAATTGCATCGATATTGAATACAAAATGCAAAATGTCGCCTTATTTACAAGAGGAGTAACTCTTCTAAAAGTTCATGTCTTTGAGCCTTTCCTGGGACAGCAGTATTAGATTCCGATGCACCACTGCAGGTTTACTGTATCCCTTGGACCTTCAAATCAACGATGAAACACAGAAATTGCTTTGATATTGAATACAAAAGGCAAAATGTCGTCTTATTTATAAGTGGAGTAACTCTTCTGATAGTTCGTGCTTTGAACCTTTCCTGGGACAGCAGTATTAGATTCCGATGCACCATTGCAGGTTTACTGTATCCCTTTGACCTTCAAATCAACGATGAAACACAGAAATTGCATCGATATTGAATACAAAACGCAAAATGTCGACTTATAAATAAGAGGAGTAACTCTTCTAATAGTTCGTGATTTTAGCCTTTCCTGGGACAGCAATAATAGATTCCGATGCACCATTGCAGGTTTACTGTATCCCTTGGACCTTCAAATCAACGATTAAACACAGAAATTGCATCGATATTGAATACGAAAGGCAAAATGTCGACTTATTTATAAGAGGAGTAACTCTTCTAATAGTTCGTGATTTGAGCCTTTCCTGGGACAGCAGTATTAGATTCCGATGCACCATTGCAGGTTTACTGTATCCCTTGGACCTTCAAGTCAACGATGAAACACAGAAATTGCATCGATATTGAATACAAAAGGCAAAATGTCGACTTATTTACAAGAGGAGTAACTCTTCTAATAGTTCGTGCTTTCAGCCTTTCGTGGGACATTAGTATTAGATTCCGATGCACCATTGCAGGTTTACTGTTTCCCTTGGACCTTCAAATCAACGATCAAACACAGAAATTGCATCGATATTGAATGCAAAAGGCCAAATGTCGACTTATTTACAAGAGGAGTAACTCTTCTAATAGTTCGTGTTTTTGAGCCTTTCCTGGGACAGCAGTATTAGATTCCGATGCACCACGGCAGGATTACTGTATCCCTTGGAACTTCAAATCAACGATGAAACACAGAAATTGCTTTGATATTGAATACAAAAGGCAAAATGTCGTCTTATTTATAAGAGGAGTAACTCATCTAATAGTTCGTGCTTTGAGCCTTTCCTGGGACAGCAGTATTAGATTCCGATGCACCATTGCAGGTTTGCTGTATCCCTTGGACCTTCAAATCAACGATGAAACACAGAAATTGCATCGATATTGAATACGAAAGGCAAAATGTCGACTTATTTATAAGAGGAGTAACTCTTCTAACAGTTCGTGCTTTGAGCCTTTCCTGAGACAGCAGTATTAGATTCCGATGCACCATTGCAGGTTTACTGTATCCCTTGGACCTTCAAATCAACGATGAAACACAGAAATTGCATCGATATTGAATACAAAAGGCAAAATGTCGACTTATTTACAAGAGGAGTAACCCTTCTAATAGTTCGTGCTTTGAACCTTTCCTGGGACAGCAGTATTAGATTCCGATGCACCATTGCAGGTTTACTGTATCCCTTTGACCTTCAAATCAACGATGAAACACAGAAATTGCATCGATATTGAATACAAAACGCAAAATGTCGACTTATAAATAAGAGGAGTAACTCTTCTAATAGTTCGTGATTTTAGCCTTTCCTGGGACAGCAATATTAGATTCCGATGCACCATTGCAGGTTTACTGTATCCCTTGGACCTTCAAATCAACGATTAAACACAGAAATTGCATCGATATTGATTACGAAAGGCAAAATGTCGACTTATTTATAAGAGGAGTAACTCTTCTAATAGTTCGTGATTTGAGCCTTTCCTGGGACAGCAGTATTAGATTCCGATGCACCATTGCATGTTTACTGTATCCCTTTGACCTTCAAATCAACGATGAAACACAGAAATTGCATCGATATTGAATACAGAAGGCAAAATGTCGACTTATTTACAAGAGGAGTAACTCTTCTAATAGTTCGTTCTTTGAGCCTTTCCTGTGACAGCAGTATTAGATTCCGATGCACCATTGCAGGATTACTGTATCCCTTGGTTCTTCAAATCGACGATGAAACACAGAAATTGCATCGATATTGAATACAAAATGCAAAATGTCGACTTATTTACAAGAGGAGTAACTCTTCTAATAGTTCGGGTTTTTGAGCCTTTCCTGGGACAGCAGTATTAGATTCCGATGCTCGACTGCAGGTTTACTGTATCCCTTGGACCTTCAAATCAACGATTAAACACAGAAATTGCTTCGATATTGAATACAAAAGGCAAAATGTCGACTTATTTATAAGAGGAGTAACTCTTCTAATAGTTCGTGCTTTGAGCCTTTCCTGGGACAGCAGTATTAGAATCCGATGCACCATTGCAGGTTTACTGTATCCCTTGGACCTTCAAATCAACGATGAAACACAGAAATTGCATCGATATTGAATACAAAAGGCAAAATGTCGACTTATTTACAAGAGGAGTAACTCTTCTAATAGTTCGTTCTTTGACCCTTTCGTGGGACAGCAGTATTAGATTCCGATGCACCATTGCAGGTTTACTGTATCCCTTGGACCTTCAAATCAACGATGAAACACAGAAATTGCCTCGATATTGAATACAAAAGACCAAATGTCGACTTATTTACTAGAGGAGTAACTCTTCTAATAGTTCGTAATATGAGCCTTACCTGGGACAGCAGTGTTCGATTCCGATGCACCATTGCAGGTTTACTCTACCCCTTTGACCTTCAAATCAACGATTAAACACAGAAATTGCATCGATATTGAATACGAAAGGCAAAATGTCGACTTATTTATAAGAGGAGTAACTCTTCTAATAGTTCGTGCTTTGAGCCTTTCCTGGGACAGCAGTATTAGATTCCGATGCACCATTGCAGGTTTACTGTATCCCTTGGACCTTCAAATCAACGATGAAACACAGAAATTGCATCGATATTGAATACAAAAGGCAAAATGTCGACTTATTTACAAGAGGAGTAACTCTTCTAATAGTTCGTGCTTTCAGCCTTTCGTGGGACATTAGTATTAGATTCCGATGCACCATTGCAGGTTTACTGTATCCCTTGGACCTTCAAATCAACGATCAAACACAGAAATTGCATCGATATTGAATGCAAAAGGCCAAATGTCGACTTATTTACAAGAGGAGTAACCCTTCTAATAGTTCGTGTTTTTGAGCCTTTCCTGGGACAGCAATATTAGATTCTGATGCACCACGGCAGGATTACTGTATCCCTTGGAACTTCAAATCAACGATGAAACACAGAAATTGCTTTGATATTGAATACAAAAGGCAAAATGTCGTCTTATTTATAAGAGGAGTAACTCATCTAATAGTTCGTGCTTTGAGCCTTTCCTGGGACAGCAGTATTAGATTCCGATGCACCATTGCAGGTTTGCTGTATCCCTTGGACCTTCAAATCAACGATGAAACACAGAAATTGCATCGATATTGAATACGAAAGGCAAAATGTCGACTTATTTATAAGAGGAGTAACTCTTCTAACAGTTCGTGCTTTGAGCCTTTCCTGGGACAGCAGTATTAGATTCCGATGCACCATTGCAGGTTTACTGTATCCCTTGGACCTTCAAATCAACGATGAAACACAGAAATTCCATCGATATTGAATACAAAAGGCAAAATGTCGACTTATTTACAAGAGGAGTAACTCTTCTAATAGTTCGTGCTTTGAACCTTTCCTGGGACAGCAGTATTAGATTCCGATGCACCATTGCAGGTTTACTGTATCCTCTTGACCTTCAAATCAACGATGAAACACAGAAATTGCATCGATATTGAATACAAAACGCAAAATGTCGACTTATAAATAAGAGGAGTAACTCTTCTAATAGTTCGTGATTTTAGCCTTTCCTGGGACAGCAATATTAGATTCTGATGCACCATTGCAGGTTTACTGTATCCCTTGGACCTTCAAATCAACGATTAAACACAGAAATTGCATCGATATTGATTACGAAAGGCAAAATGTCGACTTATTTATAAGAGGAGTAACTCTTCTAATAGTTCGTGCTTTGAGCCTTTCCTGGGACAGCAGTATTAGATTCCGATGCACCATTGCATGTTTACTGTATCCCTTGGACCTTCAAATCAACGATGAAACACAGAAATTGCATCGATATTGAATACAGAAGGCAAAATGTCGACTTATTTACAAGAGGAGTAACTCTTCTAATAGTTCGTTCTTTGAGCCTTTCCTGTGACAGCAGTATTAGATTCCGATGCACCATTGCAGGATTACTGTATCCCTTGGTTCTTCAAATCGACGATGAAACACAGAAATTGCATCGATATTGAATACAAAATGCAAAATGTCGACTTATTTACAAGAGGAGTAACTCTTCTAATAGTTTGGGTTTTTGAGCCTTTCCTGGGACAGCAGTATTAGATTCCGATGCTCCACTGCAGGTTTACTGTATCCCTTGGACTTTCAAATCAACGATGAAACACAGAAATTGCTTCGATATTGAATACAAAAGGCAAAATGTCGACTTATTTATAAGAGGAGTAACTCTTCTAATAGTTCGTGCTTTGAGCCTTCCCTGGGACAGCAGTATTAGAATCCGATGCACCATTGCAGGTTTACTGTATCCCTTGGACCTTCAAATCAACGATGAAACACAGAAATTGCATCGATATTGAATACAAAAGGCAAAATGTCGACTTATTTACAAGAGGAGTAACTCTTCTAATAGTTCGTTCTTTGACCCTTTCGTGGGACAGCAGTATTAGATTCCGATGCACCATTGCAGGTTTACTGTATCCCTTGGACCTTCAAATCAACGATGAAACACAGAAATTGCCTCGATATTGAATACAAAAGACCAAATGTCGACTTATTTACTAGAGGAGTAACTCTTCTAATAGTTCGTAATATGAGCCTTACCTGGGACAGCAGTGTTCGATTCCGATGCACCATTGCAGGTTTACTCTACCCCTTTGACCTTCAAATCAACGATAAAACATTGAAATTGCATCGATATTGAATACAAAAGGCAAAATATCGCCTTATTAAGAAGAGGAATAACTCTTCTAATAGTTCGTGCTCTGAGCCTTTCCTGGGACAGCAGTATTGGATTCCGATGCACGATTGCAGGTTTACTGTTTCCCTTGGACCTTCAAATCAACGATGAAACACAGAAATTACATCGATATCGAATGCAAAAGGCAAAATGTCGACTTATTTACAAGAGGAGTAACTCTTCAAATTGTTCGTGCTTTGAACCTTTCCTGGGACAGCAGTATTAGATTCCGATGCACCATTGCAGGTTTACTGTATCCCTTTGACCTTCAAATGAACGATGAAACACAGAAATTGCATCGATATTGATTACGAAAGGCAAAATGTGGACTTATTTATAAGAGGAGTAACTCTTCTAATAGTTCGTGCTTTGAGCCTTTCCTGGGACAGCAGTATTAGATTCCGATGCACCATTGCATGTTTACTGTATCCCTTGGACCTTCAAATCAACGATGAAACACAGAAATTGCATCGATATTGAATACAGAAGGCAAAATGTCGACTTATTTACAAGAGGAGTAACTCTTCTAATAGTTCGTTCTTTGAGCCTTTCCTGTGACAGCAGTATTAGATTCCGATGCACCATTGCAGGATTACTGTATCCCTTGGTTCTTCAAATCGACGATGAAACACAGAATTTGCATCGATATTGAATACAAAATGCAAAATGTCGACTTATTTACAAGAGGAGTAACTCTTCTAATAGTTCGGGTTTTTGAGCCTTTCCTGGGACAGCAGTATTAGATTCCGATGCTCGACTGCAGGTTTACTGTATCCCTTGGACCTTCAAATCAACGATTAAACACAGAAATTGCTTCGATATTGAATACAAAAGGCAAAATGTCGACTTATTTATAAGAGGAGTAACTCTTCTAATAGTTCGTGCTTTGAGCCTTTCCTGGGACAGCAGTATTAGAATCCGATGCACCATTGCAGGTTTACTGTATCCCTTGGACCTTCAAATCAACGATGAAACACAGAAATTGCATCGATATTGAATACAAAAGGCAAAATGTCGACTTATTTACAAGAGGAGTAACTCTTCTAATAGTTCGTTCTTTGACCCTTTCGTGGGACAGCAGTATTAGATTCCGATGCACCATTGCAGGTTTACTGTATCCCTTGGACCTTCAAATCAACGATGAAACACAGAAATTGCCTCGATATTGAATACAAAAGACCAAATGTCGACTTATTTACTAGAGGAGTAACTCTTCTAATAGTTCGTAATATGAGCCTTACCTGGGACAGCAGTGTTCGATTCCGATGCACCATTGCAGGTTTACTCTACCCCTTTGACCTTCAAATCAACGATTAAACACAGAAATTGCATCGATATTGAATACGAAAGGCAAAATGTCGACTTATTTATAAGAGGAGTAACTCTTCTAATAGTTCGTGCTTTGAGCCTTTCCTGGGACAGCAGTATTAGATTCCGATGCACCATTGCAGGTTTACTGTATCCCTTGGACCTTCAAATCAACGATGAAACACAGAAATTGCATCGATATTGAATACAAAAGGCAAAATGTCGACTTATTTACAAGAGGAGTAACTCTTCTAATAGTTCGTGCTTTCAGCCTTTCGTGGGACATTAGTATTAGATTCCGATGCACCATTGCAGGTTTACTGTATCCCTTGGACCTTCAAATCAACGATCAAACACAGAAATTGCATCGATATTGAATGCAAAAGGCCAAATGTCGACTTATTTACAAGAGGAGTAACCCTTCTAATAGTTCGTGTTTTTGAGCCTTTCCTGGGACAGCAATATTAGATTCTGATGCACCACGGCAGGATTACTGTATCCCTTGGAACTTCAAATCAACGATGAAACACAGAAATTGCTTTGATATTGAATACAAAAGGCAAAATGTCGACTTATTTATAAGAGGAGTAACTCATCTAATAGTTCGTGCTTTGAGCCTTTCCTGGGACAGCAGTATTAGATTCCGATGCACCATTGCAGGTTTGCTGTATCCCTTGGACCTTCAAATCAACGATGAAACACAGAAATTGCATCGATATTGAATACGAAAGGCAAAATGTCGACTTATTTATAAGAGGAGTAACTCTTCTAACAGTTCGTGCTTTGAGCCTTTCCTGGGACAGCAGTATTAGATTCCGATGCACCATTGCAGGTTTACTGTATCCCTTGGACCTTCAAATCAACGATGAAACACAGAAATTGCATCGATATAGAATACAAAAGGCAAAATGTCGACTTATTTACAAGAGGAGTAACTCTTCTAATAGTTCGTGCTTTGAACCTTTCCTGGGACAGCAGTATTAGATTCCGATGCACCATTGCAGGTTTACTGTATCCTCTTGACCATCAAATCAACGATGAAACACAGAAATTGCATCGATATTGAATACAAAACGCAAAATGTCGACTTATAAATAAGAGGAGTAACTCTTCTAATAGTTCGTGATTTTAGCCTTTCCTGGGACAGCAATATTAGATTCCGATGCACCATTGCAGGTTTACTGTATCCCTTGGACCTTCAAATCAACGATTAAACACAGAAATTGCATCGATATTGATTACGAAAGGCAAAATGTCGACTTATTTATAAGAGGAGTAACTCTTCTGATAGTTCGTGCTTTGAGCCTTTCCTGGGACAGCAGTATTAGATTCCGATGCACCATTGCATGTTTACTGTATCCCTTGGACCTTCAAATCAACGATGAAACACAGAAATTGCATCGATATTGAATACAGAAGGCAAAATGTCGACTTATTTACAAGAGGAGTAACTCTTCTAATAGTTCGTTCTTTGAGCCTTTCCTGTGACAGCAGTATTAGATTCCGATGCACCATTGCAGGATTACTGTATCCCTTGGTTCTTCAAATCGACGATGAAACACAGAAATTGCATCGATATTGAATACAAAATGCAAAATGTCGACTTATTTACAAGAGGAGTAACTCTTCTAATAGTTTGGGTTTTTGAGCCTTTCCTGGGACAGCAGTATTAGATTCCGATGCTCCACTGCAGGTTTACTGTATCCCTTGGACTTTCAAATCAACGATGAAACACAGAAATTGCTTCGATATTGAATACAAAAGGCAAAATGTCGACTTATTTATAAGAGGAGTAACTCTTCTAATAGTTCGTGCTTTGAGCCTTTCCTGGGACAGCAGTATTAGAATCCGATGCACCATTGCAGGTTTACTGTATCCCTTGGACCTTCAAATCAACGATGAAACACAGAAATTGCATCGATATTGAATACAAAAGGCAAAATGTCGACTTATTTACAAGAGGAGTAACTCTTCTAATAGTTCGTTCTTTGACCCTTTCGTGGGACAGCAGTATTAGAATCCGATGCACCATTGCAGGTTTACTGTATCCCTTGGACCTTCAAATCAACGATGAAACACAGAAATTGCATCGATATTGAATACAGAAGGCAAAATGTCGACTTATTTACAAGAGGAGTAACTCTTCTAATATTTCGTGCTTTGAGCCTTTCCTGGGACAGCAGTATTAGATTCCGATGCACCATTGCAGGTTTGCTGTATCCCTTGGACCTTCAAATCAACGATGAACACAGAAATTGCATCGATATTGAATACGAAAGGCAAAATGTCGACATATTTATAAGAGGAGTAACTCTTCTATTAGTTCGGGCTTTGAGCCTTTGCTGGGACAGCAGTATTAGATACCGCTGCACCATTGCAGGTTTATTGTATCCCTTTGTTCTTCAAATCAACGATGAAACACAGAAATTGCTTCGATATTGAATACAAAATGCAAAATGTCGCCTTATTTACAAGCGGAGTAACTCTTCTAATAGTTCGTGTCTTTGAGCTTTTCCTGGGACAGCAGTATTAGATTCCGATCCACCACTGCAGGATTACTGTATCCCTTGGACCTTCAAATCAACGATGAAACACAGAAATTGCATCGATATTGAATACAAAAGGCAAAATGTCGTCTTATTTATAAGAGGAGTAACTCATCTAATAGTTCGTGCTTTGAGCCTTTCCTGGGACAGCAGTATTAGATTCCGATGCACCATTGCAGGTTTGCTGTATCCCTTGGACCTTCAAATCAACGATGAAACACAGAAATTGCATCGATATTGAATACGAAAGGCAAAATGTCGATTTATTTATAAGAGGAGTAACTCTTCTAACAGTTCGTGCTTTGAGCCTTTCCTGGGACTGCAGTATTAGATTCCGATGCTCCACTGCAGGATTACTGTATCCCTTGGACCTTCAAATCAACGATGAAACACAGAAATTGCTTTGATATTGAATACAAAAGGCAAAATGTCGTCTTATTTTTAAGAGGAGTAACTCATCTAATAGTTCGTGCTATGAGCCTTTCCTGGTGCAGCAGTATTCGATTCCGATGCACCATTGCAGGTTTACTCTACCCCTTGGACCTTCAAATCAACGATGAAACATTGAAATTGCATCGATATTGAATACAAAAGGCAAAATATCGCCTTATTTACAAGAGGAATAACTCTTCTAATAGTTCGTGCTCTGAGCCTTTCCTGGGACAGCAGTATTGGATTCCGATGCACCATTGCAGGTTTACTGTTTCCCTTGGACCTTCAAATCAACGATGAAACAGAGAAATTGCATCGATATTGCATACAAAAGGCAAAATGTCGACTTATTTACAAGAGGAGTACCACTTCTAATAGTTCGTGCTTTGAACCTTTCCTGGGACAGCAGAATTAGATTCCGATGCACCATTGCAGGTTTACTGTATACCTTTGACCTTCAAATCAACGATGAAACACAGAAATTGCATCGATATTGAATACAAAACGCAAAATGTCGACTTATTTACAAGAGGAGTAACTCTTCTAATAGTTCGTTATTTTAGCCTTTCCTGGGACAGCAGTATTAGATTCCGATGCACCATTGCAGGTTTACTGTATCCCTTAGACCTTCAAATCAACGATGAAACACAGAAATTGCATCGATATTGAATGCAAAAGGCAAAATGTCGACTTATTTACAAGAGGAGTAACTCTTTTAATAGTTCGTGCTTTGAGCCTTTCCTGGGACAGCAGTATTAGATTCCGATGCACCATTGCAGGTTTACTGTATCCCTTGGACCTTCAAATCAACGATGAAACACAGAAATTGCCTCGATATTGAATACAAAAGACCAAATGTCGACTTATTTACTAGAGGAGTAACTCTTCTAATAGTTCGTAATATGAGCCTTACCTGGGACAGCAGTGTTCGATTCCGATGCACCATTGCAGGTTTACTCTACCCCTTTGACCTTCAAATCAACGATTAAACACAGAAATTGCATCGATATTGAATACAAAAGGCAAAATGTCGACTTATTTACAAGAGGAGTAACTCTTCTAATAGTTCGTGCTTTGAGCCTTTCGTGGGACAGCAGTATTAGATTCCGATGCACCATTTCAGGTTTACTGTATCCCTTGGACCTTCAAATCAACGATCAAACACAGAAATTGCATCGATATTGAATACAAAAGGCCAAATGTCGACTTATTTACAAGAGGAGTAACTCTTCTAATAGTTCGTGCTATGAGCCTTTCCTGGGACAGCAGTATTCGATTCCGATGCACCATTGCAGGTTTACTCTACCCCTTGGACCTTCAAATCAACGATGAAACATTGAAATTGCATCGATATTGAATACAAAAGGCAAAATATCGCCTTATTTACAAGAGGAATAACTCTTCTAATAGTTCGTGCTCTGAGCCTTTCCTGGGACAGCAGTATTGGATTCCGATGCACCATTGCAGGTTTACTGTTTCCCTTGGACCTTCAAATCAACGATGAAACACAGAAATTGCATCGATATTGAATACAAAAGGCAAAATGTCGACTTCTTTACAAGAGGAGTAACTCTTCTATTAGTTCGTGCTTTGAACCTTTCCTGGGACAGCAGAATTAGATTCCGATGCACCATTGCAGGTTTACTGTATCCCTTTGACCTTCAAATCAACGATGAAACACAGAAATTGCATCGATATTGAATACAAAACGCAAAATGTCGACTTATTTACAAAAGGAGTAACTCTTCTAATAGTTCGTGATTTTAGCCTTTCCTGGGACAGCAGTATTAGATTCCGATGCACCATTGCAGGTTTACTGTATCCCTTAGACCTTCAAATCAACGATGAAACACAGAAATTGCATCGATATTGAATACAAAAGGCAAAATGTCGACTTATTTACAAGAGGAGTAACTCTTCTAATAGTTCGTGCTTTGAGCCTTTCCTGGGACAGCAGCATTAGATTCCGATGCACCATTGCAGGTTTACTGTATCCCTTGGACCTTCAAATCAACGATGAAACACAGAAGTTGCATCGATATTGAATACAAAAGGCAAAATGTCGACTTATTTACAAGAGGAGTAACTCTTCTAATATTTCGTGCTTTGAGCCTTTTCTGTGACAGCAGAATTGGATTCCGATGCACCATATCTGGTTTACTGTATCCCTTGGACCTTCAAATCAACGATGAAACACGGAAATTGCATCGATATTGAATACAAAAGGCCAAATGGAGACTTATTTACATGAGGAGTAACTCTTCTAATACTTCGTGCTATGGGCCATTCCTGGGACAGCAGTATAGATTCCGATGCACCATTGCAGGTTTACTCTACCCCTTGGACCTTCAAATCAACCTTGAAACATAGAAATTGCATCGATATTGAATACAAAGGGCAAAATATCGCCTTTTTTACAAGAGGAATAACTCTTCTAATAGTTCGTGCTCTGAGCCTTTCCTGGGACAGCAGTATTGAATTCCGATGCACCATTGCAGGTTTACTGTATCCCTTGGACCTTCAAATCAACGATGAAACACAGAAACTGCATCGATATTGAATACAAAAGGCAAAATGTCGACTTATTTACAAGAGGAGTAACTCTTCTAATAGTTCGTGCTTTGAGCCTTTCGTGGGACAGCAGTATTACATTCCGATGCACCATTGTAGGTTTACTGTATCCCTTGGACCTTCAAATCAACGATGAAACACAAAAATTGCATCGATATTGAATACAAAATGCCAAATGTCGACTTATTTACAAGAGGAGTAACTCTTCTAATAGTTCGTGCTATGAGCCTTTCCTGAGACAGCAGTATTCGATTCCGATGCACCATTGCAGGTTTACTCTACCCCTTGGACCTTCAAATCAACGCTGAAACACAGAAATTGCATCGATATTGAATACAAAAGGCAAAATGTCGACTTATTTACAAGAGGAGTAACTCTTCTAATAGTTCGTGCTTTGAACCTTTCCTGGGACAGCAGTATTAGATTCCGATGCACCATTGCAGGTTTACTGTATCCCTTTGACCTTCAAATCAACGATGAAACACAGAAATTGCATCGATATTGAATACAAAACGCAAAATGTCGACTTATAAATAAGAGGAGTAACTCTTCTAATAGTTCGTGATTTTAGCCTTTCCTGGGACAGCAATATTAGATTCCGATGCACCATTGCAGGTTTACTGTATCCCTTGGACCTTCAAATCAACGATTAAACACAGAAATTGCATCGATACTGAATACGAAAGGCAAAATGTCGACTTATTTATAAGAGGAGTAACTCTTCTAATAGTTCGTGCTTTGAGCCTTTACTGGGACAGCAGTATTAGATTCCGATGCACCATTGCAGGTTTACTGTATCCCTTGGACCTTCAAATCAACGATGAAACACAGAAATTGCATCGATATTGAATACAGAAGGCAAAATGTCGACTTATTTACAAGAGGAGTAACTCTTCTAATAGTTCGTTCTTTGAGCCTTTCTTGTGACAGCAGTATTAGATTCCGATGCACCATTGCAGGATTACTGTATCCCTTGGTTCTTCAAATCGACGATGAAACACAGAAATTGCATCGATATTGAATACAAAATGCAAAATGTCGACTTATTTACAAGAGGAGTAACTCTTCTAATAGTTCGGGTTCTTGAGCCTTTCCTGGGACAGCAGTATTAGATTCCGATGCTCCACTGCAGGTTTACTGTATCCCTTGGACCTTCAAATCAACGATGAAACACAGAAATTGCTTCGATATTGAATACAAAAGGCAAAATGTCGACTTATTTATAAGAGGAGTAACTCTTCCAATAGTTCGTGCTTTGAGCCTTTCCTGGGACAGCAGTATTAGAATCCGATGCACCATTGCAGGTTTACTGTATCCCTTGGACATTCAAATCAACGATGAAACACAGAAATTGCATCGATATTGAATACAAAAGGCAAAATGTCGACTTATTTACAAGAGGAGTAACTCTTCTAATAGTTCGTTCTTTGACCCTTTCGTGGGACAGCAGTATTAGATTCCGATGCACCATTGCAGGTTTACTGTATCCCTTGGACCTTCAAATCAACGATGAAACACAGAAATTGCCTCGATATTGAATACAAAAGACCAAATGTCGACTTATTTACTAGAGGAGTAACTCTTCTAATAGTTCGTAATATGAGCCTTACCTGGGACAGCAGTGTTCGATTCCGATGCACCATTGCAGGTTTACTCTACCCCTTTGACCTTCAAATCAACGATAAAACATTGAAATTGCATCGATATTGAATACAAAAGGCAAAATATCGCCTTATCTAGAAGAGGAATAAATCTTCTAATAGTTCGTGCTCTGAGCCTTTCCTGGGACAGCAGTATTGGATTCCGATGCACCATTGCAGGTTTACTGTTTCCCTTGGACCTTCAAATCAACGATGAAACACAGAAATTAAGTCGATATCGAATGCAAAAGGCAAAATGTCGACTTATTTACAAGAGGAGTAACTCTTCAAATTCTTCGTGCTTTGAACCTTTCCTGGGACAGCAGTATTAGATTCCGATGCACCATTGCAGGTTTACTGTATCCCTTTGACCTTCAAATGAACGATGAAACACAGAAATTGCATCGATATTGAATACAAAACGCAAAATGTCGACCTATTTACAAGAGGAGTAACTCTTCTAATAGTTCGTGATTTGAGCCTTTCGTGGGACAGCAGTATTAGATTCCGATGCACCATTGCAGGTTTACTGTATCCCTTGGCCCTTCAAATCAACGATGAAAAACAGAAATTGCATCGATATTGAATACAAAAGGCAAAATGTCGACTTATTTACAAGAGGAGTAACTCTTCTAATATTTCGTGCTTTGAGCCTTTCCTGGGACAGCAGTATTAGATTCCGATGCAACATTGCAGGTTTGCTGTATCCCTTGGACATTCAAATCAACGATGAAACACAGATATTGCATCGATATTGAATACGAAAGGCAAAATGTCGACATATTTATAAGAGGAGTAACTCTTCTAACAGTTCGTGCTTTGAGCCTTTGCTGTGACAGCAGTATTAGATACCGATGCACCATTGCAGGTTTATTGTATCCCTTGGTTCTTCTAATCAACGATGAAACACAGAAATTGCATCGATATTGAATACAAAATGCAAAATGTCGCCTTATTTACAAGAGGAGTAACTCTTCTAATAGTTCGTGACTTTGAGCTTTTCCTGGGACAGCAGTATTAGATTCCGATGCACCACTGCAGGATTACTGTATCCCTTGGACCTTCAAATCAACGATGAAACACAGAAATTGCTTTGATATTGAATACAAAAGGCAAAATGTCGTCTTATTTATAAGAGGAGTAACTCATCTAATAGTTCGTGCTTTGAGACTTTCCTGGGACAGCAGTATTAGATTCCGATGCACCATTGCAGGTTTACTGTATCCCTTGGACCTTCAAATCAACGATGAAACACAGAAATTGCATCGATATTGAATACGAAAGGCAAAATATCGACTTATTTATAAGAGGAGTAACTCTTCTAACAGTTCGTGCTTTGAGCCTTTGCTGGGACAGCAGTATTAGATTCCGATGCAACATTGCAGGTTTATTGTATCCCTTGGTTCTTCAAATCAACGATGAAACACAGAAATTGCATCGATATTGAATACAAAATGCAAAATGTCGACTTATTTACAAGAGGAGTAACTCTTCTAATAGTTCGTGTTTTTGAGCCTTTCCTGGGACAGCAGTATTAGATTCCGATGCACCATTGCAGGTTTACTGTATCCCTTGGACCTTCAAATCAACGATGAAACAAAGAAATTGCATCGATATTGCATACAAAAGGCAAAATGTCGACTTATTTACAAGAGGAGTACCACTTCTAATAGTTCGTGCTTTGAACCTTTCCTGGGACAGCAGAATTAGATCCCGATGCACCATTGCAGGTTTACTGTATACCTTTGACCTTCAAATCAACGATGAAACACAGAAATTGCATCGATATTGAATACAAAACGCAAAATGTCGACTTATTTACAAGAGGAGTAACTCTTCTAATAGTTCGTTATTTTAGCCTTTCCTGGGACAGCAGTATTAGATTCCGATGCACCATTGCAGGTTTACTGTATCCCTTAGACCTTCAAATCAACGATGAAACACAGAAATTGCATCGATATCGAATGCAAAAGGCAAAATGTCGACTTATTTACAAGAGGAGTAACTCTTCTAATAGTTCGTGCTTTGAGCCTTTCCTGGGACAGCAGTATTAGATTCCGATGCACCATTGCAGGTTTACTGAATCCCTTGGACCTTCATATCAACGATGAAACACAGAAATTGCTTTGATATTGAATACAAAAGGCAAAATGTCGTCTTATTTATAAGAGGAGTAACTCATCTAATAGTTCGTGCTTTGGGCCTTTCCTGGGACAGCAGTATTAGATTCCGATGCACCATTGCAGGTTTGCTGTATTCCTTGGACTTCAAATCGACGATGAAACACAGAAATTGCATCGATATTGAATACAAAAGGCAAAATGTCGACTTATTTACAAGAGGAGTAACTCTTCTAATAGTTCGTGCTTTGAGCCTTTCGTGGGACAGCAGTATTAGATTCCGATGCACCATTTCAGGTTTACTGTATCCCTTGGACCGTCAAATCAACGATCAAACACAGAAATTGCATCGATATTGAATACAAAAGGCCAAATGTCGACTTATTTACAAGAGGAGTAACTCTTCTAATAGTTCGTGCTATGAGCCTTTCCTGGGACAGCAGTATTCGATTCCGATGCACCATTGCAGTTTTACTCTACCCCTTGGACCTTCAAATCAACGATGAAACATTGAAATTGCATCGATATTGAATACAAAAGGCAAAATATCGCCTTATTTACAAGAGGAATAACTCTTCTAATAGTTCGTGCTCTGAGCCTTTCCTGGGACAGCAGTATTGGATTCCGATGCACCATTGCAGGGTTACTGTTTCCCTTGGACCTTCAAATCAACGATGAAACACAGAAATTGCATCGATATTGAATACAAAATGCAAAATGTCGACTTATTTACAAGAGGAGTAACTCTTCTATTAGTTCGTGCTTTGAACCTTTCCTGGGACAGCAGAATTAGATTCCGATGCACCATTGCAGGTTTACTGTATCCCTTTGACCTTCAAATCAACGATGAAACACAGAAATTGCATCGATATTGAATACAAAACGCAAAATGTCGACCTATTTACAAGAGGAGTAACTCTTCTAATAGTTCGTGCTTTGAGCCTTTCGTGGGACAGCAGTATTAGATTCCGATGCACCATTGCAGGTTTACTGTATCCCTTGGCCCTTCAAATCAACGATGAAAAACAGAAATTGCATCGATATTGAATACAAAAGGCAAAATGTCGACTTATTTACAAGAGGAGTAACTCTTCTAATATTTCGTGCTTTGAGCCTTTCCTGGGACAGCAGTATTAGATTCCGATGCAACATTGCAGGTTTGCTGTATCCCTTGGACCTTCAAATCAACGATGAAACACAGAAATTGCATCGATATTGAATACGAAAGGCAAAATGTCGACATATTTATAAGAGGAGTAACTCTTCTAACAGTTCGTGCTTTGAGCCTTTGCTGTGACAGCAGTATTAGATACCGATGCACCATTGCAGGTTTATTGTATCCCTTGGTTCTTCTAATCAACGATGAAACACAGAAATTGCATCGATATTGAATACAAAATGCAAAATGTCGCCTTATTTACAAGAGGAGTAACTCTTCTAATAGTTCGTGACTTTGAGCTTTTCCTGGGACAGCAGTATTAGATTCCGATGCACCACTGCAGGATTACTGTATCCCTTGGACCTTCAAATCAACGATGAAACACAGAAATTGCTTTGATATTGAATACAAAAGGCAAAATGTCGTCTTATTTATAGGAGGAGTAACTCATCTAATAGTTCGTGCTTTGAGACTTTCCTGGGACAGCAGTATTAGATTCCGATGCACCATTGCAGGTTTACTGTATCCCTTGGACCTTCAAATCAACGATGAAACACAGAAATTGCATCGATATTGAATACGAAAGGCAAAATATCGACTTATTTATAAGAGGAGTAACTCTTCTAACAGTTCGTGCTTTGAGCCTTTGCTGGGACAGCAGTATTAGATTCCGATGCAACATTGCAGGTTTATTGTATCCCTTGGTTCTTCAAATCAACGATGAAACACAGAAATTGCATCGATATTGAATACAAAATGCAAAATGTCGACTTATTTACAAGAGGAGTAACTCTTCTAATAGTTCGTGTTTTTGAGCCTTTCCTGGGACAGCAGTATTAGATTCCGATGCACCATTGCAGGTTTACTGTATCCCTTGGACCTTCAAATCAACGATGAAACAAAGAAATTGCATCGATATTGCATACAAAAGGCAAAATGTCGACTTATTTACAAGAGGAGTACCACTTCTAATAGTTCGTGCTTTGAACCTTTCCTGGGACAGCAGAATTAGATCCCGATGCACCATTGCAGGTTTACTGTATACCTTTGACCTTCAAATCAACGATGAAACACAGAAATTGCATCGATATTGAATACAAAACGCAAAATGTCGACTTATTTACAAGAGGAGTAACTCTTCTAATAGTTCGTTATTTTAGCCTTTCCTGGGACAGCAGTATTAGATTCCGATGCACCATTGCAGGTTTACTGTATCCCTTAGACCTTCAAATCAACGATGAAACACAGAAATTGCATCGATATTGAATGCAAAAGGCAATATGTCGACTTATTTACAAGAGGAGTAACTCTTCTAATAGTTCGTGCTTTGAGCCTTTCCTGGGACAGCAGTATTAGATTCCGATGCACCATTGCAGGTTTACTGAATCCCTTGGACCTTCATATCAACGATGAAACACAGAAATTGCTTTGATATTGAATACAAAAGGCAAAATGTCGTCTTATTTATAAGAGGAGTAACTCATCTAATAGTTCGTGCTTTGGGCCTTTCCTGGGACAGCAGTATTAGATTCCGATGCACCATTGCAGGTTTGCTGTATTCCTTGGACTTCAAATCGACGATGAAACACAGAAATTGCATCGATATTGAATACAAAAGGCAAAATGTCGACTTATTTACAAGAGGAGTAACTCTTCTAATAGTTCGTGCTTTGAGCCTTTCGTGGGACAGCAGTATTAGATTCCGATGCACCATTTCAGGTTTACTGTATCCCTTGGACCTTCAAATCAACGATCAAACACAGAAATTGCATCGATATTGAATACAAAAGGCCAAATGTCGACTTATTTACAAGAGGAGTAACTCTTCTAATAGTTCGTGCTATGAGCCTTTCCTGGGACAGCAGTATTCGATTCCGATGCACCATTGCAGTTTTACTCTACCCCTTGGACCTTCAAATCAACGATGAAACATTGAAATTGCATCGATATTGAATACAAAAGGCAAAATATCGCCTTATTTACAAGAGGAATAACTCTTCTAATAGTTCGTGCTCTGAGCCTTTCCTGGGACAGCAGTATTGGATTCCGATGCACCATTGCAGGTTTACTGTTTCCCTTGGACCTTAAAATCAACGATGAAACACAGAAATTGCATCGATATTGAATACAAAATGCAAAATGTCGACTTATTTACAAGAGGAGTAACCCTTCTATTAGTTCGTGCTTTGAACCTTTCCTGGGACAGCAGAATTAGATTCCGATGCACCATTGCATATTTACTGTATCCCTTTGACCTTCAAATCAACGATGAAACACAGAAATTGCATCGATATTGAATACAAAACGCAAAATGTTGACTTATTTACAAAAGGAGTAACTCTTCTAATAGTTCGTGATTTTAGCCTTTCCTGGGACAGCAGTATTAGATTCCGATGCACCATTGCAGGTTTACTGTATCCCTTAGACCTTCAAATCAACGATGAAGCACAGAAATTGCATCGATATTGAATACAAAAGGCAAAATGTCGACTTATTTACAAGAGGAGTAACTCTTCTAATAGTTCGTGCTTTGAGCCTTTCCTGGGACAGCAGCATTAGATTCCGATGCACCATTGCAGGTTTACTGTATCCCTTGGACCTTCAAATCAACGATGAAACACAGAAGTTGCATCGATATTGAATACAAAAGGCAAAATGTCGACTTATTTACAAGAGGAGTAACTCTTCTAATATTTCGTGCTTTGAGCCTTTCCTGGGACAGCAGAATTGGATTCCGATGCACCATATCTGGTTTACTGTATCCCTTGGACCTTCAAATCAACGATGAAACACAGAAATTGCATCGATATTGAATACAAAAGGCCAAATGGAGACTTATTTACATGAGGAGTAACTCTTCTAATACTTCGTGCTATGAGCCATTCCTGGGACAGCAGTATAGATTCCGATGCACCATTGCAGGTTTACTCTACCCCTTGGACCTTCAAATCAACCTTGAAACATAGAAATTGCATCGATATTGAATACAAAGGGCAAAATATCGCCTTTTTTACAAGAGGAATAACTCTTCTAATAGTTCGTGCTCTGAGCCTTTCCTGGGACAGCAGTATTGGATTCCGATGCACCATTGCAGGTTTACTGTTTCCCTTGGACCTTCAAATCAACGCTGAAACACAGAAATTGCATCGATATTGAATACAAAAGGCAAAATGTCGACTTATTTACAAGAGGAGTAACTCTTCTAATATTTCGTGCTTTGAGCCTTTCCTGGGACAGCAGTATTAGATTCCGATGCACCATTGCAGGTTTACTGTATCCCTTGGACCTTCAAATCAACGATGAAACACAGAAACTGCATCGATATTGAATACAAAAGGCAAAATGTCGACTTATTTACAAGAGGAGTAACTCTTCTAATAGTTCGTGCTTTGAGCCTTTCGTGGGACAGCAGTATTACATTCCGATGCACCATTGTAGGTTTACTGTATCCCTTGGACCTTCAAATCAACGATGAAACACAAAAATTGCATCGATATTGAATACAAAATGCCAAATGTCGACTTATTTACAAGAGGAGTAACTCTTCTAATAGTTCGTGCTATGAGCCTTTCCTGAGACAGCAGTATTCGATTCCGATGCACCATTGCAGGTTTACTCTACCCCTTGGACCTTCAAATCAACGATGAAACATTGAAATTGCATCGATATTGAATACAAAAGGCAAAATATCGCCTTATTTACAAGAGGAATAACTCCTCTAATAGTTCGTGCTCTGAGCCTTTCCTGGGACAGCAGTATTGGATTCCGACGCACCATTGCAGGTTTACTGATTCCCTTGGACCTTCAAATCATCGATGAAACACAGAAATTGCATCGATATATAATACAAAAGGCAAAATGTCGACATACTTACAAGAGGAGTAACTCTTCCAATAGTTCGTGCTTTGAACCTTTCCTGGGACAGCAGAATTATATTCCGATGCACCATTGCAGGTTTACTGTATCCCTTTGACCTTCAAATCAACGATGAAACACAGAAATTGCATCGATATTGAATACAAAACGCAAAATGTCGACTTATTTACAAGAGGAGTAACTCTTCTAATATTTCGTGATTTTAGCCTTTCCTGGGACAGCAGTATTAGATTCCGATGCACCATTGCAGGTTTCCTGTATCCTTTAGACCTTCAAATCAACGATGAAACACTGAAATTGCATCGATATTGAATACAAAAGGCAAAATGTCGACTTATTTACAAGAGGAGTAACTCTTCTAATAGTTCGAGCTCTGAGCCTTTCCTGGGACAGCAGTATTAGATTCCGATGCACCATTGCAGGTTTACTGTATCCCTTGGACCTTCAAATCAACGATGAAACACAGAAGTTGCATCGATATTGAATACAAAAGGCAAAATGTCGACTTATTTACAAGAGGAGTAACTCTTCTAATACTTCGTGCTTTGAGCCTTTCGTGGGACAGCAGTATTAGATTCCGATGCACCATTGCTGGTTTACTGTATCCCTTGGACCTTCAAATCAACGATGAAACACAGAAATTGCATCGATATTGAATACAAAAGGCCAAATGGAGGCTTATTTACAAGAGGAGTAACTCTTCTAATAGTTCGTGCTATGAGCCTTTCCTGGGACAGCAGTATAGATTCCGATGCACCATTGCAGGCTTACTCTACCCCTTGGACCTTCAAATCAACCTTGAAACATTGAAATTGCATCGATATTGAATACAAAATGCAAAATATCGCCTTTTTTTACAAGAGGAATAACTCTTCTAATAGTTCGTGCTCTGAGCCTTTCCTGGGACAGCAGTTTTGGATTCCGATGCACCATTGCAGGTTTACTGTTCCCCTTGGACCTTCAAATCAACGATGAAACACAGAAATTGCATCGATATTGAATACAAAAGCCAAAACGTCGACTTACTTACAAGAGGAGTAACTCTTCTAATAGTTCGTGCTTTGAGCCTTTCCTGGGACAGCAGTATTAGATTCCGATGCACCATTGCAGGTTTACTGTATCCCTTGGACCTTCAAATCAACGATGAAACACAGAAATTGAATCGATATTGAACACAAAAGGCAAAATGTCGAGTTATTTATAAGAGGAGTAACTCTTCTAATAGTTCGTGCTTTGAGCCTTTCCTGGGACAGCGGTATTAGATTCAGATGCACCATTGCAGGTTTACTGTATCCCTTGGACCTTCAAATCAACGATGAAACACAGAAATTGCTTCCATATTGAATACAAAAGGCAAAATGTCGACTTATTTACAAGAGGAGTAACTCTTCTAATAGTTCGTGCTTTGAGCCTTTCCTGGGACAGCAGTATTAGATTCCGATGCACCACTGCAGGTTTACTGTATCCCTTGGACCTTCAAATCAACGATGAAACACAGAAGTTGCATCGATATTGAATACAAAAGGCAAAATGTCGACTTATTTACAAGAGGAGTAACTCTTCTAATATTTCGTGCTTTGAGCCTTTCCTGGGACAGCAGAAGTGGATTCCGATGCACCATATCTGGTTTACTGTATCCCTTGGACCTTCAGATCAACGATGAAACACAGAAATTGCATCGATATTGAATACAAAAGGCCAAATGGAGACTTATTTACATGAGGAGTAACTCTTCTAATACTTCGTGCTATGAGCCATTCCTGGGACAGCAGTATAGATTCCGATGCACCATTGCAGGTTTACTCTACCCCTTGGACCTTCAAATCAACCTTGAAACATTGAAATTGCATCGATATTGAATACAAAGGGCAAAATATCGCCTTTTTTACAAGAGGAATAACTCTTCTAATAGTTCGTGCTCTGAGCCTTTCCTGGGACAGCAGTATTGGATTCCGATGCACCATTGCAGGTTTACTGTTTCCCTTGGACCTTCAAATCAACGCTGAAACACAGAAATTGCATCGATATTGAATACAAAAGGCAAAATATCGACTTATTTACAAGAGGAGTAACTCTTCTAATATTTCGGGCTTTGAGCCTTTCCTGGGACAGCAGTATTAGATTCCGATGCACCATTGCAGGTTTACTGTATCCCTTGGACCTTCAAATCAACGATGAAACACAGAAATTGCATCGATATTGAATACAAAAGGCAAAATGTCGACTTATTTACAAGAGGAGTAACTCTTCTAATAGTTCGTGCTTTGAGCCTTTCGTGGGACAGCAGTATTACATTCCGATGCACCATTGTAGGTTTACTGTATCCCTTGGACCTTCAAATCAACGATGAAACACAAAAATTGCATCGATATTGAATACAAAATGCCAAATGTCGACTTATTTACAAGAGGAGTAACTCTTCTAATAGTTCGTGCTATGAGCCTTTCCTGAAACAGCAGTATTCGATTCCGATGCACCATTGCAGGTTTACTCTACCCCTTGGACCTTCAAATCAACGATGAAACATTGAAATTGCATCGATATTGAATACAAAATGCAAAATATCGCCTTATTTACAAGAGGAATAACTCTTCTAATAGTTCGTGCTCTGAGCCTTTCCTGGGACAGCAGTATTGGATTCCGATGCACCATTGCAGGTTTACTGTTTCCCTTGGACCTTCAAATCAACGATGAAACACAGAAATTGCATCGATATATAATACAAAAGGCAAAATGTCGACATACTTACAAGAGGAGTAACTCTTCTAATAGTTCGTGCTTTGAACCTTTCCTGGGACAGCAGAATTATATTCCGATGCACCATTGCAGGTTTACTGTATCCCTTTGACCTTCAAATCAACGATGAAACACAGAAATTACATCGATATTGAATACAAAACGCAAAATGTCGACTTATTTACAAGAGGAGTAACTCTTCTAATAGTTCGTGATTTTAGCCTTTCCTGGGACAGCAGTATTAGATTCCGATGCACCATTGCAGGTTTACTGTATCCCTTAGACCTTCAAATCAACGATGAAACACAGAAATTGCATCGATATTGAATACAAAAGGCAAAATGTCGACTTATTTTCAAGAGGAGAAACTCTTCTAATAGTTCGTGCTCTGAGCCTTTCCTGGGACAGCAGTATTAGATTCCGATGCACCATTGCAGGTTTCCTGTATTCCTTGGACCTTCAAATCAACGATGAAACACAGAATATGCATCGATATTGAATACAAAAGGCAAAATGTCGACTTATTTACAAGAGGAGTAACTCTTCTAATATTTCGTGCTTTGAGCCTTTCGTGGGACAGCAGTATTAGATTCCGATGCACCATTGCTGGTTTACTGTATCCCTTGGACCTTCAAATCAACGATGAAACACAGAAATTGCATCGATATTGAATACAAAAGGCCAAATGGAGACTTATTTACAAGAGGAGTAACTCTTCTAATAGTTCGTGCTATGAGCCTTTCCTGGGACAGCAGTATAGATTCCGATGCACCATTGCAGGTTTACTCTACCCCTTGGACCTTCAAATCAACCTTGAAACATTGAAATTGCATCGATATTGAATACAAAAGGCAAAATATCGCCTTTTTTACAAGAGGAATAACTCTTCTAATAGTTCGTGCTCTGAGCCTTTCCTGGGACAGCAGTTTTGGATTCCGATGCACCATTGCAGGTTTACTGTTTCCCTTGGACCTTCAAATCAACGATGAAACACAGAAATTGCATCGATATTGAATACAAAAGCCAAAACGTCGACTTACTTACAAGAGGAGTAACTCTTCTAATAGTTCGTGCTTTGAGCCTTTCCTGGGACAGCAGTATTAGATTCCGATGCACCATTGCAGGTTTACTGTATCCCTTGGACCTTCAAATCAACGATGAAACACAGAAATTGCATCGATATTGAATACAAAAGGCAAAATGTCGACTTATTTACAAGAGGAGTAACTCTTCTAAGAGTTCGTGCTTTGAGCCTTTCCTGGGACAGCAGTATTACATTCCGATGCACCATTGCAGGTTTACTGTATCGCTTGGACCTTCAAATCAACGATGAAACACAGAAGTTGCATCGATATTGAATACAAAAGGCAAAATGTCGACTTATTTACAAGAGGAATAACTCTTCTAATACTTCGTGCTTTGAGCCTTTCGTGGGACAGCAGTATTAGATTCCGATGCACCATTGCTGGTTTACTGTATCCCTTGGACCTTCAAATCAACGATGAAACACAGAAATTGCATCGATATTGAATACAAAAGGCCAAATGGAGACTTATTTACAAGAGGAGTAACTCTTCTAATAGTTCGTGCTATGAGCCTTTCCTGGGACAGCAGTATAGATTCCGATGCACCATTGCAGGTTTACTCTACCCCTTGGACCTTCAAATCAACCTTGAAACATTGAAATTGCATCGATATTGAATACAAAAGGCAAAATATCGCCTTTTTTTACAAGAGGAATAACTCTTCTAATAGTTCGTGCTCTGAGCCTTTCCTGGGACAGCAGTTTTGGATTCCGATGCACCATTGCAGGTTTACTGTTCCCCTTGGACCTTCAAATCAACGATGAAACACAGAAATTGCATCGATATTGAATACAAAAGCCAAAACGTCGACTTACTTACAAGAGGAGTAACTCTTCTAATAGTTCGTGCTTTGAGCCTTTCCTGGGACAGCAGTATTTGATTCCGATGCACCATTGCAGGTTTACTGTATCCCTTGGACCTTCAAATCAACGATGAAACACAGAAATTGAATCGGTATTGAACACAAAAGGCAAAATGTCGAGTTATTTATAAGAGGAGTAACTCTTCTAATAGTTCGTGCTTTGAGCCTTTCCTGGGACAGCGGTATTAGATTCAGATGCACCATTGCAGGTTTACTGTATCCCTTGGACCTTCAAATCAACGATGAAACACAGAAATTGCATCGATATTGAATACAAAAACCAAAATGTCGACTTATTTACAAGAGGAGTAACTCTTCTAATATTTCGTGCTTTGAGCCTTTCCTGGGACAGCAGTATTTGATTCCGATGCACCACTGCAGGTTTACTGTATCCCTTGGACCTTCAAATCAACGATGAAACACAGAAATTGCTTCCATATTGAATACAAAAGCAAAATGTCGACTTATTTATAAGAGGAGAAACTCTTCTAATAGTTCGTGCTTTGAGCCTTTCCCGGGACAGCAGTATTAGATTCCGATGCACCATTCCAGGTTTACTGTATCCCTTTGACCTTCAAACCAATGATGAAACACAGAAATTGCATCGATATTGAATACAAAAGGCAAAATGTCGACTTATTTACAAGAGGAGTAACTCTTCTAACAGTTCGTGCTTTTAGCCTTTCCTGGGACAGCTGTATTAGATTCCGACGCACCATTGCAGGTTTACTGTATCTCTTGGACCTTAAAATCATAGATGAAACACAGAAATTGCATCGATATTGAATACAAAACGCAAAATATCGACTTATTTACAAGAGGAGTAACTCTTCTAATTGTTCGTGCTTTGAGCCTTTCCTGGGACAGCAGTATTAGATTCCGATGCACCATTGCAGGTTTACTGTATCCCTTGGACCTTCAAATCAACGATGAAACACAGAAGTTGCATCGATATTGAATACAAAAGGCAAAATGTCGACTTATTTACAAGAGGAGTAACTCTTCTAATATTTCGTGCTTTGAGCCTTTCCTGGGACAGCAGAAGTGGATTCCGATGCACCATATCTGGTTTACTGTATCCCTTGGACCTTCAGATCAACGATGAAACACAGAAATTGCATCGATATTGAATACAAAAGGCCAAATGGAGACTTATTTACATGAGGAGTAACTCTTCTAATACTTCGTGCTATGAGCCATTCCTGGGACAGCAGTATAGATTCCGATGCACCATTGCAGGTTTACTCTACCCCTTGGACCTTCAAATCAACCTTGAAACATTGAAATTGCATCGATATTGAATACAAAGGGCAAAATATCGCCTTTTTTACAAGAGGAATAACTCTTCTAATAGTTCGTGCTCTGAGCCTTTCCTGGGACAGCAGTATTGGATTCCGATGCACCATTGCAGGTTTACTGTTTCCCTTGGACCTTCAAATCAACGCTGAAACACAGAAATTGCATCGATATTGAATACAAAAGGCAAAATATCGACTTATTTACAAGAGGAGTAACTCTTCTAATATTTCGTGCTTTGAGCCTTTCCTGGGACAGCAGTATTAGATTCCGATGCACCATTGCAGGTTTACTGTATCCCTTGGACCTTCAAATCAACGATGAAACACAGAAATTGCATCGATATTGAATACAAAAGGCAAAATGTCGACTTATTTACAAGAGGAGTAACTCTTCTAATAGTTCGTGCTTTGAGCCTTTCGTGGGACAGCAGTATTACATTCCGATGCACCATTGTAGGTTTACTGTATCCCTTGGACCTTCAATTCAACGATGAAACGCAAAAATTGCATCGATATTGAATACAAAATGCCAAATGTCGACTTATTTACAAGAGGAGTAACTCTTCTAATAGTTCGTGCTATGAGCCTTTCCTGAGACAGCAGTATTCGATTCCGATGCACCATTGCAGGTTTACTCTACCCCTTGGACCTTCAAATCAACGATGAAACATTGAAATTGCATCGATATTGAATAGAAAAGGCAAAATATCGCCTTATTTACAAGAGGAATAACTCTTCTAATAGTTCGTGCTCTGAGCCTTTCCTGGGACAGCAGTATTGGATTCCGATGCACCATTGCAGGTTTACTGTTTCCCTTGGACCTTCAAATCAACGATGAAACACAGAAATTGCATCGATATATAATACAAAAGGCAAAATGTCGACATACTTACAAGAGGAGTAACTCTTCTAATAGTTCGTGCTTTGAACCTTTCCTGGGACAGCAGAATTATATTCCGATGCACCATTGCAGGTTTACTGTATCCCTTTGACCTTCAAATCAACGATGAAACACAGAAATTACATCGATATTGAATACAAAACGCAAAATGTCGACTTATTTACAAGAGGAGTAACTCTTCTAATAGTTCGTGATTTTAGCCTTTCCTGGGACAGCAGTATTAGATTCCGATGCACCATTGCAGGTTTACTGTATCCCTTAGACCTTCAAATCAACGATGAAACACAGAAATTGCATCGATATTGAATACAAAAGGCAAAATGTCGACTTATTTTCAAGAGGAGTAACTCTTCTAATAGTTCGTGCTCTGAGCCTTTCCTGGGACAGCAGTATTAGATTCCGATGCACCATTGCAGGTTTCCTGTATTCCTTGGACCTTCAAATCAACGATGAAACACAGAAGTTGCATCGATATTGAATACAAAAGGCAAAATGTCGACTTATTTACAAGAGGAGTAACTCTTCTAATATTTCGTGCTTTGAGCCTTTCGTGGGACAGCAGTATTAGATTCCGATGCACCATTGCTGGTTTACTGTATCCCTTGGACCTTCAAATCAACGATGAAACACAGAAATTGCATCGATATTGAATACAAAAGGCCAAATGGAGACTTATTTACAAGAAGAGTAACTCTTCTAATAGTTCTTGCTATGAGCCTTTCCTGGGACAGCAGTATAGATTCCGATGCACCATTGCAGGTTTACTCTACCCCTTGGACCTTCAAATCAACCTTGAAACATTGAAATTGCATCGATATTGAATACAAAAGGCAAAATATCGTCTTTTTTACAAGAGGAATAACTCTTCTAATAGTTCGTGTTCTGAGCCTTTCCTGGGACAGCAGTTTTGGATTCCGATGCACCATTGCAGGTTTACTGTTTCCCTTGGACCTTCAAATCAACGATGAAACACAGAAATTGCATCGATATTGAATACAAAAGCCAAAACGTCGACTTACTTACAAGAGGAGTAACTCTTCTAATAGTTCGTGCTTTGAGCCTTTCCTGGGACAGCAGTATTAGATTCCGATGCACCATTGCAGGTTTACTGTATCCCTTGGACCTTCAAATCAACGATGAAACACAGAAATTGAATCGATATTGAATACAAAAGGCAAAATGTCGAGTTATTTATAAGAGGAGTAACTCTTCTAATAGTTCGTGCTTTGAGCCTTTCCTCGGACAGCAGTATTAGATTCCGATGCACCATTGCAGGTTTACTGTATCCCTTGGACCTTCAAATCAACGATGAAACACAGAAATTGCATCGATATTGAATACAAAAACCAAAATGTCGACTTATTTACAAGAGGAGTAACTCTTCTAAGAGTTCGTGCTTTGAGCCTTTCCTGGGACAGCAGTATTACATTCCGATGCACCATTGCAGGTTTACTGTATCCCTTAGACCTTCAAATCAACGATGAAACACAGAAATTGCATCGATATTGAATACAAAAGGCAAAATGTCGACTTATTTTCAAGAGGAGTAACTCTTCTAATAGTTCGTGCTCTGAGCCTTTCCTGGGACAGCAGTATTAGATTCCGATGCACCATTGCAGGTTTCCTGTATTCCTTGGACCTTCAAATCAACGATGAAACACAGAAGTTGCATCGATATTGAATACAAAAGGCAAAATGTCGACTTATTTACAAGAGGAGTAACTCTTCTAATATTTCGTGCTTTGAGCCTTTCGTGGGACAGCAGTATTAGATTCCGATGCACCATTGCTGGTTTACTGTATCCCTTGGACCTTCAAATCAACGATTAAACACAGAAATTGCATCGATATTGAATACAAAAGGCCAAATGGAGACTTATTTACAAGAGGAGTAACTCTTCTAATAGTTCGTGCAATGAGCCTTTCCTGGGACAGCAGTATAGATTCCGATGCACCATTGCAGGTTTACTCTACCCCTTGGACCTTCAAATCAACCTTGAAACATTGAAATTGCATCGATATTGAATACAAAAGGCAAAATATCGCCTTTTTTACAAGAGGAATAACTCTTCTAATAGTTCGTGCTCTGAGCCTTTCCTGGGACAGCAGTTTTGGATTCCGATGCACCATTGCAGGTTTACTGTTTCCCTTGGACCTTCAAATCATAGATGAAACACAGAAATTGCATCGATATTGAATACAAAACGCAAAATGTCGACTTATTTACAAGAGGAGTAGCTCTTCTAATTGTTCGTGCTTTTAGACTTTCCTGGGACAGCAGTATTAGATTCCGATGCACCATTGCAGGTTTACTGTATCCCTTGGACCTTCACATCAATGATGAATTACAGTTATTGCATCAATATTGAATACAAAAGGCAAAATGTCGATTTATTTACAAGAGGAGTAACTCTTCTAATAGTTCGTGCTATGAGCCTTTCCTGGGACAGCAGTATTCGATTCCGATGCACCATTCCAGATTTACTCTACCCCTTGGACCTTCAAATCAACGATGAAACACTGAAATTGCATCGATATTGAATACAAAAGGCAAAATGTCGACTTATTTACAAGAGGAGTAACTCTTCTAATAGTTCATGGTTTGAGCCTTTCCTGGGACAGCAGTATTAGATTCCGATGCACCATTGCAAATTTACAGTATCCCATGGACCTTCAAATCAACGATGAAACACAGAAATTGCATCGATATTGAATACAAAAGCCAAAACCGCGACTTACTTACAAGAGGAGTAACTCTTCTAATAGTTCGTGCTTTGAGCCTTTCCTGGGACTGCAGTATTAGATTCCGATTCACCATTGGAGGTTTACTGTATCACTTGGACCTTCAAATCAACGATGAAACACAGAAATTGAATCGATATAGAATACAAAAGGCAAAATGTCGAGTTATTTATAAGAAGAGTAACTCTTCTAATAGTTCATGCTTTGAGCCTTTCCTGGGACAGCAGTATTGGATTCCGATGCACCATTGCAGGTTTACTGTTTCCCTTGGACCTTCAAATCAGCGATGAAACACAGAAATTGCATCGATATTGAATACAAAAGGCAAAATGTCGACTTATTTACAAGAGGAGTAACTCTTCTAATAGTTCGTGCTTTTAGCCTTTCCTGGGACACCAGTATTAGATTCCGATGCACCATTGCAGGTTTACTGTATCCCTTTGACCTTCAAATCAACGATGAAACACAGAAATTGAATCGATATTGAATACAAAACGCAAGATGTCGACTTATTTACAAGAATAGTAACTCTTCTAATAGTTAGTGCTTTTAGCCTTTCCTGGGACAGCAGTATTGGATTCCAATGCACCATTGCAGGTTTGCTGTATCCCTTGGACCTTCAAATCAACGATGAAACACAGAAATTGCATCGATATTGAATACAAAAGCCAAAATGTCGACTTATTTACAAGAGGAGTAACTCTTCTAACAGTTCGTGCTTTTAGCCTTTCCTGGGACAGCTGTATTAGATTCCGACACACCATTGCAGGTTTACTGTATCTCTTGGACCTTCAAATCATAGATGAAACACAGAAATTGCATTGATATTGAATACAAAAGGCAAAATGTCGACTTATTTACAACAGGAGTAACTCTTCTAATTATTCGTGCTTTTAGACTTTCCTGGGACAGCAGTATTAGATTCCGATGCACCATTGCAGGTTTACTGTATCCCTTGGTCCTTCAAATCAACGATGAAACACAGAAATTGCATCGATATTGAATACAAAATGCAAAATGTCGAGTTATTTACAAGAGGAGTAACTCTTCTAATAGTTCGTGCTTTGAGCCTTCCTGGGACAGCACTATTACATTCCGATTCACCATTGCAGGTTTACTGTATCCCTTGGACCTTCAAATCAACGATGAAACACAGTTATTGCATCAATATTGAATACAAAAGGCAAAATGTCGATTTTTTTACAAGAGGAGTAACTCTTCTAATATTTCGTGCTTTGAGCCTTTCCTGGGACAGCAGTATTCGATTCCGATGCACCATTCCAGATTTACTCTACCCCTTGGACCTTCAAATCAACGATGAATCACTGAAATTGCATCGATATTGAATACAAAAGGCAAAATGTCGACTTATTTACAAGAGGAGTAACTCTTCTAATAGTTAGTGCTTTTAGCCTTTCCTGGGACAGCAGTATTAGATTCCGATGCACCATTGCAAATTTACTGTATCCCATGGACCTTCAAATCAACGATGAAACACAGAAATTGCATCGATATTGAATACAAAAAGCCAAATGTCGACTTATTTACAAGAGGAGTAACTCTTCTAATTGTTCGTGCTATGAGCCTTTCCTGGGACAGCAGTATTCGATTCCGATGCACCATTGCAGGTTTACTCTACCCCTTGGACCTTCAAATCAACGATGAAACATTGAAATTGCATCGATATTGAATACAAAAGGCAAAATATCGCCTTATTTACAAGAGGAATAACTCTTCCAATAGTTCGTGCTCTGAGCCTTTCCTGGGACAGCAGTATTGGATTCCGATGCACCATTGCAGGTTTACTGTTTCCCTTGGACCTTCAAATCAGCGATGAAACACAGAAATTGCATCGATATTGAATACAAAAGGCAAAATGTCGACTTATTTACAAGAGGAGTAACTCTTCTAATAGTTCGTGCTTTTAGCCTTTCCTGGGACAGCAGTATTACATTCCGATGCACCATTGCAGGTTTACTGTATCCCTTGGACCTTCAAATCAACGATGAAACACAGAAATTGCATCGATATTGAATACGAATGGCAAAATGTCGACTTATTTATAAAAGGAGTAACTCTAATAATAGTTCGTGCTTTGAGACTTTCCTGGGACAGCAGTATTAGATTCCGATGCACCACTGCAGGTTTACTGTATCCCTTGGACCTTCAAATCAACGATGAAACACAGAAATTGCTTCCATATTGAATACAAAAGCAAAATGTCGACTTATTTATAAGAGGAGAAACTCTTCTATTAGTTCGTGCTTTGAGCCTTTCCCGGGACAGCAGTATTAGATTCCGATGCACCATTGCAGGTTTACTGTATCCCTTTGACCTTCAAATCAACGATGAAACACAGAAATTGAATCGATATTGAATACAAAATGCAAAATGTCGACTTATTTACAAGAGGAGTAACTCTTCTAATAGTTAGTGTTTTAGCCTTTCCTGGGACAGCAGTATTAGATTCCGATGCACCATTGCAGGTTTGTTGTATCCCTTGGACCTTCAAATCAACGATGAAACACAGAAATTGCATCGATATTGAATACAAAAGCCAAAATGTCGACTTATTAACAAGAGGAGTAACTCTTCTAACAGTTCGTGCTTTTAGCCTTTCCTGGGACAGCTGTATTAGATTCCGACGCACCATTGCAGGTTTACTGTATCTCTTGGACCTTCAAATCATAGATGAAACACAGAAATTGCATTGATATTGAATACAAAACGCAAAACGTCGACTTATTTACAAGAGGAGTTACTCTTCTAATAGTTCGTGCTTTGAGCCTTCCTGGGACAGCACTATTACATTCCGATTCACCATTGCAGGTTTACTGTATCCCTTGGACCTTCAAATCAACGATGAAACACAGTTATTGCATCAATATTGAATACAAAAGGCAAAATGTCGATTTATTTACAAGAGGAGTAACTCTTCTAATATTTCGTGTTTTGAGCCTTTCCTCGGACAGGAGTATTAGATTCCGATGCACCATTGCAGGTTTACTGTATCCCTTGGACCTTCAAATCGACGATGAAACACAGAAATTGCATCGATATTGAATACAAAAGGCAAAATATCGACTTATTTACTAGAGGAGTAATTCTTCTAATAGTTCGTACTTTGAGCCTTTCCTGGGACAGCAGTATTAGATTCTGATGCACCATTGCAAGTTTACTGTATCCCTTGGACCTTCAAATCAACAATGAAACACAGAAATTGCATCGATATTGAATACAAAAGCCAAAACGTCGACTTATTTACAAGAGGAGTAACTCTTCTAATAGTTCGTGCTTTGAGCCTTTCCTGGGACAGCAGTATTAGATTGCGATGCACCATTGCAGGTTTACTGTATCCCTTGGACCTTCAAATCAATGTTGAAACATAGAAATTGCATCGATATTGAATACAAAAGGCAAAATGTCGACTTATTTACAAGAGGAGTAACTCTTTTAATAGTTGTGGCTTTGAGCCTTTCGTGGGACAGCAGTATTAGATTCCGATGCACCATTGCAGGATTACTGTATCCCTTGGACCTTCAAATCAACGATGAAATACAGAAATTGCATCGATATTGAATACAAAAAGCAAAATGTCGACTTATTTACAAGAAGAGTAACTCTTCTAATAATTCGGGCTTTGAGCCTTTCCTGGAACAGCAGTATTAGATTCCGATGCACCATTGCAGATTTACTGTATCCCTTGGACCTTCAAATCAACGATGAAACACAGAAATTGCATCGATATTGAACACAAATGGCAAAATGTCGTCTTATTTATAAGAGGAGTAACTCTTCTAATAGTTCGTGCTTTGAGCCTTTCCTGGGACAGTAGTATTAGATTCCGATGCACCATTGCAGGTTTACTGTATCCCTTGGACCTTCAAATCAACGATGAAACACAGAAATTGCATCGATATTGAATACAAAAGATAAAATATCGACTTATTTACAAGAGGAGTAACTTTTCTAATAGTACGTGCTTTTAGCCTTTCCTGGGACAGCAGTATTAGATTCCTATGCACCATTGCAGGCTTACTGTATCCCTTGGAACTTCAAATCAACGATGAAACACAGAAAATGCATCGATATTGAATACAAAAGGCAAAATGTCGACTCATTTATAAGAGGAGTAACTCTTCTAATAGTTCGTGCTTTTAGCCTTTCCTGGGACAGCAGTATTAGATTCCAATGCACAATTGCAGGTTTACTGTATCCCTTGGACCTTCAAATCAACGAAGAAACACAGAAATTGCATCGATATTGAATACAAGAGGCAAAATGTCGACTTATTTACAAAAGGAGTAACTCTTCTAATAGTTCGTGCTCTGAGACTTCCTGGGACAGCGGTATTAGATTTCGATGCACCATTGCAGGTTTACTGTATCCCTTGGACCTTCAAAACAACGATGAAACACAGAAACTGCATTGATATTGAATACAAAATGCAAAATGTCGACTTATTTACAAGAGGAATAACTCTTCTAATAGTTCGTGCCTTGAGCCTTTCCTGGGACAGCAGTATTCGAATCCGATGCACCATTGCAGGTGAACTCTAACCCTTGGACCTTCATATCAACGATGAAACACAGAAATTGCATCGATATTGAAAAAAAAGGCAAAATATCGACATATTTACAAGAGGAGTAACTCTTCTAATAGTTCGTGCTTTGAGCCTTTCCTGGGACAGCAGTGTTGGATTCCGATGCACCATTGCAGGTTACTGTATCCCTTGGACCTTCAAATCAACGATGAAACACAGAAATTGCATCGATATTGGATACAAAATCCAAAATGTCGACTTATTTACAAGAGGAGTAACTCTTCTAATAGTTCGTGATTTGAGCCTTTCCTTGGACAGCAGTATTAGATTCCGATGCACCATTGCAGGTTTACTGTATCCCTTGGACCTTCAAATCAACGATGAAACACAGAAATTGCATCGATATTGAATACAAAAGGCAAAAAGTCGACTTATTTACATGAGGAGTGACTCTTCTAATGGTTCGTGCTGTTAGCCTTTCCTTGGACAGCAGTAGAAGATTCCGAAACATCATTGCAGGTTTACTGTATTTCTTGGACCTTCAAATCAACGATGAAACAAAGAAATTGCATCGATATTGAATACATAAGGCAAAATGTCGACTTATTTACATGAGGAGTAACTCTTCTAATAGTTCGTGCTGTTAGCCTTTCCTGGGACAGCAGTAGAAGATTCCGAAACATCATTGCAGGTTTACTGTATTTCTTGGACCTTCATATCAAAGATGAAACAAAGAAATTGCATCGATATTGAATACAAATGCAAAATATCGACTTATTTATAGGAGGAGTAACTCTTCTAATAGTTCGTGTTTTGAGCCTTTCCTGGGACAGCACTATTAGATTCCGATGCACCATTGCAGGTTTACTGTATCCCTTGGACCTTCAAATCAACGATGAAACACAGAAATTGCATCGATATTGAATACAAAAGGCAAAATGTCGACTTATTTACAAGAGGAGTAACTCTTCTAACAGTTCGTGCTTTTAGCCTTTCCTGGGACAGCTGTATTAGATTCCGACGCACCATTGCTGGTTTACTGTATCTCTTGGACCTTCAAATCATAGATGAAACACAGAAATTGCATCGATATTGAATACAAAACGCAAAATGTCGACTTATTTACAAGAGGAGTAGCTCTTCTAATTGTTCGTGTTTTTGACTTTCCTGGGACAGCAGTATTAGATTCCGATGCACCATTGCAGGTTTACTGTATCCCTTGGACCTTCAAATCAACGATGAAACACAGAAATTCATCGATATTGAATACAATATGCAAAATGTCGACATATTTACAAGAGGTGTAACTCATCTAATAGTTCGTGATTTGAACCTTTTCTGGGACAACAGTATTTGATTCCGATGCACCATTGCAGGTTTACTGTATCCCTTGGACCTCCAAATCAACGATGAAACACAGTTATTGCATCAATATTGAATACAAAATGCAAAAAGTCGATTTATTTACAAGAGGAGTAACTCTTCTAATATTTCGTGCTTTGAGCCTTTCCCTGGACAGCAGTATTAGATTCCGATGCACCATTTCAGGTTTACTGTATCCCTTGGAACTTCAAATCGACGATGAAACACAGAAATTGCATCGATATTGAATACAAAAGGCAAAATGTCGACTTATTTACTAAGGGAGTAATTCTTCTAATAGTTCGTGCTTTGAGCCTTTCCTGGGACAGCAGTATTAGATTCCGATGCACCATTGCAGGTTTACTGTATCCCTTGGACCTTCAAATCAACAATGAAACACAGAAATTGCATCAATATTGAATACAAAAGCCAAAACGTCGACTTATTTACAAGAGGAGTAACTCTTCTAATAGTTCGTGCTTTGAGACTTTTCTGGGACAGCAGTATTCGATTCCGATGCACCATTGCAGGTTTACTGTATCCCTTGGACCTTCAAATCAACGATGAAACACAGAAATTGCATCGATATTGAATACAAAGGGCTAAATGTCGACTTATTTACAAGAGGAGTAACTCTTCTAATAGTTCGTGGTTTGAGCCTTTCCTGGGACAGCAGAATTAGATTCCGATGCTCCATTGCAGGTTTTCTGTATCCCTTGGACCTTCAAATCAACGATGAAACACAGAAATTAAATCGATATTGAATACAAAAGCCAAAACATCGACTTATTTACAAGAGGTGTAACTCTTCTAATAGTTTGTACTTTGAGCCTTTCCTGGGACAGCAGTATTAGATTCCGATGCACCATTGCAGGTTTACTGTATCCCTTGGACCTTCAAATCAACGATGAAACACAGAAATTGCATCGATATTGAATACAAAAAGCAAAATGTCGACTTATTTACAAGAGGAGTAACTCTTCTAATAATTCGTGCTTTGAGCCTTTCCTGGGACAGCAGTATTAGATTCCGATGCACCATTGCAGGTTTACTGTATCCCTTGGACCTTCAAATCAACGATGAAACACAGTTATTGCATCAATATTGAATACAAAAGGCAAAATGTCAATTTATTTACAAGAGGAGTAACTCTTCTAATATTTCGTGTTTTGAGCCTTTCCTCGGACAGGAGTATTAGATTCCGATGCACCATTGCAGGTTTACTGTATCCCTTGGACCTTCAAATCGACGATGAAACACAGAAATTGCATCGATATTGAATACAAAAGGCAAAATATCGACTTATTTACTAGAGGAGTAATTCTTCTAATAGATCGTACTTTGAGCCTTTCCTGGGACAGCAGTATTAGATTCTGATGCACCATTGCAGGTTTACTGTATCCCTTGGACCTTCAAATCAACAATGAAACACAGAAATTGCATCGATATTGAATACAAAAGCCAAAACGTCGACTTATTTACAAGAGGAGTAAGTCTTCTAACAGTTCGTGCTCTGAGCCTTTCCTGGGACAGCAGTATTGGATTCCGATGCACCATTGCAGGTTTACTGTTTCCCTTGGACCTTCAAATCAACGATGAAACACAGAAATTGCATCGATATTGAATACAAAACCAAAAACGTCGACTTATTCACAAGAGGAGTAACTCTTCTAATAGTTCGTGCTTTGAGCCTTTCCTGGGACAGCAGTATTAGATTCCGATGCACCATTGCAGGTTTACTGTATCCCTTGGACCTTCAAATCAACGATGAAACACAGAAATTGCATCGATATTGAACACAAATGGCAAAATGTCGTCTTATTTATAAGAGGAGTAACTCTTCTAATAGTTCGTGCTTTGAGCCTTTCCTGGGACAGTAGCATTAGATTCCGATGCACCATTGCAGGTTTACTGTATCCCTTGGACCTTCAAATCAACGATGAAACACAGAAATTGCATCGATATTGAATACAAAAGGTAAAATGTCGACTTATTTACAAGAGGAGTAACTTTTCTAATAGTTCGTGCTTTTAGCCTTTCCTGGGACAGCAGTATTAGATTCCGATGCACCATTGCAGGTTTACTGTATCCCTTGGAACTTCAAATCAACGATGAAACACAGAAAATGCATCGATATTGAATACAAAAGGCAAAATGTCGACTCATTTATAAGAGGAGTAACTCTTCTAATAGTTCGTGCTTTTAGCCTTTCCTGGGACAGCAGTATTAGATTCCAATGCACAATTTCAGGTTTACTGTATCCCTTGGACCTTCAAATCAACGATGAAACACAGAAATTGCATCGATATTGAATACAAGAGGCTAAATGTCGACTTATTTACAAGAGGAGTAACTCTTCTAATAGTTCTTGCTCTTAGACTTCCTGGGACAGCGGTATTAGATTCCGATGCACCATTGCAGGTTTACTGTATCCCTTGGACCTTCAAATCAACGATGAAACACAGAAATTGCATCGATATTGAATACAAAAGGCAAAAAGTCGACTTATTTACATGAGGAGTGACTCTTCTAATGGTTCGTGCTGTTAGCTTTTCCTGGGACAGCAGTAGAAGATTCCGAAACATCATTGCAGGTTTACTGTATTTCTTGGACCATCAAATCAACGATGAAACAAAGAAATTGCATCGATATTGAATACAAAAGGCAAAAAGTCGACTTATTTACATGAGGAGAAACTCTTCTAATAGTTCGTGCTGTTAGCCTTTCCTGGGACAGCAGTAGAAGATTCCGAAACATCATTGCAGGTTTACTGTATTTCTTGGACCTTCAAATCAAAGATGAAACAAAGAAATTGCATCGATATTGAATACAAATGCAAAATATCGACTTATTTATAGGAGGAGTAACTCTTCTAATAGTTCGTGTTTTGAGCCTTTCCTGGGACAGCACTATTAGATTCCGATGCACCATTGCAGGTTTACTGTATCCCTTGGACCTTCAAATCAACGATGAAACACAGAAATTGTATCGATATTGAATACAAAAGGCAAAATGTCGACTTATTTACTAGGGGAGTAATTCTTCTAATAGTTCGTGCTTTGAGCCTTTCCTGGGACAGCAGTATTAGATTCCAATGCACAATTTCAGGTTTACTGTATCCCTTGGACCTTCAAATCAACGATGAAACACAGAAATTGCATCGATATTGAATACAAGAGGCTAAATGTCGACTTATTTACAAGAGGAGTAACTCTTCTAATAGTTCTTGCTCTTAGACTTCCTGGGACAGCGGTATTAGATTCCGATGCACCATTGCAGGTTTACTGTATCCCTTGGACCTTCAAATCAACGATGAAACACAGAAATTGCATCGATATTGAATACAAAAGGCAAAAAGTCGACTTATTTACATGAGGAGTGACTCTTCTAAAGCTTCGTGCTGTTAGCTTTTCCTGGGACAGCAGTAGAAGATTCCGAAACATCATTGCAGGTTTACTGTATTTCTTGGACCATCAAATCAACGATGAAACAAAGAAATTGCATCGATATTGAATACAAAAGGCAAAAAGTCGACTTATTTACATGAGGAGTAACTCTTCTAATAATTAGTGCTTTGAGCCTTTCCTGGGACAGCAGTATTAGATTCCGATGCACCATTGAAGGTTTACTGTATCCCTTGGACCTTCAAATCAACGATGAAACACAGTTATTGCATCAATATTGAATACAAAAGGCAAAATGTCGATTTATTTACAAGAGGAGTAACTCTTCTAATATTTCGTGTTTTGAGCCTTTCCTCGGACAGGAGTATTAGATTCCGATGCACCATTGCAGGTTTACTGTATCCCTTGGACCTTCAAATCAACAATGAAACACAGAAATTGCATCGATATTGAATACAAAACCCAAAACGTCGACTTATTTACAAGAGGAGTAACTCTTCTAATAGTTCGTGCTTTGAGACTTTCCTGGGACTGCAGTATTCGATTCCGATGCACCATTGCAGGTTTACTGTATCCCTTGGAACTTCAAATCAAAGATGAAACACAGAAAATGCATCGATATTGAATACAAAAAGCAAAATGTCGACTCATTTATAAGAGGAGTAACTCTTCTAATAGTTCGTGCTTTTAGCCTTTCCTGGGACAGCAGTATTAGATTCCAATGCTCAATTGCAGGTTTACTGTATCCCTTGGACCTTCAAATCAACGATGAAACACAGAAATTGCATCGATATTGAATACAAGAGGCTAAATGTCGACTTATTTACAAGAGGAGTAACTCTTCTAATAGTTCGTGCTCTTAGACTTCCTGGGACAGCGGTATTAGATTTCGATGCATCATTGCAGGTTTAGTGTATCCCTTGGACCTTCAAATCAACGATGAAACACAGAAATTGCATCGGTATTGAATACAAAAGCCAAAATGTCGACTTATTTACAACAGGAGTAACTCTTCTAATAGTTCGTGATTTGAGCCTTTCCTTGGACAGCAGTATTAGATTCCGATGCACCATTGCAGGTTTACTGTATCCCTTGGACCTTCAAATCAACGATGAAACACAGAAATTGCATCGATATTGAATACAAAAGGCAAAAAGTCGACTTACTTACATGAGGAGTGACTCTTCTAATGGTTCGTGCTGTTAGCTTTTCCTGGGACAGCAGTAGAAGATTCCGAAACATCATTGCAGGTTTACTGTATTTCTTGGACCATCAAATCAACGATGAAACAAAGAAATTGCATCGATATTGAATACAAAAGGCAAAAAGTCGACTTATTTACATGAGGAGTAACTCTTCTAATAGTTCGTGCTGTTAGCCTTTCCTGGGACAGCAGTAGAAGATTCCGAAACATCATTGCAGGTTTACTGTATTTCTTGGACCTTCAAATCAAAGATGAAACAAAGAAATTGCATCGATATTGAATATAAATGCAAAATATCGACTTATTTATAGGAGGAGTAACTCTTCTAATAGTTCGTGTTTTGAGCCTTTCCTGGGACAGCACTATTAGATTCCGATGCACCATTGCAGGTTTACTGTATCCCTTGGACCTTCAAATCAACGATGAAACACAGAAATTGCATCGATATTGAATACAAAAGGCAAAATGTCGACTTATTTACAAGAGGAGTAACTCTTCTAACAGTTCGTGATTTTAGCCTTTCCTGGGACAGCTGTATTAGATTCCGACGCACCATTGCAGGTTTACTGTATCTCTTGGACCTTCAAATCATAGATGAAACACAGAAATTGCATCGATATTGAATACAAAACGCAAAATGTCGACTTATTTACAAGAGGAGTAACTCTTCTAATTGTTCGTGTTTTTGACTTTCCTGGGACAGCAGTATTAGATTCCGATGCACCATTGCAGGTTTACTGTATCCCTTGGAACTTCAAATCAACGATGAAACACAGAAAATGCATCGATATTGAATACAAAAGGCAAAATGTCGACTCATTTATAAGAGGAGTAACTCTTCTAATAGTTCGTGCTTTTAGCCTTTCCTGGGACAGCAGCATTAGATTCCAATGCACAATTTCAGGTTTACTGTATCCCTTGGACCTTCAAATCAACGATGAAACACAGAAATTGCATCGATATTGAATACAAGAGGCTAAATGTCGACTTATTTACAAGAGGAGTAACTCTTCTAATAGTTCGTGCTCTTAGACTTCCTGGGACAGCGGTATTAGATTTCGATGCACCATTGCAGGTTTACTGTATCCCTTGGACCTTCAAATCAACGATGAATCACTGAAATTGCATCGATATTGTATACAAACTGCAAAATGTCGACTTATAAATAAGAGGGGTAACTCTTCTAATAGTTCGTGCTTTGAGCCTTTCCTGGGAGAGCAGTATTAGATTCCGATGCACCATTGCAGGTTTACTGTATCCCTTGGACCTTCAAATCAACGATGAAACACAGAAATTGCATTGATATTGAATACAAAAGGAAAAATGTCGACTTATTTACAAGAGGAATAACTCTTCTAATAGTTCGTGCTTTGAGCCTTTCCTGGGACAGCAGTATTCGAATCCGATGAACCATTGCAGGTGTACTCTACCCCTTGGACCTTCATATCAACGATAAAACACAGAAATTGCATCGATATTGAAAAAAAAGGCAAAATATCGACTTATTTACAAGAGGAGTAACTCTTCTAATAGTTCGTGCTTTGAGCCTTTCCTGGGACAGCAGTGTTGGATTCCGATGCACCATTGCAGGTTACTGTATCCCTTGGACCTTCAAATCAACGATGAAACACAGAAATTGCATCGATATTGAATACAAAAGCCAAAATGTCGACTTATTTACAAGAGGAGTAACTCTTCTAATAGTTCGTGATTTGAGCCTTTCCTTGGACAGCAGTATTAGATTCCAATGCACCATTGCAGGTTTACTGTATCCCTTGGACATTCAAATCAACGATGAAACACAGAAATTGCATCGATATTGAATACAAAAGGCAAAAAGTCGACTTATTTACATGAGGAGTGACTCTTCTAATGGTTCGTGCTGTTAGCTTTTCCTGGGACAGCAGTAGAAGATTCCGAAACATCATTGCAGGTTTACTGTATTTCTTGGACCATCAAATCAACGATGAAACAAAGAAATTGCATCGATATTGAATACAAAAGGCAAAAAGTCGACTTATTTACATGAGGAGTAACTCTTCTAATAGTTCGTGCTGTTAGCCTTTCCTGGGACAGCAGTAGAAGATTCCGAAACATCATTGCAGGTTTACTGTATTTCTTGGACCTTCAAATCAAAGATGAAACAAAGAAATTGCATCGATATTGAATACAAATGCAAAATATCGACTTATTTATAGGAGGAGTAACTCTTCTAATAGTTCGTGTTTTGAGCCTTTCCTGGGACAGCACTATTAGATTCCGATGCACCATTGCAGGTTTACTGTATCCCTTGGACCTTCAAATCAACGATGAAACACAGTTATTGCATCAATATTGAATACAAAAGGCAAAATGTCGATTTATTTACAAGAGGAGTAACTCTTCTAATTTTTCGTGTTTTGAGCCTTTCCTCGGACAGGAGTATTAGATTCCGATGCACCATTGCAGGTTTACTGTATCCCTTGGACCTTCAAATCAACAATGAAACACAGAAATTGCATCGATATTGAATACAAAACCCAAAACGTCGACTTATTTACAAGAGGAGTAACTCTTCTAATAGTTCGTGCTTTGAGACTTTCCTGGGACTGCAGTACTAGATTCCGATGCACCACTGCAGGTTTACTGTATCCCTTGGAACTTCAAATCAAAGATGAAACACAGAAAATGCATCGATATTGAATACAAAAAGCAAAATGTCGACTCATTTATAAGAGGAGTAACTCTTCTAATAGTTCGTGCTTTTAGCCTTTTCTGGGACAGCAGTATTAGATTCCAATGCTCAATTCCAGGTTTACTGTATCCCTTGGACCTTCAAATCAACGATGAAACACAGAAATTGCATCGATATTGAATACAAGAGGCTAAATGTCGACTTATTTACAAGAGGAGTAACTCTTCTAATAGTTCGTGCTCTTAGACTTCCTGGGACAGCGGTATTAGATTTCGATGCACCATTGCAGGTTTAGTGTATCCCTTGGACCTTCAAATCAACGATGAAACACAGAAATTGCATCGGTATTGAATACAAAAGCCAAAATGTCGACTTATTTACAACAGGAGTAACTCTTCTAATAGTTCGTGATTTGAGCCTTTCCTTGGACAGCAGTATTAGATTCCGATGCACCATTGCAGGTTTACTGTATCCCTTGGACCTTCAAATCAACGATGAAACACAGAAATTGCATCGATATTGAATACAAAAGGCAAAAAGTCGACTTACTTACATGAGGAGTGACTCTTCTAATGGTTCGTGCTGTTAGCTTTTCCTGGGACAGCAGTAGAAGATTCCGAAACATCATTGCAGGTTTACTGTATTTCTTGGACCATCAAATCAACGATGAAACAAAGAAATTGCATCGATATTGAATACAAAAGGCAAAAAGTCGACTTATTTACATGAGGAGTAACTCTTCTAATAGTTCGTGCTGTTAGCCTTTCCTGGGACAGCAGTAGAAGATTCCGAAACATCATTGCAGGTTTACTGTATTTCTTGGACCTTCAAATCAAAGATGAAACAAAGAAATTGCATCGATATTGAATACAAATGCAAAATATCGACTTATTTATAGGAGGAGTAACTCTTCTAATAGTTCGTGTTTTGAGCCTTTCCTGGGACAGCACCATTAGATTCCGATGCACCATTGCAGGTTTACTGTATCCCTTGGACCTTCAAATCAACGATGAAACACAGAAATTGCATCGATATTGAATACAAAAGGCAAAATGTCGACTTATTTACAAGAGGAGTAACTCTTCTAACAGTTCGTCATTTTAGCCTTTCCTGGGACAGCTGTATTAGATTCCGACGCACCATTGCAGGTTTACTGTATCTCTTGGACCTTGAAATCATAGATGAAACACAGAAATTGCATCGATATTGAATACAAAACGCAAAATGTCGACTTATTTACAAGAGGAGTAACTCTTCTAATTGTTCGTGTTTTTGACTTTCCTGGGACAGCAGTATTAGATTCCGATGCACCATTGCAGGTTTACTGTATCCCTTGGATCTTCAAATCAACGATGAAACACAGAAATTGCACCGATATTGAATACAAAAGGCAAAATGTCGACTTATTTACTAGGGGAGTAATTCTTCTAATAGTTCGTGCTTTGAGCCTTTCCTGGGACAGCAGTATTAGATTCCGATGCACCATTGCAGGTTTACTGTATCCCTTGGACCTTCAAATCAACAATGAAACACAGAAATTGCATCGATATTGAATACAAAAGCCAAAACGTCGACTTATTTACAAGAGGAGTAACTCTTCTAATAGTTCGTGCTTTGAGACTTTCCTGGGACTGCAGTATTCGATTCCGATGCACCATTGCAGGTTTACTGTATCCCCTGGACCTTCAAATCAACGATGAAACACAGAAATTGCATCGATATTGAATACAAAAGCCAAAATGTCGACTTATTTACAAGAGGAGTAACTCTTCTAATAGTTCGTGATTTGAGCCTTTCCTTGGACAGCAGTATTAGATTCCAATGCACCATTGCAGGTTTACTGTATCCCTTGGACATTCAAATCAACGATGAAACACAGAAATTGCATCGATATTGAATACAAAAGGCAAAAAGTCGACTTATTTACATGAGGAGTGACTCTTCTAATGGTTCGTGCTGTTAGCTTTTCCTGGGACAGCAGTATTAGATTCCGATGCACCATTGCAGGTTTACTGTATCCCTTGGAAATTCAAATCAACGATGAAACACAGAAATTGCATCGATATTGAACACAAATGGCAAAATGTCGACTTATTTATAAGAGGAGTAACTCTTCTAATAGTTCGTGCTTTGAGCCTCTCCTGGGACAGCAGTATTAGATTCCGATGCACCATTGCAGGTTTACTGTATCCCTTGGACCTTCAAATCAACGATGAAACACAGAAATTGCACCGATATTGAATACAAAACGTAAAATGTCGACTTATTTACAAGAGGAGTAACTTTTCTAATAGTTCGTGCTTTTAGCCTTTTCTGGGACAGCAGTATTAGATTCCGATGCACCATTGCAGGTTTACTGTATCCCTTGGAACTTCAAATCAACGATGAAACACAGAAATTGCATCGTTATTGAATACAAAAGGCAAAATGTCGACTTATTAATAAGAGAGTAACTCTTCTAATAGTTCGTGCTTTTAGCCTTTCCTGGGACAGCAGTATTAGATTCCGATGCACCATTGCAGGTTTACTGTATCCCTTGGACCTTCAAATCAACGATGAAACACAGAAATTGCATTGATATTGAATACAAAAGGCAAAATGTCGACTTATTTACAAGAGGAGTAACTCTTCTAATAGTTCGTGCTCTGAGACCTCCTGTGACAACAGTATTAGATTTCGATGCACCATTGCAGGTTTACTGTATCCCTTGGACCTTCAAATCAACGATGAAACACAAAAATTGCATCGATATTGTATACAAATGGCAAAATGTCGACTTATAAATAAGAGGAGTAACTCTTCTAATAGTTCGTGCTTTGAGCCTTTCCTGGGACAGCAGTATTGGATTCCGATGCACCATTGCAGGTTTACTGTATCCCTTGGACCTTCAAATCAACGATGAAACACAGAAATTGCATCGATATTGAATACAAAAAGCAAATTGTCGACTTATTTACAAAAGGAATAACTCTTCTAATAGTTTGTGCTTTGAGCCTTTCCTGGGACAGCAGTATTCGAATCCGATGCACCATTGCAGGTGTACTCTACCCCTTGGACCTTCATATCAACGATGAAACACAGAAATTGCATCGATATTGAAAAAAAAGGCAAAATATCGACTTATTTGCAAGAGGAGTAACTCTTTTAATAGTTCGTGCTTTGAGCCTTTCCTGGGACAGCAGTGTTGGATTCCGATGCACCATTGCAGGTTACTGTATCCCTTGGACCTTCAAATCAACGATAACACACAGAAATTGCATCGATATTGAATACATAAGGCAAAATATCGCCTTATTTACAAGAGGAGTAACTCTTCTAAAAGTTCGGGCTTTGAACCTTTCCTGGGACAGCAGTATTATATTCCGATGCACCATTGCAGGTTTACTGTATCCCTTGGACCTTCAAATCAACGATGAAACACAGAAATAGCATCGATATTGAATACAAAAGGCAAAATGTCGACTTATTTACAAGAGGAGTAACTCTTCTAATAGTTCGTGCATTGAGCCTTTCCTTGGACAGCAGTATTAGATTCCGATGCACCATTGCAGGTTTACTGTATCCCTTGGAAATTCAAATCAACGATGAAACACAGAAATTGCATCGATATTGAATACAAAAAAGCAAAATGCCCACTTAATTATAAGAGGAGTAACTCTTCTAATAGTTCGTGCTTTGAGCCTTTCCTGGGACAGCAGTATTAGATTCCGATGCACCATTGCAGGTTTACTGTATCCTCTTGGACCTTCATATCAACGATGAAACACAGAAATTACATCGATATTGAATACAAAAGGCAAAATGTCGTCTTATTTACAAGAGGAGTAACTCTTCTAACAGTTCGTGCTTTTAGCCTTTCCTGGGACAGCTGTATTAGATTCCGATGCACCATTGCAGGTTTACTGTATCCCTTGGACATTCAAATCAACGATTAAACAAAGAAATTGCGACGATATTGAATACAAAAGGCAAAATATCGACTTATTTACAAGAGGAGTAACACTTCTAATAGTTCGTAATTTCAGCCTTTCCTGGGACAGCAGTATTAGATTCCGATGCACCATTGCAGGTTTACTGTATCTCTTGGACCTTCAAATCATAGATGAAACACAGATATTGTATCGATACTGAATACAAAACGCAAAATGTCGACTTATTTACAAGAGGAGTAACTCTTCTAATTGTTCGTGATTTTAGCCTTTCCTGGGACAGCAGTATTAGATTCCGATGCACCATTGCAGGTTTACTGTATCCCTTGGACCTTCAAATCTACGATGAAACACAGAAATTGCATCGATATTGAATACAAAAGGCAAAATGTCGACTTATTTACAAGAGGAGTAACTCTTCCAATAGTTCGTGCTTTGAGCCTTCCTGGGACAGCACTATTACATTCCGATTCACCATTGCATGTTTACTGTATCCCTTGCACCTTCAAATCAACGATGAAACACAGTTATTGCACCGATATTGAATACAAAATGCAAAATGTCGATTTATTTACAAGAGGAGTAACTCTTCTAATATTTCGTGCTTTGAGCCTTTCCTGGGACAGCAGTATTAGATTCCGATGCACCATTGCAGGTTTACTGTATACCTTGGACCTTCAAATCGACGATGAAACACAGAAATTGCATCGATATTGAATACAAAAGGCAAAATGTCTACTTATAAATAAGAGGAGTAACTCTTCTAATAGTTCGTGCTTTGAGCCTTTCCTGGGACAGCAGTATTAGATTCTGATGAACCATTGCAGGTTTACTGTATCCCTTGGACCTTCAAATCAACGATGAAACACAGAAATTGCATCAATATTGAATACAAAAGCCAAAACGTCGACTTATTTACAAGAGGAGTAACTCTTCTAATAGTTCGTGCTTTGAGCCTTTCCTGGGACAGCAGTATTAGATTCCGATGCACCATTGCAGGTTTACTGTATCCCTTGGACCTTCAAATCAACGATGAAACACAGAAATTGCATCGATATCGAATACAAAAGCCAAAACGTCGACTTATTTACAAGAGGAGGAACTCTTCTAATAGTTCGGGCTTTGAGCCTTTCCTGGGACAGCAGTATTAGATTCCGATGCACCATTGCAGATTTACTGTATCCCTTGGACCTTCAAATCAACGATGAAACACAGACATTGCATCGATATTGAATACAAAAAGCAAAATATCGACTTATTTAAAAGAGGAGTAACTCTTTTAATAGTTCGTGCTTTGAGCCTTTCCTGGGACAGCAGTGTTGGATTCCGATGCACCATATCAGGATTACTGTATCCCTTGGAACTTCAAATCAACGATGAAACACAGGAATTGCATCGACATTGAATACAGAAGGCAAAATGTCGACTTATTAATAAGAGAGTAACTCTTCTAATAGTTCGTGCTTTTAGCCTTTCCTGGGACAGCAGTATTAGATTACGATGCACCATTGCAGGTTTACTGTATCCCTTGGAAATTCAAATCAACGATGAAACACAGAAATTGCATTGATATTGAATACAAAAGGCAAAATGTCGACTTATTTACAAGAGGAGTAACTCTTCTAATAGTTCGTGCTTTGAGCCTTTCCTGGGACAGCAGTATTGGATTCCGATGCACCATTGCAGGTTTACTGTATCCCTTGGACCTTCAAATCAACGATGAAACACAGAAATTGCATCGATATTGAATACAAAAGGCAAAATGTCGACTTATTTACAAGAGGAATAACTCTTCTAATAGTTCGTGCTTTGAGCCTTTCCTGGGACAGCAGTATTCGAATCCGATGCACCATTGCAGGTGTACTCTACCCCTTGGACCTTCATATCAACGATGAAACACAGAAATTGCATCGATATTGAAAAAAGGCAAAATATCGTCTTATTTACAAGAGGAGTAACTCTTCTAACAGTTCGTGCTTTTAGCCTTTCCTGGGACAGCTGTATTAGATTCCGACGCACCATTGCAGGTTTACTGTATCTCTTGGACCTCCAAATCATAGATGAAACACAGATATTGCATCGATACTGAATACAAAACGCAAAATGTCGACTTATTTTCAAGAGGAGTAACTCTTCTAATTGTTCGTGCTTTTAGCCTTTCCTGGGACAGCAGTATTAGATTCCGATGCACCATTGCAGGTTTACTGTATCCCTTGGACCTTCAAATCAACGATGAAACACAGAAATTGCATCGATATTGAATACAAAAGGCAAAATGTCGACTTATTTACAAGAGGAGTAACTCTTCCAATAGTTCGTGCTTTGAGCCTTCCTGGGACAGCACTATTACATTCCGATTCACCATTGCAGGTTTACTGTATCCCTTGCACCTTCAAATCAACGATGAAACACAGTTATTGCATCGATATTGAATACAAAATGCAAAATGTCGATTTATTTACAAGAGGAGTAACTCTTCTAATATTTCGTGCTTTGAGCCTTTCCTGGGACAGCAGTATTAGATTCCGATGCACCATTGCAGGTTTACTGTATACCTTGGACCTTCAAATCGACGATGAAACACAGAAATTGCATCGATATTGAATGCAAAAGGGAAAATGTCTACTTATAAATAAGAGGAGTAACTCTTCTAATAGTTCGTGATTTGAGCCTTTCCTGGGACAGCAGTATTAGATTCTGATGCACTATTGCAGGTTTACAGTATCCCTTGGACCTTCAAATCAACGATGAAACACAGAAATTGCATCGATATTGAATACAAAAGCCAAAACGTCGACTTATTTACAAGAGGAGTAACTCTTTTAATAGTTCGTGCTTTGAGCCTTTCCTGGGACAGCAGTATTAGATTCCGATGCACCATTGCAGGTTTACTGTATCCCTTGGACCTTCAAATCAACGATGAAACACAGAAATTGCATCGATATTGAATACAAAAGCCAAAACGTCGACTTATTTACAAGAGGAGTAACTCTTCTAATAGTTCGGGCTTTGAGCCTTTCCTGGGACAGCAGTATTAGATTCCGATGCACCATTGAAGATTTACTGTATCCCTTGGACCATCAAATCAACGATGAAACACAGACATTGCATCGATATTGAATCCAAATGCAAAATATCGACTTATTTACAGGAGGAGTAACTCTTCTAACAATTCGTGCTTTGAGCCATTCCTGGGACAGCAGTATTAGATTCCGATGCACCATTGCAGGTTTCCTGTATCCCTTGGACCTTCAAATCAACGATAAAACACAGAAATTGCATCGATATTGAATACAAAAGGCAAAATTTCGACTTATTTACAAGAGGAGTAACTCTTCTAATAGTTCGTGCTTTGAGCCTTTCCTGGGACAGCAGTATTAGATTCCGATGCACCATTGCAGGTTTACTGTATCCCTTGGACCTTCAAATCAACGATGAAACACAGAAATTGCATCGATATTGAATACAAAAGGCAAAATGTCGACTTATTTATAAGAGGAGTAACTCTTCTAATAGTTCGTGCTTTTAGCCTTTTTTTTGGACAGCAGTATTATATTCCGATGCACCATTGCAGGTTTACTGTATCCCTTGGACCTTCAAATCAACGATGAAACACAGAAATTACATCGATATTGAATACAAAAAGCAAAATGTCGACTAATTTACAAGAGGAGTAACTCTTCTAATATTTCGTGATTTGAGCCTTTCCTGGGACAATAGTATTAGATTTCGATGCACCATTGCAGATTTACTGTATCCCTTGGACCTTCAAATCAACGATGAAACACAGAAATTGCATCGATGTTAAATACAAAAGGCAAAATTTCGACTTATTTACAAGAGGAATAACTCTTCTAATTGTTCGTGCTTTGAGCCTTTGCTGGGACAGCAGTATAAGATTCCGATACACCATTGCAGGTTTACTGTACCCCTTGGACCTTCAAATCAACGATGAAACACAGAAATTGCATCGATATTGAATACAAAAGGCAAAATGACGACTTATTTATTAGAGGAGGAAATCTTCTAATAGTTCGAGCTTTGAGCCTTTCCTGGGACAGCAGTATTAGATTCCGATGCACCATTGAATGTTTACTGTATCCCTTGGACCTTCAAATCAACGATGAAACACAGAAATTGCATCGATATTGAATACAAAACGCAAAATGTCGACTTATTTACAAGAGGAGTAACTCTTCTAATAGTTCGTGCTTTGAGCCTTCATGGGACAGCAGTATTAGATTTCGATGCACCATTGCAGGTTTACTGTATCCCTTGGACCTTCAAATCAACGATGAAACACAGAAATTGCATCGATATTGAATACAAAAGGCAAAATGTCGTCTTATAAATAAGAGGAGTAACTCTTCTAATAGTTCGTGCTTTGAGCCTTTCCTGGGACAGCAGTATTAGATTCCGATGCACCATTGCATGATTACAGTATCCCTTGGACCTTCAAATCAACGATGAAACACAGAAATTGCATCGATATTGAATACAAAAGGCAAAATGTCGACTTATTTACAAGAGGAGTATCTCTTCTAATAGTTCGTGCTTTGAGCCTTCCTGGGACAGCAGTATTAGATTCCGATGCACCATTGCAGGTTTACTGTATCCCTTGGACCTTCAAATCAACGATGAAACACAGAAATTGCATCGATATTGAATACAAAAAGCAAAATGTCGACTTATTTACAAAAGGAATAACTCTTCTAATAGTTCGTGCTTTGAGCCTTTCCTGGGACAGCAGTATTAGATTCCGATGCACCATTGCAGGTTACTGTATCCCTTGGACCTTCAAATCAACGATGAAACACAGAAATTGCATCGATATTGAATACCAAAGGCAAAATGTCGACTTATTTACAAGAGGAGTATCTCTTCTAATAGTTCGTGCTTTGAGCCTTCCTGGGACAGCAGTATTAGATTCCGATGCACCATTGCAGGTTTACTGTATCCCTTGGACCTTCAAATCAACGATGAAACATAGAAATTGCATCGATATTGAATACAAAAGGCAAAATGTCGACTTATTTATAAGAGGAGTAACTCTTCTAATAGTTCGTGCTTTGAGCCTCCTGGGACAGCAGTATTATTTTCCGATGCACCATTGCAGGTTTTTTGTATCCCGTGGACCCTTCTTGAAGACAAGTCGACTGGAGGACGATGTATTGAATCGCGACGCAATTTGTGTGTTCCATCGTCGTTAGCAGGGTCGGAAAATAAGAATTAAATGTCAGTTTTACGTCCGATTCGAAAATCTAGACATACACGAGAACAACAAAACGGGATCCCTTGGCAGCAATAGACCCTTGGAGACAAGTCGGCTGGAGGACGATGTATTGAATCTCGACGCAAATTGAGTGTTCAATTGCCATTAGGAGGTCCTGAACCTTACAATTAACTATCTGTTTTGCGTCCGATTCGATAATCTAGACTCACAGGAGAACGACCATAAGGAGCCCGAGGCAGCAATAGACCATTGGAGACAATTCGGCTGGAGGACGAAGTATTGAATCTCGACGATATTTGAGTGTTCCATCGTCATTAGGAGGCCCTGAACGTTACAATTAACTATCAGTTTTACGTCCCATTCGTAAATCTAGACTTACACGAAAACAACAATAGTGATCCTGAGGCAGCAATAGACCTTTGGAGACAAGTCGGCTGGCGGACGATGTATTGAATCGGGACGCAATTTGAGTGTTCCATCGTCATTAGGAGGCTCTGAACGTTACAATTAACAGTCAGTTTTGCGTCGGATTCGAAAATCTGGACTCACAGGAGAACGAACATAAGGTGACCGAGGCAGCAATAGACCCATGGAGACAAGTCGGCTGGAGGACGATGTATTGAATCGGGACGCAATTTGTGTGTTCCATCGTCGTTAGCAGGGTCGGAACGTTAGAATTAAATGTCAGTTTTGCGTCGGATTCTATAAACTAGACTCACAGGAGAACGAGCATAAGGTGCCCGAGGCAGAAATAGACCCTTGGAGAGAGTCGACAAAAGGACGATAAATTGAATCACGACGCAATTTGTGTGTTCCATCGTCATTAGGAGGCCCTGAATGTTACAATTAACTATCAGTTTTGCGTCCGATTCGATAATCTAGACTCACAGGAGAACGACCATAAGGTGCCCGAGGCAGCAATAGACCCTTGGAGACAAGTCGGCTTGAGGACGATGTATTGAATCTCGACGCAATTTGAGTGTTCCATCGTCATTAGGTGACCCTGAACGTTACTATTAACTATCAGTTTTGCGTCGGTTTCGATAATCTAGACTCACAGGAGAACGACCATAAGGTGCCCGAGGCAGCAATAGACCCTTGGAGGCAAATCGACTAAAGGACGATGTATTGAATCGCGACGCAATTTGTGTGTTCCATCTTCATTTGGAGGCCCTGAACGTTACAATTAACTATCTGTTTTGCGTCCGATCCGATAATCTAGACTCACGGGAGACGGACCATAATGTGCCCGAGGCAGCAATAGACCCTTGGAGACAAGTCGGCTGGAGGACGATGTATCGAATCTCGACGCCATTTGAGTGTTCCATCGTCAACAGGAGGCCCTGAACGTTACCATTAACTATCAGTTTTGCATCGGATTCGATACACTAGACTCACAGGCGAACGACCATAAGGTGCACGAGGCAGGAATCGACCCTTCTTGGAGACATGTCGACTGGAGAACGATGTATTGATTCGCGACGCAATTTGTGTGTGCCATCGTCGTTAGAAGGGTCGGAAAATTAGAATAAAATGTCAGTTTTGCGTCGCATTCGAAAATCTCGTCTCACAGGAGAACGAACAGAAGGTGCCTGTGGCAGCAATAGACCATTGGAGACAAGTCGGCTGGATGACGATGTACTGAATCTCGACGCTATTTGAGTGTTCCATCGTCATTAGGAGGCCCCGAACGTAACAATTAACTATCAGTTTTACGTCCGATTCGAAAATCTAGACTTACACGAGAACAACAATATGGAGCCCGAGGTAGCAATAGACCCTTGGAGACAAGTCGGCTGGAGAACGATGTATTGAATCTCGACGCCATTTGAGTGTTCCATCGTCATTAGGAGGCTCTGAACGTTACAATTAACTATCAGTTTTGCGTCCGATTCGATAATCTAGACTCACAAGAGAACGACCATAAATAAGGTGCCCGAGGCAGCTATAGACCCTTGGAGACAAGTTGGCTGGATGACGATCTATTGAATCTCGACGCAATTTGAGTGTTTCATCGTCATTAGTAGGCCCTGTACGTTACAATTAACTATTAGTTTTGCGTCGGATTTGATAATATCAAGACTCACAGGAAAACGACCATAAGGTGCCCGAGGCAGCAATAGACACTTGGAGACTAGTCGGATGGAGGACGATGTATTGAATCTCGACGCAAATTGAGTGTTCCATCGTCATTAGGAGGCCCTGAACGTTATAATTAACTATCCGTTTTGCGTCGAATTCGAAAATCTAGTCTCACAGGAGAACGACCATAAGTTGCTCGAGGCAGCAATTGACCCTTGGAGACAAGTCGGCTGGAGGACGATGTATTGAATCTCAACGCAATTTGAGTGTTCCATCGTCATTAGGAGGCCCTGAACGTTAGAATTAACTGTCAGTTTTGCGTCGGATTCGATAATCTAGACTCACAGGTGAACGACCATAAGGTGCCCGAGGCAACAATAGACCCTTGGAGAAAAGTCGACTAAAGGACGATGTATTGAATCTCGACGCAAATTGAGTGTTCCATCGTCATTAGGAGGCCCTGAACGTTACAATTAACTATCAGTTTTGCGTCTGATTCGATAATCTAGACTCACAAGAGAACGACCATAAGGTGCGCGAGGCAGCAATAGACCATTGGAGGCAAGTCGGCTGGAGGACGATGTATTGAATCTCGACGCAATTTGAGTGTTCCATCGTTATTAGGAGGAGCTGAACGTTACAATTAACTATCAGTTTTGCGTCCGATTCGATAATCTAGACTCACAGGCGAACGACCATAAGGTGCCCGAGGCAGCAATAGACCCTTGGAGACAAGTCGGCTGGAGGACGATTTATTGAATCGGGACACAATTTGTGTGTTCCATCGTCGTTTGCAGGGTCGGAACGTTAGAATTAAATGTCAGTTTTGCGTCGGATTCGATACACTAGGCTCACAGTTGAACAACCATAAGGTGCCCGAGGCCGGAATAGACCCTTCTTGGAGTCATGTCGACTGGAGGACGATGTTTTGATTCGCGACGCAATTATGTGTACCATCGTCGTTAGCAGGGTCCGAAAATTAGAATAAAATGTCAGTTTGCCGTCGCATTCGAAAATCTAGTCTCACAGGAGAACGAACATAAGGTGCCTGAGGCAGCAATAGACCATTGGAGACAAGTCGGCTGGAGGACGATGTATTGAATCTCGACGCAATTTGAGTGTTCCATCGTCGTTAGCAGAATCGGAACGTTAGAATTAAATGTCAGTTTTACGTCCGATTCGAAAATCTAGACATACACGAGAACAACAAAACGGGATCCCTTGGCAGCAATAGACCCTTGGAGACAAGTCGGCTGGAGGACGATGTATTGAATCTCGACGCAAATTGAGTGTTCCATTGCCATTAGGAGGTCCTGAACCTTACAATTAACTATCTGTTTTGCGTCCGATTCGATAATCTAGACTCACAGGAGAACGACCATAAGGAGCCCGAGGCAGCAATAGACCATTGGAGACAAGTCGGCTGGAGGACGAAGTATTGAATCTCGACGATATTTGAGTGTTCCATCGTCATTAGGAGGCCCTGAACGTTACAATTAACTATCAGTTTTACGTCCCATTCGAAAATCTAGACTTACACGAAAACAACAATAGTGATCCTGAGGCAGCAATAGACCTTTGGAGACAAGTCGGCTGGCGGACGATGTATTGAATCGGGACGCAATTTGAGTGTTCCATCGTCATTAGGAGGCTCTGAACGTTACAATTAACAGTCAGTTTTGCGTCGGATTCGAAAATCTGGACTCACAGGAGAACGAACATAAGGTGACCGAGGCAGCAATAGACCCATGGAGACAAGTCGGCTGGAGGACGATGTATTGAATCGGGACGCAATTTGTGTGTTCCATCGTCGTTAGCAGGGTCGGAACGTTAGAATTAAATGTCAGTTTTGCGTCGCATTCGATAATCTAGTCCCACAGGAGTACGAACATAAGGTGCCTGAGGCAGCAATAGACCATTGGAGACAAGTCGGCTGGAGGACGATGTATTGAATCTCGACGTAATTTGAGTGTTCCATCGCCATTAGGAGGCCCTGAACGTTACAATTAACTACCAGTTTTGCGTCCGATTCGATAATCTAGACTCACAGGAGAACGACCATAAGGTGCCGGAGGCAGCAATAGACCATTGGAGACAAGTCGGCTGGAGGACGATGTATTGAATCTTGACGCAATTTGAGTGTTCCATCGTCATTAGGAGGCCCTGAACGTTACAATTAACTATCAGTTATGCGTCCGATTCGATAATCAAGACTCAAAGGAGAACGACCATAAATAACGTGCCCAAGGCAGCTATAGACCCTTGGAGACAAGTCGCCTGGAGGACGATGTATTGACTCTCAACGCAATTTGAGTGTTCCATCGTCATTAGGAGGCCCTGAACGTTAGAATTAACTGTCAGTTTTGCGTCGGATTCGATAATCTAGACTCACAGGTGAACGACCATAAGGTGCCCGAGGCAACAATAGACCCTTGGAGAAAAGTCGACTAAAGGACGATGTATTGAATCTCGACGCAAATTGAGTGTTCCATCGTCATTAGGAGGCCCTGAACGTTACAATTAACTATCAGTTTTGCGTCTGATTCGATAATCTAGACTCACAAGAGAACGACCATAAGGTGCGCGAGGCAGCAATAGACCATTGGAGACAAGTCGGCTGGAGGACGATGTATTGAATCTCGACGCAATTTGAGTGTTCCATCGTTATTAGGAGGAGCTGAACGTTACAATTAACTATCAGTTTTGCGTCCGATTCGATAATCTAGACTCACAGGCGAACGACCATAAGGTGCCCGAGGCAGCAATAGACCCATGGAGACAAGTCGGCTGGAGGACGATTTATTGAATCGGGACACAATTTGTGTGTTCCATCGTCGTTTGCAGGGTCGGAACGTTAGAATTAAATGTCAGTTTTGCGTCGGATTCGATACACTAGGCTCACAGTTGAACAACCATAAGGTGCCCGAGGCCGGAATAGACCCTTCTTGGAGTCATGTCGACTGGAGGACGATGTTTTGATTCGCGACGCAATTTGTGTGTACCATCGTCGTTAGCAGGGTCCGAAAATTAGAATAAAATGTCAGTTTGCCGTCGCATTCGAAAATCTAGTCTCACAGGAGTATGAACATAAGGTGCCTGAGGCAGCAATAGACCATTGGAGACAAGTCGGCTGGAGGACGATGTATTGAATCTCGACGCAATTTGAGTGTTCCATCGTCGTTAGCAGAATCGGAACGTTAGAATTAAATGTCAGTTTTACGTCCGATTCGAAAATCTAGACATACACGAGAACAACAAAACGGGATCCCTTGGCAGCAATAGACCCTTGGAGACAAGTCGGCTGGAGGACGATGTATTGAATCTCGACGCAAATTGAGTGTTCCATTGCCATTAGGAGGTCCTGAACCTTACAATTAACTATCTGTTTTGCGTCCGATTCGATAATCTAGACTCACAGGAGAACGACCATAAGGAGCCCGAGGCAGCAATAGACCATTGGAGACAAGTCGGCTGGAGGACGAAGTATTGAATCTCGACGATATTTGAGTGTTCCATCGTCATTAGGAGGCCCTGAACGTTACAATTAACTATCAGTTTTACGTCCCATTCGAAAATCTAGACTTACACGAAAACAACAATAGTGATCCTGAGGCAGCAATAGACCTTTGGAGACAAGTCGGCTGGCGGACGATGTATTGAATCGGGACGCAATTTGAGTGTTCCATCGTCATTAGGAGGCTCTGAACGTTACAATTAACAGTCAGTTTTGCGTCGGATTCGAAAATCTGGACTCACAGGAGAACGAACATAAGGTGACCGAGGCAGCAATAGACCCATGGAGACAAGTCGGCTGGAGGACGATGTATTGAATCGGGACGCAATTTGTGTGTTCCATCGTCGTTAGCAGGGTCGGAACGTTAGAATTAAATGTCAGTTTTGCGTCGCATTCGAAAATCTAGTCCCACAGGAGTACGAACATAAGGTGCCTGAGGCAGCAATAGACCATTGGAGACAAGTCGGCTGGAGGACGATGTATTGAATCTCGACGTAATTTGAGTGTTCCATCGCCATTAGGAGGCCCTGAACGTTACAATTAACTACCAGTTTTGCGTCCGATTCGATAATCTAGACTCACAGGAGAACGACCATAAGGTGCCGGAGGCAGCAATAGACCATTGGAGATAAGTCGGCTGGAGGACGATGTATTGAATCTTGACGCAATTTGAGTGTTCCATCGTCATTAGGAGGCCCTGAACGTTACAATTAACTATCAGTTATGCGTCCGATTCGATAATCAAGACTCAAAGGAGAACGACCATAAATAACGTGCCCAAGGCAGCTATAGACCCTTGGAGACAAGTCGCCTGGAGGACGATGTATTGAATCTCGACGCAATTCGAGTGTTCCATCGTCATTAGGAGGCCCTGAACGTTACAATTAACTATCAGTTTTGCGTCGGATTCGATAATCTACACTCACAAGAGAACGACCATAAGGTGCACGAGGCAGCAATAGACCCATGGAGACAAGTCGGCTGGAGGACGATGTATTGAATCTCGACGCAATTTGAGTGTTTCATCGTCATTAGTAGGCCCTGTACGTTACAATTAACTATTAGTTTTGCGTCGGATTTGATAATATCAAGACTCACAGGAAAACGACCATAAGGTGCTCGAGGCAGCAATAGACACTTGGAGACAAGTTGGCTGGAGGACGATGTATTAAATCTCGACGCAAATTGAGTGTTCCATCGTCATTAGGAGGCCCTGAACGTTACAATGAACTATCAGTTTTGCGTCGGATTCGAAAATCTAGACTCACAGGAGAACGACCATAAGTTGCTCGAGGCAGCAATAGACCCTTGGAGACAAGTCGGCTGGAGGACGATGTATTGAATCTCGACGCAATTTGAGTGTGTCATCGTCATTAGGAGGGCCTGAACGTTGCAATTAACAATCAGTTTTGCGTCCGATTAGAAAATCTAGACTCACAGGAGACGAACCATAACGTGCCCGAGGCAGCAATTTCCTCTTGGAGAGAAGCCGGCCGGAGGACGATGTAATGAATCTCGACGCAATTTGGGAGTTCCATCGTCATTAGGAAGCCCTGAACGTTACAATTAACTATCAGTTTTGTGTCGGATTCGAAAATGTAGACTCACAGGAGAACGACCATAAGTTGCTCGAGGCAGCAATAGACCCTTGGAGACAAGTCGGTGGGACGACGATGTATTGGATTTCGACGCAATTTGAGTGTTTCATCGTCATTAGGAGGCCCTGATCGTTGCAATTATCTATCAGTTTTGTGTCCGATTCGAAAATCTAGACTCACAGGTGACGGACCATAACGTGCCCGAGGCAGCAATTTCCTCTTGGAGACAAGTCGGCCGGAGGACGATGTAGTGTATCTCGACGCTATTTGAATGTTCCATCGTCATTAGGAGGCCCTGAACGTTACAATTAAGTATCAGTTTGGCGTCGGATTCGAAAATCTAGACTCACAGGAGAACGACCATAATGTGCCCGAGGCAGCAATATACCCTTGGAGACAAGTCGACTAAAGGACGATGTATTGAATCGCGACACTATTTGTGTGTTCCGCCGTTGTTAGCAGGGTCGGAAAGTGCGAATTAAATGTCAGTTTTGCGTCGGATTCGAAAATCTAGACTCACAGGAGAACGTCCATAAGGTGCCCGAGGCAGCAATAGACACTTGGAGACAAGTCGGCTGGAGGACGATGCATTGAATCGGGACGCAATTTGTGTGTTCCATCGTCATTAGGAGTCCCTGAACGTTACAATTAACTATCAGTTTGGCGTCGGATTCGAAAATCTAGACTCACAGGAGAACGACCATAACGTGCCCGAGGCAGCTATAGACCATTGGAGTTCCAAGATGACCGCCGAATAAGTGACGCCAGAAATCATTTCCAGGAAGTTAAGTGATTTAGACAGGAATATAATTTAGTTTAACGCTGACAACAAATTAAATACATGCATTAGTGTATCATTTAGTCTTGCCGTTAAAGGTTTGACTTTTCTTTGCGTATTTTTTCAGAAAACACGAAAAGATCGTAACTTTCTCGAAGTCGCGCTTAGGCTTAAATTTTGTAAACCTGTTTGTTTCTTCTTTAACGGTAATTTAACTAATTTCTCGGTAACAAATAAGTAAACTACCGTAAATAGCGTATAACTTCATTGTTTTAATACAGATTTCAGAAAAACAGCGTAACTCTATATCAGAAACTTGCTTATATACATTTGTTTATAGGCCTAACTCTCGTAACGTTTTTGGAGAATCAAAGTTAATGTATATCGTTTAATTGTCCTGTTTTTCATTCCATTGAGTGAAATATAAAATAAATAGCGTATACCTTCATTGTTTTAATACAGATCTCAGAAAAACAGCGGAATTTTAAATCAGAAACTGGCCTATATACATTTGTGAATAGGCTTAATTCTTGTAACGTCTTTTTTGATTTTCGGTAATTTAATTGATTTATTCTAGCTAAAGTATTATTTTTGCCATGAGTGAGAAGTGCCTGACTTGCCGTAGAGTTGTTAGTTCCTGGATTTGGTGTGATGGATGCAGTAGTTTTTTTCACTGGGGGGACTGCAGTGGCGTGGGTGTCGGGAAAGTGGATCAGGCTCATCAGTCGTTATGTAGGATTTGCAGCAGAGATAGGAAGATAGTGGAACAGGAGGGGAAAATTGCTGCCCTTCAGGCTGAGCTAGATCAGGCTAGGGAAGATCTGGACAGGTTAAGGAGGGAGAAGGGCAAAGAGAGGTGGGAAGTGGCAACAGGTAGCAGAAGGAACAGGCCTAGAACTAAGTCTGACAGTTTGTGGTGAATGTCAAAAATAAGTTTGACCTGTTGCTTCAGTTAGAAACTGATGAGCCTCAAGCAGAGGTAGGTGTAGACAGGACACAACAAACTTTCAATAGGAAATTGAAAAAGAATGTAGGAAAGCCATCGAAAAGGAAGAAAGTTTTGTTGTTAGGTAGTTCTCATGCCAGAGGTGTAGGCCAACTTTTGCAGGAGGGATTAGGACCAGAATACAAGGTCACAAATTTTTTCAAACCAAGTGCTAGTCTGGATCAGGTGACAGAGGATTTAGGTTCACTCTGTGAAGGATTTACCAGGGAAGACACCGTGGTTATTGTGGGAGGGCCAGGGAACAGCATCGACAGAGATCCTGGGTACAGTATAGAGTGTTACCTGGTAAAGATTGCGTCGGCATCGAGGCACATCAATGTTGAATTTGTATCTGTCCTGAGACGCCATGACCAGCCTCATTTGAACTCTTCTGTTGGGAGAGTTAATTTGGAGTTGGAACGGCTGCTTGGGTCGGGTGCGGGGGCTCGTATTGGTGTCGTTCCTGTTGATTCTCTCAGTAGGTGGGACTATACCAGGCACGGCCTACATCTCAACAGGAAAGGGAAGGGGAAACTGGCTGGGGTAATAGCAGGAAATTTAAGGGGGGAGGCACTGCCATGAATGGTAAAATACCAGTGGTTACAGGTGTTGGAGCAGCAGAAAGATGTCAAGTTCTACGAGAGGTCAGGATTGAAACAAATCTTCAGTTTAGGAAAGAAAAACAGCACAATTCTAGCACATTGGATCACCAGTCACAGCTGTCAATTATAAATTTTCACCAATCACCAGAAATTTTATCTCCACCAAGTTGTATCTCAGTCCTAGGTAATTGCATTGATGAATTAAAGTCATCCAACCCAGTTGACATAATCTGCCTCTCTGAACACCATGTGACCACTGGTATAGCAACTAGGCCTAAGCACAATGAGAAACTCAGACAGGAGAGTACTGCAAATATTAGAATAAGGAAAGGTTCTCATAAAAGTATAATTAAAAATAATGTAAGTATATTTCATCAAAATATTGGGAGTTTAAAGAATAAAATAGATGAGCTTCTGGTTTGTTTAGAAGATTTAGAAGCTGAGGATGAAATAGATATACTATGCCTGTCTGAGCATCACATTGTTACTGATATGGATAAGGTAAATGTAAGTGGATATAAGCTCTCTGCACATGTAATGAGAGAAAATATGGAGAAAGGAGGAGTTGCCATATATGTCAAAAGTTATCATTGTGCAAAAAGTATAGAAACAAAAAAGTTTTGTGAAGAGAAACATATAGAAGCATGTGCCTGTGAGCTTAAATTAAATAAAGGCACATTTATAATTGTAACTGTATATAGGTCCCCATCAGGAAATTTTCATCTATTTCTGAAAAATTTGGGCTCCTTGTTGTGCTATCTGTCAGACAGGGGGAAGCAAATTATTATTTGTGGGGACTTCAGTGTAGATTCTATGAAAGAGGGTAATAGGAAAAATGACCTTGAAGTATTACTCGGTTCTTTCAATTTGACACCCGTTATTGATTTTCCTACTCGGGTGGTAAAGGATAGCAGCTCACTGATAGATAACTTCTTTATAGACCAAGATAAGTTTAACCAGATAAATGCTCAGCCTGTTGAGAATGGTTTTTCTGATCATGGTGCACAGCTAGTTACAATATATGACATAGCTCCATTCAGCAATACTAAACAGTCCTCCAAAGTAGTACGTTCAGTCAACGATTTAACAATTGCAAATTTCAGGGAAAGCCTACAGCAGTTAGACTGGGATGAGGTGTACCGTGAACCTGATGCCAATTTAAAATATAATTTATTTCATGACATTTTTGTAAATGCATTTGAAAACTGCTTCCCCAAGAAAATAGTTAAATATACTCGTAAGAAACCTCGTAACAAACCATGGCTTACTAAGGGTATAAAAATATCTTGTAACCGGAAAAGGGAAATGTATCTGACAGCAAGAAAGAGTAGTGACCCAGAAACTATCAAACATTATAAAAACTACTGTGTTGTATTAAGAAAAGTTATTAAAAAATCCAGAAGTATGTGTATCATGTCTGAAATCAGCAACTCTGATAATAAAATTAAAACAATTTGGAATATTATTAAAAGAGAAACAGGTCAACCAAGAGCACAGGAAGACAGTATTACCATCAGATTGAATGAAAACTTTACGAACAAAAAGTCAGAAGTTGAAAATATTTTTAATAATCATTTTCTAAATGTTGTGGATATAGTAGGATCCAGGTGTTCATTAGAAGATGCTAGGCTGTTAATGGAAGAGGCCATTCCTATGCAATTTGATACAATTGAAATCTCACCCACTTCTCCCTCTGAAATTAGGAAAATAATAAACTTGCTTAAAAGCAAAAACTCACATGGAATTGATGGCATTTCCAGCAAAATACTAAAAGCTTGTTCTCAACAGATAAGTAAGATTCTCAGCCACCTGTGTAATAGCTCTCTGGAACAGGGCATTTTCCCTGATAGACTGAAATATGCTATTGTTATACCTTTGCATAAAAAGGGGGATAGATCTGATGTCAACAATTACCGTCCAATCTCCCTTCTAACAGCTTTATCCAAAATTTTTGAGAAAGTAATGTATTCAAGAGTAGCTTCACATATCTGTAACAATGAAGTACTAACAAAATGTCAGTTTGGTTTCCAGAAAGGTTTTTCAACAGAAAATACCATATATGCTTTCCCCAATCAAATTTTGAATGATCTGAATAACCGAACACCACCCATTGGGATTTTTTGTGATCTCTCAAAGGCTTTTGATTGTGTAAATCATGAAATTCTGCTAGACAAGCTCAAGTATTGTGGCATGAGTGGGACAGTGCACAAATGGTTTAATTCGTACCTAACTGGAAGAGTGCAGAAAGTTGAAATAAGTAGTTCTCATAATATGCAAAGATCAGCACATTCCTCAAACTGGGGAACTATCAAGAATGGGGTTCCACAAGGGTCAGTCTTGGGTCCTTTGTTGTTCTTAATATATATTAATGACTTGCCATTCTATATTCATGAAGAGACAAAGTTAGTTCTCTTTGCTGATGATACAAGTATAGTAATCACACCTGACAAACAAGAATTAACTGATGAAATTGTCAATACTGTCTTTCAGAAAATTACTAAGTGGTTCCTTGTAAACGGACTCTCATTGAATTTTGATAAGACACAGTACATACAGTTCCGTACAGTGAATGGTATGATGACACTAATAAATATAGATCTTAATCAGAAGCATATAGCTAAGGTAGAATATTCCAAATTTTTAGGTGTGTCCATTGATGAGAGATTAAATTGGAAGAAACACAATGATGATCTGCTGAAACGTTTGAGTTCAGCTACTTATGCAATAAGGGTCATTGCAAATTTTGGTGATAAACATCTTAGTAAATTAGCTTTCTACGCCAATTTTCACTCGTTGCTTTCATATGGCATCATATTTTGGGGTAATTCATCACTGAGGAATAAAGTATTTATTGCACAAAAGCGTGTAATCAGAATAATAGCTGGAGTCCACCCAAGATCATCCTGCAGACATTTATTTAAGGATCTAGGGATATTCACAGTAGCTTCTCAGTATATATACTCTCTTATGGAATTTGTTATTAACAACCAAACCCAATTCAAAAGTAATAGCAGTGTGCATAACTACAATACTAGGAGAAAGGATGATCTTCACTATTCAAGATTAAATCTAACTTTGGCACAGAGAGGGGTGAATTACACTGGCACTAAAGTCTTTGGTCACTTACCAAATAGTATCAAAAGTCTGACAGATAACCAACAAGTATTTAAGAAGAAATTAAAAGAATTTCTGAATGACAACTCCTTCTACTCCATAGAGGAATTTTGTGATATAAATTAAAAAAAGAACAAAATAATATAAAAAAATAAAATAAAAAATAAAAATAAAAAACACAAAAAATGAAAGAGTTGTTATATTAACTTCAGCATGTTGTTAAATTAACTTAATTATGTCATGTATTGGAAAATTTGACTCATTCCACATCATTACGAAATATCGTATTCATGATCCATGGAACTAGTATTAATCTAATCTAATCTAATCTAATCTAGTCAGCTGGAGGACGATGTATTGAATCTCGACGCAATTTGACTGTTCCATCGTCATTTGGAGGCCCTGAACGTTACAATTAACTATCAGTTTTGCGTCCGATTCGATAATCTACACTCTTAGGAGAACGACCATAAGGTGCCCGAGGCAGCAATAGACCTTTGGAGACAAGTCGGCTGAAGGACAATGTATTGAATCTCGACGCAATTTGAGTGTTCCATCGTCATTAGGAGGCCCTGAACGTTACAATTAACTATAAATCTTGCGTCCGATTCGAAAATGTAGACTCACAGGAGACGGACCATAATGTGCACGAGGCAGCAATTTCCTCTTGGAAAAAAGTCGGCCGGAGGACTATGTAATGAATCACGACGCAATTTGAGCGTTCCATCGTCATTAGGAGGCCCTGAACGTTACTATTAACTAACAGTTTAGCGTCGCATTCGAAAATCTAGACTCACAGGAGAACGACCATAAGGTGCCCGAGGCAGCAATAGACCCATGGAGACAAGTCGGCTGGAGGACGATGTATTGAATCTCGACGCAATTTGAGTGTTCCATCGTCATTAGGAGGCCCTGAAAGTTACAATTAACTATCAGTCTGCGTCGGATTCGATAATTTAGACTCACAGGAGAACGACCATAAGGTGCCCGAGGCAGCAATATACCCATGGAGACAAGTCGGCTGGAGGACGATGTATTGAATCTCGACGCAATTTGAGTGTTCCATCCTCATTAGGAGGCCCTGAAAGTTACAATTAACTATCAGTCTTGCGTCGGATTCGATAATCTCGACTCACAGCAGAACAACCATAGGGTGCCCGAGGCAGCAATAGACCCTTGGAGACAAGTCGACTAAAAGACGATGTATTGAAACGCGACGTAATTTGTGTAGTCCGCCGTATTTAGCAGGGTCGGAAAATTAGAATTAAATGTCAGTTTAGCGTTGGATTCGAAAATCTAGACTCACAGGAGAACGACCATAAGGTGCCTGAGGCAGCAATAGACACTTGGAGACAAGTCGGCTAGAGGACGATGTATTGAATCGGGACGCAATTTGTGTGTACCATCGTCGTTAGCAGGCTTGGAGCGTTAGAATTAAATGTCAATTATGCGTCGCATTCGAAAACCTATTCTCACAGGAGAACGAACATAGGGTGCCTGAGACAGCAATAGACCATTGGAGACAAGTCGTCTGGAGGCCGATGTACTGAATCTCGACGCAATTTGAGTGTTCCATCGTCATTAGGACGCCCTGAACGTTACAATTAACTATCAGTTTTGCGTAAGATTCGATAATCTAGACTCACAGGAGTACGACCATAAGGTGCCCGAGGCAGCAATATACCCATGGAGACAAGTCGGCTGGAGGACGATGTACTGAATCTCGACGCAATTTGAGTGTTCCATCGTCATTAGGACGCCCTGAACGTTACAATTAACTATCAGTTTTGCGTAAGATTCGATAATCTAGACTCACAGGAGTACGACCATAAGGTGCCCGAGGCAGCAATAGACCCTTGGAGACAAGTCGGCTGGAGGACTATGTATTGAATCTCGACGCAATTTTAGTGTTCCAGCGTCATTAGGAGGCCCTGAACGTTAAAATTAACTATCAGTTTGGCGACGGATTCGATAATCTATACTCACAGGAAAACGACCATAAGGTGCCCGAGGCAGCAATAGACCCTTGGAGACAAGTCGGCTGGAGGACGATGTAATGAATCCCGAAGCCATTTGAGTGTTCCAACGTCATTACGAGGCCCAGAACGTTACAATTAACAGTCAGTTTTGCCTTGGATTCGAAAATGTGGACACACAGGAGAACGAACATAAGGTGACCGAGGCAGCGATAGACTCATGGAGACAAGTCGGCTGGAGGACGATGTATTGAATCGTGACGCAAATTGTGTGTTCCATCGTCATTAGGAGGCTATGAACGTTACAATTAACTATCAGTTTTGCGTCGTATTCGATAATCTCGACCCACAGGAGAACGACCATAAGGTGCCCGAGGCAGTAATAGATCCCTGGAGACAAGTCGACTAAAGGACAATGTATTGAATCGCGATGCAATTTGTGTGTTACGCCGTCGTTAACAGGGTCGGAAAATAAGAATTAAATGTCAGATTTGCGTCGGATTCGAAAATCTACACTCACAGGACAACGACCATAAGGTGCCCGAGGCAGCAATAGACACTTGGAGACAAATCGGCTGGAGGACTTTGTATTGAATCTCCACGCAATTTGAGTGTTCCAGCGTCATTAGGAGGCCGTGAAAGTTACAATTAACTATTAGTTTTGCATCGGATTCGATAAGTTAAACTCACAGGAGGACGACCACAAGGTGCCCGAGGCAGCAATAGACCCGTGGAGACAAGTCGGCTGGAGGACGATGTATTGAATCTCCACGAAATTTGAGTGTTCCATCGTCATTAGGAGGCCCTGAACGTTACAAATAACTATTAGTTTTGCGTCGGATTCGATAATCTCGACCCACAGGTGAACGACCATAATGTGCCAGAGGCAGCAATAGACCCTTGGAGACAAGTCGACTAAAGGACGATGTATTGAATCGCGACGCAATTTGTGTGTTACGCTGTCGTTAGCACGGTCGGAAAATTAGAATTAAATGTCAGTTTTGCGTCGGATTCGAAAATCTAGACTCTCAGGAGAACGACCATAAGGTTCCCTAGGCAGCAACAGACACTTGGAGACAAGTCGGCTGGAGGACGATGTATTGAATCTCGACGCTAATTGAGTGTTCCATCGTCATTAGGAGGCCCTGAACGTTACAATTAACTATCAGTCTTGCGTCGGATTCGATAATCTCGAATCACAGGAGAACGACCATAAGGTGCCCGGGGCAGCAATAGACAATTGGAGACAAGTGGACTGGAGGACGATGTATTGAATCGGGGCGCAATTTGTGTGTTCCATCGTCGTTAGCTGGGTCGGAACGTTAGAATTAAATGTCAGTTATGCGTCGCATTCAAAAATCTAGTCTCACAGGAGAACGAACATAGGGTGCCTGAGGCTGCAATAGACCATTGGAGACAAGTCGGCTCGAGGACGATGTATTGAACCTCGACGCAATTTGAGTGTTCCATCGTGATTAGGACGCCCTGAACGTTACAATTAACTATCAGTTTTGCGTCCGATTTGATAATCTAAGCCCACAGGAGACCGACCATAAGGTGCCTTAGGCAGCAATAGACCATTGGAGACAAGTCAGCTGGAGGAGGATGTATTCAGTCTCGACGAAATTTGACTGTTCCATCGTCATTAGGAGGCCCTGAACGTTACAATTAACATTCAGTTTTGCGTCTGATTCAGTAATCTAGACTCACAAGAAAACGACCAGAAGGTGCGCGAGGCAGCACTAGACCCTTGGAGACAAGTCGGCTGGAAGACAATGTATTGAATCTCGACGCAATTTGAGTGTTCCATCGTGATTAGGACGCCCTGAACGTTACAATTAACTATCAGTTTTGCGTCCGATTTGATGATCTAGACCCACAGGAGAACGACCATAAGGTGCCCGAGGCTGCAATAGACATATGGAGACAAGTCGCCTGGAGGACGATGTATTGAATCGGGACGCAATTTGTGTGTTCCATCGTCGTTAGCAGGGTCGGAACGTTAGAATTAAATGTCAGTTATGCGCCGCATTCAAAAATCTACTCTCACAGGAGAACGAACATAGGGTGCCTGGGGCTGCAATAAACCATTGGAGACAAGTCGGCTGGAGGACGATGTATTGAATCTCGACGCAATTTGAGTGTTCCATCGTGATTAGGACGCCCTGAACGTTACAATTAACTATCAGTTTTGCGTCCTATTCGATAATCTAGACCCACAGGAGAACGACCATAAGGTGCCCGAGGCAGCAATAGACCATTGGAGACAAGTCGGCTGGAGGACGATGTATTCAATCTCGACGAAATTTGACTGTTCCATCGTCATTGGGAGGCCCTGAACGTTACAATTAACAATCAGTTTTGCGTCCGATTCGATAATCTAGACTCTTAGGAGAACGACCATAAGGTGCTCGAGGCAGCAATAGACCTTTGCAGACAAGTCGGCTGGAGGACGATGTATTGAATCTCGACGCAATTTAAATGTTCCATCGTCATTAGGAGGCCCTGAACGTTACAATTAACTATCAATCTTGCGTCCGATTTGAACATCTAGACTCACAGGAGACGGACCATAATGTGCACGAGGCAGCAATTTCCTCTTGTAGACAAGTCGGCCGGAGGACGATGTAATGAATCTCGACGCAGTTTGAGCTGTCCATCGTCATTAGGAGGCCCTCAACGTTACAATTAATTATCAGTCTTGCGTCCGAATCGAATATCTAGACTCACAGGAGACGGACCACAGTGTGCACGAGGCAGCAATTTCCTCTTGTAGACAAGTCGGCCGGAGGACGATGTATTGAATCGCGACGCAATTTTAGTGTTTCATCTTCATTTGGAGGCCCTGCACGTTACAATTAACTATCAGTTTTGCGTCGGATTCGATCTTCTAGACTCACAGGAGAACGACCATAAGGTAACCGAGGCAGCAATAGACCCTTGGAGACAAGTCGGCTGGAGGACGATGTATTGAATCACGACGCAATTTGAGTGTTCCTTCGTCATTAGGAGGCCCTGAACGTTACAATTAACTATCAGTTTTGCGTCGGATTCGATTATCTAGACTCACAGGAGAACGACCACAAGGTGAACGAGGCAGCAATAGACCCTTGGAGACAAGTCGGCTGGAGGACGATGTATTGAATCGGGACGCAATTGGTGTGTTCCATCGTCGTTAGCAGAGTCGGAAAGTTAGAATTAAATGTCAGTTATGCGTCGCATTCGAAAATGTAGTCTCACAGGAGAACGAACATATGGTGCCTGAGGGAGCAATAGACCATTGGAGACAAGTCGGCTGGAGGACGATGTATTGAATCTCGACGCAATTTGGAGTGTTCCATCGTCATTAGGAGGCCCTGAACGTTACAGTTAACTATCAGTCTTGCGTCCAATTCGAAAATCTAGACTCACAGCAGGCGGACCATAATGTCCACGAGGCAGCAATTTCCTCTTGTAAACAAGTCGGCCGGAGGACGATGTAATTAATCTCGACGTTATTTGAGTGTTCCACCGTCTTTAGGAGGCTCTGAACGTTACAATTAACAGTCTGTTTTGCGTCGGATTCGAAAATCTGGACTCACAGGAGAACGAACATAATGTGACCGAGGCAGCGATAGACTCATGGAGACAAGTCGGCTGGAGGACGATGTATTGAATCAGGACGCAATTTGTGTGTTCCATCGTCGTTAGCAGTGTCGGAACGTTAGAAATAAATGCCAGTTATGCGTCGCGTTCGAAAATCTAGTCTCACAGGAGACCGAACATAAGGTGCTTGAGGCAGCAATAGACAATTGGAGACAAGTCGGCTGGAGGACGATGTATTGAATCTCGACGCAATTTGGAGTGTTCCATCGGCATTAGGAGGCCCTGAACGTTACAATTAACTATCAGTTTGCCGTCGGATTCCATAATCTAGACACACAGGAGAACGACCATAAGGTGGCCGAGGCAGCAGTAGACCCGTGGAGACAAGTCGGCTGGAGGACGATGTATTGAATCTCGACGCAATTTGAGTGTTCCATCGTCATTAGGAGGCCCTGAACGTTACAATTAACTATCAGTTTTACGTCGGATTCGAAAATTTAGACTCACAGGAGAACGACCATAAGTTGCTCGAGGCAGCAATAGATCCTTGGAGACAAGTCGGCGGGAGGACGATGTATTGAATCTCGACGCAATTTCAGTGTTTCATCGTCATTACGCGGCCCTGAAAGTAGCAATTAACTCTCAGTTTTGCGTCCGATTCGAAAATCTAGACTCACAGGAGAACGACCATAAGGTGCCCGAGGCAGCAATAGACCTTGGAGACAATTCGACTAAAGGACGATGTATTGAACTGCGACGCAATTTGTGTGGTCCGCCGTCTTTAGCAGGGTCGGAAAATTAGAATTGAATGTCAGTTTAGCGTCGGATTCGATAATCTAGACTCACAGGAGAACGACCATAAGGTGCCCGAGGCAGCAATAGACCTTTGGAGACAAGTCCGCTGGAGGACGATGTATTGAATCGTAACGCAATTTGCGTGTTCTATCGTCGTTAGCAGGGTCGGAACGTTAGAAATAAATGTCAGTTATGCGTCGCATTCGAAAATCTAGTCTCACAGGAGAACGAACATAGGATGCCTGAGGCAGCAATACACCATTGGAGACAAGTCGGCTGGAGGACGATGTATTCAATCTCGACGAAATTTGACTGTTCCATCGTCATTGGGAGGCCCTGAACGTTACAATTAACAATCAGTTTTGCGTCCGATTCGATAATCTAGACTCTTAGGAGAACGACCATAAGGTGCTCGAGGCAGCAATAGACCTTTGCAGACAAGTCGGCTGGAGGACGATGTATTGAATCTCGACGCAATTTAAATGTTCCATCGTCATTAGGAGGCCCTGAACGTTACAATTAACTATCAATCTTGCGTCCGATTTGAACATCTAGACTCACAGGAGACGGACCATAATGTGCACGAGGCAGCAATTTCCTCTTGTAGACAAGTCGGCCGGAGGACGATGTAATGAATCTCGACGCAATTTGAGCTGTCCATCGTCATTAGGAGGCCCTCAACGTTACAATTAATTATCAGTCCTGCGTCCGAATCGAATATCTAGACTCACAGGAGACGGACCACAATGTGCACGAGGCAGCAATTTCCTCTTGTAGACAAGTCGGCCGGAGGACGATGTATTGAATCGCGACGCAATTTTAGTGTTTCATCTTCATTTGGGGGCCCTGCACGTTACAATTAACTATCAGTTTTGCGTCGGATTCGATCTTCTAGACTCACAGGAGAACGACCATAAGGTAACCGAGGCAGCAATAGACCCTTGGAGACAAGTCCGCTGGAGGACGATGTATTGAATCACGACGCAATTTGAGTGTTCCTTCGTCATTAGGAGGACCTGAACGTTACAATTAACTATCAGTTTTGCGTCGGATTCGATTATCTAGACTCACAGGAGAACGACCACAAGGTGAACGAGGCAGCAATAGACCCTTGGAGACAAGTCGGCTGGAGGACGATGTATTGAATCGGGACGCAATTGGTGTGTTCCATCGTCGTTAGCAGAGTCGGAAAGTTAGAATTAAATGTCAGTTATGCGTCGCATTCGAAAATGTAGTCTCACAGGAGAACGAACATATGGTGCCTGAGGGAGCAATAGACCATTGGAGACAAGTCGGCTGGAGGACGATGTATTGAATCTCGACGCAATTTGGAGTGTTCCATCGTCATTAGGAGGCCCTGAACGTTACAGTTAACTATCAGTCTTGCGTCCAATTCGAAAATCTAGACTCACAGCAGGCGGACCATAATGTCCACGAGGCAGCAATTTCCTCTTGTAAACAAGTCGGCCGGAAGGCGATGTAATTAATCTCGACGTTATTTGAGTGTTCCACCGTCTTTAGGAGGCTCTGAACGTTACAATTAACAGTCTGTTTTGCGTCGGATTCGAAAATCTGGACTCACAGGAGAACGAACATAAGGTGACCGAGGCAGCGATAGACTCATGGAGACAAGTCGGCTGGAGGACGATGTATTGAATCAGGACGCAATTTGTGTGTTCCATCGTCGTTAGCAGTGTCGGAACGTTAGAATTAAATGTCAGTTATGCGTCGCATTCGAAAATCTAGTCTCACAGGAGACCGAACATAAGGTGCCTGAGGCAGCAATAGACAATTGGAGACAAGTCGGCTGGAGGACGATGTATTGAATCTCGACGCAATTTGGAGTGTTCCATCGGCATTAGGAGGCCCTGAACGTTACAATTAACTATCAGTTTGCCGTCGGATTCCATAATCTAGACACACAGGAGAACGACCATAAGGTGGCCGAGGCAGCAATAGACCCGTGGAGACAAGTCGGCAGGAGGACGATGTATTGAATCTCGACGCAATTTGAGTGTTCCATCGTCATTAGGAGGCCCTGAACGTTACAATTAACTATCAGTTTTACGTCGGATTCGAAAATTTAGACTCACAGGAGAACGACCATAAGTTGCTCGAGGCAGCAATAGATCCTTGGAGACAAGTCGGCGGGAGGACGATGTATTGAATCTCGACGCAATTTCAGTGTTTCATCGTCATTAGGCGGCCCTGAAAGTAGCAATTAACTCTCAGTTTTGCGTCCGATTCGAAAATCTAGACTCACAGGAGAACGACCATAACGTGCCCGAGGCAGCAATAGACCTTGGAGACAATTCGACTAAAGGACGATGTATTGAACTGCGACGCAATTTGTGTGGTCCGCCGTCTTTAGCAGGGTCGGAAAATTAGAATTGAATGTCAGTTTAGCGTCGGATTCGATAATCTAGACTCACAGGAGAACGACCATAAGGTGCCCGAGGCAGCAATAGACCTTTGGAGACAAGTCGGCTGGAGGACGATGTATTGAATCGTAACGCAATTAGTGTGTTCTATCGTCGTTAGCAGGGTCGGAACGTTAGAAATAAATGTCAGTTATGCGTCGCATTCGCAAATCTAGTCTCACAGGAGAACGAACATAGGATGCCTGAGGCAGCAATACACCATTGGAGACAAGTCGGCTGGAGGACGATGTATTCAATCTCGACGCAATTTGACAATTCCATCGTCATTAGGAGGCCCTGAACGTTACAATTAACTATCAGTTTTGCGTCCGATTCGACAATCTAGACTCTTAGGAGAACGACCATAAGATGCTCGAGGCAGCAATAGACCTTTGGAGACAAGTCGGCTGGAGAACGATGTATTGAATTTACACGCAATTTGACTGTTCCATCGTCATTAGGAGGCCCTGAACGTTATAATTAAATATCAGTTTTGCGTCCGAATCGATAATCTAGCCTCTTAGGAAAACGACCTTAAGGTGACCGAGGCAGCAATAGACCTTTGGAGACAAGTGGCTGGAGGACGATGTATTGAATCTCGACGCAATTTGAGTGTTCCATCGTCATTAGGAGGCCCAGAACGTTATAATTAACTATCGGTCTTGCGTCCCATTCGATAACCTAGACTCACAGGAGACGGACCACAATGTGCACGAGACAGCAATTTCCTCTTGGAGACAAGTCGGCAGGAGGACTATGTAATGAAACTCGACACAATTTTGTTCGGTCCATCGTCATTAGGAGGCGCTGAACGTTACAATTAACTGTCAGTTTTGCGACGGATTCGATAATCAAGACTCACAAGAGAACGACCATAAGGTGCCTGAGGCAGCTATAGACCTTTGGAGACAAGTCGGCTGGAGGACGATGTATTGAATCTCGACGCAATTTGTGTGTTCCACTGTCATTAGGATTCTCTGAACGTTACAATTAACAGTCAGTTTTTCGTCGGATTCGAAAATCTAGTCTCACAGGAGAACGAACATAAGGTGCCTGAGGCAGCAATAGACCATTGGAGACAAGTTGGCTGGAGGACGATGTATTGAATCTCCACGCAATTTGAAGGTTCCATCGTCATTAGGAGGCCCAGAACGTTACAATTAACTATCGGTTTTGGGTCCGATTCGATATTCTAGACTCACAGGAGAACGACCAGAAGGTGCGCGAGGCAGCAATAGACCATTGCAGACAAGTCGGCTGGAGGACGATGTATTGAATCTCTTCGCAATTTGAGTGTTCCACCGTCATTAGGAGGCCCTGAACGTTACAATTAACTATCAGTTTTGCGTCCGATTCGATAATCTAGACTCACAGGAGACGGACCGTAATGTGCACGAGGCAGCAATTTCGTCTTGTAGACAAGTCGGCCGGAGTACGATGTAATGAATCTCGACGCAATTTGAGCGGTCCATCGTCATTAGGAGGACCTGAACGTTACTATTAACTATCAGTTTTGCGTCGGATTCAAAAATGTAGACTCACAGGAGAACAACCACAAGCCGCCCGAGGCAGCAATAGACCCTTGGAGACAAGTCGGCTGGAGAACAATGTATTGAATCTTGACGCAATTTGAGTGTTCCATCGTCATAAAGACGCCCTGAATGTTACAATTAACAATCAGTTTTGCGTCCGATGCGATAATCTAGACTCACAGGAGAACGACCATACAGTGCCCGAGGCAGCAATAGACCATTGGAGACAAGTCGGCTGGAGGACGATGTATTGAATCTCGACGCCATTTGAGTGTTCCATCGTCATAAGGACGCCCTGAATGTTACAATTAACTATCAGTTTTGCGTCCGATGCGATAATCTAGACTCACAGGAGAACGACCATACAGTGCCCGAGACAGCAATAGACCATTGGAGACAAGTCGGCTGGAGGACGATGTATTGAATGTCGACGCAATTTGAATGTTCCATCGTCATTAGGAAGCCCTGAACGTTACAATTAACTGTCAGTTTTGCGACGGATTCGATAATCAAGACTCACAAGAGAACGACCATAAGGTGCCTGAGGCAGCTATAGACCTTTGGAGACAAGTCGGCTGGAGGACGATGTATTGAATCTCGACGCAATTTGTGTGTTCCACTGTCATTAGGATTCTCTGAACGTTACAATTAACAGTCAGTTTTGCGTCGGATTCGAAAATCTAGTCTCACAGGAGAACGAACATAAGGTGCCTGAGGCAGCAATAGACCATTGGAGACAAGTCGGCTGGAGGACGATGTATTGAATCTCCACGCAATTTGAAGGTTCCATCGTCATTAGGAGGCCCAGAACGTTACAATTAACTATCAGTTTTGGGTCCGATTCGATATTCTAGACTCACAGGAGAACGACCAGAAGGTGCGCGAGGCAGCAATAGACCATTGCAGACAAGTCGGCTGGAGGACGATGTATTGAATCTCCACGCAATTTGAAGGTTCCACCGTCATTAGGAGGCCCTGAACGTTACAATTAACTATCAGTTTTGCGTCCGATTCGATAATCTAGACTCACAGGAGACGGACCGTAATGTGCACGAGGCAGCAATTTCGTCTTGTAGACAAGTCGGCCGGAGTACGATGTAATGAATCTCGACGCATTTTGAGCGGTCCATCGTCATTAGGAGGACCTGAACGTTACTATTAACTATCAGTCTTGCGTCGGATTCAAAAATGTAGACTCACAGGAGAACAACCACAAGCCGCCCGAGGCAGCAATAGACCCTTGGAGACAAGTCGGCTGGAGAACAATGTATTGAATCTTGACGCAATTTGAGTGTTCCATCGTCATAAAGACGCCCTGAATGTTACAATTAACAATCAGTTTTGCGTCCGATGCGATAATCTAGACTCACAGGAGAACGACCATACAGTGCCCGAGGCAGCAATAGACCATTGGAGACAAGTCGGCTGGAGGACGATGTATTGAATCTCGACGCCATTTGAGTGTTCCATCGTCATAAGGACGCCCTGAGTGTTACAATTAACTATCAGTTTTGCGTCCGATGCGATAATCTAGACTCACAGGAGAACGACCATACAGTGCCCGAGACAGCAATAGACCATTGGAGACAAGTCGGCTGGAGGACGATGTATTGAATGTCGACGCAATTTGAATGTTCCATCGTCATTAGGAAGCCCTGAACGTTACTATTAACTGTCAGTTTTGCGACGGATTCGATAATCAAGACTCACAAGAGAACGACCATAAGGTGCCTGAGGCAGCTATAGACCTTTGGAGACAAGTCGGCTGGAGGACGATGTATTGAATCTCGACGCAATTTGTGTGTTCCACTGTCATTAGGATTCTCTGAACGTTACAATTAACAGTCAGTTTTTCGTCGGATTCGAAAATCTAGTCTCACAGGAGAACGAACATAAGGTGCCTGAGGCAGCAATAGACCATTGGAGACAAGTCGGCTGGAGGACGATGTATTGAATCTCCACGCAATTTGAAGGTTCCATCGTCATTAGGAGGCCCAGAACGTTACAATTAACTATCAGTTTTGGGTCCGATTCGATATTCTAGACTCACAGGAGAACGACCAGAAGGTGCGCGAGGCAGCAATAGACCATTGCAGACAAGTTGGCTGGAGGACGATGTATTGAAACTCTTCGCAATTTGAGTGTTCCACCGTCATTAGGAGGCCCTGAACGTTACAATTAACTATCAGTTTTGCGTCCGATTCGATAATCTAGACTCACAGGAGAACGACCATAAGGTGCCCGAGGCAGCAATTGACCCTTGGAGTCATGTCGACTAAACTAAGATGTATTGAATCGCGACGCAATTTGTGTGTTACGCCGTCGTTAGCAGGATCAGAAAATTGGAATTAAATGTCTGGTTTGCGTCGGATTCGAAAATCTAGACTCACAGGAGAACGACCATAAGTTACTCGAGGCAGCAATAGATCCTTGGAGACAAGTCGGCGGGAGGACGATGTATTGAATCTCGACGCAATTTGAGTGTTTCATCGTCATTAGCAGGCCCTGAAAGTTGCAATTAACTCTCAGTTTTGTGTCCGATTCGAAAATCTAGACTCACAGGAGAGGACCATAACGTGCCCGAGGCAGCAATTTTCTCTTGGAGACAAGTCGGCCGGAGGACGATGTAATGAATCTCCAAGCAATTTGAGTGTTCCATCGTCATTAGGAGGCCCTGAACGTTGCAATTAACTATCGGTTTGGCGTCGGATTCGAAAATCTAGACTCACAGGAGAACGACCATAATGTCCCGAGGCAGCAATATACCCTTGGAGACAAGACGAGTAAAGGACGATGTATTGAAACGCGACACAATTTGTGTGTTCCACCGTTGTTAGCAGGGTCGGAAAATTAGAATTAAATGTCAGTTAAGCGTCGCATTCGAAAATCTAGTCTCACAGGAGAACGAACATAAGGTGCCTGAGGCAGCATTAGACCATTGGAGACAAGTCGGCTGGAGGACGATGTATTGAATCTCGTCGCAATTTGAGTGTTCCACCGTCATTAGGAGGCCCTGAACGTTAAAATTAACTATCACTTTTGCGTCTGATTCGATAATCTTAACTCACAGAAGAACGATCATAAGGTGCCCGAGGCAGCACTAGACCCTTGGAGACAAGTCGGCTGAAGGACGATGTATTGAATCTCGACGCACTTTTGAGTGTTCCATCCTCATTAGGAGACCCTGAACATTACAATTAACTACCAGTCTTTCGTCCGATTCGAAAATCTAGACTCACAGGAGACGGACCATAATGTGCACGAGGCAGCAATTTCGTCTTGTAGACAAGTCGGCCGGAGTACGATGTAATGAATCTCGACGCAATTTGAGTGTTCCATCGTCATAAGGACGCCCTGAATGTTACAATTAACTATCAGTTTTGCGTCCGATTCGATAATCTAGCTTCTTAGGAGAACGACCATAAAGTGACCGAGGCAGCAATAGACCTTTGGAGACAAGTCGGCTGGAGGACGATGTATTGAATCTCGACGCAATTTGAGTGTTCCATCGTCATTAGGAGGCCCAGAACGTTATAATTAACTATCGGTCTTGCGTCCCATTCGATAATCTAGACTCACAGGAGACGAACCACAATGTGCACGAGACAGCAATTTCCTCTTGGAGACAAGTCGGCAGGAGGACGATGTAATTAAACTCGACACAATTTTGTTCGGTCCATCGTCATTAGGAGGCCCTGAACGTTACTATTAACTATCAGTTTTGCGTCGGATTCGAAAATCTGGGCTGACAGGAGAACGAACATAAGGTGACCGAGGCAGCGATAGACTCATGGAGACAGGTCGGCTGGAGGACGGTGTATTGAATCGGGACGCAATTTGTGTGTTCCATCGTCGTTAGGACGGTCGGAACGTGAGAATTGAATGTCAGTTAAGCGTCGCATTGGAAAATCTAGTCTCACAGGAGAACGAACATAATGTGCCTGAGGCAGCAATAGACCATTGGAGAAAAATGGGCTCGCGGACGATGTATTGAATCTCCACGCAATTTGAGGGTTCCATCGTCATTAGGAGGCCCTGAACGTTACAATTAACTATCAGTTTTGGGTCCGATTCGATATTCTAGACTCACAGGAGAACGACCAAAAGCTGCGCGAATCAGCAATAGGCCATTGCAGAGAAATCGGCTGGAGGACGATGTATTGAATCTCGTCGCAATTTGAGTGTTCCACCGTCATTAGGAGTCCCTGAACGTTAAAATTAACTATCAGTTTTGCGTCCGATTCGATAATCTTGACTCACAGGAGAACGACCGTAAGGTGCCCGAGGCAGCACTAGACCCTTGGAGACAAGTCGGCTGAAGGACGATGTATTGAATCTCGACGCACTTTTGAGTGTTCCATCCTCATTAGGAGATCCTGAATGTTACAATTAACTATCAGTTTTGCGTCGGATTCGATCATCTAGACTCACAGGAGAACGACCATAAGGTGCCCGAGGCAGCAATAGACACTTGGAGACAAGTCGGCTGGAGGACGATGTATTGAATCTCGACGCAATTTGAGTGTTCCATCGTCATTAGGATGCCCTGAACGTTACAATTAACTATCAGTCTTTCGTCCGATACGAAAATCTAGACTCACAGGAGACGGACCATAATGTGCACGAGGCAGCAATTTCGTCTTGTAGACAAGTCGGCCGGAGTACGATGTAATGAATCTCGACGCAATTTGGGCGGTCCATCGTCATTAGGAGGCCCTGAACGTTACAATTAACTATCAATTTTGCGTCTGATTCGATAATCTAGACTCACAGGAGAACGACCATACAGTGCCCGAGGCAGCAATAGACCATTGGAGACAAGTCGGCTGGAGTACGATGTATTGAATCTCGACGCAATTTGAGTGTTCCATCGTCATAAGGACGCCCTGAATGTTACAATTATCTATCAGTTTTGTGTCCGATGCGATAATCTAGACTCACAGGAGAACGACCATACAGTGCCCGAGGCAGCAATAGACCATTGGAGACAAGTCGGCTGGAGGACGATGTATTGAATCTACACGCAATTTGACTGTTCCATCGTCATTAGGAGGCCCTGAACGTTGTAATTAACTATCAGCTTTGCGTCCGATTCGATAATCTAGCCACTTAGGAGAACGACCAGAAGGTGACCGAGGCAGCAATAGACCTTTGGAGACAAGTCGGCTGTAGGACGATGTATTGAATCTCGACGCAATTTGAGTGTTCCATCGTCATTAGGAGGCCTACAACGTTATAATTAACTATCGGTCTTGCGTCCCATTCGATAATCTAGACTCACAGGAGACGGACCACAATGTGCACGAGACAGCAATTTCCTCTTGGAGACAAGTCGGCTGGAGAACGATGTACTGAATCTCAACGCAATTTGTGTGTTCCACTGTCATTAGGAGGCTCTGAACGTTACAATTAACAGTCAGTTTTGCGTCGGATTCGAAAATCTGGGCTCACAGGAGAACGAACATAACTTGACCGAAGCAGCGATAGACTCATGGAGTCAGGTCGGCTGGAGGACGGTGTATTGGAGCGGGACGCAATTTGTGTGTTCCATCGTCGTTAGCAGGGTCGGAACGTTAGAATTAAATGTCAGTTAAGCGTCGCATTCGAAAATCTAGTCTCACAGGAGAACTAACATAATGTGCCTGAGGCCGCAATAGACCATTGGAGACAAGTCGGCTGGAGGACGATATATTGAATCTCGTCGCAATTTGAGTGTTCCACCGTCATTAGGAGGCCCTGAACGTTATAATTAACTATCAGTTTTGCGTCCGATTCGATAATCTAGACTCACAGAAGAACTACCATAACGTACCCGAGGCAGCACTAGACCCTTGGAGACAAGTCGGCTGGAGGACGATGTATTGAATCTCGACGGAATTTGAGTGTTCCATCGTCATTTGGAGGTCCTGAAGGTTACAATTAACTATCAGTTTTGCGTCGGATTCGAAAATCTAGACTCACAGGAGAACGACCATAAGGTGCCCGAGGCAGCAATAGACCCTTGGACACAAGTCGACTAAAGGACGATGTATTGAACCGCGACGCAATTTGTGTGATCCGTCGTCTGTAGCAGGGTCGGAAAATTAGAATTAGATGTCAGTTTAGCGTCGGATTCGATAATCTAGACTCACAGGTGAACGACCATAAGATGCCCGAGGCAGCAATGGACACTTGGAGATAAATCGGCTGGAGGACGATGTATTGAATCGTGACGCAATTTGTGTGTTCCATCGTCGTTAGCAGGGTCGGAACGTTAGAATTAAATGTCAGTTAAGCGTCGCATTCGAAAATCTAGTCTCACAGGAGAACTAACATAATGTGCCTGAGGCCGCAATAGACCATTGGAGACAAGTCGGCTGGAGGACGATATATTGAATCTCTTCGCAATTTGAGTATTCCATCGTCATTTGGAGTCCCTGAACGTTGTAATTAACTATCGGTCTTGCGTCCCATTCGATAATCTAGACTCACAGGAGACGGACCACAATGTGCACGAGGCAGCAATTTCCTCTTGGAGACAAGTCGGCAGGAGGACGATGTAATGAATCTCGACACAATTTGAGCGGTCCATCGTCATTAGGAGGCCCTGAACGTTACTATTAACCATCAGTTTTGCGTCGGATTCGAAAATGTAGACTCACAGGAGAACGACCATAAGGTGCTCGAGGCAGCAATAGAAACTTGGAGACAAATCGGCTGGAGGACGATGTATTGAATCTCGACGCAATTTGAGAGTTCCATGGTCATTAGGAGGCCCTGAACGTTACAATTAACTATCAGGTTTGCGTCCGATTCGATAATCTAGACTCACAGGAGAACGACCATACAGTGCCCGTGGCAGCAATTTCCTCTTGGAGACAAGTCGTCTGGTGGACGATGTATTGAATCTTGACGCAAATTGAGTGTTCGTTCGACATTAGGAGGCCCTGAACGTTACAATTACCTATCAGTTTTGCGTCCGATTCGATAATCTAGGCTCACAGAAGACGTATCATAAGGTGCCCGAGGCAGCAATACACCATTGGAGACAAGTCGGCTGGAGGAGGATGTATTGAATCTCGACGCAATATAAGTGTTCACTCTTCATTAGGAGGCCCTGAACGATACAATTAACTATCAGTTTTGCATCCGATTCGATAATCTACACTCACAGGAGTACGCCCATTAGGTGCCCGAGGCAGCTATAGACCCTTGGAGACAAGTCGGCTGGAGGACGATGTAATGAATCTCGACGCAATTTGAGTGTTCCATCGTCATTAATAGGCCCTGAACGCCACAATTAACTATCTGATTTGCGTCGGATTCGATAATGTAAACCCACAGGAGAACGACCACAAGGTGACCGAGGCAGCAATAGACCCGTGGAGACAAGTCGGCTGGAGGACGATGTATTGAATCTCGATGCAACTTGAGTGTTCCATCGCCATTAGGAGGCCCTGAACGTTACAATTAACTATTAGTCTTGCGTCGGATTCGATAATCTCGACTCACAGGAGAACGACCATAAGGTGCCCAAGACAGCAATAGAACCATGGAGACAAGTCTGCTGGAGGACGATGTATTGAATCTCGACACAATCTGAGTGTTCCGTCGTCATTAGGTGGCCCTGAACATTATAATTAACTATCGGTCTTGCGTCCCATTCGATAACCTAGACTCACACGATACGGACCACAATGTGCACGAGGCTGCAATTTCCTCTTGGAGACAAGTCGGCAGGAGGACGATGTAATGTATCTCGACACAATTTGAACGGTCCATCGTCATTTGGAGGCCCTCAACGTTACAATTAACTATCAGTTTCGCGTCCGATTCGATAATCTAGACTCACAGGAGAACGACCATATGGTGCCCGAGGCTGGAATAGGCCCTTCTTGGAGACAAGTCGACTGGAGGACGATGTATTGAATCGCGACGAGATTTGTGTGTTCCGTCGTCATTAGCAGCGTCGGAAAATTGGAATTAAATGTCAGTTTTGCGTCGCATTCGAAAATCTAGTCTCACAGGAGAACGGCCATTATGTGCTCAAAAAGCAATAGACCCTTGGCGACAAGTCGGCTGGAGGACGATGTATTGAATCTCGACGCAATTTGAATGTCCATCGTCATTAGGACGCCCTGAACGATACAATTGACTATCAGTTTTGCGTCCGATTCGATAAACTAGACTCACAGGAGAACGACCATAAGGTGCCGGAGGCAGCAGTAGACCCTTGGAGACAAGTCGTTTGGAGGACGATGTAATGAATCTCGACTCCATTGGAGTGTTCCATCGTCATTAGGAGGCCCTGAACGTTACAATTAACTATCAGTTTTGCGTCGGATTCGATAATCTAGACTCACAGGAGAACGACCATAAGGTGCCCGAGGCAACAATAGACCATTCTAGGAGACAAGTCGACTGGAGGACGATGTATTGAATCGCGACGCAATTTTTGTGTTTCATCGTCATTAGCGGGTCGGAAAATTGGAACTAAATGTCAGTTTTGCGTCGCATTCGAAAATCTAGTCTCACAGGAGAACGAACATAAGGTGCCTGAGGCAGCAATAGACCATTGGAGTCAAGTCGGCTGGAGGACGATGTAATGAATCTCGACGCAATTTGAGTGCTCCATCGTCATTAGGAGGCCCGGAATATTGCAATTAACAATAAGTTTTGCGTCCGATTCGACAATCTAGACTCACAGGAGAACGACCATAACGTGCCGGAGGCAGCAATAGACCATTGGAGGCAAGTCGGCTGGAGGACGATGAATTGAATCTCGACGCAATTTGAGTGTTTCATTGTCATTAGGAGGCCCTGAACGTTGCAATTAACTATCAGTTTTGCGTCCGATTCGATAATCTAGACTCACAGGAGAACGACCATACGGTGCCCGAGGCAGCAATAGACCCTAGGTTACAAGTCGACTGGAGGACGATGTATCGAATCTCGACGCAATTTGAGTGTTCTATCGTCATTAGGAGGCCCTGAACGTTACAATAACTATCAGTTTTGCGTTGGATTCGATAATCTAGTCTCACAGCAGAACGACCTTAAGGTGCCCGAGGCAGCAATAGACACTTGCAGACAAGTCGACTAAAGGACGATGTATCGAATCGCGAAGCAATTTCTGTGTTCCTTCGTCATTAGGAGGCACTGAACGTTACAATTAACTACCAGTTTTGCGTCGGATTCGAAAATCTAGACTCACAAGAGAACGACCATACGGTGCCCGAGGAAGCAATAGATCCTTGGAGACAAGTCGGCTGGAGGACGATGTATTGAATCTCGACGCAATTTGAGTGTTCCAATGTCATTAGGATGCCCTGAACGTTACAATTAACTATCATTTCGCGGCCGATTCGATAATCTAGACTCACAGTTGAACGACCATATGGTGCCCGAGGCAGGAATAGGCCCTTGGAGACAAGTCGACTAAAGGACGATGTATTGAATCGCGACGCAATTTGTGTGTTCCATCGCCATTGGGAGGCCCTGAACGTAACAATTAATTATCAGTTTTGCGTCGGATTCGAAAATCTAGACACACAGGAGAACCACAAAATGTGCCCGAGGCTGCAATAGACCCTTGGAGACAAGTCGGCTGGAGGATGTATTGAATCTCGACGCATTTAGAGTGTTCCATCGTCATTAGGAGTCCTTGAACGTTAGAATTAACTGCCAGTTTTGCGTCGGATTCGATAATCTAGACTCACAGGAGAACGAGCATAAGGTGCCCGAGGCACAATAGACACTTGGTGACAAGTCGACAAAAGGACGATGTATTGAATCGCGACGCAATTTGTGTGTTCCATCGTCATTAGGGGGCCTTGAACGTAACAATTAACTATCACTTTTGCGTTCGATTCGATAATTTAAACTCACAGGAGACGGTCCATATTGTGCCTGAGGCAGCAGTTTCCTCTTCAAGACAAGTCGGCCGGAGGACGATGTATTGAATCTCGACGCAATTTGAGTGTTCCATCGTCATTAGGAGGCCCTGAACGTTACAATTAACTATCAGTTTTGGGTCAGATTCGAAAATCTAGACTCACAGGAAAACGACCATAGGCTGCCCGAGGCAGCAATAGACCCTTGGAGTCAAGTCGGCTGGAGGACGATGTATTGAATCGGGACGTAATTTGGGTGATTCACCGTCATTAGGAGGCTCTGAAAGTTACAATTAACAGTCAGTTTTTCGTCGGATTCGAAAATCTAGACTCACAGGAGGACGACCAAAGGGTGCCCGAGGCAGCAATTTCCTCTTGGAGACAAGTCGGCCGGATGACGATGTATTGAATCTCGACGCAATTTTAGTGTCCCATCGTCATGAGGAGGCCCTGAACGTTACAATTAACTATCAGTTTTGCGTCCGATTCGATAATCCAGACTCACAGGAGAAGGACCATAATGTGCCCGTGGCAGCAATAGACCCTTGGAGACAAGTCGGCTGGAGGACGATGTATTGAATCTTGACGCAATTTTAGTGGTCTACCATCATTAGGAGGCTCTGAGCGTTACAATTAACTATCAGTTAGGCGTCGGATTCGAAAATCTAGACTCACACGAGAACGACCATAGGGTGCCCGAGGCATCAATAGACCCTTGGAGACAAGTCGGCTGAAGGACGATGTATTGAATCGGGACTTAATTTGAGTGTTCCACCGACATTAGAAGGCTCTGAACGTTGGAACTGACAGTCAGTTTGCGTCGGATTCGAAAATCTGGAATCACAGGAGAACGAACATAAGGTGACCGACGCTGCAATAGACCCACGGAGACAAGTCGGCTGGAGGACGATATATTGTGACGGGACGCTATTTGTGTGTTCCATCGTCGTTAGCAGGGTCGGAACGTTAGAATTAAATGTCAGTTTTGCGTCGGATTCGAAAATCTAGACTCACAGGAGGACGACCAAAAGGTGCCCGAGGCAGCAATAGACCCTTGAAGACAAGTCGACTAAAGGACGATATATTGAATCGCGACGCAATTTGTGTGTTCCATCGCCTATAGGAGGCCCTGAACGTTACAATTAACTATCAGTTTTGCGTCGGATTCGAAAATCTAGACTCACAGGAGGACGACCAAAAGGTGCCCGAGGCAGCAATAGACCATTGGAAACAAGTCGGCTGGAGGACGATGAATTGAATCTCGACGCAATTTGAGTGTTCCATCGTCATTAGGAGGCCTAGAACGTTAGAATTAACTATCAGTTTTGCGTCCGATTCGATAATCTAGACTCACAGGAGACGGACCATAATGAGCCCGAGGCAGCAATTTCCGCTTGGAGACAAGTCGGCTGGAGGACGATGTATTGAATCTCGACGCAAATTGAGTGTTCCATCGTCATTAGGAGGCCCTGAACGTTACAATTAATTATGAACTTTGCGTCGGATTCGAAAATCTAGACTCACAGGAGAACGACCATAAGGTGCTCAAGGAGCAATAGACCCTTGGCGACAAGTCGGCTGGAGGACGATGTATTGAATTTCGACGCAATTCGAGTGTTCCATCGTCATTAGGAGGCCCTGAACAATACAATTGACTATCAGTTTTGCGTCCGATTCGATAATCTAGACTCACAGGAGACGGACCATAATGTGCCCGAGGCAGCAATTTCCGCTTGGAGACAAGTCGGCTGGAGGACGATGTATTGAATCTCGACGCAAATTGAGTGTTCCATTGTCATTAGGAGGCCCTGAACGTTACAATTAATTATGAACTTTGCGTCGGATTCGAAAAACTAGACTCACAGGAGAACGACCATAAGATGCCCGAGTGTGCTATAGACCATTGGAGACAAGTCGGCTGGAGAACAATGTATTGAATCTCGACGCAATTTGAGTGTTCCATCGTCATTAGGAGGAACTGAACGATACAATTAACTATTAGTTTTGCGTCCAATTCAATAAACTAGACTCATAGGAGAGCGACCATAAGGTGCTCGAGGCAGCATCAGACACTTGGAGACAAGTCGGCTGGAGGACGATGTAATGAATCTCGACTCCATTTGAGTGTTCCATCGTCATTAGGAGGCCTTGAACGTTACAATTAACTATCATTTTTGCGTCCGATTCGATAATCTAGACTCACAGGAGAACGACCATAAGGTGCCCGAGGCAGCAATAGACACTTCTTGGAGACAAGTCGACTGGAGGACGATGTATGATGCAATTTGTTTGTTCCATCGTCATTAGCAGGGTCGGAAAATTGGAATTAAATGTCAGTTTTGCGTCGCATTCGAAAATCTTGACTCACAGGACAACGAACATAAGATGCCTGAGGCAGCAATAGGCCATTGGAGACCAGTCGGCTGGAGGACGATGTATTGAATCTCGACGCCATTTGAACGTTCCATCATCATTATGATGCCCTGAACGTTTTAATTAACTATCAGTTTTGCGTCCGATTCGAAAATCTAGACTCACACGAGAACGACCATAGGGTGCCTGAGGCAGCAATAGACCCTTGGAGACAAGTTGGCTGAAGGACGATTTATTGAATCGGGACGCAATTTGAGTGTTCCACCGTCATTAGAAGGCGCTGAACGTTACAATTAACAGTCAGTTTTGCGTCGGATTCGAAAATCAGGACTCACAGGAGAACCAACATAAGGTGACCGAGGCAGCAATAGACCCATGGAGACAATTCGGCTGGAGGAAGATATATTGAATCGGGACGCAATTTGTGTGTTCCATCGCCATTAGGAGGCCCTGAACGTTACAATTAACTATCAGTTTTGCGTCAGATACGAAAATCTAGACTCACAGGAGACGGATCATAACGTGCCCGAGGCAGCAATTTCCTCTTGGAGACAACTCGGTCGGAGGACGATGTAATGAATCTCGACGGAATTTGAGTGTTCCATCATCATTAGGAGGCCCTGAACGTTACAATTAACTATCAGTTTTGCGTCGGATTCGAAAATTATACTCACAGGAGAACGCACATAAGGTGACCGAGGTAGCACTAGACCCATGGAGACAAGTCGGCTGGAGGACGATGTATTGAATCAGGACGCAATTTCTGTGTTCCATCGCCGTTAGCAGGGTCGGATCGTTAGAATTAAATGTCAGTTTTGCGTCGCATTCGAAAATCTAGTCTCACAGGAGAACGAACATAGGGTGCCTCAGGCTGCAATAGACCATTGGAGACAAGTCGGCTGGAGGACGATGTATTGAATCTCGACGCAATTTGAGTGTTCCATCGTCATTAGGAGGACCTGATCGTTACAATTAACTATCAGTTTTCCGTCGGGTCGGAAAATTAGAATTAAACGTCAGTTTTGCGTCGGATTCGAAAATCTAGACTCACAGGAGAACGACCATAAGGTGACGGATGCAGCAATAGACACTTGGAGACAAGTCGGCTGGAGGGCGATGTATTGAATCTCAACGCAAATTGAGTGTTCCATCATCATTAGGAGGCCCTGAACGTTACAATTAACTATCCGTTTTCCATCGGATTCGATAATCTAGACTCACATTAGTAAAGCCATAAGGTGCCCGAAGCAGAAATAGACCATTGGAGACAAGTCGGCTGGAGTACGATTTATTGAATCTCGACGCAGTTTGTGTGTTCCATCGTCGTTAGCAGCGTTGGAAAATTAGAATTAAATGTCAGTTTTGCGTCGGATTCGAAAATCTAGACTCACAGGACAACGACCGTAAGGTGCCCGAGGCAGCAATATACCTTTTGAGACATGTCGGCTGGAGGACGATGTATTGACTCTCGACGCAATTTTAGTGTTCCACCGTCATTAGGAGGCTCTGAACGTTACAGTTAACAGTCAGTTTTGCGTTGGATTCGAAAATCTGGACTCACAGGAAAACTAACATAAGGTGACCGAGGCAGCAATAGCCCCATAGAGACAAGTCGGCTGCAAGACGATGTATTGAATCGGGACGCAATTTGAGTGTTCCATCGTCATTAGGAGGCCCTGAACGTTACAATTAAATATCAGATTTGCGTCCGATTCGATAATCCAGACTCACAGGAGAACGACCATAAGGTGCTCGAGGTAGCAATAGAACCTTGGAGACAAGTCGGCTGGAGGACGATGTATTGAATCTCGACGCAATTTTAGTGTTCCATCGTCATTAGCAGGGTCGGAAAATTGGAATTAAATGTCAGTTTTGCGTCGCATTCGAAAATCTAGTCTCACAGGAGAACGAACATAAGGTGCCTGAGGCAGCAATAGACCATTGGAGACAAGGCCCTGAACGTTACAATTAACTATCAGTTTTGCGTCGGATTCGAAAATTTAGACTCACAGGAAAACTACCATGAGGTGCTCGAGGCAGCAGTACATGCTTGGAGAGAAGTCGGCTGGAGGACGAAGAATTGAATCTCGACGCAATTTGAGTGTTCCATCGTCATTAGGAAGCCCTGAACGTTACAATTAACTATCAGTTTTGCGTCCGATTCGATAATCCAGACTCACAGGAGAACGACCTTAAGGTGCTCGAGGCAGCAATAGACCCTTGGAGACAAGTCGGCCGGAGCACGATGTAATGAATCTTGACGCTATTTGAGTGTCCCTTCGTCATTAGGAGGCCCTGAACGTTACAATTAACTATCCGTTTTGCGTCGGATTCGATAAACTTGACTCACATTAGAAAAGCCATAAGGTGCCCGAAGCAGAAATAGACCATTGGAGACAAGCCTTCTGGAGGACGATGTATTGAATCCCGACGAAATTTCTGTGTTCCACCGTCATTAGGAGGCTCTGAACGTTACAATTAACAGTCAGTTTTGCGTCGGATTCGAAAATCTGGACTCACAGGAGAACGAACATAAGGTGACCGAGGCAGCAATAGACACATGTAGACAAGTCGGCTGGAGGATGATGTATTGAATCGGGACGCAATTTGTGTGTTCCATCGTCGTTAGCAGGGTCGCAAAGTTAGAATTAAATGTCAGGTTTGCGTCGCATTCGAAAATCTAGTCTCACAGGAGAACGAACATAAGGTGACTGAGGCAGCAATAGACCCTTGGAGACAAGTCGGCTGGACGACGATGTATTGAATCAGGACGCAATTTCTGTGTTCCATCGCCGTTAGCAGGGTCGGATCGTTAGAATTAAATGTCAGTTTTGCGTCGCATTCGAAAATCTAGTCTCACAGGAGAACGAACATAGGGTGCCTGAGGCTGCAATAGACCATTGGAGACAAGTCGGCTGGAGGACGATGTATTGAATCTCGACGCAATTTGAGTGTTCCATCGTCATTAGGAGGACCTGATCGTTACAATTAACTATCAGTTTTCCGTCGGGTCGGAAAATTAGAATTAAACGTCAGTTTTGCGTCGGATTCGAAAATCTAGACTCACAGGAGAACGACCATAAGGTGCCGGATGCAGCAATAGACACTTGGAGACAAGTCGGCTGGAGTGCGATGTATTGAATCTCAACGCAAATTGAGTGTTCCATCATCATTAGGAGGCCCTGAACGTTACAATTAACTATCCGTTTTCCGTCGGATTCGAAAATCTAGTCTCACAGGAGAACGACCACATGTTGCTCGATGCAGCAATAGACCATTGGAGACATGTCGGCTCGAGGACGATGTATTGAATCTCGACACAATTTGAGTGATCCATCGTCTTTAGCAGAGTCGGAACGTTAGAATTAATTGTCAGATATGCGTCACATATGAAAATCTAGTCTCACAGGAGAACGAACATAAGGTGCCCGAGGCAGCAATAGACCCTTGGAGACAAGTCGGCTGGAGGACGAAGTATGAATCTCGACGCAATTTGAGTGTTCCATCGTCATTAGGAGGCCCTGAACGTTATAATTAACTATCAGTTTTGCGTCGGATTCGGTAATCTAGACTCACAGGAGAACGACCATAAGTTGCCCGAGGCTGCAATAGACCCTTGGAGACAAGTCGGCTGGAGTACGATTTATTGAATCTCGACGCAATTTGTGTGTTCCTTCGTCAATAGGAAGCCCTGAACGTTACAATTAACTATCAGTTTTGCGTCCGATTCGAGAATCTAGACTCACGGGAGAACGACCATAAGGTGCCCGAGGCAGCAATAGACCCTTGTGGACAAGTCGACTGGAGGACGTTGTATTGAATCGCGACGCAGTTTGTGTGTTCCATCGTCGTTAGCAGCGTTGGAAAATTAGAATTAAATGTCAGTTTTGCGTCGGATTCGAAAATCTAGACTCACAGGACAACGACCGTAAGGTGCCCGAGGCAGCAATATACCTTTTGAGACAAGTCGGCTGGAGGACGATGTATTGACTCTCGAAGCAATTTTAGTGTTCCACCGTCATTAGGAGACTCTGAACGTTACAGTTAACAGTCAGTTTTGCGTTGGATTCGAAAATCTGGACTCACAGGAGAACTAACATAAGGTGACCGAGGCCGCAATAGCCCCATAGAGACAAGTCGGCTGCAAGACGATGTATTGAATCGGGACGCAATTTGAGTGTTCCATCGTCATTAGGAGGCCCTGAACGTTACAATTAACTATCAGTTTTGCGTCCGATTCGATAATCCAGACTCACAGGAGAACGACCATAAGGTGCTCGAGGCAGCAATAGACCCTTGGAGACATGTCGGCCGGAGCACGATGTAATGAATCTTGACGCTATTTGAGTGTCCCTTCGTCATTAGGAGGCCCTGAACGTTACAATTAACTATCCGTTTTGCGTCGGATTCGATAAACTAGACTCACATTAGAAAAGCCATAAGGTGCCCGAAGCAGAAATAGACCATTGGAGACAAGCCTTCTGGAGGACGATGTATTGAATCGCGACGAAATTTCTGTGTTCCACCGTCATTAGGAGGCTCTGCACGTTACAATTAACAGTCAGTTTTGCGTCGGATTCGAAAATCTGGACTCACAGGAGAACGAACATAAGGTGACCGAGGCAGCAATACACACATGTAGACATGTCGGCTGGAGGATGATGTATTGAATCGGGACGCAATTTGTGTGTTCCATCGTCTTTAGCAGGGTCGCAAAGTTAGAATTGATTGTCAGGTTTGCGTCGCATTCGAAAATCTAGTCTCACAGGAGAACGAACATAAGGTGACTGAGGCAGCAATAGACCCTTGGAGACAAGTCGGCTGGAGGACGATGTATTGAATCAGGACGCAATTTCTGTGTTCCATCGCCGTTAGCAGGGTCGGATCGTTAGAATTAAATGTCAATTTTGCGTCGCATTCGAAAATCTAGCCTCACAGGAGAACGAACATAGGGTGCCTGAGGCTGCAATAGACCATTGGAGACAAGTCGGCCGGAGGACGATGTAATGAATCTCGACGCAATTTGAATGTTCCACCGTCATTAGGAGGCTCTGAACGTTACTATTAACTGTCAGTTTTGCGACGGATTCGATAATCTAGACTCACAAGAGAACGACCATAAGGTGCCTGAGGCAGCAATAGACCTTTGGAAACAAGTCGGCTGGAGGACGATGTATTGAATCTCGACACAAGCTGAGTGTTCCATCGTCATTAGGAGGCCCTGAACATTACAATTAACTATCACTTTTTCGTCTGATTCGAAAAGCTAGATCACAGGGGAAAGACCATAAGGTGCTCGAGGCAGCAATAGACCCTTGGAGACAAGTCGGCTGGAGGACGATGTATTGAGTCTCGACGCAATTTAAGTGTTCCATCGTCATTAGGAGGCCCTTAACGTTACAATTAACTATCAGTTTTGCGTCGGATTCGAAAATCTAGACTCACAGGAGAACGACCATAAGGTGCCGGATGCAGCAATAGACACTTGGAGACAAGTCGGCTGGAGGGCGATGTATTGAATCTCAACGCAAATTGAGTGTTCCATCATCATTAGGAGGCCCTGAACGTTACAATTAACTATCCGTTTTCCGTCGGATTCGAAAATCTAGTCTCACAGGAGAACGACCACATGTTGCTCGAGGCAGCAATAGACCATTGGAGACATGTCGGCTGGAGGACGATGTATTGAATCTCGACGCAATTTGAGTGATCCATCGTCTTTAGCAGAGTCGGAAAGTTAGAATTAATTGTCAGATATGCGTCACATATGAAAATCTAGTCTCACAGGAGAACGAACATAAGGTGCCCGAGGCAGCAATAGACCCTTGGAGACAAGTCGGCTGGAGGACGAAGTATGAATCTCGACGCAATTTGAATGTTCCATCGTCATTAGGAGGCCCTGAACGTTATAATTAACTATCAGTTTTGCGTCGGATTCGATAATCTAGACTCACAGGAGAACGACCATAAGTTGCCCGAGGCTGCAATAGACCCTTGGAGACAAGTCGGCTGGAGTACGATTTATTGAATCTCGACGCAATTTGTGTGTTCCTTCGTCATTAGGAAGCCCTGAACCTTACAATTAACTATCAGTTTTGCGTCCGATTCGAGAATCTAGACTCACGGGAGAACGACCATAAGGTGCCCGAGGCAGCAATAGACCCTTGGGGACAAGTCGACTGGAGGACGTTGTATTGAATCGCGACGCAGTTTGTGTGTTCCATCGTCGTTAGTAGCGTTGGAAAATTAGAATTAAATGTCAGTTTTGCGTCGGATTCGAAAATCTAGACTCACAGGACAACGACCGTAAGGTGCCCGAGGCAGCAATATACCTTTTGAGACAAGTCGGCTGGAGGACGATGTATTGACTCTCGACGCAATTTTAGTGTTCCACCGTCATTAGGAGGCTCTGAACGTTACAGTTAACAGTCAGTTTCGCGTTGGATTCGAAAATCTGGACTCACAGGAGAACTAACATAAGGTGACCGAGGCAGCAATAGCCCCATAGTGACAAGTCGGCCGCAAGACGATGTATTGAATCGGGACGCAATTTGAGTGTTCCATCGTCATTAGGAGGCCCTGAACGTTACAATTAACTATCAGTTTTGCGTCCGATTCGATAATCCAGACTCACAGGAGAACGACCATAAGGTGCTCGAGGTAGCAATAGAACCTTGGAGACAAGTCGGCTGGAGGACGATGTATTGAATCTCGACGCAATTTTAGTGTTCCATCGTCATTAGCAGGGTCGGAAAATTGGATTAAATGTCAGTTTTGCGTCGTATTCGAAAATCTAGTCTCACAGGAGAACGAACATAAGGTGCCTGAGGCAGCAATAGACCATTGAAGACAAGGCCCTGAACGTTACAATTAACTATCAGTTTTGCGTCGGATTCGAAAATCTAGACTCACAGGAAAACTACCATGAGGTGCTCGAGGCAGCAGTACATCCTTGGAGAGAAGTCGGCTGGAGGACGAAGAATTGAATCTCGACGCAATTTGAGTGTTCCATCGTCATTAGGAAGCCCTGAACGTTACAATTAACTATCAGTTTTGCGTCCGATTCGATAATCCAGACTCACAGGAGAACGACCATAAGGTGCTCGAGGCAGCAATAGACCCTTGGAGACAAGTCGGCCGGAGCACGATGTAATGAATCTTGACGCTATTTGAGTGTCCCTTCGTCATTAGGAGGCCCTGAACGTTACAATTAACTATCCGTTTTGCGTCGGATTCGATAAACTTGACTCACATTAGAAAAGCCATAAGGTGCCCGAAGCAGAAATAGACCATTGGAGACAAGCCTTCTGGAGGACGATGTATTGAATCCCGACGAAATTTCTGTGTTCCACCGTCATTAGGAGGCTCTGAACGTTACAATTAACAGTCAGTTTTGCGTCGGATTCGAAAATCTGGACTCACAGGAGAACGAACATAAGGTGACCGAGGCAGCAATAGACACATGTAGACAAGTCGGCTGGAGGATGATGTATTGAATCGGGACGCAATTTGTGTGTTCCATCGTCGTTAGCAGGGTCGCAAAGTTAGAATTAAATGTCAGGTTTGCGTCGCAATCGAAAATCTAGTCTCACAGGAGAACGAACATAAGGTGACTGAGGCAGCAATAGACCCTTGGAGACAAGTCAACTGGAGGACGATGTATTGAAGCTCGACACTATTTGAGTGTTCCATTGTCATTAGGAGGCCCTGAACGTTACAATTAGGTATCGGTTTTTCGTCGGATTCGATAATCTAGACTCACAGGAGAACGACCATAAGGTGCCCGAGGCAGCATTAGACCCTTGGAGTCAAGTCGGCAGGTGGACGATGTAATGAATCTCGACGCAAATTGATTGTTCCATTGTCATTAGGACTCCCTGAACGTCACAATTAACTATCCGTTTTGCGTCGGATTCGAAAATGTAGACTCACACGAGAACGAGCATAAGGTGCCCGAGGCAGCAATAGACCATAGGAGGCAAGTCGGCTGGAGGACGATGTATTGAATCGGGACGCAATTTGTGAGTTCCATCGTCGTTAGCAGGGTCGAAAAGTTAGAATTAAATGTCAGGTTTGCGTCGCATTCGAAAATCTAGTCTCAGAGGAGAACGAACATACGGTGCCTGAGGCAGCAATAGACACTTGGAGACAAGTCGGCTGGAGGACGATGTATTGAATCTGGACGCAATTAGAGTGTTACATCGTCATCAGGAGTCCCTGAACGATACAATTAACTATCCGTTTTGCGTCGTATTCGATAATCTAGACTCACAGGAGAACGACCATAAGGTGCCCGAGGCAGCAATAGACCATTGGAGACAAACCGGCTGGAGGACGATGTATTGAATCTCGACGCAAATTGAGTGTTCCATCATTAGGAGGCCCTGAACGTTACAATTAACTATCAGTTTTGCGTCAGATTCGAAAATCTAGACTTACATGAGAACGACCATAAGGTGCTCGAGGCAGCAATAGACCCTTGGCGACAAGTCATCTGGAGGACGGTGTATTGAATGTCGACGCAATTTGAGTGTTCCATCCTGATTATGAGGCCCTGAACGTTACAATTAACTTTCAGTTTTGCGTCGGATTCGAATATCTAGACTCACAGGAGACGGACAATAATGTGCCCGAGGCAGCAATTTCCTCTTTGAGGCAAGTCGGCCGGAGGACGATGTAATGAATCTCGACGCAATTTGAATGTTCCACCGTCATTAGGAGGCTCTGAACGTTACAATTAACAGTCAATTTTGCGGCGGATTCGAAAATCTGGACTCACAGGAGTACGAACATAAGGTGACCGAGGCAGCAATAGACCCATGGAGACAAGTCGGCTGGAGGACGATGTATTGAATCGGGACGCAATTTGTGTGTTCCCTCGTCGTTAGCAGGGTCGGAACGTTACAATTAAATATCAGTTTTGCGTCGCATTCGAAAATCTGGTCTCACAGGAGAACGATCATAAGGTGCCTGAGGCAGCAATAGACCCTTGGAGACAAGTCGGCTGGAGGACGATGTATTGAATGTCGACGCAATTTTATGTTCCATCGTCATTAGGACGCCCTGAACGTTACAATTAACTGTCAGTTTTGCGACGGATTCGATAATCTAGACTCACAAGAGAACGACCATAAGGTGCCTGAGGCAGCAATAGACCTTTGGAAACAAGTCGGCTGGAGGACGATGTATTGAATCTCGACACAAGCTGAGTGTTCCATCGTCATTAGGAGGCCCTGAACATTACAATTAACTATCAGTTTTTCGTCAGATTCGAAAAGCTAGATCACAGGGGAACGACCATAAGGTGCTCGAGGCAGCAATAGACCCTTGGAGACAAGTCGGCTGGAGGACGATGTATTGAGTCTCGACGCAATTTAAGTGTTCCATCGTCATTAGGAGGCCCTTAACGTTACAATTAACTATCAGTTTTGCGTCGGATTCGAAAATCTAGACTCACAGGAGAACGACCATAAGGTGCCGGATGCAGCAATAGACACTTGGAGACAAGTCGGCTGGAGGGCGATGTATTGAATCTCAACGCAAATTGAGTGTTCCATCATCATTAGGAGGCCCTGAACGTTACAATTAACTATCCGTTTTCCGTCGGATTCGAAAATCTAGTCTCACAGGAGAACGACCACATGTTGCTCGAGGCAGCAATAGACTATTGGAGACATGTCGGCTGGAGGACGATGTATTGAATCTCGACGCAATTTGAGTGATCCATCGTCTTTAGCAGAGTCGGAAAGTTAGAATTAATTGTCAGATATGCGTCACATATGAAAATCTAGTCTCACAGGAGAACGAACATAAGGTGCCCGAGGCAGCAATAGACCCTTGGAGACAAGTCGGCTGGAGGACGAAGTATGAATCTCGACGCAATTTGAATGTTCCATCGTCATTAGGAGGCCCTGAACGTTATAATTAACTATCAGTTTTGCGTCGGATTCGATAATCTAGACTCACAGGAGAACGACCATAAGTTGCCCGAGGCTGCAATAGACCCTTGGAGACAAGTCGGCTGGAGTACGATTTATTGAATCTCGACACAATTTGTGTGTTCCTTCGTCATTAGGAAGCCCTGAACCTTACAATTAACTATCAGTTTTGCGTCCGATTCGAGAATCTAGACTCACGGGAGAACGACCATAAGGTGCCCGAGGCAGCAATAGACCCTTGGGGACAAGTCGACTGGAGGACGTTGTATTGAATCGCGACGCAGTTTGTGTGTTCCATCGTCGTTAGCAGCGTTGGAAAATTAGACTTAAATGTCAGTTTTGCGTCGGATTCGAAAATCTAGACTCACAGGACAACGACCGTAAGGTGCCCGAGGCAGCAATATACCTTTTGAGACAAGTCGGCTGGAGGACAATGTATTGACTCTCGACGCAATTTTAGTGTTCCACCGTCATTAGGAGGCTCTGAACGTTACAGTTAACAGTCAGTTTTGCGTTGGATTCGAAAATCTGGACTCACAGGAGAACTAACATAAGGTGACCGAGGCAGCAATAGCCCCATAGAGACAAGTCGGCCGCAAGACGATGTATTGAATCGGGACGCAATTTGAGTGTTCCATCGTCATTAGGAGGCCCTGAACGTTACAATTAACTATCAGTTTTGCGTCCGATTCGATAATCCAGACTCACAGGAGAACGACCATAAGGTGCTCGGGGTAGCAATAGAACCTTGGAGACAAGTCGGCTGGAGGACGATGTATTGAATCTCGACGCAATTTTAGTGTTCCATCGTCATTAGCAGGGTCGGAAAATTGGAATTAAATGTCAGTTTTGCGTCGCATTCGAAAATCTAGTCTCACAGGAGAACGAACATAAGGTGCCTGAGGCAGCAATAGACCATTGAAGACAAGGCCCTGAACGTTACAATTAACTATCAGTTTTGCGTCGGATTCGAAAATCTAGACTCACAGGAAAACTACCATGAGGTGCTCGAGGCAGCAGTACATCCTTGGAGAGAAGTCGGCTGGAGGACGAAGAATTGAATCTCGACGCAATTTGAGAGTTCCATCGTCATTAGGAAGCCCTGAACGTTACAATTAACTATCAGTTTTGCGTCCGATTCGATAATCCAGACTCACAGGAGAACGACCATAAGGTGCTCGAGGCAGCAATAGACCCTTGGAGACAAGTCGGCCGGAGCACGATGTAATGAATCTTGACGCTATTTGAGTGTCCCTTCGTCATTAGGAGGCCCTGAACGTTACAATTAACTATCCGTTTTGCGTCGGATTCGATAAACTAGACTCACATTAGAAAAGCCATAAGGTGCCCGAAGCAGAAATAGACCATTGGAGACAAGCCTTCTGGAGGACGATGTATTGAATCCCGACGAAATTTCTGTGTTCCACCGTCATTAGGAGGCTCTGAACGTTACAATTAACAGTCAGTTTTGCGTCGGATTCGAAAATCTGGACTCACAGGAGAACGAACATAAGGTGACCGAGGCAGCAATAGACACATGTAGACCAGTCGGCTGGAGGATGATGTATTGAATCGGGACGCAATTTGTGTGTTCCATCGTCGTTAGCAGGGTCGCAAAGTTAGAATTAAATGTCAGGTTTGCGTCGCATTCGAAAATCTAGTCTCACAGGAGAACGAACATAAGGTGACTGAGGCAGCAATAGACCCTTGGAGACAAGTCAACTGGAGGACGATGTATTGAAGCTCGACACTATTTGAGTGTTCCATTGTCATTAGGAGGCCCTGAACGTTACAATTAGGTATCAGTTTTTCGTCGGATTCGATAATCTAGACTCACAGGAGAACGACCATAAGGTGCCCGAGGCAGCATTAGACCCTTGGAGTCAAGTCGGCAGGTGGACGATGTAATGAATCTCGACGCAAATTGATTGTTCCATTGTCATTAGGACTCCCTGAACGTCACAATTAACTATCCGTTTTGCGTCGGATTCGAAAATCTAGACTCACACGAGAACGAGCATAAGGTGCCCGAGGCAGCAATAGACCATAGGAGGCAAGTCGGCTGGAGGACGATGTATTGAATCGGGACGCAATTTGTGAGTTCCATCGTCGTTAGCAGGGTCGGAAAGTTAGAATTAAATGTCAGTTATGCGTCGCATTCGAAAATCTAGTCTCAGAGGAGAACGAACATACGGTGCCTGAGGCAGCAATAGACACTTGGAGACAAGTCGGCTGGAGGACGATGTATTGAATCTGGACGCAATTAGAGTGTTACATCGTCATCAGGAGTCCCTGAACGATACAATTAACTATCCGTTTTGCGTCGTATTCGATAATCTAGACTCACAGGAGAACGACCATAAGGTGCCCGAGGCAGCAATAGACCATTGGAGACAAACCGGCTGGAGGACGATGTATTGAATCTCGACGCAAATTGAGTGTTCCATCATTAGGGGGCCCTGAACGTTACAATTAACTATCAGTTTTGCGTCAGATTCGAAAATCTAGACTTACATGAGAACGACCATAAGGTGCTCGAGGCAGCAATAGACCCTTGGCGACAAGTCATCTGGAGGACGGTGTATTGAATGTCGACGCAATTTGAGTGTTCCATCCTGATTATGAGGCCCTGAACGTTACAATTAACTTTCAGTTTTGCGTCGGATTCGAAAATCTAGACTCACAGGAGACGGACAATAATGTGCCCGAGGCAGCAATTTCCTCTTTGAGGCAAGTCGGCCGGAGGACGATGTAATGAATCTCGACGCAATTTGAATGTTCCACCGTCATTAGGAGGCTCTGAACGTTACAATTAACAGTCAATTTTGCGGCGGATTCGAAAATCTGGACTCACAGGAGTACGAACATAAGGTGACCGAGGCAGCAATAGACCCATGGGGACAAGTCGGCTGGAGGACGATGTATTGAATCGGGACGCAATTTGTGTGTTCCCTCGTCGTTAGCAGGGTCGGAACGTTACAATTAAATATCAGTTTTGCGTCGCATTCGAAAATCTGGTCTCACAGGAGAACGATCATAAGGTGCCTGAGGCAGCAATAGACACTTGGAGACAAGTCGGCTGGAGGACGATGTATTGCATGTCGACGCAATTTTATGTTCCATCGTCATTAGGACGCCCTGAACGTTACAATTAACTGTCAGTTTTGCGACGGATTCGATAATCTAGACTCACAAGAGAACGACCATAATGTGCCTGAGGCAGCAATAGACCTTTGGAAACAAGTCGGCTGGAGGACGATGTATTGAATCTCGACACAAGCTGAGTGTTCCATCGTCATTAGGAGGCCCTGAACATTACAATTAACTATCAGTTTTTCGTCAGATTCGAAAATCTAGATCACAGGAGAACGACCATAAGGTGCTCGAGGCAGCAATAGACCCTTGGAGACAAGTCGGCTGGAGGACGATGTATTGAATCTCGACGCAATTTAAGTGTTCCATCGTCATTAGGAGGGCCTTAACGTTACAATTAACTATCAGTTTTGCGTCGGATTCGAAAATCTGAACCACAGGAGAACGAACATAAGGTGCTCGAGACAGCAATAGACCCATAGAGACAAGTCGGCTGGAGGAGGACGTATTGAATCTAGACGCAATTTGAGTGTTCCATCGTCATTAGGAGGACCTGAACGTTACATCAGTTTTGCGTCGGATTCGATAATCTAGACTCACAGGAGAACGACCATAAGGTGCCCGAGGCAGCAATAGACCCTTGGAGACAAGTCGAATAAAGGACGATGTATTGAAACGCGGCGCAATTTGTGTGTTCCATCGTCTTTAGCAGGGTCGGAAAATTAGAATTAAATGTCAGTTTTGCGTCGGATTCGATAATCTAGACTCACAGGAGAACGACCATTAGGTGCCCGAGGCAGCAATAGACCCATGGAGACAAGTCGGCTGGAGGACGATGTATTGAATCTCGACGCAATTTTAGTGTTCCCTCGTCATTAGGAGGACCTGAACGTTACGATTAACTATGAGTTTTGCGTCGGATTCGATAATCTAGACTCACAGGAGAACAACCATAAGGTGCCCGAAGCAGCAATAGACCCTTGGAGACAAGTCGACTGAAGACCGATGTATTGAATCGCGACGCAATTTGTGTGTTCCTTCGTCTTTAGCAGGGTCGGAAAATTAGAATTAAATGTCAGTTTTGCGTCCGATTTGAAAATCTAGACTCACAGGAGACGGACCATAATTTGCCCGAGGCAGCAATTTCCTCTTGGAGTCAAGTCGGCCGTAGGACGATGTAACGAATCTCGTCGCAATTAGAGTGTTCCATCGTCATTAGGAGGCCCTGCACGTTACATTTAACTATCCGTTTTGCGTCGGATTCGATAATCTAGACTCACAGGAGAACGACCATAAGGTGCCCGAGGCAGCAATAGACCCTAGGAGACAAGTCGACTGAAGGACGATGTATTGAATCGCGACGCAATTTGTGTGTTCTATTGTCGTTAGCAGGGTCGGAAAATTAGAATTAAATGTCAGTTTTGCGTCGGATTCGAAAATCTAGACTCACAGGAGAACGACCATCAGGTGCCCGAGACAGCAATAGACCCTTGGTGACAAATCGGCTGGAGGACGATGTATTGAATCTCGACGCAAATTGAGTGTTCCATCATTAGGAGGCCCTGAACGTTACAATTAACTATCAGTTTTGCGTCGGATTCGAAAATCTAGACTCATAGGAGACGGACAATAATGTGCCCGAGGCAGCAATTTCCTCTTGGAGACAAGTCGGCCGGAGGACGATGTAATGAATCTCGACGCAATTTGAGGGTTCTATCACCACTAGGAGGCCCTGAACGTTACAATTAACTATCAGTTTTGCTTCGGAGTCGAAAATCAAGACTCACAGGATAACTACTATAAGGTGCCCGAGGCAGCAATAGATCCTTGGAGACAAATCGGCTGGAGGACGATACGATGTATTGAACCTCGACGCAATTTGAGTGTTCCAACGTCATTAGGCGCCCTGAACGTTACAATTAACTATCAGTTTTGCGTCGGATTCGAAAATCTAGACGCACAGGAGAACGACCATAAGGTGCCCGAGGCAGCAATAGACACTTCTTGGAGACAAGTCGACTGGAGGTCGATGTATGATGCAATTTGTTTGTTCCATCATCATTAGCTGGGTCGGAAAATTGGAATTAAATGTCAGTTTTGCGTCGCATTCGAAAATTTAGTCTCACAGGACAACGAACATAAGGTGCCTGAGGCAGCAATAGGCCATTGGAGACAAGTCGGCTGGAGGACGATGTATTGAATCTCGACGCAATTTGAGTGATCCATCGTCTTTAGCAGAGTCGGAAAGTTAGAATTAATTGTCAGATATGCGTCACATATGAAAATCTAGTCTCACAGGAGAACGAACATAAGGTGCCCGAGGCAGCAATAGACCCTTGGAGACAAGTCGGCTGGAGGACGAAGTATGAATCTCGACGCAATTTGAATGTTCCATCGTCATTAGGAGGCCCTGAACGTTATAATTAACTATCAGTTTTGCGTCGGATTCGATAATCTAGACTCACAGGAGAACGACCATAAGTTGCCCGAGGCTGCAATAGACCCTTGGAGACAAGTCGGCTGGAGTACGATTTATTGAATCTCGACGCAATTTGTGTGTTCCTTCGTCATTAGGAAGCCCTGAACCTTACAATTAACTATCAGTTTTGCGTCCGATTCGAGAATCTAGACTCACGGGAGAACGACCATAAGGTGCCCGAGGCAGCAATAGACCCTTGGGGACAAGTCGACTGGAGGACGTTGTATTGAATCGCGACGCAGTTTGTGTGTTCCATCGTCGTTAGTAGCGTTGGAAAATTAGAATTAAATGTCAGTTTTGCGTCGGATTCGAAAATCTAGACTCACAGGACAACGACCGTAAGGTGCCCGAGGCAGCAATATACCTTTTGAGACAAGTCGGCTGGAGGACGATGTATTGACTCTCGACGCAATTTTAGTGTTCCACCGTCATTAGGAGGCTCTGAACGTTACAGTTAACAGTCAGTTTCGCGTTGGATTCGAAAATCTGGACTCACAGGAGAACTAACATAAGGTGACCGAGGCAGCAATAGCCCCATAGTGACAAGTCGGCCGCAAGACGATGTATTGAATCGGGACGCAATTTGAGTGTTCCATCGTCATTAGGAGGCCCTGAACGTTACAATTAACTATCAGTTTTGCGTCCGATTCGATAATCCAGACTCACAGGAGAACGACCATAAGGTGCTCGAGGTAGCAATAGAACCTTGGAGACAAGTCGGCTGGAGGACGATGTATTGAATCTCGACGCAATTTTAGTGTTCCATCGTCATTAGCAGGGTCGGAAAATTGGATTAAATGTCAGTTTTGCGTCGTATTCGAAAATCTAGTCTCACAGGAGAACGAACATAAGGTGCCTGAGGCAGCAATAGACCATTGAAGACAAGGCCCTGAACGTTACAATTAACTATCAGTTTTGCGTCGGATTCGAAAATCTAGACTCACAGGAAAACTACCATGAGGTGCTCGAGGCAGCAGTACATCCTTGGAGAGAAGTCGGCTGGAGGACGAAGAATTGAATCTCGACGCAATTTGAGTGTTCCATCGTCATTAGGAAGCCCTGAACGTTACAATTAACTATCAGTTTTGCGTCCGATTCGATAATCCAGACTCACAGGAGAACGACCATAAGGTGCTCGAGGCAGCAATAGACCCTTGGAGACAAGTCGGCCGGAGCACGATGTAATGAATCTTGACGCTATTTGAGTGTCCCTTCGTCATTAGGAGGCCCTGAACGTTACAATTAACTATCCGTTTTGCGTCGGATTCGATAAACTTGACTCACATTAGAAAAGCCATAAGGTGCCCGAAGCAGAAATAGACCATTGGAGACAAGCCTTCTGGAGGACGATGTATTGAATCCCGACGAAATTTCTGTGTTCCACCGTCATTAGGAGGCTCTGAACGTTACAATTAACAGTCAGTTTTGCGTCGGATTCGAAAATCTGGACTCACAGGAGAACGAACATAAGGTGACCGAGGCAGCAATAGACACATGTAGACAAGTCGGCTGGAGGATGATGTATTGAATCGGGACGCAATTTGTGTGTTCCATCGTCGTTAGCAGGGTCGCAAAGTTAGAATTAAATGTCAGGTTTGCGTCGCAATCGAAAATCTAGTCTCACAGGAGAACGAACATAAGGTGACTGAGGCAGCAATAGACCCTTGGAGACAAGTCAACTGGAGGACGATGTATTGAAGCTCGACACTATTTGAGTGTTCCATTGTCATTAGGAGGCCCTGAACGTTACAATTAGGTATCGGTTTTTCGTCGGATTCGATAATCTAGACTCACAGGAGAACGACCATAAGGTGCCCGAGGCAGCATTAGACCCTTGGAGTCAAGTCGGCAGGTGGACGATGTAATGAATCTCGACGCAAATTGATTGTTCCATTGTCATTAGGACTCCCTGAACGTCACAATTAACTATCCGTTTTGCGTCGGATTCGAAAATGTAGACTCACACGAGAACGAGCATAAGGTGCCCGAGGCAGCAATAGACCATAGGAGGCAAGTCGGCTGGAGGACGATGTATTGAATCGGGACGCAATTTGTGAGTTCCATCGTCGTTAGCAGGGTCGAAAAGTTAGAATTAAATGTCAGGTTTGCGTCGCATTCGAAAATCTAGTCTCAGAGGAGAACGAACATACGGTGCCTGAGGCAGCAATAGACACTTGGAGACAAGTCGGCTGGAGGACGATGTATTGAATCTGGACGCAATTAGAGTGTTACATCGTCATCAGGAGTCCCTGAACGATACAATTAACTATCCGTTTTGCGTCGTATTCGATAATCTAGACTCACAGGAGAACGACCATAAGGTGCCCGAGGCAGCAATAGACCATTGGAGACAAACCGGCTGGAGGACGATGTATTGAATCTCGACGCAAATTGAGTGTTCCATCATTAGGAGGCCCTGAACGTTACAATTAACTATCAGTTTTGCGTCAGATTCGAAAATCTAGACTTACATGAGAACGACCATAAGGTGCTCGAGGCAGCAATAGACCCTTGGCGACAAGTCATCTGGAGGACGGTGTATTGAATGTCGACGCAATTTGAGTGTTCCATCCTGATTATGAGGCCCTGAACGTTACAATTAACTTTCAGTTTTGCGTCGGATTCGAATATCTAGACTCACAGGAGACGGACAATAATGTGCCCGAGGCAGCAATTTCCTCTTTGAGGCAAGTCGGCCGGAGGACGATGTAATGAATCTCGACGCAATTTGAATGTTCCACCGTCATTAGGAGGCTCTGAACGTTACAATTAACAGTCAATTTTGCGGCGGATTCGAAAATCTGGACTCACAGGAGTACGAACATAAGGTGACCGAGGCAGCAATAGACCCATGGAGACAAGTCGGCTGGAGGACGATGTATTGAATCGGGACGCAATTTGTGTGTTCCCTCGTCGTTAGCAGGGTCGGAACGTTACAATTAAATATCAGTTTTGCGTCGCATTCGAAAATCTGGTCTCACAGGAGAACGATCATAAGGTGCCTGAGGCAGCAATAGACCCTTGGAGACAAGTCGGCTGGAGGACGATGTATTGAATGTCGACGCAATTTTATGTTCCATCGTCATTAGGACGCCCTGAACGTTACAATTAACTGTCAGTTTTGCGACGGATTCGATAATCTAGACTCACAAGAGAACGACCATAAGGTGCCTGAGGCAGCAATAGACCTTTGGAAACAAGTCGGCTGGAGGACGATGTATTGAATCTCGACACAAGCTGAGTGTTCCATCGTCATTAGGAGGCCCTGAACATTACAATTAACTATCAGTTTTTCGTCAGATTCGAAAAGCTAGATCACAGGGGAACGACCATAAGGTGCTCGAGGCAGCAATAGACCCTTGGAGACAAGTCGGCTGGAGGACGATGTATTGAGTCTCGACGCAATTTAAGTGTTCCATCGTCATTAGGAGGCCCTTAACGTTACAATTAACTATCAGTTTTGCGTCGGATTCGAAAATCTAGACTCACAGGAGAACGACCATAAGGTGCCGGATGCAGCAATAGACACTTGGAGACAAGTCGGCTGGAGGGCGATGTATTGAATCTCAACGCAAATTGAGTGTTCCATCATCATTAGGAGGCCCTGAACGTTACAATTAACTATCCGTTTTCCGTCGGATTCGAAAATCTAGTCTCACAGGAGAACGACCACATGTTGCTCGAGGCAGCAATAGACTATTGGAGACATGTCGGCTGGAGGACGATGTATTGAATCTCGACGCAATTTGAGTGATCCATCGTCTTTAGCAGAGTCGGAAAGTTAGAATTAATTGTCAGATATGCGTCACATATGAAAATCTAGTCTCACAGGAGAACGAACATAAGGTGCCCGAGGCAGCAATAGACCCTTGGAGACAAGTCGGCTGGAGGACGAAGTATGAATCTCGACGCAATTTGAATGTTCCATCGTCATTAGGAGGCCCTGAACGTTATAATTAACTATCAGTTTTGCGTCGGATTCGATAATCTAGACTCACAGGAGAACGACCATAAGTTGCCCGAGGCTGCAATAGACCCTTGGAGACAAGTCGGCTGGAGTACGATTTATTGAATCTCGACACAATTTGTGTGTTCCTTCGTCATTAGGAAGCCCTGAACCTTACAATTAACTATCAGTTTTGCGTCCGATTCGAGAATCTAGACTCACGGGAGAACGACCATAAGGTGCCCGAGGCAGCAATAGACCCTTGGGGACAAGTCGACTGGAGGACGTTGTATTGAATCGCGACGCAGTTTGTGTGTTCCATCGTCGTTAGCAGCGTTGGAAAATTAGACTTAAATGTCAGTTTTGCGTCGGATTCGAAAATCTAGACTCACAGGACAACGACCGTAAGGTGCCCGAGGCAGCAATATACCTTTTGAGACAAGTCGGCTGGAGGACAATGTATTGACTCTCGACGCAATTTTAGTGTTCCACCGTCATTAGGAGGCTCTGAACGTTACAGTTAACAGTCAGTTTTGCGTTGGATTCGAAAATCTGGACTCACAGGAGAACTAACATAAGGTGACCGAGGCAGCAATAGCCCCATAGAGACAAGTCGGCCGCAAGACGATGTATTGAATCGGGACGCAATTTGAGTGTTCCATCGTCATTAGGAGGCCCTGAACGTTACAATTAACTATCAGTTTTGCGTCCGATTCGATAATCCAGACTCACAGGAGAACGACCATAAGGTGCTCGGGGTAGCAATAGAACCTTGGAGACAAGTCGGCTGGAGGACGATGTATTGAATCTCGACGCAATTTTAGTGTTCCATCGTCATTAGCAGGGTCGGAAAATTGGAATTAAATGTCAGTTTTGCGTCGCATTCGAAAATCTAGTCTCACAGGAGAACGAACATAAGGTGCCTGAGGCAGCAATAGACCATTGAAGACAAGGCCCTGAACGTTACAATTAACTATCAGTTTTGCGTCGGATTCGAAAATCTAGACTCACAGGAAAACTACCATGAGGTGCTCGAGGCAGCAGTACATCCTTGGAGAGAAGTCGGCTGGAGGACGAAGAATTGAATCTCGACGCAATTTGAGAGTTCCATCGTCATTAGGAAGCCCTGAACGTTACAATTAACTATCAGTTTTGCGTCCGATTCGATAATCCAGACTCACAGGAGAACGACCATAAGGTGCTCGAGGCAGCAATAGACCCTTGGAGACAAGTCGGCCGGAGCACGATGTAATGAATCTTGACGCTATTTGAGTGTCCCTTCGTCATTAGGAGGCCCTGAACGTTACAATTAACTATCCGTTTTGCGTCGGATTCGATAAACTAGACTCACATTAGAAAAGCCATAAGGTGCCCGAAGCAGAAATAGACCATTGGAGACAAGCCTTCTGGAGGACGATGTATTGAATCCCGACGAAATTTCTGTGTTCCACCGTCATTAGGAGGCTCTGAACGTTACAATTAACAGTCAGTTTTGCGTCGGATTCGAAAATCTGGACTCACAGGAGAACGAACATAAGGTGACCGAGGCAGCAATAGACACATGTAGACCAGTCGGCTGGAGGATGATGTATTGAATCGGGACGCAATTTGTGTGTTCCATCGTCGTTAGCAGGGTCGCAAAGTTAGAATTAAATGTCAGGTTTGCGTCGCATTCGAAAATCTAGTCTCACAGGAGAACGAACATAAGGTGACTGAGGCAGCAATAGACCCTTGGAGACAAGTCAACTGGAGGACGATGTATTGAAGCTCGACACTATTTGAGTGTTCCATTGTCATTAGGAGGCCCTGAACGTTACAATTAGGTATCAGTTTTTCGTCGGATTCGATAATCTAGACTCACAGGAGAACGACCATAAGGTGCCCGAGGCAGCATTAGACCCTTGGAGTCAAGTCGGCAGGTGGACGATGTAATGAATCTCGACGCAAATTGATTGTTCCATTGTCATTAGGACTCCCTGAACGTCACAATTAACTATCCGTTTTGCGTCGGATTCGAAAATCTAGACTCACACGAGAACGAGCATAAGGTGCCCGAGGCAGCAATAGACCATAGGAGGCAAGTCGGCTGGAGGACGATGTATTGAATCGGGACGCAATTTGTGAGTTCCATCGTCGTTAGCAGGGTCGGAAAGTTAGAATTAAATGTCAGTTATGCGTCGCATTCGAAAATCTAGTCTCAGAGGAGAACGAACATACGGTGCCTGAGGCAGCAATAGACACTTGGAGACAAGTCGGCTGGAGGACGATGTATTGAATCTGGACGCAATTAGAGTGTTACATCGTCATCAGGAGTCCCTGAACGATACAATTAACTATCCGTTTTGCGTCGTATTCGATAATCTAGACTCACAGGAGAACGACCATAAGGTGCCCGAGGCAGCAATAGACCATTGGAGACAAACCGGCTGGAGGACGATGTATTGAATCTCGACGCAAATTGAGTGTTCCATCATTAGGGGGCCCTGAACGTTACAATTAACTATCAGTTTTGCGTCAGATTCGAAAATCTAGACTTACATGAGAACGACCATAAGGTGCTCGAGGCAGCAATAGACCCTTGGCGACAAGTCATCTGGAGGACGGTGTATTGAATGTCGACGCAATTTGAGTGTTCCATCCTGATTATGAGGCCCTGAACGTTACAATTAACTTTCAGTTTTGCGTCGGATTCGAAAATCTAGACTCACAGGAGACGGACAATAATGTGCCCGAGGCAGCAATTTCCTCTTTGAGGCAAGTCGGCCGGAGGACGATGTAATGAATCTCGACGCAATTTGAATGTTCCACCGTCATTAGGAGGCTCTGAACGTTACAATTAACAGTCAATTTTGCGGCGGATTCGAAAATCTGGACTCACAGGAGTACGAACATAAGGTGACCGAGGCAGCAATAGACCCATGGGGACAAGTCGGCTGGAGGACGATGTATTGAATCGGGACGCAATTTGTGTGTTCCCTCGTCGTTAGCAGGGTCGGAACGTTACAATTAAATATCAGTTTTGCGTCGCATTCGAAAATCTGGTCTCACAGGAGAACGATCATAAGGTGCCTGAGGCAGCAATAGACACTTGGAGACAAGTCGGCTGGAGGACGATGTATTGCATGTCGACGCAATTTTATGTTCCATCGTCATTAGGACGCCCTGAACGTTACAATTAACTGTCAGTTTTGCGACGGATTCGATAATCTAGACTCACAAGAGAACGACCATAATGTGCCTGAGGCAGCAATAGACCTTTGGAAACAAGTCGGCTGGAGGACGATGTATTGAATCTCGACACAAGCTGAGTGTTCCATCGTCATTAGGAGGCCCTGAACATTACAATTAACTATCAGTTTTTCGTCAGATTCGAAAATCTAGATCACAGGAGAACGACCATAAGGTGCTCGAGGCAGCAATAGACCCTTGGAGACAAGTCGGCTGGAGGACGATGTATTGAATCTCGACGCAATTTAAGTGTTCCATCGTCATTAGGAGGGCCTTAACGTTACAATTAACTATCAGTTTTGCGTCGGATTCGAAAATCTGAACCACAGGAGAACGAACATAAGGTGCTCGAGACAGCAATAGACCCATAGAGACAAGTCGGCTGGAGGAGGACGTATTGAATCTAGACGCAATTTGAGTGTTCCATCGTCATTAGGAGGACCTGAACGTTACATCAGTTTTGCGTCGGATTCGATAATCTAGACTCACAGGAGAACGACCATAAGGTGCCCGAGGCAGCAATAGACCCTTGGAGACAAGTCGAATAAAGGACGATGTATTGAAACGCGGCGCAATTTGTGTGTTCCATCGTCTTTAGCAGGGTCGGAAAATTAGAATTAAATGTCAGTTTTGCGTCGGATTCGATAATCTAGACTCACAGGAGAACGACCATTAGGTGCCCGAGGCAGCAATAGACCCATGGAGACAAGTCGGCTGGAGGACGATGTATTGAATCTCGACGCAATTTTAGTGTTCCCTCGTCATTAGGAGGACCTGAACGTTACGATTAACTATGAGTTTTGCGTCGGATTCGATAATCTAGACTCACAGGAGAACAACCATAAGGTGCCCGAAGCAGCAATAGACCCTTGGAGACAAGTCGACTGAAGACCGATGTATTGAATCGCGACGCAATTTGTGTGTTCCTTCGTCTTTAGCAGGGTCGGAAAATTAGAATTAAATGTCAGTTTTGCGTCCGATTTGAAAATCTAGACTCACAGGAGACGGACCATAATTTGCCCGAGGCAGCAATTTCCTCTTGGAGTCAAGTCGGCCGTAGGACGATGTAACGAATCTCGTCGCAATTAGAGTGTTCCATCGTCATTAGGAGGCCCTGCACGTTACATTTAACTATCCGTTTTGCGTCGGATTCGATAATCTAGACTCACAGGAGAACGACCATAAGGTGCCCGAGGCAGCAATAGACCCTAGGAGACAAGTCGACTGAAGGACGATGTATTGAATCGCGACGCAATTTGTGTGTTCTATTGTCGTTAGCAGGGTCGGAAAATTAGAATTAAATGTCAGTTTTGCGTCGGATTCGAAAATCTAGACTCACAGGAGAACGACCATCAGGTGCCCGAGACAGCAATAGACCCTTGGTGACAAATCGGCTGGAGGACGATGTATTGAATCTCGACGCAAATTGAGTGTTCCATCATTAGGAGGCCCTGAACGTTACAATTAACTATCAGTTTTGCGTCGGATTCGAAAATCTAGACTCATAGGAGACGGACAATAATGTGCCCGAGGCAGCAATTTCCTCTTGGAGACAAGTCGGCCGGAGGACGATGTAATGAATCTCGACGCAATTTGAGGGTTCTATCACCACTAGGAGGCCCTGAACGTTACAATTAACTATCAGTTTTGCGTCGGAGTCGAAAATCAAGACTCACAGGATAACTACTATAAGGTGCCCGAGGCAGCAATAGATCCTTGGAGACAAATCGGCTGGAGGACGATACGATGTATTGAACCTCGACGCAATTTGAGTGTTCCAACGTCATTAGGCGCCCTGAACGTTACAATTAACTATCAGTTTTGCGTCGGATTCGAAAATCTAGACGCACAGGAGAACGACCATAAGGTGCCCGAGGCAGCAATAGACACTTCTTGGAGACAAGTCGACTGGAGGTCGATGTATGATGCAATTTGTTTGTTCCATCATCATTAGCTGGGTCGGAAAATTGGAATTAAATGTCAGTTTTGCGTCGCATTCGAAAATTTAGTCTCACAGGACAACGAACATAAGGTGCCTGAGGCAGCAATAGGCCATTGGAGACAAGTCGGCTGGAGGACGATGTATTGAATCTCGACGCCATTTGAGTGTTCCATCATCATTATGAGGCCCTGAACGTTTTAATTAACTATCAGTTTTGCGTCCGATTCGAAAATCTAGCAGGGAGCAGTGTGCTCCCTGCCGTCGTTGGATAAGCAGCTGCAGCAGCAAGTCGTATACTTCTAGCTCACTCATTTGTTACATAGTTTAATTCTTAATTTCTTTGCGTGTTTTTGGTACTTGCATTGTTTAATTCATAAATTTCGGGCGTATAATAGTATTTGAGAGTTGTAGCATCGCGTTTTAGTACCTAAATAGTGTAAATTCGCGTAGTCGTCTGTCATCTGTTTTTGTTTTGAACGGCCAGTGTCGGTTGGTCACAGACAGTGTGCTCCCTGCCGCCGTGGGATAAGCAGCTGCAGCAGCAAGTCGTATACTCCTAGCTCACTCATTTGTTACATAGTTTAATTCTTAATTTCTTTGCGTGTTTTTTGGTACTTGCATTGTTTAATTCATAAATTTCGGGCGTATTATAGTATTTGAGAGTTGTAGCATCGCGTTTTAGTACCTAAATAGTGTAAATTCGCGTAGTCGTCTGTCATCTGTTTTTGTTTTGAACGGCCAGTGTCGGTTGGTCACAGTCAGTGTGCTCCCTGCCGCCGTGGGATAGGCAGCTGCAGCAGCAAGTCGTATACTCCTAGCTCACTCATTTGTTACATAGTTTAATTCTTAATTTCTTTGCGTGTTTTTTGGTACTTGCATTGTTTAATTCATAAATTTCGGGCGTATTATAGTATTTGAGAGTTGTAGCATCGCGTTTTAGTACTCGAATAGTGTTAAATCGCGTAGTCTCCTTCCGCCGCCGAGCAGTGTGTCAGCAGTGCACAAGTGGCAGCATTACTGCATTTACTAGGCAATCCCGTATTTTAATAACCGTTTCAATTTTGTGTCGTTTTGTTTGCGCTCTCTGTGGATTAGTTCAGACGTTCTTTGCACAACAGTTTTTAGCATGGATAGGGACTGCAACTGCTGTGTTCGGATGCAGGCTGAGTTGGCATCCCTTCGCTCGCAGCTTCAGGCAGTGTTGGCTTCGGTCACACAGCTTGAGGCTGTTGCCAATGGGCATCACTGTGGGGGTCCGGATGGGGGTTTGTCGGGGACGGCCAGCTCATCCCACGCATCCCCCGATCGGACTACGACTGTGGTTGCCCAGGATACTGCCCGCATTGAGGCTGATCCCTCACCTGTGGTAGAGTGGGAGGTCGTCTCAAGGTGTGGCAGGGGGCGAAAGACATTCCGGAGGGCTGAATGGAAGGCCTCTCCTGTTTGTCTGACGAACCGGTTTCAGGCTCTGTCTCAGGCCGATACTGATCTTCGGCCTGACATCGCTGCTTGTCCTGTTCCAGAGGTTGCCCCTCAGTCTGCAAGATCCGGGCAGTCGCAGAGGGTGGGCTTACTGGTAGTTGGGAGCTCCAACGTCAGGCGCGTAATGGGGCCCCTTAGGGAAATGGCAGCAAGGGAGGGGAAGAAAACCAAAGTGCACTCCGTGTGCATACCGGGGGGAGTCATTCCAGATGTGGAAAGGGTCCTTCCGGATGCCATGAAGGGTACAGGGTGCACCCATCTGCAGGTGGTTGCTCATGTCGGCACCAATGATGTGTGTCGCTATGGATCGGAGGAAATCCTCTCTGGCTTCCAGCGGCTATCTGAATTGGTGAAGACTGCCAGTCTCGCTAGCGGGATGAAAGCAGAGCTCACCATCTGCAGCATCGTCGACAGGACTGACTGCGGACCTTTGGTACAGAGCCGAGTGGAGGGTCTGAATCAGAGGCTGAGACGGTTCTGCGACCGTGTGGGCTGCAGATTCCTCGACTTGCGCCATAGGGTGGTGGGGTTTCGGGTTCCGCTGGATAGGTCAGGAGTCCACTACACGCAACAAGCGGCTACACGGGTAGCAGGGGTTGTGTGGCGTGGGCTGGGCGGTTTTTTAGGTTAGATGGCCTCGGGCAAGTGCAGAAAGGGCAACAGCCTCAACGGGTGCGGGGAAAAGTCAGGACATGCGGGGACCAAGCAGCAATCGGTATTGTAATTGTAAACTGTCGAAGCTGCGTTGGTAAAGTACCGGAACTTCAAGCGCTGATACAAAGCACCGAAGCTGAAATCGTTATAGGTACAGAAAGCTGGCTGAAGCCAGAGATAAATTCTGCCGAAATTTTTACAAAGGCACAGACGGTGTTTAGAAAGGATAGATTGCATGCAACCGGTGGTGGAGTGTTTGTCGCTGTTAGTAGTAGTTTACCCTGTAGTGAAGTAGAAGTGGATAGTTCCTGTGAATTATTATGGGTGGAGGTTACACTCAACAACCGAGCTAGGTTAATAATTGGCTCCTTTTACCGACCCCCCGACTCAGCAGCATTAGTGGCAGAACAACTGAGAGAAAATTTGGAATACATTTCACATAAATTTTCTCAGCATGTTATGGTCTTAGGTGGAGATTTCAATTTACCAGATATAGACTGGGACACTCAGATGTTTAGGACGGGTGGTAGGGACAGAGCATCGAGTGACATTATACTGAGTGCACTATCCGAAAATTACCTCGAGCAATTAAACAGAGAACCGACTCGTGGAGATAACATCTTGGACCTACTGATAACAAACAGACCCGAACTTTTCGACTCTGTAAGTGCAGAACAGGGAATCAGTGATCATAAGGCCGTTGCAGCATCCCTGAATATGGAAGTTAATAGAAATATAAAAAAAGGGAGGAAGGTTTATCTGTTTAGCAAGAGTAATAGAAGGCAGATTTCAAACTACCTAACAGATCAAAACGAAAATTTCTGTTCAGACACTGACAATGTTGAGTGTTTATGGAAAAAGTTCAAGGCAATCGTAAAATGCGTTTTAGACAGGTACGTGCCGAGTAAAACTGTGAGGGACGGGAAAAACCCACCGTGGTACAACAACAAAGTTAGGAAACTACTGCGAAAGCAAAGAGAGCTTCACTCCAAGTTTAAACGCAGCCAAAACCTCTCAGACAAACAGAAGCTACACGAAGTCAAAGTTAGCGTAAGGAGGGCTATGCGTGAAGCGTTCAGTGAATTCGAAAGTAAAATACTAGGTACCGACTCGACAGAAAATCCTAGGAAGTTCTGGTCTTACGTTAAATCAGTAAGTGGCTCGAAACATCATGTCCAGACACTCCGGGATGATGATGGCATTGAAACAGAGGATGACAAGCGTAAAGCTGAAATACTAAACACCTTTTTCCAAAGCTGTTTCACAGAGGAAGACCGCACTGCAGTTCCTTCTCTAAATCCTCGCACCAACGAAAAAATGGCTGACATCGAAATAAGTGTCCAAAGAATAGAAAAGCAACTGGAATCACTCAACAGAGGAAAGTCCACTGGACCTGACGGGATACCAATTTCGATTCTACACAGAGTACGCGAAAGAACTTGCCCCCCTTCTAACAGCCGTGTACCGCAAGTCTCTAGAGGAACGGAAGGTTCCAAATGATTGGAAAAGAGCACAGGTAGTCCCAGTCTTCAAGAAGGGTCGTCGAGCAGATGCGCAAAACTATAGACCTATATCTCTGACGTCGATCTGTTGTAGAATTTTAGAACATGTTTTTTGCTCGAGTATCATGTCGTTTTTGGAAACTCAGAATCTACTATGTAGGAATCAACATGGATTCCGGAAACAGCGATCGTGTGAGACCCAACTCGCTCTATTTGTTCATGAGACCCAGAAAATATTAGATACAGGCTCCCAGGTAGATGCTATTTTTCTTGACTTCCGGAAGGCGTTCGATACAGTTCCACACTGTCGCCTGATAAACAAAGTAAGAGCCTACGGAATATCAGACCAGCTGTGTGGCTGGATTGAAGAGTTTTTAGCAAACAGAACACAGCATGTTGTTATCAACGGAGAGACGTCTACAGACGTTAAAGTAACCTCTGGCGTGCCACAGGGGAGTGTTATGGGACCATTGCTTTTCACAATATATATAAATGACCTAGTAGATAGTGTCGGAAGTTCCATGCGGCTTTTCGCGGATGATGCTGTAGTATACAGAGAAGTTGCAGCATTAGAAAATTGTAGCGAAATGCAGGAAGATCTGCAGCGGATAGGCACTTGGTGCAGGGAGTGGCAACTGACCCTTAACATAGACAAATGTAATGTATTGCGAATACATAGAAAGAAGGATCCTTTATTGTATGATTATATGATAGCGGAACAAACACTGGTAGCAGTTACTTCTGTAAAATATCTGGGAGTATGCGTGCGGAACGATTTGAAGTGGAATGATCATATAAAATTAATTGTTGGTAAGGCGGGTACCAGGTTGAGATTCATTGCGAGAGTCCTTAGAAAATGTAGTCCATCAACAAAGGAGGTGGCTTACAAAACACTCGTTCGACCTATACTTGAGTATTGCTCATCAGTGTGGGATCCGTACCAGATCGGGTTGACGGAGGAGATAGAGAAGATCCAAAGGAGAGCGGCGCGTTTCGTCACAGGGTTATTTGGTAACCGTGATAGCGTTACGGAGATGTTTAACAAACTCAAGTGGGAGACTCTGCAAGAGAGGCGCTCTGCATCGCGGTGTAGCTTGCTCGCCAGGTTTCGAGAGGGTGCGTTTCTAGATGAGGTATCTAATATATTGCTTCCCCCTACTTATACCTCCCGAGGAGATCACGAATGTAAAATTAGAGAGATTAGAGCGCGCACAGAGGCTTTCAGACAGTCGTTCTTCCCGCGAACCATACGCGACTGGAACAGGAAAGGGAGATAATGACAGTGGCACGTAAAGTGCCCTCCGCCACACACCGTTGGGTGGCTTGCGGAGTATAAATCTAGATGTAGATGTAGATGTAGATGTAGACTCACACGAGAACGACCATAGGGTGCCCGATGCAGCAATAGACCCTTGGAGACAAGTCGGCTGGAGGACGATGTATTGAATCGGGACTCAATTTGTGTGTTCCATCGTCGTTAGCAGGGTCGGAACGTTAGAATTAAATGTCAGTTTTGCGTCGCATTCGAAAATCTAGTCTCACAGGAGAAAGAACATAAGGTGCCTGAAGCAGCAATTGACCATTGGAGACAAGTCGGCTGGAGGACGATGTATTGAACCTCGACGCTATTTGAGTGTTCCATCGACATTAGGAGGCCCTGAACGTTACAATTAACCATCAGTTTTCCGTCGGGTCGGAAAATTACAATTAAACGTCAGTTTTGCGTCGGATTCGAAAATGTAGTCTCACAGGAGAACGAACATAAGATGCCCGAGGCAGCAATAGACCCTCGGAGACAAGTCGGCTGGAGGACGATGTATTGAATCTCGACGCAATTTGAGTGTTTCATCATCATTAGGAGGCCCTGAACGTTGCAATTAACTATCAGTTTTGCGTCCGATTCGAAAATCTAGACTCACAGGAGACGGACCATAACGTGCCCGAGGCAGCAATTTCCTCTTGGAGACAACTCGGCCGGAGGACGATGTAATGAATCTCGACGGAATTTGAGTGTTCCATCGTCATTAGGAGGCCCTGAACGTTACAATTAACTATCAGTTTTGCGTCGGATTCGAAAATCTAGACTCACAGGAGAACGAACATAAGGTGCCCGAGGCAGGAATAGACCCATGGACACAAGTCGGCTGGAGGACGATGTATTGAATCGGGACTCAAATTGTGTGTTCCATCGTCGTTAGCAGGGTCGGAACGTTAGAATTAAATGTCAGTTTTGCGTCGCATTCGAAAATCTAGTCTCACAGGAGAAAGAACATAAGGTGCCTGAAGCAGCAATTGACCATTGGAGACAAGTCGGCTGGAGGACGATGTATTGAACCTCGACGCTATGTGAGTGTTCCATCGACATTAGGAGGCCCTGAACGTTACAATTAACTATCAGTTTTGCGTCCGATTAGGAAATCTAGACTCACACGAAAACGACCATAGGGTGCCGGAGGCAGCAATAGACCCTAGGAGACAAGTCGGCTGGAGGACGATGTACTGAATCTCGACGCAATTTGAGTGTTCCATCGTCATTTGGAGGCCCTGAACGTTACAATTAACTATCAGTTTTGCGTCGGATTCGAAAATCTAGACTCACAGGAAAACTACCATGAGGTGCTCGAGGCAGCAGTAGATCCTTGGAGACAAGTCGGCTGGAGGACGATGAATTGCATCTCGACGCAATTTGAATGTTCCATCGTCATTAGGAGGCCCTGAACGTTACAATTAACTATCCGTTTTGCGTCGGATTCGATAAACTAGACTCACATTAGAAAAGCCATAAGGTGCCCGAAGCAGAAATAGACCATTGGAGACAAGTCGGCTGGAGGACGATGTATTGAACCTCGACGCTATTTGAGTGTTCCATCGACATTAGGAGGCCCTGAACGTTACAATTAACTATCAGTTTTGCGTCGGATTCGAAAATCTAGACTCACAGGAGAACGAACATAAGGTGCCCGAGGCAGGAATAGACCCATGGACACAAGTCGGCTGGAGGACGATGTATTGAATCGGGACTCAAATTGTGTGTTCCATCGTCGTTAGCAGAGTCGGAACGTTAGAATTAAATGTCAGTTTTGCGTCGCATTCGAAAATCTAGTCTCACAGGAGAAAGAACATAAGGTGCCTGAAGCAGCAATTGACCATTGGAGACAAGTCGGCTGGAGGACGATGTATTGAACCTCGACGCTATTTGAGTGTTCCATCGACATTAGGAGGCCCTGAACGTTACAATTAACTATCAGTTTTGCGTCCGATTAGGAAATCTAGACTCACACGAAAACGACCATAGGGTGCCGGAGGCAGCAATAGACCCTAGGAGACAAGTCGGCTGGAGGACGATGTACTGAATCTCGACGCAATTTGAGTGTTCCATCGTCATTTGGAGGCCCTGAACGTTACAATTAACTATCAGTTTTGCGTCGGATTCGAAAATCTAGACTCACAGGAAAACTACCATGAGGTGCTCGAGGCAGCAGTAGATCCTTGGAGACAAGTCGGCTGGAGGACGATGAATAGCATCTCGACGCAATTTGAATGTTCCATCGTCATTAGGAGGCCCTGAACGTTACAATTAACTATCCGTTTTGCGTCGGATTCGATAAACTAGACTCACATTAGAAAAGCCATAAGGTGCCCGAAGCAGAAATAGACCATTGGAGACAAGTCGGCTGGAGGACGATGTATTGAACCTCGACGCTATTTGAGTGTTCCATCGACATTAGGAGGCCCTGAACGTTACAATTAACTATCAGTTTTGCGTCCGATTAGGAAATCTAGACTCACACGTAAACGAACATAGGGTGCCGGAGGCAGCAATAGACCCTAGGAGACAAGTCGGCTGGAGGACGATGTACTGAATCTCGACGCAATTTGAGTGTTCCATCGTCATTTGGAGGCCCTGAACGTTACAATTAACTATCAGTTTTGCGTCGGATTCGAAAATCTAGACTCACAGGAAAACTACCATGAGGTGCTCGAGGCAGCAGTAGATCCTTGGAGACAAGTCGGCTGGAGGACGATGTATTGAATCTCGACGCAATTTGAGTGATCCATCGACATTAGGAGGCCCTGAACGTTACAATTAACTATCAATTTTGTGTCCGATTCAATAATCTAGACTCACAGGAGAACGACCATAACGTGCCCGAGGCAGCAATAGACCATTGGAGACAAGTCGGCTGGAGGACGATGTATCGAATCTCGACGCAATTTGAGTGTTCCATCGTCTTTAGCAGAGTCGGAACGTTACAATTAATTGTCAGATTTGCGTCACATATGAAAATCTAGTCTCACAGGAGAACGAACATAAGGTGCACGAGGCAGCAATAGACCATTGGAGACAAGTCGGCTCGGGGACGAAGTATGAATCTCGACGCAATCTGAGTGTTCCGTCGTCATTAGGAGGCCCTGGACTTTACAATTAACTATCAGTTTTGCGTCCGATTCGATAATCTAGACTCACAGGAGAACGACCATAAATAAGGTGCCCGAGGCAACAATTAACAGTCGGTTTTGTGTCGGATTCGAAAATCTGGACTCACAGGAGAACGAACATAAGGTGACCGAGGCAGCAATAGACCCTTGGAGACAAGTCGGCTGGAGGACGATGTATTGAATCGGGACTCAATTTGTGTGTTCCATCGTCGTTAGCAGGGTCGGAACGTTAGAATTAAATGTCAGTTTTGCGTCGCATTCGAAAATCTAGTCTCACAGGAGAAAGAACATAAGGTGCCTGAAGCAGCAATTGACTATTGGAGACAAGTCGGCTGGAGGACGATGTATTGAACCTCGACGCTATTTGATTGTTCCATCGACATTAGGAGGCCCTGAACGTTACAATTAACCATCAGTTTTCCGTCGGGTCGGAAAATTACAATTAAACGTCAGTTTTGCGTCGGATTCGAAAATCTAGACTCACAGGAGAACGACCATAAGGTGCCGGATGCAGCAATAGACACTTGGAGACAAGTCAGCTGGAGGACGATGTATCGAATCTCGACGCAATTTGAGTGTTCCATCGTCTTTAGCAGAGTCGGAACGTTAGAATTAATTGTCAGATTTGCGTCACATATGAAAATCTAGTCTCACAGGAGAACGAACATAAGGTGCCCGAGGCAGCAATAGACCATTGGAGACAAGTCGGCTCGGGGACGAAGTATGAATCTCGACGCAATTTGAGTGTTCCGTCGTCATTAGGAGGCCCTGGACGTTACAATTAACTATCAGTTTTGCGTCCGATTCGATAATCTAGACTCACAGGAGAACGACCATAAATAAGGTGCCCGAGGCAACAATTAACAGTCAGTTTTGTGTCGGATTCGAAAATCTGGACTCACAGGAGAACGAACATAAGGTGACCGAAGCAGGAATAGACTTATGGAGACAAGTCGGCTGGAGGACGATGTATTGAATCGGGACTCAATTTGTGTGTTACTTTGTCGTTTGCAGGGTCGGAACGTTAGAATTAAATGTCAGTTTTGCGTCGCATTCGAAAATGTAGTCTCACAGGAGAACGAACATAAGATGCCCGAGGCAGCAATAGACCCTAGGAGACAAGTCGGCTGGAGGACGATGTATTGAATCTCGACGCAATTTGAGTGTTTCATCATCATTAGGAGGCCCTGAACGTTGCAATTAACTATCAGTTTTGCGTCCGATTCGAAAATCTAGACTCACAGGAGACGGACCATAACGTGCCCGAGGCAGCAATTTCCTCTTGGAGACAACTCGGCCGGAGGACGATGTAATGAATCTCGACGGAATTTGAGTGTTCCATCGTCATTAGGAGGCCCTGAACGTTACAATTAACTATCAGTTTTGCGTCGGATTCGAAAATCTAGACTCACAGGAGAACGAACATAAGGTGCCCGAGGCAGGAATAGACCCATGGACACAAGTCGGCTGGAGGACGATGTATTGAATCGGGACTCAATTTGTGTGTTCCATCGTCGTTAGCAGGGTCGGAACGTTAGAATTAAATGTCAGTTTTGCGTCGCATTCGAAAATCTAGTCTCACAGGAGAAAGAACATAAGGTGCCTGAAGCAGCAATTGACCATTGGAGACAAGTCGGCTGGAGGACGATGTATTGAACCTCGACGCTATTTGAGTGTTCCATCGACATTAGGAGGCCCTGAACGTTACAATTAACTATCAGTTTTGCGTCCGATTAGGAAATCTAGACTCACACGAAAACGACCATAGGGTGCCGGAGGCAGCAATAGACCCTAGGAGACAAGTCGGCTGGAGGACGATGTACTGAATCTCGACGCAATTTGAGTGTTCCACCGTCATTAGGAGGCTCTGAACGTTACAATTAACAGTCAGTTTTGCGTCGGATTCGAAAATCTGGACTCACAGGAGAACGAACATAAGGTGACCGAGGCAGCAATAGACACATGGAGACAAGTCGGCTGGAGGATGATGTATTGAATCGGGACGCAATTTGTGTGTTCCATCGTCGTTAGCAGGGTCGCAAAGTTAGAATTAAATGTCAGGTTTGCGTCGCATTCAAAAATCTAGTCTCACAGGAGAACGAACATAAGGTGACTGAGGCAGCAATAGACCATTGGAGACAAGTCGGCTGGAGGATGATGTATTGAAGCTCGACACTATTTGAGTGTTCCATTGTCATTAGGAGGCCCTGAACGTTACAATTAGGCATCATTTTTGCGCCGGATTCGATAATCTAGACTCACAGGAGAACGGACATAAGGTGCCCGAGGCAGCATTAGACCCTTGGAGACAAGTCGGCAGGTGGACGATGTAATGAATCTCGACGCAAATTGAGTGTTCCATTGTCATTAGGACTCCCTGAATGTCACAATTAACTATCCGTTTTGCGTCGGATTCGAAAATCTAGACTCACACGAGAACGAGCATAAGGTGCCCGAGGCAGCAATAGACCATAGGAGGCAAGTCGGCTGGAGGATGATGTATTGAATCTCAACGCAATTTGAGTGTTCCACCATCATTAGCAGACTCTGAACGTTACAATTAACAGTCAGTTTTGCGTCGGGTTCGAAAATCTGGACTCACAGGAGAAAGAAGAAAGACCGAGGCAGCAATAGTCCCATGGAGACAAGTCGGCTGGAGGACGATGAATTGAATCTCGACGCAATTTGAGTGTCCCATCGTCATTAGGAGGCCCTGAACGTTACAATTAACTATCAGTTTTGCGTCCGATTTGAAAATCTAGACTCACAGGAGACGGACCATAATTTGCTCGAGGCAGCAATTTCCTCCCGGAGTCAAGTCGGCCGTAGGACGATGTAATGAATCTGGACGCAATTAGAGTGTTACATCGTCATCAGGAGGCCCTGAACTATACAATTAACTATCCGTTTTGCGTCGTATTCGATAATCTAGACTCACAGGAGAACGACCATAAGGTGCCCGAGGCAGCAATAGACCATTGTAGACAAACCGGCTGGAGGACGATGTATTGAATCTCGACGCAAATTGAGTGTTCCATCATTAGGAGGCCCTAAACGTTACAATTAACTATCAGTTTTACGTCGGATTCGAAAATCTAGACTTACACGAGCACGACCATAAGGTGCTCGAGGCAGCAATTGACAATTGGCGACAACTCATCTGGAGGACGGTGTATTGAATCTCGACGCAATTTGAGTGTTCGATCGTGATTAGGAGGCCCTGAACGTTACAATTAACTTTCAGTTTTGCGTCAGATTCGAAAATCTGGACTCACAGGAGTACGAACATAAGGTGACCGAGGCAGCAATAGACCCATGGGGACAAGTCGGCTGCAGGACGATGTATTGAATCGGGACGCAATTTGTGTGTTCCCTCGTCGTTAGCAGGGTCGGAACGTTACAATTAAATGTCAGTTTTGCGTCGCATTCTAAAATCTAGTCTCACAGGAGAACGATCATAGGGTGCCTGAGGCAGCAATAGACCGTTGGAGACAAGTCGGCCTTTAGGACGATGTATTGAATGTCGACGCAATTTGAATGTTCCATCGTCATTAGGAAGCCATGAACAATCGCTAAACGAATAGTTAAATGTAACGTGCAGGGCCTCCAAATGACGATGGAACACTCAAATTGCGTCGAGATTCAATACATCGTCCTCCAGCCGACTTGTCTCCAAGGGTCTATTGCTGCCTCGGGCACCTTATGGTCGTTCTCCTGTGAGACTAGATTTTCATATGTGACGCAAATCTGACAATTAATTCTAACGTTCCGACCCTGCAAACGACAATGTAACACACAAATTGAGTCCCGATTCAATAAATCGTCCTCCAGCCAACTTGTCTCCAATGGTCTATTGCTGCCTCGGGCACGTTATGGTCGTTCACCTGTGAGTCTAAATTATTGAATCGAACACAAAATTGACAGTTAATTGTAACGTTCAGGGCCTTCTAATGACGATGGAACACTAAAATTGCGTCGAGATTCAATACATCGTCCTCCAGCCGACTTGTCTCCATGGGTCTATTGCAGCCTCGGGCACCTTATGGTCGTTCTCCTGTGAGTCTAGATTATCGAATCCGACGCAAACTGACTTTTAATTATAATTTTCCGACCCTGCTAAAGACGAAGGAACACACAAATTGCGCCGCGTTTCATTACATCCTCCTCCAGCCGACTTGTCTCTATGGGTCTATTGCTGCCTCGGTCACCTTATGTTCGTTCTCCTGTGAGTTGAGATTTTCGAATCCGACGCAAAACTGACTGTTAATTGTATCGTTCAGAGTCTCCTAATGACGATGGAACACTCAAATTGAGTCGAGATTCATTACATCGTCCTCCGGTCGACTTGTCTCCAAGAGGAAATTGATGCCTCTGTCACATTATTGTCCGTCTCCTGTGAGTCTAGATTTTCGAATCCGACGCAAAACTGATAATTAATTGTAACGTTCAGGGCCTCCTAATGACGATGGAACACTCAGCTTGCGTCGAGATTCAATACATCGTCCTCCAGCCGACAAGTCTCCAATGGTCTATTGCTGCCTCGAGCAACATGTGGCCGTTCTCCTGTGAGACTAGATTTTCGAATCCGACGGAAAACGGATAGTTAACTGTAACGTTCAGGGCCTCCTAATGATGATGGAACATTCAATTTGCGTCGAGATTCAATACAACGTCCTCCAGCCGACTTGTCTCCAAGGGTCATTTGCTGCCTCGGGCACCTTATGGTCGTTCTCCTGTGAGTCTAGATTATCGAATCTGACGCAAAACTGATAGTTAATTGTAACGTTCTGGGCCTCCTAATGACGCTGGAACATCTAAATTGCGTCGAGATTCAATACATCGTCCTCCAGCCGGCTTGTCTCCAATGGTTTAATCCTGCCTCGGGCACCTAATGGTCGTTCTTCATTGAGTCTAGATTTTCGAATCCGACGCAAAACTGAATGTTAATTGTAACGTTCAGGGCCTCCTAATGGTGATGGAACACTTAAATTGCGTCGAGATTCAATTCATTATCGTCCAGCCGACTTGTCTCCAAGGGTCTATTGCTGCCTCGAGCACCTTATGGTCGTTCTCTTGTGAGTCTAGATTATCTAATCCGTCGCAAAACTGACAGCTAGTTGTAACGTTCAGGGCTTCCTAATGACGATGGAACATTCAAATTGCGTCGACATTCAATACATCGTCCTCCAGCCGACATGTCTCCAAGGGTCTATTGCTGCCTCAGGCACCCTATGATCGTTCTCCTGTGAGACTAGATTTTCGAATGCGACGCAAAACTGACATTTAATTGTAAAGTTCTGACCCTGCTAACGACGAGGGAACACACAAATTGCGTCCCGATTCAATACATTGTCCTGCAGCCGACTTGTCCCCATGGGTCTAATGCTGCCTCGGTCACCTTATGTTCGTACTCCTGTGAGTCCAGATTTTCGAATCCGCCGCAAAATTGACTGTTAATTGTAACGTTCAGAGTCTCCTAATGACGGTGGAACATTCAAATTGCGTCGAGATTCATTACATCTTCCTCCGGCCGACTTGTCTCAAAAATGAAATTGCTGCCTCGGGCACATTATTGTCCGTCTCCTGTGAGTCTAGATATTCGAATCCGACGCAAACCTGAAAGTTAATTGTAACGTTCAGGGCCTCCTAATCACGAAGGAACACTCAAATTGCGTCGAGATTCAATACACCGTCCTCCAGATGAGTTGTCGCGAAGAAGAAATTGCTGCCTCGGGCACACTATGGTCCGTCTCCTGTGAGTCTAGATTATCAAATCGGACGCAAAACTGATAGTTAATTGTAACGTTCAGGGCCTCCTAGTGGCGATAGAACCCTCAAATTGGGTCGAGATTCATTACATCGTCCTCCGGCCGACTTGTCTCCAAGAGGAAATTGCTGTTTTGGGCACATTATTGTCCGTCTCCTGTGAGTCTAGATTTTCGAATCCGACGCAAAACTGATAGTTAATTGTAACGTTCAGGGTCTCCTAATGATGGAACACTGAATTTGCGTCGAGATTCAATACATCGTCCTCCAGCCGATTTGTCACCAAGGGTCTATTGCTGTCTCGGGCACCTGATGGTCGTTCTCCTGTGAGTTTAGATTTTCGAATCCGACGCAAAACTGACATTTAATTCTAATTTTCCGTCCCTGCAAACGACAATAGAACACACAAATTGCGTCGCGATTCAATACATCGGTCATCAGTCGATTTGTCTCCAAAGGTCTATTGCTGCCTCGGGCATCTTATGGTCGTTCTCCTGTGAGTCTAGATTATCGAATCCGACGCAAAACTGATAGTTAATCGTAACGTTCAGGTCCTCCTAATGACGATGGAACACTAAAATTGCGTCGAGATTCAATTCATCGTCCTCCAGCCGACTTGTCTCCATGGGTCTATTGCTGCCTCGGGCACCTTATGGTCGTTCTCCTGTGAGTCTAGGTTATCGAATCCGACGCAAACTGACTTTTAATTATAATTTTCCGACCCTGCTAAAGACGAAGGAACACACAAATTGCGCCGCGTTTCATTACATCCTCCTCCAGCCGACTTGTCTCTATGGGTCTATTGCTGCCACGGTCACCTTATGTTCGTTCTCCTGTGAGTTGAGATTTTCGAATCCGACGCAAAACTGACTGTTAATTGTATCGTTCAGAGTCTCCTAATGACGATGGAACACTCAAATTGCGTCGAGATTCATTACATCGTCCTCCGGTCGACTTGTCTCCAAGAGGAAATTGATGCCTCTGTCACATTATTGTCCGTCTCCTGTGAGTCTAGATTTTCGAATCCGACGCTAAACTGATAATTAATTGTAACGTTCAGGGCCTCCTAATGACGATGGAACACTCAGCTTGCGTCGAGATTCAATACATCGTCCTCCAGCCGACTTGTCTCCAAAGGTCTATTGCTGCCTCAGGCATCTTATGGTCGTTCTCTTGTGAGTCTAGATTATCGAATCCGTCGCAAAACTGACATTTAATTGTAACGTTCCGATCCTGCTAACGACGAGGGAACACACAAATTGCGTCCCGATTCAATACATTGTCCTGCAGCCGACTTGTCCCCATGGGTCTATTGCTGCCTCGGTCACCTTATGTTCGTACTCCTGTGAGTCCAGATTTTCGAATCCGCCGCAAAATTGACTGTTGATTGTAACGTTCAGAGTCTCCTAATGACGGTGGAACATTCAAATTGTGTCGAGATTCATTACATCGTCCTCCGGCCGACTTGTCTCAAAAAGGAAATTGCTGCCTCGGGCACATTATTGTCCGTTCCTGTGAGTCTAGATTTTCGAATCCGACGCAAAACTGAAAGTTAATTGTAACGTTCAGGGCCTCCTAATCACGATGGAACACTCAAATTGCGTCGAGATTCAATACACCGTCCTCCAGATGAGTTGTCGCCAAGGGTCAATTGCTGCCTCGAGCACGATTAACTATCAGTTATGCGTCGGATTCGATAATCTAGACTCACAGGAGAACGACCATAAGGTGCCCGAGGCAGCAATAGACCCTTGGAGACAAGTCGACTGAAGACCGATGTATTGAATCGCGACGAAATTTGTGTGTTCCATCGTCTTTGGCAGGGTCGGAAAAATAGATTTAAATGTCAGTTTTGCGTCCGATTTGAAAATCTAGACTCACAGGAGATGGACCATAATTTGCCCGAGGCAGCAATTTCCTCTTGGAGTCAAGTCGGCCGTAGGACGATGTAACGAATCTCGTCGCAATTAGAGTGTTCCATCGTCATTAGGGGGCCCTGCACGTTACATTTAACTATTCGTTTTGCGTCGGATTCGATAATCTAGACTCAAAGGAGAACGACCATAAGGTGCCCGAGGCAGCAATAGACCCATGTAGACAAGTCGGCTGGAGGACGATGTATTGAATCTCGACGCAATTTTAGTGTTCCATCGTCATTAGGAGGATCTGAACGTTACGATTAACTATCAGTTTTGCGTCGGATTCGATAATCTAGACTCACAGGAGAACGACCATAGGGTGCCGGAGGCAGCAATAGACCTTTGGAGACAAATCGACTGAAGAACGATGTATTGAATCGCGACGCAATTTCTGTATTCTATTGTCGTTAGCAGGGTCGGAAAATTAGCATTAAATGTCAGTTTTGCGTCGGATTCGAAAACCTAGACTCACAGGAGAACGACCATCAGGTGCCCGAGACAGCAATAGACCCTTGGTGACAAATCGGCTGGAGGAAGATGTATTGAATCTCGACGCAAATTGAGTGTTCCATCATTAGGAGGCCCTGAACGTTACAATTACCTATCAGTTTTGCGTCGGAGTCGGAAATCTAGACTCACAGGAAAACTACTACAAGGTGCCCGAGGCAACAATAGATCCTTGGAGACAAGTCGGCTGGAGGACGATGTTTTGAACCTCGACGCAATTTGAGTGTTCCAACGTCATTAGGCGGCCCTGAACGTTACAATTAACTATCAGTTATGCGTCGGATTCGAAAATCTAGACCCACAGGAGAACGACCATAAAGTGCTCGAGGCAGCAATAGACACTTGGAGACAAGTCGGCTGGAGGACGACGTATTCAATCTCGACGCAATTTGAGTGTTCCACCGTCATTACGAGGCTCTGAACGTTACAATTAACAGTCAGTTTTGAGTCGGATTCAAAAATCTAGACTCAATGAAGAACGACCATAAGGTGCCCGAGGCAGGATTAAACCATTGGAGACAAGCCGGCTGGAGGACGATGTATTGAATCTCGACGCAATTTGAGTGTTCCACCGTCGTTAGGAGGCTCTGAACTATACAATTAACTGTCAGTTTTGCGTCGGATTCGAAAATCTGGACTCACAGGACAACGCACATAAGGTGACCAAGGCATCAATAGACCCACCGAGACAAGTCAGCTGGAGGAAGATGTATTGAATCGGGACGCAATTTGTGTGTTCCATCGTCGTTTGCAGGGTCGGAACGATAGAATTAAATGTCAGTTTTGCGTCGCATTCGAAAATCTACTCTCAGAGGAGAACGAACATAAGGTGCCTGAGGCAGCAATAGACCCTTGGAAACAAGTCGGCTGGAGGACGATGTATTGAATCTCGACGCAATTTGAGTGTTCCATCGTCATTAGGAGGCGCAGAACGTTACAATTAACTATCAGTTTTGCGTCGGATTCGATAATCTAGACTCACAGGAGATCGACCATAAGGTGCCCGAGGCAGCAAATGACCCTTGGAGACAAGTCGGCTGGAGGACGATGTATTGAATCTCGACGCAATTTGAGTGTTCCAGCGTCATTAGGAGGCCCAGAACGTTACAATTAACTATCAGTTTTGCGTCAGATTCGATAATCTAGACTCACAGGAGAACAACCATAAGGTGCCCGAGGCAGCAAATAACCCTTGGAGACAAGTCGGCTGGAGGACGATGTATTGAATGTCGACGGAATTTGAGTGTTCCATCGTCATTAGGAGGCCCTGAACGTTACAATTAACCATCAGTTTTGCGTCGGATTCGATAATGTAGACTCACTGGAGAACGACCATACGGTGCCTGAGGCAGCAATAGACCCTTGGAGACAAGTCGGCTGGAGGACGATGTATTGAATGTCGACGCAATTTGAGTGTCCCATCGTCATTAGGAGGCCCTGCACGTTACATTTAACTATTCGTTTTGCGTCGGATTCAATAATCTAGACTCAAAGGAGAACGATCATAAGGTGCCCGAGGCAGCAATAGACCCATGGAGACAAGTCGGCTGGAGGACGATGTATTGAATCTCGACGCAATTTTAGTCTTCCATCGTCATTAGGAGGACCAGAACGTTACGATTAACTATCAGTTTTGCGTCGGATTCGATAATCTAGACTCACAGGAGAACGACCATAAGGTGCCCGAGGCAGCAATAGACCTTTGGAGACAAATCGACTGAAGACCGATGTATTGAATCGCGACGCAATTTGTGTGTTCTATTGTCGTTAGCAGGGTTGGAAAATTAGAATTAAATGTCAGTTTTGCGTCGGATTCGATAATCTAGACTCACAGGAGATCGCCCATCAGGTGCCCGAGACAGCAATAGACCCTTGGAGACAAGTCGGCTGGAGGACGATGTATTGAATCTCGACGCAATTTGAGTGTCCCAGCGTCATTAGGAGGCCCAGAACGTTACAATTAACTATCAGTTTTGCGTTGGATTCGATAATGTAGACTCACTGGAGAACGACCATAAGGTGCCTGAGGCAGCAATAGACCCTTGGAGACAAGTCGGCTAGAGGACGATGTATTGAATGTCGACGCAATTTGAGTGTTCCATCGTCATTAGGAGGCCCTGAACGTTACAATTAACTATCAGTTTTGCGTCGGATTCGATAGCCTAGACTCACAGGAGAACGACCATAAGGTGCCTTAGGCAGCAATAGACCCTTGGAGACAAGTCGGCTGGAGGACGATGTATTGAATCTCGAGAAATTTGAGTGTTCCATCGTCATTAGGAGGCCCTGAACGTTACAATTAACCATCAGTTTTGCGTAGGATTCGATAATGTAGACTCACAGAAGAACGACCATAAGGTGCCCGAGGCAGCAATAGACCCATCAAGACAAGTCAGCTGGAGGAAGATGCATTGAATCGGGACGCAATTTGTGTGGTCCATCGTCGTTAACATTGTCGGAACGTTAGAATTAAATGTCAGTTTTGCGTCACATTCGAAAATCTAGTCTCACAGGAGAACGAACATAAGGTGACCGAGGCAGCAATAGACCCATGGAGACAAGACGGCTGGAGGACGATATATTGAATCGGGACGCAATTTGTGTGTTCCATCGTCGTTAGCTGCGTCGGAACGTTAGAATTACTTGTCAGTTTTGCGTCGCATTCAAAAATCTAGACTCACATGAGAACGACCATAAGGTGCCCGAGGCAGCAATAGACCCTTGGAGACAAGTCGGCTGGAGGAAGATGTATTAAATCTCGACGCAAATTGAGTGTTCAGTCATCAGGAGGCCCTGAACGATACAATTAACTATCAGTTTTGCGTCGGATTCGAAAATCTAGACTTACAAGAGAACGACTATAAGGTGCTCGAGGCAGCAATAGACGCTTGGCGACAAGTAGGCTGGAGGACGATGTATGGAATCTCGACGCAATATGAGTGTTCCATCGTGATTAAGAGGCCCTGAACGTAGCAATTAACTAACAGTTTTGCTTCGGATTCGAAAATCTAGACTCACAGGAGACGGACAATAATGTGCCCGAGACAGCAATTTTCTCTTGGAGACAAGGCGCCCGGAGGACGATGTAATGAATCTAGACACAATTTGAGTGTTCTATCGCCATTAGGAGGCCCTGAACGTTACAATTAACTATCAGTTTTGCGTCGGAGTCGAAAATCTAGACTCACAGGAGAACCAACATAAGGTGACCGTGGCAGTAATAGACCCATGGAGACAAGTCGGCTGGAGGACGATGTATTGAATCTCGACGCAAACTGAATGTTCCATCGTCGTTAGCAGGGTCGTAATGTTAGAGTCAATTGTCAGTTTTGCGTCGCATTCGAAAAAGTAGTCTCACAGGAGAACGATCATTAGGTGCCTGAGGCAGCAATAGACCCATGGAGACAAGTCGGATGGAGGACGGTGTATTGAATGTCGACGCAATTTCAGTGTTCCATCGTCATTAGGAGGCCCTGAACGTTACAATTAACTATCAGTTTTGCGTCGGATTCGATAATCTAGACTCTCAGGAGACAGACAATTATGTGCCGAGGCAGCAATTTCCTCTTGGAGACAAGTCGGCCGGAGGACGATGTAATGAATCTCGACGTAATTTGAGTGTTCCACCGTCATTAGGAGGCCCTGGACGTTACAATTAACTATCAGCTTTGCGTCGGATTCGAAAATCTAGACTCACAGGAGAACGACCATGGGGTGCTCGAGGCAGCAATAGACCCTTGGAGACAAGTCGGTTGGAGGACGATGAATTGAATCTCGACGCAATTTGAGTGTTCCATCGTCATTAGGAGGCCCTGAACGTTACAATTAACTATCAGTTTTGCGTCGGATTCGATAATCTAGACTCACAGGAGAACGACCATAAGTTGCCTGAGACAGCAATAGACCGTTGGAGACTAGTCGGCTGGAGGACGATGTATTGAATCTCGACGCAAATTGAGTGTTCCATCGTCATTAGGGGGCCCTGAACGTTACAATTAACAGTCAGTTTTGCGTCGGATTCGAATCTCTGAAATCACAGGAGAACGAACATAAGGTGACCGAGGCAGCAATAGACCCATGGAAACAAGTCGGCTGGAGGACGATGTATTGAATCGGGACGCAATTTGTGTGTTCCATCGTCGTTAGCAAGGTCGGATCATTAGAATTATAGGTCTGTTTTGCGTCGCCTTCGAAAATCTAGTCTCACAGGAGAACGAACATGAGGTGGCTGAGGCAGCAATATACCCTTGGAGACAGGTCGGCTGGATGACGATGTATTGAATCTCGACGCAAATTGAGTGTTCCATCGTCATTAGGGGGCCCTGAACGTTACAATTAACAGTCAGTTTTGCGTCGGATTCGAAGCTCTGAACTCACAGGAGAAAGAACATAAGGTGACCAAGGCAGCAATAGACCCATGGAAACAAGTCGACTGAAGGACGATGTATTGAATCGCGACGCAATTTGTGTGTTCCCTCGTCGTTAGCAGGGTCGGAAAATTAGAATTAAATGTCAGTTTTGCGTCGGATTCGATAATCTACACTCACAGGAGAACGACCATAAGGTGCCCGAGGCACCAATATACCCTTGGAGACAAGTCGCCATGAGGATGATGTATTGAATCTCGACGCAAATTGAGTGTTCCATCGTCATAGGAGGCCCTGGACGTTACAATTAACTATCAGTTTTGGGTCGGTTTCGAAAATCTAGACTCACAGGCGAACGACCATGGGGTGCTCGAGGCAGCAATAGACCCTTGGAGACAAGTCGGCTGAAGGACGATGAATTGAATCTCGACGCAATTTGAGTGTTCCATCGTCATTAGGAGGCCCTGAACGTTACAATTAACTATCCGTTTTGCGTCGGATTCGATAATCTAGACTCACAGGAGATCAAACATAAGGTGTCCGAGGCAGCAAATGACCCTTGAAGACAAGTCGGCTGGAGGACGATGTATTGAATCTCGAAGCAATTTGAGTGTTCCGTCGTCATTAGGAAGCCCAAAACGTTACAATTAATTATCCGTTTTGCGTCAGATTCGATAATCTAGACTCACAGGAAAACGACAATAAGGTGCTTAACGAAGCAAATGACCCTTGGAGACAAGTCGGCTGGAGGACGATGTATTGAATCTCGACGCAATTTGAGTGTTCCATCGTCATTAGGATGCCCAGAACGTTACAATTAACTATCAGTTTTCCGTCAGATTCGATAATCTAGACTCACAGGAGAACGACAATAAGGTGCCCGAGGCTGCAATAGACCCTAGGAGACAAGTCGACTGGAGGACGACGTATTGAATCGCGACGCAATTTGTGTGTTCTATTGTCGTCAGCAGGGTCGGAAAATTAGAATTAAATGTCAGTTTTGCGTCGGATTCGAAAATCTAGACTCACAGGAGAACGACCATAAAGTGCCCGAGGCAGCAATAGACCCTTGGAGACAAGTCGGCTGGAGGACGATGTATTGAATCTCGCCGCAAATTGAGTGTTCCTTCATTAGGAGGCCCTGAACGGTACAATTAACTATCAGTTTTGCGTCAGATTCGAAAACCTAGTATTACAGGAGAACGACCATAAGGTGCTCGAGGCAGCAATAGACCCTTGGCGACAAATCGACTGGTGGATGATATATTGAATCTCGACGCAATTTGAGTGTTCCACCGTCATTAGGAGGCCCTGTACGTTACAATTAACTATCAGTTTTGCGTCAGATTCGAAAATCTAGACTCACAGGAGAACGACCATAAGGTGCTCGAGGCAGCAATAGACCCTTGGAGACAAATCGGCTGGAGGACTATGTATAGAATCTCGACGCAATTTGAGTGTTCCATCGTCGTTAGTAGGGTCGGAAAATTAGAATTTAATGTGTGTTTTGTGTCGGATTCGAAAATCTAGACTCACAGGAGAACGACCATAAGGTGCCCGAGGCAGCAATAGACCCATGGGGACAAGTCGGCTGGAGGACGATGTATTGAATCGGGACGCAATTTGTGTGTTCCCTCGTCGTTAGCAGGGTCGGAACGTTACAATTAAATATCAGTTTTGCGTCGCATTCGAAAATCTGGTCTCACAGGAGAACGATCATAAGGTGCCTGAGGCAGCAATAGACCTTTGGAGACAAGTCGGCTGGAGGACGATGTATTGAATGTCGACGCAATTTTATGTTCCATCGTCATTAGGACGCCCTGAACGTTACAATTAACTGTCAGTTTTGCGACGGATTCGATAATCTAGACTCACAAGAGAACGACCATAAGGTGCCTGAGGCAGCAATAGACCTTTGGAAACAAGTCGGCTGGAGGACGATGTATTGAATCTCGACACAAGCTGAGTGTTCCATCGTCATTAGGAGGCCCTGAACATTACAATTAACTATCAGTTTTTCGTCAGATTCGAAAAGCTAGATCACAGGGGAACGACCATAAGGTGCTCGAGGCAGCAATAGACCCTTGGAGACAAGTCGGCTGGAGGACGATGTATTGAGTCTCGACGCAATTTAAGTGTTCCATCGTCATTAGGAGGCCCTTAACATTACAATTAACTATCAGTTTTGCGTCGGATTCGAAAATCTAGACTCACAGGAGAACGACCATAAGGTGCCGGATGCAGCAATAGACACTTGGAGACAAGTCGGCTGGAGGGCGATGTATTGAATCTCAACGCAAATTGAGTGTTCCATCATCATTAGGAGGCCCTGAACGTTACAATTAACTATCCGTTTTCCGTCGGATTCGAAAATCTAGTCTCACAGGAGAACGACCACATGTTGCTCGAGGCAGCAATAGACTATTGGAGACATGTCGGCTGGAGGACGATGTATTGAATCTCGACGCAATTTGAGTGATCCATCGTCTTTAGCCGAGTCGGAAAGTTAGAATTAATTGTCAGATATGCGTCACATATGAAAATCTAGTCTCACAGGAGAACGAACATAAGGTGCCCGAGGCAGCAATAGACCCTTGGAGACAAGTCGGCTGGAGGACGAAGTATGAATCTCGACGCAATTTGAATGTTCCATCGTCATTAGGAGGCCCTGAACGTTATAATTAACTATCAGTTTTGCGTCGGATTCGATAATCTAGACTCACAGGAGAACGACCATAAGTTGCCCGAGGCTGCAATAGACCCTTGGAGACAAGTCGGCTGGAGTACGATTTATTGAATCTCGACACAATTTGTGTGTTCCTTCGTCATTAGGAAGCCCTGAACCTTACAATTAACTATCAGTTTTGCGTCCGATTCGAGAATCTAGACTCACGGGAGAACGACCATAAGGTGCCCGAGGCAGCAATAGACCCTTGGGGACAAGTCGACTGGAGGACGTTGTATTGAATCGCGACGCAGTTTGTGTGTTCCATCGTCGTTAGCAGCGTTGGAAAATTAGAATTAAATGTCAGTTTTGCGTCGGATTCGAAAATCTAGACTCACAGGACAACGACCGTAAGGTGCCCGAGGCAGCAATATACCTTTTGAGACAAGTCGGCTGGAGGACAATGTATTGACTCTCGACGCAATTTTAGTGTTCCACCGTCATTAGGAGGCTCTGAACGTTACAGTTAACAGTCAGTTTTGCGTTGGATTCGAAAATCTGGACTCACAGGAGAACTAACATAAGGTGACCGAGGCAGCAATAGCCCCATAGAGACAAGTCGGCCGCAAGACGATGTATTGAATCGGGACGCAATTTGAGTGTTCCATCGTCATTAGGAGGCCCTGAACGTTACAATTAACTATCAGTTTTGCGTCCGATTCGATAATCCAGACTCACAGGAGAACGACCATAAGGTGCTCGGGGTAGCAATAGAACCTTGGAGACAAGTCGGCTGGAGGACGATGTATTGAATCTCGACGCAATTTTAGTGTTCCATCGTCATTAGCAGGGTCGGAAAATTGGAATTAAATGTCAGTTTTGCGTCGCATTCGAAAATCTAGTCTCACAGGAGAACGAACATAAGGTGCCTGAGGCAGCAATAGACCATTGAAGACAAGGCCCTGAACGTTACAATTAACTATCAGTTTTGCGTCGGATTCGAAAATCTAGACTCACAGGAAAACTACCATGAGGTGCTCGAGGCAGCAGTACATCCTTGGAGAGAAGTCGGCTGGAGGACGAAGAATTGAATCTCGACGCAATTTGAGAGTTCCATCGTCATTAGGAAGCCCTGAACGTTACAATTAACTATCAGTTTTGCGTCCGATTCGATAATCCAGACTCACAGGAGAACGACCATAAGGTGCTCGAGGCAGCAATAGACCCTTGGAGACAAGTCGGCCGGAGCACGATGTAATGAATCTTGACGCTATTTGAGTGTCCCTTCGTCATTAGGAGGCCCTGAACGTTACAATTAACTATCCGTTTTGCGTCGGATTCGATAAACTAGACTCACATTAGAAAAGCCATAAGGTGCCCGAAGCAGAAATAGACCATTGGAGACAAGCCTTCTGGAGGACGATGTATTGAATCCCGACGAAATTTCTGTGTTCCACCGTCATTAGGAGGCTCTGAACGTTACAATTAACAGTCAGTTTTGCGTCGGATTCGAAAATCTGGACTCACAGGAGAACGAACATAAGGTGACCGAGGCAGCAATAGACACATGTAGACCAGTCGGCTGGAGGATGATGTATTGAATCGGGACGCAATTTGTGTGTTCCATCGTCGTTAGCAGGGTCGCAAAGTTAGAATTAAATGTCAGGTTTGCGTCGCATTCGAAAATCTAGTCTCACAGGAGAACGAACATAAGGTGACTGAGGCAGCAATAGACCCTTGGAGACAAGTCAACTGGAGGACGATGTATTGAAGCTCGACACTATTTGAGTGTTCCATTGTCATTAGGAGGCCCTGAACGTTACAATTAGGTATCAGTTTTTCGTCGGATTCGATAATCTAGACTCACAGGAGAACGACCATAAGGTGCCCGAGGCAGCAATAGACCATTGGAGACAAACCGGCTGGAGGACGATGTATTGAATCTCGACGCAAATTGAGTGTTCCATCATTAGGGGGCCCTGAACGTTACAATTAACTATCAGTTTTGCGTCAGATTCGAAAATCTAGACTTACATGAGAACGACCATAAGGTGCTCGAGGCAGCAATAGACCCTTGGCGACAAGTCATCTGGAGGACGGTGTATTGAATGTCGACGCAATTTGAGTGTTCCATCCTGATTATGAGGCCCTGAACGTTACAATTAACTTTAAGTTTTGCGTCGGATTCGAAAATCTAGACTCACAGGAGACGGACAATAATGTGCCCGAGGCAGCAATTTCCTCTTTGAGGCAAGTCGGCCGGAGGACGATGTAATGAATCTCGACGCAATTTGAATGTTCCACCGTCATTAGGAGGCTCTGAACGTTACAATTAACAGTCAATTTTGCGGCGGATTCGAAAATCTGGACTCACAGGAGTACGAACATAAGGTGACCGAGGCAGCAATAGACCCATGGGGACAAGTCGGCTGGAGGACGATGTATTGAATCGGGACGCAATTTGTGTGTTCCCTCGTCGTTAGCAGGGTCGGAACGTTACAATTAAATATCAGTTTTGCGTCGCATTCGAAAATCTGGTCTCACAGGAGAACGATCATAAGGTGCCTGAGGCAGCAATAGACCCTTGGAGACAAGTCGGCTGGAGGACGATGTATTGAATGTCGACGCAATTTTATGTTCCATCGTCATTAGGACGCCCTGAACGTTACAATTAACTGTCAGTTTTGCGACGGATTCGATAATCTAGACTCACAAGAGAACGACCATAATGTGCCTGAGGCAGCAATAGACCTTTGGAAACAAGTCGGCTGGAGGACGATGTATTGAATCTCGACACAAGCTGAGTGTTCCATCGTCATTAGGAGGCCCTGAACATTACAATTAACTATCAGTTTTTCGTCAGATTCGAAAATCTAGATCACAGGAGAACGACCATAAGGTGCTCGAGGCAGCAATAGACCCTTGGAGACAAGTCGGCTGGAGGACGATGTATTGAATCTCGACGCAATTTAAGTGTTCCATCGTCATTAGGAGGGCCTTAACGTTACAATTAACTATCAGTTTTGCGTCGGATTCGAAAATCTGAACCACAGGAGAACGAACATAAGGTGACCGAGACAGCAATAGACCCATAGAGACAAGTCGGCTGGAGGAGGACGTATTGAATCTAGACGCAATTTGAGTGTTCCATCGTCATTAGGAGGACCTGAACGTTACATCAGTTTTGCGTCGGATTCGATAATCTAGACTCACAGGAGAACGACCATAAGGTGCCCGAGGCAGCAATAGACCCTTGGAGACAAGTCGAATAAAGGACGATGTATTGAAACGCGGCGCAATTTGTGTGTTCCATCGTCTTTAGCAGGGTCGGAAAATTAGAATTAAATGTCAGTTTTGCGTCGGATTCGATAATCTAGACTCACAGGAGAACGACCATTAGGTGCCCGAGGCAGCAATAGACCCATGGAGATAAGTCGGCTGGAGGACGATGTATTGAATCTCGACGCAATTTTAGTGTTCCCTCGTCATTAGGAGGACCTGAACGTTACGATTAACTATGAGTTTTGCGTCGGATTCGATAATCTAGACTCACAGGAGAACAACCATAAGGTGCCCGAAGCAGCAATAGACCCTTGGAGACAAGTCGACTGAAGACCGATGTATTGAATCGCGACGCAATTTGTGTGTTCCTTCGTCTTTAGCAGGGTCGGAAAATTAGAATTAAATGTCAGTTTTGCGTCCGATTTGAAAATCTAGACTCACAGGAGACGGACCATAATTTGCCCGAGGCAGCAATTTCCTCTTGGAGTCAAGTCGGCCGTAGGACGATGTAACGAATCTCGTCGCAATTAGAGTGTTCCATCGTCATTAGGAGGCCCTGCACGTTACATTTAACTATCCGTTTTGCGTCGGATTCGATAATCTAGACTCACAGGAGAACGACCATAAGGTGCCCGAGGCAGCAATAGACCCTAGGAGACAAGTCGACTGAAGGACGATGTATTGAATCGCGACGCAATTTGTGTGTTCTATTGTCGTTAGCAGGGTCGGAAAATTAGAATTAAATGTCAGTTTTGCGTCGGATTCGAAAATCTAGACTCACAGGAGAACGACCATCAGGTGCCCGAGACAGCAATAGACCCTTGGTGACAAATCGGCTGGAGGACGATGTATTGAATCTCGACGCAAATTGAGTGTTCCATCATTAGGAGGCCCTGAACGTTACAATTAACTATCAGTTTTGCGTCGGATTCGAAAATCTAGACTCATAGGAGACGGACAATAATGTGCCCGAGGCAGCAATTTCCTCTTGGAGACAAGTCGGCCGGAGGACGATGTAATGAATCTCGACGCAATTTGAGGGTTCTATCACCACTAGGAGGCCCTGAACGTTACAATTAACTATCAGTTTTGCGTCGGAGTCGAAAATCAAGACTCACAGGATAACTACTATAAGGTGCCCGAGGCAGCAATAGATCCTTGGAGACAAATCGGCTGGAGGACGATACGATGTATTGAACCTCGACGCAATTTGAGTGTTCCAACGTCATTAGGCGCCCTGAACGTTACAATTAACTATCAGTTTTGCGTCGGATTCGAAAATCTAGACGCACAGGAGAACGACCATAAGGTGCCCGAGGCAGCAATAGACACTTCTTGGAGACAAGTCGACTGGAGGTCGATGTATGATGCAATTTGTTTGTTCCATCATCATTAGCTGGGTCGGAAAATTGGAATTAAATGTCAGTTTTGCGTCGCATTCGAAAATTTAGTCTCACAGGACAACGAACATAAGGTGCCTGAGGCAGCAATAGGCCATTGGAGACAAGTCGGCTGGAGGACGATGTATTGAATCTCGACGCCATTTGAGTGTTCCATCATCATTATGAGGCCCTGAACGTTTTAATTAACTATCAGTTTTGCGTCCGATTCGAAAATCTAGCAGGGAGCAGTGTGCTCCCTGCCGTCGTTGGATAAGCAGCTGCAGCAGCAAGTCGTATACTTCTAGCTCACTCATTTGTTACATAGTTTAATTCTTAATTTCTTTGCGTGTTTTTGGTACTTGCATTGTTTAATTCATAAATTTCGGGCGTATAATAGTATTTGAGAGTTGTAGCATCGCGTTTTAGTACCTAAATAGTGTAAATTCGCGTAGTCGTCTGTCATCTGTTTTTGTTTTGAACGGCCAGTGTCGGTTGGTCACAGACAGTGTGCTCCCTGCCGCCGTGGGATAAGCAGCTGCAGCAGCAAGTCGTATACTCCTAGCTCACTCATTTGTTACATAGTTTAATTCTTAATTTCTTTGCGTGTTTTTTGGTACTTGCATTGTTTAATTCATAAATTTCGGGCGTATTATAGTATTTGAGAGTTGTAGCATCGCGTTTTAGTACCTAAATAGTGTAAATTCGCGTAGTCGTCTGTCATCTGTTTTTGTTTTGAACGGCCAGTGTCGGTTGGTCACAGTCAGTGTGCTCCCTGCCGCCGTGGGATAGGCAGCTGCAGCAGCAAGTCGTATACTCCTAGCTCACTCATTTGTTACATAGTTTAATTCTTAATTTCTTTGCGTGTTTTTTGGTACTTGCATTGTTTAATTCATAAATTTCGGGCGTATTATAGTATTTGAGAGTTGTAGCATCGCGTTTTAGTACTCGAATAGTGTTAAATCGCGTAGTCTCCTTCCGCCGCCGAGCAGTGTGTCAGCAGTGCACAAGTGGCAGCATTACTGCATTTACTAGGCAATCCCGTATTTTAATAACCGTTTCAATTTTGTGTCGTTTTGTTTGCGCTCTCTGTGGATTAGTTCAGACGTTCTTTGCACAACAGTTTTTAGCATGGATAGGGACTGCAACTGCTGTGTTCGGATGCAGGCTGAGTTGGCATCCCTTCGCTCGCAGCTTCAGGCAGTGTTGGCTTCGGTCACACAGCTTGAGGCTGTTGCCAATGGGCATCACTGTGGGGGTCCGGATGGGGGTTTGTCGGGGACGGCCAGCTCATCCCACGCATCCCCCGATCGGACTACGACTGTGGTTGCCCAGGATACTGCCCGCATTGAGGCTGATCCCTCACCTGTGGTAGAGTGGGAGGTCGTCTCAAGGTGTGGCAGGGGGCGAAAGACATTCCGGAGGGCTGAATGGAAGGCCTCTCCTGTTTGTCTGACGAACCGGTTTCAGGCTCTGTCTCAGGCCGATACTGATCTTCGGCCTGACATGGCTGCTTGTCCTGTTCCAGAGGTTGCCCCTCAGTCTGCAAGATCCGGGCAGTCGCAGAGGGTGGGCTTACTGGTAGTTGGGAGCTCCAACGTCAGGCGCGTAATGGGGCCCCTTAGGGAAATGGCAGCAAGGGAGGGGAAGAAAACCAAAGTGCACTCCGTGTGCATACCGGGGGGAGTCATTCCAGATGTGGAAAGGGTCCTTCCGGATGCCATGAAGGGTACAGGGTGCACCCATCTGCAGGTGGTTGCTCATGTCGGCACCAATGATGTGTGTCGCTATGGATCGGAGGAAATCCTCTCTGGCTTCCAGCGGCTATCTGAATTGGTGAAGACTGCCAGTCTCGCTAGCGGGATGAAAGCAGAGCTCACCATCTGCAGCATCGTCGACAGGACTGACTGCGGACCTTTGGTACAGAGCCGAGTGGAGGGTCTGAATCAGAGGCTGAGACGGTTCTGCGACCGTGTGGGCTGCAGATTCCTCGACTTGCGCCATAGGGTGGTGGGGTTTCGGGTTCCGCTGGATAGGTCAGGAGTCCACTACACGCAACAAGCGGCTACACGGGTAGCAGGGGTTGTGTGGCGTGGGCTGGGCGGTTTTTTAGGTTAGATGGCCTCGGGCAAGTGCAGAAAGGGCAACAGCCTCAACGGGTGCGGGGAAAAGTCAGGACATGCGGGGACCAAGCAGCAATCGGTATTGTAATTGTAAACTGTCGAAGCTGCGTTGGTAAAGTACCGGAACTTCAAGCGCTGATACAAAGCACCGAAGCTGAAATCGTTATAGGTACAGAAAGCTGGCTGAAGCCAGAGATAAATTCTGCCGAAATTTTTACAAAGGCACAGACGGTGTTTAGAAAGGATAGATTGCATGCAACCGGTGGTGGAGTGTTTGTCGCTGTTAGTAGTAGTTTACCCTGTAGTGAAGTAGAAGTGGATAGTTCCTGTGAATTATTATGGGTGGAGGTTACACTCAACAACCGAGCTAGGTTAATAATTGGCTCCTTTTACCGACCCCCCGACTCAGCAGCATTAGTGGCAGAACAACTGAGAGAAAATTTGGAATACATTTCACATAAATTTTCTCAGCATGTTATGGTCTTAGGTGGAGATTTCAATTTACCAGATATAGACTGGGACACTCAGATGTTTAGGACGGGTGGTAGGGACAGAGCATCGAGTGACATTATACTGAGTGCACTATCCGAAAATTACCTCGAGCAATTAAACAGAGAACCGACTCGTGGAGATAACATCTTGGACCTACTGATAACAAACAGACCCGAACTTTTCGACTCTGTAAGTGCAGAACAGGGAATCAGTGATCATAAGGCCGTTGCAGCATCCCTGAATATGGAAGTTAATAGAAATATAAAAAAAGGGAGGAAGGTTTATCTGTTTAGCAAGAGTAATAGAAGGCAGATTTCAAACTACCTAACAGATCAAAACGAAAATTTCTGTTCAGACACTGACAATGTTGAGTGTTTATGGAAAAAGTTCAAGGCAATCGTAAAATGCGTTTTAGACAGGTACGTGCCGAGTAAAACTGTGAGGGACGGGAAAAACCCACCGTGGTACAACAACAAAGTTAGGAAACTACTGCGAAAGCAAAGAGAGCTTCACTCCAAGTTTAAACGCAGCCAAAACCTCTCAGACAAACAGAAGCTACACGAAGTCAAAGTTAGCGTAAGGAGGGCTATGCGTGAAGCGTTCAGTGAATTCGAAAGTAAAATACTAGGTACCGACTCGACAGAAAATCCTAGGAAGTTCTGGTCTTACGTTAAATCAGTAAGTGGCTCGAAACATCATGTCCAGACACTCCGGGATGATGATGGCATTGAAACAGAGGATGACAAGCGTAAAGCTGAAATACTAAACACCTTTTTCCAAAGCTGTTTCACAGAGGAAGACCGCACTGCAGTTCCTTCTCTAAATCCTCGCACCAACGAAAAAATGGCTGACATCGAAATAAGTGTCCAAAGAATAGAAAAGCAACTGGAATCACTCAACAGAGGAAAGTCCACTGGACCTGACGGGATACCAATTTCGATTCTACACAGAGTACGCGAAAGAACTTGCCCCCCTTCTAACAGCCGTGTACCGCAAGTCTCTAGAGGAACGGAAGGTTCCAAATGATTGGAAAAGAGCACAGGTAGTCCCAGTCTTCAAGAAGGGTCGTCGAGCAGATGCGCAAAACTATAGACCTATATCTCTGACGTCGATCTGTTGTAGAATTTTAGAACATGTTTTTTGCTCGAGTATCATGTCGTTTTTGGAAACTCAGAATCTACTATGTAGGAATCAACATGGATTCCGGAAACAGCGATCGTGTGAGACCCAACTCGCTCTATTTGTTCATGAGACCCAGAAAATATTAGATACAGGCTCCCAGGTAGATGCTATTTTTCTTGACTTCCGGAAGGCGTTCGATACAGTTCCACACTGTCGCCTGATAAACAAAGTAAGAGCCTACGGAATATCAGACCAGCTGTGTGGCTGGATTGAAGAGTTTTTAGCAAACAGAACACAGCATGTTGTTATCAACGGAGAGACGTCTACAGACGTTAAAGTAACCTCTGGCGTGCCACAGGGGAGTGTTATGGGACCATTGCTTTTCACAATATATATAAATGACCTAGTAGATAGTGTCGGAAGTTCCATGCGGCTTTTCGCGGATGATGCTGTAGTATACAGAGAAGTTGCAGCATTAGAAAATTGTAGCGAAATGCAGGAAGATCTGCAGCGGATAGGCACTTGGTGCAGGGAGTGGCAACTGACCCTTAACATAGACAAATGTAATGTATTGCGAATACATAGAAAGAAGGATCCTTTATTGTATGATTATATGATAGCGGAACAAACACTGGTAGCAGTTACTTCTGTAAAATATCTGGGAGTATGCGTGCGGAACGATTTGAAGTGGAATGATCATATAAAATTAATTGTTGGTAAGGCGGGTACCAGGTTGAGATTCATTGCGAGAGTCCTTAGAAAATGTAGTCCATCAACAAAGGAGGTGGCTTACAAAACACTCGTTCGACCTATACTTGAGTATTGCTCATCAGTGTGGGATCCGTACCAGATCGGGTTGACGGAGGAGATAGAGAAGATCCAAAGGAGAGCGGCGCGTTTCGTCACAGGGTTATTTGGTAACCGTGATAGCGTTACGGAGATGTTTAACAAACTCAAGTGGGAGACTCTGCAAGAGAGGCGCTCTGCATCGCGGTGTAGCTTGCTCGCCAGGTTTCGAGAGGGTGCGTTTCTAGATGAGGTATCTAATATATTGCTTCCCCCTACTTATACCTCCCGAGGAGATCACGAATGTAAAATTAGAGAGATTAGAGCGCGCACAGAGGCTTTCAGACAGTCGTTCTTCCCGCGAACCATACGCGACTGGAACAGGAAAGGGAGATAATGACAGTGGCACGTAAAGTGCCCTCCGCCACACACCGTTGGGTGGCTTGCGGAGTATAAATCTAGATGTAGATGTAGATGTAGATGTAGACTCACACGAGAACGACCATAGGGTGCCCGATGCAGCAATAGACCCTTGGAGACAAGTCGGCTGGAGGACGATGTATTGAATCGGGACTCAATTTGTGTGTTCCATCGTCGTTAGCAGGGTCGGAACGTTAGAATTAAATGTCAGTTTTGCGTCGCATTCGAAAATCTAGTCTCACAGGAGAAAGAACATAAGGTGCCTGAAGCAGCAATTGACCATTGGAGACAAGTCGGCTGGAGGACGATGTATTGAACCTCGACGCTATTTGAGTGTTCCATCGACATTAGGAGGCCCTGAACGTTACAATTAACCATCAGTTTTCCGTCGGGTCGGAAAATTACAATTAAACGTCAGTTTTGCGTCGGATTCGAAAATGTAGTCTCACAGGAGAACGAACATAAGATGCCCGAGGCAGCAATAGACCCTCGGAGACAAGTCGGCTGGAGGACGATGTATTGAATCTCGACGCAATTTGAGTGTTTCATCATCATTAGGAGGCCCTGAACGTTGCAATTAACTATCAGTTTTGCGTCCGATTCGAAAATCTAGACTCACAGGAGACGGACCATAACGTGCCTGAGGCAGCAATTTCCTCTTGGAGACAACTCGGCCGGAGGACGATGTAATGAATCTCGACGGAATTTGAGTGTTCCATCGTCATTAGGAGGCCCTGAACGTTACAATTAACTATCAGTTTTGCGTCGGATTCGAAAATCTAGACTCACAGGAGAACGAACATAAGGTGCCCGAGGCAGGAATAGACCCATGGACACAAGTCGGCTGGAGGACGATGTATTGAATCGGGACTCAAATTGTGTGTTCCATCGTCGTTAGCAGGGTCGGAACGTTAGAATTAAATGTCAGTTTTGCGTCGCATTCGAAAATCTAGTCTCACAGGAGAAAGAACATAAGGTGCCTGAAGCAGCAATTGACCATTGGAGACAAGTCGGCTGGAGGACGATGTATTGAACCTCGACGCTATTTGAGTGTTCCATCGACATTAGGAGGCCCTGAACGTTACAATTAACTATCAGTTTTGCGTCCGATTAGGAAATCTAGACTCACACGAAAACGACCATAGGGTGCCGGAGGCAGCAATAGACCCTAGGAGACAAGTCGGCTGGAGGACGATGTACTGAATCTCGACGCAATTTGAGTGTTCCATCGTCATTTGGAGGCCCTGAACGTTACAATTAACTATCAGTTTTGCGTCGGATTCGAAAATCTAGACTCACAGGAAAACTACCATGAGGTGCTCGAGGCAGCAGTAGATCCTTGGAGACAAGTCGGCTGGAGGACGATGAATTGCATCTCGACGCAATTTGAATGTTCCATCGTCATTAGGAGGCCCTGAACGTTACAATTAACTATCCGTTTTGCGTCGGATTCGATAAACTAGACTCACATTAGAAAAGCCATAAGGTGCCCGAAGCAGAAATAGACCATTGGAGACAAGTCGGCTGGAGGACGATGTATTGAACCTCGACGCTATTTGAGTGTTCCATCGACATTAGGAGGCCCTGAACGTTACAATTAACTATCAGTTTTGCGTCGGATTCGAAAATCTAGACTCACAGGAGAACGAACATAAGGTGCCCGAGGCAGGAATAGACCCATGGACACAAGTCGGCTGGAGGACGATGTATTGAATCGGGACTCAAATTGTGTGTTCCATCGTCGTTAGCAGGGTCGGAACGTTAGAATTAAATGTCAGTTTTGCGTCGCATTCGAAAATCTAGTCTCACAGGAGAAAGAACATAAGGTGCCTGAAGCAGCAATTGACCATTGGAGACAAGTCGGCTGGAGGACGATGTATTGAACCTCGACGCTATTTGAGTGTTCCATCGACATTAGGAGGCCCTGAACGTTACAATTAACTATCAGTTTTGCGTCCGATTAGGAAATCTAGACTCACACGAAAACGACCATAGGGTGCCGGAGGCAGCAATAGACCCTAGGAGACAAGTCGGCTGGAGGACGATGTACTGAATCTCGACGCAATTTGAGTGTTCCATCGTCATTTGGAGGCCCTGAACGTTACAATTAACTATCAGTTTTGCGTCGGATTCGAAAATCTAGACTCACAGGAAAACTACCATGAGGTGCTCGAGGCAGCAGGAGATCCTTGGAGACAAGTCGGCTGGAGGACGATGAATTGCATCTCGACGCAATTTGAATGTTCCATCGTCATTAGGAGGCCCTGAACGTTACAATTAACTATCCGTTTTGCGTCGGATTCGATAAACTAGACTCACATTAGAAAAGCCATAAGGTGCCCGAAGCAGAAATAGACCATTGGAGACAAGTCGGCTGGAGGACGATGTATTGAACCTCGACGCTATTTGAGTGTTCCATCGACATTAGGAGGCCCTGAACGTTACAATTAACTATCAGTTTTGCGTCCGATTAGGAAATCTAGACTCACACGTAAACGAACATAGGGTGCCGGAGGCAGCAATAGACCCTAGGAGACAAGTCGGCTGGAGGACGATGTACTGAATCTCGACGCAATTTGAGTGTTCCATCGTCATTTGGAGGCCCTGAACGTTACAATTAACTATCAGTTTTGCGTCGGATTCGAAAATCTAGACTCACAGGAAAACTACCATGAGGTGCTCGAGGCAGCAGTAGATCCTTGGAGACAAGTCGGCTGGAGGACGATGTATTGAATCTCGACGCAATTTGAGTGATCCATCGACATTAGGAGGCCCTGAACGTTACAATTAACTATCAATTTTGTGTCCGATTCAATAATCTAGACTCACAGGAGAACGACCATAACGTGCCCGAGGCAGCAATAGACCATTGGAGACAAGTCGGCTGGAGGACGATGTATCGAATCTCGACGCAATTTGAGTGTTCCATCGTCTTTAGCAGAGTCGGAACGTTACAATTAATTGTCAGATTTGCGTCACATATGAAAATCTAGTCTCACAGGAGAACGAACATAAGGTGCACGAGGCAGCAATAGACCATTGGAGACAAGTCGGCTCGGGGACGAAGTATGAATCTCGACGCAATCTGAGTGTTCCGTCGTCATTAGGAGGCCCTGGACTTTACAATTAACTATCAGTTTTGCGTCCGATTCGATAATCTAGACTCACAGGAGAACGACCATAAATAAGGTGCCCGAGGCAACAATTAACAGTCGGTTTTGTGTCGGATTCGAAAATCTGGACTCACAGGAGAACGAACATAAGGTGACCGAGGCAGCAATAGACCCTTGGAGACAAGTCGGCTGGAGGACGATGTATTGAATCGGGACTCAATTTGTGTGTTCCATCGTCGTTAGCAGGGTCGGAACGTTAGAATTAAATGTCAGTTTTGCGTCGCATTCGAAAATCTAGTCTCACAGGAGAAAGAACATAAGGTGCCTGAAGCAGCAATTGACCATTGGAGACAAGTCGGCTGGAGGACGATGTATTGAACCTCGACGCTATTTGAGTGTTCCATCGACATTAGGAGGCCCTGAACGTTACAATTAACCATCAGTTTTCCGTCGGGTCGGAAAATTACAATTAAACGTCAGTTTTGCGTCGGATTCGAAAATCTAGACTCACAGGAGAACGACCATAAGGTGCCGGATGCAGCAATAGACACTTGGAGACAAGTCAGCTGGAGGACGATGTATCGAATCTCGACGCAATTTGAGTGTTCCATCGTCTTTAGCAGAGTCGGAACGTTAGAATTAATTGTCAGATTTGCGTCACATATGAAAATCTAGTCTCACAGGAGAACGAACATAAGGTGCCCGAGGCAGCAATAGACCATTGGAGACAAGTCGGCTCGGGGACGAAGTATGAATCTCGACGCAATTTGAGTGTTCCGTCGTCATTAGGAGGCCCTGGACGTTACAATTAACTATCAGTTTTGCGTCCGATTCGATAATCTAGACTCACAGGAGAACGACCATAAATAAGGTGCCCGAGGCAACAATTAACAGTCAGTTTTGTGTCGGATTCGAAAATCTGGACTCACAGGAGAACGAACATAAGGTGACCGAAGCAGGAATAGACTTATGGAGACAAGTCGGCTGGAGGACGATGTATTGAATCGGGACTCAATTTGTGTGTTACATTGTCGTTTGCAGGGTCGGAACGTTAGAATTAAATGTCAGTTTTGCGTCGCATTCGAAAATGTAGTCTCACAGGAGAACGAACATAAGATGCCCGAGGCAGCAATAGACCCTAGGAGACAAGTCGGCTGGAGGACGATGTATTGAATCTCGACGCAATTTGAGTGTTTCATCATCATTAGGAGGCCCTGAACGTTGCAATTAACTATCAGTTTTGCGTCCGATTCGAAAATCTAGACTCACAGGAGACGGACCATAACGTGCCCGAGGCAGCAATTTCCTCTTGGAGACAACTCGGCCGGAGGACGATGTAATGAATCTCGACGGAATTTGAGTGTTCCATCGTCATTAGGAGGCCCTGAACGTTACAATTAACTATCAGTTTTGCGTCGGATTCGAAAATCTAGACTCACAGGAGAACGAACATAAGGTGCCCGAGGCAGGAATAGACCCATGGACACAAGTCGGCTGGAGGACGATGTATTGAATCGGGACTCAATTTGTGTGTTCCATCGTCGTTAGCAGGGTCGGAACGTTAGAATTAAATGTCAGTTTTGCGTCGCATTCGAAAATCTAGTCTCACAGGAGAAAGAACATAAGGTGCCTGAAGCAGCAATTGACCATTGGAGACAAGTCGGCTGGAGGACGATGTATTGAACCTCGACGCTATTTGAGTGTTCCATCGACATTAGGAGGCCCTGAACGTTACAATTAACTATCAGTTTTGCGTCCGATTAGGAAATCTAGACTCACACGAAAACGACCATAGGGTGCCGGAGGCAGCAATAGACCCTAGGAGACAAGTCGGCTGGAGGACGATGTACTGAATCTCGACGCAATTTGAGTGTTCCATCGTCATTTGGAGGCCCTGAACGTTACAATTAACTATCCGTTTTGCGTCGGATTCGATAAACTAGACTCACATTAGAAAAGCCATAAGGTGCCCGAAGCAGAAATAGACCATTGGAGACAAGCCGGCTGGAGGACGATGTATTGAATCCCGACGCAATTTGTGTGTTCCACCGTCATTAGGAGGCTCTGAACGTTACAATTAACAGTCAGTTTTGCGTCGGATTCGAAAATCTGGACTCACAGGAGAACGAACATAAGGTGACCGAGGCAGCAATAGACACATGGAGACAAGTCGGCTGGAGGATGATGTATTGAATCGGGACGCAATTTGTGTGTTCCATCGTCGTTAGCAGGGTCGCAAAGTTAGAATTAAATGTCAGGTTTGCGTCGCATTCAAAAATCTAGTCTCACAGGAGAACGAACATAAGGTGACTGAGGCAGCAATAGACCATTGGAGACAAGTCGGCTGGAGGATGATGTATTGAAGCTCGACACTATTTGAGTGTTCCATTGTCATTAGGAGGCCCTGAACGTTACAATTAACTATCAGTTTTGCGTCCGATTTGAAAATCTAGACTCACAGGAGACGGACCATAATTTGCTCGAGGCAGCAATTTCCTCCCGGAGTCAAGTCGGCCGTAGGACGATGTAATGAATCTGGACGCAATTAGAGTGTTACATCGTCATCAGGAGGCCCTGAACTATACAATTAACTATCCGTTTTGCGTCGTATTCGATAATCTAGACTCACAGGAGAACGACCATAAGGTGCCCGAGGCAGCAATAGACCATTGTAGACAAACCGGCTGGAGGACGATGTATTGAATCTCGACGCAAATTGAGTGTTCCATCATTAGGAGGCCCTAAACGTTACAATTAACTATCAGTTTTACGTCGGATTCGAAAATCTAGACTTACACGAGCACGACCATAAGGTGCTCGAGGCAGCAATTGACAATTGGCGACAACTCATCTGGAGGACGGTGTATTGAATCTCGACGCAATTTGAGTGTTCCATCGTGATTAGGAGGCCCTGAACGTTACAATTAACTTTCAGTTTTGCGTCAGATTCGAAAATCTGGACTCACAGGAGTACGAACATAAGGTGACCGAGGCAGCAATAGACCCATGGGGACAAGTCGGCTGCAGGACGATGTATTGAATCGGGACGCAATTTGTGTGTTCCCTCGTCGTTAGCAGGGTCGGAACGTTACAATTAAATGTCAGTTTTGCGTCGCATTCGAAAATCTAGTCTCACAGGAGAACGATCATAGGGTGCCTGAGGCAGCAATAGACCTTTGGAGACAAGTCGGCCTTTAGGACGATGTATTGAATGTCGACGCAATTTGAATGTTCCATCGTCATTAGGAAGCCATGAACAATCGCTAAACGAATAGTTAAATGTAACGTGCAGGGCCTCCAAATGACGATGGAACACTCAAATTGCGTCGAGATTCAATACATCGTCCTCCAGCCGACTTGTCTCCAAGGGTCTATTGCTGCCTCGGGCACCTTATGGTCGTTCTCCTGTGAGACTAGATTTTCATATGTGACGCAAATCTGACAATTAATTCTAACGTTCCGACCCTGCAAACGACAATGTAACACACAAATTGAGTCCCGATTCAATAAATCGTCCTCCAGCCAACTTGTCTCCAATGGTCTATTGCTGCCTCGGGCACGTTATGGTCGTTCACCTGTGAGTCTAAATTATTGAATCGAACACAAAATTGACAGTTAATTGTAACGTTCAGGGCCTTCTAATGACGATGGAACACTAAAATTGCGTCGAGATTCAATACATCGTCCTCCAGCCGACTTGTCTCCATGGGTCTATTGCTGCCTCGGGCACCTTATGGTCGTTCTCCTGTGAGTCTAGATTATCGAATCCGACGCAAACTGACTTTTAATTATAATTTTCCGACCCTGCTAAAGACGAAGGAACACACAAATTGCGCCGCGTTTCATTACATCCTCCTCCAGCCGACTTGTCTCTATGGGTCTATTGCTCCCTCGGTCACCTTATGTTCGTTCTCCTGTGAGTTGAGATTTTCGAATCCGACGCAAAACTGACTGTTAATTGTATCGTTCAGAGTCTCCTAATGACGATGGAACACTCAAATTGCGTCGAGATTCATTACATCGTCCACCGGTCGACTTGTCTCCAAGAGGAAATTGATGCCTCTGTCACATTATTGTCCGTCTCCTGTGAGTCTAGATTTTCGAATCCGACGCAAAACTGATAATTAATTGTAACGTTCAGGGCCTCCTAATGACGATGGAACACTCAGCTTGCGTCGAGATTCAATGCATCGTCCTCCAGCCGACAAGTCTCCAATGGTCTATTGCTGCCTCGAGCAACATGTGGCCGTTCTCCTGTGAGACTAGATTTTCGAATCCGACGGAAAACGGATAGTTAACTGTAACGTTCAGGGCCTCCTAATGATGATGGAACATTCAATTTGCGTCGAGATTCAATACAACGTCCTCCAGCCGACTTGTCTCCAAGGGTCATTTGCTGCCTCGGGCACCTTATGGTCGTTCTCCTGTGAGTCTAGATTATCGAATCTGACGCAAAACTGATAGTTAATTGTAACGTTCTGGGCCTCCTAATGACGCTGGAACACTCAAATTGCGTCGAGATTCAATACATCGTCCTCCAGCCGGCTTGTCTCCAATGGTTTAATCCTGCCTCGGGCACCTAATGGTCGTTCTTCATTGAGTTTAGATTTTCGAATCCGACGCAAAACTGAATGTTAATTGTAACGTTCAGGGCCTCCTAATGGTGATGGAACACTTAAATTGCGTCGAGATTCAATTCATCATCGTCCAGCCGACTTGTCTCCAAGGGTCTATTGCTGCCTCGAGCACCTTATGGTCGTTCTCTTGTGAGTCTAGATTATCTAATCCGTCGCAAAACTGACAGCTAGTTGTAACGTTCAGGGCTTCCTAATGACGATGGAACATTCAAATTGCGTCGACATTCAATACATCGTCCTCCAGCCGACTTGTCTCCAAGGGTCTATTGCTGCCTCAGGCACCCTATGATCGTTCTCCTGTGAGACTAGATTTTCGAATGCGACGCAAAACTGACATTTAATTGTAAAGTTCTGACCCTGCTAACGACGAGGGAACACACAAATTGCGTCCCGATTCAATGCATTGTCCTGCAGCCGACTTGTCCCCATGGGTCTAATGCTGCCTCGGTCACCTTATGTTCGTACTCCTGTGAGTCCAGATTTTCGAATCCGCCGCAAAATTGACTGTTAATTGTAACGTTCAGAGTCTCCTAATGACGGTGGAACATTCAAATTGCGTCGAGATTCATTACATCTTCCTCCGGCCGACTTGTCTCAAAAATGAAATTGCTGCCTCGGGCACATTATTGTCCGTCTCCTGTGAGTCTAGATATTCGAATCCGACGCAAACCTGAAAGTTAATTGTAACGTTCAGGGCCTCCTAATCACGAAGGAACACTCAAATTGCGTCGAGATTCAATACACCGTCCTCCAGATGAGTTGTCGCGAAGAAGAAATTGCTGCCTCGGGCACACTATGGTCCGTCTCCTGTGAGTCTAGATTATCAAATCGGACGCAAAACTGATAGTTAATTGTAACGTTCAGGGCCTCCTAGTGGCGATAGAACCCTCAAATTGGGTCGAGATTCATTACATCGTCCTCCGGCCGACTTGTCTCCAAGAGGAAATTGCTGTTTTGGGCACATTATTGTCCGTCTCCTGTGAGTCTAGATTTTCGAATCCGACGCAAAACTGATAGTTAATTGTAACGTTCAGGGTCTCCTAATGATGGAACACTGAATTTGCGTCGAGATTCAATACATCGTCCTTCAGCCGATTTGTCACCAAGGGTCTATTGCTGTCTCGGGCACCTGATGGTCGTTCTCCTGTGAGTTTAGATTTTCGAATCCGACGCAAAACTGACATTTAATTCTAATTTTCCGTCCCTGCAAACGACAATAGAACACACAAATTGCGTCGCGATTCAATACATCGGTCATCAGTCGATTTGTCTCCAAAGGTCTATTGCTGCCTCGGGCATCTTATGGTCGTTCTCCTGTGAGTCTAGATTATCGAATCCGACGCAAAACTGATAGTTAATCGTAACGTTCAGGTCCTCCTAATGACGATGGAACACTAAAATTGCGTCGAGATTCAATTCATCGTCCTCCAGCCGACTTGTCTCCATGGGTCTATTGCTGCCTCGGGCACCTTATGGTCGTTCTCCTGTGAGTCTAGATTATCGAATCCGACGCAAACTGACTTTTAATTATAATTTTCCGACCCTGCTAAAGACGAAGGAACACACAAATTGCGCCGCGTTTCATTACATCCTCCTCCAGCCGACTTGTCTCTATGGGTCTATTGCTGCCTCGGTCACCTTATGTTCGTTCTCCTGTGAGTTGAGATTTTCGAATCCGACGCAAAACTGACTGTTAATTGTATCGTTCAGAGTCTCCTAATGACGATGGAACACTCAAATTGCGTCGAGATTCATAACATCGTCCTCCGGTCGACTTGTCTCCAAGAGGAAATTGATGCCTCTGTCACATTATTGTCCGTCTCCTGTGAGTCTAGATTTTCGAATCCGACGCTAAACTGATAATTAATTGTAACGTTCAGGGCCTCCTAATGACGATGGAACACTCAGCTTGCGTCGAGATTCAATACATCGTCCTCCAGCCGACTTGTCTCCAAAGGTCTATTGCTGCCTCAGGCATCTTATGGTCGTTCTCTTGTGAGTCTAGATTATCGAATCCGTCGCAAAACTGACATTTAATTGTAACGTTCCGATCCTGCTAACGACGAGGGAACACACAAATTGCGTCCCGATTCAATACATTGTCCTGCAGCCGACTTGTCCCCATGGGTCTATTGCTGCCTCGGTCACCTTATGTTCGTACTCCTGTGAGTCCAGATTTTCGAATCCGCCGCAAAATTGACTGTTAATTGTAACGTTCAGAGTCTCCTAATGACGGTGGAACATTCAAATTGTGTCGAGATTCATTACATCGTCCTCCGGCCGACTTGTCTCAAAAAGGAAATTGCTGCCTCGGGCACATTATTGTCCGTTCCTGTGAGTCTAGATTTTCGAATCCGACGCAAAACTGAAAGTTAATTGTAACGTTCAGGGCCTCCTAATCACGATGGAACACTCAAATTGCGTCGAGATTCAATACACCGTCCTCCAGATGAGTTGTCGCCAAGGGTCAATTGCTGCCTCGAGCACGATTAACTATCAGTTATGCGTCGGATTCGATAATCTAGACTCACAGGAGAACGACCATAAGGTGCCCGAGGCAGCAATAGACCCTTGGAGACAAGTCGACTGAAGACCGATGTATTGAATCGCGACGAAATTTGTGTGTTCCATCGTCTTTGGCAGGGTCGGAAAAATAGATTTAAATGTCAGTTTTGCGTCCGATTTGAAAATCTAGACTCACAGGAGATGGACCATAATTTGCCCGAGGCAGCAATTTCCTCTTGGAGTCAAGTCGGCCGTAGGACGATGTAACGAATCTCGTCGCAATTAGAGTGTTCCATCGTCATTAGGGGGCCCTGCACGTTACATTTAACTATTCGTTTTGCGTCGGATTCGATAATCTAGACTCAAAGGAGAACGACCATAAGGTGCCCGAGGCAGCAATAGACCCATGTACACAAGTCGGCTGGAGGACGATGTATTGAATCTCGACGCAATTTTAGTGTTCCATCGTCATTAGGAGGATCTGAACGTTACGATTAACTATCAGTTTTGCGTCGGATTCGATAATCTAGACTCACAGGAGAACGACCATAAGGTGCCGGAGGCAGCAATAGACCTTTGGAGACAAATCGACTGAAGAACGATGTATTGAATCGCGACGCAATTTCTGTATTCTATTGTCGTTAGCAGGGTCGGAAAATTAGCATTAAATGTCAGTTTTGCGTCGGATTCGAAAACCTAGACTCACAGGAGAACGACCATCAGGTGCCCGAGACAGCAATAGACCCTTGGTGACAAATCGGCTGGAGGAAGATGTATTGAATCTCGACGCAAATTGAGTGTTCCATCATTAGGAGGCCCTAAACGTTACAATTACCTATCAGTTTTGCGTCGGAGTCGGAAATCTAGACTCACAGGAAAACTACTACAAGGTGCCCGAGGCAACAATAGATCCTTGGAGACAAGTCGGCTGGAGGACGATGTTTTGAACCTCGACGCAATTTGAGTGTTCCAACGTCATTAGGCGGCCCTGAACGTTACAATTAACTATCAGTTATGCGTCGGATTCGAAAATCTAGACCCACAGGAGAACGACCATAAAAAGCTCGAGGCAGCAATAGACACTTGGAGACAAGTCGGCTGGAGGACGACGTATTCAATCTCGACGCAATTTGAGTGTTCCACCGTCATTACGACGCTCTGAACGTTACAATTAACAGTCAGTTTTGAGTCGGATTCGAAAATCTAGACTCAATGAAGAACGACCATAAGGTGCCCGAGGCAGGATTAAACCATTGGAGACAAGCCGGCTGGAGGACGATGTACTGAATCTCGACGCAATTTGAGTGTTCCACCGTCGTTAGGAGGCTCTGAACTATACAATTAACTGTCAGTTTTGCGTCGGATTCGAAAATCTGGACTCACAGGACAACGCACATAAGGTGACCGAGGCATCAATAGACCCACCGAGACAAGTCAGCTGGAGGAAGATGTATTGAATCGGGACGCAATTTGTGTGTTCCATCGTCGTTTGCAGGGTCGGAACGATAGAATTAAATGTCAGTTTTGCGTCGCATTCGAAAATCTACTCTCAGAGGAGAACGAACATAAGGTGCCTGAGGCAGCAATAGACCCTTGGAAACAAGTCGGCTGGAGGACGATGTATTGAATCTCGACGCAATTTGAGTGTTCCATCGTCATTAGGAGGCGCAGAACGTTACAATTAACTATCAGTTTTGCGTCGGATTCGATAATCTAGACTCACAGGAGATCGACCATAAGGTGCCCGAGGCAGCAAATGACCCTTGGAGACAAGTCGGCTGGAGGACGATGTATTGAATCTCGACGCAATTTGAGTGTTCCAGCGTCATTAGGAGGCCCAGAACGTTACAATTAACTATCAGTTTTGCGTCAGATTCGATAATCTAGACTCACAGGAGAACAACCATAAGGTGCCCGAGGCAGCAAATAACCCTTGGAGACAAGTCGGCAGGAGGACGATGTATTGAATGTCGACGGAATTTGAGTGTTCCATCGTCATTAGGAGGCCCTGAACGTTACAATTAACCATCAGTTTTGCGTCGGATTCGATAATGTAGACTCACTGGAGAACGACCATACGGTGCCTGAGGCAGCAATAGACCCTTGGAGACAAGTCGGCTGGAGGACGATGTATTGAATGTCGACGCAATTTGAGTGTCCCATCGTCATTAGGAGGCCCTGCACGTTACATTTAACTATTCGTTTTGCGTCGGATTCAATAATCTAGACTCAAAGGAGAACGATCATAAGGTGCCCGAGGCAGCAATAGACCCATGGAGACAAGTCGGCTGGAGGACGATGTATTGAATCTCGACGCAATTTTCGTCTTCCATCGTCATTAGGAGGACCAGAACGTTACGATTAACTATCAGTTTTGCGTCGGATTCGATAATCTAGACTCACTGGAGAACGACCATAAGGTGCCCGAGGCAGCAATAGACCCTTGGAGACAAGTCGGCTGGAGGACGATGTATTGAATGTCGACGCAATTTGAGTGTTCCATCGTCATTAGGAGGCCCTGAACGTTACAATTAACTATCAGTTTTGCGTCGGATTCGATAGCCTAGACTCACAGGAGAACGACCATAAGGTGCCTTAGGCAGCAATAGACCCTTGGAGACAAGTCGGCTGGAGGACGATGTATTGAATCTCGAGAAATTTGAGTGTTCCATCGTCATTAGGAGGCCCTGAACGTTACAATTAACCATCAGTTTTGCGTAGGATTCGATAATGTAGACTCACAGAAGAACGACCATAAGGTGCCCGAGGCAGCAATAGACCCATCAAGACAAGTCAGCTGGAGGAAGATGTATTGAATCGGGACGCAATTTGTGTGGTCCATCGTCGTTAACATTGTCGGAACGTTAGAATTAAATGTCAGTTTTGCGTCACATTCGAAAATCTAGTCTCACAGGAGAACGAACATAAGGTGACCGAGGCAGCAATAGACCCATGGAGACAAGACGGCTGGAGGACGATATATTGAATCGGGACGCAATTTGTGTGTTCCATCGTCGTTAGCTGCGTCGGAACGTTAGAATTACTTGTCAGTTTTGCGTCGCATTCAAAAATCTAGACTCACATGAGAACGACCATAAGGTGCCCGAGGCAGCAATAGACCCTTGGAGACAAGTCGGCTGGAGGAAGATGTATTAAATCTCGACGCAAATTGAGTGTTCCGTCATCAGGAGGCCCTGAACGATACAATTAACTATCAGTTTTGCGTCGGATTCGAAAATCTAGACTTACAAGAGAACGACTATAAGGTGCTCGAGGCAGCAATAGACGCTTGGCGACAAGTAGGCTGGAGGACGATGTATGGAATCTCGACGCAATATGAGTGTTCCATCGTGATTAAGAGGCCCTGAACGTAGCAATTAACTAACAGTTTTGCTTCGGATTCGAAAATCTAGACTCACAGGAGACGGACAATAATGTGCCCGAGACAGCAATTTTCTCTTGGAGACAAGGCGCCCGGAGGACGATGTAATGAATCTAGACACAATTTGAGTGTTCTATCGCCATTAGGAGGCCCTGAACGTTACAATTAACTATCAGTTTTGCGTCGGAGTCGAAAATCTAGACTCACAGGAGAACCAACATAAGGTGACCGTGGCAGTAATAGACCCATGGAGACAAGTCGGCTGGAGGACGATGTATTGAATCTCGACGCAAACTGAATGTTCCATCGTCGTTAGCAGGGTCGTAATGTTAGAATCAATTGTCAGTTTTGCGTCGCATTCGAAAAAGTAGTCTCACAGGAGAACGATCATTAGGTGCCTGAGGCAGCAATAGACCCATGGAGACAAGTCGGATGGAGGACGGTGTATTGAATGTCGACGCAATTTCAGTGTTCCATCGTCATTAGGAGGCCCTGAACGTTACAATTAACTATCAGTTTTGCGTCGGATTCGATAATCTAGACTCTCAGGAGACGGACAATTATGTGCCGAGGCAGCAATTTCCTCTTGGAGACAAGTCGGCCGGAGGACGATGTAATGAATCTCGACGTAATTTGAGTGTTCCACCGTCATTAGGAGGCCCTGGACGTTACAATTAACTATCAGCTTTGCGTCGGATTCGAAAATCTAGACTCACAGGAGAACGACCATGGGGTGCTCGAGGCAGCAATAGACCCTTGGAGACAAGTCGGTTGGAGGACGATGAATTGAATCTCGACGCAATTTGAGTGTTCCATCGTCATTAGGAGGCCCTGAACGTTACAATTAACTATCAGTTTTGCGTCGGATTCGATAATCTAGACTCACAGGAGAACGACCATAAGTTGCCTGAGACAGCAATAGACCCTTGGAGACTAGTCGGCTGGAGGACGATGTATTGAATCTCGACGCAAATTGAGTGTTCCATCGTCATTAGGGGGCCCTGAACGTTACAATTAACAGTCAGTTTTGCGTCGGATTCGAAGCTCTGAACTCACAGGAGAAAGAACATAAGGTGACCAAGGCAGCAATAGACCCATGGAAACAAGTCGACTGAAGGACGATGTATTGAATCGCGACGCAATTTGTGTGTTCCCTCGTCGTTAGCAGGGTCGGAAAATTAGAATTAAATGTCAGTTTTGCGTCGGATTCGATAATCTAGACTCACAGGAGAACGACCATAAGGTGCCCGAGGCACCAATATACCCTTGGAGACAAGTCGCCATGAGGATGATGTATTGAATCTCGACGCAAATTGAGTGTTCCATCGTCATAGGAGGCCCTGGACGTTACAATTAACTATCAGTTTTGGGTCGGTTTCGAAAATCTAGACTCACAGGAGAACGACCATGGGGTGCTCGAGGCAGCAATAGACCCTTGGAGACAAGTCGGCTGAAGGACGATGAATTGAACCTCGACGCAATTTGAGTGTTCCATCGTCATTAGGAGGCCCTGAACGTTACAATTAACTATCCGTTTTGCGTCGGATTCGATAATCTAGACTCACAGGAGATCAAACATAAGGTGTCCGAGGCAGCAAATGACCCTTGAAGACAAGTCGGCTGGAGGACGATGTATTGAATCTCGAAGCAATTTGAGTGTTCCGTCGTCATTAGGAAGCCCAAAACGTTACAATTAATTATCCGTTTTGCGTCAGATTCGATAATCTAGACTCACAGGAAAACGACAATAAGGTGCTTAACGAAGCAAATGACCCTTGGAGACAAGTCGGCTGGAGGACGATGTATTGAATCTCGACGCAATTTGAGTGTTCCATCGTCATTAGGATGCCCAGAACGTTACAATTAACTATCAGTTTTCCGTCAGATTCGATAATCTAGACTCACAGGAGAACGACAATAAGGTGCCCGAGGCAGCAATAGACCCTAGGAGACAAGTCGACTGGAGGACGACGTATTGAATCGCGACGCAATTTGTGTGTTCTATTGTCGTCAGCAGGGTCGGAAAATTAGAATTAAATGTAGGTTTGCGTCGGATTCGAAAATCTAGACTCACAGGAGAACGACCATAAAGTGCCCGAGGCAGCAATAGACCCTTGGAGACAAGTCGGCTGGAGGACGATGTATTGAATCTCGCCGCAAATTGAGTGTTCCTTCATTAGGAGGCCCTGAACGGTACAATTAACTATCAGTTTTGCGTCAGATTCGAAAACCTAGTATTACAGGAGAACGACCATAAGGTGCTCGAGGCAGCAATAGACCCTTGGCGACAAATCGACTGGTGGATGATATATTGAATCTCGACGCAATTTGAGTGTTCCACCGTCATTAGGAGGCCCTGTACGTTACAATTAACTATCAGTTTTGCGTCAGATTCGAAAATCTAGACTCACAGGAGAACGACCATAAGGTGCTCGAGGCAGCAATAGACCCTTGGAGACAAATCGGCTGGAGGACTATGTATAGAATCTCGACGCAATTTGAGTGTTCCATCGTCGTTAGCAGGGTCGGAAAATTAGAATTTAATGTGTGTTTTGTGTCGGATTCGAAAATCTAGACTCACAGGAGAACGACCATAAGGTGCCCGAGGCAGCAATAGACCCATGGAGACAAGTCAGCTGGAGGAAGAAGTATTGAATCAGGACGCAATTTGTGTGTTCCATCATCGTTAGCAGGGTCGGAACGTTAGAATTAAATGTCAGTTTTGCGTCGGATTCGAAAATTTAGACTCACAGGAGAACGAACATAAGGTGCCCGAGGCAACAATATGCCCTTGGAGACAAGTCGGCTGGAGGACGATGTATTGAATCTCGACGCAATTTGAATGTTCCACCGTCATTAGGAGACTCTGAACGTTACAATTAACGGTCAGTTCTGCGTCGGGTTCGAAAATCTGGACTCACAGGAGAACGGACATAAGGTGCCCGAGGCAGCAATAGGCCCTTGGAGTCAAGTCGGCTGGAGGACGATGTATTGAATCTCGACGCAAATTGAGTGTTCCATCGTCATTAGGAGGCCCTAACCGCTACAATTAACTATCAGTTTTGCGTAGGATTCGAAAATCTAGACTCACAGGAGAACGACCATAAGGTGCTCGAGGCAGCAATAGACCCATGGGAACAAGCCGACTGGAGGACGATGTATTGAATCTCGACGCAATTTGAGTGTTCCATCGACATTAGGAGGACCTGAACGTTACCATTAACTACCAGTTTTGCGTCGGATTCGAAAATCTAGACTCACAGGAGACGGACAATAATGTGCCCGAGGCAGCAATTTCCTTTTGGATACAAGCCGGCCGGAGGACGATGTAATGAATCTCGACGCAATTTGAGTGTTCCATCCTCATTAGAAGGCCCTAAACGTTACAAATTACTATCAGTTTTGCGTCGGATTCGATAATCTAAAGTCACAGGAGGTCGACCATAATGTGCCCGAGGCAGCATTAGACCCTTGGAGATTAGTCGACTGGAGAACGATGTATTGAATCGCGACGCAAAATGAGTGTTCCATCGTAATTAGGGGGCACTGAACGTTACAATAAACTATCAGTTTTGCGTCGGATTCGAAAATCTGGTCTCACACCAGAACGACCATAAGGTGACCGAGGCAGATATAGACCCTTGGAGGCAAGTCGGCTACAGGACACTGTATTGAGGGTCGACGCAATTTGAGAGTTCCACCGTCAATAGGAGGCCCGGAACGTTACAATTAACAGTAAGTTTTGCGTCGGATTCGAAAATCTGGACTAACAGGAGAACGAACATAAGGTGCCCGCGGCTGCAATAGACCCTTGGAGACAAGTCGGCTGGTTGACGATGAACTGAATCTCGACGCAATTTGAGTGTTCCACCGTCATTAGGCGGCCCTGAACGTTACAATTAACTATCAGTTTTGCGTCGGATTCGAAAATCTAGACCCACAGGAGAACGACCATAAGGTGCTCGAGGCAGCAATAGACCCTTGGAGACAAGTCGGCTGGTTGACGAAGAATTGAATCTCGACGCAATTTGAGTGTTCCACCGTCATTAGGAGGCTCTGAACGTTACAATTAACAGTCAATATTGCGGCGGATTCGAAAATCAGGTCTCACAGGAGAACGAACATAAGGTGACCGAGGCAGCAATAGACCCATCGAGACAAGTCGGTTGCTGTACGATGTTTAGAATTGGGACGCAATTTGTGTGTTCCATCGTCGTAAGCAGGGTCGGAACGTTACAATTAAATGTCAGTTTTGCGTCGCATTCGAAAATCTAGTCTCACAGGAGAACGATCATAAGGAGCCTGAGGAAGCAATAGACACTTGGAGACAAGTCGGCTGGAGGACGATGTGTTGAATGTCGACGCAATTTGAGTGTTCCGTCGTCGTTAGGAGGAGCTGAACGTTACAATTAACTATCACTTTTGCGTCGGATTCGATAATCTAGACTCACAGGAGAACGACCATAAGGTGTCTGAGGCAGCAATAGACCCTTGGAGACAACCGGCTAGAGGACGATGTACTGAATCTCCACGCAAATTGAGTGTTCCATCGTCATTAAGAGGCCCTGAACGTTACAATAAACTATCAGTTTTGCGTCGGATTCGAAAATCAGGACTCACAGCAGAACGACAATAAGGTGCACGAGGCAGCAATGCACCCCAAGAGACAAGTCGGCTGGAGGACGATGTATTGTGTCTCGACGCAAATTGAGTGTTCCATCGTCATTAGGAGGCTCTGATCGTTACAATTAACTATCAGTTATGCGTCGGATTCTAAAACCTGGACTCACAGGAGAACGAACATAGGGTGCCCGAGGCAGCAATAGACCCTTGGAGAGAAGTAGGCAGGAGGACGATGTTTTGAACCTCCACGCAAATTGAGTGTTCCGTCGTCATTAGGAAGCCCTTAACGTTACAATTAACTATCGGTTTTGCGTCGGATTCCAATATTTAGACTCACAGGAGACCGACCATAAGGTGCTAGAGGCAGCAATAGACCCTTGGAGACAAGTCGGCTGGAGGAAGATGTATGGAATCTCGACGCAATTTGAGTGTTCCATCGTCCTTAGGAGGCCCTGAACGTCACAATTAACTATCAGCTTTGCGTCGGATTCGATAACCTAGACTCACAGGAGATTGACCATAATGTGCCCGAGGCAGCAATAGACCCTTGGAGACAAGTCGGCTGGAGGATGATGTATGGAATCTCGACGCAATTTGAGTGTTCCATCGTCTTTAGGAGGCCCTGAACGTTACAATTAACTATCAGCTTTGCGTCGGATTCGATAACCTAGACTCACAGGAGATTGACCATAATGTGCCCGAGGCAGCAGTAGACTTTTGGAGACAAGTCGGCTGGAGGACGATGTATTGAATCTCGACGCAAAATGAGTGTTCCATCGTAATTAGGGGGCACTGAACGTTACAATAAACTATCAGCTTTGCGTCGGATTTGAAAATCTGGTATCACAGCAGAACGACCATAAGGTGACCGAGGCAGAAATAGACCCTTGGAGTCAAGTCGGCTACAGGACACTGTATTGAGGGTCGACGCAATTTGAGAGTTCCACCGTCAATAGGAGGCCCGGAACGTTACAATTAACAGTCAGTTTGGCGTCGGATTCGAAAATCTGGACTCACAGGATAAACAACATTAGGTGCCCGCGGCTGCAATAGACCCTTGGAGACAAGTCGGCTGGTTGACGATGAATTGAATCTCGACGCAATTTCAGTGTTCCACCGTCATTACGTGGCTCTGAACGTTACAATTAACAGTCAATTTTGCGGCGGATTGGAAAATTTGGTCTCACAGGAGAACGAACATAAGGTGACCGAGGCAGCAATAGACCCATCGAGACAAGTCGGTTGCTGGACGATGTATTGAATTGGGACGCAATTTGTGTGTTCCATTGTCGTAAGCAGGGTCGAATCGTTACAATTAAATGTCAGTTTTGCGTCGCATTCGAAAATCTAGTCTCACAGGAGAACGATCATAAGGTGCCTGAGGAAGCAACAGACACTTCGAGAAACGTCGGCTGGAGGACGATGTATTGAATGTTGACGCAATTTGAGTGTTCCGTCGTCGTTAGGAGGAGCTGAACGTTACAATTAACTATCACTTTTGCGTCGGATTCGATAATCTAGACTCACAAGAGAACGACCATAAGGTGTCTGAGGTAGCAATAGACCCTTGGAGACAACCGGCTAGAAGACGATGTACTGAATCTCCACGCTAATTGAGTGTTCCATCGTCATTAAGAGGCCCTGAACGTTACAAATTACTATCAGTTTTGCGTCGGAGTCGAAAACCTAGACTGACAGGAGAACGACCATGAGGTGCCCGAGGCAGCAATAGACCCTTGGAGACAAGTCGGCTGGAGGACGATGTATTGAATCGGGACGCATTTTGTGTGTTCCATCGTCTTTAGCAGGGTTGGAACGTTAGAATTAAATGTCAGTTTGGTGTCGCATTCGAAAATCTAGTCCCACAGGACAACGAACATAAGGTTCCTGTGGCTGCAATAGGCCCTTGGGGTCACGCCGGCTGGTGTACGATGTACTGAATCTCGTCGCATTTTGAGTGTTCCATCGTCATTAGGGGGCACTGAACGTTACAATTAACTATCAGCTTTGCGTCGGATTCGATAATCTAGACTCACAGGAGATCGACCATAATGTGCCCGAGGCAGCATTAGACCCTTGGAGATTAGTCGACTGGAGAACGATGTATTGAATCGCGACGCAAAATGAGTGTTCCATCGTAATTAGGGGGCACTGAACGTTACATATAACTATCAGTTTTGCGTCGGATTCGAAAATCTGGACTCACACGAGAACGAACATAAGGTGCCCGAGGCAGCAATAGACCCTTGGAGACAAGTCGGCAGGAGGAGTATGTATGGAATCTCGACGCAATTTGAGTGTTCCATCGTCTTTAGGAAGCCCTGAACGTCACAATTAACTATCAGCTTTGCGTCGGATTCGATAACCTAGACTCACAGGAGATTGACCATAATGTGCCCGAGGCAGCAGTAGACTTTTGGAGACAAGTCGGCTGGAGGACGATGTATTGAATCTCGACGCAAAATGAGTGTTCCATCGTAATTAGGGGGCACTGAACGTTACAATAAACTATCAGTTTTGCGTCGGATTCGAAAATCTGGTCTCACAGCAGAACGACCATAAGGTGACCGAGGCAGAAATAGACCCTTGGAGTCAAGTCGGCTACAGGACACTGTATTGAGGGTCGACGCAATTTGTGAGTTCCACCGTCAATAGGAGGCCCGGAACGTTACAATTAACAGTCAGTTTTGTGTTGGATTCGAAAATCTGGACTCACAGGAGAACGAACATAAGGTGCCCGCGGCTGCAACAGACCCTTGGAGACAAGTCGGCTGGTTGACGATGAATTGAATCTCGACGCAATTTGAGTGTTCCATCGTCATTAGGAGGCTCTGAACGTTACAATTAACTATCAGTTTTGTGTCGGATTCGAAAATCTGGTCTCTCAGCAGAACGAACATAAGGTGACCGAGGCAGCAATAGACCCATCGAGACAAGTCGATTGCTGGACGATGTATTGAATTGGGACGCAATTTGGGTGTGCCATCGTCGTAAGCAGGGTCGGAACGTTACAATTAAATGTCAGTTTTGCGTAGCATTCGAAAATCTAGTCTCACAGGAGAACGATCATAAGGTGCCTGAGGAAGCAATAGACACTTGGAGAAAAGTCGGCTGGAGGACGATGTATTGAATGTCGACGCAATTTGAGTGTTCCGTCGTCGTTAGGAGGAGCTGAACGTTACAATTAACTATCACTTTTGCGTCGGATTCGATAATCTAGACTCACAGAAGAACGACCATTAGGTGTCTGAGGCAGCAATAGACCCTTGGAGACAACCGGCTAGAGGACGATGTACTGAATCTCCACGCAAATTGAGTGTTCCATCGTCATAAAGAGGCCCTGAACGTTACAATTAACTATCAGTTTTGCGTCGGATTCGAAAATCAGGACTCACAGGAGAACGACCATAAGGTGCTCGAGGCAGCAATACACCCCAAGAGACAAGTCGGCTGGAGGACGATGTACTGAATCTCGACGCAAAATGAGTGTTCCATCGGCATTAGGAGGCTCTGATCGTTACAATTAACTATCAGTTATGCGTCGGATTCTAAAACCTGGACTCACAGGAGAACGAACATAAGGTACCCGAGGCAGCAATAGACCCTTGGAGAGAAGTAGGCTGGAGGACGATGTTTTGAACCTCCTCGCAAATTGAGTGTTCCGTCGTCATTAGGAAGCACTGAACGTTACAATTAACTATCGCTTTTGCGTCGGATTCGAAAATTTAGACTCACAGGAGACCAACCGTAAGGTGATAGAGGCAGCAATAGACCCTTGGGAACAAGTCGACAGGCGGTCTATGATTTGAATCTCGACGCAATTTGAGTGTTCCATCATCATTAGCAGGCTCTGAACGTTACAATTAACTATCAGTTTTCGTCGGATTCGAAAATCTAGACTCACAGGCGACAGACAATAATGTGCCCGAAGCAGCAAATTCCTCTTCGAGACAAGTCGGCCGGAGGACGATGTAATGAATCTCGACGCAATTTGTGTGTTCCATCGTCATTAGGAGGCCCTGAACGTTGCAAATTACTATCAGTTTTGCGTCGGATTCGAATATCTGTACTCACAGGTGAACGAACATAAGGTGACCGATGCAGCAATAGACCCATGGAGACAAGTCGGCTGGAGGACAATGTATTGAATCAGGACGCAATTTGTGTTCTCCATCGTCTCTAGCAGGGTCGGAACGTTAGAATTAAATGTCACTTTTGCGTCGCATTCGAAAATATATCATCACATGAGAACGAACATAAAGTGCCTGAGGCAGCAATAACCATTGGAGACAAGTCGGCTGGAGGAATATGTATTGAATCACGACGCAATTCGAGTGTTCCATCGTCATTATGAGGACCTGAACGTTACAATTAACAATCAGTTTTGCGTCCAATTCGATAATCTAGACTCACAGGAGAACGACAATAAGGTGCCCGAGGAAGCAATAGACCCTTGGAGACAAGTCGGCTGGAGGACGAAATATTGAATCTCGACGGAATTTGAGAGTTCCACCATCATTAGGAGTCTCTGAACGTTACAATTAACTATCGGTTTTTGTCCGAATCGATAATCTAGACTTAAAGGTGTACGACCATAAGGTGCCCGAGGTAGCAATAGACCCTTAGAGGCAAGTCGGCTGGAGGACGCTATATTGATTCTCGACGCATGTTGAGTGTTCCACCGTCATTAAGAGGCTCAGAACGTTACAATTAATGGCCAGTTCTGCGTCGGGATCGAAAATCTGGACTCACAGGAGAACGATCATAAGGTGTCCGAGGCAGCAATAGACCCTTGCAGACCAGTCGGCTGGAGGACGATGTATTGAATCTCGACGCAAATTGAGTATTCAATCGTCATTAGGAGGCTTGAACGTTACAATTATCAGCTTTGCGTCGGATTCGATAATCTAGACTCACAGGAGATCGACCATAATGTGCCCGAGGCAGCATTACACCCTTGGATATTAGTCGACTGGAGGACGATGTAATGAATCGCGACGCAAAATGAGTGTTCCATCGTAATTAGGGGGCACTGAACGTTACAATTAACTATCAGTTTTTCGTCGGATTCGATAATCTGGTCTCACAGCAGAACGACCATAGGGTACCGAGGCAGAAATAGACCCTTGGAGTCAAGTCGGCTAGAGGACACTGTATTGAGTGTCGACGCAATTTGAGAGTTCCGCCGTCAATAGGAGGCGCGGAACGTTACAATTAACAGTCAGTTTTGCGTCGGATTCGAAAATCTGGATTCACAGGAGAACGAACATAAGGTGCCCTCGGCTGCAATAGACCCTTGGAGACAAGTCGGCTGGAGGACGATGTATTGAATCTCGACGCAAATTGAGTGTTCAATCGTGATTAGGAGGCTTGAACGTTACAATTAACTATCAGCTTTGCGTCGGATTCGATAATCTAGACTCACATGAGAACGACCATAAGGTGCCCCAGGCAGCAACAGACCGTTGGAGGCAAGTCGGCTGGAGGACAATGTACTGAATCTCGACGCAATTTGAGTGTTCCATCGTCATTAGGAGGCCTTGAACGTTACAATTAACTATCAGTTTTGCGACCGATTCGATAACCTAGACTCACAGGAGAACGACCATAACGTGCCCGAGGCACCAATAGACCGTTGGAGACAAGTCGGCTGGAGGTCGATGTATTGAATCTCGACGCAATTTGAGTGTCCCACTGTCATTAGGAGGCTCTGAACGTTACAATTTACTATCAGTATTGCGTCGGATTCGAAAATCTAGACTCACAGGTGTATGACCATAAGGTGCCCAAGGCAGCATTAGACCCTTGGAGATTAGTCGCCTGGAGGACGATGTATTGAATCGCGACGCAATTTGTGTGTCCCATCGTCGATAGCAGGATCGGAAAATTAGAATTAAGTGTCAGTTTTGCGTCGGATTCGAAAACCTAGACTCACAGGAGATCGACCATCATGTTCCCGAGGCAGCAATAGGCCCATGGAGACAAGTCGGATGGAGGACGATGTATTGAATCTCGACGCAAAATGAGTGTATCTTCGTAATTAGGTGGCACTGAACGTTACAATTAAATATCAGTTTTGCGTCGGATTCGAAAATCAGGACTCACAGGAGAACGACCATAAGGTGACCTAGGCAGCAATAGACCCTTGGAGTCAAGTCGGCTAGAGGACGCTGTATTGAGTCTCGACGCAGTTTGAGAGTTCCACCGTCAATAGGAGACTCTGAACGTTACCATTAACTGTCAGTTTTGCGTCGGATTCGAAAATCTGTACTCACAATAGAACGAACTTAAGGTGCCCGAGGCAGCAATAGACCCTTATAGACAAGTCGGCTGGAGGACGATGTATTGAATCTCGACGCAATTTGAGTGTTCCATCGTCATGAGGAGGCCCTGAACGTTACAATTGACTATCTGTTTTGCGTCGGATTCGAAAATCTAGACTCACAGGAGATCGACCATAAGCTGCCAGAGGCAGCAATAGACCCTTGGAGACAAGTCGGCTCGAGGACGATGTATTGAATCTCGACGAAATTTGAGTGTTCCATCGTCATTAGGAGGCCATGAACGTTACAATTAAATGTCAGTCTTGTCTCAGATTTGAAAATCTGGACTCACAGGAGAACGAACATAAGGTGCCCGAGGCAGCAATAGACACTTAGAGGCTAGCCGGCTGGAGGACGATGTATTGAATCTCGACGAAATTTGAGTGTTCTATCGTCATTAGGAGGCTCTGAACGTTTCAATTAACAGTCTGTTTTGCGTCGGATTCGAAAATCTGAACTCACAGGAGAACGAACATAAGGTGCCCGAGGCAGCAATAGACCCTTGGAGACAAGTCGGCTGGTGGACGATGTAATGAATCTCGACGAAATTTCAGTGTTCCATCGTCTTTAGGAGGCCCTGAACGTTACAATTAACTATCAGTTTTGCGTCGGATTCTATAATCAAGACCCACAGGCGGTCGACTATAAGGTGCCCGAGGCAGCAATAGACACTTGGAGACAATTCGGCTGGAGGACGTTGTATTGAATCTCGACGCAATTTGAGTGTTCCATCGTCACTAGGAGGCCCTGAACGTTACAATTAACTGTCAGTTTTGCGTCGGATTCGAAAATCTGTACTCACAGGAGAACGAACTTAAGGTCCCCGAGGCAGCAATAGACCCTTATAGACAAGTCGGCTGGAGGACGATGTATTGAATCTCGACGAAATTTGAGTGTTCCATCGTCATTAGGAGGCCATGAACGTTACAATTAAATGTCAGTCTTGTCTCAGATTTGAAAATCTGGACTCACAGGAGAACGAACATAAGGTGCCCGAGGCAGCAATAGACACTTGGAGGCAAGCCGGCTGGAGGACGATGTATTGAATCTCGACGAAATTTGAGTGTTCCACCGTCATTAGGAGGCTCTGAACGTTACAATTAACTATCGGTTTAGGGTCGGATTCGAAAAACTGGACTCACAAGAGAACGAAAATAAGGTGACCTAGGCACCAATATACCCATGGAGACAAGTAGGCTGGAGGACGATGTATTGCATCGGGACGCATTTTGTGTGTTCCATGGTTTTTAACAGGGTTGGAACGTTAGAATTAAATTTCAGTTTTGGGTCGCATTCGAAAATCTAGTCACGCAGGACAACGAACATAAGGTTCCTGTGGCAGCAATAGACCCTTGGAGACACGCCGGCTGGTGTACGATGTACTGAATCTTGACGCATTTTGAGTGTTCCATCGTCATTAGGAGGCCCTGAACGTTACAATAAACTATCAGTTTTTGGTCCGATTAGATAATCTTGACTTACACGAGAACGACTTTTAGGTGCCCGAGGCAGCAATAGACCCTTGGAGACAAGTCGGCTAGAGGACGATGTATTGAATCTCGACGCAATTTGAGTGTTCCATAGTCATTAGGAGGCCCTGAACGTTACAATTAACTATCAGTTTTGCGTCCGACTTGATAATCTAGACTCACAGGAGAACGACCATTAGGTGCCCAAGGCAGCAATAGGCACTTGTAGACAAGTCGGCTGGAGGACGATGTATTGAATCTCGACGCATTTTGAGTGTTACATCGTCATTAGGAGGCCCTGATCGTTACAATTAACTAACAGCTTTGCGTCCAATTCGATAATCTAGAATCACAGGAGAACGACCATAAGGTGCCCGTGGCAGCAATAGCCCCTTGGAGACAAGTCGGCTGCAGGACGATGTATTGAATCTCGACGCAAATTGAGTGTTCCGTCGTCATTAGGAGGTCCTGAGCGTTACAATTAACTATCAGTTTTGCGTCGGATTCGAAAATCTAGACTCACAGGAGAACGACCATAAGGTGCTCGAGGCAGCAATAGACCTTTGGAGACAAGTCGGCTGGAGGATGATGTACGGAATCTCGACGCAATTTGAGTGTTCAAGCGTCATTAGGTGGCCCAGAACGTTACAATTAACTATCAGCTTTGCGTCGGATTCGATAATCAAGACTCAAAGGCGGTCGACCATAAAGTGCCCGAGGCAGCAATAGACACTTGGAGACAAATCGGCTGGAGGACGTTGTATTGAATCTCGACGCAATTTTAGTGTTCCATCGTCATTAGGAGGCCCTGAACGTTGCAATTAACTATCAGCTTTGCGTCCGATTCGATAATGTAGACTCACAGGAGAACAACCATTAGGTGCCCAAGGCAGCAATAGGCACTTGTAGACAAGTCGGCTGGAGGACGATGTATTGAATCTCGACGCATTATGAGTGTTCCATCGTCATTAGGAGGCCCTGAACATTACAATTAACTATCAGTTTTGCGTCGGATTCGAAAATCTAGACTCACAGGAGAACGACCATAAGGTGCTCGAGGCAGCAATAGACCCTTGGAGACAAGTCGGCTGGAGGATGATGTATTGAATCTCGACGCAATTTGAGTGTTCCATCGTCATTAGGTGGCCCTGAACGTTACAATTAACTATCAGCTTTGCGTCGGATTCGATAATCATGACTCACAGGCGGTCGACCATAGGGTGCCCGAGGCAGCAATAGACACTTGGAGACAAGTCGGCTGGAGGACGTTGTATTGAATCTCGACGCAATTTGAGTGTTCCATCGTCAGTAGGAGGCCCTAAACGTTACAATTAACTATCAGATTTGCGTCCGATTCGTAAATCTAGACTCACAGGAGACGGACCATAAGGTGGCCGAGGCAGCAATAGACTCTTCGAGACAGGTCGGCTGGAGGACGATATATTGAATCGGGAGGCAATTTCTGTGTTCCATCGTCGTTAGCAGGGTCGGAACGTTAGAATTAAATGTCGGTTTTCCGTCGCATTCGAATATCTAGTCTCACAGGAGAACGAACATAAGGTGTCTGAGGAGCAATAGACCATTGGAGACAAGTCGGCTGGAGTATAATGTATTGAATCTCGACGATATTTTGGTGTTACATCGTCATTATAAGGCCCTGAACGTTACAATTAACTATCAGTTTTGCGTCGGATTCGAAAATCTAGACTCACAGGAGAACGACCATAAGGTGCCCCAGGCAGCAACAGACCGTTGGAGGCAAGTCGGCTGGAGGACAATGTACTGAATCTCGACGCAATTTGAGTGTTCCATCGTCATTAGGAGGCCTTGAACGTTACAATTAACTATCAGTTTTGCGACCGATTCGATAACCTAGACTCACAGGAGAACGACCATAACGTGCCCGAGGCACCAATAGACCGTTGGAGACAAGTCGGCTGGAGGTCGATGTATTGAATCTCGACGCAATTTGAGTGTCCCACTGTCATTAGGAGGCTCTGAACGTTACAATTTACTATCAGTATTGCGTCGGATTCGAAAATCTAGACTCACAGGTGTATGACCATAAGGTGCCCAAGGCAGCATTAGACCCTTGGAGATTAGTCGCCTGGAGGACGATGTATTGAATCGCGACGCAATTTGTGTGTCCCATCGTCGATAGCAGGATCGGAAAATTAGAATTAAGTGTCAGTTTTGCGTCGGATTCGAAAACCTAGACTCACAGGAGATCGACCATCATGTTCCCGAGGCAGCAATAGGCCCATGGAGACAAGTCGGATGGAGGACGATGTATTGAATCTCGACGCAAAATGAGTGTATCTTCGTAATTAGGTGGCACTGAACGTTACAATTAAATATCAGTTTTGCGTCGGATTCGAAAATCAGGACTCACAGGAGAACGACCATAAGGTGACCTAGGCAGCAATAGACCCTTGGAGTCAAGTCGGCTAGAGGACGCTGTATTGAGTCTCGACGCAGTTTGAGAGTTCCACCGTCAATAGGAGACTCTGAACGTTACCATTAACTGTCAGTTTTGCGTCGGATTCGAAAATCTGTACTCACAATAGAACGAACTTAAGGTGCCCGAGGCAGCAATAGACCCTTATAGACAAGTCGGCTGGAGGACGATGTATTGAATCTCGACGAAATTTGAGTGTTCCATCGTCATGAGGAGGCCCTGAACGTTACAATTGACTATCTGTTTTGCGTCGGATTCGAAAATCTAGACTCACAGGAGATCGACCATAAGCTGCCAGAGGCAGCAATAGACCCTTGGAGACAAGTCGGCTCGAGGACGATGTATTGAATCTCGACGAAATTTGAGTGTTCCATCGTCATTAGGAGGCCATGAACGTTACAATTAAATGTCAGTCTTGTCTCAGATTTGAAAATCTGGACTCACAGGAGAACGAACATAAGGTGCCCGAGGCAGCAATAGACACTTAGAGGCTAGCCGGCTGGAGGACGATGTATTGAATCTCGACGAAATTTGAGTGTTCTATCGTCATTAGGAGGCCATGAACGTTAGAATTAACCATCAGTTTTGCGTCGGATCCGAAAATCTAGTCTCACAGGGGAACGACAATAAGGTGGCCGAGGCAGCAATAGACCCTTGGAGACAAGTCGGCTGGAGGACGATGTGTTGAATCTCGACGCAATTTGAATGTTCCACCGTCATTAGGAGACTCTGAACGTTACAATTAACGGTCAGTTTTACATCGGATTCGAAATTCTGGACTCACAGGAGAACGAACATAAGGTGCCCGAGGCAGCAATAGACACTTGGAGACAAGTCGGCTGGAGGACGATGTGTTGAATCTCGACGCAAATTGACTGTTCCAACGTCATTCGGAGGCCCTGAACGTTACAATTAACTACCAGTTTTACATCGGATTCGAAAATTAGACTCACAGGAGAAAGACCATAAGCTGCTCGAGGCAGCAATAGACACTTGGAGACAAGTCGGCTCGAGGACGATGTATTGAATCTCGACGAAATTTGAGTGTTCCACCGTCATTAGGGGGCCCTGAACGTTACAATTAACAGTCAGTTTTGCGTCGGATACGAAAATCTAGACTCACAGGAGAACGAAAATAAGGTCCCCGAGGCAGCAATTGACCCTTGGAGACAAGTCGGCTGGAGGACGATATATTGAATCTCGACGCAATTTGAGTGTTCCATCGTCATTAGGAGGCGCTGAACATTACAATTAACTATCAGTTTTGCGTCGGATTCGATAATCCAGACTCACAGGAGATCGACCATAAGGTGCCCGAGGCAGCAATAGACCCTTGGAGACAAGTCGGCTGGAGGACGTTGCATTGAATCTCGACGCAATTTGAGTGTTCCATCGTAATTAGGAGGCCCTGAACGTTACAATTAACTATCAGTTTTGCGTCCGATTCGATAATCTAGACTCACAGGAGAACCACCATTAGGTGCCCAAGGCAGCAATAGGACCTTGGAGACAAGTCGGCTGGAGGACGATGTATTGAATCTCGACGCAATTTGAGTGTCCATCGTCAGTAGGAGATCCTGAAGGTTACAATTAACTATCAGTATTGCGTCCGATTCGAAAATCTAGACTCACAGGAGACGGACCATAATGTTCCCGAGGCAGCAATAGACCCTAGGAGACAAGTAGGCTGGAGGACGATATATTGAATCGGGACGCAATTTCTGTATTCCATCGTCGTTAGCAGGGTCGGAACGTTAGAATTAAATGTCAGTTTTGCGTCGCATTCGAATAACTAGACTCACAGGAGAACGAACATAAGGTGTCTGAGGGAGCAATAGAGTATTGGAGACAAGTCGGCTGCAGTACGATGTATTGAATCTCGACGCAAATTGAGTGTTCCACCGTCATTAGTGGGCCCTGAACGTTACAATTAACTATCAGCTTTCCGTCGGATTCGAAAATGTAGACTCACAGGAAACGGACCATAAGGCGCACGAGGCAGCAATAGACCCATGGAGACAAGTTGGCTGGAGGACGATGTTTTGAATCTCGACGCAATTTGACTGTTCCACCGTCATTAGGAGGCTCTGAACGTTACAATTATCAGTTAGTTTTGCGTCGGATTCGAAAATCTGGACTCACATGAGAACGAACATTAGGTGCCCGAGGCAGCAATAGACCCATGGAGACAAGTCGGCTGGATGACGATGTATTGTATCGGGACGCAATTTGCGTGTTCCATCGTCTTTAGCAGGGCGGGAACGTTAGAATTAAATGTCAGTCTTGCGTCGCGTTCGAAAATCTAATCTCACAGGGGAACGAACATAAGATGCCTGATGCAGCAATAGACCATTGGAGACAAGTCTGCTGGAGGACGATGTATTGAATCTCGACGCAAATTGAGTGTTCCATCGTCATTAGGAGGCCCTGAACGTTGCAATTAACTATCAGTTTAGCGTCGGATTCGGATATCTAGACTCGTAGGAGAACGGCCATAAATTGCCGGAGGCAGCAATAGACCCTTGGAGACAAGTCAGATGGAGGACGATGTATTGAATCTCGACGCAATTTGAGTGTTCCACCGTCATTAGGAGGCTCTGAACGTTTCAATTAACAGTCTGTTTTGCGTCGGATTCGAAAATCTGAACTCACAGGAGAACGAACATAAGGTGCCCGAGGCAGCAATAGACCCTTGGAGACAAGTCGGCTGGTGGACGATGTAATGAATCTCGACGAAATTTCAGTGTTCCATCGTCTTTAGGAGGCCCTGAACGTTACAATTAACTATCAGTTTTGCGTCGGATTCGATAATCAAGACCCACAGGCGGTCGACTATAAGGTGCCCGAGGCAGCAATAGACACTTGGAGACAATTCGGCTGGAGGACGTTGTATTGAATCTCGACGCAATTTGAGTGTTCCATCGTCACTAGGAGGCCCTGAACGTTACAATTAACTGTCAGTTTTGCGTCGGATTCGAAAATCTGTACTCACAGGAGAACGAACTTAAGGTCCCCGAGGCAGCAATAGACCCTTATAGACAAGTCGGCTGGAGGACGATGTATTGAATCTCGACGCAATTTGAGTGTTCCATCGTCATAAGGAGGCCCTGAACGTTACAATTGACTATCTGTTTTGCGTCGGATTCGAAAATCTAGACTCACAGGAGATCGACCATAAGCTGCCAGAGGCAGCAATAGACCCTTGGAGACAAGTCGGCTCGAGGACGATGTATTGAATCTCGACGAAATTTGAGTGTTCCATCGTCATTAGGAGGCCATGAACGTTACAATTAAATGTCAGTCTTGTCTCAGATTTGAAAATCTGGACTCACAGGAGAACGAACATAAGGTGCCCGAGGCAGCAATAGACACTTGGAGGCAAGCCGGCTGGAGGACGATGTATTGAATCTCGACGAAATTTGAGTGTTCCACCGTCATTAGGAGGCTCTGAACGTTACAATTAACTATCGGTTTAGGGTCGGATTCGAAAAACTGGACTCACAAGAGAACGAAAATAAGGTGACCTAGGCACCAATATACCCATGGAGACAAGTAGGCTGGAGGACGATGTATTGCATCGGGACGCATTTTGCATGGTTTTTAACAGGGTTGGAACGTTAGAAATAAATTTCAGTTTTGGGTCGCATTCGAAAATCTAGTCACGCAGGACAACGAACATAAGGTTCCTGTGGCAGCAATAGACCCTTGGAGACACGCCGGCTGGTGTACGATGTACTGAATCTTGACGCATTTTGAGTGTTCCATCGTCATTAGGAGGCCCTGAACGTTACAATAAACTATCAGTTTTTGGTCCGATTAGATAATCTTGACTTACACGAGAACGACTTTTAGGTGCCCGAGGCAGCAATAGACCCTTGGAGACAAGTCGGCTAGAGGACGATGTATTGAATCTCGACGCAATTTGAGTGTTCCATAGTCATTAGGAGGCCCTGAACGTTACAATTAACTATCAGTTTTGCGTCCGACTTGATAATCTAGACTCACAGGAGAACGACCATTAGGTGCCCAAGGCAGCAATAGGCACTTGTAGACAAGTCGGCTGGAGGACGATGTATTGAATCTCGACGCATTTTGAGTGTTACATCGTCATTAGGAGGCCCTGATCGTTACAATTAACTAACAGCTTTGCGTCCAATTCGATAATCTAGAATCACAGGAGAACGACCATAAGGTGCCCGTGGCAGCAATAGCCCCTTGGAGACAAGTCGGCTGCAGGACGATGTATTGAATCTCGACGCAAATTGAGTGTTCCGTCGTCATTAGGAGGTCCTGAGCGTTACAATTAACTATCAGTTTTGCGTCGGATTCGAAAATCTAGACTCACAGGAGAACGACCATAAGGTGCTCGAGGCAGCAATAGACCTTTGGAGACAAGTCGGCTGGAGGATGATGTACGGAATCTCGACGCAATTTGAGTGTTCAAGCGTCATTAGGTGGCCCAGAACGTTACAATTAACTATCAGCTTTGCGTCGGATTCGATAATCAAGACTCAAAGGCGGTCGACCATAAAGTGCCCGAGGCAGCAATAGACACTTGGAGACAAATTGGCTGGAGGACGTTGTATTGAATCTCGACGCAATTTTAGTGTTCCATCATCATTAGGAGGCCCTGAACGTTGCAATTAACTATCAGCTTTGCGTCCGATTCGATAATGTAGACTCACAGGAGAACAACCATTAGGTGCCCAAGGCAGCAATAGGCACTTGTAGACAAGTCGGCTGGAGGACGATGTATTGAATCTCGACGCATTATGAGTGTTCCATCGTCATTAGGAGGCCCTGAACATTACAATTAACTATCAGTTTTGCGTCGGATTCGAAAATCTAGACTCACAGGAGAACGACCATAAGGTGCTCGAGGCAGCAATAGACCCTTGGAGACAAGTCGGCTGGAGGATGATGTATTGAATCTCGACGCAATTTGAGTGTTCCATCGTCATTAGGTGGCCCTGAACGTTACAATTAACTATCAGCTTTGCGTCGGATTCGATAATCATGACTCACAGGCGGTCGACCATAGGGTGCCCGAGGCAGCAATAGACACTTGGAGACAAGTCGGCTGGAGGACGTTGTATTGAATCTCGACGCAATTTGAGTGTTCCATCGTCAGTAGGAGGCCCTAAACGTTACAATTAACTATCAGATTTGCGTCCGATTCGTAAATCTAGACTCACAGGAGACGGACCATAAGGTGGCCGAGGCAGCAATAGACTCTTCGAGACAGGTCGGCTGGAGGACGATATATTGAATCGGGAGGCAATTTCTGTGTTCCATCGTCGTTAGCAGGGTCGGAACGTTAGAATTAAATGTCGGTTTTCCGTCGCATTCGAATATCTAGTCTCACAGGAGAACGAACATAAGGTGTCTGAGGAGCAATAGACCATTGGAGACAAGTCGGCTGGAGTATAATGTATTGAATCTCGACGATATTTTAGTGTTACATCGTCATTATAGGGCCCTGAACGTTACAATTAACTATCAGTTTTGCGTCGGATTCGAAAATCTAGACTCACAGGAGAACGACCATAAGGTGCCCGAGGCAGCAATAGACCCTTCGAGACAAATCGGCTGCAGGACGATGTATTGAAACTCGACGCAGATTGAGTGTTCCATCGTCATTAGGAGGCCCTGAACGTTTCAATTAACTATCAGTTTTGCGTCCGATTCGAAAATCTAGACTCACAGGAGACGGACCATAAGGTGACCGAGGCAGCAATAGACCCTTGGAGACAAGTCGGCTGAAGGACGATGAATTGAATCTCGACGCAATTTGAGTGTTCCATCGTCATTAGGAGGGCCTGAACGTTACAATTGACTATCAGTTTTGCGTCCGATTTGAAAATCTAGACTCACAGGAGAACGACCTAAAGCTGCCCGAAGCAGCAATAGACCATTGGAGACGAGTCGGCTGAAGGACGATGTATTGAAACTCGACTCAGATTGAGTATTCCATCGTCATTAGGAGGCCCTGAACGTTACAATTAACTATCAGTTTTGCTTCGGATTCGAAAATCTAGACTCACAGGAGAACGACCATAGGGTGCTCGAGGCAGCAATACACCCTTGGAGACAAGTCGTCCTGATGGACGATGAATTGAATCTCGACGCAATTTGAGTGTTCTATCGTCATTAGGAGGGCCTGAACGTTACAATTAACTATCAGTTTTGCGTCCGATTTGAAAATCTAGACTCACAGGAGAACGACCTAAAGCTGCCCGAAGCAGCATTAGACCATTGGAGACGAGTCGGCTGATGGACGATGTATTGAATCTCGCCGCAATTTGAGTGTTCCATTGTCATTAGGAGGCCCTGAACGTTGTAATTAACTATCAGTTTTGTGGGGGATTCGATAATGTAGACTCACAGGAGAACGACCATAAGGTGCCCGAGGAAGCAATAGACGCTTAAAGACAAGTCGACTGAAAGACGATGTATTGAATCACGACGATATTTGGGTGTTCCATCGTCATTATGAGGCCCTGAACGTTACAATTAACTATCAGTTTTGCGTCGAATTAGAAAATTTAGACTCACAGGAGAACGACTATAAGGTGCCCGAGGCAGCAATAGACCCTTGGAGAAAAGTCGGTGGAAGACGATGTATTGAAACTCGACGCAAATTGAGTGTTCCATCGTCATTAGGAGGCTCTGAACTTTACAATTAATAGTCAGTTTTGCGTCGTATTCGAAAATCTGAACTCACAGGACAACGAATATAGGGTGACCGAGGCACCAATAGCCCAATAGCTGTGTGTTCCATCGTCGTTAGCAGGGTCGGAGGGTTAGAATTAATGTAAGTTTTGCGTCGAATTCGAAAATGTAGTCCCACAGGAGAACGACCATAAGGTGCCATAAGCAACCATAGACCCTTGGAGACAAATCGACTGGAGGCCGATGTATTGAATCGCGACGCAATTTGTGTGTTCCATCGTCGTTAACAGGGTCGAAAAATTAGAATTAAATGTCAGTTTTGCGTCGGATTCGAAAATCTAGACTCACACGACAATGATCATAAGGTGCACGTGGCTGCAATAGACACTTGGAGACAAGTCAGCTGGAGGACGATGTATTGAATCACGACGCAATTTTTGTGTTCCATCGTCGTTAGCAGGGTCGGAAAATTAGAATTAAATGTCAGTTATGCGTCGGATTCGAAACTCTAGACTCACACGAGAACGACCATAAGGTGACCGAGGCAGCATTCGACACTTGGAGACAATCGGCTTGAGGACGATGTATTGAATCTCGACACAATTTGAGTGTTCCATCATCATTAGGATAGCCTGAACGGTACAATTAACTATCAGTTTTGCGTCCGATTGGAAAATCTGGACTCACAGGAGACGGACCACAATGTACCCGATGCAGCAATTTCATCTTGGAGACAAGTCGGCCGGAGGACGATGTATTGAATCTCGAAGCAATTTGAGTGTTCCATCGTCATTACGAGGCCCTGAACGTTACAATTAACTATAAGTTTGCCGTCGGATTCGAAAATCTAGACTCACAGGAGAACGACCATAGGGTGCTCGAGGCAGCAATACACCCTTGGAGACAAGTCGTCCTGATGGACGATGAATTGAATCTCGACGCAATTTGAGTGTTCTATCGTCATTAGGAGGGCCTGAACGTTACAATTAACTATCAGTTTTGCGTCCGATTTGAAAATCTAGACTCACAGGAGAACGACCTAAAGCTGCCCGAAGCAGCATTAGACCATTGGAGACGAGTCGGCTGATGGACGATGTATTGAATCTCGCCGCAATTTGAGTGTTCCATTGTCATTAGGAGGCCCTGAACGTTGTAATTAACTATCAGTTTTGTGGGGGATTCGATAATGTAGACTCACAGGAGAACGACCATAAGGTGCCCGAGGAAGCAATAGACGCTTAAAGACAAGTCGACTGAAAGACGATGTATTGAATCACGACGATATTTGGGTGTTCCATCGTCATTATGAGGCCCTGAACGTTACAATTAACTATCAGTTTTGCGTCGAATTAGAAAATATAGACTCACAGGAGAACGACTATAAGGTGCCCGAGGCAGCAATAGACCCTTGGAGAAAAGTCGGTGGAAGACGATGTATTGAAACTCGACGCAAATTGAGTGTTCCATCGTCATTAGGAGGCTCTGAACTTTACAATTAATAGTCAGTTTTGCGTCGTATTCGAAAATCTGAACTCACAGGACAACGAATATTAGGTGACCGAGGCACCAATAGCCCAATAGCTGTGTGTTCCATCGTCGTTAGCAGGGTCGGAGGGTTAGAATTAATGTAAGTTTTGCGTCGAATTCGAAAATGTAGTCCCACAGGAGAACGACCATAAGGTGCCATAAGCAACCATAGACCCTTGGAGACAAATCGACTGGAGGACGATGTATTGAATCGCGACGCAATTTGTGTGTTCCATCGTCGTTAGCAGGGTCGAAAAATTAGAATTAAATGTCAGTTTTGCGTCGGATTCGAAAATCTAGACTCACACGACAATGATCATAAGGTGCACGTGGCTGCAATAGACACTTGGAGACAAGTCAGCTGGAGGACGATGTATTGAATCACGACGCAATTTTTGTGTTCCATCGTCGTTAGCAGGGTCGGAAAATTAGAATTAAATGTCAGTTATGCGTCGGATTCGAAACTCTAGACTCACACGAGAACGACCATAAGGTGACCGAGGCAGCATTCGACACTTGGAGACAATCGGCTTGAGGACGATGTATTGAATCTCGACACAATTTGAGTGTTCCATCATCATTAGGATGGCCTGAACGGTACAATTAACTATCAGTTTTGCGTCCGATTCGAAAATCTGGACTCACAGGAGACGGACCACAATGTACCCGATGCAGCAATTTCATCTTGGAGACAAGTCGGCCGGAGGACGATGTATTGAATCTCGAAGCAATTTGAGTGTTCCATCGTCATTACGAGGCCCTGAATGTTACAATTAACTATAAGTTTGCCGTCGGATGCGAAAATCTAGACTCACAGGAGAACGACCATAAGGTGCCCGAAGCAGCAATTGACCCTTGGAGACAAGTCGGCTGCAGGACGATGTATTGAATCTCGACGCAATTTGAGTGTTCCACCGTCATTAGGAGGCTCTGAACGTTACAATTAACAGTCAGTTTTGCGTCGGATTCGAAAATCTGGACTCACAGGAGAACGAACATAAGGTGACCGAGGCAACAATAGACCCATGGAGAGAAGTCGGCTGGGGTCGATGTATTGAATCGGGACGCAATTTGTGTGTTCCATCGTCGTTATTGGGGTCGGAACGTTAGAATTAAATGTCAGATTCGCGTCGCATTCGAAAATCTAGTCTCACAGGAGAACGAACATAAGGTGCCTGAGGCAGCAATAGACCACTGGACACAAGTCGGCTGGAGGACGATGTATTGAATCGGGACGCAATTTGAGTGTTCCATCGTCATTAGGAGGCCCTGAAAGTTGCAATTAACTATCAGATTTGCGTCGGATTCGATAACATAGACTCACAGGAGAACGACCATAAGGTGCCCGAGGCAGCAATAGACCCTTCGAGACAAGTCGGCTGGAGGACGGCGTATTGAGTCTCTACGCAATATGAGTGTTCCATCGTCATTAGGAGGCCCTGAACGTTACAATTAACTATCAGTTTTGCGTCGGATTCGAAAATCTAGACTCACAGGAGAACGAGCATAAGGTGCTCGAGGCAGCAATAGACCCTTGGAGACAAGTCGGCTGGGGGACGATGTATTGAATCTCGACGCAATTTGAGTGTTCCATCGTCATTAGGAGGCCCTGAACGTTAGGATTAACTATCAGTTTTGCGTCCGATTCGAAAATCTAGACTCACAGGAGACGGACCATAATGTGCCCGAGGCAGCAATTTCCTCTTGGAGACATGTCGAAAGGAGGACGATGTACTGAATCTCGACGCAATTTGAGTGTTCCATCGTCATTAGGAGGCCCTGACTGTTACAATTAACTATCAGTTTTGCGTCGGATTCGAAAATCTAGACTCACAGGAGAACGACCATAAGGAACCCTAGGCAGCAATAGACCCTTGGAGGCAAGTCGGCAGGAGTACGACGTATTGAATCTCGACGCAATTTTAGTGTTCCACCGTCATTAGGAGGTTCTGAACGTTACAATTAACAGTCGGTTTTGAGTCGGATTCGAAAATATAGACTCAATGAAGAACGACTATAAGGTGCCCGAGGCAGGATTAAACCATTGGAGACAAGCCGGCTGGAGGACGATGTATTGAATCTCGACGCAATTTGAGGGTTCCACCGTCGTTCGGAGGCTCTGAACTTTACAATTAATAGTCAGTTTTGCGTCGTATTCGAAAATCTGAACTCACAGGACAACGAACATAGGGTGACCGAGGCACCAATAGCCCCATGGAGACAAGTCGGCTGGAGGACGAAGTATTGAATCTGGACGCAATCTGTGTGTTCCATCGTCGTTAGCAGGGTCAGAAAGTTAGAATTAATGTAAGTTTTGCGTCGAATTCGAAAATGTAGTCCCACAGGAGAACGACCATAAGGAGCCATAAGCAACCATAGACCCTTGGAGACAAATCGACTGGAGGACGATGTATTGAATCGCGACGCAATTTGTGTGTTCCATCGTCGTTAGCAGGGTCGAAAAATTAGAATTAAATGTCAGTTTTGCGTCGGATTCGAAAATCTAGACTCACACGACAATGATCATAAGGTGCACGTGGCTGCAATAGACACTTGGAGACAAGTCAGCTGGAGGACGATGTATTGAATCACGACGCAATTTTTGTGTTCCATCGTCGTTAGCAGGGTCGGAAAATTAGAATTAAATGTCAGTTATGCGTCGGATTCGAAACTCTAGACTCACACGAGAACGACCATAAGGTGCCCGAGGCAGCAATAGACCCTTCGAGACAAGTCGGCTGGAGGACGGCGTATTGAGTCTCTACGCAATATGAGTGTTCCATCGTCATTAGGAGGCCCTGAACGTTACAATTAACTATCAGTTTTGCGTCGGATTCGAAAATCTAGACTCACAGGAGAACGAGCATAAGGTGCTCGAGGCAGCAATAGACCCTTGGAGACAAGTCGGCTGGGGGACGATGTATTGAATCTCGACGCAATTTGAGTGTTCCATCGTCATTAGGAGGCCCTGAACGTTAGGATTAACTATCAGTTTTGCGTCCGATTCGAAAATCTAGACTCACAGGAGACGGACCATAATGTGCCCGAGGCAGCAATTTCCTCTTGGAGACATGTCGAACGGAGGACGATGTACTGAATCTCGACGCAATTTGAGTGTTCCATCGTCATTAGGAGGCCCTGAGCGTTACAATTAACTATCAGTTTTGCGTCGGATTCGAAAATCTAGACTCACAGGAGAACGACCATAAGGAACCCTAGGCAGCAATAGACCCATGGAGGCAAGTCGGCTGGAGTACGATGTATTGAATCTCGACGCAATTTGACTGTTCCACCGTCATTAGGAGGTTCTGAACGTTACAATTAACAGTCAGTTTTGAGTCGGATTCGAAAATCTAGACTCAATGAAGAACGACCATAAGGTGCCCGAGGCAGGATTAAACCATTGGAGACAAGCCGGCTGGAGGACGATGTATTGAATCTCGACGCAATTTGAGGGTTCTACCGTCGTTAGGAGGCTCTGAACTTTACAATTAATAGTCAGTTTTGCGTCGTATTCGAAAATCTGAACTCACAGGACAACGAACATAGGGTGACCGAGGCACCAATAGCCCCATGGAGACAAGTCGGCTGGAGGACGAAGTATTGAATCTGGACGCAATCTGTGTGTTCCATCGTCGTTAGCAGGGTCAGAATGTTAGAATTAATGTAAGTTTTGCGTCGAATTCGAAAATGTAGTCCCACAGGAGAACGACCATAAGGTGCCATAAGCAACCATAGACCCTTGGAGACAAATCGACTGGAGGACGATGTATTGAATGTCGACGCAATTTGAGTGTTCCATCGTCATTAGGAGCCCCTGAACGTTACAATTAACAATCAGTTTTGCGTCGGATTCGAATATCTAGTCTCACAGGAGAACGATCATAAGGTGCCTGAGGCAGCAATAGACCATTGGAGACAAGTCGGCTGGAGGACGATGTATTGAATCTCGACGCAATTAGAGTGTTGCATCGTCATTAGGAGGCCCTGAAAGTTACAATTAACTATCAGATTTGCGTTGGATTCGATAATCTAGACTCACAGGAGAACGTCCATAAGGTGCCCGAGGCAGCAATAGACCCTTCGAGACAAGTCGGCTGGAGGACGATGTATTGAATCTCGACGCAATTTGAGTGTTCCATCGTCATTAGGATGGCCTGAACGGTACAATTAACTATCAGTTTTGCGTCCGATTCGAAAATCTGGACTCACAGGAGACGGACCACAATGTACCCGATGCAGCAGTTTCATCTTGGAGACAAGTCGGACGGAGGACGATGTATTGAATCTCGAAGCAATTTCAGTGTTCCACCGTCATTAAGAGGCTCTGAACGTAACAATTAACAGTCAGTTTTGCGTCGGATTCGAAAATCTGGACTCACAGGAGAACGAACATAAGGTGACCAAGGCAACAATAGACCCATGGAGAGAAGTCGGCTGGGGTCGATGTATTGAATCGGGACGCAATTAGTGTGTTCCATCGGCGTTATTAGGGTCGGAACGTTAGAATTAAATGTCAGATTTGCGTCGCATTCGAAAATCTAGTCTCACAGGAGAACGAACATAAGGTGCCTGAGGCAGCAATAGACCACTGGACACAAGTCGGCTGGAGGACGATGTATTGAATCGGGACGCAATTTGAGTGTTCCATCGTCATTAGGAGGCCCTGAAAGTTGCAATTAACTATCAGATTTGCGTCGGATTCGATAACCTAGACTCACAGGAGAACGACCATAACGTGCCCGAGGCAGCAATAGACCCTTCGAGACAAGTCGGCTGGAGGACGGCGTATTGAATCTCTACGCAATATGAGTGTTCCATCGTCATTAGGAGGCCCCGAACGTTACAATTAACTATCAGTTTTGCGTCGGATTCGAAAATCTAGACTCACAGGAGAACGAGCATAAGGTGCTCGAGGCAGCAATAGACCCTTGGAGACAAGTCGGCTGGGGGACGATGTATCGAGTCTCGACGCAATTTGAGTGTTCCATCGTCATTAGGAGGCCCTGAACGTTAGGATTAACTATCAGTTTTGCGTCAGATTCGAAAATCTAGACTCACAGGAGACGGACCATAATGTGCCCGAGCCAGCAATTTCCTCTTGGAGACATGTCGAACGGAGGACGATGTACTGAATCTCGACGCAACTTGAGTGTTCCATCGTCATTAGGAGGCCCTGAACGTTACAATTAACTATCAGTTTTGCGTCGGATTCGAAAATCTAGACTCACAGGAGAACGACCATAAGGAACCCTAGGCAGCAATAGACCCTTGGAGGCAAGTCGGCTGGAGTACGATGTATTGAATCTCGACGGAATTTGAGTGTTCCACCGTCATTAGGAGGTTCTGAACGTTACAATTAACAGTCATTTCTGCGTCGTATTCGAAAATCTGGACTCACAGGAGCACGAACATAAGGTGACCGAGGCAGCAATAGGCCCATGGAGACAAGTCGGCTGGAGGACGATGTATTGAATTGGATCGCAATTTGTGTGTTCCATCGTCGTTAGCAGGGTCGGAAAATTTCAATTAAGTGTCAGTTTTGGCAAGTCGGCTGGAGTACGATGTATTGAATCCCGACGGAATTTGAGTGTTCCACCGTCATTAGGAGGCCCTGAACGTTACAACTAACTGTCAGTTTTGCTTCGGATTCGAAAATCTAAACTCACAGGAGAACGAACAAGAGATGACCGAGGCAGCAATATACCCATCGAGACAAGTCGGCTGGAGGACGATGTATTGAATCGGGATGCAATTAGTGTGTTCCATCGTCGTTAGCAGGGTCGGAACGTTAGAATTAAATGTCATTTTTGCGTCGCATTCAAATATCTAGTCTCACAGGAGAACGTACATAAGGTGCCTGAGGCAGCAATAGACCATTGGAGACAAGTCGTCTGGAGGACGATGTATTAAATTTTGACGCAATTAGAGTGTTCCGTCGTCATTAGGAGGCCCTGAAAGTTACAATTAACTATCAGATTTGCGTTGGATTCGATAATCTAGACTTACAGGAGAACGACCATAAGGTGCCCGAGGCAGCAATAGACCCTTCGAGACAAGTCGGCTGGAGAACGATGTATTGAATCTCGACGCAATTTGTGTGTTCCATCGTCATTAGGAGTCCCTGAACAATACAATTGACTATCAGTTTTGCGTCCGATTCGAAAACCTGGACTCACAGGAGACGGACCACAATGTACCCGAGGCAGCAATTTCATCTTGGAGACAAGTCGGCCGGAGGACGATGTATTGAATCTCGACGCAATTTGAGTGCTCCACCGTCATTAGGAGGCTCTGAACGTTACAATTAACAGTTTTGCGTCGGATTCGAAAATCTGGACTCACAGGAGAACGAACATAAGGTGACCGAGGCAACAATAGACCCATGGAGAGAAGTCGGCTGGGGATGATGTAATGAATCGGGACGCAATTAGTGTGTTCCATCGTCGTTAGCAGGGTCGGAACGTTAGAATTAAATGTCATTTTTGCGTCGCATTCGAATATCTAGTCTCACAGGAGAACGATCATAAGGTGCCTGAGGCAGCAATAGACCATTGGAGACAAGTCGGCTGGAGGACGATGTATTGAACCTCGACGCAATTAGAGTGTTGCATCGTCATTAGGAGGCCCTGAAAGTTACAATTAACTATCAGATTTGCGTTGGATTCGATAATCTAGACTCACAGGAGAACGTCCATAAGGTGCCCGAGGCAGCAATAGACCCTTCGAGACAAGTCGGCTGGAGGACGATGTATTAAATCTCGACGCAATTTGAATGTTCCATCGTCAATAGGAGGCCCTGAACGGTACAATTAACTATCAGTTTTGCGTCCGATTCGATAAACTAGACTCACGGGAGAACGACCATAAGGTGTCTGAGGCAGCAATAGACCCTTGCAGACAAATCGGCTGGAGTACGATGTATTGAATCGCGACGCAATTTGTGTGTTCCACCGTCGTAAGCAGGGTCGGAAAATTAGAATTAAATGTCAGTTTTGCGTCGGATTCGAAAATCTAGATTCACAGGAGAACGAACATATGGTGACCGAAGCAAGAACAGACCCAGGGAGACAAGTCGGCTGGCGACGATGTATTGAATCGGGACGCAATTTGTGTGTTACATCGTCGTTAGCAGGGTCGGAACGTTAGAATTAAATGTCAGTTTTGCGTCGGATTTGAAAATCTAGACTCACAGGAGAACGACCATACGGAGCCCGGAGCAGCAATAGACCCTTGAGGACAATTCGGCTGGAGGACGATGTATTGAATCTCGATGCAATTTGAGTGTTCCTCCGTCATTAGGAGGCTCTGAACGTTACGATTAAACGTCAGTTTTGCGTCGGATGCGAAAATCTGGACTCAAAGGAGAACGAACATAAGTTGACCGAGGCAGCAATAGACCCATGGAGACAAGTCGGCTGGAGGACGATGTATTGAATCGGAACGCAATTTGTGTGTTCCATCGTCGTTATCCGGGTCGAAAAACTAGAATTAAGTGTCAGTTTTGCGTCTTATTCGAAAATCTAGACTCACAGAGCGACCAAAAGGTGCCCAAGGCAGCAATAGTCCCTTGGAGACATGACGGCTCGAGGACGATGTATTGAATCTCGACCCAAATTGTGTGTTCCACCGTCATTAGGAGGCTCTGAACGTTACGATTAAACGTCAGTTTGGCGTCGGATGCGAAAATCTGGACTCAAAGGAGAACGAACATAAGTTGACCGAGGCAGCAATAGACCCATGGAGACAAGTCGGCTGGAGGACGATGTATTGAATCGGAACGCAATTTGTGTGTTCCATCGTCGTTATCAGGTTCGGAAAACTAGAATTAAGTGTCAGTTTTGCGTCTTATTCGAAAATCTAGACTCACAGAGCGACCAAAAGGTGCCCATGGCAGCAATAGTCCCTTGGAGACATGTCGGCTCGAGGACGATGTATTGAATCTCGACCCAAATTGTGTGTTCCACCGTCATTAGGAGGCTCTGAACGTTACAATTAACAGACAGTTTTGCGTCGGATTCGAAAATCTGGACTCACAGGAGAACGAACATAAGGTGACCAAGGCAGCAATAGACCCATGGAGACAAGTCGGCTGGAGGACGATGTATTGAATCGGAACTCAATTTGTGTGTTCCATCGTCGTTATCAGGGTCGGAAAACTAGAATTAAGTGTCAGTTTTGCGTCTTATTCGAAAATCTAGACTCACAGAGCGACCAAAAGGTGCCCAAGGCAGCAATAGTCCCTTGGAGACATGTCGGCTCGAGGACGATGTATTGAATCTCGACCCAAATTGTGTGTTCCACGGTCATTAGGAGGCTCTGAACGTTACAATTAACAGACAGTTTTGCGTCGGATTCGAAAATCTGGACTCACAGGAGAACGAACATAAGGTGACCAAGGCAGCAATAGACCCATGGAGACAAGTCGTCTCGAGGACGATGTATTAAATCGGTACGCAATTTGTGTGTTCCATCGTCGTTAGCAGGGACGGAACGTTAGAATTAAATGTCAGTTTTGCGTCGCATTCGAAAATCTAGTCTCACAACAGAATGAACATAAGGTGCCTGGGGCAGCAATAGACCATTGGAGACATCTCGGCTGGAGGACGATGTATTGAATCTCGACGCAATTTGAGTGTTCCATCGTCAGTAGGAGGCCCTGAACGGTACAATTGACTATCAGTTTTGCGTCGGATTCTTTATTCTAGACTCACTGGAGAACGTTTATAAGGTGCCCGTGGCAGCAATAGACCCTTGCAGACAAGTCGACTGGAGGACGATGTATTGAATCTAGACGCAATTTGAGTGTTCCATCGTCATTAGGAAGCCCTGAACGTTACAATTAATTATCAGTTTTGCGTCGGATTCGATAATCTAGACTCACAGGAGAACGACAATAAGGTGCCTGAGGCAGCAATAGACGCTTGGAGACAAGTCGGCTGGAGGAAGATGTATTGAATCTAGACGCAAATTTAGTGTTCCATCGTCATTAGGAGGCCTTGTACGTTACAATTATCTTTCAGTTATGCGTCGGATTCGATAATCTAGACTCACAGGAGAACGACAATAAGGTGCCCGATGCAGCAATAGACCCATGGAGACAAGTCGACTGGAGGACGATGTATTGAATCGGGACGCAATTTGTGTGTTCCATCGTCGTTAGCAGGGTCGGAAAATGAGAATTAAATGTCAGTTTTGCGTCGGATTCGAAAATCTAGACTCATAGGAGAACGACCAAAAGGTGCCCGAGGCAGCAATAGACCCTTGGAGGCAAGTCGGGTGGAGGACTATCTATTGAATCTCGACGCAATTTGAGTGTTACATCGTCATTAGGAGGCCCTGAACGTTACAATTAACTATCAGTTTTGCGTCCGATTCGAAAATCTAGACTCACAGGAGACGGACAATAATGTGCCCGAGGCAGCAATAGTCCCTTGGAGACAAGTAAGCTGGAGGACGATGTATTCTTCGGGACGCAATTTGTGTGTTCCATCGTCGATAGCAGGGTGGGAACGTTAGAATTAAATGTCAGTTTTGCGTCGCATTCGAAAATCTAGTCTCACAGGAGAACGAACATAAGGTGCCTGAGGCAGCAATAGACCATTGGAGACAAGTAAGCTGGAGGACGATGTATTGAATCTCGACGCAATTTGAGTGTTCCATCGTCATTAGGAGGCCCTGAACGATACAATTAACTATCAGTTTTGCGTCGGATTCGATAATCTAGTCTCACAGGTGAACGACCATTAGGTGCCCGAGGCAGCAATAGACCCTTGGGGACAAGTCGGCTGGAGGACGATGTATTGAATCTCGACGCAATTTGAGTGTTCCATCGTCATTAGGAGGCACTGAACGTTACAATTAACTATCAGTTTTGCGTCCGATTCGAAAATCTGGACTCACAGGAGAACGAACATATGGTGACCGAAGCAAGAACAGACCCAGGGAGACAAGTCGGCTGGCGACGATGTATTGAATCGGGACGCAATTTGTGTGTTACATCGTCGTTAGCAGGGTCGGAACGTTAGAATTAAATGTCAGTTTTGCGTCGGATTTGAAAATCTAGACTCACAGGAGAACGACCATACGGAGCCCGGAGCAGCAATAGACCCTTGAGGACAATTCGGCTGGAGGACGATGTATTGAATCTCGATGCAATTTGAGTGTTCCTCCGTCATTAGGAGGCTCTGAACGTTACGATTAAACGTCAGTTTGGCGTCGGATGCGAAAATCTGGACTCAAAGGAGAACGAACATAAGTTGACCGAGGCAGCAATAGACCCATGGAGACAAGTCGGCTGGAGGACGATGTATTGAATCGGAACGCAATTTGTGTGTTCCATCGTCGTTATCAGGGTCGGAAAACTAGAATTAAGTGTCAGTTTTGCGTCTTATTCGAAAATCTAGACTCACAGAGCGACCAAAAGGTGCCCAAGGCAGCAATAGTCCCTTGGAGACATGTCGGCTCGAGGACGATGTATTGAATCTCGACCCAAATTGTGTGTTCCACCGTCATTAGGAGGCTCTGAACGTTACAATTAACAGACAGTTTTGCGTCGGATTCGAAAATCTGGACTCACAGGAGAACGAACATAAGGTGACCAAGGCAGCAATAGACCCATGGAGACAAGTCGTCTCGAGGACGATGTATTAAATCGGGACGCAATTTGTGTGTTCCATCGTCGTTAGCAGGGACGGAACGTTAGAATTAAATGTCAGTTTTGCGTCGCATTCGAAAATCTAGTCTCACAACAGAATGAACATAAGGTGCCTGGGGCAGCAATAGACCATTGGAGACATCTCGGCTGGAGGACGATGTATTGAATCTCGACGCAATTTGAGTGTTCCATCGTCAGTAGGAGGCCCTGAACGGTACAATTGACTATCAGTTTTGCGTCGGATTCTTTAATCTAGACTCACAGGAGAACGTTTATAAGGTGCCCGTGGCAGCAATAGACCCTTGCAGACAAGTCGGCTGGAGGACGATGTATTGAATCTAGACGCAATTTGAGTGTTCCATCGTCATTAGGAAGCCCTGAACGTTACAATTAATTATCAGTTTTGCGTCGGATTCGATAATCTAGACTCACAGGAGAACGACAATAAGGTGCCTGAGGCAGCAATAGACGCTTGGAGACAAGTCGGCTGGAGGAAGATGTATTGAATCTAGACGCAAATTTAGTGTTCCATCGTCATTAGGAGACCTTGTACGTTACAATTATCTATCAGTTATGCGTCGGATTCGATAATCTAGACTCACAGGAGAACGACAATAAGGTGCCCGATGCAGCAATAGACCCATGGAGACAAGACGGCTGGATGACGATGTATTGAATCTCGACCCAATTTGAGTGTTCCATCGTCATTAGGAGGCCCTGAACGTTACAATTAACTATCAGTTTTGCGTCCGATTCGAAAATCTAGATTCACAGGGGATCGACCATTAGGTGCTCGAGGCAGCAATAGACCCTGGAGACAAGTCGGCTGGGGGACGATGTATTGAATCTCGACGCAATTTGAGTGTTCCATCGTCATTAGGTGGCCCTGAATGTTAGAATTAACTATCAGTTTTGCGTCCGATTCGAAAATCTAGACTCACAGGAGACGGACTGTAATGTGCCCGAGGCAGCAATTTCCTCTTGGAGACATGTCGAACGGAGGACGATGTAATGAATCTCGACGCAATTTGAGTGTTCCATCGTCATTAGGAGGCCCTAAACGTTACAATTAACTATCAGTTTTGCGTCGGATTCGAAAATCTAGACTCACAGAAGAACGACCATAAGGAGCCCGAGGCGGCAATAAACCCTTGGAAACAAGTCGGCTGGATTACGATGTATTGAATCTCGACGCTAATTTGAGTGTTCCACCGTCATTAGGAGGTTCTGAACGTTACAATTAACAGTCATTTTTGCGTCTGATTCGAAAATCTGGACTCACAGGAGAACGACCATTAGGTGCTCGAGGCAGCAATAGACCCTTGGAGTCAAGTCAGCTGGAGGACCATGTATTGCATCTCGACGCAATTTGAGTGTTCCATCGTCAGTAGGGGGCCCTGAACGTCCCAATTAACTATCAGTTTAGCGTCGGATTCGAAAATCTAGACTCACAGGAGAACGACCATAAGTTGCCCGAGGCAGCAATAGGCCCTTGGAGACAAGTCGGATGGAGGACGATGTATAGAATCTCGACGCAATTTGAGTGTTCCACCGTCATTAGGAAGCTCTAAACGTTTCAATTAACAGTCTGTTTTGCGTCGGATTCGAAAATCTGGACTCACAGGAGAACGAACATAAGGTGCCCGAGGCAGCAATAGACCCTTGGAGACTAGTCGGTTGGAGGACGATGTATTGAATCTCGACGAAATTTCAGTGTTCCATCGTCATTAGGAGGCCCTGAACGTTACAATTAACTATCAGTTTTACGTCGGATTCTATAATCAAGACTCACAGGCGGTCGACCATAAGGTGCCCGAGGCAGCAATAGACACTTGGAGACAAGTCGGCTGGAGGACGTTGTATTGAATCTCGACGCAATTTGAGTGTTCCATCGTCATTAGGATTCGCTGAACGTTGCAATTAAATATCAGCTTTGCGTCCGATTCCCTAATGTAGATTCACAGGAGAACGAACATAAGGTGCCCGAGGCAGCTATATACCCTTGGCGACAAGTCCACTATAGGACGATGTATTGAATCTCGACGCAATTAGAGTGTTCCATCGTCATTAGGAGTCCCTGAACGTTGCAATTAACTATCAGTTTTGCGTCCGATTCGATAATCTAGCCTTACAGGAGAACGACCATAAGGTGCCCGAGGCAGCAATAGACCCTTAGGGACAATTCGGCTGGAGGACGATGTATTGCATCTCGACGCAATTTCAGTGTTCCATCGTCATTAGGAGGCCCTTAACGTTACAATTAACTATCAGTTTTGCGTCGGATTCGATAACTTAGACTGACAGGAGAACGACCATAAGGTGCCCGAGGCAGCAATAGACCCTTGGAGGCTAGTCGGTTGGAGGACGATGAATTGAATCTCGACGCAGATTGAGTGTTCCATCGTCATTAGGAGGGCCTGAACGTTTCAATAAACTATCAGTTTTGCGTCCGATTCGAAAATCTACTCACAGGAGACGGACCATAAGGTGCCCGAGGCAGCAATAGACCCTTGGAGACAAGTCGGCTGAAGGACGATGAATTGAATCTCGACGCAATTTGAGTGTTCCATCGTCATTAGGAGGGCCTGAACGTTACAATTAACTATCAGTTTTGCGTCCGATTTGAAAATCTAGACTCACAGGAGAACGACCTAAAGCTGCCCGAAGCAGCAATAGACCATTGGAGACGAGTCGGCTGAAGGACGATGTATTGAAACTCGACGCAGATTGAGTGTTCCATCGTCATTTGGAGGCCCTGAACGTTTCAATTAACTATCAGTTTTGCTTCGGATTCGAAAATCTAGACTCACAGGAGAACGACCATAAGGTGCTCGAGGCAGCAATACACCCTTGGAGACAAGTCGGCTGAAGGACGATGAATTGAATCTCGACGCAATTTGAGTGTTCCATCGTCATTAGGAGGGCTGAACGTTACAATTAACTATCAGTTTTGCGTCCGATTTGAAAATCTAGACTCACAGGAGAACGACCTAAAGCTGCCCGAAGCAGCAATAGACCATTGGAGACGAGTCGGCTGAAGGACGATGTATTGAATCTCGACGCAAGTTGAGTGTTCCATCGTCATTAGGAGGCCCTGAACGTTATAATTAACTATCAGTTTTGTGGGGGTTTCGATAATCTAGACTCACAGGAGAACGACCATAAGGTGCCCGAGGAAGCAATAGACGCTTAAAGACAAGTCGACTGGAAGACGATGTATGGAATCGCGACGCAATTTGTGTCTTCCATCGTCGTTAGCAGGGTCTGAAAGTTAGAATTAAATGTCAGTTTTGCGTCGGATTCGAAAATCTAGACTCACAGCAGAACGAATATAAGGTGCCTGAGGCAGCATTACACCATTGGAGACAAGTCGGCTGGATGACGATGTATTGAATCTCGACGATATTTGGGTGTTCCATCGTCATTATGAGGCCCTGAACGTTACAATTAACTATCAGTTTTGCGTCGAATTAGAAAATTTAGACACGCAGGAGAACGACTATAAGGTGCCCGAGGCAGCAATAGACCCTTGGAGACAAGTCGGCTGGAGGACGATGTATTGAAACTCGACGCAAATTGAGTGTTCCATCGTCATTAGGAGGCTCTGAACTTTACAATTAATAGTCAGTTTTGCGTCGTATTCGAAAATCTGAACTCACAGGACAACGAACATAGGGTGACCGAGGCAGCAATAGCCCCATGGAGACAAGTCGGCTGCAGGACGATGTATTGAATGTGGACGCAATCTGTGTGTTCCATCGTCGTTAGCAGGGTCGGAAAGTTAGAATTAATGTAAGTTTTGCGTCGAATTCGAAAATCTAGACTCACACGACAATGAGCATAAGGTGCACGTGGCAGCAATAGACACTTGGAGACAAGTCAGCTGGAGGACGATGTATTGAATCACGACGCAATTTTTGTGTTCCATCGTCGTTAGCAGGGTCGGAAAATTAGAATTAAATGTCAGTTAAGCGTCGGATTCGAAATTCTAGACTCACAGGATAGCGACCATTAGGTGCCCGAGGCAGCAATAGACCCATCGAGACAAGTCGATTGCTGGACGATGTATTGAATTGGGGCGCAATTTGGGTGTTCCATCGTCGTAAGCAGGGTCGGAACGTTACAATTAAATGTCAGTTTTGCGTCGCATTCGAATATCTAGTCTCACAGGATAGCGACCATTAGGTGCCCGAGGCAGCAATAGACCCTTCGAGACAAGTCGGCTGGAGGACGATGTATTGAATCTCGACGTAATTTGAGTGTCCCATCGTCATTAGGAGGCCCTGAACGTTACAATTAACTCTCAGTTTTGCGTCCGATTCGATAATCTAGACTCACAGGAGAACGACCATAAGGTGCCCGAGGCAGCAATAGACCCTTGGAGACAATTCGGCTGGAGGACGATGTATTGAATCTCGACGCAATTTGTGTGTTCCATCGTCATTAGGACGCCCCGAACGTTACAATTAACTATCAGTTTTGCGTCGGATTCGATAATCTGGACTCACAGGAGAACGATCATAAGGTGCCCGAGGCAGCAATAGACCCTTGGAGACAAGCGAGCTATTGGACGATGTATAGAATCACGACGCAAATTGGGTGTTCCATTGTCGTCAGCAGGGTCGGAAAATTAGAATTAAATGTCAGTTTTGCGTCGGATTCGAAAATCTTTACTCACAGGAGAACGACCATAAGGTGCCCGAGGCAGCAATCGACCCTTCGAGACAATCGGCTTGAGGACGATGTATTGAATCTCGACGCAATTTGTGTGTTCCATCGTCATTAGGAGGCCCTGAACGTTACAATTAACTATCAGTTTTGCGTCCGATTCGAAAATCTAGACTCACAGGAGAACGAGCATAAGGTGCTCGAGGCAGCAATAGACCCTTGGAGACAAATTGGCTGGGGGACGATGTATTGAATCTCGACGCAATTTGAGTGTTCCATCGTCATTAAGAGGCCCTGAACGTTACAATTAACAGTCATTTTTGCGTCGGACTCGAAAATCTGGACTCACAGGATCACGAACATAAGGTGACCGAGGCAGCAATAGGCCCATGGAGTGAAGTCAGCTGGCGTCGATGTATTGAATCGGGACACAACTTGTGTGTTCCATCGTCGTTATTATGGTCGGAACGTTAGAATTAAATGTCAGATTTGCGTCGCATTCAAAAATCTAGTCTCACAAGAGAACGAACATAAGGTGCCTGAGGCAGCTATAGACCACTGGAGACAAGTCGGCTGGAGGACGATGTATTGAATCGGGACGCCATTTGAGTGTTCCATCGTCATTAGGAGGCCCTGAAAGTTGCTTTTAACTAACAGATTTGCGTCGGATTCGATAATCTAGACTCACAGGAGAACGACCATAAGGTGCCCGAGGCAGCAATAGACCCTTCGAGACAAGTCGGCTGGAGGACGTTGTATTGAATCTCGACGCAATTTGAGTGTTCCATCGTCGTTAGGAGGCCCTAAACATTACAATTAACTATCAGTTTTGCGTCCGATTCGAACATCTAGATCACAGGAGAACGACCATAAGGTGCCGAGGCAGCATTAGACCCTTGGAGACAAGTCGGCTGGAAGACGGCGTATTGAATCTGTACGCAATTTGAGTTTTCCTCGTCATTAGGAGGCCCTGAATGTTACAATTAACTAACAGTTTTGCGTCCGATTCGATAACCTAGACTCACGGCAGAACGACCATAAGGTGTCCGAGGCAGCAATAGACCCTTGCAGACAAGTCGGCTGGAGGACGATGTATTGAATCTCGACGCAATTTGAGTGTTCAACCGTCATTAGGAGGCTCTGAACGTTACAATTAACTATCAGTTTTGTGTCGGATGCAATAATCTAGTCTCACAGGATAACTACCATTAGGTGCCCGAGGCAGCAATAGACCCTTGGAGACAAGTCGGCTGGAGGACGATGTATTGAATCTCGACGCAATTTGTGTGTTCCATCGTCATTAGGAGGCCCCGAACGTTACAATTAACTATCAGTTTTGCGTAGGATTCGATAATCTGGACTCACAGGAGAACGACCATAAGGTGCCCGAGGCAGCAATAGACCCTTGGAGACAAGTCGACTGGAGGACGATGTATTGAATCGGGACGCAATTTGTGTGTTCCATCGTCGTTAGCAGGGTCGGAAAATGAGAATTAAATGTCAGTTTTGCGTCGGATTCGAAAATCTAGACTCACAGGAGAACGACCATACGGAGCCCGAGGCAGCAATAGACACTTGAGGATAATTCGGCTGGAGGACGATGTATTGAATCTCGACGCAATTTGAGTGTTCCTCCGTCATTAGGAGGCTCTGAACGTTACGATTAAACGTCAGTTTTGCGTCGGATGCGAAAATCTGGACTCACAGGAGAACGAACATAAGGTGACCGAGGCAGCAATAGACCCATGGAGACAAGTCGTCTCGAGGACGATGTATTAAATCAGGACGCAATTTTTGTGTTCCATCGTCGTTAGCAGGGACGGAACGTTAGAATTAAATGTCAGTTTTGCGTCGCATTCGAAAATCTAGTCTCACAACAGAATGAACATAAGGTGCCTGGGGCAGCAATAGACCATTGGAGACAACTCGGATGGAGGACGATGTATTGAATCTAGACGCAATTTGAGTGTTCCATCGTCAGTAGGAGGTCCTGAACGTTACAATTGACTATCAGTTTAGCCTCGGATTCTTTAATCTAGACTCACAGGAGAACGTTTATAAGGTGCCCGTGGCAGCAATAGACCCTTGGAGACAAGTCGGCTGGAGGACGATGTATTGAATCTAGACGCAATTTGAGTGTTCCATCGTCATTAGGAAGCCCTGAACGTTACAATTAACTATCAGTTTTGCGTCGGATTCGATAATCTAGACTCACAGGAGAACGACAATAAGGTGCCCGAGGCAGCAATAGACGCTTGGAGACAAGACGGCTGGAGGAAGATGTATTGAATCTCGACGCAAATTTAGTGTTCCATCGTCATTAGAAGGCCTTGAAAGTTACAATTATCTATCAGTTTTGCGTCGGATTCGATAATATAGACTCACAGGAGAACGACAATAAGGTGCCCGATGCAGCAGTAGACCCTTGGAGACAAGACGGCTGGATGACGATGTATTGAATCTCGACCCAATTTGAGTGTTCCATCGTCATTAGGAGGCCCTGAACGTTACAATTAACTATCAGTTTTGCGTCCGATTCGAAAATCTAGATTCACAGGAGAACGACCATTAGGTGCTTAAGGCAGCAATAGACCCTTGGAGACAAGTCGGCTGGGGCACGATGTATTGAATCTCGACGCAATTTGAGTGTTCCATCGTTATTAGGTGGCCCTGAATGTTAGAATTAACTACCAGTTTTGCGTCCGATTCGAAAATCTAGACTCACAGGAGATCGGACCATAATGTGCCCGAGGCAGCAATTTCCTCTTGGAGACATGTCGAACGGAGGACGATGTAATGAATCTTGACGCAATTTGAGTGTTCCATCGTCATTAGGAGGCCCTAAACGTTACAATTAACTATCAGTTTTGCGTCGGATTCGAAAATCTAGACTCACAGAAGAACGACCTTAAGGAGCCCGAGGCGGCAATAAACCCTTGGAGACAAGTCGGCTGGATTACGATGTATTGAATCTCGACGCTAATTTGAGTGTTCCACCGTCATTAGGAGGTTCTGAACGTTACAATTAACAGTCATTTTTGCGTCGGATTCGAAAATCTGGACTCACAGGAGCACGAACATAAGGTGACCGAGGCAGCAATAGGCCCATGGAGACAAGTCGGCTGGAGGACGATGTATTGAATCGTAACGCAATTTGTGTGTTCCATCGTCGTTAGGAGGGTCGGAAAATTACAATTAAGTGTCAGTTTTCCGTCTGATTCGAAAATCTAGACTCACAAAAGAACGACCATAAGGTGCCCGAGGCAGCAATAGACCATAGGAGACAAGTCGGCCTAAGGACGATGTATTGAATTGGAACGCAATTTGTGTGTTCCATCGTCGTTAGCAGGGTCGGAAATTTTGAAATAAGTGTCAGTTTTCCGTCGGATTCGAAAATCTAGACTCACAGGAGAACGACCATAAGGTGCCAGAGGCAGCAATAGACCCTTGGAGACATATCGGCTGGAGGACGGCGTATTGAATCCCGACGTATTTTGAGTATTCCATCGTCATTAGGAGGCCCTGAACGTTACAATTAACTATCAGTTTTGTGTCCGATTCGATAATCTAGACTCACAGGAGAACGACCATAAGGTGCCCGAGGTAGCAATAGATCCTTGGAGACAAGTCGGCTGGAGGACGATGTATAAAATCTCGACGCAATTTGGGTGTTCCATCGTCATTAGGAGGCCCTGAACGTTGCAATTAACTATCAGTTTTGAGTCGGATTCGATAATTCAGACTCACAGGAGAACGACCAGAAGGTGCCAGAGGCAGCAATAGACCCTTGGAGACAAGTCGGCTGGAGGACGATGTATGGAATCTCGACGCAATTTGAGTGTTCCATCGTCAATAGGAGGTCCTGAACGATACAATTAACTATCAGTTTTGCGTCCGATTCGATAATCTAGACTCACAGGAGAACGACCATAAGGTGCCCGAGGCAGCAATAGAAACTTGGAGACAAGTCGGCTGGAGGACGATGTAATGAATCTCGACGCAATTTGAGCGTTCCATCGTCATTAGGAGGCCCTGAACGTTACAATTAACTATCAGTTTTGCGTCGGATTCGAAAATCTAGCCTCACAGAAGAACGACCATAAGGAGCCCGAGGCTGCAATAAACCCTTGGAGACAAGTCGGCTGGATTACGATGTATTGAATCTCGACGCAATTTGAGTGTTCCACCGTCATTAGGAGGTTCTGAACGTTACAATTAACAGTCATTTTTGCGTCGGATTCGAAAATCTGGACTCACAGGAGCACGAACATAAGGTGACCGACGCAGCAATAGGCCCATGGAGACAAGTCGGCTGGAGGACGATGTATTGAATCGGAACGCAATTTGTGTGTTCCATCGTCGTTAGTAGGGTCGGAAAATTACAATTAAGTAACAGTTTTCCGTCGGATTCGAAAATCTAGACTCACAAAAGACCGACCATAAGGTGCCCGAGGCAGCAATAGACCATTGGAGACAAGTCGGCTGCAAAACGATGTATTGAATCTCGACGTATTTTGAGTGTTCCATCGTCATTAGGAAGCCCAGAACGCTACAATTAACTATGAGTTTTGTGTCCGATTCGAAAATCTAGACTCACTGGAGACCGACCATAAGGTGCCCGAGGCAGCAATAGACCCTTGGAGACAAATCGGCCGGAGGACGATGTATTGTGTCTCGACGCAATTTGAGTGTTCCACCGTCTTTCGGAGGCTCTGAACATTACAATTAACAGTCAGTTTTGCGTCGGATTCGAAAATCTGGACTCACAAGAGAACGAACATTAGGTGACCGATGCAACAACAGACCCATGGAGACAAGTCGGCTGGGGACGATGTATTGAATCGGGACGCAATTTGTGTGTTACATCGTCGTTAGCAGAGTGGAACGTTAGAATTAAATGACAGTTTTGCGTCGCATTCGAAAATCTAGTCTCACAGGAGAGCGAACATAAGGTGCCTGAGGCAGCAATTGACCATTGGAGACAAGTCGGCTGGAAGACGATGTATTGAATCTCGACGCAATTTGAGTGTTCCATCGTCAATAGGAGGCCCTGAACGTTACAATTAACTATCAGATTTGCGTCCGATTTGATAATCTAGACTCACAGGAGAACGACCATAAGGTGCCCGAGGCAGCAACAGACACTTGGAGACAAGTCGGCTGGAGGACGATGTGTTGAATCTCGACGTAATTTGAGTGTTCCATCGTCATTAGGAGGCCCTTAACGTTACAATTAACTATCAGTTTTGCGTCCGATTCGAAAATATAGACTCACAGGAGAAGGACCATAATGTGCCCGAGGCAGCAAATTCCTCTTGGTGACAAGTCGGCCGTAGGACGATGTAATGAAACTCGACGCAATTTGAGTGTTCCATCGTCATTAGGAGGCCCTGAACGTTACAATTAACTATCAGTTTTGCGTCGGATTCGAAAATCTAGACTCACAGGAGAACGACCATAAGGAGCCCGAGGCAGCAATACACCCTTGGAGACAAGTCGGCTGGAGGACGATGTATTGAATCTCGACGGAATTTGAATGTTCCACCGTCATTAGGAGGCTCTGAACGTTACAATTAACAGTCAGTTATGCGTCGGATTCGAGAATCTGGACTCACAGGAGAACGAACATAAGGTGACAGCGGCAGCAATAGACCCATGGAGACATATCGGCTGGAGGACGATGTATTGAATCCCGACGTATTTTGAGTATTCCATCGTCATTAGGAGGCCCTGAACGTTACAATTAACTATCAGTTTTATGTCCGATTCGATAATCTAGACTCACAGGAGAACGACCATAAGGTGCCTGAGGTAGCAATAGACCCATGGAGACAAGTCGTCTGGAGGACCATGTATTGAATCTCGACGCAATTTGAGTGTTCCATCGTCATTAGGAGGACCTGAACCTTGCAATTAACTATCAGTTTTGAGTCGGATTCGATAATCTAGACTCACAGTAGCACGAACATAAGGTGACAGCGGCAGCAATAAGCCCATGGAGACAAGTCGGCTGGAGGACGATGTATTGAATCCCGACGCTATTTGAGTGTTCCATCGCCATTAGGAAGCCCAGAACGTTACAATTAACTAGGAGAACGACCATAAGGTGACCGAGGCAGCAATAGACCCTTGGAGACAAATCGGCCGGAGGAATATGTATTGAGTCTCGAAGCAATTTGAGTGTTCCACCGTCATTAGGTGGCTCTGAACGTTACAATTAACAGTCAGTTTTGCGTCGGATTTGAAAATCTGGACTCACAGGAGAACGAACATTAGGTGACCGATGCAACAACAGACCCATGGAGACAAGTCGGCTGGGGACGATGTATTGAATCGGGACGCAATTTGTGTGTTACATCGTCGTTAGCAGGGTCGGAACGTTAGAATTAAAGAACAGTTTTGCGTCGCATTCGAAAATCTAGTCTCACAGGAGAACGAACATAAGGTGTCTGAGGCAGCAATAGACCATTGGAGACAAGTCGGCTGGAGGACGATGTATTGAATCTCGACGCAATTTGAATGTTCCATCGTCAAAAGGAGGTCCTGAACGATACAATTAACTATCAGTTTTGCGTCCGATTCGATAATCTAGACTCACAGGAGAACGACCATAAGGTGCCCGAGGCAGCAATAGACTCTTGGAGACAAGTCGGCTGGAGGACGATGTATTGAATCTCGACGCAATTTGAGTGTTCCATCGTCATTAGGAGGCCCTTAACGTTACAATTAACTATCAGTTTTGCGTCCCATTCGAAAATCTAGACTCACAGGAGAACGACCATAAGGTGCCCGAGGTAGCAATAGACCCAAGGAGACAAGTCGGCTGGAGGACCATGTATTGAATCTCGACGCAATTTGAGTGTTCCATCGTCATTAGGAGGCCCTGAACGTTGCAATTAACTATCAGTTTTGAGTTGGATTCGATAACCTAGACTCACAGGAGCACGAACATAAGGAGCCCGAGGCAGCAATAAACCCTTGAAGACAAGTCGGCTGGAAAACGATGTATTGAATCTCGACGCAATTTTAATGTTCCACCGTCATTAGGACGCTCTGAACGTTACAATTAACTATTAGTTTTGCGTCGGTTTTGAAAATCTAGACTCACTGGAGAACGACCATACGGAGCCAGAGGCAGCAATAGACCCTTGAGGACAATTCGGCTGGAGGACGAAGTGTTGAATCTCGACGCAATTTGAGATTTCCACGGTCATTAGGAGGCTCTGAACGTTACAATTAAAAGTCAGTTTTGCGTCGGATTCGAAAATCTGGACTCACAGGAGAACGAACATAAGGTGGCCGATGCAACAACAGACCCATGGAGACAAGTCGTCTGGGGACGATGTATTGAATCTCGACGTATTTTGAGTGTTCCATCGTCATTAGGAAGCCCAGAACGTTACAATTAACTATGAGTTTTGTGTCCGATTCGAAAATCTAGACTCACAGGAGAAAGACCATAAGGTGCCCAAGGCAGCAATAGACCCTTGGAGACAAATCGGCCGGAGGAAGATGTATTGAGTCTCGACACAATTTGAGTGTTCCACCGTCAGTAGGAGGCTCTGAACGTTACAATTAAAAGTCAGTTTTGCGTCGGATTCGAAAATCTGGACTCACAGGAGAACGAACATAAGGTGACCGATGCAACAACAGACCCATGGAGACAAGTCGGCTGGGGACGATGTATTGATTCGGGACGCAATTTGTGTGTTACATCGTCGTTAGCAGGGTCGGAACGTTAGAATTAAATGTCAGTTTTGCGTCGCATACGAAAATCTAGTCTCACAGGAGAACGAACATAAGGTGCCTGAGGCAGCAATAGACCATTGGAGACAAGTCGGCTGGAGGACGATGTATTGAATCTCGACGCAATTCGAGTGTTCCATCGTCATTAGGAGACCCTGAACGTTACAATTAACTATCAGTTCTGCGTCCGATACGATAATCTAGATTCACAGGAGAGTGACCATAAGGTGCCCGAGGCAGCAATAGACCCTTGGAGACATGTCGGCTGGGGGACGATGTATTGAATCTCGACGCAATTTGGGTGTTCCATCGTCATTAGGAGGCCCTGAACGTTACAATTAACTATCAGGTTTGCGTTAGATTCTTTAATCTAGACTCACAGGAGAACGACCATAAGGAGCCCGAGGTAGCAATAGAACCTTGGAGACAGGTCGGCTGGAGGACGATGTATTGAATCTCGACGCAATTTGAGTGTTCCATTGTCATTTGGAGGCGCTGAACGTTACAATTAACTATCAGTTTTGCGTCGGATTCGATAATCTAGACTCACAGGAGAACGACAATAAAGTGCCCGATGCAGCAATAGACCCTTGGAGACAAGTCGCCTGGAGGACGATGTATTGAATCTCGACCCAATTAAGTGTTCCATCGTCATTAGGAGGCCCTGAACGTTACAATTAACTATCAGTTTTGCGTCGGATTCGAAAATCTAGACTCACAGGAGAACGACCATAAGGAGCCCGAGGCAGCAATAGACCCTTGGACACAAGTCGGCTGGAGTGCGATGTATTGAATCTCGACGCAATTTGAGTGTTCCACTGTCATTAGGAGGTTCTGAACGTTACAATTAACAGTCATTTTTGTGTCGGACTCGAAAATCTGGACTCACAGGAGCACGAACATAAGGTGACCGAGGTAGCAATAGGCCCATGGAGACAAGTCGGCTGGAGAACGATGTATTGAATCGGAACGCAATTTGTGTGTTCCATCGTCGTTATCAGGGTCGGAAAATTACAGTTAAGTGTCAGTTTTCCGTCGGATTCGAAAATCTAGACTCAAAGGAGAACGACCATAAGGTGCCCGAGGCAGCAATAGACCATTGGAGACAAGTCGGCTGGAGGACGATGTATTGAATCTCGACGAATTTTCAGTGTTCCATCGTCATTAGGAGGTCCTGAACGTTACAATTAGCTATCAGTATTGCGTCCTATTCGAAAATCTAGACTCACAGGAGACAGACCATAATGTGCCTGAGGCAGCAATTTCATCTTGGAGACAAGTCGGCCGGAGGACGATCTAATGAATCTCGATGCAATTTGAGTGTTCCATCGTCATTAGGAGGCCCTGAACGTCATAATTAACTATCAGTTTTGCGTCGGATTCGAAAATCTAGACTCACAGGAGAACGACCATAAGGAGCCAGAGACAGCAATGGACCCTTATAGACAAGTCGGATGGAGGACGATGTATTGAATCTCGACGCAATTTGAGTCTGCCACCGTCATTAGGAGGCTATGAAAGTTACAATTAACAGTCAGTTTTGCGTCGGATCGAAAATCTGGACTCAAAGGAGAACGAACATAAGGTGACCGAGGCAGCAGTATACCCATGGAGACAATTCGGCTGGAGGACGATGTATTGAATCGGAACGCAATTTGTGTGTTCCATCGTCGTTAGCAGGGTCGTAAAATTAGAATTAAGTGTCAGTTTTGCGTCGGATTCGAAAATCTAGGCTCACAGGAGAACGACCATAAGGTGACGAAGCAGCAATAGACCCTTGGAGACAAGTCGGCTGGAGGACGATGTATTGAATCTCGACGCAATTTGAGTGTTCCACCGTCATTAGGAGGCTCTGAACGTTATAATTAACAGTCAGTTTAGCGTCGGATTCGAAAATCTGGACTCACAGGAGAACGAAAATAAGGTGACCGGGGCAGCAATAGACTCATGGAGACAAATCGGCTGGAGGACGATGTATTGAATCGGGACGCAATTTGTGTGTTCCATCGTCGTTAGCAGGGTCGGAACGTTAGAATTAAATGTCTGTTTTGCGTCGCATTCGAAAATCAAGTCTCACAACAGAACGAATATAAGGTGCCTGGGGCAGCATTATACCATTGGAGACAAGTCGGGCTGGAGGACGATGTATTGAATCTCGACGCAATTTGAGTGTTCCATCGTCATTAGGAGGCCCTGAACGTTACAATTAACTATCAGTTATGCGTCCGATTCAATAATCTAGACTCACAGGTGAACGACCATTAGGTGCCCGAGGCAGCAATAGGCCCTTGGAGACAAATCGCCTGGAGGACGATGTATTGTATCTCGACGCAATTTGAGTGTTCCATCGTCATTAGAAGGCCCTGAACGTTACAATTAACTATCAGTTTTGCGTCGGATTCGATAATCTTGACTCAAAGGAGAACGACCATAAGCTGCCCGAGGCAGCAATACGCCTTTGGAGATAAGTCGACTGGAGGACGATGTATTGATTCGGGACGTAATTTGTGAGTTCCATCGTCGTTAGCAGGGCCCGAACGTTAGAATTAAATGTCACCTTTGCATCGCATTTGAAAATCTAGTCTCACAGGAGAACGAACATAAGGTTCCAGGGGCACAATAGACAATTGGAGACAAGTCGGCTGGAGGACGATTTATTGAATCTCGACGCAATTTGATTGTTCCATCGTCATTAGGAGGCCCTGAACGTTACAATTAACTATCACTTTTGCGTCGGATTCGATAATGTAGTCTCACAGGACAACGACCATTAGGTGCACGAGGCAGCAATAAACCCTTGGACACAAGTCGGCTGGAGGACGATGTATTGAATCTCGCCGCAATTTGATTGTTCCATCGTCATTAGGACGCCCTGAACGTTACAATTAATTATCAGTTCTGCGTCCCATTTGATAATCTAGACTCACAGGAGAATGACCATAAGGTGCCCGAGGCAGCAATAGACCCTTGGAGACAAGTCGGCTGGGGGACGATGTATTGAATCTCGACGCAATTTGGGTGTTCCATCGTCATTAGGAGGCCCTGAACGTTACAATTAACTATCAGTTTTGCGTCCGATTCGAAAATCTAGACTCACAGGAGACGGACCATAATGTGCCCGAGGCACAAATTTCCTCTTGGTGACAAGTCGGCCGGAGGACGATGTAATAAAACTCGACGCAATTTGAGTGTTCCATCGTCAGTAGGAGGCCCTGAACGTTACAATTAACTATCAGTTTTGCGTCGGATTTGAAAATCTAGACTCACAGGAGAACGACCATACGGAGCCCGAGGAAGCAATAGACCCATGAGGACAATTCGGCTGGAGGACGATGTATTGAATCTCGACGCAATTTGATTGTTCCACCGTCATATGGAGGCTCTGAACGTTACGATTAAAAGTCAGTTTTGCGTCGGATTCGAAAATCTGGACTCACAGGAGAACGAGCATAAGGTGCCCGAGGCAGCAATACACCCTTGGAGACAAGTCGGCTCGAGGACGATGTATTGAATCTCGACCCAAATTGTGTGTTCCACCGTCATTTGGAGGCTTTGAACGTTACAATTAACAGTCAGTTTTGCGTTGGATAAGAAAATCTGGACTCACAGGAGAACGAACATTAGGTGACCAAGGCAGCAATAGACCCATGGAGACAAGACGGCTGGAGGACTATGTATTGAATCGGGACGCAATTTGTGTCTTCCATCGTCGTTAGCAGGGACGGAACGTTAGAAATAAATGTCAGTTTTGCGTCGAATTCGAAAATCTAGTCTCACAACAGAATGAACATAAGGTGCCTGGGGCGGCAATAGACCATTGGAGACAACTCGGCTGGAGGACGATGTATTGAATCTCGACGCAATTTGAGTGTTCCATCGTCAGTAGGAGGCCCTGAACGTTACAATTAACTAACAGGTTTGCGTTAGATTCTTTAATCTAGACTCACAGGAGAACGACCATAAGGTGCCCGAGGTAGCAATAGAACCTTGGAGACAGGTCGGCTGGAGGACGATGTATTGAATCTCGACGCAATTTGAGTGTTCCATCGTCATTAGGAGGCCCTGAACGTTACAATTAACTATCAGTTTTGCGTCCTATTCGAAAATCTAGTCTCACAGGAGAACGACAATAAGGTGCCCGAGGCAGCAATAGATGCTTGGAGACAAGTCCGCCGGAGGAAGATGTATTGAATCTCGACGCAAATTTAGTGTTCCATCGTCATTAGGAGGCCCTGAACGTTACAATTAACTATCAGTTTTGCGTCGGATTCGATAATCTAGACTCACAGGAGAACGACAATAAGGTGCCCGATGCAGCAATAGACCCTTGGAGACAAGTCGGCTGGAGGACGATGTATTGAATCTCGACCCAATTTGAGTGTTCCATCGTCATTAGGAGGCCCTGAACGTTACAATTAACTATCAGTTTTGCTCCGGATTCGAAAATCTAGACTCACAGGAGAACGAGCATAAGGTGCTCGAGGCAGCAATAGACCCTTGGAGACAAATCGGCTGGGGGACGATGTATTGAATCTCGACGCAATTTGAGTGTTCCATCGTCATTAAGAGGCCCTGAACGTTACAATTAACAGTCATTTTTGCGTCGGACTCGAAAATCTGGACTCACAGGAGCACGAACATAAGGTGACCGAGGCAGCAATAGGCCCATGGAGACAAGTCGGCTGGAGAACGATGTATTGAATCGGAACGCAATTTGTGTGTTCCATCGTCGTTAGCAGGGTCGGAAAATTACAATTAAGTGTCAGTTTTCCGTGGGATTCGAAAATCTAGACTCACAGCAGAACGACCATTAGGTGCCCGAGGCAGCAATAGACCATTGTAGACAAGTCGGCTGGAGGACGATGTATTGAATCTCGACGTATTTTGAGTGTTCCATCGTCATTAGGAAGCCCAGAACATTACAATTAACTATGAGTTTTGTGTCCGATTCGATAATCTTGACTCACAGGAGGACGACCATAAGGTGCCCGAGGTAGCAATAGACCCTTGGAGACAAGTCGGCTGGACGACGATGTATTGAATCTCGACGCAATTTGAGTATTCCATCGTCATTAGGAGGCCCTGATCGTTACAATTATCTATCAGTTTTGCGTCCTATTCGAAAATCTAGACTCACAGGAGACGGACCATAATGTGCCTGAGGCAGCAATTTCATCTAGGAGACAAGTCGGCCGGAGGACGTTGTAATGAATCTCGACGCAATTTAGTGTTCCATCGACATTAGGAGTCCCTGAACGTTCAATTAACTATCAGTTTTGCGTCGGATTCGAAAATCTAGACTCACAGGACAACGACCATAAGGAGCCCGAGGCAGCAATGGACCCTTGGAGACAAGTCGGCAGGAGGACGATGTATTGAATCTTGACGCAATTTGAGTCTGCCACCGTCATTAGGAGGCGCTGAACGTTACAATTAACAGTTAGTTTTGCGTCGGATTCGAAAATCTGGACTCACAGGTGAACGAACATAAGGTGACCGAGGCAGCAGTAGACCCATGGAGACAATTCGGCTGGAGGACGATGTATTGAATCGGAACGCAACTTGTGTGTCCCATCGTCGTTAGCAGGTTTGTAAAATTAGAATTAAGTGTCAGTTTTGCGTCGGATTCGTAAATCTAGGCTCACAGGAGAACGACCATAAGGTGACGAGGCAGCAATAGACCCTTGGAGACAAGTCGGCTGGAGGACGATGTATTGAATCTCGACGCAATTTGAGTGTTCCACCGTCATTAGGAGGCTCTGAACGTTATAATTAACAGTCAGTTTAGCGTCGGATTCGAAAATCTGGACTCACAGGAGAACGAAAATACGGTGACCGGGGCAGCAATAGACTCAAGGACACAAATCGGCTGGAGGACGATGTATTGAATCGGGACGCGATTTGTGTGTTCCATCGTCGTTAGCAGGGTCGGAACGTTAGAATTAAATGTCAGTTTTGCGTCGCATTCGAAAATCAAGTCTCACAACAGAACGAATTTAAGGTGCCTGGGGCAGCAATAGACCATTGGAGACAAGTCGGGCTGGAGGACGATGTATTGAATCTCGACGCAATTTGAGTGTTCCATCGTCATTAGGAGGCACTGAACGTTACAATTACCTATCAGTTATGCGTCCGATTCAATAATCTAAACTCACAGGTGAACGACCATAAGGTGCCCGAGGCAGCAATAGACCCTTGGAGACAAATCGGCTGGAGGACGATGTATTGAATCTCGACGCAATTTGAGTGTTCCATTGTCATTAGGAGGCCCTGAACGTTACAATTAACTATCAGTTTTGCGTCGGATTCGATAATCTTGACTCAAAGGAGAACGACCATAAGCTGCCCGAGGCAGCAATACGCCCTTGGAGATAAGTCGACTGGAGGACGATGTATTGATTCGGGACGCAATTTGTGAGTTCCATTGTCGTTAGCAGGGTCCGAACGTTAGAATTAAATGTCACCTTTGCATCGCATTTGAAAATCTAGTCTCACAGGAGAACGAACATAAGGTTCCTGGGGCAGCAATAGACCATTGGAGACAAGTCGGCTGGAGGACGATGTATTGAACCTCGACGCAATTTGAGTGTTCCATCGTCAGTAGGAGGACCTGAACGTTACAATTAACTATCAGTTTTGCGTCGGATTCGATAATGTAGACTCACAGGAGAGCGATTTTAAGGTGCCCGAGGCAGCAATAGACCCTTGGAGACATGTCGCCTGGAGGACGATGTATTGAATCTCGACGCAATTTGAGTGTTCCATCGCCATTAGGATGCCCTGAACGTTACAATTAACTATCAGTTATGCGTCCGATTCGATAATCTAGACTCACAGGAGAACTACCATAAGGTGCCCGAGGCAGCAATATATCAGTTATGCGTCCGATTCGATAATCTAGACTCACAGGAGAACGACCATAAAGTGCCCGAGGCAGCAATAGACCCTTGGAGACATATAGGCTGGAGGACGATGTATTGAATCCCGACGCAATTTGAGTGTTCCATCGTCATTAAGAGGCCCAGAACGTTACAATGAACTATCAGTTTTGCGTCGGTTTCGATAATCTAGACTCACTGGAGAACGACCATAAGGTGCCCGAGACAGCAATAGGCCCTTGGAGATAAGTCGACTGGAGGACGATATATAGATTCGGGACGCAATTTGAGTGTTCCATCGTCATTAGGAGGCCCTGAGCGTTACATCTAACTATCATTTTTGAGTCGATATTCTAGACTCACAGGAGAACGACCATAAGGCGCCCGAGGCAGCAATAGACCCTTGGAGACAAGTCCGCTGGAGGACGATGTATTGAATCACGACGCAAACTTAGTATTCCATCGTCATTAGGAGGCCCTGAACGTTATAATTAACTATCAGTTTGTCGTCCGATTCGATAATCTAGACTCACAGTGAAACGACCATAAGGTGCTCGAGGCAGCAATAGGCCCATGGAGACAAGTCGGCTGGACGACGATGTATTGAAGCGCAACGCATTTGTGTGTTCCATCGTCGTTAGCAGGGTCGGAAAATTACAATTAAGTGTCAGTTTTCCGTGGGATTCGAAAATCTAGACTCACAGGAGAACGACCACTAGGTGCCCGAGGCAGCAATAGACCATTGGAGCCAAGTCGGCTGGAGGACGATGTATTGAATCTCGACGTATTTTGAGTGTTCCATCGTCATTAGGAAGCCCAGAACATTACAATTAACTATGACTTTTGTGTCCGATTCGATAATCTTGACTCACGAGAGGACGACCATAAGGTGCCCGAGGTAGCAATAGACCCTTGGAGACAAGTCGGCTGGAGGACGATGTATTGAATCTCGACGCAATTTGAGTGTTCCATCGTCATTAGGAGGCCCTGAACGTTAGAACTGACTATCAGTTTTGCGTCGGATTCGATAATCTAGACTCACAGGAGAACGACCATAATGTGCCATAGGCAGCAATAGACCCATGGAGACAAGTCGGCTGGATGACGATGTATTGAATCTCGACGCAATTTGAGTGTTCCATCGTCATTAGGAGGCCCTGAACGTTACAATTAACTATCAGTTTTGCGTCCTATTCGAAAATCTAGACTCACAGGAGACGGATCATAATGTGCCTGAGGCAGCAATTTCATCTTGGAGACAAGTCGGCCGGAGGACGATGTAATGAATCTCGAAGCAATTTAGTGTTCCATCGACATTAGGAGTCCCTGAACGTTACAATTAACTATCAGTTTTGCGTCGGAATCGAAAATCTAGACTCACACGCCAACGACCATAAGGAGCCCGAGGCAGCAATGGACCCTTGGAGACAAGTCGGCTGGAGGACGATGTATTGAATCTCGACGCAATTTCAGTGTGCCACCGTCATTAGGAGGCTCTGAACGTTACAATTAACAGTTAGTTTTGCGTCGGATTCGAAAATCTGCACTCACAGGAGAACGAACATAAGGTGACCGAGGCAGCAGTAGACCCATGGAGACAATTCGGCTGGAGGACGATGTATTAAATCGGGCGCAATTTGTGTGTTCCATCGTCGTTAGCAGGGTCATAAAATTAGAATAAAGTGTCAGTTTTGCGTCGGATTCGAAAATCTAGGCTCACAGGAGAACGACCATGAGGTGACGAGGCAGCAATAGACCCTTGGAGACAAGTCGGCTGGAGGACGATCTATTGAATCTCGACGCAATTTGAGTGTCCCACCGTCATTAGGAGGCTCTGAACGTTACAATTAACAGTCAGTCTAGCGTCGGATTCGAAAATCTGGACTCACAGGAGAACGAAAATAAGGTGACCGAGGCAGCAATAGACCCATGGAGACAAGTCGGCTGGAGGACGATGTATTGAATCTCGACGCAATTTGAGTCTTCCATCGTCATTAGAGGCCCTGAACGTTACAATTAACTATCAGTTTTGCGTCGGATTCGATAATGTAGACTCACAGGAGAGCGATTATAAGGTGCCCGAGGCAGCAATAGACCCTTGGAGACAGGTCGCCTGGAGGACGATGTATTGAATCTCGACGCAATTTGAGTGTTCCATCGCCATTAGGATGCCCTGAACGTTACAATTAACTATCAGTTATGGGTCCGATTCGATAATCTAGACTCACAGGAGAACTACCATAAGGTGCCCGAGGCAGCAATATAGCAGTTATGCGTCCGATTCGATAATCTAGACTCACAGGAGAACGACCATAAAGTGCCCGAGGCAGCAATAGACCCTTGGAGGCATATAGGCTGGAGGACGTTGTATTGAATCTCGACGCAATTTGAGTCTTCCATCGTCATTAAGAGGCCCTGAACGTTACAATGAACTATCAGTTTTGCGTCGGTTTCGATAATCTAGACTCACAGGAGAACGACCATAAGGTGCCCGAGAGAGCAATAGGCCCTTGGAGATAAGTCGACTGGAGGACGAAATATTGATTCGGGACACAATTTGAGTGTTCCATCGTCATTAGGAGGCCCTGAACGTTACAATTAACTATCATTTTTGCGTCGATATTCTAGACTCACAGGAGAACGACCATAAGGCGCCCGAGGCAGCAATAGACCCTTGGAGGCATATAGGCTGGAGGACGATGTATTGAATCTCGACGCAATTTGAGTCTTCCATCGTCATTAAGAGGCCCTGAACGTTACAATGAACTATCAGTTTTGCGTCGGTTTCGATAATCTAGACTCACAGGAGAACGACCATAAGGTGCCCGAGACACCAATAGGCCCTTGGAGATAAGTCGACTGGAGGACGAAATATTGATTCGGGACACAATTTGAGTGTTCCATCGTCATTAGGAGGCCCTGAACGTTACAATTAACTATCATTTTTGCGTCGATATTCTAGACTCACAGGAGAACGACCATAAGGCGCCCGAGGCAGCAATAGACCCTAGGAGACAAGTCCGCTGGAGGACGATGTATTGAATCACGACGCAAATTTAGTATTCCATCGTCATTAGGAGGCCCTGAACGTTACAATTAACTATCAGTTTGTCGTCCGATTCGATAATCTAGACTCACAGTGAAACGACCATAAGGTGCTCGAGGCAGCAATAGGCCCATGGCGACAAGTCGGCTGGAGGACGATGTATTGAATCGCAACGCAATTTGTGTTTTCCATCGTCGTTAGCAGGGTCGGAAAATTACAATTAAGTGTCAGTTTTCCGTGGGATTCGAAAATCTAGACTCACAGGAGAACGACCATTAGGTGCCCGAGGCAGCAATAGACCATTGGAGACAAGTCGGCTGGAGGACGATGTATTGAATCTCGACGTATTTTGAGTGTTCCATCGTCATTAGGAAGCCCAGAACATTACAATTAACTATGAGTTATGTGTCCGATTCGATAATCTTGACTCACAGGAGGACGACCATAAGGTGCCCGAGGTAGCAATAGACCCTTGGAGACAAGTCGGCTGGAGGACGATGTATTGAATCTCGACGCAATTTGAGTGTTCCATCGTCATTAGGAGGCCCTGAACGTTAGAACTGACTATCAGTTTTGCGTCGGATTCGATAATCTAGACTCACAGGAGAACGACCATAATGTTCCCGAGGCAGCAATAGACCCTTGGAGACAAGTCGGCTGGACGACGATGTATTGAATCTCGACGCAATTTGAGTGTTCCATCGTCATTAGGAGGCCCTGAACGTTACAATTAACTATCAGTTTTGCGTCCTATTCGTAAATCTAGACTCACAGGAGACGGACCATAATGTGCCTGAGGCAGCAATTTCATCTTGGAGACAAGTCGGCCGGAGGACGATGTAATGAATCTCGAAGCCATTTAGTGTTCCATCGACATTAGGAGTCCCTGAACGTTACAATTAACTATCAGTTTTGCGTCGGATTCGAAAATCTAGACTCACAGGACAACGACCATAAGGAGCCCGAGGCAGCAATGGACCCTTGGAGACAAGTCGGCTGGAGGACGATGTATTGAATCTCGACGCAATTTGAGTGTGCCACCGTCATTAGGAGGCTTTGAACATTACAATTAACAGTTAGTTTTGCGTCGGATTCGAAAATCTGGACTCACAGGAGAACGAACATAAGGTGACCGAGGCAGCAGTAGACCCATGGAGACAATTCGGCTGGAGGACGATGTATTGAATCGGAACGCAATTTGTGTGTTCCATCGTCGTTAGCAGGGTCGTAAAATTAGAATAAAGTGTCAGTTTTGCGTCGGATTCGAAAATCTAGGCTCACAGGAGAACGACCATGAGGTGACGAGGCAGCATTAGAGCCTTGGAGACAAGTCGGCTGGAGGACGATGTATTGAATCTCGACGCAATTTGAGTGTCCCACCGTCATTAGGAGGCTCTGAACGTTACAATTAACAGTCAGTCTAGCGTCGGATTCGAAAATCTGGACTCACAGGAGAACGAAAATAAGGTGACCGAGGCAGCAATAGACCCATGGAGACAAGTCGGCTGGAGGGCGATGTATTGAATCGGGACGCAATTTGTGTGTTCCATCGTCGTTAGCATGGTCGGAATGTTAGAATTGAATGTCAGTTTTGCGTCGCATTCGAAAATCTAGTCTCACAACAGAACGAATATAAGGTGCCTGGGGCAGCAATAGACCATTGGAGACAAGTCCGCTGGAGGACGATGTATTGAATCTCGACGCAATTTGAGTGTTCCAACGTCAGTAGGAGGCCCTGAACGTTACAATTAACTATCAGTTTTGCGTCGGATTCGATTATCTACACTCACAGGAGAACGATTATAAGGTGCCCGAGGCAGCAATAGACCCTTGGAGACAAATCGCCTGGAGGACGATGTATTGAATCTCGACGCAATTTGAGTGTTCCATCGTCATTAGGAGGCCCTGAACGTTACAATTAACTATCAGTTATGCGTCCGATTCGATAATCTAGACTCACAGGAGAACGACCATAAGGTGCCCGAGGCAGCAATAGACCCTTGGAGACAAATCGGCTGGAGGACGTTGTATTGAATCTCGACGCAATTTGTGTGTTCCATCGTCGTTAGGAGGACCTGAACGTTACAATCAACTATCAGTTTTGCGTCGGATTCGATAATTTAGACTCACAGGAGAACGACCATAAGGTGCCCGAGGCAGCAATAGGCCCTTGGAGATAAGTCGACAGGAGGACGATGTATTGATTCGGGACGCAATTTGTGACTTCCATCGTCGTTAGCAGGATCGGAACGTCAGGATTAAATGTCACTTTTGCGTCGCATTTGAAAATCTAGTCTCACAGGAGAACGAACATAAGGTGCCTGAGGCAGCAATAGACCATTGGAGACAAGTCGGCTGGAGGACGATGTATTGAATCTCGACGCAATTTGAGTGTTCCATCGTCATTAGGAGGCTCTGAACGTTACAATTAACAGTCAGTTTTGCGTCCGATTCGAAAATCTAAACTCACAGGAGACGGACCATAATGTGCCAGAGGCAGCAGTTTCCTCTTGGAGTCAAGTCGGCTGGAGGACGATGTATTGAATCTCGACGCAATTTGAGTGTTCCACCGTCATTAGGAGGCTCTGAACGTTACAATTAACAGTCAGTTTTGTGTCGTATTCGAAAATCTGGACTCACAGGAGAACGAAAATAAGGTGACCGAGGCAGCAATAGACCCATGGAGACAAGTCGGCTGGAGGACGATGTATTGAATCGGAACGCAATTTGTGTGTTCCATCGTCGTTAGCAGGGTCGTAAAATTAGAATTAAGTGTCAGTTTTGCGTCGGATTCGAAAATCTAGGCTCACAGGAGAACGACCATGAGGTGACGAGGCAGCAATAGACCCTTGGAGACAAGTCGACTAAAGGACGATGTATTGAATCGCGACGCAATTTGTGTGTTCCGCCGTCGTTAGCAGGGTCGGAAAATTAGAATTAAATGTCAGTTTCGCGTCGGATTCCAAAATCTAGACTCACAGAAGAACGACCATAAGGTGCCCTGGGCAGCAACAGCCACTTGGACACAAGTTGGCCCCCCTGCGGGTTCGGGGGTTAGAATAGGCCCGCGGTATTCCTGCCTGTCGTAAGAGGCGACTAAAAGGAGTCTCATATGTTTCGGCCTTATGTGATGGTCCCCTCTCGGGTTTGACCTCCATCTTTCTAAATTATTCCGAAGAGCGAGCCAATTGGGGAAGGGCGCTTTACATGGTGCACTGTATCCGTCGTGCAATTAGACCTTTAGCCGTCTTTCTCGTCGTTGCAATGGTGTCCCGCTCGTTTTCGATGTCTTGGGCGATTACCACACTGCACTCTGCAGTGTTTCTTTTAACTGCGACGACGACCTTGGCCATTTTTGCACCTAAGATCCAGCACGGTAGCCAGTCCGTTGTGGTGGGGCCGCCATGTACCCTCTTGGTTGTAGCCCCCTGACAACACAGGGATCGCTCTACTGATGCCTGCGCCGTTCACTCCCCACGTATGCCAAGGAGTAGATGCCCATCTCCCTGGGGCATCAGGACTCCCGGCAATGGACATCCTGCCAGGTGGCTATTGCTGCGGCTGGGTGGCGCCCGTGGGGAGGGCCCTTGGTCGGAGTAGGTGGCATCAGGGCGGATGACCCGCAATGAAGCGTGGTACATCATCTCTCGCTGGTGGGCCACCACCAGCAGTCTCTAAGCGATCGAGGTCTAACCTCAACGGCAGGAAATACGATCCACGATCATTTCCCTCCCTGGCCACTCCATGGGAGGAACGTATGGCAAAAGAAGGCAGTGGAGACTATTCACCCCGGTTCCTTGTGTGTACGCGAGTTGATGGGGAATCGTTTATGTCAACCAAGCCCCAGTTTTTTGTGGAGCATTTAGAGGACAAGTTCGGGGAGGTGGAGGGCTTGTCCAAGATGCGCTCTGGTTCTGTGCTCATCAAAACGGCATCCTCTGCCCAGTCACGGAGGCTGCTCAATTGTGACAAGTTGGGGGATGTTTCAGTTAACATCACGCCGCATAAGAGTCTGAACATTGTCCAGGGTATTATATTCCACAGGGATCTTCTTCTGCAGTCCGACGATGAATTACGGGCCAACCTCGAACGACGAGGTGTTCACTTCGTCCGGCGCGTCCATCGGGGTCCGAGGGATAATCAGGTAGCCACCGGTGCCTTCATCTTGGCCTTTGAGGGTGATGTCTTACCCGAAAAGGTTAAGGTGATGGTTTACCGTTGTGATGTGAAGCCATATATCCCTCCTCCGATGCGGTGTTTTAAATGCTGGAAGTTCGGGCACATGTCATCTCGCTGTACTTCCAGCATCACGTGTCGGGATTGTGGACGTCCTTCGCATCCTGATACTCCATGTGCCCCGCCTCCTATCTATGTTAACTGCGGAGAACACCATTCCCCCTGCTCGCCGGACTGTAGGATCTTCCAGAAAGAAAGGAAGATAATGGAATATAAGACCCTGGACCGCCTGTCCTACACCGAGGCAAGGCGGAAATTTGAGCGGCTACATCCTGTGCCAATGCCAACTAGTTATGCCGCTGCTGCAACACCAGTTCGATCTCAGCTCGGTCAGCATTCACCGGCCCCCTTGGTTGTGGGGGGCACTTCACTCCCTGTTGCTCCTGCTCCATCTACTTCAGGAGCAACACCACCCCAACCACTGGGGACATCTGTTCCCCCTTCACAGCCGGAGAAGCGTGAGCCTTCTTCGGCTCCTCTCGCTCGGAAGGGGTCCCTTGGGGCCCTCCCATCCCAGGCTTTGCCCAGTGCCAAAGCGGACACCCGCAAGTTTGTCAAACAACCACCGGTCGCTGGTCGTAGGGCGTCACGGTCGTCTTCAGTCCCAGAGACTGACCCAGTGAGGCCCTCCCAGCCAGAACCACCTAAGGCTCAGCGCGCAAAGCAGTCGAAGTAAAAGGCTCCCAAGCATCCTGAAATTGCGGTGGCACCTGTCCCACCGCACCCTTCTCCCTCTGCGTCCGAAGATGAGGTGGAGATCCTGGCGTCCGCTGAGGACATGGATCTCGCCAGTCCCTCGGATGCAATAGATAGCTGTTGTCCAGGTGGTGACTCAGTAGCAGCAGGGGCCCCGGAGGCGTAATCTGCCTCCCCAGTCCCTTCACGCCTTTCCCATCCATGGCTAATACCATCCTCCAGTGGAACTGCAGCGGTTTTTTCCGCCATATAGCTGAGCTCCGCCAACTTCTCAGCCGTCATCCTTTCCTTTGCATTGCTCTGCAGGAAACTTGGTTTCCAGCAATGCGAACCCCCGCCCTCCGTGGCTATCGGGGTTATTTTAAGAACCGAGCAGCTTATGAAAGGGTGTCTGGTGGCGTCTGCATCTATGTCCTTAACTCTCTTCACAGCGAGTTTGTACCTCTACAAACAGCTTTAGAGGCTGTTGCTGTTCGGGTGTGGACGCCACAGGCTATCACCGTCTGCAGTATTTACCTTCCACCTGATGGTGTTGTCGCACAGCATGTCCTGGCTGCTCTGATAGCCGAACTGCCGCCACCTTTTTTGCTGCTGGGTGATTTCAATGCCCACAACCCTCTATGGGGTGGGACTGTCTCCGATGTTCGCGGTCGGGCCGTGGAGCATGTGTTGGCTCAGCTCGACCTTAGCCTCTTGAACACTGGTGCTCCCACGCATTTCAGTGTGGCCCATGGCTCGTTCTCGGCCATCGATCTCTCTATTTGCAGCCCTGGCCTTGTCCCATCCCTCCACTGGAGAGTGCACCCTGACCTGTGTGGTAGTGACCATTTTCCCATCTATTTGTCACTGCCCCAGTGTCATTCTTCTGGGCGCTTGCCCCGCTGGGCTCTCCACAGGGCTGACTGGCCAGCTTTTACTTCCGCTGCAACCATTGAGTCTCCCCCACAGGGTGACATTGACGAGGTGGTTCGTGTTTTAACCACGTCCATCATTTCAGCGGCCGAGGCTTCCATCCCCCGTTCTTCTGGCCTCCCTTGGAGGAAGGCTGTCCCCTGGTGGTCGCCGGAGATTGCTGAGGCTATTCGCGACCGTAGGCGGGCTCTCCATCGTCATAGGCGGCACCCGTCTCTGGAGACCCTCATCGCCTTTAAGAGGCTCCGTGCCTTCGCCCGCCGTCTTATTGCACGGCGTAAGCAGGAGTGATGGGAGCGGTATGTTTCCTCCTTGGGCTCCCGTGTTTCCCCCTCGCTCGTGTGGTCCCGGATACGGCGGATTTATGGACACCAGACCCCTATGGGTGTCCCTGGGATCTCTTTGGACGGCGCTGTGTGCACGGACGCTGCCGCCATTGCTGAACACCTTGCTGCGCACTTCGCTACGAGCTCTGCGACTGCAACTTATCCCCCCGCCTTTCGCTCTCTCAAGGAGCGGGCCGAGCAGACGCCATTATCGTTCCACACGCGTCGTTCTGAAACTTACAATGCTCCTTTCAGCGAGAGGGAATTCCTCGCTGCCCTCGCCGATTGCCCTGATACAGCACCAGGACCGGACTGCATCCACGCACAGATGCTGAAGCATCTCTCCAGGGACTGCCAGAGACACATTCTCGCGATATTTAATCGCATTTGGAGCGAAGGCGTGTTCCCGTCGCAATGGCGAGAGGGTGTTATTGTCCCCATCTTGAAGCCCGGTGCGGACCCACTGGCGGTGGACAGCTATCGTCCCATTACCCTCACCAACGTTTTGTGCAAATTGCTCGAACGTATGGTGGGGCGGCGTTTGTGTTGGGTCCTTGAGTCGCGCGGTCTCCTCGCTCCATCCCAGGGTGGCTTCCGTCGGGGCCGGTCTGCAGTGGACAATTTGGTGCGGCTGGAATCTGCTGTCCGTATGGCCTTTGCCCGACGTCAGCATCTCGTTGCTGTGTTTTTCGATCTGCGGAAGGCGTATGACACCACATGGAGGCATCACATCCTCGCCACATTGCATGAGTGGGGTCTTCGTGGTCGGCTCCCGGCTTTTCTTCAAAGCTTTTTATTGCGCCGCTCTTTCTGGGTGCAAGTCGGTGCCACCTCTAGTTCCTCTTACATACAGGAAAATGGGGTCCCGCAGGGCTCGGTGTTGAGCGTCTCCTTATTTTTAGTGGCCATTAATGATCTGGCTGCAGCAGTGGGGTCGTCGGTGTCTCCTTCTTTGTATGCCGACGACTTCTGCATCTCATCTAGCTCCACGACTACGGGAGTCGCCGAACGCAGGCTGCAAGTCGCCGTTCGCAAGGCAGCATCATGGGCTCTGACTCACGGTTTTCAGTTCTCTGCACCCAAGACTCGAGTTATGCACTTCTGCAGGCGTCGGACGGTCCACCCTCATCCTGAACTTTACCTCGACGGCCACCTGCTTGAAGTGGTGGACACTTGCCGCTTCTTGGGACTCGTGTTTGATGCCCGACTCACATGGGTTTCTCATGTTACTCAGCTGAAGCAAAAATGCTGGCGGCACCTCAACGCCCTCCGCTGCCTTAGCCACACGTCTTGGGGTGCAGATCGCTGCACGCTGCTGCGGTTGTACAGGGCCCTTGTGCAGTCCCGGCTTGATTCTGGGAGCCTGGCCTATGGGTCTGCGTCCCCCTCAGTGTTGAAGTTGTTAGACCCCATACACCACTGTGGGGTTCGGCTTGCAACTGGCGCTTTTCGCACCAGCCCCGTGGATAGTCTACTGGTGGAGGCCGGGGTTCCCCCGCTGCAGATTCGCCGCCATCGTCTGCTCGCCGACTATGCTGTCCACGTACATTGCTCGCCAGATCATCCCAATCGTCGCCTGCTTTTCCCTGCCATGGTCCTTCATCTGCCCGAACGGCGACCTAGGTCTGGGCTTTCCGTCGCTGTCCGTGTCCAGTCCCTGCTGTCCGAACTGGGGTCATTCCCTCTTCTGCCTCCCTTCCGGGTCTGTACACCTACGCCTCCCTGGTGTTTGTCCCGGCCGTCCGTCCGTCTGGATTTGGCACAGGGACCTAAGGACTCGGTTCCGCCTGTGGCCCTCCGTCGCCGTTTTCTTGCGCTCCTCGAATCATTTCCGGGCTGTGAGCCTGTCTACACTGATGGTTCCCTGGTTGATGGTCGCACTGCCTACGCTTTCGCTCACGCTGCCCATGTTGAGCAACGCTCCTTGCCGGCTGGCTGCAGTGTTTTTACTGCAGAGCTGGTGGCCATCTTGCGCGCTCTTGAGCATATGCGTTTCTGCTCAGGTAGGTCCGTCGTCATCTGCAGTGACTCCCTGAGCAGCCTTCAGGCCATCGACCGCTGCTATCCCTCCTCTCCTCTGGTGTCCTCCATTCAGGAGACTGTTTCCGCCATTGCCCGTTCTGGTCGTTCGGTGGTCCTGGTTTGGACGCCCGGTCATGTTGGCATCCCAGGGAACGAACGTGTAGACAGGCTGGCCAAAGGGGCGATCGACGCCCCGGCTTTGGAGGTCGGCCTTACGGCTCGCGACCAGCAGATGGTGTTGCGCCGTAAGCTGATTGGGGTGTGGGCTGCTGAGTGGCGTGGCATGACAGCCCCGAATAAACTGCGGGCTGTCAAGGGGACGACCGATGTGTGGCGTTCCTCCCTGCGGGCTTCTCGCAGGGACTCGGTAGTCCTGTGTCGGCTGCGCATCGGCCATACATACCTGACGCACGGCCATCTGTTGCGTCAGGAGGATCCCCCCTTGTGTCGGTGTGGGTCCCGGCTGACGGTCGGCCACATTTTGCTGGAGTGTCCTCGACTGCGCACACTCCGGCAATCTTTTAATCTCCCGGGCACTTTGGCTTTGGTTTTATCTGACGATGCCTCCATGGCTGCTGACGTTTTAAATTTTATCCGTGGTAGTCAGTTTTATGGTTCGATTTAGGGAGGTCCTGCACCTTTCCCTTTCTGTGTCTTTTGTCCTTGTGTCTGTTGCTGTTCTGGTGTGCCGTGAGATCGTTGACTCTTTCCCTTTTTTGTTGTCGTGGTCAGTCAACCAGTCTCCGGCCATCTTCTTCTCTTCTATTTCTTTCTGTCTGGTGTTCGTCCGTACTCTTCTTTTCTGTAGTGTTCGTTGCCTCATTTGTGTTCTTTAGCACCTGGGGGGGGGGGGGCAGTCTCCTTCCCCATGGGGTTTTATCTGCTCTGCGACTTTGTCTCGCTTGTTTTTGGAATGAGGGACTGGTGACCTTCGCTGTTTAGTCCCCCTTAAACATCCCAACAACCACCACCACCACCACACAAGTTGGCTGGAGGACAAAGTATTAAATCTCGACGCAAATTGAGTGTTCCATTGTCATTAGGAGGCCCTGAACGTTACAATTCACTATCAGTTTTTCGTCGGATTCGAAAATCTAGACTCACAGGAGAACGACCATAAGTTGCTCGAGCCAGCAATAGACCCTTGGAGACAAGTCGGCTGGAGGACGATGAATTGCATCTCGACGCAATTTGAGTGTTCCATCGTCATTAGCAGGCCGTAAACGTTGCAATTAACTATCAGTTTTGCGTCCGATTCGAAAATCTAGACTCCAGGAGACGGACCATAATGTGCCCGAGGCAGCAATTTCCTCTTGGAGACAAGTCGGCCGGAGGACGATGTAATGAATCTCGACGCAATTTGAGTGTTCCATCGTCATTAGGAGGCACTGAACGTTACAATTAACTATCAGTTTTGCGTCCGATTCGAAAATCTAGACTTACACGAGAACTACCATAGGGTGCCCAAGGCAGCAATAGACCCTTGTAGACAAGTCAGCTGGAGGACAATGTATTGAATCTCGACGCAATTTGAGCGTTCCACCGTCATTAGGAGGCACTGAAGGTTACAATTAACTCTTAGTTTTGCGTCGGATTCGAAAAGCTGGACTCACAGGAGAACGAACATAAGGTGACCGAGGTAGCAATAGACCCATGGAGACAAGTCGGCTGGAGGACGATGTATTGAATCGGGACGCAATTTGTTTGTTCCATCGTCGTTAGCAGGGTCGGAACGTTAGAATTAAATGTCAGTTTTGCGTCGCATTCGAAAATCTAGTCTCACAGGAGAACGACCATAAGGTGCCCCAGGCAGCAATAGACCCTTGGAGACATGTCGGCTGGGGGACGATGTATTGAATCTCGACGCAATTTGAGTGCTCCATCGTCATTAGGAGGCCCCGAACGTTACAATTAACTATCAGTTTTGCGTCGGATTCGATAATCTAGACTCACAGGAGAACGACCATAAGGTGCCCGAGGCAGCAACAGACCCTTGGAGGCAAGTCGGCTGGAGGACGACGTATTGAATCTCGACGCAAATTAAGTGTTCCATCGTCCTTAGGAGGCCATGAACGGTACAATTAACTATCAGTTTTGCGTCGGATTCAAAAATCTAGACTCACAGGAGAACGACCATAAGATGCACGAGGCAGCAATAGACCCTTGGAGACAAGTCGGCTGGAGGACGATGTATTGAATCTAGTCGCAATTTGAGTGTTTCATCGTCATTAAAAGGCCCTGAATGTTAGAATTAACTATCAGTTTTGCGTCCGATTCGGAAATCTAGACTCTCACGAGAACGATCATAGGGTACCCGAGGCACTAATAGACCCTTGGAGACAAGTCGGCTGGAGGACGATGTATTGAATCGGGACGCAATTTGAGTGTTCCATCGTCAGAAGGAGACTCTGAACGTTGCAATTAACAGTCAGTTTTGCATCGGATTCTAAAATCTGGACTCACAGGAGAACGAACATAAGGTGACCGAGGCAGCAATAGACCCATGGAGACAAGTACGCTGGAGGACGATGTATTGAATCGGGACGCAATTTGTGTATTTCCACGTAGTTAGTAGGGTAGGAACGTTAGAATTAAATGTCAGTTTTTCGTCGCATTCGAAAATCTAGTCTCACAGGAGAACGAACATGCGGTGCCTGAGACAGCAATAGACCATTGGAGACAAGTCGGCTGGAAGACGATGTATTGAAGTTTGACGCAATTTGAGTGTTCCATCGTCATTAGGAGGCACAGAACGTTACAATTAACTATCAGTTTTGCGTCCGATTCGATAATCTAGAGTCACAGGAGAACGACCATAAGGTGCCCGAGGCAGCAATAGACACTTGGAGACAAGTCGGCTGGTGGACGATGTATTGAATCTCGACGCAGTTTGAGTGTTCCATCGTCATTAGGAGGCCCTGAACGTTACAATTAACTATCAGTTTTGCGTCCGAATCGATAATCTAGACTCACAGGAGAACGACCATAAGGTGCCCGAGGCAGCTATAGACACTTGGAGACAAGTCGGCTGGAGGACGATGTATTGAATCTCGACGCAATTTGAGTGTTCCATCGCCATTATGAGGGGCTGAACGTTACATTCAACTATCAGTTTTGCGTCGGATTCGATAATCTAGACTCACAGGAGAACGACCATAAGTTGCCCGAGGCAGCAATAGACCCTTGGAGACAAGTCGGCTGGAGGACGATGTATTGAATGTCGACGCAATGTGAGTGTTCCACCGTCATTAGGAGGCTCTGAACGTTACAATTAACAGTCGGTTTTGCGTCGGATTCGAAAATCTGGACTCACAGGAGAACGAGCATAAGGTGACCGAGGCAGCAATAGTCCCATGGAAACAAGTCGGCTGGAGAACGATGTATTGAATCGGGACGCAATTTGTTCGTTCCATCGTCGTTAGCAGGGTCGGAACGTTAGAATTAAATGTCAGTTTTGCGTCGCATTCGAAAACCTAGTCTCATAGGAGAACGAACATAAGGTGCCTGACGCAGCAATAGACCATTGGAGACTAGTCGGCTGGAGGACGATGTATTGAATCTCGACGCCGTTTGAGTGTTCCATCGTCATCAGGAGGCCCTGAACGTTACAATTCACTACCAGTTTTGCGTCGGATTCGATAACCTAGACTCAGAGGAGAACGACCATAAGGAGCCCGAGGCAGCAATAGACCCTTGGAGAAAAGTCGGCTGGAGGACGATGTATTGAATCGGAACGCATTTTGTGTGTTCCATCGTCGTTAGCAGGGTCGTAAGATTAGAATTAAGTGTCAGTTTTGCGTCGGATTCGAAAATCTATGCTCACAGGAGAACGACCATGAGGTGACGAGGCAGCAATAGACCCTTGGAGATAAGTCGACTAAAGGACGATGTATTGTATCGCGACGCAATTTGTGTGTTCCGCCGTCGTTAGCAGGGTCGGAAAATTAGAATTAAATGTCAGTTTCGCGTCGGATTCGAAAATCTAGACTCACAGAAGAACGACCATAAGGAGCCCGAGGCAGCAATAGACCCTTGGAGACAAGTTGGCTGGAGGACGATGTATTGAATCTCGACGCAATTTGAGTGTTCCATCCTCATCAGCAGGCCCTAAACGTTGCATTTACTTATCAGTTTTGCGTCCGATTCGAAAATCTAGACTCACAGGAGACGGACCATAATGTGCCCTAGGCAGAAATTTCCTCTTGGAGACAAGTCTGCCGGAGGACGATGTAATGAATCTCGACGCAATTTTAGTGTTCCATCGTCATTAGGAGGTCCTGAATGTTGTAATTAACTATCAGTTTTGCGTCCGATTCGAAAATGTAGACCTACACGAGAACGACCATAGGGTGCCCAAGGCAGCAATAGACCCTTGTAGACAAATCGGCTGGAGGACGATGTATTGAATCTCGACGCAATTTGAGTGTTCCACCGTCATTAGGAGGCTCTGAACGTTACAATTAACAGTCAGTTTTGCGTCGGATTCGAAAAGCTGGACTCACAGGAGAACGAACATAAGGTGACCGACACAGCAATAGACCCATGGAGGCAAGTCGGCTAGAGGACGATGTATTGAATCGGGACGCAATTTCTGTGTTCCATCGTCGTTAGCAGGGTCGGAACGTTAGAATTAAATGTCAGTTTCGCGTCGCATTCGATAATCTAGACTCACAGTAGAACGACCACAAGGTGCCCGAGGCAGCAATAGACCCTTGGAGACAAGTCGGCTGGAGGACGACGTATTGAATCTCGACGCAAATTGAGTGTTCCATCGTCCTTAGGAGGCCATGAACGATACAATTAACTAACAGTTTTGCGTCGGATTCAAAAATCTAGACTCACAGGAGAACGACCATAAGGTGCACGAGGCAGCAATAGACCCTTGGAGACAAGTCGGCTGGAGGTCGATGTATTGAATCTAGTCGCAAAATGAGTATTCCATCGTCATTAGAAGGCCCTGGATGTTACAATTAACTATCAGTTTTGCGTCCGATTCGGAAATCTAGACTCTCACGAGAACGACCGTAGGGTACCCGAGGCAGTAATAGACCCTTGGAGACAAGTCGGCTGGAGGACGATGTATTGAATCGGGACCCAATTTGAGTGTTCCATCGTCATTAGGAGGCTCTGAACGTTACAATTAACAGTCAGTTTTGCGTCGGATTCGAAAATCTAGTCTCACAGGAGAACGAACATGCGGTGCCTGAGACAGCAATAGACCATTGGAGACAAGTCGGCTGGAAGAGGATGTATTGAAGTTTGACGCAATTTGAGTGTTCCACCGTCATTAGGAGGCACTGAAGGTTACAATTAACTCTTAGTTTTGCGTCGGATTCGAAAAGCTGGACTCACAGGAGAACGAACATAAGGTGAACGAGGTAGCAATAGACCCATGGAGTCAAGTCGGGTGGAGGACGATGTATTGAATCGGGACGCAATTTGTTTGTTCCATCGTCGTTAGCAGGGTCGGAACGTTAGAATTAAATGTCAGTTTTGCGTCGCATTCGAAAATCTAGTCTCACAGGAGAACGACCATAAGGTGCCCCAGGCAGCAATAGACCCTTGGAGACATGTCGGCTGGGGGACGATGTATTGAATCTCGACGCAATTTGAGTGCTCCATCGTCATTAGGAGGCCCCGAACGTTACAATTAACTATCAGTTTTGCGTCGGATTCGATAATCTAGACTCACAGGAGAACGACCATAAGGTGCCCGAGGCAGCAACAGACCCTTGGAGGCAAGTCGGCTGGAGGACGACGTATTGAATCTCGACGCAAATTAAGTGTTCCATCGTCCTTAGGAGGCCATGAACGTTACAATTAACTATCAGTTTTGCGTCGGATTCAAAAATCTAGACTCACAGGAGAACGACCATAAGATGCACGGGGCAGCAATAGACCCTTGGAGGCAAGTCGGCTGGAGGACGATGTATTGAATCTAGTCGCAATTTGAGTGTTTCATCGTCATTAGAAGGCCCTGAATGTTACAATTAACTATCAGTTTTGCGTCCGATTCGAAAATCTAGACTCACAGGAGACGGACCATAATGTGCCCGAGGCAGCAATTTCCTCTTGGAGACAAGTCGGCCGGAGGACGATGTAATGGATCTCGAAGCAAATTTTAGTGTTCCATCGTCATTAGGAGGTCCTGAACGTTGTAATTAACTATCAGTTTTGCGTCCGATTCGAAAATGTAGACCTACACGAGAACGACCATAGGGTGCCCAAGGCAGCAATAGACCCTTGGAGACAAGTCGGCTGGAGGACGACGTATTGAATCTCGACGCAAATTGAGTGTTCCATCGTCCTTAGGAGGCCATGAACGATACAAATAACTAACAGTTTTGCATCGGATTCTAAAATCTGGACTCACAGGAGAACGAACATAAGGTGACCGAGGCAGCAATAGACCCATGGAGACAAGTACGCTGGAAGACGATGTATTGAATCGGGACGCAATTTGTGTATTTCCACGTAGTTAGTAGGGTAGGAACGTTAGAATTAAATGTCAGTTTTTCGTCGCATTCGAAAATCTAGTCTCACAGGAGAACGAACATGCGGTGCCTGAGACAGCAATAGACCATTGGAGACAAGTCGGCTGGAAGACGATGTATTGAAGTTTGACGCAATTTGAGTGTTCCATCGTCATTAGGAGGCACAGAACGTTACAATTAACTATCAGTTTTGCGTCCGATTCGATAATCTAGAGTCACAGGAGAACGACCATAAGGTGCCCGAGGCAGCAATAGACACTTGGAGACAAGTCGGCTGGTGGACGATGTATTGAATCTCGACGCAATTTGAGTGTTCCATCGTCATTAGGAGGCTCTGAACGTTATAATTAACAGTCAGTTTAGCGTCGGATTCGATAATCTAGACTCACAGGAGAACGACCATGAGGTGCCCGAGGCAGCAATAGACCCTTGGAGACAAGTGGGATGGAGGACGATGTATTGAATCTCGACGCAATGTGAGTGTTCCACCGTCATTAGGAGGCTCTGAACGTTACAATTAACAGTCGGTTTTGCGTCGGATTCGAAAATCTGGACTCACAGGAGAACGAGCATAAGGTGACCGAGGCAGCAATAGTCCCATGGAGACAAGTCGGCTGGAGAACGATGTATTGAATCGGGACGCAATGTGTTCGTTCCATCGTCGTTAGCAGGGTCGGAACGTTAGAATTAAATGTCAGTTTTGCGTCGCATTCGAAAACCTAGTCTCATAGGAGAACGAACATAAGGTGCCTGACGCAGCAATAGACCATTGGAGACTAGTCGGCTGGAGGACGATGTATTGAATCTCGACGCCGTTTGAGTGTTCCATCGTCATCAGGAGGCCCTGAACGTTACAATTCACTACCAGTTTTGCGTCGGATTCGATAACCTAGACTCAGAGGAGAACGACCATAAGGAGCCCGAGGCAGCAATAGACCCTTGGAGACAAGTCGGCTGGAGGACGATGTATTGAATCGGAACGCATTTTGTGTGTTCCATCGTCGTTAGCAGGGTCGTAAGATTATAATTAAGTGTCAGTTTTGCGTCGGATTCGAAAACCTAGGCTCACAGGAGAACGACCATGAGGTGACGAGGCAGCAATAGACCCTTGGAGACAAGTCGACTAAAGGACGATGTATTGTATCGCGACGCAATTTGTGTGTTCCGCCGTCGTTAGCAGTGTCGGAAAATTAGAATTAAATGTCAGTTTCGCGTCGGATTCGAAAATCTAGACTCACAGAAGAACGACCATAAGGTGCCCGAGGCAGCAACAGCCACTTGGAGACAAGTTGGCTGGAGGACGATGAATTGAATCTCGACGCAATTTGAGCGTTCCATCCTCATCAGCAGGCCCTAAACGTTGCAATTACTTATCAGTTTTGCGTCGGATTCAAAAATCTAGACTCACAGGAGAACGACCATAAGGTGCACGAGGCAGCAATAGACCCTTGGAGACAAGTCGGCTGGAGGTCGATGTATTGAATCTAGTCGCAATTGGAGTATTCCATCGTCATTAGAAGGCCCTGAACGTTACAATTAACTATCAGTTTTGCGTCCGATTCGAAAATCTAGACTCTCACGAGAACGACCGTAGGGTACCCGAGGCAGTAATAAACCCTTGGAGACAAGTCGGCTGGAGGACGATGTATTGAATCGGGACCCAATTTGAGTGTTCCATCGTCATTAGGAGGCTCTGAACGTTACAATTAACAGTCAGTTTTGCGTCGGATTCGAAAATCTAGTCTCACAGGAGAACGAACATGCGGTGCCTGAGACAGCAATAGACCATTGGAGACAAGTCGGCTGGAAGACGATGTATTGAAGTTTGACGCAATTTGAGTGTTCCACCGTCATTAGGAGGCACTGAAGGTTACAATTAACTCTTAGTTTTGCGTCGGATTCGAAAAGCTGGACTCACAGGAGAACGAACATAAGGTGACCGAGGTAGCAATAGACCCATGGAGACAAGTCGGCTGGAGGACGATGTATTGAATCGGGACGCAATTTGTTTGTTCCATCGTCGTTAGCAGGGTCGGAACGTTAGAATTAAATGTCAGTTTTGCGTCCCATTCGAAAATCTAGTCTCACAGGAGAACGACCATAAGGTGCCCCAGGCAGAAATAGACCGTTGGAGACATGTCGGCTGGGGGACGATGTATTGAATCTCGACGCAATTTGAGTGCTCCATCGTCATTAGGAGGCCCTGAACGTTACAATTAACTATCAGTTTTGCGTCGGATTCGATAATCTAGACTCACAGGAGAACGACCATAAGGTGCCCGAGGCAGCAACAGACCCTTGGAGGTAAGTCGGCTGGAGGACGACGTATTGAATCTCGACGCAAATTAAGTGTTCCATCGTCCTTAGGAGGCCATGAACGTTACAATTAACTATCAGTTTTGCGTCGGATTCAAAAATCTAGACTCACAGGAGAACGACCATAAGATGCACGAGGCAGCAATAGACCCTTGGAGACAAGTCGGCTGGAGGACGATGTATTGAATCTAGTCGCAATTTGAAATTTGAGTGTTTCATCGTCATTAGAAGGCCCTGAATGTTACAATTAACAGTCAGTTTTGCGTCGGATTCGAAAAGCTGGACTCACAGGAGAACGAACATAAGGTGACCGACGCAGCAATAGACCCATGGAGACAAGTCGGCTAGAGGACGATGTATTGAATCGGGACGCAATTTCTGTGTTCCATCGTCGTTAGCAGGGTCGGAACGTTAGAATTAAATGTCAGTTTCGCGTCGCATTCGAAAATCTACTCTCACAGGAGAACGACCAAAAGGTGCCCCAGGCAGCAATAGACCCTTGGAGACAAGTCGGCTGGGGGACGATGTATTGAATCTCGACGCAATTTGAGTGTTCCATCGTCATTATGAGGCCCTGAACGTTACAGTTAACTATCAGTTTTGCGTCGGATACGATAATCTAGACTCACAGGAGAACGACCATAAGTTGCTCGAGCCAGCAATAGACCCTTGGAGACAAGTCAGCTGGAGGACGATGAATTGCATCTCGACGCAATTTGAGTGTTCCATCGTCATTAGCAGGCCTTAAACGTTGCAATTAACTATCAGTTTTGCGTCCGATTCGAAAATCTAGACTCACAGGAGACGGACCATAATGTGCCCGCGGCAGCAATTTCCTCTTGGAGACAAGTCGGCCGGAGGACGATGTAATGAATCTCGACGCAATTTGAGTGTTCCATCGTCATTAGGAGGCACTGAACGTTACAATTAACTATCAGTTTTGCGTCCGATTCGAAAATCTAGTCTCACAGGAGAACGAATATAGGGTGCCCAAGGCAGCAATAGACCCTTGTAGACAAGTCAGCTGGAGGACGATGTATTGAATCTCGACGCAATTTGAGCGTTCCACCGTCATTAGGAGGCACTGAAGGTTACAATTAACTCTTAGTTTTGCGTCGGATTCGAAAAGCTGGCCTCACAGGAGAACGAACATAAGGTGACCGAGGTAGCAATAGACCCATGGAGACAAGTCGGCTGGAGGACGATGTATTGAATCGGGACGCAATTTGTTTGTTCCATCGTCGTTAGCAGGGTCGGAACGTTAGAATTAAATGTCAGTTTTGCGTAGCATTCGAAAATCTAGTCTCAAAGGAGAACGACCATAAGGAGCCCCAGGCAGCAATAGACCCTTTGAGACATGTCGGCTGGGGGACGATGTATTGAATCTCGACGCAATTTGAGTGCTCCATCGTCATTAGTACGCCCCGAACGTTACAATTAACTACTAGTTTTGCGTCGGATTCGATAATCTAGACTCACAGGAGAACGACCATAAGATGCACGAGGCAGCAATAGACCCTTGGAGACATGTCGGCTGGAGGACGATGTATTGAATCTAGTCGCAATTTGAGTGTTTCATCGTCATTAGAAGACCCTGAATGTTAGAATTAACTATCAGTTTTGCGTCCGATTCGGAAATCTAGACTCTCACGAGAACGATCATTGGGTACCCGAGGCAGTAATAGACCCTTGGAGACAAGTCGGCTGGAGGACGATGTATTGAATCGGGACGCAATTTGTGTATTTCCACGTAGTTAGTAGGGTAGGAACGTTAGAATTAAATGTCAGTTTTTCGTCGCATTCGAAAATCTAGTCTCACAGGAGAACGAACATGCGGTGAATGAGACAGCAATAGATCATTGGAGACAAGTCGGATGGAAGACGATGTATTGAAGTTTGACGCAATTTGAGTGTTCCATCGTCATTAGGAGGCACAGAACGTTACAATTAACTATCAGTTTTGCGTCGGATTCGATAATCTAGACTCACAGGAGAACGACCATAAGGTGCCCGAGGCAGCAATAGACCATTGTAGACAAATCGGCTGGAGGACGATGTATTGAATCTCGACGCAATTTGATTGTTCCACCGTCATTAGGAGGCTCTGAACGTTACAATTAACAGTCAGTTTTGCGTCGGATTCGAAAAGCTGGACTCACAGGAGAACGAACATAAGGTGACCGACGCAGCAATAGACCCATGGAGACAAGTCGGCTAGAGGACGATGTATTGAATCGGGACGCAATTTCTGTGTTCCATCGTCGTTAGCAGGGTCGGAACGTTAGAATTAAATGTCAGTTTTGCGTCGCATTCGAAAACCTAGTCTCATAGGAGAACGAACATAAGGTGCCTGACGCAGCAATAGACCATTGGAGACTAGTCGGCTGGAGGACGATGTATTGAATCTCGACGCCGTTTGAGTGTTCCATCGTCATCAGCAGGCCCTGAACGTTACAATTCACTACCAGTTTTGCGTCGGATTCGAAAACCTAGAATCAGAGGAGAACGACCATAAGGAGCCCGAGGCAGCAATAGACCCTTGGAGACAAGTCGGCTGGAGGACGATGTATTGAATCGGAACGCATTTTGTGTGTTCCATCGTCGTTAGCAGGGTCGTAAGATTAGAATTATGTGTCAGTTTTGCGTCGGATTCGAAATTCTAGGCTCACAGGAGAACGACCATGAGGTGACGAGGCAGCAATAGACCCTTGGAGACAAGTCGACTAAAGGACGATGTATTGTATTGCGACGCAATTTGTGTGTTCCGCCGTCGTTAGCAGGGTCGGAAAATAAGAATTAAATGTCAGTTTCGCGTCGGATTCGAAAATCTAGACTCACAGAAGAACGACCATAAGGTGCCCGAGGCAGCAACAGCCACTTGGAGACAAGTTGGCTGGAGGACGATGTATTGAATCTCGACGCAATTTGAGTGCTCCATCGTCATTAGGAGGCCCTGAACGTTACAATTAACTATCAGTTTTGTGTCGGATTCGATAATCTAGACTCACAGTAGAACGACCACAAGGTGCCCGAGGCAGCAATAGACCCTTGGAGACAAGTCGGCTGGAGGACGATGTATTGAATCTCCACCCAATTTGAGTGTTCCATCGTCATTATGAGGCCCTGAACGTTACAGTTAACTATCAGTTTTGCGTCGGATACGATAATCTAGACTCACAGGAGAACGACCATAAGGTGCACGAGGCAGCAATAGACCCTTGGAGACAAGTCGGCTGGAGGTCGATGTATTGAATCTAGCCGCAATTTGAGTATTCCATCGTCATTAGAGGGCCCTGAACGTTACAATTAACTATCAGTTTTGCGTCCGATTCGGAAATCTAGACTCTCACGAGAACGACCGTAAGGTACCCAAGGCAGTAATAGACCCTTGGAGACAAGTCGGCTGGAGGACGATGTATTGAATCGGGACCCAATTTGAGTGTTCCATCGTCATTAGGAGGCTCTGAACGTTACAATTAACAGTCAGTTTTGCGTCGGATTCGAAAATCTAGTCTCACAGGAGAACGAACATGCGGTGCCTGAGACAGCAATAGACCATTGGAGACAAGTCGGCTGGAAGACGATGTATTGAAGTTTGACGCAATTTGAGTGTTCCACCGTCATTAGGAGGCACTGAAGGTTACAAATAACTCTTAGTTTTGCGTCGGATTCGAAAAGCTTGACTCACAGGAGAACGAACATAAGGTGACCGAGGTAGCAATAGACCCATGGAGACAAGTCGGCTGGAGGACGATGTATTGAATCGGGACGCAATTTGTTTGTTCCATCGTCGTTAGCAGGGTCGGAACGTTAGAATTAAATGTCAGTTTTGCGTCGCATTCGAAAATCTAGTCTCACAGGAGAACGACCATAAGGTGCCCCAGGCAGCAATAGACCCTTGGAGACATGTCGGCTGGGGGACGATGTATTGAATCTCGACGCAATTTGAGTGCTCCATCGTCATTAGTACGCCCCGAACGTTACAATTAACTATCAGTTTTGCGTCGGATTCGATAATCTAGACTCACAGGAGAACGACCATAAGATGCACGAGGCAGCAATAGACCCTTGGAGACATGTCGGCTGGAGGACGATGTATTGAATCTAGTCGCAATTTGAGTGTTTCATCGTCATTAGAAGACCCTGAATGTTAGAATTAACTATCAGTTTTGCGTCCGATTCGGAAATCTAGACTCTCACGAGAACGATCATAGGGTACCCGAGGCAGTAATAGACCCTTGGAGACAAGTCGGCTGGAGGACGATGTATTGAATCGGGACGCAATTTGAGTGTTCCATCGTCAGAAGGAGACTCTGAACGTTGCAATTAACAGTCAGTTTTGCATCGGATTCTAAAATCTGGACTCACAGGACAACGACCATAAGGTGACCGAGGCAGCAATAGACCCATAGAGACAAGTACGCTGGAGGACGATGTATTGAATCGGGACGCAATTTGTGTATTTCCACGTAGTTAGTAGGGTAGGAACGTTGGAATTAAATGTCAGTTTTTCGTCGCATTCGAAAATCTAGTCTCACAGGAGAACGAACATGCGGTGAATGAGACAGCAATAGATCATTGGAGACAAGTCGGATGGAAGACGATGTATTGAAGTTTGACGCAATTTGAGTGTTCCATCGTCATTAGGAGGCACAGGACGTTACAATTAACTATCAGTTTTGCGTCCGATTCGATAATCTAGAGTCACAGGAGAACGACCATAAGGTGCCGGAGGCAGCAATAGACACTTGGAGACAAGTCGGCTGGTCGACGATGTATTGAATCTCGACGCAATTTGAGTGTTCCATCGTCATTAGGAGGCCCTGAACGTTACAATTAACTATCAGTTTTGCGTCGGATTCGATAATCTAGACTCACAGGAGAACGACCATAAGGTGCCCGAGGCAGCAATAGACCATTGTAGACAAATCGGCTGGAGGACGATGTATTGAATCTCGACGCAATTTGATTGTTCCACCGTCATTAGGAGGCTCTGAACGTTACAATTAACAGTCAGTTTTGCGTCGGATTCGAAAAGCTGGACTCACAGGAGAACGAACATAAGGTGACCGACGCAGCAATAGACCCATGGAGACAAGTCGGCTAGAGGACGATGTATTGAATCGGGACGCAATTTCTGTGTTCCATCGTCGTTAGCAGGGTCGGAACGTTAGAATTAAATGTCAGTTTTGCGTCGCATTCGAAAACCTAGTCTCATAGGAGAACGAACATAAGGTGCCTGACGCAGCAAGAGACCATTGGAGACTAGTCGGCTGGAGGACGATGTATTGAATCTCGACGCCGTTTGAGTGTTCCATCGTCATCAGGAGGCCCTGAACGTTACAATTCACTACCAGTTTTGCGTCGGATTCGAAAACCTAGACTCAGAGGAGAACGACCATAAGGAGCCCGAGGCAGCAACAGCCACTTGGAGACAAGTTGGCTGGAGGACGATGAATTGAATCTCGACGCAATTTGAGTGTTCCATCCACATCAGCAGGTCCTAAACGTTGCAATTACTTATCAGTTTTGCGTCCGATTCGGAAATCTAGACTCTCACAAGAACAACCGTAGGGTACCCGAGGCAGTAATAGACCCTTGGAGACAAGTCGGCTGGAGGACGATGTATTGAATCGGGACCAAAATTGAGTGTTCCATCGTCATTAGGAGGCTCTGAACGTTACAATTAACAGTCAGTTTTGCGTCGGATTCGATAATCTAGTCTCACAGGAGAACGAACTTGCGGTGCCTGAGACAGCAATAGACCATTGGAGACAAGTCGGCTGGGGGACGATGTATTGAATCGGGACGCAATTTGTTTGTTCCATCGTCGTTAGCAGGGTCGGAACGTTAGAATTAAATGTCAGTTTTGCGTCGCATTCGAAAATCTAGTCTCACAGGAGAACGACCATAAGGTGCCCCAGGCAGCAATAGACCCTTGGAGACATGTCGGCTGGGGGACGATGTATTGAATCTCGACGCAATTTGAGTGCTCCATCGTCATTATGAGGCCCCGAACGTTACAATTAACTATCAGTTTTGCGTCGGATTCGATAATCTAGACTCACAGGAGAACGACCATAAGGTGCCCGAGGCAGCAACAGACCCTTGGAGGCAAGTCGGCTGGAGGACGACGTATTGAATTTCGACGCAAATTAAGTGTTCCATCGTCCTTAGGAGGGCATGAACGTTACAATTAACTATCAGTTTTGCGTCGGATTCAAAAATCTAGACTCACAGGAGAACGACCATAAGATGCACGAGGCAGCAATAGACCCTTGGAGACAAGTCGGCTGGAGGACGATGTATTGAATCTAGTCGCAATTTGAGTGTTTCATCGTCATTAGAAGGCCCTGAATGTTACAATTAACTATCAGTTTTGCGTCCGATTCGAAAATCTAGACTCATAGGAGACGGACCATAATGTGCCCGAGGCAGCAATTTCCTCTTGGAGACAAGTCGGCCGGAGGACGATGTAATGAATCTCGACGCAATTTTAGTGTTCCATCGTCATTAGGAGGTCCTGAAAGTTGTAATTAACTATCAGTTTTGCGTCCGATTCGAAAATGTAGACCTACACGAGAACGACCATAGGGTGCCCAAGGCAGCAATAGACCCTTGTAGACAAATCGGCTGGAGGACGATGTATTGAATCTCGACGCAATTTGAGTGTTCCACCGTCATTAGGAGGCTCTGAACGTTACAATTAACAGTCAGTTTTGCGTCGGATTCGAAAAGCTGGACTCACAGGAGAACGAACATAAGGTGACCGAGGTAGCAATAGACCCATGGAGACAAGTCGGCTGGAGGACGATGTATTGAATCGGGACGCAATTTGTTTGTTCCATCGTCGTTAGCAGGGTCGGAACGTTAGAATTAAATGTCAGTTTTGCGTCGCATTCGAAAATCTAGTCTCACAGGAGAACGACCATAAGGTGCCCCAGGCAGCAATAGACCCTTGGAGACATGTCGGCTGGGGGACGATGTATTGAATCTCGACGCAATTTGAGTGCTCCATCGTCATTAGTACGCCCCGAACGTTACAATTAACTATCAGTTTTGCGTCGGATTCGATAATCTAGACTCACAGGAGAACGACCATAAGATGCACGAGGCAGCAATAGACCCTTGGAGACATGTCGGCTGGAGGACGATGTATTGAATCTAGTCGCAATTTGAGTGTTTCATCGTCGTTAGAAGACCCTGAATGTTAGAATTAACTATCAGTTTTGCGTCCGATTCGGAAATCTAGACTCTCACGAGAACGATCATAGGGTACCCGAGGCAGTAATAGACCCTTGGAGACAAGTCGGCTGGAGGACGATGTATTGAATCGGGACGCAATTTGAGTGCTCCATCGTCAGAAGGAGACTCTGAACGTTGCAATTAACAGTCAGTTTTGCATCGGATTCTAAAATCTGGACTCACAGGACAACGACCATAAGGTGACCGAGGCAGCAATAGACCCATAGAGACAAGTACGCTGGAGGACGATGTATTGAATCGGGACGCAATTTGTGTATTTCCACGTAGTTAGTAGGGTAGGAACGTTAGAATTAAATGTCAGTTTTTCGTCGCATTCGAAAATCTAGTCTCACAGGAAAACGAACATGCGGTGAATGAGACAGCAATAGATCATTGGAGACAAGTCGGATGGAAGACGATGTATTGAAGTTTCACGCAATTTGAGTGTTCCATCGTCATTAGGAGGCACAGAACGTTACAATTAACTATCAGTTTTGCGTCCGATTCGATAATCTAGAGTCACAGGAGAACGACCATAAGGTGCCCGAGGCAGCAATAGACCCTTGGAGACAAGTCGGCTGGAGGACGATGTATTGAATCGGGACGCAATTTGAGTGTTCCATCGTCAGAAGGAGACTCTGAAAGTTGCAATTAACAGTCAGTTTTGCATCGGATTCTAAAATCTGGACTCACAGGACAACGACCATAAGGTGACCGAGGCAGCAATAGACCCATAGAGACAAGTACGCTGGAGGACGATGTATTGAATCGGGACGCAATTTGTGTATTTCCACGTAGTTAGTAGGGTAGGAACGTTAGAATTAAATGTCAGTTTTTCGTCGCATTCGAAAATCTAGTCTCACAGGAGAACGAACATGCGGTGAATGAGACAGCAATAGATCATTGGAGACAAGTCGGATGGAAGACGATGTATTGAAGTTTCACGCAATTTGAGTGTTCCATCGTCATTAGGAGGCACAGAACGTTACAATTAACTATCAGTTTTGCGTCGGATTCGATAATCTAGACTCACAGGAGAACGACCATAAGGTGCCCGAGGCAGCAATAGACCATTGTAGACAAATCGGCTGGAGGACGATGTATTGAATCTCGACGCAATTTGATTGTTCCACCGTCATTAGGAGGCTCTGAACGTTACAATTAACAGTCAGTTTTGCGTCGGATTCGAAAAGCTGGACTCACAGGAGAACGAACATAAGGTGACCGACGCAGCAATAGACCCATGGAGACAAGTCGGCTAGAGGACGATGTATTGAATCGGGACGCAATTTCTGTGTTCCATCGTCGTTAGCAGGGTCGGAACGTTAGAATTAAATGTCAGTTTTGCGTCGCATTCGAAAACCTAGTCTCATAGGAGAACGAACATAAGGTGCCTGACGCAGCAATAGACCATTGGAGACTAGTCGGCTGGAGGACGATGTATTGAATCTCGACGCCGTTTGAGTGTTCCATCGTCATCAGGAGGCCCTGAACGTTACAATTCACTACCAGTTTTGCGTCGGATTCGAAAACCTAGAATCAGAGGAGAACGACCATAAGGAGCCCGAGGCAGCAATAGACCCTTGGAGACAAGTCGGCTGGAGGACGATGTATTGAATCGGAACGCATTTTGTGTGTTCCATCGTCGTTAGCAGGGTCGTAAGATTAGAATTATGTGTCAGTTTTGCGTCGGATTCGAAATTCTAGGCTCACAGGAGAACGACCATGAGGTGACGAGGCAGCAATAGACCCTTGGAGACAAGTCGACTAAAGGACGATGTATTGTATTGCGACGCAATTTGTGTGTTCCGCCGTCGTTAGCAGGGTCGGAAAATAAGAATTAAATGTCAGTTTCGCGTCGGATTCGAAAATCTAGACTCACAGAAGAACGACCATAAGGTGCCCGAGGCAGCAACAGCCACTTGGAGACAAGTTGGCTGGAGGACGATGAATTGAATCTCGACGCAATTTGAGTGTTCCATCCACATCAGCAGGTCCTAAACGTTGCAATTACTTATCAGTTTTGCGTCCGATTCGAAAATCGAGACTCACAGGAGACGGACCATAATGTGCCCGAGGCAGCAATTTCCTCTTGGAGACAAGTCGGCCGGAGGACGATGTAATGAATCTCGACGCAATTTTAGTGTTTCATCGTCATTAGGAGGTCCTGAACGTTGTAATTAACTATCAGTTTTGCGTCCGATTCGAAAATGTAGACCTACACGAGAACGACCATAGGGTGCCCAAGGCAGCAATAGACCCTTGTAGACAAATCGGCTGGAGGACGATATATTGAATCTCGACGCAATTTGAGTGTTCCACCGTCATTAGGAGGCTCTGAACGTTACAATTAACAGTCAGTTTTGCGTCGGATTCGAAAAGCTGGACTCACAGGAGAACTAACATAAGGTGACCGATGCAGCAATAGACCCATGGAGACAAGTCGGCTAGAGGACGATGTATTGAATCGGGACGCAATTTCTGTGTTCCATCGTCGTTAGCAGGGTCGGAACGTTAGAATTAAATGTCAGTTTCGCGTCGCATTCGAAAATCTAGTCTCACAGGAGAACGACCATAAGGTGCCCGAGGCAGCAATAGACCCTTGGAGACAAGTCGGCTGGAGGACGACGTATTGAATCTCGACGCAAATTGAGTGTTCCATCGTCCTTAGGAGGGCATGAACGATACAATTACCTAACTGTTTTGCGTCGGATTCAAAAATCTAGACTCACAGGAGAACGACCATAAGGTGCACGAGGCAGCAATAGACCCTTGGAGACAAGTCGGCTGGAGGTCGATGTATTGAATCTAGTCGCAATTTGAGTATTCCATCGTCATTAGAAGGCCCTGAACGTTACAATTAACAGTCAGTTTTGCGTCGGATTCGATAATCTAGTCTCACAGGAGAACGAACATGCGGTGCCTGAGACAGCAATAGACCATTGGAGACAAGTCGGCTGGAAGACGATGTATTGAAGTTTGACGCAATTTGAGTGTTCCACCGTCATTAGGAGGCACTGAAGGTTACAATTAACTCTTAGTTTTGCGTCGGATTCGAAAAGCTGGACTCACAGGAGAACGAATTAAGGTGACCGAGGTAGCAATAGACCCATGGAGACAAGTCGGCTGGAGGACGATGTATTGAATCGGGACCCAAATTGAGTGTTCCATCGTCATTAGGAGGCTCTGAACGTTACAATTAACAGTCAGTTTTGCGTCGGATTCGATAATCTAGTCTCACAGGAGAACGAACATGCGGTGCCTGAGACAGCAATAGACCATTGGAGACAAGTCGGCTGGAAGACGATGTATTGAAGTTTGACGCAATTTGAGTGTTCCACCGTCATTAGGAGGCACTGAAGGTTACAATTAACTCTTAGTTTTGCGTCGGATTCGAAAAGCTGGACTCACAGGAGAACGAACTTAAGGTGACCGAGGTAGCAATAGACCCATGGAGACAAGTCGGCTGGAGGACGATGTATTGAATCGGGACGCAATTTGTTTGTTCCATCGTCGTTAGCAGGGTCGGAACGTTAGAATTAAATGTCAGTTTTGCGTCGCATTCGAAAATCTAGTCTCACAGGAGAACGACCATAAGGTGCCCCAGGCAGCAATAGACCCTTGGAGACATGTCGGCTGGGGGACGATGTATTGAATCTCGACGCAATTTGAGTGCTCCATCGTCATTATGAGGCCCCGAACGTTACAATTAACTATCAGTTTTGCGTCGGATTCGATAATCTAGACTCACAGGAGAACGACCATAAGGTGCCCGAGGCAGCAACAGACCCTTGGAGGCAAGTCGGCTGGAGGACGACGTATTGAATTTCGACGCAAATTAAGTGTTCCATCGTCCTTAGGAGGCCATGAACGTTACAATTGACTATCAGTTTTGCGTCGGATTCAAAAATCTAGACTCACAGGAGAACGACCATAAGATGCACGAGGCAGCAATAGACCCTTGGAGACAAGTCGGCTGGAGGACGATGTATTGAATCTAGTCGCAATTTGAGTGTTTCATCGTCATTAGAAGGCCCTGAATGTTACAATTAACTATCAGTTTTGCGTCCGATTCGAAAATCTAGACTCATAGGAGACGGACCATAATGTGCCCGAGGCAGCAATTTCCTCTTGGAGACAAGTCGGCCGGAGGACGATGTAATGAATCTCGACGCAATTTTAGTGTTCCATCGTCATTAGGAGGTCCTGAACGTTGTAATTAACTATCAGTTTTGCGTCCGATTCGAAAATGTAGACCTACACGAGAACGACCATATGGTGCCCAAGGCAGCAATAGACCCTTGTAGACAAATCGGCTGGAGGACGATGTATTGAATCTCGACGCAATTTGAGTGTTCCACCGTCATTAGGAGGCTCTGAACGTTACAATTAACAGTCAGTTTTGCGTCGGATTCGAAAAGCTGGACTCACAGGAGAACGAACATAAGGTGACCGACGCAGCAATAGACCCATGGAGACAAGTCGGCTAGAGGACGATGTATTGCATCGGGACGCAATTTCTGTGTTCCATCGTCGTTAGCAGGGTCGGTACGTTAGAATTAAATGTCAGTTTCGCGTCGCATTCGAAAATCTAGTCTCACAGGAGAACGACCAATAGGTGCCCCAGGCAGCAATAGACCCTTGGAGACAAGTCGGCTGAGGGACGATGTATTGAATCTCGACGCAATTTGAGTGTTCCATCGTCATTAGGAGGCCCTGAACGTTACAATTAACTATCAGTTTTGTGTCGGATTCGATAATCTAGACTCACAGTAGAACGACCACAAGGTGCCCGAGGCAGCAATAGACCCTTGGAGACAAGTCGGCTGGAGGACGATGTATTGAATCTCCACCCAATTTGAGTGTTCCATCGTCATTATGAGGCCCTGAACGTTACAGTTAACTATCAGTTTTGCGTCGGATACGATAATCTAGACTCACAGGAGAACGACCATAAGGTGCACGAGGCAGCAATAGACCCTTGGAGACAAGTCGGCTGGAGGTCGATGTATTGAATCTAGCCGCAATTTGAGTATTCCGTCGTCATTAGAGGGCCCTGAACGTTACAATTAACTATCAGTTTTGCGTCCGATTCGGAAATCTAGACTCTCACGAGAACGACCGTAAGGTACCCAAGGCAGTAATAGACCCTTGGAGACAAGTCGGCTGGAGGACGATGTATTGAATCGGGACCCAATTTGAGTGTTCCATCGTCATTAGGAGGCTCTGAACGTTACAATTAACAGTCAGTTTTGCGTCGGATTCGAAAATCTAGTCTCACAGGAGAACGAACATGCGGTGCCTGAGACAGCAATAGACCATTGGAGACAAGTCGGCTGGAAGACGATGTATTGAAGTTTGACGCAATTTGAGTGTTCCACCGTCATTAGGAGGCACTGAAGGTTACAAATAACTCTTAGTTTTGCGTCGGATTCGAAAAGCTTGACTCACAGGAGAACGAACATAAGGTGACCGAGGTAGCAATAGACCCATGGAGACAAGTCGGCTGGAGGACGATGTATTGAATCGGGACGCAATTTGTTTGTTCCATCGTCGTTAGCAGGGTCGGAACGTTAGAATTAAATGTCAGTTTTGCGTCGCATTCGAAAATCTAGTCTCACAGGAGAACGACCATAAGGTGCCCCAGGCAGCAATAGACCCTTGGAGACATGTCGGCTGGGGGACGATGTATTGAATCTCGACGCAATTTGAGTGCTCCATCGTCATTAGTACGCCCCGAACGTTACAATTAACTATCAGTTTTGCGTCGGATTCGATAATCTAGACTCACAGGAGAACGACCATAAGATGCACGAGGCAGCAATAGACCCTTGGAGACATGTCGGCTGGAGGACGATGTATTGAATCTAGTCGCAATTTGAGTGTTTCATCGTCATTAGAAGACCCTGAATGTTAGAATTAACTATCAGTTTTGCGTCCGATTCGGAAATCTAGACTCTCACGAGAACGATCATAGGGTACCCGAGGCAGTAATAGACCCTTGGAGACAAGTCGGCTGGAGGACGATGTATTGAATCGGGACGCAATTTGAGTGTTCCATCGTCAGAAGGAGACTCTGAACGTTGCAATTAACAGTCAGTTTTGCATCGGATTCTAAAATCTGGACTCACAGGACAACGACCATAAGGTGACCGAGGCAGCAATAGACCCATAGAGACAAGTACGCTGGAGGACGATGTATTGAATCGGGACGCAATTTGTGTATTTCCACGTAGTTAGTAGGGTAGGAACGTTGGAATTAAATGTCAGTTTTTCGTCGCATTCGAAAATCTAGTCTCACAGGAGAACGAACATGCGGTGAATGAGACAGCAATAGATCATTGGAGACAAGTCGGATGGAAGACGATGTATTGAAGTTTGACGCAATTTGAGTGTTCCATCGTCATTAGGAGGCACAGAACGTTACAATTAACTATCAGTTTTGCGTCCGATTCGATAATCTAGAGTCACAGGAGAACGACCATAAGGTGCCGGAGGCAGCAATAGACACTTGGAGACAAGTCGGCTGGTCGACGATGTATTGAATCTCGACGCAATTTGAGTGTTCCATCGTCATTAGGAGGCCCTGAACGTTACAATTAACTATCAGTTTTGCGTCGGATTCGATAATCTAGACTCACAGGAGAACGACCATAAGGTGCCCGAGGCAGCAATAGACCATTGTAGACAAATCGGCTGGAGGACGATGTATTGAATCTCGACGCAATTTGATTGTTCCACCGTCATTAGGAGGCTCTGAACGTTACAATTAACAGTCAGTTTTGCGTCGGATTCGAAAAGCTGGACTCACAGGAGAACGAACATAAGGTGACCGACGCAGCAATAGACCCATGGAGACAAGTCGGCTAGAGGACGATGTATTGAATCGGGACGCAATTTCTGTGTTCCATCGTCGTTAGCAGGGTCGGAACGTTAGAATTAAATGTCAGTTTTGCGTCGCATTCGAAAACCTAGTCTCATAGGAGAACGAACATAAGGTGCCTGACGCAGCAAGAGACCATTGGAGACTAGTCGGCTGGAGGACGATGTATTGAATCTCGACGCCGTTTGAGTGTTCCATCGTCATCAGGAGGCCCTGAACGTTACAATTCACTACCAGTTTTGCGTCGGATTCGAAAACCTAGACTCAGAGGAGAACGACCATAAGGAGCCCGAGGCAGCAATAGACCCTTGGAGACAAGTCGGCTGGAGGACGATGTATTGAATCGGAACGCATTTTGTGTGTTCCATCGTCGTTAGCTAGGTCGTAAGATTAGAATTAAGTGTCAGTTTTGCGTCGGATTCGAAATTCTAGGCTCACAGGAGAACGACCATGAGGTGACGAGGCAGCAATAGACCCTTGGAGACAAGTCGACTAAAGGACGATGTATTGTATTGCGACGCAATTTGTGTGTTCCGCCGTCGTTAGCAGGGTCGGAAAATAAGAATTAAATGTCAGTTTCGCGTCGGATTCGAAAATCTAGACTCACAGAAGAACGACCATAAGGTGCCCGAGGCAGCAACAGCCACTTGGAGACAAGTTGGCTGGAGGACGATGAATTGAATCTCGACGCAATTTGAGTGTTCCATCCACATCAGCAGGTCCTAAACGTTGCAATTACTTATCAGTTTTGCGTCCGATTCGGAAATCTAGACTCTCACAAGAACAACCGTAGGGTACCCGAGGCAGTAATAGACCCTTGGAGACAAGTCGGCTGGAGGACGATGTATTGAATCGGGACCCAAATTGAGTGTTCCATCGTCATTAGGAGGCTCTGAACGTTACAATTAACAGTCAGTTTTGCGTCGGATTCGATAATCTAGTCTCACAGGAGAACGAACTTGCGGTGCCTGAGACAGCAATAGACCATTGGAGACAAGTCGGCTGGGGGACGATGTATTGAATCGGGACGCAATTTGTTTGTTCCATCGTCGTTAGCAGGGTCGGAACGTTAGAATTAAATGTCAGTTTTGCGTCGCATTCGAAAATCTAGTCTCACAGGAGAACGACCATAAGGTGCCCCAGGCAGCAATAGACCCTTGGAGACATGTCGGCTGGGGGACGATGTATTGAATCTCGACGCAATTTGAGTGCTCCATCGTCATTATGAGGCCCCGAACGTTACAATTAACTATCAGTTTTGCGTCGGATTCGATAATCTAGACTCACAGGAGAACGACCATAAGGTGCCCGAGGCAGCAACAGACCCTTGGAGGCAAGTCGGCTGGAGGACGACGTATTGAATTTCCACGCAAATTAAGTGTTCCATCGTCCTTAGGAGGGCATGAACGTTACAATTAACTATCAGTTTTGCGTCGGATTCAAAAATCTAGACTCACAGGAGAACGACCATAAGATGCACGAGGCAGCAATAGACCCTTGGAGACAAGTCGGCTGGAGGACGATGTATTGAATCTAGTCGCAATTTGAGTGTTTCATCGTCATTAGAAGGCCCTGAATGTTACAATTAACTATCAGTTTTGCGTCCGATTCGAAAATCTAGACTCATAGGAGACGGACCATAATGTGCCCGAGGCAGCAATTTCCTCTTGGAGACAAGTCGGCCGGAGGACGATGTAATGAATCTCGACGCAATTTTAGTGTTCCATCGTCATTAGGAGGTCCTGAAAGTTGTAATTAACTATCAGTTTTGCGTCCGATTCGAAAATGTAGACCTACACGAGAACGACCATAGGGTGCCCAAGGCAGCAATAGACCCTTGTAGACAAATCGGCTGGAGGACGATGTATTGAATCTCGACGCAATTTGAGTGTTCCACCGTCATTAGGAGGCTCTGAACGTTACAATTAACAGTCAGTTTTGCGTCGGATTCGAAAAGCTGGACTCACAGGAGAACGAACATAAGGTGACCGAGGTAGCAATAGACCCATGGAGACAAGTCGGCTGGAGGACGATGTATTGAATCGGGACGCAATTTGTTTGTTCCATCGTCGTTAGCAGGGTCGGAACGTTAGAATTAAATGTCAGTTTTGCGTCGCATTCGAAAATCTAGTCTCACAGGAGAACGACCATAAGGTGCCCCAGGCAGCAATAGACCCTTGGAGACATGTCGGCTGGGGGACGATGTATTGAATCTCGACGCAATTTGAGTGCTCCATCGTCATTAGTACGCCCCGAACGTTACAATTAACTATCAGTTTTGCGTCGGATTCGATAATCTAGACTCACAGGAGAACGACCATAAGATGCACGAGGCAGCAATAGACCCTTGGAGACATGTCGGCTGGAGGACGATGTATTGAATCTAGTCGCAATTTGAGTGTTTCATCGTCGTTAGAAGACCCTGAATGTTAGAATTAACTATCAGTTTTGCGTCCGATTCGGAAATCTAGACTCTCACGAGAACGATCATAGGGTACCCGAGGCAGTAATAGACCCTTGGAGACAAGTCGGCTGGAGGACGATGTATTGAATCGGGACGCAATTTGAGTGTTCCATCGTCAGAAGGAGACTCTGAACGTGGCAATTAACAGTCAGTTTTGCATCGGATTCTAAAATCTGGACTCACAGGACAACGACCATAAGGTGACCGAGGCAGCAATAGACCCATAGAGACAAGTACGCTGGAGGACGATGTATTGAATCGGGACGCAATTTGTGTATTTCCACGTAGTTAGTAGGGTAGGAACGTTAGAATTAAATGTCAGTTTTTCGTCGCATTCGAAAATCTAGTCTCACAGGAGAACGAACATGCGGTGAATGAGACAGCAATAGATCATTGGAGACAAGTCGGATGGAAGACGATGTATTGAAGTTTCACGCAATTTGAGTGTTCCATCGTCATTAGGAGGCACAGAACGTTACAATTAACTATCAGTTTTGCGTCCGATTCGATAATCTAGAGTCACAGGAGAACGACCATAAGGTGCCAGAGGCAGCAATAGACACTTGGAGACAAGTCGGCTGGTCGACGATGTATTGAATCTCGACGCAATTTGAGTGTTCCATCGTCATTAGGAGGCCCTGAACGTTACAATTAACTATCAGTTTTGCGTCGGATTCGATAATCTAGACTCACAGGAGAACGACCATAAGGTGCCCGAGGCAGCAATAGACCATTGTAGACAAATCGGCTGGAGGACGATGTATTGAATCTCGACGCAATTTGATTGTTCCACCGTCATTAGGAGGCTCTGAACGTTACAATTAACAGTCAGTTTTGCGTCGGATTCGAAAAGCTGGACTCACAGGAGAACGAACATAAGGTGACCGACGCAGCAATAGACCCATGGAGACAAGTCGGCTAGAGGACGATGTATTGAATCGGGACGCAATTTCTGTGTTCCATCGTCGTTAGCAGGGTCGGAACGTTAGAATTAAATGTCAGTTTTGCGTCGCATTCGAAAACCTAGTCTCATAGGAGAACGAACATAAGGTGCCTGACGCAGCAAGAGACCATTGGAGACTAGTCGGCTGGAGGACGATGTATTGAATCTCGACGCCGTTTGAGTGTTCCATCGTCATCAGGAGGCCCTGAACGTTGCAATTCACTACCAGTTTTGCGTCGGATTCGAAAACCTAGACTCAGAGGAGAACGACCATAAGGAGCCCGAGGCAGCAATAGACCCTTGGAGACAAGTCGGCTGGAGGACGATGTATTGAATCGGAACGCATTTTGTGTGTTCCATCGTCGTTAGCAGGGTCGTAAGATTAGAATTAAGTGTCAGTTTTGCGTCGGATTCGAAATTCTAGGCTCACAGGAGAACGACCATGAGGTGACGAGGCAGCAATAGACCCTTGGAGACAAGTCGACTAAAGGACGATGTATTGTATTGCGACGCAATTTGTGTGTTCCGCCGTCGTTAGCAGGGTCGGAAAATAAGAATTAAATGTCAGTTTCGCGTCGGATTCGAAAATCTAGACTCACAGAAGAACGACCATAAGGTGCCCGAGGCAGCAACAGCCACTTGGAGACAAGTTGGCTGGAGGACGACGTATTGAATCTCGACGCAAATTGAGTGTTCCATCGGCCTTAGGAGGCCATGAACGTTACAATTAACTATCAGTTTTGCGTCGGATTCAAAAATCAAGACTCACAGGAGAACGACAATAAGATGCACGAGGCAGCAATAGACCCTTGGAGACAAGTCGGCTGCAAGACGATGTATTGAATCTAGTCGCAATTTGAGTGTTTCATCGTCATTAGAAGGCCCTGAATGTTACAATTAACTATCAGTTTTGCGTCCGATTCGAAAATTTAGACTCACAGGAGACGGACCATAATGTGCCCGAGGCAGCAATTTCCTCTTGGAGACAAGTCGGCCGGAGGACGATGTAATGAATCTCGACGCAATTTTAGTGTTCCATCGTCATTAGGAGGTCCTGAACGTTGTAATTAACTATCAGTTTTGCGTCCGATTCGAAAATGTAGACCTACACGAGAACGACCATAGGGTGCCCAAGGCAGCAATAGACCCTTGTAGACAAATCGGCTGGAGGATGATGTATTGAATCTCGACGCAATTTGAGTGTTCCACCGTCATTAGGAGGCTCTGAACGTTACAATTAACAGTCAGTTTTGCGTCGGATTCGAAAAGCTGGACTCACAGGAGAACGAACATAAGGTGACCGACGCAGCAATAGACCCATGGAGACAAGTCGGCTAGAGGACGATGTATTGAATCGGGACGCAATTTCTGTGTTCCATCGTCGTTAGCAGGGTCGGAACGTTACAATTAAATGTCAGTTTCGCGTCGCATTCGAAAATCTAGTCTCACAGGAGAACGACCAAAAGGTGCCCCAGGCAGCAATAGACCCTTGGAGACAAGTCGGCTGAGGGACGATGTATTGAATCTCGACGCAATTTGAGTGTTCCATCGTCATTAGGAGGCCCTGAACGTTACAATTAACTATCAGTTTTGTGTCGGATTCGATAATCTAGACTCACAGTAGAACGACCACAAGGTGCCCGAGGCAGCAATAGACCCTTGGAGACAAGTCGGCTGGAGGACGATGTATTGAATCTCCACCCAATTTGAGTGTTCCATCGTCATTATGAGGCCATGAACGTTACAATTAACTATCAGTTTTGCGTCGGATTCAAAAATCTAGACTCACAGGAGAACGACAATAAGATGCACGAGGCAGCAATAGACCCTTGGAGACAAGTCGGCTGGAGGTCGATGTATTGAATCTAGTCGCAATTTGAGTATTCCATCGTCATTAGAAGGCCCTGAACGTTACAATTAACTATCAGTTTTGCGTCCGATTCGGAAATCTAGACTCTCACGAGAACGACCGTAGGGTACCCGAGGCAGTAATAGACCCTTGGAGACAAGTCGGCTGGAGGACGATGTATAGAATCGGGACCCAAATTGAGTGTTCCATCGTCATTAGGAGGCTCTGAACGTTACAATTAACAGTCAGTTTTGCGTCGGATTCGAAAATCTAGTCTCACAGGAGAACGAACATGCGGTGCCTGAGACAGCAATAGACCATTGGAGACAAGTCGGCTGGAAGACGATGTATTGAAGTTTGACGCAATTTGAGTGTTCCACCGTCATTAGGAGGCACTGAAGGTTACAATTACCTCTTAGTTTTGCGTCGGATTCGAAAAGCTGGACTCACAGGAGAACGAACATAAGGTGACCGAGGTAGCAATAGACCCATGGAGACAAGTCGGCTGGAGGACGATGTATTGAATCGGTACGCAATTTGTTTGTTCCATCGTCGTTAGCAGGGTCGGAACGTTAGAATTAAATGTCAGTTTTACGTCGCATTCGAAAATCTAGTCTCACAGGAGAACGACCATAAGGTGCCCCAGGCAGCAATAGACCCTTGGAGGCATGTCGGCTGGGGGACGATGTATTGAATCTCGACGCAATTTGAGTGCTCCATCGTCATTAGGAGGCCCCGAACGTTACAATTAACTATCAGTTTTGCGTCGGATTCGATAATCTAGACTCACAGGAGAACGACCATAAGGTGCCCGAGGCAGCAACAGACCCTTGGAGGCAAGTCGGCTGGAGGACGACGTATTGAATCTCGACGCAAATTAAGTGTTCCATCGGCCTTAGGAGGCCATGAACGTTACAATTAACTATCAGTTTTGCGTCGGATTCAAAAATCTAGACTCACAGGAGAACGACCATAAGATGCACGAGGCAGCAATAGACCCTTGGAGACAAGTCGGCTGGAGGACGATGTATTGAATCTAGTCGCAATTTGAGTGTTTCATTGTCATTAGAAGGCCCTGAATGTTACAATTAACTATCAGTTTTGCGTCCGATTCGATAATCTAGACCCACAGGAGAACGACCATAAGGTGCCCGCGGCAGCAATTTCCTCTTGGAGACAAGTCGGCCGGAGGACGATGTAATGAATCTCGACGCAATTTTAGTGTTCCATCGTCATTAGGAGGTCCTGAACGTTGTAATTAACTATCAGTTTTGCGTCCGATTCGAAAATGTAGACCTACACGAGAACGACCATAGGGTGCCCAAGGCAGCAATAGACCCTTGTAGACAAATCGGCTGGAGGACGGTGTATTGAATCTCGACGCAATTTGAGTGTTCCACCGTCATTAGGAGGCTCTGAACGTTACAATTAACAGTCAGTTTTGCGTCGGATTCGAAAATCTAGTCTCACAGGAGAACGAACATGCGGTGCCTGAGACAGCAATAGACCATTGGAGACAAGTCGGCTGGAGGACGACGTGTTGAATCTCGACGCAAATTGAGTGTTCCATCGTCCTTAGGAGGCCATGAACGATACAATTAACTAACAGTTTTGCGTCGGATTCAAAAATCTAGAC